>NC_088777.1:30867365-33367365 GCF_954871325.1 Gordionus sp. m RMFG-2023 | reverse complement strand
AGTTTGTCCAGAATTCGCTGATTGGCTGGGATCCGCCGATTGGCTAACAGATGTAGGGAGACCAAACGAATGAGGCTGGATGCCCAAGCTAAAAGGAAAAAATATTTATTAGAATTGAACAAAAAAAGAGAAGGAATCCGAAAAATATTGGTGTTGTTAAAGCGAATAGTTTTTGAAAGATTTACCTAGTCACATGTTTTCTAACCAATTATATCACTCATTATCTATATATGATATGCGATTAACATTTTATTAAATATAAATCATGTGCTCGACTGTAACACGCTTGTTTAGTAGGGAAGGCCTAGGCTAAGGTAAAAATTTTATTTAAATTGTATTTTAATTCTTTTGATTAAAATTATACAAAAATGATGAGTTATATAAATATTATATAAAGTAACTTATGATTTTTAAAATATAAATATAACTGAAATAGTTTCCTTTTTAAGAATATAACTTGTAGCTAGTTACTTTAAAAAACGTTAAACAACCCAAAATATATTATATTATGAAAAAAATATCAAATGTCTCCTGGCACTTTAAAACTTAAAGAAAGACTACACTTATTAATAAAGCCATAGATTATTATAACATTTAAACAATGGTTGGTGGCTGACCATACTACACTCGAAACTTAAACAATGGTTGGTGGCTGACCATACTGCACTCGAAACTTTAACAAAGTCAGCCAACGAATTTGTGGAGTATTTGATTAAAAAATCAAATATTTTAATTCTTCATGCATTTATTTCTTCGGAACAATCTTCATTTTTTGAGTCAATAAAATCGAATTTGAAGGATGGTATCTAATAATATCCGATTTTGCAGAGAACTATGCTTTTGTAGTTCAAGATCATGCTCAAGATTTCCATTGGACTAATAATCAGGCAACACTTCATCCATTTATGATTTATTACCGCGAAGGCGATATCATCATCAGATTGTCTCAAACATAATACTTGTTTGTTCCTTTCATTTATTTCAAATAAAATTAATTCTATTCTTGAAAGAAAGATTTGATAAGATTTCAATAATATTTTATTTTTCTGATGGAGCTGTTACCCAGTATAAAAACAAAAAAAAACTTTGTAAACCTCTACAACCATTATAATGATTTTGGGATCAAGGCAGAATGGCACTTTTTTGCAACTGCAGATGGCAAAACTCCTTGCGATAGTTTAGGGGGAATTACTAAGAGGTTAGCAGCTAGAGCAAGCCTGCAACGTCCTCATGAAAATCATATAACTCCTATTGACTTATATAATTATGCGAGATTCAATATTTCGGGAATTAATTATATAATTGTTAGTAAAGTAGAATATTTAAGAATGGAAATCAATCTTGAAAATAGATTTTTAATGGCCAAACGAATTCCCGGTACACAAAAATATCATTCATTTATTCCAATGGAAGGAAAAATGATAGTTTAATTTTATTCTAATTCATTAGATTATTTCATTAATTAGCTAAATAAAGTTATAAATATTTTTACAATTATTTTTCTTCTAAAATAAAATAGCTAAACTTATGTGCTAAATATGACACAATGTCTACTAGTGATCAGCATAGGGCCTAATTTTTCTAATACGGCCAGAAAGATTTATAAAAAAATATATCCAACTATCCCAAACGAATTTTCTTTTTATTTGTTTCGTAAATTACTATACATTTGGTATAATATAGGATTTAAGCCATACTACTTATATTTAAAGTGTAGTAACTTTTGGCCCATTACTCGTCCCAATCTAGGATTTAATACAGATATTAGTATAATGTCTATCTGTAAAAAAAATTAAAAGAAAAAAAAGAGCAATTTTTATTTTATAGCCATATCCGGTTTTCTATTTCCGGTTTTTGGTTAAAGACTTTTTTCAATAAATAAAATAAATTTTATATCATAATAAAGAGCTATTTAATAAAATTAAAATCATGTCTTTAGCTTGATTACTTTTTGAGATATTTAAAATTAAATATAGTGTATTTTGGAATTTCCGCCTTTCTAAAGATGGCCATATCTCATGAAGTAAGGCGATTTGAGAAGTAAAATTTTATATTTTTATTAGTTAGTGTATATACTACCAACATGCAAATTTTTAAAAGGGGTCGGAGTTGAGAATCGACTTTTTTTGGTTAATTTAATATGAAATACAACATATAAAAATGGAAATTTAAATATAATTATTTTTATAAAAGCTTTTATGGAAAAGAGAATAAAAAAAAGAATTATAACTTTGGAAGGAGGGAGGGTGCTTCAGTTTGCAATACGGCCAAACCTTCTTGGATTTGAACCAAAGCCTTCATAACTTTTGGGTTGCTCAATACCGCTTGAAAGTTGGGATTCTGCATCTAGTGAATGTTAGAATAAATTTAAAAATATAATTTTTATAACTATATCTAACAATCGTTTAAAATATTATTTATGAAAAAAATTTATTTATTGCAGTAAGAATCACTACCGTTACTTTCTTCTATGTAACACGATTTTTATAGGAATTTTCATAGGACTCCTTGTGGAGTTCCATTCCAAGACTATACAAATCATTTTCATTTAGAATTATGGCCAGAATACTTACATGATGGCCTATTCAATGATTACGTCAGAAATAATAAGACAAACTGTGCATTCTTTACCCCTCCTAAATTAAAAAGGTAACTGATTAAAGATGCCAAAACAAGTAAAGAAAATGCCTGCAGCATCTAGGAAGGTATTATTCCTTAACAGTTGAAAATTTCTGATTTGATTAGAGAGAGAATCACGAATTTTTTTTGGCCTATTAAAAAGGGGCAAATTATATTTTTGCGCCCTGTCACACCCCTATAATTTTTATAAAAATATTATTTATTTCAGGGTTTAATGAAAAAGGAAATTAAAAAATTTTTATTCACCAATGCGAGAATTATATATATATATCTATTTTTAAAGTTTCAAAAGTATTTAAAAGAAAAATGCGTAGAAAAAAAGATATAAAAGCAAAAAAATTATCGGGAGGGATGATATAAAAATAGCTCAATATGGATAGAAAATAAGTTTAAATTAAAGGAAATCATAAATAAAATCGAAAATGGGTTATTGATAAAAATAAATAAATATTTATAAGAGCAAAAATCAATAATTTAAAACAGAGAAAAGTTTTAAATAATTCCAAAAAATACGAAATGTATATTAGCTAGCTGATAAATATTCTAAGCTTCTAACTAGTATGTATATTTCCGTAACATATTATCATCATGCAATATTTTTTAAAAAAGGGAGTTATATCTTCAGTTGATTTGATATGGAATTCAACTAATAAAATTTAAATTTGCATAAAACATTTGAAAATTCGTATAAATTTTATCCAAAAACAGAGATGGGAGACCATGATCATATGGGGACGATTTGGTAAATAAAAATCATATTTTTTCCTTTAATCTTTACTATATACATATTATTTTTTTCAACCTGTTGAGTGAACATCGGTAGTTGGCTTTTGATTTGTTCAGCCAATTGTGGGTTGTTGGCGAATAGAGGATTCGACATTATAATCTAATTTTTATAGGTAAAATATATATTTAATAAAACATTTTAAGTAACCCAAAGGCGTGAATTTTGTTAAACTTTAATCAACGTTTTTATAAAAGTTGTGTCATAAATTTAAACACCCAGTTTCATGTCATAAACACATTTGTAGGTTTAAAAAAGCATGAAAGAAGAACATACGGTAAGACAACGAATTTGATTAAAACAGGACTTGACTTAAACTTACTAATATAAAGATGGGAACGTTCCCAGGAATTCAATTAAGAATTCCTTTAAAAATTACGAGGAATATCCAAACATTCATAATATGAAAATATTATCCATAAAACAATATTTTGATTTTCCTCAAGACATTATGATATTAGTTGAATTATTTGGTCTCCTATTATGATTGTAATGAATATACTTAAAATCTAACAATAAATATATCACAATGCATACATTAAGATTGGTATTCTAATTTGTTCATTTCAAATGTATCAATAATATTCATGGGAGATAAATATGGCTTGCTTATTATAGGTCTAAAAATTGAAGTTTCTTTATTTTGGGATAATTTGAGAAATCATACTTAACCTCATATAGCAAAAACTAGGGTTGTGCCGATCCTTATATTTTTAATCAATTCGATCCAACATTTGTTCAAGCCCAATCCAATACCGATATTTATATTGATTTTTTCACCAAATTATGCGTTTAATTTAAATATTTTCTACAATTAAGACTATTATTTAAAAATTACATTATAATAGATATCAAAATTTTAAACATATAATGTCGTATTGTGATATTGAATATTTTATCATTTACTGAGGGAGTTATTTTAATTTGATAAATATAATTTGACCGGAAATGTATTCAAACATGTGTAGAACACCTATTCTGTAAATTTTCGTCATAAATTTAATTTATATAAAAATAATAAATTAAGAATATTTCCAAAGTTTTCTGGAGAAATTCAGTGGAGATGCTCCATGCATATTGGAATACATTTCTGGTAAAACATATTTTGCCAATTAAAATTGCTCTCAGTAAATAATTTAAAATTGAAATTCTGAATCCCAATGGGTTCCATATCACAATACGACGTATATGTGTTGGTATAAATATTAAAATAGTTATATTTAATATATAAAACTAAATTATTTTAGATTTTTTAAAATAAAAATGAGCTCTATATTTTCTGGCACTAAAATTCTACGATGTGGAATCCCCTAAAAATCCTCTATCTTTTGTAAAAAATTTCCATAATTCAGATGACATCTTAAAAATATTTATAATAAAGAGTTATTATTTATAAATATAAAATCTTTTGAAATATTAAAATATTGTAAAATAAACAATATATAAAATATACAAACATAAAATAACAAAAACAATAAACGGATTGATTTTTTAAAGGTATTGGCTGGATCCGATATTTTTTATAAAACGCTAAATATCAGTCTCATATAGTATTTAATATCTTTCCCTAGCAAAAACTTACATAAATTTTTTATATTAAATTTAAGAAAAAGAAACCTCAACAATATAGTTTTTAAATATCAAAATTAAGAAAAAAAAAGCCTAACAAAAATATTTAGAAATATTTTAATTAAATTAGAATATATTTGTTAATTTTAAATAATTATAATATTAAAATTACTATAGATTTTATGATATAATTCCTTTTTTGATATAACCAAAATGGGAAAATAGAAAATACTAACTTTTTGGTACATATCAGGATTCTGAGAAAGTGTTTGAAGTGTAGTTTTCATATAAGGGCTGTTCATAAGGTTTTGCATTAGGGTAGGGTTAGAGGCCATTTGTTGCATGAGGCTTTGCATCGAGGGTGAATTGAAAGCGGCTTAGTGATAGGACACAAAAGAATTATTCACTTGATTTTTGTTATCTATATCTATCTAACTTCTCTTATTAGTTAATAATATTTCCTTTTCCAACTAACTTCCCTTAATTTTTCAAAATAATAAAATTATTAGGTATATTAATTACGCAGTGTTTTGTTAGATCCACCTGATCCTGAACCGGTTTTTGAAGTATCCATTGAGTGAGACATTTCGTTATCAGCTTGTGGGTTATTGCTAGACCAAGGGTTAGGCATGGGTCCCTTATTTTCTTCTCCTTCTTTAGTATTCGTGGAAGTTTGCTTGTTTTCATCACCTTATATCAGAAGATATAAAAAATTTAATTTATTGATTGTTCATAGTTAAAATTTCCTACTTTGTGATATTTCAACTTAAGACATTAAAGAGTAACTTAAAGAAGACAATGAAAAAAGAACTAATCAGGCAAAAGTTTAAAATACTTCTAAGGGCAGCAAAGGGATTGCTAACAAGTTGGTCAGTGGCGGCGTTAAGAAAAGGTTCCTGTATATCAGTGTACATTCGTCTGAGCAAGTTATAACCCCCTGGGATACTCTGTATTTTATATATTTAGTATATAATTTTTTTCGAAAAAATTTATACCCAATTTAGGTATTAGTTTTTCCTTATTTCCCTATCCTTACGTTTTATTCCCTGCTGTCATCAGAGATTCAATTGATTAAAAATTAAACTACCAACAGGGTCCATGGACACTTTTGCAGTTTTCGCTTATAAAAACATTTATAGATATTTATTATCGAAAAATATTTGAAAAAAAAATTCCACCATGAAAATTGCCCGAAATTTCAGTTATTACAAGCCTGTTGTAAGAAAACTTAAACTATTTTGATAGATTTGGATTAGAAAATTAGATATGTCAGTGGTGCATCTTCAAAAAAAATAAGCGGAAAGCATAAAAATTGACCATAAAAAGCTCATTCTTGATCATCACATATAAAAAAAAATCTATTTGATTAATTTTAAAATATTAATTCTCATTATCTATATTTAACATTTGCCTAATTAGTTCTTATTTTAATTTAACAAATATTTTATTTTTTATATCAATCTAGAATTAAAAGTAAAATCATTATAAGCCATAATTAAAACTTTTATATAAAATGTATGAAAATTCTTAGTATTAAAGTATTGATATTTATTTAAATATAGGAAAAATTGAAATATAGAGATTTTTCCTTATATTTAAATAATTAAAATATTTTTTATATTAAAAAATTTGTTTCAGGAAAACCCAGGATATAAAAACTATTTAAAAAATTTAGCAATTAATTACTACTTATGTGGAAAATATATAATAAACATTTTTATTTAAAAATTAACATTTAATTACAAGCAAAAAGGGAAAATTGATTTAAATCGTGATTCATAAAATATTCATTTTAATCATCATTTAAATCAATTTGAATAAATAATGCCAACTCTAATAAATAAATATGTAAAATAAAATCATTTAAATCTCTTATTTTAAAAACAAAGGATCTATAGGAACATGTTGGTAAAAGATGCTATAATTAATTTCTGGTAAGCTGTTTAAACTTTAAAGTGCACCCACCATTTTTTGGAATTTATATCTTTTGATTGAAAATAGTGGAGTTAGTTAAGTTTCATAAATTCATTTTCATTCCTATTACTTTTTTTTCACAAATTATAAAAAAATAATAATATACATTTTGAACTTAAGCAAAAAAAGTAGAAACACGATTTATTCCTAATCAAAGTTACAATATGGCACTTTATAATTGGCTCAAAACATAAATGAACAAAGCAATTCAAGCATCATTTTGAAAATGATGTTTATAAAACTCCGATATAATCATATTCTTGTGTTGTAAAGGAAACGAATAACATCGTTATTAGTAGGGCTGGGCCAATTCACATATTTTTCACCAATCCGATCCGATATTTATATTAATTTTTCACAACCCCCCTTTGAACCAAATGTAATTAAGAAATAAATATTTTTTTTGCAAAAAATGGAATTATGCATTTAATTTAATTTTTTTATTTCTACAATAATTAAAAAAAGTTTACGGATATTGGTAGCATTAAATGAATTTTTCATTATTCTCCCCATGAAATTAGAATCCCGCAGATAAGCATTTTGCAAAATTATCTTTATCCTTTGTAAAATATTTCCATAATTCAGATACCATATTTAAAAAAATTCTTTTATTTAAAGTATAAATAATAAAATTGGCGCTATTATTTAAAAAGAATGTAAACGTTACTACAAAAAAGAAACGCGTTATCGTTACTCGTTATATTATAAATAAAATTATACAAAATTAATATATTATAGGATAACATCTTTATGTATCTTTATTTATTTTTAGCAACAATTGATTTCAAAATTTTGATCAGACAAACAAGAACGCTTAGTGCTCAACACAGCTGATAATGGGATGTTATATATATTATTTTAATAATAAATAAAATCTATAATGAAATTCTCTGTAAAATTTTGTTATTGGATAAATCCTGGCTACGCCACTATTTCATATATATATATGGTGAATTCCATATCAAATCAACCAAGGTTTCAACCCGACCCCCTTCAATTTTTCTTAAATTTTGTATACTGGTAGTATATACTATAACTAAGAAAAAAATGAAATTTTACCTTCCAACACTGTTTACCCGCTAAGATATGGCCGTTTAAAGAAAATTCACCTCATTTATTTTCAAAAATCTCGAGAAATAATTAAGTTAGAAAAATAATTTAAATTTTATTTTGTAGCTTAATAAAAGTTCTTTAAAATGACATAAAAATAAATATGATGGATATTTTATTAATATCGAAAACTGGATGTGTAAAACCGGAAATGGCCATAGAAAAAAGGTATTTTTTTCAAAATTTTTTTCCTCTAGATAGATATCACACTAAATTTTATTTTGTAGCTTAATAAAAGTTATTTAAAATGACATAAAAATAAATATGATGGATATTTTATTAATATCGAAAACTGGATGTGTAAAACCGGAAATGGCCATAGATAAAAGGTATTTTTTTCAAAATTTTTTTTCTCTAGATAGATATCACACTGCTTTATATTTGTACAAAATCCTAGACTGGGATGAACATGGGTTTAGGAGTTATCACTCTTTATATGGCTAAAATTGAACAAATTTAACATTAATATCATCATATTTTAATTTAATGAATAGTTATGAAATAATGTTAATTTAAAATTGAGAAGTGACTGGAATAATGAGTTTTGTTTAACCCTTTAGTTAAATTTTGTTGCGAAGTTACTTGATAAAATAATTCTAAACATATTTATAACTTTATTTGCCTCAAATTGCATTACATATAATACAATAAAATTTATAATTAAAATATATCATATATTATAATCATCCAAGGAATTTTAATAAATTATGACTTTTGTTTTCATCTAGGGGAATAAAAGCTTGGAATTTTGTTTTCCAGAAATTCTCTTTGCTCTTAAAAATCAGCTTTCAAGATGACTTTCTATGTTCATACATTCATTATTGCTCACAAATATATAATTTACCCCATAGATATTATTTCTTGCATAGTTAAATAAATCTATTGTTGTCAATATGTGATGTTCATATGGACGTTGCAAGCTTGCTCGAGCTGCTAACAGTTTAGTAACGGCTCCCAAAATGTTGCATGGACGTTTACCTTGTGCGGTTTCAAAAAATGTCACTCAGCCTTTAAATGAAATCTTTTATTTTTATATTGGTTACTCCTCCATCAGAAAAATAATAAATTTTAGCCACTCTATTAAATCTTTCCTTCAAGAATACGATCAATTTTTAAAATTTATAAAATGCACATGCGTTATGCTTTAAACAATCTGATATAACCACTAAATTTACATGTTTTATTATTGTCCTCACGGTAATAAGTTATAAAAGAGTTGATAGTGGCTTGATTATTGGTCTGATTAAATCCTTGTGCATGGTTCTGCCCTACAAATGCATAGTTTTCTTAACTAAGAATTCGCCAACATTTAAATTGAATTTTAAAAAGTTTCGAATTAATGATTATCGTGAAGCTATAAACAAATGAGGAATTAAATTGTTTAATTATTCAATTAAATAATCTACAATTTCGTCAGTTGATTTTGTCAGTGTTTCGAGGGTAGTTCGATCAACTGCTATCCATTGTTTGAATATTTTATAAGCCTTTCTTTTAATTTTGAATATATGGGGGAAAATTTTTTGTTGAATTTCAATTTTGGTAGATTATTTTATGCTAAATAAAATATTTAAAATTATTTTGTCAAGTAATTTTAATTCGAGATAAAATTTCACTAAAGTTTTAAACAGCTCATTATCCCAGCAACCTCTCAATTTTTTTTTATAAAGATAAAAAAAATAAAAGCCTATCATTTAGACATAATTTATAAATTAACATTATTTCATAACTATTTATTAAATTAAAATATGATGATATTAATGTTAAATTTGTTCAATTTTAGCCATATAAAGTATGATAACTCCTAAACCCATGTTCATCCCAGTCTAGGATTTTGTACAAATATAAAGCAGTGTGATATCTATATACAAAAAAATACCTTTTTTTTCTAGGGCCATTTCCGGTTTTACACATCCGGTTTCCGATATTAATCAAATGTCCATCATATTTATTTTTATGTCATTTTAAAGAACTTTTATTAAGCTACAAAATAAAATTTAAATTATTTTTCTAACTTAATTATTTTTCGAGATATTTGAAAATAAATGAGGTACATTTAAAATTTCATTTTTTTCTTAGTTATAGTATATACTACCAGTATACAAAATTTAAGAAAAATTAAAGGGGGTCGGGTTGAAAATCGACTTTTTTTTGTTGATTTGATATGGAATTCACCATATATATATTAAACTAAGTTTTTTAAAATCACTATTTTTTATTCTTTAAATTGATTAACATTTATAGTCAAACCAATAGCAATACTAAAACAAGAAATAGAAGATATAAAAAACTTGTCATAATTGGCGTTTTTTAAAAATATTGTATTGGTAAAAAAACTTGTCATAATTGGCATTTTTTTAAAATTATTGTATTGGTATATATTTTGTTTTTTTGTAAATTTATTATATGTATTTTTATCACGCGAACAATCCAATTTGTTAACCTTAGCGCATTGATTTGTTTTTGGTATTGTGACACTCATCATGAGTCAGTTTTTTATATTTTTTTGGAAAAAAGAAATTTTGTAAAATTAATAACATTTTTTTTTGTTCTTGTTTATAAAAGAAAATTTTGTAAAATTAATTAATATTTTGTTTTGTGTTCTTGTTGGAAAAATAAATTATTTAGGACGGTCATTCCAAAGGGCACAATGTAAACAAAACTTAATATAATACTTTGAACCAATACCAATATTTTGTTAATCTTGGATTTTTAATGTTGGTTCCCAGCCCAATACTATAGTATAATTTATATGCTTACATTTAGGGCTGTGCCGATCCACATTTTTCACCGATCCCATCCGATATTGCTTCAAAACCGATTTGATATTTATATTGATTTTTCAATACCCCCCTTTGAACCAAATGTAATTAAGAAATCAGTATTTTTTATGCAAAAAATCAAATTATGCATTTAATTTATTTTTATAATTAAAACTATAATTAAAAAAACATATATTTGATAATATATCCATTTTATGTTGATATGAATTATAAAATTGTAGTTAATATATAAAATTATATTAGATTTTTTCGATAAATGAGAGCCTCTTAATTTTCTGGCAATAAGCTTCTACGATATGGAGTATCTAAATCCCCTGCCGTATTGAAGGTAAACTCAGATGATTCCGCAGATAACTCATTTTGCAAAATTATCTTTGTCTTTTGTAAAATATTTCCATAATTCAGATACCATATTTAAAAAGATTTTTTTATTTAAAGTAAAAATAATAAAATTGGCGTTATTATTTAAAACGATTTAAAATAATTAAAACTTGAGTGTTACTTTATATTTTTATAAAAAAAACTTTTAAAAAAATACTATAAATCTCTTTTAAAAAAGAATAAAATTTAGGGGGTGTTGTGCATTTTCATTGTTTAAAAAAAAATTATTTAAAAAATATTATAATAATGTAAAATAAATATACATAACAAAAAAAATAAAAGTAAAAAGACCGGATCGGTTTTTTACAGGTATGGGCTCGATCCGATATTTTTGGATAACACTAAATATCGGAGCCCATTTGATCCGATATTTAATATCGGCACAGCCCTAATTATATTTTAATTCTAAGATTAAGTTTCAAAATATTATGAAAGAATACTATTCTATATTAAAGTAAAATTCATCATTTTACATTGAAATGCATTTTTAAGTTTGAACTGCTGGACATTGAGGTTGAAATATTTGTGTTAAGATATAATTTACATGTACAAAGTGTAGACTTCCATTAATTTTCTTTATTGATTTAAAATATATTTCAAATTGGGACCAGAGAAGGGTTAAATCATTTGAAGAAGTGCTATAGACATTATATTCTTTAAATAAATTATAAGAATAATAATATCATTATTAACATTTACTTTGAATTTTGATTGAATATTAATTTCGACCGACTAAAATAAAAATGAAAGAAGTGGTTGATATGAATTAAAACTCGGCTTAAATTGTTGATATTAATCATTAAAAAATAAATAAAAATAATTTTATAATACAATAAAATATGTTTTGCTTTTTGTTGATATTTTTTAAGAAAAAATATTTTGCGTTACCGTTAATCAAAAAAATAAACGCGTTACCGTTACCTCTAGAAGAAGGTAACGAGACGTTACTTCACAGCAAATAAATAAAACTTTGGGTGTTCCTTTCTATTTTTACAAAAAAACTTTTAAAAACTATAAATCTATTTAAAAAAATAAATAAAATTGTGCATTTGATTGTTTAAAAAAATAATTATTTAGAAAATATTATTATTGTAAAATATATATAAATAAAATAACAAAAAAAGAAAAGTAAAAAGATCGGATCGGTTTTTACAGGTATCGGCCCGATCCGATATTTTTGGAAAACGCTAATTATGCCGATCAGATCCGATATTTAATATCAGCACATCCCTAGTTATTAGCAGAGTTACTTTTTTAAAGAAAAGGAACGCCAGTTGTTATTTGTTTCAAAAGAGTAATGTCGTAAACTAAGTTCGATTTTATGAAAAAAATGATGAATGACGTCCCTTTTATTTTTGACGAACTTTGAACGTGCTCCTTTTTTATGAAGAACGCGTTCGTTTTTTTACATTTGTTCAATTTTAGAGAATTTTATTCATTTGAAAATAAAAAATATTAATTCAAATTTTTTAAGAAAAAGGGTTATTTTATATCAACTGCCTTATCACATTTGAATTTTTTAGCCAGTCACTATTTTTGTCATATAGTATAGTTAATTTGAATATTATTTATAGATTATCATCATCTGATTCTAAAAGTCCAAATATAATATCACATCTTCAATAAACCAATTCTACCCTTATCAATAAAATGTGTCCAAAATGTATGTTTCAAAATCTTTAAGTTCTAATTTAAAGAAATACTTGACAGTAATATATTATTTTATATAATATAACTATAAGTATCCTGTTAATACTTTATTGTATTTCATTATTAAATTATGATGATTATTGTAGTGATTAGCTACCAAACATGGGGATTGACAGACAAGAATTGGTTTTGGAGATAAAGGAAAGTCGAGAATGATTGCCTGGGATTATAATGGGAATGAGGATGTTTATGATTGTGTTATTATGTTGTTATCGGATTAATATTTTTATAATTTGTATAAATGGTTTATTTGATTGCAATAAAGAATTATATGAAGTCCAAGTTATATATATATATGCTACATATTGGCGACATTATGGGATTTAGTGTTGTTAAACGGCTAGATTTGAGCCAATTTTTAAAAAGGGCTAACTCAACATTATCGCCAGGAAAATATTGCCTATGCGTCGAGATTTCGCTAATAGATGTTCAATCTTATGTGCCATCTATGAGCAAAATCTCTAGGCTTGAATAATATTTCTCTGGATAAAATATCAAGTTAGCTGTTTTTAAAAATCGGCTCAAATTAAGCCTAACATAACTAATGGGATAAACCTGATCAAATAAAATATATTAGTGAATGTTATTGAAGTACGAGCTATTTTTGATATATGATATTATAATATTGGATATTACATGAAATTAAATTTGGGATGAAGATATAATTGTGAATCAGAATTTAGACAATTATTAAATTATGGAATATTGTAATGAATGAATTATGAATATGTAATGGTTCTGAATCTGATATTGATTGAATTATTATAATTGCTAACAAAGAAAAATTTGAAGAATGAATTGGTAAAAGGAAGAAAATAATAAATAGTTAATTGGTACAAATGAAGAATGAATAGAATAATTATTGGATTTTGGGTAATGATTTGGGATTTTATTAATTATGGAAGATATTCATCAAAAATAAAGGGCCATCTGGCATGAACAAAGTGGTAAATGGATTCAAATATGATTTTGAGATTATGGATAATTAATTTGGGGATGTGATGATATGAAATTAATGTTGGGAAATTGATGAAAGTAAAAATGGAACATTATGGGAAATAATATTGTGAAAACTTGAAAACTAATGATATAGTGACATTTACATAGTAATTTGGTTTAAGGATCTATGGTAATTTAGACATCAATAAAAAGGTTACTAATAGGAGAACCTGGTTAATTTAGACATTGGGTTAAAAGAACCAGGCTAATTTGGATATTGGTAAAATGGTTGCTGATAAAAGAATCTAACTAATTAGATGTAATTATAAAAATTACGATGGGACTCTGGGCTATTAGCCATAAGCACCATAAAGGTTGAATATAAGGATGAGTGGGGCTATGAATTAGCAATTATAGTCCACACCCTCTATTTGATAGATAATTAGAATCAATGTTGTCGGCTAATTTGGACATTGGTAAAATGGTTGCTGATAAAAGAACCTAACTAATTAGATATAAATATAAAAATTATGATGACACTCTGGGCTATTAACCATAGTCGAGGTTGCATTTGAGAAAGAGTGGGGTTATAAATTAGGAACCATAGTCCCTACCCTCTATTCGGAAGATATTAGAATAGATGTTGATCATCGTAAATACTTGGGAGTAGTTGCCAAGAAGATTCAAGTTATCCATCGATAAGGCCCATTGACTGGGGCAAGTCATGATGACTACTCAGTTAATGATAATAAGGAGTAGTGGGATCAAGAGGAAATTAGTGGGGGTGTGTACAGTGACCTCATGTTGGTTCAAGTGATAACTGGATACTTGAGGACCATTAAAAATTTAATGCTATTGGGACCATCCAAGCAACTGCATAAGGATGTTTTGGATTGGATGTAGAGGATGTAATGAGTGGGTTCTTTTTTTGATCTTTATTATATTTGTTTATGCACAACAATTTTGTTTTGCAATAATGGCACGAAAATTTGGTTATATTGATTATAAGACTCATGGTGATGGTGGGTCTTGTTAAATTATTTTGAAGCATTATATATCAATATTATCTATTGTTATTTATATGTATTTACTGTATAAAAAGGGTAAAAATTGCCAAAAATTATAATAGTTTTTATTTGTGTCCTAGAAAACTAAAATTTAGTCTCAGAAAATAAATCTTTATCTTAGAAAGTTGTAGAATAGTTACTAAAGAAAAGTATTAAAAAAGTATAAGGTAAAAATAATTAATGTCTTCAATATTAATATAATCGGCACAATAAATTGAAAAAGGAGAGATATAGTGATTAGCTACCAAACACGGGGATTGACAGACAAGAATAATAAATCCATATCATATGGTTTTGGAGGTAGAGGAAAGTTCGAGAATGATTGAAGGGGATTATGGAATGGGATGTTTATGATTGTATTATTATGTTATCGGATTAATTATGATTAATATAATTTGTATAAATGGTTTATTTGATTGCAATAAAGAATTACAAGGGTTTTAAATTTAATAGTTGAACACTATTTAAAGTATTACGAATTTATATATTTTATAAATATAAGTAATTTTTTATTCACTTAAAACTATTTTAAACATGGCTAATATATTTTCTTAAAATATGGTATTTATTAAATTAAATTTAAAAAAAAATTTATTCATAAAGTTTTGCGAATTTGAACGTGTTCGATTTTTTATAAATGTTTACAGCACTAGTACCGAGTAATGTGTTTCTTTTTTTTGAGTAATGGTAACACAAAACGTTACTCGTTATTTTAAATATTTTCTTAAAAAATAATTTAAGCCGATTTAATTCAGATCTACCATCACGTTTTTCATTTTTATTGTTGAATTTTAAAAAAGATTGTTAATCTAATTAATAATGAATCATCAAGGTATGTTAATTTATATTCTCCGATATTAAAATTTATTTTATAAAAATATATGTCAATAGTACTTATTTCTTCAGATTAAGATGATTCTCTGGCCCCAGTATGAAACTATTTTACAATAAAGGAAATTAAGGACACTAAGTTTACACAATGTAAGTGTAGATTGTGCCCTAATACAAATATTTCAACCTCGATATCCTGCAGCTCTAATCTAAAAAGATATATGAAGGTAAAAATGTGTATTCAAATTAAATTTTGACAAATATTTTAAAAAATTGATGGGGATCTTAATGAAGGTTCTTGTGACCTCTATATTATATTCTCTTTTCATGGGAATAAAATAAATCTTCTTAAAATACATATTTAGTGTTTTTTTAAAAAACGAGTTATTTATTGAATAGCAAGTAACGTTTTTTTGCAAGGCAAAGAGTAAAATTAACGCGTTCCTTTTTTCACAAGGTAGCGAATAAATGTAACGAATTTCTTTTTAAGGTAATGATTACTTTATCAGCTTATAGTAACTTATGTCTATGTATTTCAAATGATATTTAGGTTAAAAAATATATTTAATTACTTCTAAATTACTCAAGGCTCTGTCCTGGTTTCTCATCATCTCTTGAAGCATGGATGGATTCCTTGCTAATTCCATTGTCTATAGATATAAAATTTAATATTAATCAAGATACCCAAAAATGATCATTAATTACCATAATATAAAACTTTGACCTATAAATTTTGAAATTGATAAGAAATAAGGTTTTTTCTAATTTTTTTCAATTTTGTTGGAATCAATATCAGCTAATAAAAATGGTTGGCCCAAATATTGAAGTAATGCTAAAATTAATAAAGCACCCAAGTTGTAAAAATGTTCTTCTAAATTATATTTATAAACAAATTTTCTTATTTGGGATTAGATAGATTTTTACTATGATTAAGAAATAAAAATTCAAGTACTTATATAAATTTTAAATTTTCGTGACATATACAAGTTTTAAAAATTTAGCTTTTGTTTTATATACTTTTAAAAACAAATATTTAAAAAAAATAAAATAATATTTTGTATTGAGGTTACTTCTCTCATTAATTCAGGGTTGTTTAACATGTGAGTCAGTTCAGGATTCCTCTGTATTATGATTGATATTCAAAATAAATTGGTGATTAAAGAAAATCATGCTGTAAAATTATTTAAATATTTCCTTCCTTTAGATCTTTTTTTATAAATAGATATCCTTCCTTCCATAATATATTTGATATAAATAATATACTTCCATAAGGGTTTGCATTTGTGGGTTAGAAGATATAAGTTCTCGCATGATATCAGTGTTACCAATCAGATTTTGAACCATGGGATTGTTTAAAATCTGTTGCATCATGCCAGGGTTACTAAGCATCTGAATTATTGTATAGAATATTTTATTTTATACTTTCCTTATATATATAATTTTTATTTATCTCTTAACCCTCTATTGCGTACATCATATTAGAATACACATACCATAAAAAAAGGTATAAATTTTAATATAAAATTTTTTATAGTTTAATACACATGATGTATAATAGATACACATATATTTTATTTATTTCCATAGTAAATTTTGTCAAAAATGAAAGACAGCTATCATTATAAAAATTCTAAAATACGCAGTTTACAACTTTCAATTAGTTGCATTTTTTCCATTTTATAAATTATGTCATTTCTTTGGTACAAATTTTTAAGAAACAGGAAGTTGAAAATAAATAAAGGTAAAAGAAATGTTTTATATATAAATAGATTCTTATATTCATTAATAGTGTTTAAAATTTAAATTTTAAGGTACTGTACCCAGATACATAATGTGCACAAATGCACTATGAATTTGGGCTTTTTTGATTATTTTTTTTATTAATAAATGTTCTTTATTTGCTATCTATAGTCAAAATGTACTGTATTCCAGAAAATAGTTCTGATTCTAATCTTAGTGGCTTATCAGATGAGAAAATTCTTGATTCAAGATCAGGTAATGTTGATTCTAGCAGAAATGCGGTATTCCAACTATTGGTACCGCTACATTCCAATTTTAAATTGTGTTTTGATAATAGGTTCTGTGGTATAGAACTTCAAGTATTACTAGCCCAAAAGGGAGTATTGCTACAGCGAGAGCTAATAGAATTTATAATTGCCAGCAGAGTTGGGTAGTACCGTGAATATTGTATCTAAGATACAAGATCCTTTTGTAACTTGTACTCAGTATCTTATTGACATTTTTAATAAGATACTAGTATCTGTATCTAAGATCCTTTATTTTGAAAAGAATCTTGTATCTTTTTCATTTTCTTTAAAAAGATACAGATTCTTTTTAATATTCATGTTTAAAACATTTATATATCACACAATCTAACTTTATTTTCTTCATGAAATCTTGTATCTTTTTCATTTTCTTTATTTTTTCCTGCTATATTTTAAATATATTGATAACCAAAATTAGTTGGAAATTTTACAGATCACAAAGATAGATAGATTAAAAATAACAACACCATAACTAAATAAGTAAAGGTTATATTTTATATATAATATTTTTTAATTTGTAGAATGTTTAACATTTTTAGTAGTGAAGATGAAATTATGGAGATAGGTTCTCATGAATCAAATCCGAATCAATTCTAGATGGAAAATTTTATAAAGTAATTCATGTGAAAAAGGACAAGGTACAAGCCGAATGTCAAAATTGCACAAGTAAAAAAGTTATTAAAGGTTGAACAAACTCCTCTACAAACTTTGTTAAACATATTAATGTATATTATACATTTTTATTTTATAATTATTAACATAATAATACCTATACTTAAGTCCCTCTTAGATAATTGTTATTAAAATTTTTTATAGAAGATGGTTGATTATCAAATAAAAATCATTTTGGATATATAATTTTTAGAGGTGTACCGATACCACTTTTTTAGAGGTCAATCCAATCTAATATTCAATTCATATTGGCCAATTACCGATCCGATATCATATCTAATTTTGTATTCTGTAAAGATAACAATGGTTTTAATTTTTAATATACTTTTTATTAGTATAACATCTATAATTTAACTACCATAACTTATGTCATTTAAATATATTATAATGAAGTTATAGTTTATATTCAATTCAAATGCAATTCTAAAAGTATAAAATATTTTTATTGTTAACCCTTTAGGTTCCCTCATAAAATTAATATGTTGCAACACGATATTTAGTAATTTTTTTATTGATTCTAGTATAATATAATATAAAACACACGAAAAAAGTTTTTTAAATTCAAAATGGCGGCTCTCCCTGGTGGTTTTAAATTCATATCATTGACACCTTATGGAAACTTTCGAAACAGTTTCTATTTTTATTTAGACATAGTGGTACGTTGCATGATTTGCACGACCACCTTGTTCTTCTGGGATTTAATTTTGTACTACAGAAGGTACACCTTCGTGAGGTTCCTGCCTGAGGTGAGCTGAATTTTTTAGTCTAATTTCTGGAAGGATATATGGTTTATTATTTTTTCTTTGCATTGATATATAATTATTATCATTATGAATATTATCATTCCTATTAACATTTTTACAGTATGCCAATTCGCTAGCAATTATTTGTCTTCGGAATTCTTTCGATGAGAGTTTATTATCTGTAAGAATATTGTATATTATGAATGAATTGATAATCGCCGCATCTATCAGCCAAAAGAATATTGGTAGCCACCATTTTCGCCACTTTCGCGAAATTTCATATAAAGACTTTAAATGGTCGAAATGGTCAACAGACCCCATATATTTATTATACATCTTTATCATTATTGGACATTTTACGTCAAATACTTCCCCTTTTTTATTTTTTCTCTTCACAGTATCCACTGATCTCGGATCAATATAATTGGACATTATAAATACGTCACGATTATCTCGCCATTTAATTATACTTATATTATTTTTGTCACTTCTCCAGTCAAACTCACCTCATTTTAATTTTGTTTCCATATTCTTTATGGGCAAGTATCTCCTATTTTTGTTTAGTGTTCCGGTAGCATATATACCTTTCTTTTTTAAATCGATCAATTTCAATTTGATAAGGTGTATACGATTCATAATCATCACTATCAATTTGGTAACGTGTATCCGATTCATAATCATCTTCGGAATCAGTGGATGAGTTGTCTAACGAAGAACCTTCAGATGGAATGTCCAGATAATCATCCATATATATAACAAGCTAAAATTATTGCGAAATGAGTTGGCAAAATTTATCAATTATTAAAAAAATAAATATTAAAAATATTGTTGTTAAGTGGCAGTGGTTAGTTTAATATACCACATTAAAAAGATCAAAATAATATATAAATATTATTTATTTGAGCAAAAATAAATATTAGAAAGATAGATAAAATAGTGAGGAATATATATATTTAAAAATATTTGATAAATATATTTACTTATAATTAAAATTGGAATTTTAAGAAAAATCACCGTAAAAAACGTATTTTGAAATAAAGGCGCGAAAAAAAAAATTAAAAAATAACTCCTCCACAAACATATGAAAAAGAATATCTTTTAATATATATTCGTGGTGGTTTCATTTTATATGATCAACTCCTTTAGAAGATAAAAAGGTTAAAAGGTGGTTTTATATTTGCACTACCGCGACCGAAAGGGTTAAATCACTTTTATATAACAAGTAATAACATTAATCTATATACATATTAATTAATAAACAATTATATTATGAAATTTGAAATAAATATTTAAAATAATATTTAACATTAATATAGCGAAGATTTCTTTTTAGAAATACCAATATTTCCAATTTATTGGAGGTCAGCTTGCGGCGATAGTAACTATCAATATCACCAGCTTCACTAAAAACAGATTTTGAAGAGATTATCGCACACTTTTATAAACAGAATGCGCAAAAAAAATAACAATATGGTAAAATGTTTATTAATTAAATATTATTATTAAAAAAATATACATAAAACTGGATTTCGATTTTATTTATAAAAATAAATGATTTTAGATATAACTATTTTTTTTAATTTTATAACATTTTATTTTTGTTAAAGAAGCCATTTTTATATCGGATCAAATTTTATAATATTGAAAATGGGTGAAATATTGACCCGATCCGATTCGATAAAAAATATCAGATCCCTAATATATTTTATATTTAATTATTTTAGCAAGTTCTTGTTAGAGGAAATATTTAAGCTACAATTGATATATAATATTAGATCTTAATAAAATAATTATAATAAGGTAGAATTTAACTTTATTAGTTACTTTTATTTATTTATGATATAAGTAAAATTATATTACATTATTAATCTACAAAATTTAATCAATTTAAAATGCATTAAAGAAAATTGTTATGTATTTAATAATTAAATAATATAATGTACATTATTTTTATATTTTTTATATATAATTAATGATTTTGCAAGAAATATATTAAAAAAATTTGAAGAGATTTAAATGATATTTATATATATATGATATTACAAATTCAAGAATTAATAAGTCATACAAGAAAATAAAACTAATTTAAAAAATATATAAATATCACAAACAAGTAATGATAAATACTTATTAAAGATAATGAATAAAATAAAACTAGTATTATTTTTTTTTAGAGATGCCATTTAGCCATATACTCCGAATATAAGCTATATTTAAAACAACACAGAAAATAACCTGCAAATTCTAATAAATCATTTGATTTAATTTTTTTTCTTATTTGCACATTTTCAACTCCCATTAAATATACTACTCTCCCTTCCCTGTTTAAACTATTAATGGACAAAAATTATAATTAAAATCCCTGGTTATTATAATTAATTCATCAATAAATAATTTATTAATTATTGCAAATATTCATTATTATATGTGTAATACTAAGTTCTTCACAAATAAATAATAAAAATTGTATTTTATAAAAGTATCTTGTATTTAAGATACTCTAATTTAGTAAAAGATACAAGTATCTTTTTGATATTTTGAACAAAATACTAGTATCTGTATCTATGATTTATTTTTTATAAAGAATCTATCTGTATCTAGATTCTTTTTCTGGAGGACCTGCCCAACTCTGATTGCCAGTTTCCAACTGAAAAAGAATTCTTAAAGATGGAGCAAGGATTCACATAAGATCATGTAAATGGTATCACCGTATAGTATTCCATATACTTGATATGATGCTCAATCTTGGTTAATGTATAGGCGAGATTTTGTAGCTTTAAAGGTACCGTTAAAAAAACAGATGCCATTTCAATAGCAGATACTCTGTAAATGTAACAAAATTATGAACACTAGCATAAAAAAACGAATATAAATTGACACCAAATATAAAAAAAATCTAGCAAGTGACCGATAAATCTTATTACGCAGAAAGAAAGAATTTAATAACACATTGGCCAAAATATAGTAAAAAGCGTGGTACAAAAACCCTGGCTGTAAATTTAACGAAGTGATTTGTATCAAATATGGTGCCATTATGTTTTACTATAAAGAACGATTGTTTTAAATTTTTTCATGAAAATCAATATAAATTTGTTATATTACATTATTTATCAAATAATAAAATTTTATGTCTTTATTAATAGGTTTTAAATTGAAAAAATATATTTTTTACAAGCATTGTATATTTAAATCAGAGACCTTCATGGGCCAGGCAGGCCGAGTATGGGTCTAATATTATATTTTTTAGTGGGCCTAGGCCAGCCTGGATTTTTAAAAATATTTTTAAGGGCAGGGCTTGGGCCTAAAATGATTAAATTTAAATTTCGATTATTTAAAACATTTGCTAATTTAAAGAAATATTGTCTTTTTTTCTTCTAATAATAAATTTCAGTATTGTAAACAAAATGATTGCCTAAATATATTTAAATATTGTTTATTTCATTAAATATAAAAAATTCAATTTTTGGATATGGGCTTGGGCCGTGTTAGGGAAATTTTTTTCAAACTTATCATGGGCTTGGGATTTTTTTTAACATCAGACATGGGCCGGGCTGGGGTTGGGCCTAAAAAAATTTTTTACTGCGAACCTGGGCTGGGCTTGGTTAAAAAATTAAGGCCCATGAAGATTTCTTATTTAAATACACACACTGAAATTTTTTTTACAGTTTAACCCTTTCGGTCACGGTAGTGCAAATATAAAACCACCTTTTAACCTTTATATCTTCTAAAGGAGTTGATCATATAAAATGAAACCACCACGAATATATATTAAAAGATATTCTTTTTCATATGTTTGTGGAGGAGTTATTTTTTAATTTTTTTTTCGCGCCTTTATTTCAAAATACGTTTTTTACGGTGATTTTTCTTAAAATTCCAATTTTAATTATATATTTTTAAATATATATTCCTCACTATTTTATCTATCTTTCTAATATTTATTTTTGCTCAAATAAATAATATTTATATATTATTTTGATCTTTTTAATGTGGTATATTAAACTAACCACTGCCACTTAACAACAATATTTTTAATATTTATTTTTTTAAATAATTGAATTTTGCCAACTCATTTCGCAATAATTTTAGCTTGTTATATATATGGATGATTATCTGGACATTCCATCTGAAGGTTCTTCGTTAGACAACTCATCCACTGATTCCGAAGATGATTATGAATCGGATACACGTTACCAAATTGATAGTGATGATTATGAATCGGATACACCTTATCAAATTGAAATTGATGACAATGACAATTCTGAACAAGATGCGTATGATCAATCTGCTACAAACCATAATAATCCTATCTGGTCCAAGAAATATTCTTCACAACCAGCATTAGAATTTGATAAAATATCAGGTCCAATATCATCTTTAAAAACGGACCCATTGTATCCATCAGATATATATAAGAAATTTATTAATGATTCTCTAATAAATACAATTACATTCAATACCAATTTATATGCCCAACAAAAAAATATTAAATATCAACCAACTATTCCTACAGAAATAAGAGTCTTCATATACTCTTTGGAATTAAAACTATGGCAAATTAGAAAGATTATTGGAGTTCTAAACCAGAATTCCATGACAATTTTGTTTCATCCATAATGAAAGTTTATTTGGCTTATGGCCCACATCCATATAAATGACAATATCTTAGAACCATAGAGAAATGATGAAAATTATACAAAATAAGACCATTCATTGATAATATCCGTTCCTCTTGCTTGAAATATTTTCTTCCCTCGGAATATCAAGCAATTGACGAAGGAATGATTAGGTTCAAAGGCCGTATAGGATTTAGGCAATACATGCCTAAGAAACCCACGAAACGCGGTTTCAAGGTAATGTGTAAATTTTGTCATTATTTATTTCGGCTAATCTATATTTTTAGGTTTGGATGAGATGCGATAATTCAGGATATATGAATGATTTTAATATCTATGTTGGGAAAAATAAAGAGGTTGAAAGTAATCTTGGTTATAATGTTGTAACAAAGTTTTGTGAAGGACTTCAAAATCATAAAATATTTTTCGATAATTATTTTACGAGTTATACTCTAATGGCCGATTTAAAAAAGAAAGGTATATATGCTACCGGAACACTAAACAAAAATAAGAGATACTTGCCCATAAAGAATATGGAAACAAAATTAAAAAGAGGTGAGTTTGACTGGAGAAGTGACAAAAATAATATAAGTATAATTAAATGGCGAGATAATCGTGACGTATTTATAATGTCCGATTATATTGATCCGAGATCAGTGGATACTGTGAAGAGAAAAAATAAAAAAGGGGAAGTATTTGACGTAAAATGTCCAATAATGATAAAGATGTATAATAAATATATGGGGTATGTTGACCATTTCGACCATTTAAGGTCTTTATATGAAATTTCGCGAAAGTGGCGAAAATGGTGGCTACCAATATTCTTTTGGCTGATAGATGCGGCGATTATCAATTCATTCATAATATACAATATTCTTACAGATAATAAACTCTCATCGAAAGAATTCCGAAGACAAATAATTGCTAGCGAATTGGCATACTGTAAAAATGTTAATAGGGATGATAATATTCATAATGATAATAATTATATATCAATGCAAAGAAAAAATAATAAACCTTATATCCTTCCAGAAATTAGACTAAAAAACTCAGCTCATCAACCTCAGGCAGGAACCTCACGAAGGTGTACCTTCTGTAGTACAAAGTTAAATCCCAGAATAACAAGGTGGTCGTGCAAATCATGCAACGTACCACTATGTCTAAATAAAAATAGAAACTGTTTCGAAAGTTTCCATAAGATGTCAATGATATGAATATAAAACCACCAAGGAGAGCTGCCATTTTGAATTTAAAAAACTTTTTTTGTGTGTTTTATATTATATTATACTAGAATCAATAAAAAAAATTACTAAATATCGTGTTGTATCATATTAATTTTATGATGGAACCTAAAGGGTTAAAAAATAATTTTTAATTATTTTTAGTTTAAGGGCTCTTTAAAGACAAAGAAAAGTTTTATTTAAAAATTATATCATTTATTGATATGTCGCGCAATAGAGGGTTAAATGGAACCAATTAAGAAAAGAATAAATATAACAGTTGTTAATGCTCATTTTTAAAAAGAGCTAGGTTCCTCCTGCCAATTTAAAAGATAGCTCCAGTCCATGCTACTGAGTTTTTAAAAAGAGCTAACTCCCATTTTTTTTAAAAGTGCCACTACTCCTTTAATTTTTTATAATATAAAGTACACAAAACTAGTGTTGTTAAATGGATTGATTTAGCCAATTTTAAATAAAGAATTCAGCCAAAATAATATTATACAAGCTTCAAGATTTTGTTAAAAATATCTAAACCTTTCTGTCATCTATGAGAAAAATCTTAGGTTATGTAATATTTTTTGGCTAAAATATTGGGTTAGCCCTTTTTAAAAATCGAGCTGTTTAACTACACTATATATATATTTTATGCAAAGAAAATAATGCCTCAAAAAAGTTATAATCTTTTATTTGCTGTAAACAGTGGTAAATTTCTAAATTTGAATATGATAAACAACCATACCTCTCCCCTAAAACCTAACCAATACTAAAGAAGCACTCAACAGGTGCACTAGAAGGAAGAGGGGCATTATATTTTATATAAATATTTTTTAAATCACTATAATTATCAAATATATTCATTGTAGTATTATTTGTTAAAAAAAATATTTGTCTAGTCTATTTTCTTCCTGATAATCTATTTGTTTAATTCCAAAAAATCTTTCAAAAAGGCATTTTTGGTGTGATAGTAGGTTATTTATGTCTAGAATTTGTATCCTTTATAATTAATCAATTTTATTTTCTACTTGCCTATTTTGATCTCTTAAAATATAATCATAAACACTGGAAAATCTGCAATTATTTAAAAATATATAATTTATTTTTGTCAAATTATAAAACCTTTTATTAATGCCAAGTATAAGAGAATCTACAAGTGGTTGGTGATTATTCAAATCTACAAAATTATTTAATTCGAAATGAGTCTATAAATAGTTTGAAAAACCCATATCGATGAAGCCCACCTTCAAGGATCTAGGTTTTTGCTAAAGGCTCAATAATTTGAAATTTATTTATTTTGAAAAATTAATGATTATATTTATGTTTATTTTGCTATATTCTTTACTAAATTTATATTCCTGAGTAAAGCCAATAAGCATAATGTTATCACATAAATAATCAAGATCTTGCAATTTTTTGCTATATATTTTATTAAACAATACCATGGGTTCATAATATGTGATATCAATTTTTACTTATATTGGTGGCTATATTAGTATATATATGTTTTTATTCCATAATGATTGACATTAATGTAAGCATAATTTGAAACTTAAATTTTCTAAAGCTTTCTCCTATTTAAATGTGATAACTAAATTAATATTGTGACAGGTATATCTTGAATGTCATGGTAGAAAATCTGAGCTTCCTACTCTGTTAGTCCAGATATTTATTTTAGGACTATCCTTATTCTAAAAAATAAAATTATATATAACTTTAAAATGACTAATTTAGAATAACCTAAAAACCTTCATAAAGTTTCTACCATTTTATAACAATGATTACCTTATTCTAAATTTTAAAACTACTATGTATATCAATTATAATCTGGGCCATGTTAAGGGTAAGGCTGCAGATTTTTGTTGCAATGATTTTGTGTTGATCCAATAAGCTGTTACACCCAAGAAAGTTGTTTCAATAAGATCACAAAGATCTACATCTTTTAGAAGAGAAAAATATATAATGTAAGATAGAAATGGAAATTATATTTCATCCAACTAAGTATATTCAATCATATAACTATATCGTCTTCCAATGTTTTATGATTTGAAAAAAAAAATAAAAAATTATATAAATAACAACTAAGCTCAACATTTAATAAATAAATAGTTTCATAAATTTGAATAAATATACATTATTTTATCATTCAACAAAATACATTTAATATTGAGATTATTGTTTGAACCTTTATGCAATAAAATCAAAGGAATGGAGGAGTGTTTCTCATTCACTCTATCCCAAAAAGGAGCTAGCTCCAACTCCCTTTTCCGATTTTTAAAATATATCCTCCCAGTGTTTTCGAAAAAATGAGTAGCACATCAAGAATGCCTTTTTTTAAGAATATATCTAAAAAAGAAGTCACCCCAGAAAAGTGTGATTGCTTAAAAAACTGAATCAGCAAACTTTTTGAAAAGATTAAATCCCTAATTGGGATTGCCAACTTTTAAAATTCTAACACTTATATGTTTGATTCAGAATCATTAATTAATTGCTTTCTTATAATTATTATAATAAGTGAAAAATTCATGTGGCAAGCAACTATAGAAGTTAGTAATAAATAAGGTTTAAACAAATATAATTTTTAGTCTTTGGAATCAAAACAAAATTTTGAACCAAAATTGGTTAAAGGCAGTTTCTGCTAAAACATATTATAAAATGGGAAACCTGTTTTTTTAAATTTTGTGTCCCATTGGGATTTTCAGAAAATAAGTTTAGGTTCAAAAAAATGCTCATAAAACCCAATTCAAAGCTCTGAATTAAAGTAATCCTGTTAAAAATTATATTTTTGTGACAATTATGATATATAATAAAAATGATGAAATATAAATATAATAATTTACTTCTTGTTGCATCCTTTGTTGCAAGTCAGAAAGATTAGCTAGAAATTATTGAAACAAATTTAATTTTAAAGACAACAGATTAATTCATCATTAACTACAATGAAAAATGATTCTTTTGGGCTAGAGCCTATTTCAAAATGTATAGGCCTGAACCCCAACCAAATTTTTAATTTATTAAGCATGATCCAGGCCTAAATTTTATTGTAGGCCTAAGTCATCCTAAAATTTTTAAATCTTAAAAAAAATTCCTAATTTATTTATCCAAATTCCAGAGATATTTGATCATTTCATCTTAATAAAAGAAGCTAACCATTTTATTATTTATTTTTAAGGCCAAAGCTCAGCATAAGTTGAGCTTTGGGCTACCTTGCAGGGCTCTATATTCACTGGTAAAAATATTTGTTGATATAAAATAGGAATATGGGGCATTTTATTTTTAATAGTAGTTTAAATTTTTATCATATAAATTTACATGATCCTAAATTTAAGTTTCCAAGTCCAGGTATTCCACCAATACTGCCCAAATCAAATGGTGTTAAATTTATGTTAGGATTAAGATTATTTTCATTTTGCTAAAACAATATATATAAATTAATAACATGTTATGCAATTTTACTGTATTCAGCATTTGTGTTGTAGGTTCAATAGGCTAAATGATATATAAATATGTTCAATTATAAATTAATTACTGTGTATGGTATCCTAACTACCATGTGGATTGTCAATCCATCTTTAATATCTAAAATAAATAATTTTGAGAATATATAATATATAAATTTACTTAAATCTGTAAGATTTTGATTATCTTTTAATATCTTACCAGCAAATACCATACATAACTGCTCAGGTGGTGCGTTAAATTGTTTAGATACTTCCTTTTTTAACTAAATGTCATTTGATATAAAATACAATTATTTATGAAAAACCTCCTCAATAGTTGCATCTTTTTTAATATGAACATCTTTTTGCTCTTTAGGAGTTTTAATAGTTAATTTAATGAGGGCTTTACTTCCAGCCATAAAATTGCTTAAACTTATTACTTATTTAGAAAAATATAAATGTAGCGGTACAATTTTACAAATTTTATCAAATGCGTTAACAAATGTACCGCTTTCCCCATATTAATATATTTTATTTTAATTGTTATAAACCTTAAAACCTTATTCGGAGCTTATCATAATAGAATAGCATCATTAGCGTTGATAAGATAAGTAATTTCAAGGAATTTCTTTATTTTTATAAGAATAACTTAAAACTTTAAATTGTATATATGCCCAATTGGGATTAGACCTATTCAAAAGAGTATCATGAGGAATACGAATAATAATTTATTTGTTTTATCCGATCATTTATTGATCTGAATAAAAAGAAAAATTTGAATTATTCGGAATAATTAATAAATTGGTTTTTATAAAATCTAGCATCTGTCATTACCATTTGATAACATGCCAATCTCACAGGTTCTTGAATATAGAAAGATATTTAAAAATTCTGAAAAAATTGGATGAATATAGGCCATGACTGCTACTAACGCCCGTGATATTTAGTGAAAAAACTAAATATCACACCTGCGATATTTAGTGAAAATACTAAATATCACACCCTCGTCTCGTTTATTATAAGTTTAACACCATGTGCCCGCGATATTTAAAATCATCCATTTTATAAAAAATTCTATTTTTAAAGTAATTGAATTATACATTATGTTTATATTTCAATAATTAACCAATTCGCAATATATATTTTTTATATATTAAATTTAAATATTCTCTGGGTAGTGTTTCTTAATTAACCCAGCATTCAAATTTGAATAATAGGTATTCACTGGTTAAAGCAAAATATTTTTTGATTCCACTTTTCTACTTCCATAAATTTGCTGCTATGGAAGGCATAATCAGAAAGTACAAAGATAAACAATTTTTTTTTAATCTAATAATTAAACATGACATGAAGATATTTTATGCTATTCTAAATACTTTTTCAGTTGAATTCAGTCCAAATGTTATAAATTAAGCTAATTTCTGGCTTAGTTAATAGATTTTATAATATATTACACAAATATCTTACTTCATGATGAGAACCTTTAATTCTACATTAAGTGATGAAATGAACTAAATTTTTATCATTATTGTATAAAGTCTGTTGACACCAAGATGAGGTAGATAAAGTTTATCCAATTATAAGTAATGGAAGCTGTTTTTCAGGTATTTTATTATTAACATATTATAGAATCTATTCTAAATATTATTATAGATGTCTTAGCAAGGAAATCAGCAATGATGTGAAACATCATGAAATGATCAAGAGTGTTCTGATATCTTTTATGCTTCAAGAAAAACATCAACTTCTTTAGCTGATTCATAGGGGATAATACAATGGATTACATTGTGAAAAACAAAATGGGTTGCAATGGCACAGGGCTACAAATATTGAGATATCCTGTCCTGCTACATTGCTCCAAATAAATATCTTTGTTTTTTTAAATGATAAATGGCTTTTATTTCATCCATTATTTATTAATCCTGAAATAAATAAATTTATTGGTTGTATATATATAAAAAATTTAAATTATCGTTATAGTATAGTTTTATCCTGTAAATAATATATTATCAATTCATTTATAAACATATATGCCTGGGGCATTTTTTATATTTTAATAAAAAGTAGTATCTAGCTAACTAATTGTATTTGTACATAAAAGTATATTTGTAGTCTATTTTTATCAAGTAAATAATATATTATCAATTCATTTCAATAACTGTTTATTAAAATAAATTATTGTTTAACTTTTCAAATCAGATAGAAAACCCATATAATGGGCATGATTAGGTGGGTCTATGCAATCCTAAGCTCCAAAAAACCATTATAACTGCTAAATAATAAAACAAAATTAAAAATTATTTTGCAGATATATACTTTACCTACAAACAGCGTCTACATGAGCGGGAGGGGTAAGAACAGTTTGCATCCTATTTTTTTGAGGGGGTATGGGGTAAGCTTCTTTAATGAGGGTAGGATAAATTTTTTGGGGGGTAATCTATTAAATTTTGAGATGAAATAGGACAAAATTTATTGCTGTAAAAATTAATACTTTTATTATAGTATTATTATAATACAATTCATCGACCAAATCTATATATTGCAAATAATCATACACATTGTTTTCCAAATAAAATATCCTTTTAAATGTAATTTAAATGGTTTAGATATATCAGCCAGCTCATAATGCCATAATAATAAATTCATTGTAAATAATGGAGGTTTTAATTGAATTTATTATCTAAAAAATAAATTCTTTATATTCATAAAATATCGATAGTTGGTAGTAGAGATAGATTAATTTAAGTTATCCTTTATCTTTGAAAAGAGTATCAATAAATAAATAGGTAAGGGAATTTTTTAGGGGGGTAGGCAAAGGTTTTTGAAGGGGGTTTGCATCCAGTGAAAATCCTGTCATGTAGACGCTGCCTACAAATATTAAGCTAAAAGATCAATGCAAAAAAATAGGTAATAACATTTTTTATACAACTAGAGTATATATACCCCCCCCCCCTACATGCTATAAAGGATTAAGTATTTTTTCTATATTAATCATCTAAAATTATTTTATGAAAAGTAAAGAAAAATTTTCTTATCAGTTAGAATAATATATTTTTAAATTTTAGAAGATTAATTATCAGTTTTGACTATTGGTCATAATTATTAAATGTAAATATCTGTATTTATCAATATATCATAAATAAAATTTGAACAAAAAAAACAAATTAATGCCTTAGAAGTTGCAGGAGGCTTAAAATCTAAGAAACCAGATAAATATAAAAAAAAAATTTAATTCTCATTTAATAAAAAAAAATAGAGTCTTTGAGATTATTATAAGGAAATTAAAGTTTTATAAATTAATATTTTTTGATTAAATATTAGGGTGTTTTAAAAAAAACTTGGGTTCAAATTATTTTTTAATTTGCAGATGATAAAACTAAAAATAAATTTATGTCAAAATTCATCAAAAAATTTACCATATAAAACTAATGTATGTATTTTTAGGAACCTTTTTTATTTATATTTTTCATATTAAATATGGTTACAATTAATGGGCATAATCAAAAATTATTTATTGCATTTATAAACCCATATTCATATTTTTTAGTTTTTCAATTTGAATTGTTTGGTATAGGTGATTGTGTCGTGCATATGTAACTCTTTCAATTTTATAAGCCTAGGTTAATAAGTAGCTCTTCTTGAATGTCATTGTAACCTTTAAAAAGTGTGTATCTTTACTTTATATTAGTTATTTCCTAATCCTTCCAAGCTTCCTAAATTGATGTCATCTTAGTTTTATTTGAAATATTAGAATTACAGATCTGGACCATGCTTGATTTTTAAAATTGGGCTGGGCTATCATTTTTCATTTGCAGAATTCAGCTAAAATTATTTTAATTTCCTTTGCAGAATTCAGATAAAATTATTTTGAATGATATTGATATTTGAAAATATGGCTAAGCTCATCTTCTCCTTAAGATCAATAAAAAATACTTTTAGATTATTAATATAAAATATTACCTTGGTAGATTTTCACAAGTAAATAAAAATTATAATTAATAAAATATGGAAGAATTAAACACATCTTTTAAATATAAGGGTATATCAGTTTTGAGCTTTTATAAACGAGGGTGTGATATTTAGTATTTTCTTCACTAAATATCGCAGGTGTGATATTTATTTTTTCACTAAATATCACGGGCGTTAATAGCAGTCACGGCCATGAATATAAAAACTTTTTATTACCTCTCTTTTTTAAATCTCATGATAAGTTAATTTTTAATCCCATAATAAGTGATATTGAAAAATAAATAACCAAAGGTATATAAAGATATAATTGTTTCTACTACTATAATTTATTTGTAATTTTAAGCTATTTATTCTATCAAAAAAAGTATGGAAAACATGGAATAAATGGATAATTAATCACTAAATTATAATTTTCTGGGGAAAATTGAAACATATTAGTATATTAATTAATAAGACATTTTTTTAGATTTTACTAAAACTATTTAAAATTAGCTTATTAAATATTTTTAATTGTTTTTTCATATTGAAGATACTAAATATATAATTAATCAACAAATTTCATAAATAAATTTCGTATACTTCTTTAATGTTGTTATAAAGACCGATGTGTCAAAACGGTTCAATTAAGATTTTAGCTCAAAATAATATTGTGTAAACCTCGATTTGGTAAGTAGAAGCTTAAACCTTTCTGCCATCTATCTGGCTTATGCAATATTATTTTGGTTAAAAACCTAATCGGGTTTTTTAATAACACTATTTATCTGACAATAAAATAAAATAAATTTGTAACTCATATCTGAAAATTTCTGATTCATCTATCATCAAATAAATGAGAAAATAATTTGATCCACCTGTCATTCTTGACGGGTTATTGCTTTTTTGTATAAATGTAAAAAAATTAAGGATGACATCCATTTGTCTATGTTGCCAATCATTCATAAGAAATAGTTATGCCTATGCTGTTTTTATTTGTAATGTCTACTTTGTAATCTTTAATAAATTAACGAGATATAAATTATATACGCATGTTATTAAAATAAATTATTTGCACAAATATTTAGAAATAAATAAATATTTAACGATGACATGTTGCAGTGATGACAAACATAGCGATGCCATATACAATCTGAATAATATAATATAGGCAGGGAAAATATTTATATTAGTAACAAAAAAAATTTGCAAACCTCTACAACCATTATAATGATTAATGTCTACTAGTGATCAGCATAGGGCCTAATTTTTCTAACACGGCCAGAAAGATTTATAAAAAAATATATCCGGCCCGATCCCAAGCGAATTTTCTTTTTATTTGTTTCGTAAATTACTATACATTTGGTATAATATAGGATTTAAGCCATACTACTTATATTTAAAGTGTAATAACTTTTGGCCCAGTACTAGTCCCAATCTAGGATTTTGTACAAATATTAAGAAGTATAATGTCTATCTGTAAATAAAAGAAAAAAAAAGTGCAATTTTTATTTTATAGCCATTTCCGGTTTTCTATTTTCGGTTTTTGGTAATAGGCTTTTTTTCAATAAAATAAATTTTATATCATATCATAATAAAGAGCTATTCTAGAGCTATTTAATAAAATTAAAATCATGTCTTTAGCTTAATTACTTTTTGAGGTAAAATTAAATATAGTATATTTTGGAATTTCCGCCTTTCTAAAGATGGTCATATCTCATGAAGTAAGGCGATTTGAAAAGTAAAATTTTAAATTTTTTATTAGTTAGTGTATATACTACCAACATGCAAATTTTTAAAAAAATCGAAGGGGGTCAGGTTGAGAATCGACTTTTTTTGGTTGATTTATATGTAGTCTATATATTTATATATTTTTGATTATAATATGCTTAAAATGGGATAAATAAAAAGAAATTTTCTAACTTATTATCTATTCTTTTTTTCTTTTTCTCTTACTGCACTTTTACAATAAAATATATAATTCTTTCTTACTTGTAATAATTATATCTTTCTTCTTTTCTTTTGAACAAAATATAATTTTTTTCTCTTTTGAACGTAACCAAAAAAATAAATTTCTAAAAAAAATAGATAACAATAATCAAATGATAAAGAAAATCTGGAAAAACGACAACTGTTTTATTTCTTTTTTTTTATCTATATATATCTACTATAAAATCAATATAAATTGATTAATAATTTAATTAATCTAAAAATAGCAATTTTTATAATTTATTAAAAGAATGAATGGGGAAAAAAAAATCAAAAAAAGAATATTAATCACAAATAAAAATTAAAAGTGAATGCGCAAAAAAAATCAAAAAATATTAATCACAAATAAAATGCTTATCATACAAAATGACTCCACGATACCTAAAAAACGATACACATAACACGCCCCCACTAATTGAAAACCCAACTTCGCATTTCACCTCTCATCCGGCATAATTATCGTACCTTTATGGTGTTTTCACGAATTTATAAGGTGGTTAGTTTCTTGAGTCTCCTCCCTTTGTGTGTCGCTATTCGATTTCCTGTAGAAATCATCTTAGTTCGACCTGGCATCATTTATCATTTGTACAATCCATTAACCATTTTGTTCCATTAACTCCTATATGGTTGATTCCCTATTTATTATTATTATTATCAATCACCCCGGTAATGATTTAGCATACCTATGGTTTAACAAACCCCTTTAATTTTCCTCGGATATTTTGAGCACCGTAGAATATTTTTCCACCAGGAATTTTCGATCAAGTATATCCTATTCATACTCCCGATCGTAACCTCCCAGGTTCCACGCCCCTTTTCAATTGACTCGATGCCGTACTCCCTCTCTTCCATCGGTGAATTTCAGGTTAATGATGCTTACTACCAAGTGAATGTATAGAAATATTCTAAATACCAACCTAATTTGCTAAATAGCAACCAAAATTTATTAAAATGTAATAAGACCCTTATTATTTAATATATTAATACGGAATCACGTGGTCGAGTCCGGCCTCCTATATATTATCCCCCAAGAATGGAACCACCAAGTTAGATTAAGAAAAAAAACATGATAATTCCCAGGATTTGAACCCGGGACCATGGGATCAAAGCCAAGCTCTTGCCTACTAGGCCATAGAGGCTTTCCAAAGATCACGATTTTTCAAATATATATTATAAATATATTTGGTAGTGCCTATCCAAATGAAAAATGAACAAAATTCAAATTTGATAGATAGTACCTTAAGGTAGTAAGCATCATTAACCTGAATTTCACTCGATTTAATTTGTGTCCCATGTTTTCCATGATCGCCCCGGATTCCCATTTCTTATTACTTCCAAATATCCTCGCCCATGCTGCCTTCCCTACCTTAAATTCCACTTCATTCCCGGTCTCGGACAGCTTCTTTCCCTATCTTGTCGGTTTCAGAGAATCTAACCAAATTCTAGTTCTCCGTCCTAAAATCTTCTCCGCTAGCGACGGTTCCGCCCCTTTTCTACTGTTGTTATAATACGCCAATGCTACCCACATCTCTCCGCCCCCATCCTTTGACTTTCTCAACCAGTTCTTGACTACCGCTACCATCCTCTCCGCTTGTCCATTTGAATTTAATTGATACGGCGACGCTAAAATGTGTTTCGCTCCATTTTCTGCACAAAAGACTTTAATTGTCTACTAATAAAAGCGCGACCCCCATCCAACACTACTGTCATAGCAACCCCAAATTTAGCCCATAAATTTTTCAAAACTTTTATCACGACTTGAGTGGTTAATCCTTTTACTTCCTCATACTCTACTCATTTTGAAAAAGGATATACCACCAATATATATATTCTATTCTCAAAGTCAAAGAAATCCAAGTGGATGCCTTCCCAAGGCTGAGTTGCTTTCGGCCACACACTCTCCTTATCCCTTCAAGGCATCGGAGCTCAAGAATTACATCTAACACAAGTTCGACTGGTATTTTCAAGGTCTTTCTTCATTCCTGGCCACCAAACATATTCCCGTCCTCAATGCTTCATCCTCTCCATTCCGATGTCCAGCATGAATCATCGCTATTATTGCTTCCTTTAACTTGGACGGTATAACACTCCTATTTCCTCGCACCAAACATTCATCTATTATTGCCAATTCCTTTTGTATATATTTATAGATCTTGTCTCAATCTTGCCACGTTTTCCGTCCCTTAAGGCACGCTTTGATCCGTCTCAGTTCCCGATCCTTCAAAGTCACCCTTTTAATTTCTTCCCATGTCACGGGCCCACCTCTAGATATTCCAACTATAGTCCTAATCAGTCCTTGCTCATTTTCTTCTTCCCGTTCATCTTACTCTTTCTCCCCGAAATCTTCCCCCGCTCCGCGTCTGGATAAAACGTCCGATAAATAATTTTCTCTCTATCTACGATATTTCGCTTGGACGTCAAAACTACCCACTAGCAGTAACCATCTTTGGAACCGGGGTGATAGCATTAATTCCTTATTGTCCTTTTTGAAAAGATGTACAAGCGGCTTATGGTCCGTGTAAATAACAAATCTGCGTCCAATTAAATATTCACGACACTTAGTTAGTCCGAAAATAACGGCCAATGCTTCTTGCTCAATTATGGAATACCTGGTCTCTACTGTCCTAAATATTCTTGAGAAAAATAACAACTTCATCAATATAATGCAACAACGCTCCTCCTAAACCTTTATTAGAGGCATCTACCGCCAATATGACTTCCAATTCATTATTAAAACATACCAACACATGTTTTTTTCCTATTCTACATTTCAATTCTTATAAGGACTCCTCTTGCTCATCTGTCCAATCAAATTTCTCCCCTTTCTTTAACAATTGATATAAGGGCGCGGCTATTTGAGCAAAGCCTTCCACGAACCGATGATAATAATTTGCCATCCCCAAAAAGGCCTTTACTTCTGCTTTATTATTAGTTCTTATCATATTATTAATTCTTGTCATATTTTTGTCCAAAGGTCTCCTCCTTCCCCGTGATCTTATGCCCCAAATATGCCATTTCGGTAACCCCCAACACACTTTTTTCCGCGCAAGCTCTCAATCCTTTCTCTTTGATTTTTCGAAACACTTCTTCCAATCTCTTCATGTTGTTCGGGAGTTCTGCCCGTCACCAATACATCATCCATATAGTAGAAAACTCCCTCCATGCCCTATAAAAACAGCAGTCATGGTTCGTTGAAAAATGGGAGCTGAGACACTTAGTCCGAATAATCTATAGTGCGAACAATTTCTTAGGCGTAGTAATAGTTAATAATTTCTTTATCTCCGGTTTTACACGTAATTGCAGATAGGCATTAGAAAAATCTACTTTTGAAAAATAAACGCTTCACTTTAAATTGGCCAGTATTTATTCAATTCTTGGCAACAGATATTTGACCTTCACAACCTATGGATTTAATGTGACTCGAAAATCTGCGCATAACCGAAGTTTTCCATTGGCTTTCTTCACAGGCACAAGTGGAGTTGCCCATTCACTGTATTCCACAGGACAAACAATACATCTCTGTGCCCATTTATCCAACTCCATTTCGACTTCCTTTCTCTATTCAATCGGTCCGTCATAACGCACAAAACTTTGGAACACAACCATCTTTTAACTTAATGTCTACTTCATAATCTCTGAGGTATCCTAAGTCTTTGTTGAAAATTTAATTTCCTGATAACTTTTTACTAATCTCCGAACTCTTTCTTGCACTTGGGTCATATCCAATTTTCTTCCATCTTCTTCATTAGTTATCAACTCTTCTTCACTGAGCAGTGTCCTGTCCTTCATTACTTCCCGATTTTCTGACGTCTTCGCATTCATCACTTTTTGCTTTTCTTGCTGCCGTCCTACCTCTCTTTTCAGAGTTCCTCTTTCCTCCTCCTTTCTCTTAATATCACGACCCTCCTTAACAGTTCCAACGGGTTATCTATTTTCTCTTTAACGTTATTCTCCTTTATTTCTCTCCTAGAATTCCTTTCCCCTACTTCATTCTTATAATTCCTTTTCCCTACTCCGCATCCAGCATTATTCTTTTTTACTTCTCTTCTATAGTTACTTTTCCCTACTTCGCTTCTTGAATTATTTTTCCTTGCTTCGCTCCTTGACTTATCGCTCCTTGTTTAGCACCTAGAATTGTTTTTCCTTGTATCGCTCTTTAAACTATCGCTCATTGTTTCGCTCCTAGAATTGTTTTTCCTTGTCCGCTCCTTAAATTATCGCTCCTGGTTTCGCTCCTTGAATTATTTTTCCTTGTTTCGCTCCTTGAATTATCGCTACTTGTTTCGCTCCTAGAGTTATTTTCCTTGTTTCGCTCCTTGAATTATCGCTACTTGTTTCGCTCCTAGAGTTATTTTCCCTGGTTCCCTCATTAAACATAGTCTCAATTCCTGGCAACACATCTTAAGGTCATAACGGCATGTTCCTCACTCATTATTGGTACGAATATACCCCACCATAAAAATACCCCCAAAAAACTATACCTTGGACTAATCCTAGTTATCCAATCCCATTCCAACACCTCTATAATGATTGATAACCCATAAATCTAATATTTCAATTCTTTCCTCCAATGTTGATACAATCTCCACCCTACTCACCGCAGCCAACAGGATCCAATCGAATTGTCTTATTCTTAGCCCCTCATTCTCTCTCATTTCACCGGGCCAAATACTCTGATATTTATTATATCCAATTACTGAAATGGCTGCTCCAGTACCAAACAACATGAGAACCATTCTTCCACCTAAATTTATCATCACTCTTGGACAAGGATCATGTACCAGACCCTCTTGTAGCATATTTACACACCCCTCTTTATTTATTTTTCTCTGATAAAACTCTTCCTTTGTCCCTTTCAACCCCCGCGCCCCGACTAGTGTTGTTAATTTGCTTGGTCGTAAAATTTACGTCCCAATTTTGTGCTCATGCCTGCTCTGAGCACGAACCCTGAGCACAGACCCGGGGTTCATACCCGGAGTTCAGACCCGGGGACCCGGCACAAAAACCCATTTATTTTTAACTTTTTTTTTGAACTTAGTAGAAAAGTATACATAAGATTTATTCATTAAAAGAACAAGCGTTCCCTCTCGGTCTCGATAGGCTAATAGGGTTAGGTGTGTTAATTATATACTGTAGTCTATTAGTTATCATAATTATTATTCTAGATGGGTGTGTCCAAGAGGTTATGAATATTTTTAACAACATGATGATATTGATATTATGGGCGTCAAATAAAAGGTGTTTTAATTAAATTTTGACTTTAATACTTATTATTAATATTCTAATTAGGCGGGTCTACTAGGTCTTATATGAGGTCAGAAATATTTTTAACAATGGAAAATATTGATATGGGCGTCAAATAAAAGGGAATTTAATTATATCTTGATTTTAATCTAAATTATTATTCAAAGTGGGCGGGTCTAGGAGGGCACAGGAATATTTTTAACAATGCACTATTTATCCGCAATTTGAAAATTTTGACCTGGAAACCCTGTTCACATTATTTAATAAATATATATTTTATTATATCATATTTGATATTCCCGGCACAAAAACCCATTTATTTTTTTCTCCAAAATTATATATAAGATTTATTCATTAGGAGATCAGGCGTTCCCTCTAGAAGGGGCAGGAATATTTTTATCCATAATAATAATATAGGTAGTCCTGAGGAGTCAGGAATATTATTATCAACGCAAAATATTGACTGACAAAACTGATTATGACTTACGATAAACTCTATTGTGTTTATGAATATATTTTAACATTTTATTTTTAGTAAATTTACCAACCAAGGGCATCCTACTATAAATAGTAGGATTTTTTTGATTTCCTTTTAAAAAGACCTGTTGTTGTAAATTTAACTAGAATATAATTTAAATAATTATAAACAATTAATTCTTTAAAATAGTTATTGTTTAAAAAATAAGAATATATTTTTAATATTTCTACTATTAATAACTTTCTTTCACATCCGTTTTTTTGATTTATAAATATTTATCCTTATTAAAAAATAAAAACTATATTTCCTGTTAAACAGTATTTTATATTAACTTTAAAAAATTGTTTTTTTTTACATCCTTAAGCCATTTATGGCGTAACTTAAAATATTTCAAATGTAATAAGAATTGTTTCTTTCTTTTTGTTAAAAACAACTTTTATATTTTAAATCAATTTGTTTATAAACTAATATTAAACTTTAAATTTTATAAAAAACAACTTTTATATTTTAAATCAATTTGTTTATAAACTAATATTAAATTTTATATTTTATAAATCAATTTACTTAATAAACTAATGTTCAATTTTTTATTTTTAACTTTTAAAAAAAGATCAATTTATTATAAATTACATTAAATTAAATTGTCAATATATATAGGAAACTATTTTGAATATGTGATCATTATATTTTTTAAATTTAAATATCAATAAATTGACGTAATATACGTTTATAACATTTATTTTCTGCCTTTGATTTCTGCAACCTTTTCATGGTGGAGTAAAATTTTCTAAAATATTAAATATAAATTAACTTCTTAAAATTTTTATAAAATCCAATACTATAAAATAGAAAAATTCAAGGATATTGTAAATTATAAATTATGAAACAGACCTCAAATAATAACGTTAATATTAATATTGAATTTCCAACATACACAGGTAATGGCGATGTTTTTCTAAGTCGTTTCGAAGACATATTCAACGATGCTCAGATCTCTGATATCGAAAAGGCAGGATCCTTCACAAGAAGACTACCAGACGAAGAATACATCAAGCTCAAATCGATATGTTCACCTACCGATTTCATCAATCCATCGATATTGATTGAAAAATTTAGGTTATTACACCCGAGGAAATCTACAAGTTCGAAATTATTATTATTCAATGCAGCTGTACAAGGTAAAAATGAAAGTTACATCAATTGGGTAAGTAGATTATGTATTTTACAAAATGAATGTTCGTTAAGCGATAGTAGAGTCATTGAAAAAGTAAAAATTTCATCAAATAGCAGAAGTATCAGGCAGAAAATTACGTTGAAAGAGAATATTACGTTAGCAGAAGTCTTTAGTTTAAGAGATGATTTTGAGGAGACAGAATTAAAAGAAAATATAATAGCTAAAGTTGAAAACATTTCTTTAAATGAAAAGACTGAAGAAGAAACAAGCGTAAAACATTTGGAAAGACAAAGAGGCATAAAAGTTGAAGAAAACAAACAGGTGGTCAGATACGACGATAGACATAATCCACGATCGAATAACGATAACAGACAACGATGGACAGCAAGAGGCCATGACTTTCAAAGAAATATTTATCAAGGAAATAGTTATAACCCCAGTTACCAAGGAAATAATTACAACCCTAGATATCAGAATTATAACGCGAATTATTACAACGTCAGAGCAAACTATCCAGGATCGTACAATAATTCTTCGAGATTTGATAATAGAGCTAGTTATAATAAAAATGACTATAATAATAATAGATTTAATAATGATTATAATTACAGATATAACAGACATTATAACGATTCAAGATGTATTCAAAGATATAACGATAATCATAATATTGGAAATCGAGGAACTATATCAAGTATTCAATTGTAAATATCATAACAACGACAATAATCAATCACGATATACAAATAAAGTAAACACTGTAAATATAGAAGAGATAAAAGAAGATGATAATGACAAACTAGAAAGAAAAGAATATAATTTATACAATTTAGACAATTTGGACATAAATAATATGGATGCTGATAAAGACAACACAGATAATAACGCGTATAAAGTAACTTTAAAATTGAATAACCTGTCAACGATCATGCTGGTCGATACTGGCTCTAGATTCTCAATAATACCTAGTTCGATAGATAAGAGCGCAGGCATCACTGAATTAAAGAAATCTAATTTAAAATTAACAGGCTATGACGGCTATCAAATCAAAATATTAGGAACGGCGCAAATTAGCGTAAATTATGAAGGAGTAACTAAAAATTTACAAGCGATCGTTGTTAATAGCAATAAGAGTCCATTACTTGGCAGAACTTGGCTAAGTGCCTTCAAAAATATTTTAAAAAAATTTGTGGGAAATATAGGTGATGATTATTGTAATGATAAACTTACTAAACTCATACTTGATTACAAACTTAAAATGGCCGATAAACCCATCTGCAAAACCAATATCAAGCTTCGCTTAAAGCAAAATGCTGTACCAAAAATAATACCAAATGTTAAAAAAATAAATTCTTATAGATTAGAAGAAATAAATCATTTGATAACAATTGAAGAAATTATAGTTATTAAAAACAATAATGAAACAAAAATTGAAGAAAATAATAAAATAAAAAATTTTATAATTAATAAAAAATTTAAAAAAACTTTGGAAAAGAAAATTAAAACAAAGGTGATTAAATATCATGATGTTGAAAAGGAGATTAAGAATACGATATGGAGATCATATGTTGAAAATGGAAGGAGAAAGAGAAATTTTGTTATAAAGAACAAGTTAAAGAGAAATTATGATATAAAAAAAGTGTTCAAATTGAAAAATAAAGGAGTAAAATTTAAAAAATAAAAATAATTAAATAAAAAATTATAATATAAAATGAAACAATTCCAAAACGGAAATTTGTTGTATGATATAGATACTGGGAACAAAATTATAAAAAGACACTTGGACCAAATAAAAAAAAGATCAACTAATGTAGAACTTTCTTCTAATGGTGCAACAGTTTTTAAAGCGAATGTTAATAATAATGCATCACCTTATACATTGAATTTTAGAAGGGGATGTGATGAACCAAGAAACCAAAATGTACAAGTAAATGATCAGAATCGCAACGTTCAAAGACCAGTTAGAAATAGTGTGTTGCCTAGAAAATTTGAAAATTTTATAATGAATTAAATTTGATAATAAATTTTTTTTTCCTCTTCCTTATATTAAAACAAAATTAGTTTTTTTGTGTGTGGAACTAAATTGATAAAACGTACAACAAAAAAAAGATCAACGAAGAGGTGAACGAGCAAGAATGACAAACGACAAAAATTATAGACAGAAAAAAAAAAAGTGTGAAATGTTAAACAGTATTTTATATTAACTTTAAAAAATTGTTTTTTTTTACATCCTTAAGCCATTTATGGCGTAATTTAAAATATTTCAAATGTAATAAGAATTGTTTCTTTCTTTTTGTTAAAAACAACTTTTATATTTTAAATCAATTTGTTTATAAACTAATATTAAACTTTAAATTTTATAAAAAACAACTTTTATATTTTAAATCAATTTGTTTATAAACTAATATTAAATTTTATATTTTATAAATCAATTTACTTAATAAACTAATGTTCAATTTTTTATTTTTAACTTTTAAAAAAAGATCAATTTATTATAAATTACATTAAATTAAATTGTCAATATATATAGGAAACTATTTTGAATATGTGATCATTATATTTTTTAAATTTAAATATCAATAAATTGACGTAATATACGTTTATAACATTTATTTTCTGCCTTTGATTTCTGCAACCTTTTCATTTCCATTCCCCCTTCCATCTGTTTTTTCCAAAAAATTATTATTTTTCATGATAATAATTTTTTTATTTAAAATCATTTAAGTAAAGATTTAATGATACTGGCCATCCGTCAAGATAAAAAAAATAAAACAGATATATTTTGACATAGTAACCGCTAAGTATTTAGTATCTAGGTGACAATTGACAAACTTATGATATTAGAAATTTTGATATATATTTTTTATGAGAAATTATTTTTTCATGGTTAACATAAACATCTTAATAATCGCATAATGTGATATTTTATTATAATTTATATTTAAACAAATATATATAATTATAGTATTATGATAAATATAATGAAATAAAAAATTATATAATATACATTTAAAATATATATATATTCTCCAATCCAAACGCATATAAAATATTATGTTAAAAGTTCGTATTCCGTTTTATAAAATTGTCATATTCCTATTACGAGTGAATCTTGCACGGTAGAGAGAACATACATAAAGCCCGCTTCAAATAATATTTTAACATATATGTAAATATTAATAATTTTATTGAGATAAATAATATTATTATATGACATGCATGATACTTAATGTTCTTAAACGGCGCGAATTTAACCAAATAAATATTTGCGTGCCTGCACTTAGCTAAATTTTAATTTATGTTTTTAAAATTGACTGCATTTGAGACTTTTAACAACACGAATAATAAATTAAGCTCAAAATAACCTATTAACATAAATATTTATTATAGATATTTTACTTAAATAAATTTCTAAATAAGTGATATTTTATATTTCTATTCTTACCTCTCTAATTGATGTATGTTTATTAAAAATATGATTCCATATACTGTAACACCTGAGAAATTATTGCCATATTTCATCACGAATAGACATTATATCTATATCCCAGTAAGAGAGTGACATGCATTGCTTTAGCGTCGATGGGGCCATCCTGTTCCTCAGTTTAGTCATAATATTTCCGGCCAAAGAAAAAGCTCTTTCCGATGCCACTGATGTTGTCTGTTGGCATAAATAGTCCCTGGCCATCATTGCTAAATGAGGAAAACGATCAGCATTTCCTCTCTACCAATCTAATATATTTGTGATTTCGGGCGCGAGTGGTTCATTGAGGTATGTCGTTAATTGATTATTATCATTAGTGCCATTTGATGCTCCTTTTCTAAATATGGATAAATTTAAAATATCAAAGATTATGGATTTATAATAGAACATTTAACAAATATACCTTTTTTTCAATCCCTGCAATATTGAAATAGTTTTAGAATTTGAGATATTGTTATTATTATCAAAATTATACGCATCTGGCTCTGACTTATATTTTGCAACGTTTATTTTAAATATATCTAAATATTTATCTGCAACATCATCCTTTAGATTTGTAATCAGGGTATTTTTGATCCTAGGATCAAGTAACGACGCTGCGTAATTATATGGAGTGAATATATTATCACTATATTCTTCAGCTTTCTTTAACATAATAGTGGCTGCTTCTTTTATTGACAAATCAGAATATGCCACGGTATGATTTTTTAAATTCTCCAATATATCATTGAAGAATAATAGGGTCATCCCGATTGTGGGAGAATGAGTGGATATTTCTACAGTTATTTGATAAAATGGTAGAAGAAATTCTTCCAACTCTAGGAAGAGCGAGTATTCATCAGAAGATGGCGTAATATCCTCCTCTATTATACCTTGATCGCTCAATTCATGAATTGAATCAATATTCTAGATAGATAAAAGAAAAAGAATAAAATATACAATAATAATTATTACCTTATTAATGGCGGATATCATGAGGTACTTGCTGTTCCATCTTGTTTTAACAGCTAAAGGTATTAATGTAGCCCCACATATGGCTTTATAAGATTGCATAAATTTGGGAGAGCTATGTAATTTATTAACTATATTTTCTATTTTTTCCAATTTCGCCTCAAAAAAATGAAGGCCCACCTTTACTATTAAATTGATGATGTGGGCCATGCAGCGATGCCCATATAAAATTTTCGAGTAATGGGTTTGATAATACTCTTGCAGCAGTTGTACTGCCTTGATCTCATTTGATCCGTTATCGTGTGTTATTGATATTATTTTATCACTTAATTTAAAATTTTCTAATGATGATAAAACAATTTTGCAGATATTCTCTCCAGTGTGTGGGTGAGGAAACAAAATAATATCTAAAATCCTATTTACAATATCCCAATTGTTATCAATATAATGGAAAGTAATAGCACAGTAGGACGTGCTATTATTGGCAGTCCATAAATCTGTACTTATGGATATCATATTACTTTTATTTTTTAATTTATCAATTAAATTATTTTTTGCAAAATTATAGACATTACCTACGTTTTTTTTATTGTTTGCCTACACCACATCTTGATATTCTTATTTGTATAATAGAATATCCTCTTAAAATCTGGGTTATCTATTATGTTAAAGGAACTATTAGTTTTTATTAAGAAAATATAGATGAGTTTATTTATCATCAAATTTTCATGCGATAAAAGCTTTCTCATCCCCGGCATCGAGTCATAAATGGAACCCTGTGAGTATGACATCTCTTTAAATATGTTAGGATGCACCGATTTGAGATGTTTTTTCAAATTCGCTAAATATATAAAATATAATTCATAAATTAGTACAGGAAGTTTTTAATAAATAATATTTTTCGGTCTAAACCGTGCTCAGAATTAGCATGAGCACTAATTAAGTTAAAAAGCTAAATTTTTTCTTTCTCAAGCCGGCTCAGGATAGGTTTAAGCCGTTGGTTCAGGCCGGCTCAAGAAATATTTAAAACAAAAATTTAAAATTATTGTTACTTTGGGAAGTTGAAAATTTGTATACACTTGGGCATATATTACATTTTTTGCGTGTCTTATTAGGAGTCATCGTAAATGAATTCCTAATGTCTATTGCTATGGATGATGACGATGAGGCTTCTTCAGAAAAAGAATCTACCAATTCTTGTCCTATAGTTGATTGAGACAAAAATGAGGATTCATTAATTGGAGAAGATGGCATAGATTGGTCATCATTATCTGACCAATAAAAATGATCCTCAGAAAACATATTAAATATAAAAATTTTTAATTTATTTTATAAAATAAAAATGAAAATGAAAATGAAAAAAAAATCTATTTAGAATTAGAATACAATAATGTATATTCTTTATTTTTTAGTTAAAAATAGATTTACTTTTTGATATTTTTTAAAAATCACTAAAAAATAAAATGTTAAGAAAAAATTATCTTCCCAGATGGAATTCAAAAAAAAATAATATATTTATAATATTTATACTATAAATAACTTTATTTTACATCCGTTTTTTTTATTTATAAATATTTATTTTATTAAAAAATAAAAACTATATTTTCATTCCCCCTTCCATCTGTTTTTTTCCAAAAAATTATTATGGAAATAAATCATTTGATAATAAGTTATTTTAGTTTTATATTTTTGCTTATTTCACAAGTATAACTAAACAATATAAAAAAATTAAAAAAGGTAAAATAGTTTTCACCATTTTTAAAAAATTATACCGGTTCATTTAATAACAGTGTTTTTGTGAAAACACCGCTAAGCGCTTCTACTCAATTTGTAAGCAATTTTACTCATTATTTTCAAATAAAATGAAATTAAAATACATGTGAAACCGGGGCAAAATGAGTTAAGTGTTAATTTATTTACTCTTACATATCTTACACTTTTTTTTGGATAAGGGGGCAGGCCTATCTTTCAGCATAATAGTTCTATATAGGCATAAATATCATATGAGATAATTCAAAATTGAGTGCAAAATCGTCACAATCCTATTTTTTTAAAAAATATTATTCAATTAATATAATTATAAAAAAATGTTACGAAATAAATTAGTCATTATTAGCAATTATCGCTATAATATCTTCGCGATAGTTGTTTCGCGATATTGTATTCGCGGTAATGTATTCGCTTTAAAGGTTTCGCGATAAAGTTTCGCTATAAAAAATTCACGATATTTGTTTCGCTATATTGTATTCGCGGAATAGTATTTGCTATTATGGATTCGCGATAAAAGTTTCGGCATAAATCCAATCACGATAGACATTCGCGATAAAAGCTTCGCGAAAAAGTGTTTCGCGTAAAAGTTTCGCTGAAATGTATTTACTGGCTAAAACATATTATTTAAGAATTATATTATAAATATGAAATACTTGCAAAAGACCAATCTTAGATATTTCTTCAATTTTTAGGTATATAAAAATTAATTATACACTAATTTAATTAGTATTATTAACATATACACATTTTGACCAATTTTGAGAGAAATCGGTCCAATAGATAAAAAGTTAAAGGGTGGTGGCCAGTCTTCAAACATGGCCATTTATGGCACATTTCCCCTAATGGAAGAACAAAATTTTGACATGATTTGTGTTCTCCTATGTATGCAGAGCCTAAATAATGATTTCACAAATTTACACAAAATTGATATATATAATATAGATTTACTTTTTATAAAATAATAATATTCTTTAAATAAAATTATTTATTATTTTTTTTAAAAATAATGGGTTTTTGTGCCAGGTCTGAACCCCGGGTCTGTGCCCGGGTCTGTGCCCGGGGTTCGTGCTCAGAGCTGGTTTAGTCGATATTTTCGACCCAAACCCCGGGTCTGGGCTCTACACAACCAACCAATTAACAACACTAGCCCCGACTCGGCTTGCTGATTTTTCGCCATCATATAGTCACAAATTTTTACAGTCCATCGCCACATGTCCCTCCTTTCGGCATCAAAAACATTCCATATTTTTCTCCTCCCTTTTCTTGATATTTACTGCCCGAACTCCTTCCACTTTCTCCCGCTCAATCGTCTTCACATTCGATCGAAGCACTCGGATATTTCTCTGAGGAAAGCCGCTTATATTGTTGTAATTACTCGTATTGCATTCCTCTTTATTATGCCCAAATCGACCACAACCCGCACATCTTATTCTCTTTTGCTTACCTGGACAATAAGGAGCTATATGTCCCAACTTCCCACAACCAAAACATTTTGCCTCGCGGCAATCTCTGAGGATATGACCTGGTTTACCATAATTATAACAACTCATTACTCCTCTTCCTCGCGACTCAAAATTTGGTCTTATCTCAAATCTTCTTCCCCGAGAATTTTCTCTGGGCTCTCTATACGATCGCAACTCTTGATTATTCTCGAAATTTTGTTTATCAGAACCATATACATTTCTACTGGCATCACTATCCGTCCACCCCTTTATTAACTCCTGAACAGGTAACCAGGTTACTTTACCCATCATATCTTCCTCTCCATTATGTCCCTCAATGGTCAATGTTTGTCCTTTTATTCTCACGCTGCGACTCCTCCTCATTCTCCTGCCCCAAACTAAACTAAATACCCATATTAATAGTATAACCAGGGCTTCAAAAATATTATACTATATCTCCCAGTATTTAACAAATTTTAAACTTTTCATCCCGGCGTTACAAAAAATTTATGATTAATTTCAAAATAAAAATCTTGGTTATTTGTAGTGACAACAAGTAAAATATTATAACAGTAGCGTAAATAAGCCAATAATACACATATACATGCACACTTTATATATTTGACAAAATCCGTGTAAATCTTTTGTAACAGATTTATATCTGCAAAAATTTGGGCAGCACTTCCGTGTAAATGGCTTATTTACCAAAATTTGGAACAGGTTTATATTCGTTAAAATTTGGGCAGCACTTCCGTGTAACAGGTTTTTACTGGTCAAAATTTGGGCAGCACTTTCGTATAATTTGTCCTTTTAACTTAACGCCCAACAAATAGGTAACTAAACACTTAACTATCACTTTCTCAATGTAACCACCCAACAAATGGGTAACTAAACTCTTAACTATCGCTTTCTGAATGTAACCGCCCAACAAATGGGTAACTAAACTCTTAACTATCGCTTTCTCAATGTAACTACCCAACAAATGGGTAACTAAACTTTTAACTATTGCTTGCTGAATGTATCCGCCCAACAAATGGGTAACTAAACTCTTACTATCGCTTTATCATTTAAAAGGTCGACTGTCCTTGGACACCACTTTCTAACTTATTATCTATTCTTTTTTTTCTTTTTCTCCTACTGCACTTTTACAATAAAATATATAATTCTTTCTTTCTTCTTTTCTTTTGAACAAAATATAATTTTTTTCTCCTTTGAACGAAACCAAAAAAAATAAATTTCTAAAAAAAATAGACAACAATAATCAAATGATAAAAAAAATCTGGAAAAACGACAATTTCTTTATTTTATCTTTATATCTACTATAAAATAAATATAAATTGATTAATAATTTAATTAATCTAAAAATAGCAATTTTTATAATATATTAAAAGAATGAATGCGCAAAATTAATCACAAATAAAATGTTCATCATACAAAATGACTCCACGCTTACCTAAAAACGATACACATAACAGAAATATGCATAAAAACTTGACAAATCCCAAATGCAATCAACTAAAATACTTTTAGTAAAATATATCAAGATTTGTAATTAATCTTCAAAATCAATAACATTAACAAAGTGGGATCCAAAATTGTTAATATAAATGTTTTGGTCAAATTTTTTTATATATCCATCATCATATTTAAATAGCGAATATATTTGCCAGCAAAATGAAGCTCCAATCTTAGTAACATCATTATCTGGGTATTGACAAATATGGCAACACGCTCAATATTTGTTGCCCATTCAGTATTCTTATTTGCCTTTTCTATTATATACTGTTGCACATTATCTTCACACGTATTTTGACCTTGAGTATAATCTAATATATTTTTTATCATTTTTTTGGAGCATCAACTCAGCAAGACCATAGGTGATCTAATTAAACCATAAGAATCTTGTTTTTCTGTGATATCCATACTTATAGATCTAATTATTTTTTTATAAACTTAAATATATTACTATTTCTAAAAACCAATCATGTTTTTAAAAAAAATAATGTTCTGTAATATAGGATATAATCATTAAAATTTAAGTAAAGAAAGAAACAACCATATCCTATGAATATTAGTAAAATAAAATAAAATATGAACCTATATAATCAGGCAAATTTTTTTAGGATTTTTAAATTACTGGTAAAAACAATTCCCATCTGGTTCAATTGTTTCCAGCCATGAAGGAACAGTTAGCACCCTTCCTATATTTTGGGGGACTTTCTTTTTTGCTGACACTAAATTTAAACGAGAAGCATGATATTTTCTCCAAATATTGGTAATTGGTTTATAAAAAATGTTTAAATGTATGTTGAATGATTTTAACGAATGGGTCATCTATGGCTTTAAATATTTAAAATAAAATAATTAACTGTAAATAATTACAAAATTACAATTTTTAAACTTTGAGTCTGAGTCTATAAAATGTACTAAGCCCATTTGAAGATCCTTCAAAAGGTGTAAAGAAGATTTTTTTATCATCTAATTAAAAAGGTTTATAAATTTGTCTATCATATCATACACTGGGGAGACATCCCACAATTAAGTGGTCACTCCACCATAGTGATGTTAAGGTAACTAGTTACAAGTAGCTAGTTACCTGTAACTAGTTACATTTTGGCTAAAAAATAACTGTAACTAGTTATATTTTTAAAATTGTAACTAGTAACTGTAACTAGTTAAAAATTTTGAAATGTAACTGCCAAAAGTAACTAGTTACTTTTAAAGATATATTCAAATAATTAATTTTATTTTTAATATGTTGTGATAAATTAATTTTAAATTAAATTTATTTTTTAAATTAAATTTATTTTTTAAATTAAATTTATTAATTTAAAATTTTGTGAAAATGTCTGATTGTTCCCAACAATAACACATATACTTATATGTATGGCAGATGTGCAGGGATTAAAATATTGTCAACCTCTAAAGGATACTATATTAGCTAGTATTGAAAAAAGGTAACTAAAATCAAATAATTATTTATAAATTAATAATATCATGTTATAGGTTTAATAATCTTTATGATAATGACAACATCATTGCTGCAATTCTTCACCCTTTATTTAAAACTGACTGGCCTTGGATTAAGCAAGAAAAGAATAAAGCAAAAAAGGAGGAAATTTTAAATTTAATAAATACCTTAATACCTAAAAGTGAATCCCAGACGAATGAATCATGCTCAAAACCAACATCACTTGATGTAGTTGAATTTTTTGACCTAAAGCGCCAAAATATTCTGGATAATGAACTTATAGAAAACTTTATCAAATCTAATAACAACACTTTTTCTTTATATAACGATTTTCCAAAGTTAAAATTACTCTTTATTAAATATAATGTTGTTCTAACATCAAGTGCTCCCGTAGAGCGCTTATTCATAAGCTCATCTTTGGAGATAAACGAGCACGTCTCCTAGATAATAACTTTGAAATTAATTTGTTGTTAAAAGCAAATAAACATTTATTAGATTCTAATTTTTATGAAAAATAAATGTTTTTTTTTTCAATGCAAATATATATTTTTATATTCGATGTAAATATTCAATTTTGCGATATTTTTTTATATAAATAAATTGTATATTATTTTAAATAACTGATTATACTTTGTTTATCCTAATTTTTTTTATATTAAATAAATGCATTTAATAAATAAATAATGCGCATATGAAGGATGTATAAAGTAAGTAACTAGTTACTTTTGAAAATAACTGTAACTAGTTATGTTTTTGCCAATGTAACTAGTAACTGTAACTAGTTATGTTTCAAAAGTAACTTTTAACATCACTACTCCACCACCACATAGAGGGCGTCTCCAGTGCAGTGAATTTACATTCACTGTTTGGCAATAATTTATCCTACTGTCAGGGCCCGTTTAATTTAAGAAAGCTTACGGTATCTCTTGTGGATAAATATAGTATCCACTAAATTGATATTAAGAAATAAGAAGTATATATATAGTATTAATGTAATGTTATAGTAAGGGAATTTAATGATTTAAAGAGAAAGTAAAAAAGGATTGATAAATTGAAGAAAAAATATCTTAGATTAGAAATTGAGGAATTAAGTGAAGAAAAAGATTAAGTGAATTGTAGAAAGATAATTTATATTTTTATTTATTTATATTTCTTATTTATATATAGTAATATAATATTTATAATATTAGTAATTAAGAAAATTATTAATTTAAATTTATAAAATTGAATTAATCAAAGATTGCTTGATTTAGTCAAGATTTCAAGTGGGATTTATTTCAGGAGATGTTTATAAGAAATAGACCGCCGACATTGTTAATATTTAGGATATTAATAGCATGTCCGTACCATGATTTATGATATGAGTAATAATTTTTATTATTTTTATTAGATGGTGTATGTTTTAAAGCATTGGTGATAGTACTATGTTGTGAATGTCTTAAGGAGTGACATAGTAATTCGAGATTTCTATATGTAAGTAGTCTGTGTAAGTGAAGGATATTGCAACCAAAGGTTGAAGTTAGAAATAATATATGGATATCTGATATTTAGTATGTTTTTTAAAGATTTGTTAATAAGACTTGAGTTTTGTTTAGATTAGATTTAGTGTCCCAAGTTTCAATGCCATAAGATAACGATGATAGAATGTAGGTCTTGAAAATTTCAACTTTGAATTTATTTGATATAATATTGTATGCCATAATTTATTAAGAGAAAAATATTTACAAGTAGATAGCGAGTTTAGATGATATATCTAGTTTAACTGAACCTTTATAATCGATAATAATACCTAAATAATTGAGAGATTTAGTGAAAATAATATTTTTATTGTTACATATTAAATTAAGATGTAAAGGGGAAATAGATAATATTTTTGTTTTATTAAAGTTTATTTTAAGATTCATCTGTTGGAGAGTGGAAGAAATTTTTGTAAAAATATTGTTAATATAATTATAATCTTCAGTAATAATACAAATGTCGTCGGCATAACAAAGCCAATCGACATCATGGAGGTTACAAGAATTAATTAGATCGCTAATTATTAAGAGGAAGGAGATAAAGGGCATCCTTGTTTGAATGCCACATTTAATTTTGAAATAAGGTGAGGATAAACTTTTGTGTTTAATATTGATAAGACTATTTTAATAAATGTACATTATAATTTTTATAAGATGTGTATTAATTTTATATTTGAGGAGAATATTCCATAAATATTGATGTTTGTTTGAATCAAAAGCTTTCGAAATGTCAATAAAAATAACGTAGGTATCAGTTTTGTAAATATGAGCTTTTTCACGTCTTATGTTAAGTGAGAATTAATTCTAGGGTGTTGCGTCCTGTTCTAAAGGATGCAATGGAATTATGAGTGTTTTTTTCAATATCTTTAGAGATAAGATTGAAGATTTAGGTAGTAAAAATTTTGTAAAAAGGGGATGAGAGGGTAATGCCTCTGTAATTGTGGATTGAGGAAGGGTTTGATGATTTGGGTAAATTAATGATAGTAGATTTACACCAATTGGGGGAAGAATTGCTGTGTTCCATATTTTATTTAAGGTAGGGAAAAGTAAATTAGTAAAAGTTTCAGGGAATATTTTTAATATTTCATTGTGGATGTTATCAGCAGGGGATTTATGATTTTTGAGATTTTTTATAATAGTAATAAAGTCATTTTTATTAAGAGGGAAAGGAGGAGTAGTAATAAGTTGTGAGGAAATAGAATTAGAGCAGGGAAATTTATTATTGGAGAGGAATATGTAATGATTAACAAAAATGTTAAGTTGATCTTCAGGATTTTTTATAATAATTTGACCACTATTATGTTGTTGATTTTTTTTATTGTTTGAAGGGGTGATAAATTTTAAAGACTTGAATGCATTATAATAGTGCTGTAAACATTTTTAAAAAAATCGAACGCGTTCGCGTTCAACGTTCATTGACAAAAATCGAACGCGTTCACGTTCACGTTCAAATTCAAAAAAGGAACGCGTTCAAGTTCATGAACGCGTTCAAAATTTTATGATAAATTTTTTTTAAAATTTAATTTAATATAAATAAATGCCTTATATTTTTCAACACAATATATTAGCCATGATAAAAAATAATAGTTTTATTTTGATAATATAATTATAAATACAATATAATAGATCGATAAAAAAATAAATTCATAAAAAATTTTTCTTATTAATTTTTAATAATAATTGCTTTTCAAAATTTTCATCTGATAGGCATGAACGCTTGGCAGTTAATACAGCGTTAGCTATACTAAAAACTATTGAATTACCTTTTGATTTTAAAACAGTGAAATATTTATGATATTTGGGCCATGGTAATACTAATTCATCTAATATTGAATTTTGATTTTCAGAATCTGATGATGAAATATTTATATCCATGCAATTAATAAACTTTAATCTTATCTTCTCTAGCAGTAGCACGTTATGGTAAGTTAATTGCAATATGAAAGAGGAAAAAGTAAAAACAGCTGATTAAAAAATATAAGACTTTTTTGTTAAAAAATTGGATTAAATATTAATTTTTCAAATAAATAAAAATATAAGATTTTTTGTTAAAAAATGCGGATTAATATTAATTTTTCAAATAAATAAAAATAAAAAGTGTTTTTAAAATTGAACGAACGTAAAATTGAACGCGTTCATCAAAGAAAATGAACGCGTTCACGTTCAAAGTTCGTCAAAAAAAAGGAACGCCGTTCATCACCTTTTTTCAAAAAAACGAACGCCGTTCATCACCTTTTTTCAAAAAAACGAACTTCGTTCACGAACGCGTTCATAAAGATCATTTGAAAGTTTAAATTCTCAAATATTATTAAGTTTGTTGAAGATGATTGAGTTTATCTTTTCTTATGGATTTTTTGATGATATTTAATTTAGCTTTAATATGATGTTTTTCCTAGGTTTTTTAATATTTTTATTTGGTAGTGAGTTGATAAGATTAGAGGTATGAGAACTTATCCAGTCTGGATAAATAGTTTTACTATTGAGATGAAGGTTGGTAGAATTAAAAATAGAATTATGAATATTGTTCCAAGAATTATTAATGTTGATTGATTTAAAGCTTGTATGATATTTATTGGCTAAAATAGGGATATTTAAATTATTAATATTGTATTTTTTTGATGTAGAAGGGATTGATTTTTTTAAATTAGAGATATTAAGGTTTCTTAACAGATAAGGTTTGATGAAGAGCTTTAGAGCGATGGGGCGATGATCTGATAAGAAATCAATATCATCAAAAATTAAAAGATATAAAAATTCATTTTAATGCTGGTGAGGAAGAAGTCAAGTTGACTTTTATATGAGGAATTAGGTTTAAAGTAAGTGAAATAATAATTATATTTTTGTTTAAAAAAGGTGTTAATTATCCTAAGGTTAAATTTTTTGCAAATCTCAATTATATTCTTGCCATTTTGATTGGTTTTTTGAGCAAGGACAGCGAAACCGATAGTATTATTTATATATTCATTACCTATTTTCATTTTGAAATCACCACCTATAATAATAAAGTGATTTGTGTTGATTTGTTTGAGGTGGTTATTAAGAGGGGTAATAAATTTAGGGTATTCCGAAGGATTAGCAGGAGCATAAATAATAAGATGAGTAATTTTACCTTTTGTTTTTAGTGTGATGGATGCAATTCTGTCGCTGATTGTAGTGTTGTTAATCGGCTTAGCCGAGTCGGCTCGAACGCAGCTCACCCAAATTTTGGGTCGTTTTTTTCGACTCTAACTCAAAGTTTTGGTCGTTTTTTACGACTTCGACCCGAGTTCAAGCCGAAAAAAACGACTTCGACCCAAAATATGGGTCGTTTTTTTCGACTCCGACCCAAGTCCAAGCCGAAAAAAACGACCTCGACCCAAAATATGGGTCGTTTTTTACGACTCCGACTCAAAATTTGGGTTGTATTTTTCGACTCAAACTTGAAATTTGGGTCGTATTTTTCGACTCAAACTTGAAGTTTGGGTCATATTTTTCGACTCAAACTTGAAGTTTGGGTCGTATTTTTCGACTAAAACTTGAAGTTTGGGTCGTATTTTTTGACTCAAACTTGAAGTTTGGGTCGTATTTTTTGACTCAAACTTGAAGTTTGGGTCGTATTTTTCGACTCCAACTCAAAGTTTGGGTCGTTTTTCTGACTCAGACTCAAACATCGGGTCGTTTTATTCAATCCGACCCAAAATATGGATCTTTTTTTTAAAGACGACTTAAAGTTAGGGTTGCTTTTTTTCACCCCTAACCCAATTCTAGATCATTTTTTTCGACCAAAAGTCAAATAACATTTAGTATATATTAATATTATAGGCGGGAAAGTTACTTAAAGCTTCTTTAAATTATAATGCTCTGGATTAACTATTCATCATAGTTATTTTTTAAAATTTTTAAGTGAAGATGCACCATAGAAAAGAGCCATTTGTTATGATGGTTATTTTTGAACTTTTTTAAATGAAATAGATGAAAATATATATTGTAGACATGTTAAATCAAAATTTCAGTGAAGATGTACCATAAATAAGTGACAATTGTCATAATCGCCATTTTTGAACTTTTTTGAGTTTTTTTAAAGCAAATTGCTAAAAATATATATTCTAAACATGTTGAATTAAAAATTCAGTCATGATGTATCATATATAGAAAATTAGATGTAAATTCTTAAATAGTATCTTTAATGATAAATGATACACCAATATGGTAGTTAGAAGAATTAGAATTAAATTCGGTGGCTGATTGGAATAAAATTAGATGTAAATTTTTAAATAGTATCTTTAATGATAAATGATACACCAATATGTTAGTTAGAAGAATTAGAATTAAATATTATTTTTTTTATTAAATTATTATTAATTAATGTTTCTTGTGTCATTAATATATAGTTATCTTTTTCTTCCATTATTTTTCTGAGGATAGTGACTTTATTTAATAGGCCTAGAATGTTATAGGAGTAAATAATTAATTTTTTATTTAAAGATATATTTAAGAAAAAGATAAGTATAAAAAATTAAGATTTGATTTTTGTTAGATAAATCAAAAATGAAAGCAGACTATTTGATTTTATTTAGAAAGGAAGAGGAAAAAAGCAGACGATTTAGTTTAAGGTTAAAAAAAATATGTTGAATATAATGTTATTAAAAAAAATAAGGTTAATTAGTTGCGGGTAATGAAAAGGTAAGATTAAAAATTTGGTAAAAAGAAGGTATAAATTATTAACTTATAAAAGATAATAAAAAATTATATTAAATAAATTTATAAAGGTTTTGAGAAATACTGGTTAAGAGGTAATAAATAGAGATAGGAATAAAAGATGATATAATAAAAAATTTATTGATAAATGAATGAGTTTATTAAGTGGGGGGAGGGGATAAAGGAAGAGTTAATCTATAGGAATTGGAAATAAGAGTATTTAAGTAATAGAATATACTTGATAATCTTCTTAATATGGGTTATGAAAGAAAAAATATGAGTATAAAAAATTGTGATATAAGTACTGACAAAGATTGTGAATATGTTCAGAATAATATATAAGTTAAGTATCTTGTAGAGAAATAAATTTCAATAATGTGTAATTGGTAATATGAGATGAAAAATTGATAAGGTAATCTAAAAAATAAAGAAAGGATTAATTAAATAAAAGATTAGCTTGAATCTTGAGAAATGAAGAGATTGAAACTTGAATTATGTTTTTTATTCACATCCTTTATTTCATTCATATTCAGAAAGTTGAGGATTGATCCATTTTTCTGCAGACGATATACTCCATAAATTTGTCAGCCATGTCAATTCATACAAATTTGTCTATATTAACAATTTACCTTTGGTAAGAATAATTTTTGGGTCAACAAAATGGGAATTAAGGGCTTGTTCTTGATAGCCAACATCATTTGTTATAGTTAAATCACTGTCTGAATTTTTAACTTTTTATTTATGATTTATGCTTATCTATTTAATTTACTATTAACAATCAATAAAGTCAATGTACTTTTTTGTGAATCCAATACAGTAAATCCTAATTTTAATTTCTTTTCTTGAACAAAAAATTAATGGCAATTAACTTCGTTAATATATCTTCGTAACTTTTTATCGATTCGGAAAATGCGTATAAATAAGAAAAAATATAGCTTTTATTTCTTGCAAATAGGCCATTTGGCGTAAGATTATCATCTCCCGGTCTCAAAACATAGCATTCATTTCATCAACATCAAAAGTGATTAGTAACTAAGGGCAATTACCATCTAATATTATAATATACAGATCGGACATTTTAAAATATGGGAATTTATAATATGAGGAGCACGTTGGTTTCTTGGGCAAGCCGCACGTACTTGTACGCATGTTGGTCCTAAGACTATTACTTAAACGTTTGTGGGCTAATTAAAGAGGGGTTGAAAGAATACAACTCACGGCTTTAGAGCTACTTTATAAGGCAATGAAAGTACCGATTTAAATTTATATATCTTTCTTAAAGTTGATTGAAATAAACAAATTACTTTACTCCATGTTGATAATAGTAGTATGAATAAAATAAATGTATAAGATATTTTGAAAATAAATATGATCACATCTTCTAGTTTACAATAATCTCGTTGTAGTATTAGGAGTCTTCTAAGACTATTTCGCCGGAAATACCACACTAATTAAAGTTTTTAATGCACTTTTACAAATCTTACCAAAATATAGAAAATATAAATAAATCTGGCTAAACTATACTAGCACCTAAAGATAAAAAAAATATTATAAAAAAATTAATATAATGATATTTATTGAAATTATATAAATAAAAAAAATAATAGAAAAGCTTAAAATACCAATTTACCTTCTCTGCAATACTTTTATCTAAAGCAACTAAAGATTTTATTATATTTAAATATATATTCTTATATTTCAAATTAATTTTATACATATCATATCGTTTGTTGATTGCGGCCTTTTATATCGGATAGAAACGGGTCATTTTATTTTTTGATCAGGTCAGTTTTTTTACTCCTACTAGAGTTCGGAGTTGAAAAATATTTAACATAACTATTTGACAGATATAGATTTATTTTTTTCTAACTCGTTCGAAAAACTAATATTTAAATAAGTAAATTGTAGACTTTGCATTTATAATAATTAACGGTAAAATATTTAAGTGTAAGATAGTTTTCATTTTTTGATATTTAATATACCGATATTATCTTTTGTAAAAAATGAAGGTCCCTTAAAGAAAAATAAAATAAAATAATTAAATATATATAACCATAGCTTTATTGTATAATTATAAATAATATATTAATTGTTGTAATTGAGAAAATATTTTAAGAATTTAAAGTTTTATTCATAATAGTTAACTATAAATACTAATTATCAAATAAAAGTAAAAAATTATAAGAGAAAAATTAAATTAATATAAGATAAAGTAAAAGTAAATAAAATTAATAAATTATATGAAAAAATCAAAAAAGTGCGTTCTTCAAAAAAAAAAATAAAAGAAAACTATCTAATTATATAAAAATATATATATATCTTTCTTTTTTCATGATAAACACGCATTTACATAGTGTTTAAACAACAAACTTAAATAATCTTGAACTTTATCTAATCTGAATAAATCTTTTTTATTCATTTTTCTTTAACTCATTTGAATATCACAACAATAATAATTATACAGTGAAAACATAATAAAATTAAAGTTAAAAAATGAAATTTTAAAAGAAAATCTAAAAAGAAAAAAATTGAAATATAGAAAATTATATGCGAAAAATAAAAAGGGAATAATTCGAATTGTTAAACCCTTAAAGTATGAAAAATATACAATTATCACGCGTTTTAATCTAAATTGCATAGTCTAAGATTTAAATAATAAAGAAATAATTTTAATAAAACATTATCTTTGTTTGAATATTATCACAATTTGAATAATAATAACTAAATAATACAACAATCTGAATTATTAAAATAAAAGTATTTATATCAAGTATTTTAAATAAAGCATTAGTGATATTATAATGTGGGAGATATGTTATGTTTGATTATAAATTTTAAAAAAGACCGTAAGTAAATTATCCTCATATAGAAAAAAAAAATTGAATTATAAATTTGGGGGCTAGTTACCATATTAGGTGAGATGCAATAGGTAGGCTTATTAATTTCTTGCTGGATTCTTTTCTGGAAAAACCGCTTGAATGAGTCTAACTTTTAAAGAAGTGTTATTGATGTATTTGGATAGAGTTCTCTATTATATATATTATTAGAATAAGAAAGAATTTTCTTTTCTTTTATTTTATTATTATAATTTACATTTTATTTTTTCCTCTTTTAACCAAAAACAATTTTTCTTTTTATATCTTTTCTTAACAATAAATAAATAACCAATTATGTAATATAAAGATACAAATTGATATCAAAAAATGTAATGTTATTATGATATAAAAAAAATGTTAATATAAAATTTTCACCGAAAGGTACAACAAACAAAATTATATTATAAGGTATAACAAACAAAATCAGATTATTTAACAGATATATTTAATAAATTGCTAAAGGTTGTCTTAATACGTTTATTTTTTATATTAGTTGACTGGGTTAATGTTGTTAAAAAGCTTGATTGGGCCTATTTTTTAAAATGTCCTGACTAAGATTTTTAGTTTAAATAATATTTTATAAACATCGAGATTTGAATAGTGTCCAAGCATTTCTGCCAACTATGAGTGAAATCTAGGCTTGCATAATGTTATTTTAGCTATAATCTTAATCGAAACTTTTTTTAAATTGATCTGAATCTAGCTTTTTAACAACACAAGAATGGGTAAAGATTAATGACAGTTCCCTTGCTCAACAACGACCAATTTTTTTTAGAAATTTATTTTATATACATAGTAACATAATAACGTGGTAGATATACGATTGACTATAAATCCCACTTTTGGAGGAACCACCTAGTTGGCTTTGGCAAAAACATAACCCTAATTACAAAGCTATCTAAGATTTCAATAAATAACATGAAAAAAATAATAACCTTCAACGCTATATATCATTATTACCTTAAAAATCATATGTTCGGTAAAATTAGTTTATTTTAACAAATGAATAAATACTCAAATCATGACTCAATTATATAATCAATTTCGATCCGGATATGGTGAATTAAAGTTAGCTACCAAATTATCTTTTGCCTGTGGCCATTTCTTTAATGATCTATGTTCATGTATGTGGTTTACATATCTTTTGGTATATTTTCAATATGTTATATGTTTGAGTAATACCTACTCTGGTTATTCATTATTGATTGGACAATTAGCTGATGGAATATCAACATTATTTGTAGGTATTGAATCAGATGAAACATTTATCAACTCAAAATATGGGCAAAGAAAAATATGGCATTTGATTGGTAATATTATATATAATATATATATATATAATTAAAAGATATATATGCTGATAATAGAAAATACATTAAATGATAAATTTAAATAATAATTATCCATATGGCAAGACCTTATAAGTTACATTTTAAAAAAAAATGTTTTTTTTGCATAAATATATTTATAAGTTGACTATCATTACATAAAAGCTGGAGTACATAGGACCATCTTCAAAAATATCCATAGTTTAATATAAAACAATATTATTGGGCAAACATAAGATTGTATAAAAATATATATTAATGATTAGAAACATGTTTTTTTTTATCACATTACTCTTAAAATATGATTAAGAATGCTGTCTCTTAAAATTCTTTAAAATGCCACTTACAAGTCCTCACATTAAAAATGGCTCTCCCAATATTTTAGACAAAAAAATAATTATGCTTAGTTTAAAATTGTCAAAATCGAACCATTTAACAACATAATTTCAAGATCTTGCAGTAGTAACAACATAATATTATATACTTACCATTTCCTTTTGTTTAAAATAATAATTTATTATAAGCAAGTTACAATAAATCTTACATTACAACTAATGCCACACTGCATATACATAACTTAACACTCCTGAAATTTTAATATTTAATGAAATACCCTTTAACATTATATTTATATGAATATAATACAGGGTTTGTTTTTGTGTCTATAAATGTATGCCTTTTTTTCAATGAGATATGGTAAAATTTGCATGTTATGTTTTTTATTGAATTTGATTCTTTATTGAATTGCTATGTCTATTAATGTTCACTGTTTATTATTTAAATACTAAGTTTTTTTTAAATGCTATGATTTTTATATTTATATTTTTGATATGTTTTTAAAAGTGTTTGTTATGTTATTAAAATTCTTTTTGTGATGTAACTATTTTAAATATCTGTGTAATATTTGCTATTTATTTATTCAACCTTTTTAAATGAAGGCAGCAATAAACTTTAACAATCAGAACTAAGATATATTTAACAAGCCTTCCAAGTTGTTTATTCATAAAGATGCCATACACTTTTCCCACAATTTATAATTTATTTTAGAAATGAGTTATTTATGAACAATAGAAGATTTGAGAGATATAGGTAGTGTTGTTAATTAGTCAAGTTCTTTGACTACGACTAATAGTCATAGGTCATGGAAATTGACTAAAAACTTTAGCGCAACTAAAACAACTAATATAGTCAACTAAAAAGACTAATATAGTCAACTAAAACGACTAATTTAGTCGACTAAGTTGATCTATTTAGTCAGCATATAGGTAAAAATATATATTGTAAACATATTAAGTTAGAATTTATGTTAAGATTTACCATAGAAAAGTGACAATTGTCATAATCGTTATTTTTGAACTTTTTTGAATTTTTTCAAAGCAAATACGTAAAAATATATATTCTATAAAGATGTTAAAATAAAATTTCAGTGAAGCCATAGAAAAGTGACAATTGTCATAGTCGTTATTTTTTAACCTTTTAAATTTTTTTAAAGCATATAGGTAAAAATATATATTGCAAAGATGTTAAAATAAAATTTCAGTGACGATTTACCATGGAAAAATGACAATTGTCATAATCGTTATTTTTTAACTTTTTTAAATTTTTTTAAAGTTAATAGGTAAAAATATATATTGTAAAGATGTTAAAATAAAATTTCAGTGAAGATGTACCATAGAAAAATGACAATTGTCATAATCGTTATTTTTTAACTTTTTTTAATTTTTTTAAAGTAAATAGGTAAAAATATATATTGTAAAGATGTTAAAATAAAATTACAGTGAAGATGTACCATAGAAAAATGACAATTGTCATAATATTTATTTTTCAACTTTTTTGCTGAAACGAGCTGACTTTAGTCTACGCCCGTTATTATTAACTGCCACAATTGACGTGTATGGTTTCGCAAACCTCGCTAGCTTTAAATTGACAAATCATGATTGAAATAATATCTAGATTTCATAAATACTCATAAAACTTATTCAATTAATAGAAGAGTTTATAAACTTTTCAATAAAATTTAAAATATATAAATTATTATATTTAATAAAAATTAAAATTCTGTCATGTAAAAATCTTTTGAAAATTTCACAAAATTTTATGTCTAAATAAAAATTTTAGCAATCATTTATTAATGAAAACTATATTAGGATAAAATTTTAACCTTCTGGTTTATTTAATTTTAAAATGAGATTAAATGGTTTTCCAAGCCCCGGGGTTTACCTAACCCTAGTCTCCCCTATACTATTTTATAATTATGTAATTTAACTTCTAATATTATTCAATTATATTGACTTCAATATAATTGCTATAAGAAGGTTATAATATTGTATAACAAAATATTCAAATAATAGCTTTGAATTAGTGATCTGCATCGGGCCTAATTTTTCAGGCCCGGCCCGAAATATTTTTAAAAAAGTTTACCCAGACGAAACGAAATTTTTTTTTAAAAAATTTACCGGCCCGGCTCTAATTAATTTAAATACAGAAATTGATTTATATAATTTCTCTAATTAAACGATATTTATTATATGGTATCTAGTTTCTATAAATAAAATAAAATATTTATATTTTACATAAAAAATTAATCATATAAAATTGATAAATTTATATTAAAAATTTCTAAGGCCCACCCGACTCGGCCCGAATTTTCTTAAAAAATATTCGGCCCCACCCAGCCCAAATCCAATTTTTTTAAAAAATCCAGCAGGACCTTGCAAATGGTACCTCTAAAGGTCTCTGATTTAAATCATGATTTAAAATTTTACAATTACAATATTATTCTTAAAATTAATCTTTTTATTATATCAGTATATTCTAAAAATTAATATCTTTTCTTTTCTTAAAATAAAAATACCCCCTCCTCCCCCCCGCCTTGGTAAAATTTTTTTTTTTAAAAAAACAATGAATTTTATCCAAAAAAATAAAATTATTCCCCTCCCCTTTGGTGCCAGCTAAACGATAATTATAAGAATAAAAATATTTAAAGTTATTTATTTTTTTTATCTTGGAGAAAAATTATTATTAAAAATATAAACAATTAAATTAATATTAAAAAAATAAAAATTATAAAAAAATAACAAAATAAATAAAATATAATATTATCCCGAAACTTTTTATAAAACTTTTTTCATATGATCATTTTAACTTATTTCTTCATTGTTTATTTTATTTTCTATCAAATTTACCTTTCTTATATTAAAGTTTCGAAAATGACTTGTGAAATCTTTATTTAATGTATATTTTATTTACATAATAAAAGATCAAAAAATATTTATTTTTCTATTTGTATTGCACATAATATAACGAAAAAATAATCTAGTGTAATCATTTATTAAATTAATTGTTTAAAGGAATAGATCGGATTCCCTCTTCGATATATCGTATCGTATGTGAATAGAAGGCTGTGAAATTGAAATTAGTGAAATTAAGTAATAGGCTAGTAATAGCCTCAATTATATGAATTCTGTTATTGGGTTTGGGATATATAGAACGATACTGATTTTTCAAAACGCCAAAAAAATTCTAAAGGGGTTTAATTGAGGGGAATAGGGTGGAAGATTTACTATATTTTGATAGTTTTTTGTTATTATATGAGCTCGGTAAATGGGCGCATTATCCATTATTATTAGCGAATTCAACGGTAAAATGTATGATATCATCCAAATTTATTGATGTAAATGCCCCGTCTATAATAATGTATTTTTTGAAACCATTAATTCCTATGGTGCATAAAACCGATACGTTTTTCCCCTTTGAAGAAGGGAGTTTGACGGATGGCCTCTTACCCAGAGGTGCCCATCCATAGTGGGAAATGACATGGGAATTGAAGCCTGTTTCATCTAAATAGAATATATTTTGAAATGGCACGTTCATCATATTTAGGCAATATTCTTTACGAATATTTATATCATTCGGGGAATTCCGTCTATCGGGTTCTTTTCCAACCCATTCCTGCTCCATCCCATTGATTTAAGGCATCTAGATATTCCCGAATCACTCATTTTGAGATGAGGTGGTAAATTTTCCACTATATTTTTTATCGTCAATCCATTATTATGTTTTAGTAGCTGTATAATTTTAGATTTTAATTCTGAATTATCCTTTTTGTTCCTTCCTCTTTGATGGATTATGTAATCGGCCAAGGGAGCACCGTAGTATTCGGGGAATGGTACATCTTCACTGAAATTTTATTTTAACATCTTTACAATATATAATTTTTACCTATTTACTTTAAAAAAGTTAAAAAATAACGATTATGACAACTGTCACTTTTCTATGGTATATCTTCCCTGAAATTTTATTTTAACATCTTTACAATATATATTTTTACCTTTTTACTTTAAAAAAATTCAAAAAAGTTAAAAAATAACGATTATGACAATTGTCACTTTTCTATAGTACATCTTCACTGAAATTTTATTTTAACATCTTTACAATATATATTTTTTATTTACTTTAAAAAAAGTTAAAAAATAACGATTATGACAATTGTCACTCTTCTATGGTACATCTTCACTAAATTTTATTTTAACACATTTACAATATATATTTTTACCTATTTACTTTTCAAAAATAACGATTTTGATAATTAATATTTTTCTATGATGATAGATCTTCACTGAAATTTTATTTTTACATCTTTACAAACATATATTTTTACCTAAAAAATTTAAAAAAAGTTCAAAAATAATGATTATGACTTAATTTAGACTTAATTAGTTCTTTTAGTCGACTTAATTAGTTCTTTTAGTCGACTTAATTAGTTCTTTTAGTCGACTAAATTAGTCGTTTTAGTCGACTATATTAGTCGTTTTAGTCGACTATATTAGTCGTTTTAGTCGAATATATTAGTCGTTTTAGTCGACTATATTAGTCGTTTTAGTCGACTATATTAGTCGTTTTAGTCGACTATATAAGTCGTTTTAATAGTCGACTGATAGACTAATTTAGTTGCTAAAGTTTTTAGTCTAATTTTTCGACTAAAACTATTAGTTAGTCGTCTGTTAGTCGACTAAATTTAGTCGATTAACAACACTAGATATAGGCATCACACACAATTACCAACAATACTTTTAAGTTAATAAATAGGCTTATTAAAGAAAGTATGCAACACATTACAAGGATGGATAGTACTAGATTTAAAGTTGTTATTGTTATGGATATTGGTGGAAAATACTAGTCTATGTCATAGACCTCAAAACAAAAAGGAATTTAAATAGGACAATAATAAGTTTAAAATCGAATTGTGGGCTTTAGCCAATGGGTCCTAGCTGATAAAAATATGAAAAAATTACACCAACTGAAAATTGATTATGTTGAATTATTAAAACGGGATACTTTTCAAGATTTAATAAAATTAGCTTTTAGTTTTTGCTTTGTAAATATGCCAAAGGATAGTACATTGGGAGTATAATTTAAATCATAGTATTTATCAATTTAAAACATAGAAAATGATTAATTTATTTGTAAAAAACATAGCATTTCAGAAAATCAATAAATAAAATATACCAGACCAAAAAACTTATTAAAATAAATATTTTCAAACACAAATTTGAAAACATACAAAACAGATTGTTAAACTTTAAAAATATGAATAAAAAGAAATAAGGGTTTTTGGGATACCCCATCCCTATAGAGTTGTAAAGGGTGTTTTCGCTTTTATCAAAATATGATTAAATTTCAATGCGATTAGGGCAACACAATTAGGGATTTTTTATTTTATACGTTTATCTATATTTTTCAATTAAAAATTTTGGCCTGGCCAATATTGTGCCTAAAATAAAAATTCTGGCTCTGCTCGGGCTTGAATTTTTTCGCAATGGTTAGTTCAGGCCAGATCATGCTGATTTCTAATATTCATTATAACATTCTACAATAAAATAGTTTAGAGGTATGTATTTTATATATATAGCTGATAAAAATAAGTTTTTTTTAAATATAAAAAATAATCATTGAAATATATGTTTATTGGTAAGCAAATTAAAAATAATATGGTTAGCTCACAATTTTGAATTCCTAAACATAAGACCCTCTACGTTTATGATGGTTTTATTTTCATGAAAAATTAATTGTATTATTATTTTAAACACATTTTCGTCAAGTATATTTTGCATTATTTAACAAGCTATTTTTTAACATATTTACTTATTTCAAAATTCTCTCATCGTTTTATTATGCCTAAAGAAAATTGAAATATTTTTGGGAAAATTCATGCCAATATGTATGTACTGTTTTTAGTGCAATAATACGCATGAACCTAGATTTGAATCCGATCATCCACTAAGCTTGTAAACATCTCGCATAAAAAATAACTTCCAAAATTTTACCTAAAAATGAAATTCATATTAACAGTTATTTTGTTTGTGTTTAAAAATATTTTATATGTTAAAAAAAGGGTTGTAATATATTTAATATGAATTGCGAATATTATATAATTTTATATTAACCACTAATTGAATTCACGATTTTCAAAAGATGTTCGAAAATTTTTATTTATGAATGTTCGCGAGTGCGTTAAAAAAATCGATATTTTTACATTAAAATATGTAATAAATAATCATACTTTGCGTTACACAATTTAGTTTTTATTAACCTATTTTTTTTAACATTATTTTTCTTTGATTTCAATTATTGAATGCTGAATAATAAATTATTTTCTAAAAATGAAGATTTGAGCTAATTAATATTAATGTAGAGCAATGAAAAAGCCAAAAGAATATGGAACAAAAATCTAATATATATAATCTCCATAATCAAAACACGTACGTTTTCGTATCTCCCTAATGTATTTAAGATTTAAGGAGACTATATAATGTAATGAATTTTTTGCTATCTTCGAGAGTCGAACCACCAACTTCCCGTTTCAAATGGGCATGCTTTACCCATGCACCAAAAATTTAAAATATTAATTATATATATATTAATTAATTAATAGCTGATATTTATAAAATTGCCGTTTATTACCATAACTAGCTGACGATGTTGAAGGGTAATTATTTAATTTGTGTGTATGGTACTAAATATATTTTATTAATAAATTTTTTAAAAATATTAAAATTTAGGAGAAAAAGAGGTAAAATTGTTGCAATACAGTGAGCATTGTATTAGAAATATCAAAATTTAAATTTGTGATGGAAATCATATTGGATAAAATTTAAAATAGAGATGCTTGAAGATTTTTGAATTTTAAATATGGGTTAGACATTGGCCTGAAAATTTTTTTTTGCAGACATAACTAGGCCTGATTAAAAAACCAAGGCTCATGCAACTTTCATATTCTGATTGTATTTTTAAATGAATTACTACTTTTACATATTTTATTTCAGTTCTTAACTACCAAAATTATTATGGTCTTTGGCGGGCTTGAGGAAATTTTTTCAACATGATTATTAGCATGAGCCTTTTGGGAATTTTTTATATATTAGATATTAGGGGTTCCACGTCTTTATAGAGAAACCATTATAGAGAATGTATTTTATAGAGAAACATTTATAGAGAAAACAATTATAGAGAATGCATTTATAGAGAATTGTTTTATAGAGAATGTAATTTATAGAGAATGATTTTAAAGAGAATTATTTTATAGAGAATGTCCTTTATAGAGAATGACTTTAAAGAGAATGATTTTATAGAGAATGCCGTTTATAGAGAATGGTTTTATAGAGAATGCCGTTTATAGAGAATGGTTTTATAGAGAATGCAATTTATAGAGAATGATTTTAAAGAGAATTATTTTATAGAGAATGTCCTTTATAGAGAATAACTTCAAAGAGAATGATTTTATAGAGAATGTTGTTTATAGAGAATGATTTTAAAGAGAATTACTTTTATAGAGAATTATTTTGTGGAGAATTATATTGTAGAAAATTACATTGTAGAGAATTATTTTGTAGAGAATTATTTGTAGATCTTGATTTTATAGAGAAATATTATATATGGGACAATTATAGAGTTCAAAAATTTTATGCAGGATTTTAAAAAAACACCCACCCCCCCCCCCCCTTTCAACAGAAAAGTTTGAATAAATAATTAGTCCTAATGATACGAAGAAATTTAAATATTAATGATAATTATACTTGCTTATAACCAGATCTATCTACCAATAATAAAAGGACACTTAACCATTCAAACAATGTTAAACAGGACCTTTTACCACAGGGTAAGGGGTTATAATTCAAGTTAGACATTGAAATTAAAAGGGGTAGTTTGTATTTGGAATTTCGTTATGTTTAACAAGTGCAAAAACCCTATAAAAAACATTTTAAACTTTTTGATTCATCTTTCTCTAAACTGCTAAGGAGTTTACGGCTTGTAATAAGAATTTTCATTTTACTAAAATCAATTTAGAGAAAAAGGTGTATTATTTTAAATTTTGTCGATGTATAATTTTTAGGTAAGAGTTTGAACTATCATTTTGTATTTTGTAAATTCAGATACAACTATTTTCTGACCTATGATGATTTCGACAGAAATTGATCCAACCCAGTGGCGTAGCTACGGGGGTGGTTTTCGAGTTTGGACCCCTCCCAGAGCAAAAATTATTTTTAGATTATACGTTCAAAAGACTTAAAAGTGATTTTATATGAATTATATTTTTCTGTTTTGATGTTTGTGGAAGGATATTATATTACTATTGAAATTATTCTGGATAGTATTATTATAAAGTCATTGAGAATAATCTACTAAATTATAATATAACATATTATTGATGCATTTAAAAAATATATTTATTATATATTATCGAAGATATGATTATGATTTATAAGATAAACCCGGCCGCCCCCCAGCTTTTATATGTATGGACCCCCTCTAAGGAAAATTCCTAGCTACGCCACTGATCCAACCACCCCCTAGTGTTCCCTCCTACCATGTGAATACTAGACAGTACTCTAGTGATCTTAACTTAATTTTGGTAAGGCGATAGTTTGATGGGTATTGTTTTATTTTTTGTTGTTATTTGCATTTAATATCATTAATTGAGTGCGTTTTTTAAATTTAAAATCTGATTTTGCAAGAAATGCACCTGAATAAGTGTAACATACCCACCCTTAATGTTGCGCAATCGGTTAATTTTAGGCAATTCCAAAACGGTTAGCCAAGTTTTTAGGCCAAAAAATCGGCTAAGCATAATTAGGCTTAACATAAAAATAGGCGAAAACGAATAGTCAAAAATTAGGCATCGGCTAAGGAGCTCGGTTAATCACTCGTCATATATCGTTACATAATAAATTTATAAAATAATTTTAATAAAGGCTAGGCTTAGTGTTGCATAACGCAGACGGGCGATTAGCCTAGCTCCCAGTCCCTACATTTTGTCTAATTAATTTTAGGCGATTTTTCGGTTAAGCCAAATTAGGTTTAGCTGATTTTTAGGCTACTAACATTACTTATAAATTTCAGATTAATGTAAATTAAAATTTCTTCAGAAGTTCAATATAAAATCTTCTGAAATTTATAGGGTGGGTATTCTACACATATTGGAATGCATTTTCGGCAAAATCAGATTTAAAATTTAATAAAACGCGCTCAATAAAATGCAAAAAATAGAACAAAATACCCATCAAACTATCGCCCTTACCTTAATTTTTACAAAATTATATAGATTTTCATTATAAATTATTAAATACAAAAAATTTTGGCGAAATCGTATGAAATTCCCAGGGTAGATTCTCTTCGGAATAGATTTGGTAAAATCAGATTTATCAGGGAAATTAGAAACGCGCACTATAAATCAGAGACCTACAGGCCCTTTAAATCCGGCCCGGATACACGGACTGGGCTGTATTTTAATTTTTTTTAAATATACCCGGGCCGAGCCTAAAATTTTATTTTTTTAAATGCACGGGCCGGGTCAAAAAAGCTTTTTTTTAAAAAACCCGGGCCAGGCCATATATTTTAAAATCAAATATTTTAAATCACCATTATTATCTAGGCAAAAATATATAATATATTTTTAAAAAATCGGGGCCGGGCCATGCAGATTAAAATAATGCACAAAGCAACTAAATATTGACAAAATTTTCTAAAAAAATTGGCGTAAGGCTGGCTTTGTTGCTAATAGTTTTTTTTAAAAATTGCTACTCTACTAGTTAAAGCAAAGCACTAATAGAAACTAATGCATATATACATTGTATATAAATATAAATTTAATTATATAATTTAAAAATATAATTTAAACATTTAAATTAATATTGTGAGACAATGCCCTTAGGTAATCTAACATGGGCCTTGAATAGTAATCTTCGACTATTCTATACACCCGTTGAGCTCTTTCTATTAAAAATATATTTAAGGATATTTATTTGGAAAATCTACTCAATAAGAGGCTAAGGATATTTAATCTGGAAAATCTACTCAATAAGAGGCTAAGGATATTAAATCTGGAAAATCTACTCAATAAGAGGCGATAAAGAAGGGAATATTTTCATAATTTTAACATTACTACTTCTAATTGTTCAGCGTATTTTAAAAAAAATAACAACAGGAAGCTTAAAAATATTATCATAATTATTCATAAGCAATTACAAATCAGGAACGTGAATAATTTTTTTTAAGATTATTTTTTCCTTTTTTTTATTCAAGGGTTCCGAGAATTTATATGACGGCGTCTGTCTTGTTTTTTTTTATGTAAAAATATAAAACATAGAAAATATGGACAAATATAATTCTTGTTGAGAAAAAAAAATCTAAAAATAAAATGGAAATAAAAAAAATTTTATATTTGATTGAGATTTGCTCTATGAAAATACAAATAAATAAAAATTATAATAAAAGTTTTGGAAAATCTACTCAATAAGAGGCTAAGGATATTTAATCTGGAAAATCTACTCAATAAGAGGCTAAGGATATTTAATCTGGAAAATCTACTCAATAAGAGGCGATAAAGAAGGAAATATTTTCATAATTTTAACATTACTACTTCTAATTGTTCAGCGTATTTTAAAAAAAATAACAACAGGAAACTTAAAAATATTATCATAATTAGTGTTGTTAAACGGCTCGTTTTGAGCCGATTCTTAAAAACGGCTAACTCAATATTTTAGCAAGAAAAATATTCCCTAAGCCTCGAGATTTCGCTAATAGATGTCCAAACCTTTATTCCTTCTACAAACAAAATCTTCAGGCTTGCGTAATACTATTCTGGATGAAATATTGAGTTAGCCGTTTTTAAAAATCGGCTCAAAACGAGCCGTTTAACAACACTAATCATAATTATTCATAAGCAATTGCAAATCAGGAACGTGAATAATTTTTTTTAAGATTATTTTTTACTATTTTTTTATTCAAGGGTTCCGAGAATTTATATGACGGCGTCTGTCTTGTTTTTTTTTATGTAAAAATATAAAACATAGAAAATATGGACAAATATAATTCTTGTTGAGAAAAAAAAATCTAAAAATAAAATGGAAATAAAAAAATTTTATATTTGATTGAGATTTGCTCTATGAAAATACAAATAAATAAAAATTATAATAAAAGTTTAAACTTACAATTATTTAAGTTTTATTTTATATATAATAGGATTTAAGAAAAATTATCATTAATTTTGAAATCTAAATTTTTTTTAAAGAACTTATAAATTTTAATGGCTGAATTTATTTTAAGCAGTCAAAACAATCAATTACTAATTTTTGAATCATTTATATTTCAACGAGAAAAGCTTATTAACGATACAAGTTATTGGCGTTGTGTTAAATTCCACTTGGAGGAGTGCAATGGAAGGGCAAGGACAAAATCTGGAGTTATATTTCATAATCAAATGCATAATCATGTTCCAGACATTGCCGAAATTGAAGCAAGGAAAGAAATAAATCAAATAAAGGAAAAGGCAACTACCTCGCAAACTCTACCCAATAATATAATAGCGGATATAACAACCAATATATCTACAGCAGCTATGGGGAGAATGCCAAGTTGTTCCTTACTCAAAAGAACAATTCAAAGAAAACGACGCCTAGTAGGAAGGGCGCCTACTGTTCCTGTTAATTTAATTGACCTAATAATCCCTATTGAATATCAAATAAATAATAACGGGCAACAATTTTTATTATATGATAGCGGTCACCATGATCATCGATGCCTAATATTTTCAACAGTGAAAAATATACAGTTCCTATCAACGTGCGACAAATGGTACGCAGATGGCACCTTCAAAACATGCCCTCCACTCTTTCAACAAATCTATACCATCCATGGAATGAAATACGACACGATTATTCCTGCCGTTTATATCCTTATGGCGTCGCGTCGCCATCAAGATTATTTAAATATTTTCCAAAAAATTAAAAATTTCGAAATTCATCTTGATCCTAGGTCTATAATGACAGACTTTGAATTGGCAGCCATATCAGCTTTCAACCAATCTTTTCCGTTGGCTGATAACCGTGGATGTTTCTTCCACATGTCTCAATGCATATGGCGTGCCGTTCAAAAAAATTCAATAATTTGTATGTCATATATGACAGAGCCTAATTTTGCTTTACAAATTAAGATGTTATTATCACTGGCATATGTGCCAGTGGATGACATAATCCATGGATTCGAGGTGCTGGTTGGTTCCGAATTCTATCAAGAAAGGCGGGATATTCTCCAACCTTTGATAGAATACTTCGAGGAGACATGGATAGGCAAAATGATAGCAATGGAGAGGAGATCCCCATTGTTTAGTATTTCATTATGGAATTGCTATGATTCCACTCTGTTGCGAGCTCCAAATACCAACAATGCAGTAGAAGGTTGGCACCGGAGTTTTTCTTCCCATATAAGTTCCCATCATCCAACCATTTGGAAATTTATCAAAAGTATGAAATATATATTATATTAAAATATTTTAAAAATCTTATTTAATTTTTAGCTCTCAAAGATGAAGATAGCCTTAATTGCTATAAATTAGAGCAATATTCTTTGGGACTATTGGCCCCACTCTCAAAGAAACAATATCGGGAAAGAGCTCAACGGGTATATAGAATAGTCGAAGATTACTATTCAAGGCCCATGTTAGATTACCTAAGGGCATTGTCTCACAATATTAATTTAAATGTTTAAATTATATTTTTAAATTATATAATTAAATTTATATTTATAATGTATATATGCATTTGTTATGAATAAAAATTATATATTTTGGATTATGGAACTATTTTGAATTAATTTTATTTGATCGAAAAAATTTGAATAAAGAATTTATGCAATAAAATGTTAAGTTATTAAGATTATTACTAACTTAGTAATTATTTATTTTTGTGAATAACTTAATTTTTCTAACTTATCTTATTGCTTTCCAAGTGAAGGTGTAGGACATTGCTTTTTTGGAAATTTTTTTTAAGCTTGATGTTTTCCTTTTCTAAATGTATTTGATATTTCGCATCAAATATATATAATAATAAAATATTCTACATTGTAATTAAAAAAAAACTCAAAGCCTCTTATTGAGTAGATTTTCCAGATTAAATATCCTTAGCCTCTTATTGAGTAGATTTTCCAGATTAAATATCCTTAGCTTCTTATTGAGTAGATTTTCCAAATAAATATCCTTAAATATATTTTTAATAAATTATATTAGATTAAATCTGATTTAATAAGTGCCAAAAAAAAAGAATTAGACGGTAAATGGTCATATTTGAGAAAATTTATTTCTAAAATAATTCATTTTCTATAAAATCATTCTCTGTCTTCAATATAAAATTATTAATCCTTCCCTATAAAATAATTCGCACTAAAACAATTCTCTGTAAAATAATTCTCTGTAAAATAATTCTCTGTAAAACAATTCTCTGCAAAATTATTCTCTATAAAATCATTCTCTATAAAAGACATTCTCTATAAAATCATTCTCTGTAAATGAGATTCTCTATAAACGACATTCTCTATAATTGTTTTCTCTTTAAAAGTTTCTCTATAAAATAAATTCTCTATAAAATCATTCTCTATAAACGAGATTCTCTACAAAATCATTCTCTGTAAACGAGATTCTCTACAAAATCATTCTCTATAAATGAGATTCTCTATAAACGACATTCTCTAAAATTGTTTTCTCTTTAAAAGTTTCTCTATAAAATAAATTCTCTATAAAATCATTCTCTATAAACGATATTCTTTATAAACGACATTCTCTACAATTGTTTTCTCTATAAAGGTTTCTCTATATTTGCATTCTCTATAAAAGATTCTCTGTAAAGACGGGATACCGATATTAGGCATAATATTTATATGGGTCTCAGGTAAAAGCTAATTTAAATATATTTTTACTCAAAAAATAGTATTCACTATTAGTCCTAATGAGTGGGTCTTGGTCTGAAGTAGGATTGAGCTGGAATAAAAAGAATAAAAAATTATTATGGTTTTTAGAGATTTACCTATCTCCAGGCTTGAGAAAAAAATTTCAAAATTATTACGCGTTGGCCAGGTTTGAGAAAAATTTTTTAAAATTATTATGGGTGGGGCTGGGCTTGGAAAATATTTTTATGAATTATATTGGACTAGGCTTAGGGAAAATTTTTTAAAATTATTATCAGCTTGGATGCTTGGAAATTCTAATATCTATGGACCAGACATTGATCTAAAACAAATTTTTTTTGCAAGCCTGGGGACCTGGCCTGAAAGAGGGAGCGGGTTGTAAAGAATAAAAAGATATTATTTTCAAATAACAGGTAACAACTATCATAAAAGTAGGGAGAAAAACTAACTAATTACCCCTCAACCCCATCATTCTTGACGGGTTATTAGCTAGTAAATAAATGATAGTTTTAGCAAATCCATCCTTCATTCCTTAAAATTTTAAAACTATTTTACCATTTTTATGCACTTAATAGAGGTTAGTTAAAAAATTAATATCTCGAATTCAACGTTGTCCTAAGTCAATATTTGAACAATGCGTGAAAATCTACAAAATGTAAAATGCATGTATCTTGATTTTACTATGAATTAAATAATTATAAGTAAAATCTTTTTACACTATCTTTGCTGCATGCAATTAAATGCAAAAAATAATTCTAAAAACAAAATATATTCAAGGATTTTTTTTTCCCGTTTGAATATTATATTATAACCGCTTCTCGGTTGCAAGCGCAAATGCATTAAATGACCCCAAAACTAAACACGATTTCTAAAATTTTAAATTATTATAGCCTTCTATCTCAACATATAATTTTACAGGAGAGCTATAATAAAATTAAAATAAAATTGCTGGAGCACGAAAATAATCAGTCGACGATATATTTAAATTTTAATCGGGCATTTCTTTCTAAGAGGAGTTCATATCAAATTTTTTGTTAATTATAACAATCAATCAAAATAAATATTAAATATGTAATATATTGTAGGAACCATTTGTGTGACCCTGTCTTTCGCCTTCATATTTTCACCTCCCCCGTTAATCTTCATGCCTCATCTGGGGTTTTCCATGTTTACTCCTGCCTTTTCCACTTTCAATTATAGCATTTCTATGTTGATAGCCTACCTCCATGCTATGCCTCAATGGGTCAAAATGATATATTACGTTCCCTTAATAATTGTATTCCAGTTCGGGTGGGCTTGCGTTCAGATATCCCATCTTTCCCTCATACCTAGGCTCAGTTCTGATCCCAATATACGAGTCGAATTGACGTCTTTCAGGTTCAATTTTTTTTTTTTTCTTTTAACTTACAATATTTTTGCGGTATATTATAAAAAGGGCCGACCTAAGTATGTGTATATCCTATTTTAATACAAATTTCATTTGGTTGGGAAATTTTTCTCGGATATTTTAACAAAGAGCTGTTCAAGTGATTTATTATTTTATGCTTACAATTAATGAGGAACTTGTAGAGGTTTAATAACGGAGGCGTAGTGTTAAAAGGCTTGATTTGAGCCTATTTTTAAAATGGCTAACTCAATATTTTAGCCAGAAAAATATAGCCTAGGCCTCGAGATTTCGCTAATAGATGTCCAAACGTTTGTGCCATATATGATCAAATTTTCAGGCTTGTTTAAAATTTTTTGGATAATATTTTGAGTTTGCCGTTTTTTAAAATTGGCTCAAATCAAGTAAAAAAATATTTTTAAATCAATAGATAGGGCAATTTTAAATATTTTTCGGGCGAGCTGGGCAGAGCAGACTTCAATAAAAATCATTTTTTTTATTTCATAGTTTTAGTAAAAATGCATTAAAATAAATAACGAGCCAAACTAACCATTAAAATAATTTTTAAACATTAGATTGGTTGGCTGCTTTATGTGCATATAGTGTGCTAAAAATACCTTTTTAGTTAGTGACTATTTACTGACCTCGTACCAGGTCGTAATAGAATTACATATCAAATCATATACCTCACAACTCACCCTTAATAATTTATAAGATGGTGAAATCACTTAAATTTGTTGCGATTATTAAACTTCTCACAATTTGTTTTTCTGGAAAGGAAAAATTGTTCTTTTAGTAAGATGCTTTTTTTTTGATTCAGAGAATTAACTATAATTTTTTTAAATGAAGGCTATACCAGCCACTTGACCTTGAGCACCTAATTTTAATAGATAAGCAAAAAATAAGTATAGCAAAATAAAGATGAATATATTATAAAGTCATTCAAACATATCTTGGCACAGATTATTTGCAATCCTTTCCAACCAAAATATTATTTTGGTAATTGTGATCAATGTCCAAGATATAAAAAGACAAATATTTGATTTGTTAGAAATGAATAGAATTGATGTAACGTTTAAACAATGAGTCGTAAGTGATCTACCAAATAGATATTTTTTAGAGAAACTTATAATATTATTGAGTTCCCACTTATTTATATCTACCCAACAATCGTTATTTCTGGAAATTTTTTAACTTAATTTAAATGAAGGGGGATAGCCAGTCTACCAGTATAAAAATTGTAAAAATTTCTCAAAAATATGTTATTATAATCTTGACATTGAAATTTTTTTCCATACACAGCTCATGTGAATAACGTCTGCGATGGCATTGGAGATACAGTAAAAAGGTAAATAAGCCAAGTTTCAGAGGTAGTGTTATTAAACGGCTCTATTTGAGTCTATTTTTAAAAACGGCTAACTCAATATTCTAGCCAGAAGATTTCGTTAATCTATGTTCAAACCGTTATGCCACATATGATCAAAATCTTAAGGCTTGCATTATATTTTTACTAATAAAATATTGAGTTAGCCGATTTTAAAAATCGGTTCAAAATAAGCCGTTTAACAACACTATTCAGAGGCATATAAAAATCATATTATATAACTTATCAATAAAATCATAAAAAAAATTTTGAATACTTTTTAAAATAGTATAAAAACCGAATCAATTTAAGTGCTGATAAAATTTAAATAAAAGCATTCTAATATAAAGCTATTTTCAGACAGAACGTTTTTTCAAAGCAGTTTTTAGGTGATGTTACCAGCATTTTTTTTTATTTCCAGGCATAGGATACTACCTTGTCCAATTAATATTTTTATATAATATAATGTTTAAAAAAAACAATACAGATCCCCATTTTTTTAATCGTAAATAGAAAACAAACTGATTTGATTTTAATAACGATTAAATGGCGTCTTGAAATGTGACTTCGGATTATTTTTCTTAAAATATTACATCATATAAAAAATTCATTAGACAAGCTAGTATCCTTTGTATGGAAATAAAAAATTACGGTAGCATTATCAAAAAACCGCTTTAAAAAAACGTTCTGTCTGGAAATGGCCTAAATAAATTTTTCATTTTAAAATTGTTTTTTAATACAATATTATTGCCCTTTTTAGCTCTGTTACATTTGAATTTTTATATCATAATTATCTTATGCTTATTTATATTTATATTCCTGCTCTTATCTAATATTTACCATATTTTTTATTCGACAGGTTAAGATTTTTTGTACAAGTTTCCCGACTTGTTATTTAAATGTTTGTTCGACCCGTCAAGGGCCGACATAATTTTTTCAGACGAATTTTCCTGCCAGCACATTTTTAATGTCTATCTATATCTAATTCCCAATGTCAAATGGTTCGTATATCCCTACTCTATTGCTATCTTATCTATTACAATCGTTTTATAAATCAATTTTTTTAATATCGCTTTAATTTTTTATGAATTTTCTACATTATTTAGCTATAAGGAAACAGGTTTGTTTTAATTAATTTATTAATCAAACAAAATATTAACTTGAGATTCAAAAAAATATATCAAAATTTAAAGGCTCGATTTATATAGTATATTAGTGATCTGCATCGGGCCTAATTTTTCAAGCCGGCCCGGCCCTAAATTTTTTTAAAAAAAGTTTTGTCGGCCCGGCCCGAACCCGAAATTTTTTAAAAAAGTTTTGCCGGCTCGGCTCGGCCCGAACTCGAAATTTTTTTTAAAAAAATTTACCGACTTGGCCCGGTCTGAATTTATTTAAATATAGAAATTAATTTTTATAATTACTCAAAATAAAAGACATATGTTATATGTCGTTTAGTTTCAATAAACAAAATCAAATATTTTTATTTTACATAAAAAATTCAATAAAATTGATAAATTAAGATATATTTAAAAAAAATTCCAAGGTCCGACCCGACCCGGCCCGACTTTTTTTTAAATATTAGGCCCGGCCCGGCCCGAACCCGATTATTTTAAATACGGGCCAGACCTAACTTTGCAGATCTCTATATATATTAAATATCAAGCACGGCCCTTTTATTTATTATGTATGAATTGCCCGGCCTGTTAAATTTTTGCCCGGCCCGCGGACTGGGCTCTGTTTTTAATGTACATAATTCAGCATTTAAATCTAAAAAAGATAAAATATTTAATACATACTGTCTTTATGCAATTTATTATTAATGATTGTATAATTTATAATTAGTACTTGTTTAATTATTAAAAATTAAAATGTTTTTGTGTAGAAATGACAATCAATTATTGTTGATTGGTTAAAAATGAAATATAAAAAATAATGATTTGAATATAAAATTTGGGGATAATTTTTAGTAACTTTTGACTGGAAATATATTATGAACGTTTTTTTTGTAATGAATTAAAAATAATTTTTATTTGTTTATGAAAAAGATGTCAGATATTTTTGTAAAAATTTCTATGTTTCTTTGTTTTTTTTTGATAATAAATAAAATATGAAAATTTATTTAAGTATCGATTTTGATTAAGTTTTTGGGAGAATTTTTAATATAACTTTTAAATTGTTGACCGTGAAGACCAGTGTCTGATTTCTGGTTAAGTTAAATATTTAAAAGACAAACCTATAAGAAAGAGTCCTATAAAATTATTCTAATTGGGATAAAAAGTTAAATTTTTTTTGTCTTATATTTAATTTAATGTATACTCAACGCAATTTTCTTTGTAAATATTTTTGGAATTAATCTGTAAAGTAATTTAAAATTTTGTAAGATAAAATTTTTAGATTAAATCGGTTGTATAAAGTAACAAAAAATTTTTTTTAATATTTAAATTTTTTTTTATAACACGGCAATTTTAAAGTAAGATAAATTTTTATATAATGAAATGAGCTTTTTACTTAATTTTGATAGTGAGCCTAGCCTATTTGATAAAATTTCCGATTTAAGAATATTAGTTATCAAATGTTATATAAAAATATTGATAAATTCGATATAAATAATTAGTTAGTGACAATATTATTATGGGTCCTAATATATGGGTTACTTATTATAGTAAAATTTTTACTAAAGAAATGTACCTTTGTAGTGAAAGGTATATATTCATTTGAAAAAAGACACGGTGGTGTCAGATAATTCTCGTAATATTCAAGAATGTGCAGAGAGATCAGTAGTGGTTATCCAGGAAATTTCAAATAGAATAAATAATAATCAGCCTATTAAAACATGTGAAATTTTAATGACTGAAAGAATAAGTAAACCATGTCAATGTCCTAGGGTTAAATTAAGAATTGACTATAGGTACATTGATATGTTGTTCGACACTGGAGCGAGCATTTCAATAATGTCTCTGGAATTTTTTTATAAATATTGACTTAATGGTATTATTATAAAAAAAAATATGTGTTTTAAATAGTTTGATGGTTCTGAAATTGAAGTTTTGGGTAAAACTCAATGGGATGCTGTTTTTAATGATACTACCATAAGTTTTGATTTATGGATAGTAGAGAAAAATGTGGAAACAATTATGGGGTGGGATTGGATTATCAAATTGAACCTCGTAATAATTATTCGGATTTTTTCATTATTGATAGTGAATTGGCTAAAGATAATGCTGAAAGAAAATTAATTGCGGATAGCATCCGAAATAAACTTCAAGAAAGAGAAATGTTTAGTTTATTGAACGAAGGAAAAAAGCCTGTCGTTAATAATAATTTTATTGAATATTGAGAAAAATACAGAATCAAATAACTCCAAAATAAATAGTGAAATTGATAAAGATCAATTGATAAATTTTGAAACCAATGAATTAAATAAAATTAATCATGCTATACCTTTGTTAATTAAAAAATATGATATAATTTTTGAAGAAAAGTTGGACGTTTAAATAATTATCAAGAAGACGTTAGACTTAAAGAGGGTTTTTCACTCATTTTCTTTTGGCTTGTAGAAGAGTTCCTTTCGAATGGAAAAAGGAAATAAATGATGAGTTAGACAAATGGGTAGAAGATGGAATTATTATTCCATTTGAATTAGTGAATGGGTCACAGCAGGTTCCAGTTAAAAAATCAAAAGGAAAATTAAGGCTATGTGCTGATTTCCGTGTAACCATAAATAGATGGGTAGTGTAGGTAAAATATCCATTGCCTAGGATTGAAGAAATTTTGGCCAATTTAAAAGGTGGCAAATATTTTTCCAAAGTTGATTATCTTCTGCATATTTACTTACCTTTAAAAGAAGAGATTCAAAAATTGTTTATAATAACGACTCTTAAAGGATTATTTGCATTTTGTAGGTTACCATTTGGATTAAGTGTCAGCGCCGATATTTCAGCATACTATGGCATCAGTTTTCCAAGGCCTTGAAGGAGTTTTTTATTATATGGATGATGTGTTGGTTACTGGTATAACACCAGAACAATATAATCAACGTTTGGAAGAAGTTTTCAAACGAATTCGCAATAAAGGTCTAAGGTCCAGTAAAGAAAAAAGTGATCTTGGGGTAACAGAAGTTATCTACTTAGGACATCAAATAAATGGAATGGAGGTGAAACCTCTTGAGAAAAATTTAAAAAATATAGCAAATATAAAGCTGCCAACCAATAAAGCGAAATTGCAATCATTTTTGGGTATAATAAATTATTATCATCGTTTTGTGGGGAATTTTGCAAAAGTGGCATCTCCATTGTTTGATTTATTAAAAAAAGGTGTTCACTTTGATTATAAAATTGAACAACATGAAATTAAAAAAAAAATAATTGGTGAAGAACCGATTTTAGTATGTTTTAATAATGATTTAGAAATAATTTTGGCTGTAGATGCATCCAGTTGGAGGTGCATTATTACATATTTGATGGTTTAGAGAGACCAATTATTTTCATTTCAAGAATTTTTCATGAAGTTGAAACTAGGTATTCTGTTATGTTATTTTTGGATTAACCAAGTGTGAATATTTAATTGGTAAAAAATTTGTGGTTTATACTGATCACAAACCATTAATTCATTTGTTTAAAAAAGATAACAAATATTTAATGTTATCTCCCAGATTACATTATTTGTTATTAGTGGGAGTTTCTTGAAATTAGATATCGTCGAGGCAAAGAAAATTGTTTGCCCGATATTTTATCCAGGTTGGGATCTAGTGAAGAAGTTCTCGACTTTGACAAAAATAAAATAGTAGATGTAGTGTCTTTCTTTATGGGAAATATAGAAATTTTTTATATTGTATTTTTTGTAGTAATAGAATTTTCGCCATTTTATTTTATCTCAAAATAATAATATAATTTTTTGTTATTCAAATTCATATGATAATCTATAATAATGAAAATAAACATTTTACAAAAAATACAAAAATCACAAAACAACAATTTACTTATCATTTATCCCCAATTGGGTTTCGTTCATATTCTTTTCGGATAACGATCTTGACTTGTAATTTCTTCCTCCCTCTCCTTTAGATTCAATTCATCGTTACTGCTTATTATGTACTCTTTGTTTACTCTCTCTTCCGTTCTCTCTTCCACTTCGGGTCTCTCTTCTAATTCGTATTCATCAGTTAATATATTTTCGGTTCTTTTCCTTAATTGATCAGTATGACGTATAATCGTTTTATCCTCTATACTTACTTCATATCGTAGTGATCCGAGTATGCTTTTAATAATGGCCTTTTCCCATTTTTTTCTCTTTAATTGTAAATGCGCTACACTTTTTCACTTATTTCGAAATTTTGAGTGTAGTATTCTAACTTCTCCTTTTTGTTCCCCCGTTCGAATTATTGGTCTAAGTCTAACAATCCTCTAGGTTTTATTTTTAGTAGTATTTCAGCGGGACTTTGTTTAGTTTCTGCCCCTGGTGTATTTCTGTAATTGTAGAGAAAAATAGCTAGACTGGTTTCTAAATCCCCCTCGTTTATTTTATTCATGCTCTGTTTAAAAGTTAGAACTAATCGTTCGGCCATGCCGAGAATGGTAAGGACTTCCATACACTAATTGTATTCCGTTTTTTCGTAGAAATCATGGAATTCTTTGCTGTTGAATTGTGGTCCGTTATCTGAAACGATTATCTTAGGGAATCCGATTCTGGCAAAAATATTTCTTAATATTTTGATCGTGCTTTCGGTTGTAGTACTAGTCATGGAAACTATTTCTGGCCAGCGACTGCTAGCATCTATCACTACCAACCAATAATGATTTTGAAATGGTCCAGCATAATCAATATGTAATCGGTGCCATGCTTTTGGTGGTTTTGGCCAATTTTGAATTGATGTCTTTTGAGGCATATCGTGTTTTCCTGCCATTCTCTACATTTTTATGTTTCTATATCTTGGTTTATATTAGGCCACCACGCGTATTGTCTTGCTCTCATCTTCATTTTTACCATTCCAATATGTTCTTGATGTAACACGTTGTCGGTATTGTTGTTGTATTATCATTTTAGTTATCCACAATAAACAACCTCTCTCTGTTGTAATTTCCTCTCTCCTTTGGCTATACTCCAGAGTTGTTAAAGGATCTAGATATAAAAATGTGGTATCTGTATCTGTATCTAGATAGATTTTTGGTTAAATAATCTGTATCTAGATATTATTTTAGACGTTGTATCTGTATCTAGATCCATTTAAAAAGTATCTTTTAACAACTCTGCTATACTCCTTTAAACATGTATCACTATTGTATACCTGTATACTTTAGAGAGTACATCATCTTGCATTGTTTTTCTTCCAATCTCACTTGCATTTAAATGTGTTTGTTCTCCCACTTGTATTTGATTTAATGTTTTTCTTTTGATATTGTGGTTTCCTGTTTAGGTAATCGAGATAGCATATCAGCATTGGCTAGTTGTCGACTACTTTTGAATTCTATTTCATATTGGTAACCTGCTAATAATGCCCATCTTAGTATTCTAGCAGTAATGTTGTTGCTATATCTTTTCTTGGATGAAATAAACTCATTAATGGCTTGTGGTCTGTTTGTAATGAACTTTTTTCTATATATAAATTCTTTGAATTTTGTAATCCCAAATATAATGGCAAGAGCTTTTATTTCTATTTGGCTATAATTTTTCTCGGCTGCATTTAGCGTGAGGCGAATGCAATTGGTATCTCCTTATCCCCTCTATATGTGATATTACTGCCCCAATTCCTATGGCTGACGCATCTGTTGCTATATAATGGGTAATTTTGGATCATAATGTTATAATATAGGGGTACTACTTATTTCTTGCTTTATTTTTTTTATACGCGTCTTTGCATTCATTAGTCCATTTCCAAGCAACTGTTTTTCTAAGTTGCAAAATTTTAAATAAATTTTGAATAGTATGTTGCTGACCCTAGAAATGACAGTAATTGTTTCAAGTTTGTTGGTTCTGGTACTTTTTTTACTGCCTCAGTATTTTTTTCGGTAATTGTAATCCCGTTTTTTGAAATATTGTGTCCTAAGTACTCGACATTTTGTTTGAAAAATTTACATTTTTCTATTTTTAGCTTGATTCCATTTTCATCTAGACATTTTAGTACCTTTATTAAATTTGTTTCGTGCTTCTCTCTATTTTTCCCTGTTATTATAATATCATCTAAATAACAAGCTACTCCTTCAAAACCTTTTAATAAATTCTCGATAGCTCGTTGAAATATAGCTGGAGAAGACGATATACCAAAAGGTAGTCTTGTATATTTAAATAATCCTCCATTTATATTGATTACAAGATATTTTTGAGACACTTCCCCCACTTTAATTTGAAAATATCTGAGAGATCCAATATTGAAAATTCCTCTCCTTCTACCAAACTTGGCTAATAAATCTTGGATTCTTGGTATTGGGTATGAATCAATATTAATATTCTGATTTATAGTTCTTTTAAAATCCCCGTAAATTCGTAATGTTTTATCTTTCTTTTGAACAATTACTATGGGTGATGCATAAAGTGAATGATTAATTTTTCTATTACTCGCCTTAAAATCTTTCAATCAGCACATTTCTTTGGTAATTAATTAAGTAAATTCATTTTATATATTAATGTTATTTATTTGTATGGTCCTTTCAGGTATTTCAGTCATTTTGGGAAATTTAGTTATCCAGTTTCTTCCAATGAGATTTTTGGTATATCCTTTTGTAATATGAGAGGTAGTTCTAAAGTTCGTCCTTTATATTGTACTTTTACTACAGTCTGAACTAATAGTGGTATATTGGTTCCTGTATAGCTTTTAGTTTTAGCATGCAAGTGAATCCAGGACAATTTAGTTTATTTATCCAATCTATTTCGTTAATTATGCTTACCCCAACTCCAGTATCTAATTCCATTCTGATATCGCTGTTTATTTTAACATGCACCCAAAATTCTGGATTATATTCGTTTGTTTTATTATTAATAAAATTCACTATTTCTTTTCTACAGGCTCGAGCAATGTGCCTAATTTTGTTACATTTATAAGAAGTGGCATTCTTGAAAAATAAATTTTCCCTTCTATGATTTTCGCCGCAGGAGTGGCAGAGATTTGGTTTTTTGTAGCTCATATTATAATTATTATATGACTTAGATTGTTTGGATTGTTTATCATTATGATTATTAACTTTTTAAATTTTATTTATATTATCATTAAGTTCCTCTTCTAACTGATCGATTCTAGTTTCATCATTTTGTATTTTTTATAGCTGTTTCTACTGCAGTAGCTATTTGAATAGCTTTATTTATGTCTATATCATCTTCAGATAATAATCTTTGTAAAATTTGAGGATTTTTTATTCCGAATATAAATTTATCTCTTAATGCAGTATTTTAATATTCTCCAAACTCACAAGTCGTTGCTAATTTTCGAAGATTTTGGATATAGTCTATTAATATTTCCTCATTTTTTTTGATTATATTGATAAAAATTATATCTTTCTACAATTATATTAGGAGTAGGATGAAAAAATTTGAGTAAAATGTTATGTATTTCTAATACCTCTTTATTTCCTGGACTATCTGGTGCGCATAAATTTACCAATATTTTATAAGTATCACATCCTATTGTTGTTAATAACAGGGATTTTTCTTGTGATGATGTTAACCTTGGTTGTGTGTTTTTAAATTCTTTAAATAATTCGTACCAATCTTTTAACACAAGTTTGAATCCGTTAAACTTTTTATCGATTGCGCCATTTTTGTAGTGTCTTTCTTTAATAATTATGGAAATATAGAAATCTTTTGTATTGTATTTTTTGTAGTTATAGAATTTTCGCCATTTTATTTTATCTCAATATAATAATATAATTTTTTGTTATTCATATGATAATCTATAATAATGAAAATAAACATTTTACAAAAATAACAAACAACAATTCAATACTTATCAGTAGATAAAGAAACGGCATTGATTTGTTCTTTATCCCATATGCTTAAAGGTGGTCCTACTAATTGGGAAGATATTAAATTCAATACAAAAGATAAAGAATTGAACAAATTATTTTTAACCGGAAAAAAACAGTGGAAAAATAATTGTAAAATTTATAAAAAAAATCGAAAAAGAATTGCCCGTGGTGGATGATTGTCTAATGCGAGGCAATAGAGCCGTTATTCCTTTAAAATTACGAGGTGAAATTATTGATCTATTACATGCCTGGCATCAGGGTCGGGATAAAATGAAATCCAGGGCTTGTGAATATGAATGGTGGCATGGTATGAGCAATGATATTGAAAAAATTACAAGGAAATGTGTTCCATGGCAGGTTTGACCCAAATCAAAGAAACAGTGGGAACGTCTCCACATCGATTTCTTCGATCTAGACAAAATTTTTTGATGTAGATTCTTATTCAAAATGAATAGAATATGCAGAAGTGCATGGTTATACCACAAAAATTGTTGTTAAAAAAATTAAGAGAATTATATGCCTGATTTGGTTTACCTTATACGATAGTATCTGATGGAGGTCCAGCCTTCATAAGTGATGATTTTAAACAGTTTTGTGCTGAGTCACAGACAAAACATATTTTTGTTCCACTATATCACCCCAGCTCGAATGGACAAGCTGAAAGGATGATTTTAAAAACTGGATTAAAAAGGCTGGAAACCATAAAGATGAGGTTTACTTGTTCAGTTATATTACCTTAATTCTCGAAATCGAGAAGGGACCTCATTTTCAGATATTTTTAGGTAGACGCACCAGGGGGCCATTGGATTTTTTAAAACCAAAGGGCAACGCTATTATATTACAAGGTGATAGCATAAATAAAAAGTTTCCCTTGGGACAAAAGATATGGGCTCGATTATTTGAAATAAAAAGAGAAATGGGCAAAAGTAAATATAATAACAACAATTGGTTATAAATTAAGTAAAATTAATTTAGATAATGGGGTAGTGATTATTAGGCATAACGATCATATAAAATTGTGATCTTAAAACCTAACATATATGGGTATTTTTAAAACAGATCTAATTAATTGTTTATGATATGATAATTAAATGTGAATATGTTGCTTGTAAAGTAACAAATGTAAGTTATAACTCAAAGAAGTTTATTAATAAAATTAGAATTAAAAAAAACAAAGTAGACACTTTGGACAATTTTTTACTCTTCTTTATTTTGTGTTGGTATGGTACCCCAGCATTGCACTGATGCATCAAATGATCGTCGGCATTACATTTAAAGCATCTTCTTTTTCGTACTTCTGGGACATGGTTGAATCTTGTAATTCCTTCTAAAGAATTTTGAGCATCGAATTTAATACCAACATCTTTAGTAATGATCGTAATTTGAACAAGTTTTAAAACTAATAAGTTGAGACTGTGTCTCCATCACAAAAATTTAAACAAAAAAAATTTTTTTTTTTAAAACTTGAAATTTATAATTAATTTTTTTAAAATTAATTTTATAAGTTTATTTAAAATAAAATTTTTATAGTAAATTTACATACCATCACATATTGTAATTATTTACATATACATATGTTTTTTTTCTAATAATGCATATGATAACTTTCAAAAAAAACAATTTTTTTATTACACCATATCATAAACAATAAAGAATAAATTTTATCATTATAATAAAATATTCTTTTAAATTATAACAATCACACCCATAGGTCTATTAAATTATCAATTTTATTAATGACAGTTATTTTTTAAATTATTACCCCCTATGATAAAATTTAACATTTCTTTAATAAGTCAATCTTAACACGTGATTTTACAATTAACATCTTCACCATCTATTGTCCTTTGTTTATGACTAACTTATCATCAAATTCATTTAAAGCCAATAATTAATTAGGTTTCTTTGTTTTGGCTTTATTCACATTAATATACTCATGTGTCTACTTTTTTTATTCAAATTTTATTAATAAAATTTCTTTGATTTATAACTTACATTTGTTACTTTACAAGTTACATGTTCACATTTATTTATCATATCATTAATAATTAATTAGATATGTGGGTTTAAGAATACCCATATATATTAGGCTATAAGATCTCAGTTTTATATGATCGTTATGCCTAATGATCACTACCCCATTATCTAAATTAATTTTACTTAATTTATAAATTGTTGTTATTATATTTTCTTTTGTCCATTTCTTTTTTTATTTCAAATAATCGAGCCCATATCTTTTGTACCACGGGGTTATCACCTTGTAATATAATAGCGTTGCCCTTTGGTTTTAAAAAATCCAATGGCCCCATGGTGCGTCTACCTAAAAATATATTTTGCAAATGAGGTCTCTTCTAGATTTCGAGAATTAAGGTAATATAACTAAGATAAGTAAGCCTCATCTTTATGGTTTTCATCAGCCTTTTTAATCCAGTTTTTAACAAATACAAAAATGTGTCATCGCATTTTTACATATATTTTTTATTAAAATTGAAAGGGGACTGCCGAAAATCCGTTTTTTTGTTCATTTGACATGGAGTTATTTAATAATCTTTTTATTACACAGTAATGGCTTATTAAATTATAATATTTATACTAAATAGGCCCACGTTCTTTTTAAAAGTATATTTTTTACAGATATGCATTTTCAGTATCGGCTTACATCCTCACCTACACTATATCATGGTATTTTTTGCATTCCGATAAAATTTCGATCTCCAAAGCAGATGATAAAATAACTCCCAAAAATATATTCGCGTTTGAAGTTTACAATCATTTTTCTGATATAGATTTTTATTTAAAAGAAAACTTAAGTTGGGGTGAAACATATTTATGCATGAAAATAACAAAAGATTTACTTAGTTAGAAAAGATTTTTTAAAATTATTTTCGGAATTTGTAGGTAAAATTTCTTAAGAAATATCTGTTCTTCAAACAAAAAATTTTTGAATATTTTTTAAACTGTTTTAAATAAATGTAAGAATATAATATGTATTAGAAAATAGTATTCAGTGTAATCGGGCTAGGCATCATATCCTCGTTAATTTTTCACCTCATGACAAAAGAACCAAACGGGTTTAATTTCAACGAAAAATCTCCTATCCATCCAGAAAGAGATAGAGATAAAGTAAATGATGCCCAAAATAGTGGATCATCTTTCGAATCGAATTCATTCAAAGATATTTCTATCAATGACATATCATCTGATGAATGTATTCAAAAAATAGATGATCACGTAAAAAGAAAAATCCCTGGCTGGAGAGGCTGGCTGAAGATTAGATTATTTTATCAGGTCGTTTATATAATATATATTATTTTTTTTAAATATTTTGAAAAAATATTTGTAATTAGGTTCTACATATACACCTTTTAAGATTGGTTTAAAAAAAATTATAATATTACAAAAAGTATTGATTAAAAAAAATATTTAACAGAAATTAAAATGTTTCTTTTCGGATTAGAGAAATATTTTTTGCCTAATTTTTAATGGTTTTAGTAGTGTTAAAACAATATATTTTTCAGGAAGATTTTATGAGTTGGTCACATTTTAAATTTTAGGCTATATAAAATATGCGAAAGAAAATATTAATGATAAATTTTTATTTCACAGAACTCGGCCGTATACATGCTCACACGCTTATCTAGTAATATTTCCATGGTTTACATACCCTTATACCTCTTAGAAACTCAGAAATTGGACAAAGTAAGTTTTATATTAAATAGTCTTAAAAATATTTTGGTTCATAATGCATTTTTTTTAACGATCATATAATATATTAATATAAAATTGGCGCATATAAGTAATAACTTTATATCTTGTAATATTTATATTTATATCAATGAAAAAATTAGCAAATGATTAAATTAATAAGAAAAAAACAATATAAATGGAAAGGCCAATATTCTCCAATATTCTATATATTTGTAGACTTGCATAGCTCTCATACCTCTAGTCATATACATAAGTGGATTTGTAACGGCTTTATGTATGAAACGACTGAATATATTGCTTGGAAGAAAAGTATTTTAAATATAAACCTAATATAAATGTTTTATGAATAATAAAAATTTGACAGCAAAAATTATTTATGTACATGTTAAAACCAGGGGTGTATGCGAGCGGGGACGTCGCTAATTTTTTTAGCCTATTTTTCAAATATTGGGAGGGGCTGAGCTGTCGCCCCAATAAATTTTAATATTTTTTCAAAATTTTTCTCTATTAAAATTTTATATAATCAAAATAGAAATAATTTATTTTAGCCACATTAAAGATAGAGGAATCAAAATGTTTCGTTTTCATTATTTTATTATTATCGAAAATAAAAATTTGATTTCTCTCATTTCGATATTTTTTATAGATTATACTAAAATTTTTCAGGATAATAAAAGGTAAAAAAAATTTTTTGAAAATATAATCATTAAATATTATTTTTTTTTTATTAAGTTCTTTGGGTTCCTTTTACCAGTGAATCATTTTTTTTTATTAATTGACTGATATTTAAAAAAATTAAAAAATAATATTAAATATATAGGGGAGACCGGTAGTGTGTTCCCGGGGTAGGTATTTCCTTCTCGAATAATTTAAAAATTAATAGAAAGTTTTGAAATTTAAGCCAAATATGTATTTTAATAAGGTGCTTAAGTGGGTCCAAAAATGTTTCGGACAAAATTGCTCATGAAAAATTTTAAATGCAAATTTAAATTTCAACATATCCAAAGAAACTTTTTAAAATTTTACATTTTCACTAATAACTTTATTTATAAACGTTGTTTGGACTTAATATTAATTCTAAATGATAAAAAAATATATATTTTATCATATATAAAAATATTGACACTATTTATGGTAATTTAATATCTTAAAATTATATTTTAATTAATGGTGAAGACCTGGGGCAGGTTTTGGCGGGGTGCGTATTAGCTATTTTTAAGTAGGGATTATTTTGAATAAAAAAAATCGAACTAAATTTATAAAAACATTAGAAGCCACTAGTTTGTCTAGGACCACTAGTGACAATATGAAGATGATTGACTTATTTTTTGTAATTATATAACAGATTTAAGTGACAACAAGTACTTCCGGGTGACATATGTGATATAGATGAACCCTAATAAATTTAACATATTTGACAATTTATTTTTATTTATTTACTTAGAATCAACACTTTTATATAAATTTTTTTTAAAAATCTAAAATAAAGAAGCGCTATGACACATAACGTGAAAGGATAATAGCTACCCCGGGTGTTTTTCATAAAATTTAAATTTTCATTTTTTTAAATTTCTCATTAATTAAAAACTAAATGATTTTTTTCTTAAATATTAATTTCTACTGTAGAGATGTAAAGAATAAAATTACGTTTAAACATATTAGAAAAATTGCTTTCTTCAATTTTTTATGGACAATATAACTCCGGTATTTACAGATGTTGCTCGATTTAAAAATTAAACTTACATTTAAATATGTCATTAAAAAATTTTAAACTAGTACGTTAAAATAGACCAATTTATAATTTCTATAGAAAGCTTCATGCAGTCCCGTCTAATAGATAACTTTGAAAACTTAGGGTATGACTTGAATAAATTTTAATAAAATTATTTATTTTAGTGTTCTGATATATTCTTTATTCATAAATATAATTGTGGCTTATGAACCTAGATGCACGATTTGACGAAAAAAAGAGAATCTGCCAAAGATTCAAATTAAATAAATATGAAACGATTGCTGGACTTTTTCCTAATTTAAAATCTAAAAAATTCCCACCTTTTCTTAAGAATTTGATCATGGCAGATACGAGCGAGTTTAAGAATAAATAATTTATTAATTTTAATGTTATTAAATATTAATGGACCTTAGATAACTAAGTGAATTCCAGATTCATATATCAAAATATAAAATATGGAAAAAGAAATATCGCGGGACGAATGAAATCTTTTCAAAAAAAATACAGCCCAAAGAAAACTAGTAATGAAAGATAATGGTTTTAAATTAAATTTATATTTAATTTTAAAGGTATCAGTGGTATTAAATTTCTTTTTGAAAATATATTAAAAAAATTGTAGCCCGCTCCCTGCTTCTCTAAGTTTTTTAAGCAATACACCACTGGTTAAAACGTGTTTTTTTTAGGTTAGTGAAAATTTTATCTAGTATGTTTTTTAAATGACTGGAAAAGGAATGAATAATTTTGAAGAAACAAAAGCTAAAAAATTAAAATGCTATATATTATTTTTAAAAAGTTATATCCTTAATCACTCAAACAAAATGGATTTATTTAGATTGTATACGCCTTAGGAACAATCCTTTTAATAGTTTCTTGTATGTGTATGTGGTTCCAAAACCTTGGAACAAAAATTTATATCATTGCACCCTGTCTGGGTGCAGCTACTTCAACTCTAATTATAGTCTCTCTTTCATTGACAGCGGACCTTATAGGATCTAATATTGTGAGTTGTAATAAAAAATTTTATTTATTGTATAACTTTTTTTCTTTTATATGGTTATTAATTAAATTTAAAAAAAAATATGACAAGAAAATGAAGTATAGTTATAGAGTAAATTTTGTATTTTTGTTAAATAAAAGGTAAAAGTTTCTCGTCGAACTATAGAAATTGCATTCATATGTAGTATGGTTTCTACTCTGAAATTTTATACAAATATTTAGGGGTGTACCGATTACACTTTTTGGATGCCGATCCGATCTTTCCAATATTAAATTGATATCGGCCGATTACCGATCCGATATCATATCTAATTTTGTATTCTGTAAAGATACCAATGGTTTTAATTTTTATTATACTTTTTATTAGTAATTTTTTAACAATACCAAAACTTATGTCATTTAAATATATTATAATGATCAGTTATAGTTTATATTCAATTCAATTGCAATTCTAAAAGTATATAAAATATTTTTATTGGTAAATTACCTTTTATTATAAGTAATATAATCTATATACATAATAAGTAATAAATAAATATATATGAAATTTGAAATAAATATTTAAAATAATATTTAACATTAATATATCGAAGATTTCTCTATAGAAATACTAAAATTTCCAATTTATCAGAGGTCAGCCTGCGGCGAGGTAACTGTCAATATCACTATCTTCACTAAAAACTGATTCTGAAAAGATTATCGCACACTTTTATAAACAGAATGCACAAAAAAATAACAATATGGCAGAATGTTTATTAATTAATTATTATTAATAAAAAAATATACATAAAAATGGATTTCGATTTTATTTATAAAAATAAATGATTTTAGATATAACTTTTTTTTAAATTTTATAACATTTTATTTTTGTTAAAGACACCCTTTTATATCGGATCAGATCGGAATATTTTATAATATTGGCAGATAACCGATATTTTAAAATGGGTGAAATACCGGTACATCCCTACAAATATTATTATTTATATAAAATATATTTTTATAAAAATGTCAGTTTGATCTTTCGAGCACCTTTATAAACAATTATGATTCAAAATTTAATCTAAAATTTTAATTAAACCTTATGTATAGAGTTGATATTTATTTACCCCCCCCCCCCTTCATTTGAATCCTAATTTTGGCTAAAACGTTGGCGTCAATTCATCAAAAATAATATTTGTAAATATAATCCGGCGACAACCTTTAAAAGCAATATCATTTGCGAAAAATGATTTTTTTTAAATTTAATATATTCAATCGCGTTCAAAGGCCACAAGCTCATTCATTTACGGTTCCATGAGCTTGGTAGATAAGATATCGAATGGACTTGCTATTTTGTTGTTGCAAAATTTTTACCCATTCAAGTTATTAAAAATAATTGACATAATATTTTTGTACTATTTGGTTGTGCAGATAATAAGTATCTATCACTTATATTTTTCTTTAATTCACCCCCCTTGAATTAGCTATTCATATTAGAAGTTAAAAATTCTATACAATACAAATTTTTTTTTACGAAATTTGAGTTTAGGGTTATAAAATAAATTTTGTTTAAGTTTACTGAAAAAAAGAAAACAAATTAGCTATTAATAACTCTCCATAGAAATGTTTTAAATTTTTTTTTTAATTACGTTCATTTTTGGTATGATTTGGTTCACTCACCTTCCTCATTTTAAACAGACAAAATTATATCTGATTTGCACTTCATAGAATTTAAATTTAACATCAGAGACCTTCTTAGGGCCGGGCCATATTTTAATTTTTTTAAAATACCCGGGCCGGGTCGTTTATTTTAAAACGCCATCATTAGCTATTAAAATTAAAAATAAATGTAATATATTTAAAAAAAATTCGGGTCGGGCCTGAAAATATAATACCCGGGCCATATCGGAAATTTTTTTTTAAAAAAAAAATTCGGACCGTGTCGTACAAATGGTACCTCTGCAGGTCTCTGATAATCATTTTGAAAAATATAAATACTTTCTGGAAGAAAAAGTCATAAATGTAATATTTTATCTTAGTATATGTTATATAAATTATGCAATAATAAATATTTTTATTTATATATATATCCATAAAATTTTAGGGATATAACCCTGTGCGGCGATTATTTCCGCTACATTATGACATTCTTCCCTTCCATCGCAACTATTTTAGCTTTAGCTATAGTCGTTTATATGCCAAAAATGTATAAAGGTATTTCCACCCCTCAATTAATTTAAGATAAAAATTTATTCGTGCAATGCTTATTATTTTATTACACATTTTTACTCGAGCTTAATATTGTAAATATTTATGACTGAATTATGCAGTGATTATTCAAATATAATTACAATTAATTCAATTTCAGTTGATCTTCATATTAGGCTACATTTTCTTTAGATATGAATTTTAACTTAAGGTATATATATATATATATTAAATTTAATATAAATAATTAGATAACTCAGAAGAAACAACTGTAGAAAATCGTATTGATGAAATCAAGCCCTTATTATCGTAATAGATAAGAAATAAAACCCCGCAGATTCTCAAAAATAATTTCATAGACTATTTTATTTAGATAGTTTTAGATTATTTTAAAGAAAATTTTATAATAGAAAAAATATTTATGATTTATATTCATGGAAGAAAATTAAAACTATTTACATTTAGTATTATTTATCAAAATATTATTATATTATATTTAACAATTAATTTTGTATGAAAATCATTTATTATATATCCAATTATTTTTTACAATTTTATAATGTTGAATTTTTTCAAGAAACTAGTTGCATTGACTGTTAATTTTTATAATCAATTTATTATATATAACTCTTTATTATATAAAATAAAATGCAATATGTTTAGTATTATTGTAGTAATTAATAAATATAAATACCAATATAAAAATATTTATAATATTATATAATAGTGGCTCAAGAAATTTAAAAATATTTTTAAAAAAAACTCTGCTAGGCTGAGCTTGAAAATATAATCTAAAAACAACATAGAAAATAATATTTTCTCTTATAAAAAAATTAAAATTTATCTGTTACAAGAACAAAGCAAATATTAATTTTTATTATTTTATAAAAATGTTTTTAATTTATATTTTTTAATTTAAAATTTCGGGTCAAATCGGGTTCGGGCTTAAAAGAAATATTCGGACCTAAAAATAAAATTTTGGGGCGAGCTTAAAATTAATAAAAAATTTACTTACCGAATCGAATGAATTTACAAGGGCTCTAATCCTGGTGTCAAACCAAAATAAATTTAACCGAACCGTTAAAAGCAGGTATGCCCGAACCCATGTTCAGGAATTATAAACTCTATTTAGCGAAAATTTTGATAACAGGAAGTTAATCGAAAACAATTTTCTATTTCAAACCCGTTTCGGGTCCCCCCGGGTTCGATGAGTGTCCATAAATCAATCTCTGGTCTGTGGTTTCAAAATGCCCAACCAAACAATTTTAAATTACTGAACCCGGGTTCGGTTCATATCCTTGGTTAAAAGAATATTTTGAATGGAGAGAATTAAAACGTTAAAAATACTGTCGGAAGCATTTAAATAGGTTCAGTTTTGCCAAATTCAATAAAGGAAATCGACAACTTGCATAACATTTAATAACGCGAAAATCGACCATTTTTCCAAGAGCGCAAATTAAATAGCAAATAAAATAGCATAATCTTATATCATTAGGTTTTAAAATTTTACATCTATGCAGATCAAAGAAATATATTGCTTCTCGATAATTTATCACATAAAAGTTGGAATTAGAACCAGGAACAATTTTTGAGTGATATTAATAATCATCACTATAGGTCCGGGAGAAATTAAAATATTTTTCTAAAAAATACACCAGTGTACTAAATGAAAACTAATAAAAAGTTTTTAGAGTGCTATTAATATTAATTATGCTAGAAAAAAAAATCAATAATAGTAATACCAGAGTCTAGGTCATGGCGAGAGCGGGCTAAATCTAAAAATTTTTCGACATTGTATAAAAGATACATTGTCACAATGCATCCAGGGTAAGTAGGAATTTCTAACATAATAAAAAGATCTTTTCACTGTAATGTTAATCATGCACATCAGTATAAATCATTAAGTGCACAGATTGTAAAAAACTTTTTAAGCAAAATATCTTGATACGAATCGTAACTGAAATTTTGATTACTCCGTTAATTTGTTGGAGAGGTGATTTATGATCGAGCTGGAAAGGGGAGGCAGTTATAATGTAATATCTTGATTTGGAATCTTAAATTAAAGCTGATGTAATTTGAAACCATTTAAAAAATAAACAAAAATGCTTTGCTGAATTTATTTATCCCTAAAATTAAATGACCCCATTACAAAAAAATATCGAAACTAGCTAAAAAAGGGAAATTATAATGGATTTAGTTTGATATGTTAAAATTTATTTAAATGTTGACATTTTTTATTTTAAATAAACCTGAATCGAGGATCTTAGTAAAAGATTAATATGAAGCCATCCGAGGAATTATATTTATGCTTAATTTTATAACAATTCTATTTAACCATTACTATATTCACAAATAAAAATATTCAGTTTTTAAATCAGCCCTTGTAAATAGTATATTTCATTTATGAGAAACCGTTTATAAAAATATAATTATTAAAATTATTAGCATTCTCATATATTCAATTTTAGAATATGAATTAGCCGATTTCGAGTATATAAAGATTCAAAAAAGTCTTAGAGATGTGGCAAGATTTGCTATGATGATCCGAGCCCTTAATGCCACACCATTGTTATGTTCTAAATATATTTTATAGGTAGTGCGTTCAAGGTTCATTGACAAAAATCGAACGCGTTCATCCAAAAAAAAGTAATGCGTTGTTCGTTCAAAATTTTATCATAAATTTTTTTTAGGGCTAATTACATCAGCTTCATTGGCAACCTCATCTCACATGATGATTAGAATAAATTTTATATAATTTTAATCGCGTATTTTATTTATTTATATAATAACTTTTCAATGTTCATTTTTATATTATTAAACATTAATATAATTTTATTATGGTATTGCGAATAATTAAACGGTTTCAATTTATATTCCGTTAATAAAGAATATCAATATAAATAAATGTCTTATATTTTTTAACATTATAAATTAGCCATGTTAAAAAATAATATAGTTTTATTAGATAATATAATTATAAATACAATATAAAGCGAATAAAAAGATATTTTTATTTATAAAAATTTTTTATATTAATTTTCTATACCAATTGTTTTTCAAAATTTTTATCTGATAGACAGGAACGCTTGGCAGTTAATAATAAGACATTAGCTATACTAAAAACGCGCTCTACAGGAGCAGATAAAGGGATTGCGGTATTATACTTAATAAACAACTCTTTTAAAGTCGGAAATTTATTAATTGCTTTGTCCTTTGCTTCAAAAAATTGAGATAAGTTATCCTCATTCAATCCATCCTCTACTTCTTCGTCAAAAAAAAGGATACTTGGAAATTAACAATTCTTGCATTATCATTTCTAGGGTTTTAAAATGCATTTTTTCAATTTACGCTCTAAGTTAATTTTTTTATAGGTTCTTCTGTGGAAGTTTTTTCAATGGTCATTGAAGCTTGAATACTGGATGTATAATTGCATAAAGAACATATTGATCTTCATATAAAAAATAAAATATATGTAATTAATTTGATAGTGATAGGTTTAATACCTTTTATTCATCCCATTTAATACATCGTCTATCAATGGTTGACCGCAGTTATTGTTGGGGTCAAATAGCCCAAATGCATTTTTTCTTCAAATTTAATGATTTTACTTAGTTATATTAATATAAAATAAAATAATTAATATTACAATCAAATGTCGTTTTAAATTGAAATTTGAAGATTTTGAAACTGATATAATACTTTTTGGGCACATTTTACATTCGGTAATTATTGAATTAGTTCCTTCAATATAGTAGATACTGTAAAATATTTATCATATTTGGGCCATAAAGGAAAGCGTTTACGTTCAAAGTTCGTCAAAAGTAAAAGGTACTCTGCTCATCATTTTTTTCAAAAAAACGAACTTCGTTCACGAACGCGTTCACAACACTATTTATAGGTTTTTATTCACTACTCTAAAAAAATATATTTCTTAGCACTTAAATGACTAGTTTCTGAACCTGATATTTATTTTAATCTGAGCACTTGTATGAGCAATTGCATTAAGAAACAATTATGAGCATTCAGCATTTTGTTCTGAGTGTTTAAGGATTTTTAAGATTAATAGGAACCAATATTATAAAAATTTTAGGGACAAGTTCTAACAAAAGTGAAGGTAATCTATACTAATCGAAGTGTTGTGATTGGCCTCCAAAAAATTGAATTGGATAATTAAGTAATCGATTCATAACTAATATTCGTTCTTGGGAAAATCAAATAATTTTACTATTAGTACAAATAAGTTTTTTAAGCAATTTTTTTCGGATATTTTATTTAATAATAATAAGTAGAAGAAATTCAAAATTTTATTGTAGGATTAATAATGTTGTTAAAGTAACTAGTTTAATATTTATCAAATAAAATAACTAAATTACTTTTTAAAAGGAATCAATTACCAATTATAATTCCTCAAAAGAATTTATTTGTATTACAATTATTTCTTTGAAATTAGTAATTGAATACCGATTAGTTTAAGTTTCATCCAATTATATCAACAGTGTCGAGAGGTATGCACATTTAAAGTTGGACAAATAAAATTCGAATAAAATTTTTTTTTTATATTTAAACTTTAAATTTAAGCAGATGATAATAAAAAAAATGATTTTCAATAAAAATGACTTGTTTAGATTACCCATCTGATAAGTATCAAACAACTTCTACGAAAATACTCTCAAGAGGTTAGTTCATTTCAAATAGTACAATAACTCCACAGATAAATAATGAGAAAAAAACAAGTTGCAGCTAATCGATCGGTAGTACATTTATCTCAAATTAATTTTAAATGTTGATCTTTTTGTCGAATATAAAAAAAATAAAAAACGAATTTTTACATGTTGGAAAGTTTGAATTTTGTTTATTATTTTAACTTCGACCTTTGATAGAATTTTATGAAATATGGAGAAAAAATATCTAATTTATCCTTCTGTCAATCTATAATATATAATTAATTTGTTTTTAGGAGAGATTTATTGCTAAAACAAAAAGGGTATCAAATTAGAGCACAGTATATATCAGAGGCCTGCAGGCACGGCCCTAAAAAAATTTTTTAAACATATCCGGGCCGGGCCTAAGATTGTTAAACCTGGGTCGCGCCTTAATATTTTTTATAAAAATTTATACGATTATATTATAGTTATAATTAATATAATATTGGGTGATGGTTAACACTACCTAATACCCACAGATCGATCTAATTATTAATTTACTATAAATTTATTAAAAGTATTTTGGGTGTTACTAAACTGAGAATTAACAGGTAAATTTATTTATGGACTATCAATTATATTTTAAAAACTTTAAAAAAGAAAGTTTTTAATATAAAAATCAAATTTATCCAAAATTAAAATTATCTAAATATATAAATTAGAATATAAAAGATATTGTAGTCCATAAATTTATAATATGTATAACAATCTATTATATAGAATATATAACACCCATAATATATTTTATATATCATAAATAAAATTCCGCTAGATGGCGTAAATTATAAAATTTTTAGTTTTTAATTAAAAATAATATGAATTATAGGAGCATAATTCTTCGCTCTGGATTAATTGATTTGGTTCCAACTTATATAAACATAAAATGAAAAAAATTTTAAGATCCCATCATTATTTTTGGAGTTATAATGTGAATTCCCAGTTTAGTCAATTTTTTAATTTTTTTTAGATTTTTGGGATTTTAAAAATATTTTATTTTTTTGACTCATTTGGTGTAAACTAACATATATAAACATAAAATGAAAAAATTTTTAAGTTTCCATCATTATTTTTGGAGTTATGATGTGGATTCTCAGTTTAGTCAATTTTTTAATTTTTTTTAGATTTTTGGGATTTTAAAAATATTTTATTTTTTTGACTCATTTGGTGTAAACTAACATATATAAACATTAAAAGAAAAAATTTTACGTTTCCATCATTATTTTTGGAGTTATGATGTGGATGGATTCTCAGTTTAGTCAATTATTTATTTTTTTTTAGATTTTTGGGATTTTAAAAATATTTTATTTTTTTGACTCATTTGGTGTAAACTAACATATATAAACATTAAAAGAAAAAATTTTACGTTTCCATCATTATTTTTGGAGTTATGATGTGGATGGATTCTCAGTTTAGTCAATTATTTATTTTTTTTTAGATTTTTGGGATTTTAAAAATATTTTATTTTTTTGACTCATTTGGTGTAAACTAACATATATAAACATTAAAAGAAAAAATTTTACGTTTCCATCATTATTTTTGGAGTTATGATGTGGATGGATTCTCAGTTTAGTCAATTTTTTAATTTTTTTTTAAATTTTTGGGATTATAATAATATTTTATTTTTTTTGACTCATTTGGTGTAAACTAACTTATATAAACATATAATGAAAATTTTTTAAGTTTCCATCATTATTTTTGGAGTTATGATGTGGATTCTTAGTTTAATCAATTTTTTAATTTTTTTTAAAATTTTTGGGATTTTAAAAATATTTTATTTTTGTGACTCATTTGGTGTAAACTAACATATATAAACATAAAATGAAAAAATTTTTAAGTTTCCATCATTATTTTTAGAGTTATGATGTGGATTCTTAGTTAAATCAATTTTTTAATTTTTTTTAAAATTTTTGGGATTTTAAAAATATTTTATTTTTGTGACTCATTTGGTGTAAACTAACTTATATAAACATAAAATGAAAAAATTTTTAAGTTTCTATCATTATTTTTGGAGTTATGATGTGGATTCTTAGTTTAATCAATTTTTTAATTTTTTTTAAAATTTTTGGGATTTTAAAAATATTTTATTTTTGTGACTCATTTGGTGTAACCTAACTTATATAAACATAAAATGAAAAAAATTTTAAGTTTCCATCATTATTTTTGGAGTTATGATGTGAATTCTCAGTTTAGTCAATTTATTAATTTTTTTTTAGATTTTTGGGATTTTTAAAATATTTTATTTTTTTGACTCATTTGGTGTAAACTAACTTATATAAACATAAAATGAAAATTTTTTAAGTTTCCATCATTATTTTTGGAGTTACGATGTGAATTCTCAGTTTAGTCAATTTTTTAATTTTTTTTTAGATTTTTGGAATTTTAAAAATATTTTATTTTTTGACTCATTTGGTCTAAACTAACTTATATAAACATAAAATGAAAAAATTTTTAAGTTTCCATCATTATATTTTTGGAGTTATGATGTGGATTCTCAGTTTAGTCAATTTATTAATTTTTTTTAAAATTTTTGGGATTTTAAAAATATTTTATTTTTTGACTCATTTGGTGTAAACTAACTTATATAAACATAAAATGAAAAATTTTTTATGTTTCCATCATTATTTTTGGAGTTATGATGTGGATTCTTAGTTTAATCAATTTTTTAATTTTTTTTAAAATTTTTGGGATTATAATAATATTTTATTTTTTTTGACTCATTAGGTGTAAACTAACATATATAAATATAAAATGAAAAAATTTTTAAGTTTCCATCATTATTTTTGGAGTTATGATGTGGATTCTTAGTTTAATCAATTTTTTAATTTTTTTTAAGGGTTAGGGTTAGGGTTAGGGGTTAGGGTTAGGGTTAGGGTTAGGGGTTAGGGTTAGGGTTAGGGTAGGGTTAGGGTTAGAGGTTGGGGGATTTTAAAAATTTTTTATTTTTGTGACTCATTTGGTGTAAACTAAACATAAAATAAAAAAAATTTTAAGTTTCCATCATTATTTTTGGAGTTATGATGTGAATTCTCAGTTTAGTCAATTTATTAATTTTTTTTAAAATTTTTGGGATTATAATAATATTTAATTTTTTTTGACTCATTTGGTGTAAACTAACATATATAAACATAAAATGAAAAAATTTTTAAGTTTCCATCATTATTTTTGGAGTTATGATGTGGATTCTTAGTTTAATCAATTTTTTAATTTTTTTTAAGGGTTAGGGTTAGTGTTAGGGTTAGGGTAGGGTTAGGGTTAGGGTTAGGGTTAGAGGTTAGGGTTAGGGTTAGGGTTAGGGTTAGGGGGATTTTAAAAATATTTTATTTTTGTGACTCATTTGGTGTAAACTAACTTATATAAACATAAAATGAAAAAATTTTTAAGTTTCTATCATTATTTATGGAGTTATGATGGATTCTCAGTTTAGTCAATTTTTTAATTTTTTTTTAGATTTTTGGGATTTTAAAAATATTTTATTTTTTTGACTCATTTGGTGTAAACTAACTTATAAAAACATAAAATGAAAAAATTTTTAAGTTTCTATCATTATTTATGGAGTTATGATGGATTCTCAGTTTAGTCAATTTTTTAATTTTTTTTTAGATTTTTGGGATTTTAAAAATATTTTATTTTTGTGACTCATTTGGTGTAAACTAACTTATATAAACATAAAATGAAAAAATTTTTAAGTTTCTATCATTATTTATGGAGTTATGATGGATTCTCAGTTTAGTCAATTTTTTAATTTTTTTTTAGATTTTTGGGATTTTAAAAATATTTTATTTTTTTGACTCATTTGGTGTAAACTAACTTATATAAACATAAAATGAAAAAATTTTTAAGTTTCTATCATTATTTATGGAGTTATGATGGATTCTCAGTTTAGTCAATTTTTTAATTTTTTTTTAGATTTTTGGGATTTTAAAAATATTTTATTTTTGTGACTCATTTGGTGTAAACTAACTTATATAAACATAAAATGAAAAAATTTTTAAGTTTCCATCATTATTTTTGGAGTTATGATGTGGATTCTCAGTTTAGTCAATTTATTAATTTTTTTTAAAATTTTTGGGATTTTAAAAATATTTTATTTTTGTGACTCATTTGGTGTAAACTAACATATATAAACATAAAATGAAAAAATTTTTAAGTTTCCATCATTATTTTTAGAGTTATGATGTGGATTCTTAGTTTAATCAATTTTTTAATTTTTTTTAAAATTTTTGGGATTTTAAAAATATTTTATTTTTGACTCATTTGGTGAAACTAACTTATATAAACATAAAATGAAAAAATTTTTAAGTTTCTATCATTATTTTTGGAGTTATGATGTGGATTCTCAGTTTAGTCAATTATTTAATTTTTTTTTAGATTTTTGAGATTTTAAAAATATTTTATTTTTTTGACTCATTTGGTGTAAACTAACTTATATAAACATAAAATGAAAAAATTTTTAAGTTTCCATTTTTGGAGTTATGATGTGGATTCTTAGTTTAATCAATTTTTTAATTTTTTTTAAAATTTTTGGGATTTTAAAAATATTTTATTTTTGTGACTCATTTGGTGTAAACTAACATATATAAACATAAAATGAAAAATTTTTTAAGTTTCCATCATTATTTTTGGAGTTATGATGTGGATTCTTAGTTTAATCAATTTTTTAATTTTTTTTAAGGGTTAGGGTTAGGGTTAGGGGTTAGGGGTAGGGTTAGGGTTAGGGTAGGGTTAGGGTTAGGGTTAGGGTTAGGGTTAGGGTTAGGGTTAGGGTTAGGGTTAGGATTATGGGTTAGGGTTAGGGTAGGGTTAGGGTTATGGTTAGGGTTAGGGTTAGGGTTAGGGTTAGGGTTATGGTTAGGGTTAAGGTTAAGGTTAGGGTTAGGGTTAGGGTTAGGGTTAGGGTTAGGGTTAGGATTAAGGGGTTAGGGTTAGGGTTAGGGTTAGGGTTAGGGTTAGGGTTAGGGTTATGGGTTAGGGTTAGGGTTAGGGTTAGGGTTAGGGGGATTTTAAAAATATTTTATTTTTGTGACTCATTTGGTGTAAACTAACTTATATAAACATAAAATGAAAAAATTTTTAAGTTTCTATCATTATTTTTGGAGTTATGATGTGGATTCTTAGTTTAATCAATTTTTTAATTTTTTTTAAGGGTTAGGGTTAGGGTTAATGTTAGGGTTAGGGTTAGGGTTAGGGTTAGGGTAGGGTTAGGGTTATGGTTAGGGTTAGGGTTAGGGTTAGGGTTAGGGTTAGGGTTAGGGTTAGGGTTAGGATTATGGGTTAGGGTTAGGGTTAGGGTCGGGTTAGGGTTATGGTTAGGGTTAGGGTTAGGGTTAGGGTTAGGGTTAGGGTTATGGTTAGGGTTAGGGTTAGGGTTAGGGTTAGGGTTAGGGTTAGGGTTAGGATTAAGGGGTTAGGGTTAGGGTTAGGGTTAGGGTTAGGGTTATGGGTTAGGGTTAAGGTTAGGGTTAGGGTTAGGGGGATTTTAAAAATATTTTATTTTTGTGAATCTATTATATTAAAATTTCCAGGTTTTTAAATAAAATAAAAAGATAGATAAGTATATCTCCTTCAGAAAATGACAGACACCCACGATGTCTATTAATATAATCTTCTAAAACTGTCAATCAAATTTAGCCAATAGTCTTCTTTTAAAAAATATTTGTCCAATAAAAATGATTATAACGTATTCGGTCCAATGGTAATCATTATACCAAACTCAAACATTCATCCACTTATTTCTAACACATTTTACCATCTTCATAAGGTTAAATTTTTTAAAGTTATTCTTTTAGTCATATTATTTTTCTAAAATAATCATTCATACTACGAAAATAACTTTTATATACTAAACCCATAGAAGGCGTTAAGATATTGGACTGCAGGTGAAATATTTATTTTTCATAACTATAAAATCTAACAAATTTTATTTAGATAAATTATTAATAAAAATATAATAAACTTTTATATACTCAACCCACAGAAGGCGTTAAGATATTTGGTAGCAGGCTAAATATTCATTTTTCATAACTATAAAATCTAATAAATTTTATTTATATAAATTATCAATAAAAAGAAATATAATCAACTTTTATATACTCAACCCACAGAAGGCGTTAAGATATTTGGTGTCTAGCAAATTTTATTTAGTTAAATTATCAATAAAAGAAATCTATCAAATCAAGAAATTTAGCTTACTTGCATTTTGTATGATTATATATTTTAAAAAGGTTATATAAGTAAATATTCGCATTTATATCATTCTCAGTTATGTTATACTCTTGAAGTTATTAAATTAAAAACATTAGACTTTATGAGTTATCACTTCTATGAAATATAATAGGTCCAGGGTTTCGAACCGAACCGAACCGCCAAACCGGAATGAACCGTTATAATTTTCTGAACCGTAACCGTAACCGAACCGTTATAAAGAAACTATAAAAAGAGCAAACCGAACCGTTATAAATATTTTAAACCGGTTCAAAACGGTTTTAAAAAATAATTAAATTTAAACATTATTAACCTAAATTTGAAATTTGAATTTTCCTTGGGGAAATTTTTAAACTCTTTATTTCTTTTCAAATTGAATTTTTTTTACATGTCAATTAATACCACCATGTTTATTGTTTTTTCTTTTCACTTTAATAAATACTCAATTTAATAGAGATTAGGCGAATTACCAGTTAATTAGATAAGAATCTTAAAATCAAACAAGACTATTTTTTTAAATTAACAAGTTTATTCTTATATATATATATATATATGTATATTAGTTATTAATTAGCTTATTAATACTTGCTAATAATTTGGGAAAAATCATAATTCTAACTAACATCTAAAGAAAATCAGGTACTGATTACTTTTAATAAAATACTGTTTTATATTAATTTCTTATTAATTAATATTTTCATAATGAATAATTTATAATGACTTAAATGAATATTAGAATTCTGAAATTAAAAAAAAACATATGATTGTTAATTAATATTCCTGTATTTTATGGTTAATTTATTTATTTATTTCCATTTACACTTTAGTGGATAATTTCTTGAAATAATAACTACTTACTGATTAACCTTCTAAATCTTATAGTACCAAATAAAATTTAAATACATGAAATTCAATTGGATAATTATAAAATGATAAAGTATCCATTAAAGTTTTAATTTAATTAACTTTAATTTTTTAATAAAAGACAGTTGTTTTTGGAATTTTAAACAGCTTTTCTATTTCTTTTCTTCTTATTTTATATCTTATCTTTTTGCTTCTTTCTTTTCTCTATTAAATCAAATTATTTATTAAAATGGTATTAGTAAGCTCCATTCACCTATTTAGTTTCATCTGTGTACAAGGTTTGTTGTTAGTATCTTTGAGGAAAAAATCGGCATAATTATATGAAGGGTAGGCCTGCATATAATTCACGTTTTTGGGGGAGATCTTGTCAGATAAGATAAATAAAAAATTATACTGATTCTATTAAGAAATTTATTTATTCTATTTTTATAATAAAAGATTCTGATCTATTCATCATCATATAGCATATTAGTATCTATTAAATGGTTCGGGAAAAGTCAAATCCTGTGCGATCATATTTTAAATTAGATATTGTAAAAAATCAATCTACTTGTAAACTAGAAAACTGTGGTAAAGTTTTAACCGGGGACCATGCAGCAGATCTTGAACGACATATAGAAAGATTCCACGATAAGGAATTCAAATTATTTAAAAAAAAGAAGATAATTTGACTATTAAAAAAACAATAACAAAAAATGCAAATAATCATAATGCAATTCAAAATGCTTTTACCAAAACTAATACAATACAAATTAATATTAATAAAGACACTTTAATCCGCTCCTGCACTGAGTTAATCACAGTTCATGGGAGACCAATAAAATCAATTGATGACAAAGCATTTAGAAATATTCTAGATCCGATAATTGTAGGATTGGGTGGTAATTTAACCATCAATTCTGAAAATATACTCAATAATATTAAAAAAATGGCATTTGATTTTTCGCAAAATTTAAAAAAAGAAATATACCAAAAACTTATATCGTTAAAATTAGATATTGCAACTCGATATGATAGGTCCATACTGGGGATCAATATTCAATTTATAGATAATGGAGAAATAAAATTAAGAACGTTATGCATGAAAGAGATAAAAGAAAGACATACATCAGAATATCTAAAAAAAATTATTCTAGATGTTCTAAACGAACATGAAATAAGAATTGATCAAATTTATACGATAACCACAGACAATGCAGCTAACATGATTAAATTAATCAAGCTGTTAATACATCATGATGAAGAAGATGATGAAGATGATATCCTTAATGATTATTTAGATAATGATAATTTAAATAACAATGATGATATAATTGTTAATGAAAATGAAGAACCTTTTTTTAATATTGAAAGTATTAATCTTGTACCTCATACGAGATCCATGTTAATGGGCATTAGATGTGCCTCACACACATTTCAATTAGCAATTAATGATTGCATAAAAAATTCAAATGAAATTGTTATTATTAATAAAGCAAGAAACATTTGCAAAAAAATAAGAAATCAGACTACAATGTCTATTTTGTCCAAATTAAATTTAAAAAAGCCACTAATAGATTGTTGCACAAGATGGAATTCAATCTATTTAATGTTGGAAAGATTATTAGAGTTAAAAAACTTTTGCCAAGAAATATCGGCCCAAAGTAATGATCGTGAAAAATGTTTGTCAGAGTATGAATGGAAAATAATTAGTGATATATTAAAAGCTTTATATCCATCTTATATTTTGACAAAATATATACAAAGTGAACAAATGACCATGGGCGATTTTTATGCAGCATGGATCAAATGTATCATGCAAACTAGCAAAATAGACACTTCATTTGCCAAACTTTTAGTTTGTACAATCAAAGCACGAGAGATTAATTTGAAAAATGAAGTTTTTTGCTCAGCTATATATCTCGACCCAAGATATAATGTATTTTGATCATTTGAAGAAAAAGATATCGCCAAAAAACATCTTTATAAAACTTGGAACTTAATCCAAAATTTAAATAATCAGAATTGAAAATCTAGATACTATTCCTACGTGTTCACATTCGAAAGATAACTTAGATGATGATTTTGAAGATTTATTAATGTCGCATGAAAGCCTTAATAAGAATAGTTCTCAGGGCATAGAAAATTATAATAAATGTGTAGAAATAGAGTATATAATTCGGTCATTTGATAATATAGAGAGATTAGAAAAAGATGCAAATCTTTTGAATTATTGGGAAAATGTATAGAATAGTATGCCAGAACTTTATAAGTTAGCTATGGTTGTGCTAGCAGTTCCAGCTACGCAGGTATCCGTAGAAAGAGCATTTTCTAGCCTTAAGTTTATACTCTCTGCGCAAAGAACTAAATTAAATCCTGAAATATTAGAAAATATTTTAGTTATCCGTTCCAATTCTCTTTTAAAAAATAAATAATATAAATTTCATTATATTTATGTGTTATTTTATTCCTCATTGTATTTGCGCATGTTTGTGTTTATCTTATTTATGAAATAAAAAGAATTGATTTGTCTAATTTATATTTACTAAGTTTAATAAAAATATCTATTAGATTATCATTCATGGTTAAATTAAAAAAGAAATTATAAAAAGATTTTTCTCTAAAATTAATATATACATGGTTAATGATTAATTTTTTTTAAAATTAAATTTATAAAAACCGGAACAAACCGAAAAGAACCGTTATAAATTATAAACCGAACCGATATGATTATTTTTTTAAAAAACCGAAATGGAACAAAACCTTTATAAAATTTTAAACTAAAAACCGGAACGAACCGAACCGTTATACTAAACGGTTCGAAACCCTGAATAGGTCTGTTATTTTGCACTAATTGTTATCGTTGGAATTGGAAGCAGCTTGGATTTATTAAGAATGAGTCTTTAAAAATTGGCTTCAAAGAAATTTAAACTTCAATTACTTTATTTTTGAAGATCACGAATACCAAGGTAAAATAAGAGAGGACATGCGCCTCCCTTCTGGATCCTTTCATACTAGTCTATGACATGTGGGCTGAATAAAGGAGAGTTTTAATGTCACAGTATGTTTCTAGAAATTTAGGAGTAAAACAATTAATGAAATGTTCTTGAAATTTGTTATTAAAAGCATTTTAAAAGTATACTTTGATAATATCTATGTTAGGAAGAAGATTCTGAATATAATACGAATGGCATGCTATGTTGACTTCTCCCTTAACACTGAATCCTAATTGTTATGTATACCTAATAAGTTAAGACCATGGATTTTGACCCATGGCAATTATTTTTGCTAATAATCTTCTAAATAGCCATTTGCAATAGGACGGATAATCTATTCCTCTCATTTGGCTATTGATTAAAGAAATGATTCTTTCAACATTGACATTATGAGCTGATATAGAAAAATAAAGCTTGATATAATAGCAGTTAATTACATTTTTAAGGATTGGAATATAAGAGAAATCAGACCCAATTTAGAAGAGATTTTGCATATTGAACTATCTGATTTTATTTTTGACTACTTGGGAACATTTTTAATTTCTATCCATTGGTCAGAAATTTATATTTATTTAGAAAGGCTGCTTCATGACTTTTGATTTCACTTTGGCTCCAATGAGTTTATTTTAAAATTCCAGTTACAAAAACACTCTACAGTCGACCTAAGTTTTCCGGCGCATTAAAATTAGAGCTCTTGAAAATTATTATTTATGAGACGATTAATGTTCTTATATATTGTAAAAAATATTCCTCTGGTGGTCTGGGTGACATTCCTGCCATCTACATACAAAATAACGTGAAATTTAAGATTTTATGCAAAAGGCTTTTTATTAACATTATCGGTTATTAATTTTCTCAATATCTATCACACCCAATCATCTATTTTATTTGGAGCTCGCCTAATATCTTTAAAAATTAGATGTTGAGAACTATCTAATGGCGATAAGTTCGTTTTTTCCAAAAATGTGTTTATAATATATTGTGTTACCTATCAATATATTTCTTTCGTTATTTTTATCTAATCTCTAATTGGGGTTACGTATTACTGGAGTTAGAAATATCAGATAATCATCTCGCATAATTTCGTAAATAACATTCTAGTTCATGTAGTTTTAAAATAGATTTCATATAATAATATCATAAAACGATTTGTCCTACTTATTTGTAACATCCTCAATATTCAAGAAACATATCAAGTGTCTATTCAAGATCTACTTTTATAAAATATAACAATAATATACCAAATTTAATAAAGGTGAGACCTCCGAGGCCAAGCCCAGCACTGTCCATAAAATAATGAATGAGCCCTAATTCTGCCTATTTAGATAACGTTTTCTTTTCTAACAATTTTTCCACAATCATGTCATTTTCTTCCATAATTAATAAACTTTCATATATTATAGACCTTTCACTGTACCATCTTAAGTGTAAAATTGGTTCCATAAAGTAGAGGTCTGCAAAAGCCCGTTAAAAAAAATTTAACCCGCCCGCCCAGCCCAATATATAAAATTTTGTCATTTTGAATAATTTTAGCCATATTTTGCAAATTGCTTCAAAGAGAAATTGAAAATGTAAGTAGTAAATGAATATTAAATGCTTATATAATTTTCGTGCATTTTTTTTAACTAATTGATTTTTTTTAAAATCAGCCTGATCAATATCAATTTTCAGCCCCTATGTGGTTTAGGAATGCAAGATTCTGATTACCATTAAGTATAGAATGTCGGTTTATTACCCCTCTAGTAATCGAAAAAAAATTCGAGATACCCTTTTAAATTAAAACAATCAAATTCTACCATTAATTTGACAAGTAACACTGATATGCTTGGGGAAGGGAGTTGTCCTTAATTTATGAATTTGCCTATTTTCAACAAAACACCAATCAAGCAATATTAAAAATTATTATTAAGATCTACAATAAAAATGATTCCATATTTATAAATACAAGTAGATATTTTTTTAAAATACATTTTCCAATTTATATAATTTTTTTGTTAAAAATAAAATAATATTTGATTGTGGAAAATTAATTTTTAAAATGCATAAATTATTTAAATGATGTATTTAATTTAAATTATACTTTTATATAGTAATAGTAAAATCATATTTGAAAAGGATGTAGCATAAGAAAAAAGAGTAAAATTTATTGAAATTAATTTTACTATTTCTTGCATAAAACTAAGTAAATTCACAATTTCCAATAAATGCATTAATAAATGCCAATACATGTTTTTTTAAACAAAAATCACTCATTATGCGATATAAATATAATTTAAAAGGAAATGAATTTTAGATATGATATATAACTAATGCCCTTCCCCTCCTCCTGGGTGCAGGCCTGGCACATTTTCAGGATGAGGTTCAAATGGATAATCATGAGGGATAAAAGTAGGCCTTTCCCACAAGTTGATAGTATTATCTGGAAAAGCGTCGTGTATTTCTTCAACGTATAAATTTTCCAATGGGATGATATCTTTCCATTTGTAAAGCTTAAATGATGGGAGTGAGAAATAAATTATTAATTAAAAACACAAGAAAATAGTAAAAAATGAAGTTAAAAAGATTTTTTATAATATAATAAAAATGTTTGCAGTGAAATAACTACCTAGAAGGTCAAACATTCACCCTATATTTTAATCTTTAGGTTGGGGTATCTCTAGTAGCATAACTAGACTATTTTCTTTGGTGGTGCAATTATCATATGTAAAAGTTGCATATTAGCAAAAAAAATTGGTAGTGAAAATACATTTCTAATCATTTCAAAAATAAATTAATATGCAAAATGAAATTTATTAGCAAATATCAGTTCACTTATTCCTATCTGATGAGAAAAGATTCCTCTGTTTAGAGGAAAACATCTTATTTGGGATTTCACCTATCTCCCATTTCTCCTCTAAACCACACATTTACCCAATTATAACAGTAGAAAGGCAAAAATTAGAGGACCCAAGGCAATCTTCTTTTTAAAGATCTTAGAATAAAAATACTTCTCAAATCGATGGGGATCGTGGATCCTCTTTTAGAATTTTACAATCAACCCACATTATTATATACCAAGGCAACTATCTTAGTTTCTTGGGATCTCAATGAGAAATTTTTTTAAAGTTTAGTATAGTTTTTATATGTGGTAATAATTATAATAATAAGGGAGACCGGAGTTATATAACAAGTATTTTGCTCTTTGGCGATTTTTAAAAATAAAATTAAACGAATTATATTATTAGATAGCCTCATCATTTGACTATAAAAAACCGCGATTTTCTACATTTTACATTGTTTGAGTTATTTCGAAGATATTAGAAATGGTGCTTTTTACTATTTATCAACAACCCTGGTTAAGCAAGCTCTTTGAAATATGATGGCAAACATCAAATTTAACATATAAAAACAAAGTCTTTCATATTGTTTTAATACTGGTAGCTTTTGAAAAAATTCGGAGTAATTGTACCTAAATGTTGAAAAGGTTATAGCCATTTGCTTTCTACCCAACCAGCCTTGGTTACCACTATGAATTAAATCAGATTGATACCACCTTCTCCAATATTATCCCTACAAAATAATAATATAATAAATCTATTGAAAAAGAGCAGAGATGCAACAATACCACCTTTAATTCGATTTTTATCAAAAATCTCATTTTTAAATATATATTTTTTAATTTGGTATATATAGTGTAAAAAAAATATGCCAAATATATAAATATGTTTTGGATAAATTTTTAATGTCTTTAAAAGTTGATAAAAATTGATAATTTTTTAAGCATTTCATATTTATGATGAAGAATATAAAATATGATAAAAATTAATAGATTTACATAGATTATAGGCCTTATTATAAAACTTTTAATAAAACTAAATTTTTTTAAATTTTGAAACATAACAATTTTCAATTTACTAAATAGCATTTATAAATTAAAATAGAATTTATCAATTAAAAACAGAATTTATCAATTAAAAACATAGCATTTATCAATTAAATACATGCCATTTATTAACTGAAAACATAAAAAATGATTAATTTCATTGCAAAAAATACATAGCTAACATCATATTAAATAAAAAACCTTTTTTTTTATTAAAATAATAAAAGTGAATTTACATACATTGAACCATATACAATGATTTCATAGGGGCAAGCGCATTGACAAATTTCTTTTTTTCCCAATATTCATAATATTACTTGTAAATAAATTTTAATGCCTTAAAATTATTTTAACTGATAAAAAAAAAGCCTTTTATTGCATTGAAAGGTTTAATGCCATCTCTATGTTGTTATTATTTGCGATTTTTAAAAAATTACTGAACTGTACTAATTATTGAAAAAATGATTAGAAAAAAATAGTAAAAGAATAATAGAAATTTAAATATTGGCTCATAATATTTTCAAAATATTGATTTCAATGGACATAAAGTGACCAATGTGGGCTCAGGACATGAATTCTAATTCAAACTTATTAGGTTTTTAATTTAAAACTAATTATTTAACATCATTAAGAGACATGTAATATAATTGTTAATGAGCAAAATTTCATTTTTGTTATAATTAGAACATATATAATGGGCCTATAAATCTTTATCAAAATTGAAAGGGATCAGCCAAAAATCTCGTTTTTTTCTCTTTTGATATGGAATGACTCAACAATCATAAATAACCCAAAAAAAATAATAATAAAGAGGTTAGATTTTTAGAAAATTATGGTAAACATGATTAATTTTAAAAATAGTATATTAGCTATCATTTAAATTTATCAAGAGTAACTTTCCTGAAAGTATTTTTTATTCTTAAAGACCTTATAAAAATATCTGAAAAACTGTAGGATAATTAAATATAGAACTTTCTTTAGTTATTAGATGATTAAAATTAACTTTTTATAATTAATATTTAAATTTTTTTAAATATAATTAATTATAAAATTAAAATAACTTGTTTCTCAGATAACTTAATTGTTTTTTCAGATTCTATACAAAACTCTCTACTTTGTTCCATCTATAAGAATATTAAATAATAATATATACAATAAAATAATTACTCTTTCTTTTTCTAAAGCATCAATTTCCTTTAACAATATATCTTTAGGATAGGGTATTTTTACACTTTTATACTTTATAAAATGCACTATAATACATTTAAATAAAAGTACCATTTTTTCCATTTGACTAACAAAATCTTTGTCTAAAACTTTATAATAATTTTCCCAATCAATCTTTGGTAGTTCTGATGGTAAGGATAAAACTCTAATTGCAAATTAAATATATATTTAAATAAAAATTAAAACTTTGTTAGATTTGATTCTGATTTAGACTTAAAAACTTGAAATGCTGGTATTTTTTCCTTAGATAATATTTTAGCTAAGACTCTCCAATCTTGAGAAAATTTTGTAACACGATGCAAAGCCATGATATTTTTCAAATAAGTCAAAATATCGAAATTTTTTTAAGTTAGATAGAATGGTAAATCCCGAAAAAAGGATTTTGCATTTCTATTTTCTAATGAAGGTTAGTTTTTTAAATATAAAAAAATACTTTAATTTTAAAGCTATTTTAAGTGGAGAATATTTATTCCTGGGGATTTAACGAGGCTGTTACAAATATTTACATGAACGATGGGGAAGGAGGGGTAATTCATATACTTATATAATAATATATATTGCTCACTCGTTATTGACCATAAAATTATAAGACATATAAGCCAGGGACATCGTTAGCCTTTACAATCTCAGGGGGCTCAACTAAAAAAAATTCATGGGGGGCTTCGCCCCCATACTCCCCTATTTGCGGGCCTTCGGCCGGGTTTTATATTAATATATTTGTTGATTGATCATATATTTAAATAAATTTAAAGAATTACTTTTAGTTTTATTTGAATATTGTTTATTTTTAAAATATATTAACGTTGATTGTTTAATATGTTCAAATTAACTTTTTTTATATATATACTATGTTTTTAGATATAAAGAAATATATAATAAATTTGATTTAAAAAAGAATTAATTTAAATAGTTTATTTTAGTTTTCTTTTATTTCTTTTAATATTATACTTTTTTTAAATTTGTTAACTCTGAACAATTATTCTGATTTTCATATTTTGTCATTTATTATATTATGCATACAATATAAACTGGCATATAAAAAAACACATAATGCAATAATATAATTCTTAGCAACTTACATTGACAAAAGGTTAACAAACTAATATAACTCTCTGTTACCATTTTAGATAATGTTTTATAGAATGGACTAATAAGGAAAAATTTATAGGCCTATACCCAATCACAGCGTCTACATGACAGGATTTTCACTGGATGCAAACCCACTTCAAAAACCTTTGCCTACCCCCCTAAAAAAATCGTCGCCTGTCTCTTTATCATTATTTTAACCTATTTATTTATTGATACTCTTTTCAAAGAATTAAAGGATAACTTAAATTAATTTATTTCTACTACCAACTATCGATATTTTGTGAATAAGAATTTATTTTTAAGATAATAAATTCAATTAAAACCTCCATTATTTACAATGAATTAATTATTATGGCATTATGAGCTTGCTAAAATATTGAAACCTTTTAAATGTATTTGGAAAACAATGTGTATGATTGTTTGCAATATATAGATTTGGTCGATGAATTGTATTATAATAAAAGTATTAATTTTTACAGCGATAAATTTTATCCTATTTCATCTCAAAATTTAATAGATAACCCCCCAAATAATTTATCCCACCCCCGTTAGAGCAGCTTACCCCCTACCCCCTCAAAAAAATAGGAGGCAAACTGTTCCTACCCCTCCCGCTCATGTAGACCCTGCCCATTCAACAATTTTTGAAGGAGAGAGTATAAACGACTAATCCAAATCATAAAACTATATAGTGGTTAGAGCTTCCTCTTAGATGACATGATGGAAGCTAGATAAGTAATCGAGAAAATTATTGTGAGATATTAATTTCTAAAAGATTATCTTCTATTTTAAATGATATATAAACGACTACACAGTTGACCATTATTGTTTATCTATCTAAAATATGCAATTATATGCTCTCAGCCGTTATAGTAATTCTTAAATTACATACAAATAATAGATGCTGATTAATTTGCAGTAATAGCCATGACACTCACGATGTAAATTAATATCAGAATTTATTATGTTGGATAAATTGATAAAATAAAAACACTAAAAATCTTTGGAAGAAATAATTATGCAAATATATTGAAGCCTGGAGTTATTTACACGGCAATGTCATATTAGAAATGAAACATTTTCTAACTATAAAAAAGGGCCAGAATGATATGATAAAACAATTAAGATTTTATATATTGTCGCACCACCTTGGTATATTATATCTTAAAATAATAGTAGTTTGTAATAATAAAAATATACTTGTATTAAAAATTTAACTCAAGACTGTTTTTTGAAAAAGAAAAAAATAGCTTTCCTAAAAACACGTAAAAAAAGAGAAGGAAAGATATCAAATTTATTATATCTATTGCAGAATGAATAATAAAATGTTTAATATTTAAATTCGAATACAATTTGTTATTATATTTATTATCAAAACCATTTATTAGAAAAATTTATTATAATATTAACTGTAATATATTATATAACTGTCAAATACGTCTATAAAACTAGCATTATATCTAAAATTTTATAAACAATTGTATATAGTAGAGGATTATAAACTATATGTCTACTTACTTTTTATAAAGAAATCTCTTATACTTATTTGGAACTTGAAATAATTTATATAATAAATGTCAATTAAACTACAACTGTTAAAGCTAAATTAATATTTAGTGAGTGCAGGCTGACATAGTGAAAATATAATTTATATGTATTAATCTAATCTAATAATTAAAATAATATTCATTTAATAAAAATTTAAATAGTCTTATTAATTTCTAAATAATAAAATTATATCTATCTATTACTTAATGGAATTATAAAAGAAATCATTCAGTGGGCAATCAAAAAAATTTATAATTAGGAGCTATTAAAAAAAAAATTTTTTGCTTCAGGGGGCTATTCAAATTTTTCAGGGAACTCGAGCCTAGTGTTGTTAATTGGTTGGTTGTGTAGAGCCCAGACCCGGGGTTTGGGTCGAAAATATCGACTAAACCAGCTCTGAGCACGAACCCCGAGCACAGACCCGGGCTTCAGACCCGGGGTTCAGACCCGGGATTCAGACCCGGGGTTCAGACAAGGGGTCCAGACCTGGCACAAGAATCCATTTATTTTTAACTTTTTTTGAACTTAATAGGAAGGTATACATAAGATTTATTCATTAAAAGAACAAGCGTTCCCTCTAGGTCTCGCTCGATAGGCTAATATGGCTAGGTGTGTTAATTATATACTGTAGTCTACTATTAATCATTATTATTATGAATATTTTTAACAACAACATGATGATATTGATATTATGTATGGGCGTCAAATAAAAGGTGTTTTAATTAAATGTTGCTTTAATACTTATTATTATATTAATATTCTAAGTGGGCGGGTCTACTAAGTCTTATGAGGTCAGAAATATTTTTAACAATGGAAAATATTGATATGGGTAGTGTTGTTCGACTCAGTCGAAAACTGAGTCTAAGTTTTGGGTCGAAAAAATCGACCCAAACTGACTTGAGTTATGAACTCGAGTCGTGAACTCAAGTCGACTCAAGTTGTGAACTCAAGTCGACTCAAGTCGTGAACTCAAGTCTATATACTTGAGTCGACTAGAGGACAAATAGTTATACTTATATGAACGTGAGTCGACTAGAGGACGAATATTTCATATTTGTTATTATTAATTTATTTATTTATTTGCTCTGTTTTTACACAGGATAATTATAATGACCAATATTGTTTGTTAGCTGTTTTAATTTTCCACCTATTAAAATAAGCTTAAAATTTTAATGTAATGTGCAGATACACATGGTATGTGTACCTGGACCACCTGCTAAAACACAGTTTTGGTCGTAAGAAAGCAAATCTACACAGATCTAACTGTATATCGTTATGAATCTCTCTAAAGTGAATGAAAAGTTCTTTAATATTACATAAAATTAGCCTTTTCTGCACTTGATATTTTCCTATTTACATATAAAATTATTTTTGCCTGCATAAGTAGTGTTGTTAATTGCTTGGTTGTGTAGAGTTCAGACCCGGGGTTTGGGTCTAAAATATCGACAAAACCAGCTCTGAGCACGAACCCCGAGCACAGACCCGGCGTTCAGACCCAAGGTCCAGATCCGGAAAGATGGCACAAAGGTTTAGACATTATCGAAAACTCGATGCTTAGACAATTGTTTTCTGGTTAAAATATTGATCTAGCCGTTTTTAAAAATCGGCTCAAAAATAACCGTTTAACACTAATAGAAATCCTGATCACATTATTTAATAAATATATATTTTATTATATCATTGAAAACAAACTCCCTTTTTTGCTTAAAAATACAGGTAAAGCATTATAGGTAAACCGAATGTTAAAGACTCAATTTGGTGCCAATTTTTATTATTTTTTGATAGCCCTTTAGAGAATATTTTTACTTACAATATGATATATAATTAGTTTTTGAGATAAAATATTTATTTTTTGTTTAAATAATTTCATTCCCAAGTCAAAATTAAATATAAACCCTCTTCCTCCCTCCCTCTTTTCTTTACTTTATTATTTATATCCTTGTTTATAAAAAAAATATAAGAATTTTAAATTTTCATTTGATAAATTTTTTAGAGAATTTTCTTATAAATAAACAAGAGTTTTATATAAATAAAAAAAACATTAAATAAATGTATCCCACCCAAATTTATAAATGGGGGTTTTATTATAAAACAATTATTTTATTCATTTTATTCAATTTTTTTATTTTATATAACATTATTAATTCCTGATTTTTTATTTCAAAATATAATAAACAAGTGAAAATAAAAATAAAAGGAAAAAACAAGAAAGTTAAACTTAAAATTAAAAATTATAAAATTTTTTTTTTATATATAATGCAAAGTAAAAAAAATAAGATGCAAATTATTTAAATTATCTCAAATAATTCTTGCTGCTCCTTGCACCCAGGTCTCAGTTGAGAGAGCATTTAGTGCATTAGCACTAACTGTAACCTCTCTAAGGACAAGATTAGACAAAGATATACTTGATGATATTTTAATTCTAAAGCTTAATCGTACATTGTTAAATAATGTGATATTTTAAATCATTATTTATATAACCTATTTCATTATAAAGTTATTGTTTACATTGAAATTTTAATAAATAAAAATTCATATATATGACTGATTTAGATGATAACAATATAAATAGATTTTTTGTATGAATAGTATAATCAGAGGGGGGCCTATTTTACGGGATAGGTTCTAAATCGCTAAAACAAAAATCGCTAAAAATTGGGAACATGGCTTAAAATTTTTAAAGTAAATTTGATATTAATATTAATAGATACTAGGGGACTAACACTTGTATTTAAATTGAAAATTTAAAAAAAATCGCTAAAATGGAAGAAATATCATCCAAAATCCCAGTTTTGGGAATCAAATTGGGAATTTGGATGATATTTCTTCCATTTTAGGGATTTTTTTAAAATTTTCAATTTAAATACAAGTGTTTAGTCCCCTAGTATCTATTAATATTAATATCAAATTTACTTTAAAAATTTTCTAGGAGATATAAGCCATGTTCCCAATTTTTAGCGATTTAGAACGGGAACCTATTTTACTAGTCGGCTTGAGTTCACGACTAACGACTTCTGAGTCGGAGTCGGGTGAACTCGACTTTTTAACAACACTAGATATGGGCGTCAAATAAAAGGGAATTTAATTATATCTTGATTGTAATCTAAATTATTATTCAAAGTGGGCGGGTCTAGGAGGGCTCAGGAATATTTTTAACAATGCACTATTTATCCGCAATTTGAAAATTTTGAACTGGATACCCTGTTCACATTATTTAATAAATATATATTTTATTATATAATATTTTATATTCCAGGCACAGTATAATGTTATTTTTTGCCATGCCATAAATAAAAAAGGCAAAGTTACATTTTACATACATCCTGTTTTTTTAATATTTTATTATTTTTTGTACATATTTTATTTTTTAGGTAAAGTTCAAAATTTAAAAAAAAAAAAAGGAGCTTTTATAAGAAAAGAAGTATAATAATCGAAATTAAAAAAACAGATGGAAGGGGGATTGGAAATATAGTTAAATATTTATAAATAAAAATTAGGATGTGAAAGAAAGTTATTAAGTAAATAAATTCTAAATTTTTTTTCATCTTCATTTATATTTTTTTTTATAAAATAAATTTTAAAAATTCTAAATTTTTTTCATCTTCATTTCCAAATTCATTTATATTTTAATTTTATAAAATAAATTTTAAATTAATACATTTAATATGGAGGATCATTTTCATTGGTCAGATAATGATGACCAATCTATGCCATCTCCAAGTAATGAATTCTCATTTTTGTCTCAATCATCTATAGGACAAGAATTGGTAGAATCATTTTCTGAAGAAGCCTCATCGTCATCCATACCAATAGACATTAGGAATTCATTTACGATGACTCCTAATAAGACACGTAAAAAATGTAATCTTTGCCCAAGTATTTACAAATTTTCAACTTCCCAAAGTAACAATAATTTTAAATTTTTGTCTTAAATATTTCTTGAGCCGGCCTGAACCAACGGCTTAAACCTATCCTGAGCCGGCTTGAGAAATAAAAAATTTAGCTTTTTAACTTAATTAGTGCTCAGGCTAGCTCTGAGCACGGTTTAAGTGTTGTTAATTTGCTTGGTCGTAAAATATACGACCCAATTTTGTGCTAATACTTGCTATGAGCACGAACCCTGAGCACAAACCCGGGTTCAGACCCGGGGTCTGTGCTCGGGGTTCAGACCCGGGAATTTTTGCTAAGTATTATTTGTCTTAAATTTTCCAACCCTCCCCACCCCACCCTAATTTCTCTTGTTTTCTTGTTCTTTAATCTTATTATTTTTTTTAATACTTCTTTTCTTATATTTCTTTTTTTTTAAATTTTGAACTTTTTTCCCCCCATTTTTCTTATTCTAAATCTAATCCTATCTAATTTTATTATTTTTTTTTTAATTTACCAACCCCCCTAATTTCAATTGTTCATAATTATACTCCTTTTCTTATAATACCTCCTTTTTCTTTTTTTTAAATTTTGAATTTTTTTCCCCCCATTTTTCTTGTTAAAATTGTATCTAACTTTTTATTGTTTTTTTTAAATTTTCCAACCCCCCCTAATTTAGATGGTTCATATACTTGAAAAATACATCTGGCCTTCTTGTTTAAATATTTCAACTATATGGGTATCTAATATATAGTAAATATAAGACCTCTAAAATTATATCTAGAAACAATATCTTTTTTATAATAGTGTACCTAGTAGATAAAGATACGACATTTTTAGCTTTATCAATTCTGATAATCATCAATCCAATAAATTTCTATCTAACATTTTTATTCAATCTTATAGTAATCCTATAAGGTTATTAATTCATCGAATCCACTCATATATTAAAAATATTTTTTTATTTTCCATATAAATAACTAAAAAAATAATAATTTACATTTAACTTAAAAAATAAACAACACTATTGGGAATGGGATTAATGTAGAATGAAATAATAAAGCTTAAGATTAATAAATAAGGTTTATAAATTTTTTTAGTTTTCCTTATAATCATTTCATTTTAGTATCTACAAAATCACCACAGTAACTGTGATTAAAAAAACATGATTACTCTACCCTACCTAAGGTAGAGTAGAGCTCTGCAAATTCAATTTTTTTTGCCTGAGTCCATTGCAACGTATTCTAAAATAATATCTCAGTTATATATACCTATAGATTTTTAGGCACTACTAAATATTTAAATAAAAAGAATTTTAATTTTTATATTAAATTTAATACTATTTTTCCTCTTTGTTTTATTCTCAGCAATAATTTTGGGGTTTTTTAAATTAAACGACCCGATATAAATTTTTTTATCCCGAAGCTAATTTGCTTTTGCAGGAGCAGGACTATATAATAATTAAAAAAACCTCGGGTCTGAACCCCGGGTGTGTGCTCGGGGTTCGTGCTCAGAGCTGGTTTAGTCGATATTTTAGACCCAAACCCCGGGTCTGAGCACTACACAACCAACCAATTTAGACCGAAAAATATTATTTATTAAAAACTTCCTGTACTAATTTATGAATTATATTTTATATATTTAGCGAATTTGAAAAAACATCTTAAATCGGTGCATCCAAATATATTCAAAGAGATGTCACACTCACACGGTTCCATTGACTCGATGCCGGGGATGAGAAAGCTTTTATCTCATGAAAATTTAATGATAAATAAACTCATTTTAATTTTTTTAATAAAAACTAATTGTTCCTTTAATATAATCGAAAACCCAGCTTTTAAAAAAATTTTCTATTATACAAATAAAAATATAAAGCTGTGGTGTAGGCAAACATTAAAAAAAAACCTTAGTAATGTCTACACTATAGCCAAAAAAAATTTAATTGATAAATTAAAAAATAACAGTAATATGATAGCTTTAAGCACAGATTTGTGGACTGCTAATAATAGCACGTCCTACTGTGCTATTACGTTCCATTATATTGATAATAATTGGGATATTGTAAATAAGATTTTAGATATTATTTTGTTTCCTCACCCACACACTGGAGATAATATCTGTAAAATTGTTTTGTCATCATTAGATGATTTTAAATTAAGTGATAAAATAATATCAATAACACACGATAACGGATCTAATGAGATCAAGGCAGTACAACTGCTCCAAGAGTATTATCAATCCCAATACTCGAAAATTTTATATGGGCATCGCTGCATGGCCCATATCATTAATTTGATAGTAAAGGTGGGCCTTCATTTTTTTGAGGCTAAATTGGAAAAAATAGAAAATATAGTTAATAAATTACATAGCTCGCCCAAATTTATGCAATCATATAATGCCATATGTGGGGCTACATTAATACCTTTAGCTGTTAAAACAAGATGGAACAGCAAGTACCTCATGATATCCGCCATTAATAAGGTAATAATTATTATTGTATATTTTATTCTTTTTCTTTTATCTATCTAGAATATTGATTCAATTCATGAATTGAGCGATCAAGGTATAATAGAGGAGGATATTACGCCATCTTCTGATGAATACTCGTTCTTCCTAGAGTTGGAAGAATTTCTTCTACCATTTTATCAAATAACTGTAGAAATATCCACTCATTCTCCCACAATCGGGATGACCCTATTATTCTTCAATGATATATTGGAGAATTTAAAAAATCATACCGTGGCATATTCTGATTTGTCAATAAAAGAAGCAGCCACTATTATGTTAAAGAAAGCTGAAGAATATAGTGATAATATATTCACTCCATATAATTACGCAGCGTCGTTACTTGATCCTAGGATCAAAAATACCCTGATTACAAATCTAAAGGATGACGTTGCAGATAAATATTTAGATATATTTAAAATAAACTTTGCAAAATATACGTCAGAGCCAGATGCGTATAATTTTGATAATAATAACGATATCTCGAATTCTAAAACTATTTCAATATTGCAGGGATTGAAAAAAAGGTATATTTGTTAAATGTTCTATGTTAATCCATAATTTTTGATATTTTAAATATATCCATATTTAGAAAAGGAGCATCAAGTGTCACTAATGATAATAATCAATTATCGACATACCTCAATGAGCCACTCGCGCCCGAGATCATAAATATATTAGATTGGTGGAGAGGAAATGCTGTTCGTTTTCCTCATTTAGCAATGATGGCCAGGGACTATCTATGCCAACAGACAACCTCAGTGGCATCGGAAAGAGCTTTTTCCTTGGCCGGAAATATTATGACAAAACTGAGGAACAGGATGGCCTCATCGACGCTAAAGGAATGTATGTCACTCTCTTCCTGGGATACAGATATAATGTCTCTTCGTGATGACATATGGCAATAATTTCTCAGGTATAACAGTTTATGGAATAATATTATTATTAAACATACATCAATTAGAGAGGTCAGAATAGAAATATAAAATATCACTTATTTAGAAATTTATTTAAGTAAAATATCTATAATAAATATTTATGTTAATAGGTTATTTTGAGTTTAATTTATTATTCTTGTTAAAAGTCTCAAATGCAGTCAATTTTAAAAACATAAATTTAAATTTAGCTAAGTGCAGGCACGCGAATATTTATTTGGTTAAATTCTCGCCGTTTAAGAATATTAAGTATCATGCATGTCATATAATAATATTATTTATCTCAATAAAATTATTAATATTTACATATTTGTTAAAATATTATTTGAAGCGGGGCTTTATGTATGTTCTCTCTACCGTGCAAGACTCACTCGTAATAGGAATATGACAATTTTATATAACGGAATACGAATTTTTAACATAATATTTTATATGCGTTTGGATTGGAGAATATATATTTTTTTTAAATGTATATTATATAATTTTTTATTTCATTATATTTATCATAATACTATAATTATATATATTTGTTTAAATATAAATTATAATAAAATATCACATTATGCGATTATTAAGATGTTTATGTTAACCATGAAAAAATAATTTCTCATAAAAAATATATATCAAAATTTCTAATATCATAAGTTTGTCAATTGTCACCTAGATACTAAATACTTAGCGGTTACTTTGTCAAAATATATCTGATTTATTTTTTTTATCTTGACAGATGGCCAGTATATCATTAAATTAACTTACTTAATTAATTTGTTCCTACGGTATAATTCTCAGTTTTCGGCACTTAATAGGTCTGGACCCCGGGTCTGTGCTCAGGGTTCGTGCTTAGAGCAAGCATGAGCACAAAATTGGGTTGTAAATTTTACGACCAAGCAAATTAACAACACTACTCGAGCCCCTACGCCCCCCCTAAAGCCACTGATATAAGCCCCATCTAATAACGTTAATACTGACGATGATTTATTCAAAATGAATTAAAAAGTGTACAAATAAGTATTGGAATCAGGGGCGTCACTAGCCCTTACAATTTCAGGGGGCTAAACTAAATTTTTTTTTATGGGGGACCTAGGGGCGGACTAGCCAGTAAGCCTAGTGGGAAAATCTCTCACAGGGCCTCGAGATTTTACAAATTTGGAGGGCTCTTTAGTAAAGAAAAAAGAATTTTTTTAAAATTAAATTGGCATAAAATCTAAATATGTTATATTACAAATTTTTTTTTTAGAAATTTAAATAATTATTAAATATTAATTTAACTATCTGGTGAAATTATCACAATAAAAAAATTCATTTATTCACTCATTCATTTTTTTTAGAACAGAAAATGGACCAAAATGAAAATAATAAACAACACAAGTAATACCAAACCCCATAAAAATAATTTATGATTTTTTCATATTCATATCATTTTATTTATTTATCTTGAGTTAAATTAACTATTCTAACCCAGAACTAAGAATAAGTATTAATCCCCCTCCCAACTAAATGAGCCATATTTGTTTCACAAACATAATCCAATGTAAATGTTTAAGGATTTTTCTGAACTAGAGTAGAATCTTTATTTAAAAATTATTGATTTTTTTATGATCTTATCATTCAAACATAACAAAATATATAGATAATCTTGATAGCTATTTTATTAAATATAAATTCTAATTTTATATTAAAATCTATATTTTTTTTTATATTATCATGCATAAATATTTATAATAAAAAAAAATACAAAAGTGGAACAGAAAAATTTTATAAGAAATCTTGTAAAGAACTTAAGATTGCAGGTGAAAATCCAGTATAGCAAAAGTTGTCTTTTTTCAATATAACAACTACAAACTTATCAAAAACATCTTCATATCTTAAAACTTCTTCAGACTCCCCTTTATACTCCAAAAAAGGTGTTAATTCAAGGTTGCCTGACATTCTAGTTCATACCATAAAATGTCCACATAAATCACATCTAAAAAAGATCATCCATCTATATGTTCATTACAAGTATCTTCACCCATTATAAATTTTGGTTCATGTTCAAATATAACATCTGATTTTTCTCATGCTCAAACCACAAAAATAGCATATTTAACATATTCAGAAACTCCAGCTTCTTCTTTACCTACATGATAGGACAATTTCACTAAATATTCCAATATCATTTCCTTCAAATGATAATAGCATTCCTATTCTAGCTTTAACTTTAAAGGAAATTTCATTTTTATCTACATTACAAATACCTACATCTATAAATTCTAATTGAATATCTGGCTTTTCATGTACTGAAGCAGCAAATTTAAAGAAGATCTCACCTATTAAGTCAACTTTATTTCATTTAAATTCATACGCAACAATTCCCCAAAAACTTGCATTTTTACAACAACTTCCAATCCAACCTGTGGACCTGAGACTAAATACATCGCGTTTGTATTATAGAGTAGTTATGGAAGATAAAGTACCACGAAATTGACTTTCAGTTGCTATAATTAATCATGAAATTAAAGCTATATACTGCTCAATTTGTATACCTTTTGCTGGTTATGAATATTCATTTTCAAAAGGGTGCATTATCTTCTTATCTTATCTAGCACGTTGGTCATGGACCTGCCCAAAATGAGCGAACGTGAATTACTATAGAGGCCCTATCCTCCATAATAATTATGCCGATTTTTTTCCTCAAGGATACCAACAAACCTTGTAACCCAGATATAATTATTAAGAGGAGTGGAACTCACCCAATCCAATAATAATAATAATAGCATAGTGAATAAGATTATGAGCATATTTAAAAGGAAAAAAATAGTAGTACTGTATCATCCAATACAAATTATTAGTCATTAGTTAATTATCTAACATTATTTTTTTATAGTTAGTCTTAATTTTTATTATTATTATGATTATTAAATTTATTTAGTTTATTTACAATTTGTTCCCAATTATTAGTTAGAAAATATAATTATATTTAATTTTTATAATTATTTAGTTTAAAATATCTATCTATTTAATCTATTTGACCTTAAATCTCATAATGTAATGTAATCTATTAGAAATTATCTTACAATGTGCACTAATTTAATCTGCCTTCATTTACTATAGCCCTATTCAATTACTTCAACTCTTAGATATATATCAAAGCAATATAAGAAATTGTATTTTTAGTAATAACATAACTTTACTTACTCAACTTTCATTGTTATATCAAAGTAATATATGGAATTATATATTTAAATCATAAACCAAATTTAATTTAATTTAATCATCATCTTTACTTGTTACATTCTCAGCAGTTATTCGTCAAGTGTTCGTAAATAAGTCTTAAAACGATTTTGTAAGTTTTCCTATCTAACGAAGCACGTTTTATGAATTCCCAAGATAGATCTATGTCCGATAATGATCGAATTATTCTACCAAACCAACTATTTTTGTAGGATAGGAAAGGTTTGAGAGATAATTCTTCTAAAGGGGTAATAAAAAGGGCTTGATATACTAGGTTGTTTGGGGCTTGTCTGAGAATGTGCCCTAATATTTCGATTTTCCTATATTCACATAGTCTATATATAGGGAGAATGTCACATCTGGACCAAAGATTATGATTTGAAGTATTATACGGGTAGAAAGTTTTGGTAATATATCGAAGACATTTGTTAATGAACGCTTGCATCTTTTTACTTTCTTGTTTGGTATCTTTCCAAGTTTCTATACCATAGATTAGGGAGGGGAATATTAAAGTTTTAAATAATCGAATCTTTAACGGAATTGATAATTGATTCGAACTCCATATTTTCATAAAGGATCTATATTTCTGTCTGCCTTTATTTATTTTAGCTATTAGGTCTAGCTTTGTATTTCCTTTTCTATCTAGTATCACTCCTAGATATTTTAGTTGTTGAACTTCTGCTATTTTTTCCCCTTGTATCGTTAGATTTATGTTTGTAGGGGAGAATATTGATGTCATCAACTTTGTTTTATCAATATTTATTTTTAAACCAAAAAGGTCAGCAACTTGGGTCATCATGTCCACTAGCAATTGGAGGTGTGATATAGAATCTCCTATAATACAAATATCATCGGCAAAAGCAAGAAAATTTTAAACATATAAATTCTGTTGTTGAAAAGTCGTATGCTATCGATTTTGAGCCGTGCGCAACTTCTTTATTTTAAAAAATATTTTACATTTTTATATTATTAGATTTCGTTTATTATAAAACTATTCCAGAGCTTTTATTTAATTCTTATATATATTTTATATTTTTTGTTCTATAAATATTTTGTTAACTGATATTTTTTCTCAGCCTTACATATAAATAAAAAAAATATATAAAACAATTAAGATTTACTAAATATATTACAAGAAATAATAAGAATTATGATATAAAATTATTCCTAATATATAAAAAATGGGAAGATTATTTTAAACCATTTATTTATTACGGATAGGCTTGTTGCTGGCCATTAAATGAATGAAATAATATAAGTAATAATCACAAAGGTTAATAAATTAATTAAGAATAAGCATTCAACTCAAAGGACGAGTAATTCTTTTAAAATGATCATATACATAAATATTAAAAAGATAAATTATTTTAAATTTTATTATAATATATTAGATTTTAAAATATAATCGTATAATTCTCGGCCGCAGGTTGGATGGAAGCTAGATAAGTAATCGAGAAAATTATTGTGAGATATTAAATTTCTAAAAGATTATCTTCTATTATTAATTATATATAAACGACTACACAGTTGACTATTATTGTTTATCTAAAATTTGCAATCATATGCTCTCATCAGCTGTAGTAATAATCTTAAATTACATAAACACAAATAATAGATGCTGGTTAATTTGCAGTCATAGCCATGACACTCACGATGTAAACTAATATCAAAATTTATTATGTTAAATAAATTGATAAAATAAAAACACTAAAAATCTTTGGAAGAAATAATTATGCAAATATATATTGAAGCCTTGAGTTATTTCCACGGCAAGGATGCCATATTAGGAATGAAACATTTTATACCTATAAAAGAAGGACCAAAATGATCTGATGAAACAATTAAGATTCTATATAATATTGTCGCACCACCTCTATTTGGTATATTGTATCTTAAAATAATAGTAATACTTGTATTAAAAATTTAACTCAAAACTGTTCGAAAAAGAAAAAAATAGCTTTCCTAAAAACATGTAAAAAAGAGAAGAAAAGATATTTAATTTATTACATCCATTGTAAAATGAATAATAAAATGTTTAATTTAATATTATTTTTAACTAAATAGATGGCGTTCTTTATGCAAATTGTTACAATATTTATTATCAAAAGCATTTATTAGTAAAATTTATTATAATTTAACTGTAATTATATTATATAACTGTCAAATACGTCTATAGAAGTGGCATTTTATCTAATATTTTATAACCAACTGTATATAATAGAGGATTATAAACTATATGTCTGTATGTCTATTTACCTACTTTTTATAAAGAACTCTCTTATACTTATTTGGACTTTGAAAATATTTTTAGGAATAGGTATGATAATTTAATTTAAAAATTAATATACAGTTGATTAGTAATTTTGAACTCGGCTAATTACAATATTAAATTTGTTAGTTTTCAATTAATATTATATTTATTTAATTAGGGTTATATAATAATTTAAATAATAATAGTCAATTAAGCTTCAACTGTTAATGCTAAATTGATATTTAATGAGTGGTATTGATATTCTATTTTTAACGCAGAATTTGATTGCAAGCTGACATAGTGAAAATATAATTTATGTGTATTAATCTAATCTAATATTTAAAATTATATACATTTAATAAAAATTTAGACAGTCTTATTAATTTTTAAATAATAAAATTAAATCCATATATTACTTAATAGAATTATAAAAGAAATCCTTCAGGGGTCAATCAAAATAATTTATTTTTAGTTCAATGCAAAGAATATGGGTGGTGACGATATGGTGCGAGGTTCGAGTCAGTAAAAATATATTTTATTAACTTTATTGACTAATTTCTTTTTCTTTTCTTAAGGTATTTATACGTTTTATAAAATATAAATTAGAATATAAAAAATAAAATAATATAAAAAAAAGTAAAGTTAAACCGAAAGTTATATAAATAAGGTTACGCAAAATAATAAGTAATATAAGTTGAATTACAAAAATAAAAAGTTAAGTTGAAAAGATAAATTTGAATTCATAAAATGTAATATAAAAATAAAATTAGATTACAAAAATATATAATTATAATAACGCAACATTCTCCCTCTTCTGATAATTTCATCGGAGAAGACACAGAGAGTTTGTTGTCCAAGTGGTTTATCGTTTTGGTAATCAAGTTGTATCACAAATCATCATAACGTTGGCTTGTCCAATCGTTGGTTTGTATAAATCGATTTTGCACGTTGGTTTGTTTAAATCGCAAGCTCGATATCCATATCGTAAATTGTCTCCATTGATCATAGCTTGTTTGATAGTACTCAATTGTTAATTGTCATTTTTCCGAAATTGTTATTATCATAAATAAGTTGCGAATAAGAAATAATAGTTCATCATAAGAATAAATGAAGAATGATAAATCAATAAGATTGTTATATTTTTAGCGTTTTAATATAAGCGTTTTAATATTTAATTTAGTTTATGCAATTTAATATTTATTTTATATTTTAAGTTACATAGTCTTTTAAATAAGCAGGTTTATTTTTATATTCGCACAGGTCTAGAGATAGGTGTTATATCATTATTATCAGTAATTTTTATATTTTTGTCCATACTTCCCTCCTTAAAAGAATCCTTAGAGTCATTGTTAATAATTGTGTTAAAACAGTTTCTAATTCTTATTTGGTCTAAATGTCTCCTCAAAATACCTTTCTCAGTCTTAATTTGGAACATCATATCACTTTCCTTATGTGTGATTATACCTTTGCACCATTTATCATCACCTTGTATTTTATACCAAACAAAATCTCCTATGTTAAAAGTTCTATTTCGTGGTAAGGTAACGTTTATTTTATTCTTCTTTTCCTCCATCGGTTTTAATAAGTCCCATTTAATTCTAATATCTCGATTAAACATTCTCTGTGATGGTGTAACTCCTGTAGTATCATTACGCGTATTTCTGTAATTAAGTAAAAATTTGCTAAGTGCGATATCTGGGTCTATTTTAATATTCCTTTTCATGTGTGTTTTGAACGTTCTAACCATGCGTTCAACCTGGCCATTGGATTGCTGGTGATAAGCAGATGTAAGCACATGTTTAATACCAAAATTGTTGCAAAATTTTTCAAAATCGTTACTCGTAAAGTTAGTACCGTTATCAGTAACTATAGTTTCAGGTATTCCGTATAGCGAAATAGTTTTAAAGATTTCTTTTAAAGTAACATTAGTCGTAATATTTTTAACAGGAATAATAATTGGAAATTTGCTATAGGCATCGACTATTATCAACCAATTTTTTGCGAAAAACGGACCCGCATAATCTATATGTATCCTTTCAAACGGTTTAGTTGCCGAAACCCATGGTTTTTGTATCTTAATAGGATTATCGTGATATATATTACAATCGTCACAACTTTTCACTTCCGTAACAATATCATTATTTATGCCAGGCCACCACATGTAATCTTTGGCTAAGGATTTGATTTTTCCTGCTCCCAAGTGACCTTCATGTAATGACTGTAGTATAGTTTTTCTCATATTAGACGGAATTATGATTTTATTGCTTTTGTAAAGACAATCTTTAATTATACTTAATTCCAATTCAATGTTTTTATAAATATTATTCATTATAGGTCTGTTGTTATTAATATCATTTATGACTTGTTTTAATTCCGTATCTTTCAAAGTTTCATCACGGATTTGATCAAAGTTAATAGGTAAATCCTCATATTCATTTATAATGGTTACATTTTCAATAGTTTCATCACGACATACTTGTGGTAATCTTGAAAGGCAATCAGGAACAACATTATATTTACCGGCTTTATACTTTATATAAAAATCATATCCTCCTAATGTAATATTCCACTTCTGGAGTCTTAACGACATGGTGCTATTATCCTTGAGACCCTTGGTGAAGATGTGAACTAGAGGCTTATGGTCAGTAATAATTGTAAATTTTGTGCCGATTAAATATTCCTGAAATCTCTTTATGGCAAACATTATAGCGAGAGCCTCACGCTCAATATTGGTATAATTCATTTCAGATTTTAATAAAGTTCTCGACGCGAAAGCTATAGGTTTTTCTTTACCATCTTTTTCAATATGAAATAGTACAGCTCCTAAACCACATTTTGATGCGTCAGTGGCTATCCCTATAGGTAATTCAGGGTTAAAATATGTCAAAGCAGGTGGAAGACTAATTAACTTCTTTAGATCATTAAAACTTTTAGAGTGTTCTAGATTCCAAGCCCATTTTTCTTTATTGACAATCTTATAAAGAGGATCGGCAATTTCCGCAAAATTGTTCAAAAATTTTCTATAGTAGCCAGCCATTCCCAGAAATGTTGATAATTCAGCAGCTGATTTTGGTTCTGGCATATTAATTATTGCTTCAATTTTGTCGTGATTAGCATGAATCCCCTTAGCGTCAATATCATGACCCAGGAACCTCACTTTGTTTTTAAAGAACACACTTTTATTAAAGTTAGGTATTAGCCCAAACGATGATATTCTATCGAACACTTTTTTTATGTTGTTTAGGTGGGCTTCATCGTTTTTTCCAGTTATAAGTAAATCATCAATATAAAATATAACGTCATCCATGTCCCCGAAGATTTGATCCATAATCTGTTGAAAAATTGCAGATGAGGTCTTAAGCCCAAAAGGAAGTCTAGTAAATTGGTAATATCCCTTATGCGTAGATATGGTTAAAATATTTCTGCAACTTTTATCAATTGGAATCTGTAAGAAAGCATTTTTAAAGTCAATCTTCGTAAATTTCTTTCCTTCCGAAAGTTTAGCAATTAGATCATTAATTCGTGGTAGAGGGTATCTAAAGTCTTCTAGAGCTGGGTTTACAGTATCCTTAAAATCAGCGCAAAGCCTAATGCTCCCATCTTCTTTATAGACAGCAGTAACAGGACTTGCCCATCGGACATCATTCACCGGCTCAATTATTTTATCATGTATCCATTTCTTAAGTTCATTACTAACAAGATTAATTTTTGAATAAGGAATACGTCTAGGCGGTATAATTTTAGGTTGGGCATCATTTCTTAAATGTAACTTGACACTTGCTTTGTTGATTGGCCCATTAGTTAATTTCGATTCACACTCTTTAATCAATTTTTTTATTTCATCTTCGTAATTAGTGTCAATATTTGCTATAAATTTATTTAAAATATTTTTGAAAGCATTGATCCACATACGTCCCAACAAGGCATTTTTACTTGATTCAACCACTACCGCTTGTAAATATTTGGACATACCATCATAAGTCACTTTAACTTGAGTAGTTCCTATGATTTTGATTAAATTCCCGTCATAAGCAGTGAGTTGTAGCTCGGATTTCTTAAGATCTCTAATACCAAGTTTTTTAGCCAGACCATGAGGTATGATAGTGTATTTGGATCCAGTGTCCACCTGCATACAAGTAACAACATCGTTCACTTTTACAGTGGTCATAAATGCGTTATCATTGTCATTAATCACGTCACCAGATAAATTGTTGACATTAAAATCATTATCATCTTTGTTCTTTGTAGAATCAACTTTCTCTTCAATAATTTCTTCAATATTCATGTTGTAATCATTATTGTATTGTATTTGCTTTTTATTATTTTCGTCGCCATTTCTATAATTATTTGAGTTGTTATTATATTGTATTTGCTTTCTCTGAATATTATCATTACCTCTATAATTATTTGAGTTGTTGTTATATTTATGGGTGGTGACGATATGGTGCGAGGTTCGAGTCAGGAAAAATATATTTTATTAACTTTATTGACTAATTTCTTTTTCTTTTCTTAAGGTATTTATACGTTTTTATAAAATATAAATTAGAATATAAACAAATATAAAAAATAAAATAATATAAAAAAAGTAAAGTTAAACCGAAAGTTATATAAATAAGGTTACGCAAAATAATAAGTAATATAAGTTGAATTACAAAAATAAAAAGTTAAGTTGAAAAGATAAATTTGAATTCATAAAATGTAATATAAAAATAAAATTAGATTACAAAAATATATAATTATAATAACGCAACATTCTCCCTCTTCTGATAATTTCATCGGAGAAGACATAGAGAGTTTGTTGTTCTAGAAGTTTTTCCCGTTTCGATTGTATTCGGTTTCTTCTTGGTTAGCGCATAAGTCTCAAATGTTCTCGTAGGTTTGATGAAATCGTTGAACGTTATCGTTAGCTTGATATCCTTATCGTATTTCTCATATTTCATAATTAATCCAGTCGAATATTGGAATTTGGAATAAATCGGAATATATAATTTGGAATAGTTGATCAAATCAAATATATGAATATGCACGAATAAAATTTTGAATTTTGGAACAATAAAATATGTAATAAGGAATGATAATTTATGTAATAAGGAATGATATTTATGTAATAAGGAATAAAATTTTAATCCAGAATAAGGAATGATAAATTATAATAATTATTATATTATTTTTAAGTTAATCATAGCGTTTTATACTTTTAGCGTTTTATGCGTTTTATATTTTTAGCGTTTTATATTTTTTGCGTTTTACATTTTTTAGCATTTCATATTTTATAAGCGTTTAATTTTTCGTGTTTTAGTGTTTAATTAATTTTTGTTTATTTTCTATCTCCCAGGTTAAAATATGCAAATAATATATTATTCACATTTCCCTCTCTTTAAATAAAATTTTAAATTTCACACCCTAATTTTAATTCAAAAAAAAATTCTTCATAAGATAGTTTTGAAAATTCACCACATAATTTAAATATATTTTTCTAAAATGAATGTTTTTTTTTTTTGTCTTCAAAGCTTTTATTTTCAAAAACTTTTTATGTATTACTTATAAGGGTTATTTGAATCAATCATGTGATTTAAAAATTACATTTTAACATATTTAAAATTAAGTTTTATCTTCTTGTTTAGGATTTTTAATATTTTTAATTATATTTAAGAATTCATCTTTAGGTTTATGTTAATTTACAACAATTGGTCATCATTCAAGAAATCAAAAAATATCAATATTATCCATTATGATTTTACATTTTAGTAATTTTAAAAATTTATAACATGCCTTTATCCTGGCATAAAATTTTAATTTATAATACTTCTTACGTGGATTAGAATAATAAGTAACCATCATTGGTCTCACAAAATAGAATTCATAACCTATCGTTCAACTTCCATATCAGTTCTTCCTAGGTTGTCACATTAGGTTAGGTGCTGGCTATTATATTCCAGTCCAACATCCAGAGCCGGGACACCATAAAGAAAGAAGCTTTTTGCATGAAAGAACGTACTAAGGTTTGATTCTTGGTAATCTCAGTAGTTTAGGTAGTCACAATAGATAAGGTAGTCATAACATCACAATAGATAAGGTAGTCATAATAGGTAGTCATCTCCATAGGTTAAGCACAAGGTAGAGTCATAATAGGTAGTCATCTCCATAGGTTAAGCACAAGGTAGAGTCATAATAGGTAGTCATCTCCATAGGTTAAGCAATCAACACAATAGGTAGTCATATAAATAGAGTCATCTCAATGGATTAAACAATCGTCACAATAGGTAGTCTAAATAGAGTCATCTCAATGGATTAAACAATCGTCACAATAGGTAGTCATAGAGTCATCTCAATGGATTAAGCAATCGTCATAGATTAGATGGTCATCTCAGCAGATTAGGTAGTCATCTTTTTCTAGTCCACCACCCAAAGGGCACCATGCAAAGAATATGGGTGGTGACGATATGGTGCGAGGTTCGAGTCAGGAAAAATATATTTTATTAACTTTATTGACTAATTTCTTTTTCTTTTCTTAAGGTATTTATACGTTTTTATAAAATATAAATTAGAATATAAACAAATATAAAAAATAAAATAATATAAAAAAAGTAAAGTTAAACCGAAAGTTATATAAATAAGGTTACGCAAAATAATAAGTAATATAAGTTGAATTACAAAAATAAAAAATTAAGTTGAAAAGATAAATTTGAATTCATAAAATGTAATATAAAAATAAAATTAGATTACAAAAATATATAATTATAATAACGCAACAATTTTTAACTAAATAGATGGCGTTCTTTATGCAAATTGTTACAATATTTATTATCAAAAGCATTTATTAGTAAAATTTATTATAATTTAACTGTAATTATATTATATAACTGTCAAATACGTCTATAGAAGTGGCATTTTATCTAATATTTTATAACCAACTGTATATAATAGAGGATTATAAACTATATGTCTGTATGTCTATTTACCTACTTTTTATAAAGAACTCTCTTATACTTATTTGGACTTTGAAAATATTTTTAGGAATAGGTATGATAATTTAATTTAAAAATTAATATACAGTTGATTAGTAATTTTGAACTCGGCTAATTACAATATTAAATTTGTTAGTTTTCAATTAATATTATATTTATTTAATTAGGGTTATATAATAATTTAAATAATAATAGTCAATTAAGCTTCAACTGTTAATGCTAAATTGATATTTAATGAGTGGTATTGATATTCTATTTTTAACGCAGAATTTGATTGCAAGCTGACATAGTGAAAATATAATTTATGTGTATTAATCTAATCTAATATTTAAAATTATATACATTTAATAAAAATTTAGACAGTCTTATTAATTTTTAAATAATAAAATTAAATCCATATATTACTTAATAGAATTATAAAAGAAATCCTTCAGGGGTCAATCAAAATAATTTATTTTTAGTTCAAGGGGTTAAGATTCCATTAAAAAAAATTTTTTTTGCTTCTAGGTGCTATTCAAATTTTTCATGGGGCTCGAGCCCCGTTACGCCACTGCATTGTGGGATGAATAATAAGATGTTAAATTTTAATAAAAATTTTATTAAAAATAAATAGATGGCATTAAAGAGTTGAATGCAAATGGTTACTGATATTTATTATCAAAAGCATTGATTAGTAAAGTTTATTAAAATATAATTGTAACATATTCTATAACTGTCAAATATATCTGGCATTTTACTTAATATTATGTAACCAATTCTATAAAATAGAAGATTATCAACTATATGTCTACTTACTTTTTATAAAGACATTTCTTGTACTTGTTTGAATCTTGGAAATATCTTTAGGAAGAGGCATGGTAATTAAATTTATCAATAAATAATATAGTTGATTAGTGAATTTGAACTCGGCTAATTACAATATTAAATTTGTTAATTTTCAATTAATAAATGAAAATATTTATTTAATTAGGGTTATGATGAATATGGATGGTGTTAAGAAAATTATCTCTTTTATTTACAATATCAAAAACATTTATTTAAAAAACTAAAAATATTTATATAATTCTAAAGTTTATATAAAAAAATATAACTCTTGAGATTTGACTAGCTCTTTTAAATATACGGCTTAAGTTTATAATTTTTTACTTGATAAATTAAAATAAAATAAAAGACTAGGTATTCTATTTTATTTATCAACACTTACTTGAAAACATTTTCTGGAATTTTACTCATCAATATTTACTTTAAGATATTTTTTGAACTGTTACTCCAAATATAGCATAACCCACCCACTGGTGTAAAATAAAATATCTGCTTGCTGGGACTTATCGCTAAAACATTTAGTATGTGGCATAATAATCAAATTTAATGAAACAAAGAAAATTAAAATAAATGGTAAACTTTTTTTTATCATACATAATTATTATTCTAATCAGTTTTTAAAAAATTTTTGAAATTTAAAAGGTGGGTAAGGTTCATTAAATATAATAAATATTTTATAGAAGAAAATAATCTTAATATTAATTTTAAAAGGTATTAATTTTTTTTACTAATTGTCATAAAATTAACCCCCCCCCCCCCACCTCAATATGTTAGAAATCCCTGTATATAATAATTATCAAAATCATTTAGATATTTTATTAAATTTATAATCTTCATTTCCTTAAAATATATATATTAAATACTCCTATTTATTATTTTCAGATTTACAGATGACACGGCAAAAAATCATTATTTGTTGGCAAAATATTTTTTTTAAAATAATTTAAATTTTTTTTAAAAATTAATAATTTTAATCTAAAAATTTTTGTATCTATTTGTCGTACGTAATCATTAATTAATATATAAATAGATCCTGTGATTTATATAAGTATATAAATTTTTTTTAAAAATCAGGTGATTTTAAAATTGACAAATTAAGATTTGAAACAACATACTTTTCTGTAGCATTGTGATTGAATTAATTGATTTTATGTTAAAATACAATTTTATATATCTTATTGTTAGAATGATGAGCCGCCATTATTGAGACTGGGGGTAAATAGTGGGGTCTTAGCGACATTCGCTTAAAGGGTCTATAGGGTCCTATAAATTAAAAGGTTTTATCGTTTTTAGTTTCATTAACCTCTTCAATGTTAACTGTGTTAAAATTAAGGTTATAGTGAAGGAACTTAAAAAGTCAACAAAGGCTAATTTAATATGTTTTGAAAAAAATCCGAGAGTGAGCAGTAGGTATAGTGAAAATTTTTGGCGAAAACTTATTATCTGTTGGTATATAATTGTAAAATATTATTTAACTGATTGCGTAATAAAAAAACTTTTGTCCCTCAGCTTGGATATTTACTCTTCCAGAGCCCTATTTAATCTTACCTTTTAAATGGGTATATTCATATTCATATTTATTTATTTATTTTCAATTAACCAAAATTTACTTTACATTTTTTTAAAAATTTTTGTGCAAAATTACATTTCGCTAATGATATAGGCCGTTTGGGTCACAATATATCAATCTACTAAACAACGAACAAATTTCATTAAATCACTTTTTAATATATAAATTAATTGCTCGATATCTGCAACTTAGAATCAGTCCTAATTTTACCCAATAAGGTAGTTTCAGAATAAAAAATTGCCCCCCCCCCTCCGGATCCAAAACCAGGGTCCTGTTCTCAATCCTGTGTAATAATTTATTTGATGCTTGGAATAAATTCTAAAAATATGTGTATACATATTAAAATTCACTATACATTGTTTAAAAAATAATCATATTTTCAAGAGTCTAGGCTGTTTTCCTTGCTTCAATTCTTTTGTCTCAAGTCGACAGCTGTTTAAATAACAGTTTTTGAATTTGTATGTGTACAAGGTATAAGTGCGGCCTGCTGATTAACGTAAAGGATTCCTCATATAAATTTTCATCTAAATTAATTAAATATTTAGTTTGATTGAAATAATGACAAATGAAGAATACCTAGCTTAGCTCAGGTTATACGCTACGTAAGTCGTAGATAATTTTCTCTTAGCCTTATTTCGGATGACACCGAAAACTCAGGTAATCTATTATCATCTCATCATGGCTGACCTCAAATAGATCTTTATGTTTAATCCTTGCATCGGTTACTATTATTAGCAAAATTCGTAAAGGTATTGATGTGTTTAGGTAAATCTCTTGTATTTTTCTATCATAAATAAATTTTAGTACAGCTTATGGAGAGCTGTTTAATTCAAGTCAGTATAATTGCTAAATATTTATAATATTTGAATGCTTTTGATAGTCACTAAAGAATCGAATAGTTTATAAGAAATCAAAATATTAACTATGGTTCTCAATTTGCAAATCGAGTATAAATAATGATTGTATCCGTTTACTATTGCATTTAAAAAAAAACTGTCATTTTTTTTGGAAGGGGAGGTTTTGGAATGTAAATTCATCTTTACTTTTATAGTCTAACTTTGCTTTTCTAGAGTTAACTCCGCTGGTATTTCGAACCGATAGAAGATGCAAATTTATTTATCTGTAATAATTATACAAAGACTTAGTCAAATCCATTTTCCTGATAGTCTATCAAAAAGAAATAATTTATATTGACTTGACAACAATTTTTTTTATCAAAATTCGGAGAAATTCAGGGATTCGTATCCATGGGGGGAGATGCAGAACCACCCAAAATTTTTTTGGCCCCAAACCTGATCCCCCCAAAAAATTTTGGCCCCCAAAAATGGCCGCCAAAATTTTTCCGGCCTCCAAATTTAAAAAAAATATATTAGTTATCAAATTTTAACTAAAATTAAATAAAATTACAACAAAATTTTTAGACAAATATTATTTAATTTATACAAATTAATAAACGAACATACCTATAAAAATATAAGTTATAAAATATCTATTCACTCATTAGTCGCCCAAGTAATGAATTTTGACAAAATGGATAAAGCTAGTGTTGTTAAAAAGTCAGTGGGGCAGGTTCAACAAAAATTACATGCAAAAGATGAATCATAATTTATTCTTCTGGACTATTTATAGCATGTTTTCATACACCATCCAAAAAGATCCTGAATTAAATAAAATTATGAAATGAATATCCAAAATTCACAATAACATCATCCCAAATTCAAAATGAAGTATATAATCTATGGCAGATATGGTGCTGAAATATATCAGAAAAATATAACAAAAGTGAGATGCCTTTTTTTTTGTCTTAAGGCTGATGAGACAAAAGATGCACCAGGGTAAACCTGAGCATAATTATTCGTTATATTTTTGTGGAGAATTTAAGAATATCTAATATGAATTATTAATTTACAATGTCTTTCTGCTGAAAGCATTATTAATTGTATTTTAAAGCAACTTAATGAATTAAATATTAATTCATCGAATGTAATAAGCCAGGTATATGATGGTAGAAACTTTATGTCTGGCAGGCTTCAAAAAAAAATTAATAATATAGTGCATGTATAATAATATTGCATTTTTATAATTTATCTAATGCATTGTATAATTTTTTTAAGCGTTTTAACGCATCCTGTAAATATGCAGGCCATACTCTTGAGATACTTTTAGACCAGAGGTGGACTAATGATTAAAAGCATCTCGTATTATTTATGAGAATTATGAGGCTATTGATGAAGTATTATTTTACTCTTCTAACAGCCTTTAACTTATGGGTATCACCTCCAAATTCAGTCGAAGCATCTGGCAATGCATTAAAATAAATTACATTATATTGGCCATTATAATTTATGAATGCTAACAATAGATCCACTAAATAAATATCTAAAGTCAGTAGGTACTAATAGAGTGAATGTTAATGTATTAATAAATAATAAGGTGATAATTCTTTTTATTTGATAAGAATTATGGCTGAAAAACTTATATCAATATTTAATCTCATACCTCAAAAATGTACTTAAAACGCTTACAAATATTTAAGATTTTTTAGGCGATAAAAAATTGCAATTTGATTGTGGAAAGGACTCCAATTGGAGTTTTAAAAAAAAGAATTATTATGAAATAATTGTGGTTTGTTTTTTAGATAGATTTAGAGATGATTATAATCCTCTATCATGTTTTAATACATGCCCCACCCCCGTAACCCTGATTATTTTATATCAGATAAAATGGCCCATTAGAATAATTATTAAACTTAAATGTGGAAATGTTACATCATGAAAAGAAATAGAAAAGGATTTAGCCAGAAGTTAAAGAAACACATAATTTTAAAAATATCGTAAATATTAGGTATAAAAAACATCATCTTACATTTAAAGTATTGTATAAATGCTACTCAGCAGCCATCATCATTGGGGTATCAACGGCCTCTGTGAGATTTCATTCTCTCCACTAAAGATAGTTCTATCAAGTACATCGATGAAAGATTGCCATAAATAAAATTTAATATTAATGGCTTATTAAAATAAATAACACAGAATTTAGCCTTTAATTCATTTATGTTAAAATTTAAAAATAAAATCGTTGTATTATATATGATAGCATTATTATTTATAAATTTTTAATAAAAATAGCAAAATAAATTCCTGTGTGCCTAACTATTTTCTTTATTTCAAAAAAATATTTGCCCCCTAAGTAAGCAGTTGTCACCCCCCCCCCGCCCCTACCACCTGCGCTATGGCCCTGGAAACACCCGAACTCTATATATATATATAAATATAATATTATATATATATATGAATACAATACATATAATATAATATTATAGAGTTGTTAGAGATCTGCAAAGTACTAAGTTAACTAAGTTATCCTTCATTTTATTTTTTGGGTTTTAATCTACCCTTCTCTTATAGTAATTTAAAACTAAGTTTACTAAACTATCCACCATTTTATTTTATTTTTAAATCTCCCCCTCTCCTATATTAAATATATCCTCCATTTTAGATTCCATTTTAAATTATTATTTATATCCTTTTTAAAATTATTAAATTTAGCATTCAGAACTCCATCTTATTTTTTTATTTATTCATGTATTATTTGTCGGGTTCCTTTTATTATTATTTATTTTTTTTGTTTGTTTTCTTTTCCTTTTATTTCCAAAATGATCATAACTTTGGAATATTGTAAATAAATGGTAATTTATAATTTTGTAATTTAATTTATAATTTTTAGAAATTTTGAATATTATAAATAAATAACATGTAAATTACTAAACTATTATGAACTCCATGTTTTTTTATTTTAATTATTTTATTTACTTTTCTGTAATAAATTAGATATCGAAACGGAAACAACTAGAGTAGGTCTACATAATTGTTTTCTTTTTCACCCATTTATATTATATTTAAGAATTTTTCTGCCATACTTAAAACTTAAAATAAATTTTAATTTATATTGCAATACTTTTATATTTATCGTAATTTACCCAATCACTCGGATCCTAGTAAATACTCCGAATTAAAGGTTAATATTTCGCTTATTTATTTTCTCTCCATAAGTTTTTTTGTCGCTTTTACCTCCTTTGATCCTCCCAAATTTATTTTATAAAAGATTTAATTTTCTTAAGATATATAGTTTTTCTAACTGTATTTAGTCCTACACGAAACTCTTTATCTCAAAATATGAACGAAATAGAATATTTAATAATGGGGCACTAGTCTTTCTCCGGCTTCGTCTAGGGGTTCGGGCCTACTTTAAAAAAAATTAGGGTTCGGGTTGGGTCGGGCCTAATATTTTTTAAAAAAATCCGGGCCGGGTCGGGCCGGGCCTTAAAAAAATTTTTAATATTGGTACTAATATTTTTTGCAAAATAAAAATATTTAATTTTATTTGAAGAAGCTAGACGCCATATGATGGCATGTATCTTTTATTCTTGGTATAAATATATAATTAAACTTTTTTTTAAGAAACAAGGCGGCAACATTTTTTATTTGTAAAATATAAATATTTAATTTTATTTATTTAGAAAGTAGACGCCATATGTCATATATATTTTATTATGGGTAAAATAATTTAAATGTTTTTTTATAAAACTTAAATTTTAAATATAATTTAAAAATGAATTTAATTTTTTTAAAAAAACAAATACAAAATGGAACATATATTTGTATGCCCCATTTAGGTAATAGCAATATATGGGAAAATTTTGAAGACATATTTGATGATAAAAACAAAAAACTTGATTACGTCCAATGTAAAAAATGTAATAGTATATTACAATATAAAAGCACATCTGGAAATTCTCATTTAAGACGTCACAAGTGCGTTAAGAATGACGATTCCTCTATTCCTAAAATAACTAGGTATATTCAAAAGAAAATAGATCTAAATTCTTCCTTAACTATTAAAAAGAAACTATGTGATACCTTGATCTATTATTGCGCCAAGGACATGCGTGCCTTTGATTCGATAACTGGAGATGGCTTTATAAAAATGGCTCAAAATTTTATTCAAATTGGCTCCATTTACGGTAATATTGACTGTAGCGAAATTATTCCCCATCCAACTACTTTATCGAGAAATGCTATAGTTATGACGGATCAAATTAGAACAAATTTGGTTAATAAAATAAATGTTCAATTATTTGATAAAAAATGCTCTGCTACAACAGACATGTGGACAGATTCTTTTAAAAAGTTTTCCTATTTAACTGTTTCAATTCATTATATCGAAGGTGAAACCTTATATAAACATGTTTTATTTACGAATAAGTTTAAAGAAGAGAAAAAAACCGCCGCGAACATACATAAGGAAATGCTACAAAATTTTGCTGCAATTGGAATAATTCCCGATCAAGTGAAAAATATAATATTTATATCTGATCAAGGAGCTAATATAATTAAAGCCCTAGAAAAATACACCAGATTAAATTGCAGCGCACATCTATTAAATACTGTTCTTCGAAATACCTTTAAGGAACAATCTTTGAAAATTATCGCTCCTAATATATATCAAACCCTTATTTCTGCTAAAAAATTAACCATGTATTTTAAACAAACCGGCATGAATCAATATTTAGACAAAACATTACAACAAGATATCGAAATTAGATGGAATTCAAAATTAAATATGTTGAAATCTATTTATAACCAATATGATGACATCGTCAATTTTTTATCATCCAAGGGAGATATTAATAAAATGGAAAACTTGGAGAAATCTATTTTGAAAAATTTGATTGATATTTTATATCCTTTTGATAAAGCTACTAAAGAACTAGAAGGAGATATTAATCCTACTTTACATAAAGTACTGCTATGCTTTAATAATATTCTTCACGAGGATTTAAATGATTCATTTTATCAAAACAATGAAATAAAAGAAATAAAAACCAATTTAAAAAATTTTTTATTATCTAAATTTAAAATCAATATTTTGCATAAAATAGCGACATTTTTATGCTCCAAATATAGAAAATTAAGAATGTTATCATCAATGGAAATATTAGAAGTATAGAATTCAGTCAAAAATATAATTAATTCTGAAGAATATTGTCCTTCAATTGATATTATAGATTTGGATATTCAAGGCGTTTCTCAAATTGTGGAATCGCCTAAAAGATCTAAAGGTACATTTAAAATTGTTCTATTTATATTATTTTTATATATCAGGCAATGAATATGAAAGATGGGAGGACAATGATGAAGAATATGAAAAAAAAGAAACAGATGAGCTTGAAATTTATAAGAATTTAAATATAAAAGAGAATAATGAAAATATAGATCCAGAAAAAGATATATTAAAATGGTGGAATAAAAATGAAATTAGATTACCAAAGATGACAAAATTGGTTAGAAAAATTCTAGCAATTCCTGCAACGTCCACAACTTCAGAGAGAACTTTTTCAAAGACTGGAAGGTTATTAGACGAAAGAAGAAATAGACTGTCACCAGAAAATGTTGATGCTTTGATATTTTTAAATGATAATTATAAATATGAATCTAATATATAGTTGTGTAATTTAACATTATAATTATTGTTTGGTTTATAGGTATTTTTGATAGTATTTTAAATAAATAAATACTAAATAAATTTTCTGTTTACTAAGATATTTTTTGCAAAAACAAAATCTTAAATATAAAAAATAAAAAATAAACTAAAAGCTAAAAAAAATATAATTATTACTTTAGGATGAATTAAAAAAAATTCGGGTTCGGGCCGGGCCGGCAAAAATTTCGGGTTCGGGCCGGGCCGGCAAAAATTCCGGGTTCGGGCCGGGCCGCCAAAAGTTTCTAAAAAAAATTCGTGTTCAGGCCGGGCCGGGAAAAATTTTTTAAAAAAAATTTCGGGCCGGGTCGGGCCTAAAAAATTAGGCCCGTGCAGATCACTAAGCTGAGTTGGTATCAAATTGATTAAATTGCATCAACAAGTGACTCCTATCATAAAATCTTTTCAAAGCTAAGCATGACAATAATTTAATTAGGACCTTCCCATATATTTGTAGACGGCTGATAAAGAAAACTTAATGCTGTTTAATTAGGCAAAAGAATGAGCAGGAGTCTATATTGCATTTTTCAGCATCGATTAAACCAAATTCAACTAATGAGAACGGTAGTAAAGGATGTGAATTTATTAATCTGAATTTTTGAACCCCATTAGGCTTACCCCGCATATCAGTCAGGGTCACTATTGAGCTATAGCCACGCATAATTTCTGATTTATATTAAGATCTGAGAGTTCCATTATTATTTGTTCACTCGACCACACTCCCATTTTATCAAATATCGCAAACAATAAAACAAAAATAATAATCATATAATAAATAATAATAAAGGATTGACAAAAATATTAATGGAATTCTTTCCTCCTGCTGCCATTCAAAAAATGATATTTTTTTTGGTATATTATCAATATTTTCTAAAATAAAATTAAATAAAAAATTATGATATCAATCGATCTGAGAAATTTGAAAAACTTAAGATGCTAATCCTTTATCAATGTTAAATTTTCACTAACATCTTCAATTTTACATGAATGTAACCATTAACTAAAACATATAATTGTATATATAGTTGAATGTTTATTCAATAATTATAATTGCTAAACTACAGAAATTTAATATAACCTCTCAGTGTTCTCTAAACCCCCCTGCCTATGATACTGAGCCCTTAAGGATTAAAATATAAAATGATTCGATTATAAAAGGGATATTTATTATGTATGTTATAATGTAGTTAAACTCTAACCCCCCTTCCCCCAAGCGCTTTCCCATATCCCTTACCTTAATAAATATTTGTTAAAATGAAAAAAAATTAATTCCTCAAGATCAAGGGAGTTTACTAAGGCAAGGTTCTACTATATTAGTAATATTATAAAACATTAATAAATATGGTTTACTTAATGTTCAAAAACCGTTAAGCATGTTTGATATTTGTGGGCTAAATAAAAAAAATTGTTAACTTTATATCACGCCTTGTAGGCTTAACGACCACCAATGTTTAAAAAAATCTCATATTAATGATGACAAATTGATTTTATTTAATTTTAAATCATACCAGCAAAATAAATAATAATTATAAAGCTATTTTTCCTCCTTACTCAGATCACATTTTGTTATATCATATTTGTAATTGACGCTGATGTTAGAATATAAAATCATATATAAATTTAAGAAAATACTAATAATAGGTATAATTCAAAAAAAATATACTTTATTTAAAGCTTCATTAGTTTCTCCTTAACGTTTAATTAACGTTTAATTAATGTATATTTTACAATTAATTTTAATTTTTCTTGAAGTTAATGTCATTTGAACCTTGAATTATATACTTACTCGACATTAAGTTGGAAATTAATTAAAATAAAATCCTATAATAAAGAATTAATGGCACTTAATGGGATAGAATAAGATAAAAAATATTCTTTTTTAAAAAAATTCTGTTTCCCTTAAATTTTTATCTCCAAGAGTGTTGTGGAATCTTGAATTTTTGGTTGGATATGACGTAAAGCATAGCTAGGGAGAGCATGAGCACAACGACTGCTAATGAGACACCTGCGTAAATGACCCAGTCGAACTTGTTCTGGTATTTGTGGCTAAAATAATAAGAATCCGGCACTTTAGAGAACCGGGATGTCAGATAGGCTACTACAGAACCCTTCGAGCGTCTGTTTCTAGATTGATAATTTTGATGATCTATGGCACTGGCGTCAAGATAATCTTGTTTCAAATTGTTACTGGACAGTTCCCTGATTGTCTGCATAGAGTGACGTTTGTGGTAAGGATCAGGATGGATCCTTAGGAAATCGTAACTTGGTCTTCTTAGTCCGTGCATGGCTTATAAAACTATGCAAATTAATAAATCGTTTTATATTAATATTAAGGTGGGGTATAAAGAATATAAGATGATCTATATATTATAAACATAGGATGGGATCTTATATGCCTGGAGGTTATAAGGCCAGGAGGGGTTTTCTTCTAGAGTATTAGTAAACTCAAATGGTCGGCTATGAATCCATTTATATCAGACCAAATTCATGTTTTCAAACAACTATTTAAGCTGCTTAACCTCAACTCGAATTAAGTTTTTGAAAAATTGATTATGTCGTCAGAAGACTCGATAAGCCGACTCGTTTTTCTAGAATTAATAGTTTAAAACCCTATTTTTTAAATTAATATGGATATTTGATTAACTTTTTTCTATTATTACAAAATATAATATGAAAAATTTAATATATCAAAATGAAATTGATTTAAACCAATTTCCATCTTTGGTGTAAAAATAGTATAATAAATCTAATATATCAAGATTTAGAGGAGTTCTTCTTTCATCTAAACTGCGAAAGGCAGTTAAAAAAATTTGCTCGTTGTATTCTGAAGTTAACAATTATAAAATGGTTAGCCGAACCCGGTGTGGCCTGGTATTTGATTAAAGAAAAAATAATTATAGAAATATACAAAAAAATTAAAAAGATATAGTCGAGTTTTCTTAATAGAAACTTGTTTCAAGTCGCAGCTAAACGACTTAGCCATCTACAATTCTCCTTCCCTTTTCCCTGACTGAATATTATGATTAAATGTAAATTAAAAAATAAAAAAGTTTACAAAAAATAGAGGGGTGCTAGGCAAATCAATGATCTGCCATATCGATAAGTAGTTAGTTGAATTTTTAAAATTGTGGCAAAGTTTTAGAATAAAGAATGCACTTAAATCTAGAAATATTAGATTCCTTATAATTTTAGGAAAAATGGATTACAATTGCTTCATTTAATTTTCTAAATGTTTCATATAATTTACATCATGTTTACAATAAATAAAAGATATATTTAGAAACATCATAAAATTATCAATGAAATAGCAAAAATACGTAGAACTATTAATTCTAAAAAAAATAATTTGAACTCATGAGTTGACTCGGGATGACTCACCATTCGGCTCAGGAGCCCGACTCGCCAGTAGATTCTGTAATCGGACATGCTAGTTAATTAATGCCTCGTTCGTTAGTAGCTCAAATAACATATTTATAATAATAGTATTTATAATTATATTAACACGATATTCTATATAAAATTAAACTTTCTTTGAACAGGCAACATATTTTAAATTATAAATCAAATTTTAAAGATAGTGATTATTTAGGGCTAGTTCAGAGGTTCATATCATATGAACCGTTTATATACCAATTTTATATACCAGAAATTATTATCTTATTTTTTTAAAATATAAATATGTTAATTTTTATAGGTTTAGTTATCACAAAAGCTACATGTAAGGGCGCAACCCAAAACTTGTCTCAAATCTTTCAAGTTTTAACAAACTAGTGTTAAGGTTATGAAAATTACATTTTTGTTATGGCTACATTTTTAATTTTTAATTTTTAAATAAAAAATGTTTATCATATGATTTTTAATAAAGCTTTAAAGGTTTTCGAATTAAATTTCTTGATGTTTTGGACATAGGAAAAACAACATAAATAATGAAAAAGGTATTTGTTTGTGTATATAATATATTACAGGGTTTCCCATCCAAAAAAGGAAAAGTCCCAATCAAAAAAGGAAAAGGTTCAATCAAAAAAGGAAAAGTGTCAAACAAAAAAGGGTTCAATCAAAAAAGGAAAAAGTTCAATCAAAAAAGGAAAAGGTCCGATCAAAAAAGGAAAATTGTCAATCAAAAAAGGAAAAGTCCCAAAGGTTAAGGAAAAAGTCCAATCAAAAAAGGAAAAGTGTCAAACAAAAAAGGAAAAGGTTTAATCAAAAAAGGAAAAGTGTCAATCGAAAAAGGAAAATTCCCAAAAGAAAAGGAAAAGGAAAAGGGTCAATCAAAAAAGGAAAATCGTAATTTTTTTTAAAAAAATATATAAACTTTTCAATTTTTCTTAAATTTTTTATTTTTGTCATTCCTTCTTATTTTATTTCTAACTTTTGCGATTTCTTTATTTTATTTTATTTTTTTATTTGTAACCTCCTTTATTTTCAATTTTCAATTTTCAATTTTCAATTTTCAATATTCAAATAATAAATAATATAATGTATTAAAAAAAACGAAAATATAATATTTTAATATATTTAAAAATGTTTGAAAAATATAAAATAATTATTTGTATCTTTTCTCAATTTTTTTTCTTCTCATTTTTGTGGTTTGACTGAAAGTCTTCATTCTTGGTCTGGATGGGTATGACTTGGTCTGAGGGTGGTTGGGGGGGGGGTGTATAGAGAGGGGGGGGGTGTATAGAGAGGGGGGGTAAAAAATAAAATTTAAGAAAAATTGAAAAATTTATAATTATTTTAAGAAAATTATAAAAAATTACCATTTTCCTTTATGAATGGAAATTTTCCTTTTAAGATTGAAACTTTTTGATTGGACCTTTTCCTTTTTTGAATGGGAAACCCTGCATGTTGAGGGCATGACAGTCATACCCATCCAGACCAAGAATGAAGACTTTCAGTCAAACCACAAAAATGAGAAGAAAAAAAATTGAGAAAAGATATAGTGAGAAAAGATACAAATAAAATAAAGAAATCGCAAAAAGTTAGAAATAAAATAAGAAGGAATGACAAAAATAAATAAATTTAAGAAAAATTGAAAAGTTTATATATTTTTTTAAAAAAATTACGATTTTCCTTTTTTGAATATGAATTTTCCTTTTTTGATTGACCCTTTTCCTTTTCTTTTGGGAATTTTCCTTTTTCGATTGACACTTTTCCTTTTTTGATTGGACCTTTTCCTTTTTTGTTCGACACTTTTCCTTTTTTGATTGAACCTTTTCCTTTTTTGTTTGACACTTTTCCTTTTTTGATTGGACTTTTTCCTTAACCTTTGAGACTTTTCCTTTTTTGATTGACAATTTTCCTTTTTTGATCGGACCTTTTCCTTTTTTGATTGAACTTTTTCCTTTTTTGTTTGACACTTTTCTTTTTTTGATTGAACCTTTTCCTTTTTTGATTGGGACTTTTCCTTTTTTGGATGGGAAACCCTGTATCAATCAATAAACATAAATAATGTTATTCAAATGCAATATCACCCATTTTACATACTAATTCTAATCCGTATTTTATCTTCAACTCTAACTCTAACTTATTTGAGGAGGTTTATATGACGTCGGTCAACAAATAGAAATTTATTAACCCAAATTATGTTAAATGCAATAATACAAAATTTATATATTAAATCTAACCCACATCACTGTAACCTTCAATTTTAACCCTAATCGGTTGGTGGAAATAAATTTCAGAAGAAAATTAACTGATTCCAGCTGGGATCGATAACGTGGTGCTGCGCCTCAGATATCTATCCTTTGAGGCACACCTGCTACCCCAAACCAATGAATTTTTGTTAAGTTTAATTTATGAAGTTGTCAAATATTTTATTAAAAACACATAAAAACCAATAATGTTCAATGCTATATATCATATAATTAGTCATTACTCTATCTGTTTTAATTTTAAAAACATTTAAAAAAATGCCATAATGAGGGAAGTAGAGTTATCAAACTTATTTTAATATTTTTTAAAGAGTGGGCAAAGTAATTATTTAAAGTTGAATGAATATAGGAAATCCTTATAAAAATAAAAAAACTTTTAAAAATATGGGTTAAAAAAACTTTTACCACAATTGAATCTGATCGTGGCACTTAACTATTATAATAAAACTTATCTCACAACTGAATTGATTGTGATATTTAACTATTAAAAAAACTTCCAAACATCTAGCTAATATTACAATTCTTTAAAAAATATTAATAACTTAACATCATCTCTATTAGAGCTCCGCGACCAATTTTTATAGTTCGGTCCAGGTCCGAGATTTATCCGAAATTTTTTAAATGTGATTGGCCCAGCCTGGTCCAAAGATTTAATTCAAAAATTAATTAGGTCTAATGAATTTTTAAAAACTGTTAATAATTTTTTTATAAAAAAATATAAAGAAAAAAAAGTGGTTTGAAAAATGTAATTAGAGATTTATTTTGAGTATGGAAAAAGGAAGAACTAAATTCTCAGTACTTCAGTTTTGGATTTGTTAAAGTATCACTATTACCCCATGCGTCTTTTTAGTATTAAACAATATCAGGATACTTATGGTATATATATATATATATGTATCTTCTTACGATACAATTTTTACACATAGGTTTCTTATATATTTTATGATGATAGTAATTTTATTTTAATTCCAATTTAAAAATATATTTAATTATAAAAAAAAATATACACAATTATAATTTAAATTTTTAATTAAAATATAATTAATTTTGTATAAATAAAAAAAATATAATATTTTAATATAAATTTTATGAAATAAGACCTTAATTCATTAAATATTTCAATACCATCCACAGCTCTGTATTGTTGTTAAAGGCTCGATTTAAAAAAAAACTAATCCAGTATTTTAGCCAAATAATTAAGTAAGCTTGTAGATTTTTCTCATATATGACAGATAGGTTGGACATCTATTAACGGAATCTCAAGGTACGCTAAAAGTGTCAATTAAAAAAGGCAAAAGTCTGATAAAAGAAGGAAACGTCAATCGAAAAAGGAAGAGGTAAATTTTATAATAAAATAAAGAAATTTAACTTTTTTTTCTTTAAATTTTGCTTGGCTTTTATTTTTTAAAATTTTTTTTTACTAGTATTATGATTAATTTTATCAAAACTTATAAAAAACTGAATGAAGCGGAAAGAACCTTAATAATTATTTCCAAACCGGAACGAACTGATATTAATTAGTTGAAAATAACAGGAATTAAATCTTTTAAAAATTATACCTTTTTTTAAATAATGATAATTGAAATTTTCTAATGTAAAAATTTATTTTTTTAAAAATTCAACTCCAATAAAATTTATGAGGGCGCTACCAATCCTTCCCTCTTTAGAGGAAAATCTTGGATAATATAATATATATTTAGAATAAAAAAAAATTCTCTAGAGCAAAGTCGACTGAAATTGAAGTTCGGAGGGAGGGGGTGTAAATTATGAAAAGGCTAGTCATTTGAATAAAATTGAAAGGAGATAATTAATTTATTATTTTTTTTGCTAATTTTTATTTTTTAGGGAGTTACGAGCGGGTAGGGGGTAAATCGTCATTGACTTCAAAGGGGGGAGGGGTTTAAAAGCGCTTGTTTTAGATTAAAAATTGGGCATAATTAACTGAATGTGATGACAAAAATAAACTGATCTATTTTAATATCTCGAAAATTATCTCACTGAGAAAGACAAACTCTTTCTTTGTGTTTCTTTCAAATATGATAAAATAATTTTCTAAATATCATATAAATATTTTTATAAAAAATATTAAAAAATTAATATTAGAGATTAATATTTGATTATGTTTTTTTATTATGGATTACGTTCATGACAGATGTGCTTTGCCTGACTATTTTTTTTCCTTTTTTTTAGAATGGATAAATAAAAAGAGTTGGTTTTGGTTGGCTTAATGAGAATCAGTTTTCTTTTAATTTAAAACTTAAACAAAGAAATTTCATTTCAAAATTTTTTTTAAAAACTTTTTATTTATAATTAGGATTATGTGAAATTTGAAATATAGAATAAATTTTAATTAAATAAAATTTAAGAAGTATATCATTTTTAACTTATTTGCGAAAGAGGGGGAAGGGGATTTGAAAATGTTGGGGCCTCAACTAATGAGTTTTTTTGCGGGGAGTAATAACCTGCTCAGCTAGCTTGTGCACATCTTTATTTTCTAATTTAGTAAAACGTTTTCTCGGGTATATCTAAATCGAAATCAAAGGAATTGTTGCTTTAGCATGTCTAAATGATAAGTAATAGCAATGCCGGTGTATTATGGTTCGTATCATTTTCAGTATAATACATATCTTCGTATATGCCTTCTATTTTTTTAAAAAAAACTTTGCTAAAATTGATAAAGATCAAGACACTAATTATAAGTACCAAATAATTATGTTAGAAATGGGAATTTTTAAAGTAAGAAAACACATCAAGTCGAAGCCAACTGGTTGAATTTAATTTTCAATTAGAAATGATCTACCTTGTATTATATAAATAAGAAAATATGTAAGAAAAAGAAGCTTTTGAAAATAAATAAATTAGTATGGATTGGTAAAGAAAGACAATTGTTTACATTTGCATAAGAGAAATATTTGGATATTTTTCTAGATACATAAAATAGGAGATATATTAGACATCAAAGCATACGCAAAACATATGCTTAATACTGCTATTTAAATCCAACTTCATAACATCTACCATCATCATTCAAAGCTAGCCAATGGTATTCTCTCTATTAAATTTACGTTGTTAATCAAACAATCATTATAGAAAAAATAAAAAAAAATTTTAAAAAAAAATAGGAATACCACAATAAATATTTAATTAAGAATTGTACTAATCATGTAAATTTAAATTGCGTAACTATTAACGGGGGAAGGGGGGGGGTGGGGCTGCTATGCAGTTTATTTCAAAAAAATCTGTCTATGCCTCCACGAGAACATGATATGTAATAAAAGATGCAAAAATAAAGAATGATTTTTTTATCATAAGTCAATATCAAAATCAATATTTAAAAAATGACTAAATCAGAATATTATCTATATATTCAAAAAATTAATATAAAGAATATATGATTGGTCCAATTTTGTTATTAAATTAATATATACCTAATTATACACCATAAAACTGAATTTGCTAAATCTCTAAGAAATACAGTATATAATATAAATTATAACGAACATATAATTTTTCACACTGGATAAAAATTTAATAAGTTAAAAGCAAAAAACATTTCAAATAATAAGATATAAGGGATTCGTAATCCGAACGAAAAGGAAGAAGAAATGTTTTAAACGAATTAAAGCAGGTCTACCAATAAAGATTTTGAATATTCAAAACAAAACAAACAGCTAACCCATAGAAACAATAACAAAATATATAAAAATACATGTCAAAAACGAAATTTATTTTGAATAATAAATTTATTTTTGGTTTAAATTTTTTCCACATTTACTGAAAATTCTCTTTTTCCTTTTATTGAATATTGATTAAAATTGTAAAACATTTTCACTAGATCCAATCAAGATGATCAGAAGCTCACGTTCATATTTCACTGGAGTCACTGGTTTTTCTTTCATTTAAAGATGCTCAAATGTGAATTTTTCAAAATTATGGGGTACCCATAAAAATGATATAAATAAAAAGGCGAAATTAAATTTTTTGTTTAATAAATGTAAATTTTGGAGTGTTAAATTTTTTTTTATAAGTTGCTGATTTTTAATTACCTTCCTTCGCCATTCTGACACCAATTTAATAAAAAATATATTTAAAGTAACGCATAAATTTTGCCCCCCCCCCCTTCCACCCACAAACATGACACGGAAATTGTAGGGATAGGGATATCTGCTACGCCTCGGAAATATTTTTTATTATTATTTAAAAAAAGGCTTGAACAAAAATAAAAACATCAAAAATAATATGAAAATGATACCATTATAATAATTTACAATATTTTGAGGAGTAGGAAAAAAAGAGAAATCAAAAAAATTAATAATATAAAAACAATTTATCGCATATCGATAATATATCCTTAACACTTATGATGGCACAGCATTATAGCTTTATAAATGTATTAATCAGAAGATTAAGCAAGCTGTGAAATTGAAATACAAAAAAATTAATTTTTTTCATTATTTTGTGATAAAATATTTCTAACGGAGTTTTTGGCCAGATACGGTATAGACCGTAAAATATATTTGTATAAGTTGCACGTTCTGGCCCGGAAAAATATTTAAATTAATTTGATCAGCTCGGCCCGGAAATCATTTTCCTCGGCTTGACCCGTGGGCCGAACTAGGCCGTGCCGACTGCTAATTAGAATCATAATTTACCTCTTTTTCGTAAAATGAATGAATAATTTTAGAAATTAAAATTTTAAATATATATAATTTTATAAATTTAAATTTTGGAACAAGTCGAAAAAAATATATTTTAATATTGATTAGTTTTTTGAATTTTACAAAACATATGTTTTTTTATATTAAAATTTTTATATTTTAAGTTATTGTCGAAAAGAATCGATAAAAAAATATTTTAAAAGTTAAACCACGAGCCGAACATTTGGGAAATTTGGCTGGTTATAAAAAAATTAGCTCTTTTTATGTTGCACATGGATAAATGCCCCGATCTATATGTCATTGAATTTTATATAATTTAGCTAAAAAAATTTCTTACTCGAATGCTAAGAATCTAAAAGTGCATTCTAGTTTTAGAGCGTCGAGCGCATTATATTAAAAGGTAGCAAGCCAAAAAATCGAGTGTTTTGAAATCAATCCTAAAATCTTAGATATTTCGAACATTTGTAAGTTAAAATATATATAATCGTCTGCAAATAACTTTAGGAATAATTCCATATTTTATAGTAGAATATATATTTTATAGTAGAATATATAATGATTTTAATGAATGTTTAATTACTCAAAAGCTCAATTGCTACCAGAACGTTCTGATATGTGTTCTTAGCCCTATATAATAATCAGAGACCTACCATTTGCACGGCCCGGCCCGGATTTTGTTTACGGGTAGTATATTTTTAAGCCAGGTCCGGGTTTTTCTTAAAAAATTTTTTTAGTTGTGGTCGGATTTTTTTAAAACTTGTTTTGCATGAACAAGAATAACCATCTTCATTTAAATAAAAACCTTCAACATGTACAAATCTGTACCATTCACCATCTTCATTTAAATAAAAACCTTCAACATGTACAAATCTGTACCATTCACGAGGTGAATAGAACAATTATGATGACATCCTCCATTGGTTATCAATTTACAAGTATTTTCAAAACATTCTGTTTTGACTTTACTCAACACATATATCTATGTTACATTCACAAGTTAAACCATTTTTAGTAGGTGTACAACATTTTTTTAGCATTCTGCCATAACAAAAGAAATTTATTTATACACTAGCTGAAGCCCGTCAAGAATGATGGGTAATCAGAATTTTCTCCATATGGATAAATAACAAATTTTACCTTCATTTGACGATGGATGAATCAGAATAAAAGTCAAATGAAAGGAATAGATTATCCGCATTCATCCTTCCAAGATTTCTATAAATTTTTAGAGAAAAGGCGAAATATATTATAAAAATATGAAATAAAAAAAATATGATTTGTGAGTTATGATATTTATCAATTCTTTTAAGAAATTTTCCACATCCAGACGCAATGGTTTTTGCTCTCTCACTTCGTATAAAATCTACATTCTTCTCAAACAATCATTTAAATGCTTTTAAAACCTTCCTAAATACTCTTTTAAAAAAGGACCTGCCATAATAGATTCGAATCAATCACGAGGGCAAACCTAATTATCTCACAAAACTGTGGTGGTATCCACCCCATTGCAATGGGCTATTTAGAAGATTATTAGCTAAAATAATTGCCATGGGTCAAAACCCAGGGTCTTAACTTATTAAGTATACTTATCAATTAGGATTTGTTGTTAAGTGAGAAGGCATAGCTTCACATGCCATTTGTATTCCAAAATCCTCCTCCTAACATGGCTATATTATCAAAGTAGACTTTAAAAATGCTTTCAATAGCAAATTTTCTGAACATTTCATAAATTGTTTTTATCCAAAATTTCCTGTTTATTCAAAATTCCTAGAGTCATACTGGAACATTAAAACTCCTTTATTCAGCCCACATGTCATAGATTCTGACAAAGGGATCCAGCAGGGAGCACGCGTCCTCGTTTATTTTACCCACATCCATTATCTTAAATCTAAATTTGATTTGGATATGATTATTTGGCATCTTGATTTGGAACAATCTATGATGTTCTTCCTAAAATAATTGGTTTTCAATTTCTTGAAGCCAATTTTAAAAGACTTATTCTTAATAAATCCAAATCCAAAATCTGTTCCCATGATAACAATATACAAAACCCTCATATGGAAAAATTAAATTTTTTATTGAGTAATAAATAATAAAAATTAAAAAAAATAAGGAAATTAATATAATTAAAAAAAAGTATACAAAGTTAGATTAACAAAAAAAATGCATTGCTGGGATTCGAACCCAAGGCCATCAGCTTCGTAAGCGATGCTCTCGCCGATTAGGTCACAGACCTTTTCAAAGTTGACAATTTTTTAAATATATATTATAAATTGTGATACTGTGAGTATGACATGGCTTTTATCATAGGCGTTGCCAGGGGGGGGGCAAGAGGAAATTCCCCCCCCCTTAAGATATTTATCACTTTTTGTGAATATCATTTTAAGCTAATAAAAAATATCCCCCTTAGTCCTTCCCCCACTCCCGGACCCCCAAAAATGTATGCATATAAACAATAATTTGAAAGAACGAAAGTAAAAGTTGATATTTTTTTATAAAACTATTCATCATAATTTATACATTTTTGGAAAAAGCATTTATATATAAAAAAAGTGAACCAAAAATGATTTTTAAGAAATGGAATATAAGCCAAAAATAAGTCTTAAGACAAAAGTAAAATATAATATAATAATTAATAATAGATCCATAAAATTACTAAATAATATAATATATCAAATATAATTTTTTATAAAGTGAGTAATTTTTATTTATTTATCTTAATAAAAGTAAAATATAATTATAAAACTATTGATAAAATTAAATCATAAATTAAATAAAAAAATTAAAACAAAATACAAACAGTGGAATATTATATGTCGTAGATTTACAGTATATCTAATTTTATCAATTATCATATGACAATCAAGTAATTTTTACCAATATAGCGAATTATATATTTTACAGAAAACTATAAAATATTGATAAGGACATCAGAAAATATCTTTTAAAGACATTGTGGGATGAATAATATGAAGATTAATTTTTAATATCATTTTTTATTTAAAATAAATCGTTAAATAATTGAATGCAAATTGTTTCTATATTTATTATCAAGAGCATTGATTAGTAAAATTTGTTAAAATATTAACTGTAATATATTCTCTAACTGTCAAATATGTCTGTAAAAGTGGAATTTTATCTAGTATTTTGTAACTAATTCTATATAATCGAGGAATATCAACTATTTTTAATTCCCCCCCCCCCCCCCTTAGGAAAATCCTGGCTACGTTTATGGCTTTTATATATATTATTATAGATAGATATATGTTTATGATGTATAAGATGGTAATGTTAGATATCATTTTAATGGATGCTTTGATGAATGAGTGTTTAATATGGTAAGATGCTATAAGAATACTATTGGTTGTTATTGTTACGTTGTGAAAAATTTAAAAATACAAGAATACCTATTTAATAGTTTGAATTTTAAAATAACAACAAACTTTGAATCGTATGTGAATATGTCACACTTAATTATTTTATCTTCTATTTAATTAATTTTGCCAGATTAAGTAAAAAAAATCTTTACTGGGATTCGAACCCCATGAGCTTCACATTTGTGAGCAACGCTCTTGCCGATTAGGCTACAGACGCTTTTAAAAAATCGTGAATTTTTAAAATATATTATAAATTGTGACACTGTGACAGTGACATTGTGACTACGGCTTTAATATAAATTATTATTATAGATTATAGATAGATGTTATTTTTTTATTACATAATTTATAAGTGTAAGTATAAAACATTAAAATAATACATAAAGAGCCAAATCAACCAATATAATAATTTTTATACATTGGACAGGCAAGTTAAACAAAAATTTTTAAATAAATGAGCAGGCAGGTGCACCAAAATTTGCCCATTGCAGATCTCTAATCAGGATGACATCGGAAACAGCAGATCATAATGGATTTTACCTCTGCCAAAGAATCTATTTATAAATGATATGCGTCTGGCACTTTTATTTTCCCATGCATTTACCACCAGAGGTCTGCAAATGACAATATTTTCAGGTCCAATGGGAATTTAGTTAACAACTCAAAGGACGGAACCACCAAGTTGGATTAAGAAAAAAATAATCATTGCTGAGATTCGAACCTAAGTCCATCAGATTTGTAATCGACGCTCTTACCGATTAGGCCATAGACACTTTTCAAAATTCATGCCCATGAAATGGTTTTTCAGAAAAAAATCATAGCATTAAAAAATATCAGTGTCACAATTTATAATATATATTATAGATATTTCAGTTAGTTCTAGTATATATATGATGATGTATAAGATGGTAATGGTTTTATGGTAATGGAAGATGAATGAATGTTTGATAAGATATGATTCTATGGTGATTTTTATTGGACGAATATTTTTTAAAAGAATATTAAAAATTTAAAAATATAAGAATACCTATTTAATAGTTTGAATTTTAAAGTAGCTACAAACTTTGAATCGTATCTATTTGATTAATTTTGCCAGATTAAGAAAGAAAAAAATATTTTGCCAGATTAAGAAAACAAAATCTTTGATGGGATTCGAACTTAAGTCCATTATATTTGTAAGCGACGCTCTTGCCGATTGGGCTACAAGTCACTTATCAAAATTAACGATTTTTTAAATATATACTATAAATTGTGAAAGTGTGACTGTCACAGTGTGACAAGGCTTTTATATATATGTCGAGGGATCAAAACTATCCGGGATCATCACGGGTTTTAAAGGGATAACTAAAAATTAGTGATTTAAGTTAAGGAATGATAATAAGTATTATCACGTTTTAATCGTGATAAAGAGGAATTTTATTTTACAAAGCATTTTACGCGCTTTCGTTTTATTTCTTTTTAATTTTATTGTTATTCATTAATTTTCAATGTTATTTTTTTGGCCTTATAAAATAAGATATGTCTAATATAGGGTATCAATCTATAGCTAATCAAAAGATCTATTTAACTGGAGGTGAATCTCTCCCCCTTAATGGGCGATTCTAGGTCTGGGGGGTGAGGAATATTTTTATCAAAACAAAATATCGATATGGGTTTTAAATAATAGATAATTTTAATAAATTTTTATTGAAAGTCTACATTTGGTCTTTATGGGTATTATTTGGTCTGGGGAGTGGATAGAGGGGGGTGGGAATTTCTTTTATTGATATGGGTGTCAAATAAAAGATAATTAAAATATTTATTTATTGTAATAATAATAATCACTCATAGAGGGCGGATCTAGGTCTTGGGGGGTCAGTATTTTATCAACACAAAATATCGATATGGGTACCAAATAAAACAATTTAAATATCTCTCGATTGTAATAATTATACTGTAAACAGGCGGGAGATCTTAAGCGGTCACGAATATTTTCATAAACACAAAATATTGATATAGGAATCAAATAAAAGGTATTTTAAATATCTTTTGACTGAAAGTATTTATTATCTTAAAGGGCTAGATCTGGGAATTGGGAGGGGGGGGGGTAAAAATTAAAATTGATATGAGCATCAAATAAAAAGTAAATAAAAAACTTTGATTATATTAATATTATCAAGCTAAGTAGGCGTGTTAAGATGTCATGAATATTATTATTAACACTAAACATCAATATGGGTATAAAATAAAAGTTAAATACAACATATATAGACTTCAATATTAAATATCGCTCTAAGTAGGGGTCATATATAGTCATGGTCTTTAAAAACTCATTGTACCTGATAAAATTATTTGCTCGCAACTTAATCTAATATGTAATATTTTTAAATCTATCATCGATTCACAAATTTAAAAATGACATTATAAATTATTATTATTACAGTTAAAAATTATCATACTTCTTTACAAGCAAATCATCATTATTATTATGCTTTATTCCAAACCATATAATGAACACATATTTTATTTTATTTTAAAGAATTAACATAGAATTATTATTAATTCTTTTTATATATTTTTACAATATTCATATTAAAATAAGTCATAATTTTTTTTTATTTTATTATTATAAATTACATTTTATTTATCTATATTTTAACAAGAAACAATTTTCCTTTATCTTTTTTTAACAATCAATAAATCATCAAATAACCAATTATGTAAAATAAAAATGTTCGTTTAAATTTAAACACAAATTGATATCAAAAAAATAAATCAATTGCCAAAATAAATAAACCTTTAATTAAAATAATATCGATCACATATTCATCATATTTGATATTTGATAATTGAAATTTAAAATTTAATTTTGAACAATTATTTATAATTTACACAAATAATATTTAAGTGACATTTTGTGGAACAATTAATTCCATTTTTATAACATTGGCATCTCTTATTGTTGCAACATTTTTGGTTGCAAATTGATTAACAATTAATTACCAGATGCACTTCTTGATGATTAAGGAGATGGTCTTATTAGGAATGGTTAAATTAGTAATTTTTATTGATTTATAAAAATTCGTTTTTAAAAATGGGGAATCAATTTTTCCCAAATTAGTTCCAACTCATAGTTTCTCTCCCACCATTTGGGTAATTTCGGTTTCAATATTTTTAGGGCATAGAATTAATCTATCATTTTTATTTATCGGGATCAGTACTGAATACCCAATGGATAATTTTATTTTTGTAAACATTATCTTGCTTATTCCTATCTATTAAATATGCAATAAACGAAGGCAGTCTAGCTAAAATATTTTCGATGCTATTGCCTATTGAGTGTAGTATTTTTATTTTTCCATTATATTGTGTTGCCTATTTTATAGTTCGTTCTTTTCGAAAGAACATATTCAATATTGTAAGATGATTCGTAGGAATTTCCCTTTTTTATTTTGTGAGCAATCACTATACCCTATGATAAAACCTTCAGCCACATCTTACAGCAAAATTTATACCCTGTGTTAATTTGTTTTATCGAGATTAAAATAATTTGTAAGTTTTAGAAAAGGAAATTCCATATCATTATCATTTTACAGGGATATTACTTTGTCGATATGATCTGTATCAAAATTATCTTCATTATTAATCTCTACTATCGACATTTAAAATTTAAAAATTTTTTGAAAAATATATTTACAATGCATATTTTAAATGTAAATGTAAATTTCAAAATAAAATAAAAAGATTAAGATTTTAGAATTAACTATAAAATTATTATAATAATTTTTTGCTTAGTAGCAAGCTATCGCTCCTTTTATAAAAAAGGTACCATGCTAAAGCTATCGATACTAAAAGAAATAGCTATAGAATAACGCGCTACATTAAGAACCCTGCAATTTAAATAAAGGATTTAACAAATTGTTTTATCTTTATTCTTTTTTTCTTCTTAAAATTCTATCCAAATGGAAGTTTTGTTAATATGTTGAGGACCTGGTTACTAAAGAAAGGCTAAGTCATTCTTAACGAGGTTTGTGTTTTGACAGAAAATTTAAAAATATCCTAAATCTTAATTTATACTAAGGGGAAAAAGAAGGAAAACCAGGTTGGGGAAAAGGGTTTTAAAAAAGAAGGAAAAATGGTTGGGGAAAAAAGGTTTTGAAAAAGAAAAAACCAGGTTTGGGATAAAGGTTTTAAAAAAGAAAGAAAACCAGGTTGGGGAAAAAGGTTTTAAAAAAGGGAAAAAAGGTTGGGGAAAAGGTTCCATGTCAATTCAGTGAAACTTTTATCGCGAAACACTTTTTCGTGAAACTTTTATCGCGAATGTCGTTTAATCGCGAATGGATTTTATAGCGAAACTTTTATCGCGAATCCATAATAGCGAATACTATTCCGCGAATGCAATATCGCGAAACAAATAGCGCGAATTTTTTATAGCGAAACCTTTATCGCGAAACCTTTAATGCGAATACATTACCGCGAAACTTTTATCGCGAATCAATAATCGCGAAAATTTTATCGCGAAACATTTGAAGCGAATACATTACCGCGAAACTTTTATCGCGAATCAATAATCGCGAAAATTTTATAGCGAAACTTTATCGCGAAACCTTTATCGCGAAACCTTTAAAGCGAATACATTACCGCGAAACTTTAATCGCGAATCAATAATCGGGAAAATTTTATAGCGAAGTTATTATCGCGAAACCCAAATCGCGAAGACAATGTAGCGACAATTATTTCGCGAAACATATATCGCGAAGATATATAGAGAATTTAATATCGCGATAATTGCTAATAATGACTAATTTATTTTGAATCATTTTTTTATAATTATATTATTTGAATAATATTTTTTTAAATCACATAGTTTGTAATTTTCTTATAACCTTAAAAAAATTTTACAATGATTAATTAACTTAGATCTGGTTTATGAAATTTGTTATTGAAATACACTTTTTTCGCTATCCTATCCTTTCCTTAGAAGTTCTTATTTTATAATAATCACGCACAAGGAACTCAGCTTTATCAATATATTAATCATTGAGTTTATTAGTTAAATCTTATTGGCGAAATTGATATCTGGGTAGCATTACTATTTATTCTCTGATGACTTAATATTTATAAATTTATCAATCAATTTTGGCCAGGGTTAGCAAGTCAGTCAAATGACCAGTCAAATGACTAGATTTTGACGGGTCAATTGAACGGGAGAATATTTGAACTGGTCAAGTGGTCATATATTCTATAAGATCTGAATATAAAAATATGTTTGAAAAAGAAAAAACGATAACATGTGAAATGTGATCACAATGCTTATTGAGTTCCTAATATTAAGGAGAGCATTTTAATCATAGTGAATTTAATGAAGTATGTAATATAATAAAAGAATTAGGCATACAAGGTGGTGATCAAATTTCAAGTTATATCATAAATTTCAGAAATAAAAGCGGCTTGTTTAATAGAAAATCATGGGGATAGCAGTAACTTCCATAAGAAACAATCAGATTTCAAACTCAAGCAGTGGAATTAGCTTTGACCACCATGGCCATTAAGAGAAGTGACATTACTAACAATTTCTAGATCTACTTCTTCTTCAGAAAGAAATTGGTCGATTTGTGTCAATAATCTTACTAAAACAGAAATCGATTGAATTTTTAGACAAAAAGAAAATTGATTAAAAAATATTAAAGAAAATGATGATATTCAATATAAAATAATATTTATTTGATTTTAACTATATTTGACCGGTCAGTCACTATTCTTAAACAGTGTAGATGAATAAAGTCTACAACATTACTGTTTAGAATATCAATTTTGAATGGCAAATAAATTACATCTAAGTGAAATAAGGGATTTCCCCAATTTAAAATATATTATTTTACGATCTTTATAGATATCATCTTTTCTGTTTCTTTTTATCTTTTCTGTTTCTTTTTATCTTTTCTGTTTATTTGAAGGGGGGGGGGGGAAGGGGTCGTGATAAAATTTTTAGTATAATAACTCGGCATTAATTTCAATTAATTTAAATATAATATTTTGACATGGGTTCTTATTGAATCTTAAATAATTTTAAAATATAATAAAAAAAATAGCTACACTAAAAATTAACAAATAATTAATGACATATTTGATAAATTATAACTATTTTAAAAAAAAAATATTGCCGAAATTTAAAAAAAAAAATTTTCTCGTTTGGCTGGTGCCATTCCTTTTGTTATAAATTATAAATATTTTCGCCATTCTTTCCTCTTTATTTCGGAGTCTTATAAAATATGTTATCAAGCAAAAATAAGGAGATCTTAACCTTTAAAAATTATTTGTTCCGCCTGGATAAAGTAGTCTCAGATACTATATTATAGATGTATCAATCAGGATATTTTTAAATGTCCCGTACGACTTACAAAAAAAATGGTAAGATAAAAGATAATAAAGAAATACACAATCATCCAGAAAATCCAATCCAAATGAAAACCAAGAAAATAATCAATTCAATTAAGAATGAAGCCTTGAATAATACTGTGGGAACTCCAAACTTTATTGTGGCGAAACACGTATCTCAATTAAGTGATTCTATATCAATGGCACTACCATCACCGAATCTTATGAAACGCATAATTCACCGAACGCGGAGTTCAAACAGTTTTGCACCTCCGAATCCTAGCAGCCTTATTGAGGTGGTAATTCCGCATGAATATTCAATTACAGATAAATATGAGGATTTCATACTTCATGATGATGATTCGGTAAGATTTTCTATAAATTTTTTGAACAAATATAACTAAATCCTTCATTTTTATTGCGATAAGCTGCCCGATAAGAAACACTTTATTATAATTGCTTATTTATTTATCATGTGTGTCAGGTTCCCGACCGTGTTATCATATTTGGAACAAGAAAAAATTTGGACTTCTTAGCTTCATGCGAACATTGGTTTTCTGATGACATTTAAATCGTCGCCACCTTTATTTATGCAAATTTATACAATTCATGAGATTAGAAATAATAATGTTTTACCTCTCATATATATATTGACCAATAGAAAGGATTGTAAAACTTATAAAAGAATATTTACTATTATAGGTGACAACTTAATATCAACTCCAAAAAAAATTATGACGGATTTTGAAATGGCCAGTGTAAAAGCTTTCAAAGAAGTATTTCCCAATTCGCAACACAAATGTTGCTATTTCCATTTTGGCCAATCTTTTTGACGAAACATTCAAAAATATCCAGAAATATCGCATAAATATAAAACAGATTTAGAATTTAATATACAACTTAGAATGATGGTTTGTTTGGCGTTTGTGCCACTCTTAAATGTAGTTGAAACATTTGAATTACTAATAAACTCCGAATTTTATTCTAATAATCAATTGTTACTTCAGCCTCTAATTGAAACTTTTGAAAAAGCTTATATTGGTAAAACGTTTGGAAGAGGCAGACTACCTGCTTTGTTTAATATTGAACTCTGGAATTGTTACCAATCAACACTGAACGGGGAAGCGAAAACCAACAACGCGGTTGAAGGGTGGCATAGATGCTTCAGTTCCCTCCTAACAAGTTACCATCCAAACATGTGGAAATTTATATCAAGTTATCTATATATCTATTATTTTAAAATGATTTAAAAAGTATAAAAATATACTAATAAACTATATAATTTTTTATAGGCTTAAAAAAACAACAAGAGTTGACAGAGTTAAAAATTGCTCAATATAATTCTGGTGAAACACCCTCTACCCCGAGAAAAAAATATCGAAATCTACATGCGAGAATAGTAACAATTGTTTCTGACTTCGAAAATCGATCAAGATTAGATTATCTTAAAGGAATCGCTATTAATATAACATTGAATGTTAAGCTGGTTAGAAAAGACTCATTCATCAAGATACAGATTTAATAAGGGTATTTACAAATTCTTTTATATGTGTGTGACACAGTCTTTCTCTAACACATCAATCCACGATTAATATTTCAAAAATAACTACCTTTCGTCATGCATTATAAAATTATTTTAAAATTCATATTCCTAGCCCTTGAGTCATATAGTTGTTTCCCCTTACAAATATGATCATTTTTGATGAGCAACATTATTAGAAAAGTACTATTATAAAATAATACTCAAGTATTACACTAAAGGGCAAAGTTTAAAACGAGGATTACATTTTCCTTTTATTTATTAAAGCATATAAATTTATATCGGGGTGTTTTTGTCAGATTTTTTTCCCATGGTTATTTTTAACCAGTCTTTGTTCAAATCAGTGATTCTTTTAAAAATTTACACTTCAGTTATATATTTAACAAACAAACCTATTGGTTTAGACGATATGTTATGGCAATGCTCTACCTTTTCCTTCACATATTCAATAAAAAAAAATCATTTTTTAAAAAACTTTTTATAATGAAATTTATTTTTTAAGGATACTTATTCTATATGTAAATTAGATATAAAAAAATATGACCTAAAGGGATCTATTAAAATAAGATAATACTTGCTAAACCATTTCCTATTTTAACTTAAGAAAAGGACTGCGGAGAATATAATCAGGGGCTTGTATACATATCTATAAATGATATCAATCCTCTCAAAACTTTTAACCTCCTGCCAAATATAAATAATTTAAAAAAAAAATACCTTTCATCCCTTTCCAATTTTTCAAATAATGATAATATTTCATAACTAACTATCCCCCCTCTAATTTCAATGATGCTCCTCTAATGAGTTCGCAGTTCAAGTTACGATATTGACCTTGATATAAAAGTTTGGAAAAAAATTGGTTGTATTAATTTTGTTATATAGCTTTAAAATTCCTTAAGGTTATTAATTATTTAAATTTTGGAATTTGGTTAACTTTTTTTAATATATTATATTCTCATTTGATTTGATAACAATGTAAATGAGCTTGGGTGGCTTCATGTCATGTCATGAATAATAAAATTAAAATACATCATTTTTTTTGGTTTTATTTTTTTAAAAATTATTTTCTAAATTTTTTTTATTAAACAATAGCTCAACCTATTCGCGGCTTGATGAAAATAATTAGCTATCCTAATTGTTTTAAATTTTACATAACCAATCCATCTCATTTTGATATAACATTTTCCAAAGTTGCCGCAAGTTATGTCATCTGTCGGAAAAGTTTCCAAGCTTAATTTTCTTTTGTATAAAATATCGAGTTAGCCTTTTATCTTTATCCTCATATTTTGAAATAAGGAAAAAAGTTGATTTTATAAATAATGATAATTTCATTTAATTTTTTTATTATAATTGCTTTCTTTAGATTATTTGTTCAATCTAAATTTGATAATTTTTGAAATTCTAATAACTTTTGGTTCATACTCAGGGTTGCCAGGTCAAAATTTTCAAATTGAGGGAGATGTGGGAGAAACATGAAAATTGCGGTAGAAATATAAAAATTGCTAAAAAAATTTTTTTTGCGGGCGGCCTTCTGGGATTTTGAATTGATTTCATTATCCGCCTATTATTTTTTATAATTAGTTATATAAATACAAAGTCAATAACTATTTTTCAAAATACAATAAAATCTTGATTTATTAAATTATATTAATTTATAAAAAAAAAACGATCTTTTTAAATATAAAAAACGATTTTAATTTTACAATTAAAAATATATTTTAAGCGAATGTCCCTCAAAACGACCGCAATTGGAAATCTACCGTGTGTGTGTATAACATTATAGGGATAGGCGCTTAATTATCAAGTATCACGTTTAAATACATAATAAGGTACTCCAAAATAAGATATAATACAGATGCAACTACAGTTGCGGCAATTGTACTTATCTTGTAGTACAACATTCACAGAGATACTTATCATCACAATGTTGGTAGAATCTTTTTTCCATAATATTTAACGACTCTAATATAAATGAAAATTATACTTGTAGAACAAATGAGCAAGGCTATCATTAATGTTTTAAGACCTAAATCCAGGAGGTCAATTTTTGACGATTTGAAAGATGGGCATATATATATGCAATTCTAACAGATGCATCTAATAAGGGATTTCCCTTGATCTTCCGCTATTTCAACATTTCAATAAAACTATTAAATTTTTTCCCCTCAAATAGTGAAAAATCCAAAGCATAGCTAACCATATAATATCAGATTCGAGATGATCAATAAATTGCATGTCAGCTTTCTGATCCGATAATACCTCAGTGAATTTGGAAAAAACAGAGTGTATTTACAGAAGCGAGTCAGCACAATGTTGGTTGCGATATGTTCCTAATACCGGCCATCGATAGAATGTTAAAATTTTATAAACCTTTAAAAAATATTTCTTATAATGATTGGCAGAGGTATATTTAGGAATGATTTCACATGTAGAATGTGCAGTTGCAATCAGAAGAATCTTAACAAAGATTCACAAAATTATGCTGCAGATGTGTCCATCTTTACAGTTAAAAATTGACAATAAATTTTATGGCGCCCGTGCTAAAACATAATTATATTTTATTTGAGATTTAAATAATAGAACTAAATGTTTACCGTCGTTATTGAGATTATAAAATTCCTGGCATGACATATTATACATTATTTAACCATTAGCTCGTTCTCTAATGTTGTTATTTCTCTCCTTTTTTCCAGGCAGTCCTCTTCAGGCTAAAAATGCGCTCGGATGAGGCATTAGAATGAGGTAAGGAGAAATTTTGGCGAATCATAAAAAATAGAGAGAATTAAAATCTTTTCGAACAAGACATCAATGTCTTTCGGTATTTTTAATATATTTATTAAATTACAAAAACCTTAATTGATGGTTTCTGTTCCAAGGTCATAATATTTATACAATTGTAAATAGAGTTATTAAAATCAAATTTTGATTGTAAATATTCTAAAATTGTCTTAATAAAAATATCTACTTTATTTAAATATGTATTAATTAGAGTATTATTTGAACATTTATAATATTTTTAGCAATAGCGCCATAAAATTTATTTTCAATTTTTAAATATAGAGATGAACAGAGCTGTAGCATAATTTTGTGAATCATTTTTAATAAAGAATATTCTGATTGCAACTGAATATTAACTGCATGCAGTAGATTTCCTACATGTGAAAAGAATCCCAAATATACTTCTGCCATTTCATATTAGAAAAAATTTTTCAAATTTTAGGACAGCCTTTAAAATCTTTATTTAAGAAGTATTTTTTTAAAAGTTTGTAAAATTTTTAAATTCTATCGATGGCAGGTATTAATGACAACCACCTGATAGGTATATATAGCAACAACTCACACTATTCCAAGTCAGACCACTTCACCAACTCTTTTAATTCATTAACTCTTTTAGTTGAACTAAATTCGTTAAAATATTTCATCACAATTATTTCGACATCCACAGACAGTACATTCATTGCCTTCTTGCAAGAACTATATAGTATATATGGCATATACAGCCAATTGGTAATAATTCATTTGTGCTGCCTCAATTCGGTAACTTTAGTTTTTGCCAAAATTTACAGAGGCATTATCAACGCAGAAAGCTGGCATGCAAATCATTGATAACCTTGAATCAGCTATATTTACCCTTATGTGGCTAGCTACATCGTTGGATTTTTCACTATTTGAGGAAATTTTTTTAACAGTTTTATTGAAATGTTCTTATTCTTGTTGAAATTGCAAAGGATCGAGGGAAATGTTTTAATATTACCCTTATTAGATACATTTGTTAGAATTTCATATGGATGCCCATCTTTCAAATCGTCTAGAATTGACCTATAGGATTCAGTTACCAAAACATTGTGATAGCCTTGCTCATTTTTATTGCCACAAGTAAGGTTTGCACTTATATTGGAGTCGTTAAATATCATGAGAAAAAGATTCTACCCACATTGTAATGATATATATAGAGCTCTGTGAATGTTGAACTACATAATAGATGTATACGATTTCCGCAAATATAGTTTCATTTTGAGAATATTTTTGTATTTCAATCGATGTTGATATACTCCCCTGTACTGACTAATATTAATGAAATAATGTTGATTTATTATTGGATAAAAATAGAACAGAATAGAAAGAAATTTACAAACTAAACATGTTTTTCGAATAAATATTTAAAATTTAATTTAAAAATATAAAAATAATCAATTAATGTCTCAAAATTATTATTTACATATTAAAAACGTTTAAAATACTTTTTTAAAAAAATCGCGGGAGAAATTAAATTGCGGTAGATTTTTGCGGGAGATTTCCAATTGCGGTAGTTTTGCGGGAGAGAGATATTTGCGTGTAAATTAAAAAACTGCGGGAGTCCCGCTGATGGGGAGAGACATGGCAACCTTGTTCATACTTAAAGGTTGCTATTGTCTATTTCTCTTATTAAAACTAGTTTTTGGACTAGAAAAACTGATTGATGGAATAGTAAGTACTAATCTGGCATTTCTATGGTATGAGCTCACCCAAAAATATTTGTTTTTTTCGCATGTTGCCAATCGTGGCAATTTTATCGTATTTTGTCGAAAAACTATCTACCAAATGAATTGAAGAATCAATGTAATAAATTTCAATTATTGATTTAAGTTCCAGATTAAATGCTTCCAGAAATTTGGTTGGTTTTACGCTTTAATGGGAGATATAGATTTTATTTCTCTTATAGTACGATTACCTTTTTGTGTGTGAAAAAAATGACTGAAGAATTAATAAATATTAGCGCAAACCAGCTATTTCCCATTCTATCAATAATGCCAAATTAGGCAATTTTTCTTATTTTGCTAATAAACTTTTTCTTTATACTGTCTATTAAACGAATTAAATTATAATTAATAAGAACATCGATAAAATTTTCTGAATAAATTATTTCCGTGGCTTAAATCATAGATTTGCCAAAATTTTGTTACTAATAGTTTTTTCCTTTTACGAGCTACTATACTCGTTTAAATACTCAATTGGTACAAATAAAGCAAGAAATAATGATATAATTTACAATTAGTTCGTAGAACTATTCAGCCGCCAAATTTAACGGCGCTGATATTTAAAATATATAAATCTTGTCTATTCCTCTGTGATATGAAGCATATAAAGAAGTTACTCAGAATTATCAAACTATTATGGTAATTATAGATATAAATAGCTTAAACCTTTGATTTTGAATGATACGATCAAGTTAGAATATTTAGAAAGAATTAAATAAAAATGTAAATATAAGCCTAAAAAATATCGAAAATTTATTTTTAATTCTACATTCAAATGCTGGCTCAGAAATGAGTTTAATGAATATGATTAGGCGAAAAAATTTTTCTTCGGTCTCATTTGATTTATTAGAGGCCGAATTAATGGTAAAGCAGAATTTTGACATGAATTGCGAAGAGTTAAAATTTATTTCATATATAATAAACTTTTAAATAAAATAAATTCCTTCCGATAAATATGTAGATTTGGATCCAATTTTTATATATTTTGACTTTATATTCAAATTTAAATTTGTAAATTATAATTTATAAAAAATTTTTCACCAATATTTATATATAAAAGGATTGCAGTTGTCGCGCTTTCCCGCTTTTTATCCTTTAGTCATTAAAAATCCCACCTCACTCTTAGAATATGGGAGGTATGGCCGGGCCTAAAAATTTTTGCAATTTACAAAATGAAAAAATTGAATAAGACACCTATTTAATATAATTAAAATATAGCCATTTTTTATAATTATTTTTTATTATCCTTCATTTATATACTCCTCTCAAAATTTAGAAAATATTTTTAACAACCAACCCCTCCCCCCCCCCCTCCCATCCTTGTCGTGGTAAAATATGTAAAAGTAAATAAATAAACACTTAACCCATTTTGCCCTGATTTCCCGATATTGGAATATCTTTATTTTCTTGATTTGGAACATTTTCTATTTATTTTCAAAAAATCCTGATTTTTTTAATTCCATTTTATTAGAAAAAATGAGTAAAATTGCTTACAAATTGAGTAGAAGCGTTTAGCGATGTTTTCACAAAAACGCTATGATTTAAATTGAACTGGTATTATTTTAAAAAATGATGAAAACTATTTTACGTTTTTTAATTTTTTTTTTATATTGTTTAGTTTGACTTGTGAAATCAGCAAAAATAAAAAACTAAAATAATTGAAGATCTAATGATTTATTTCCATAATTTATTCTTCATAAATATTACAAATTTATGAAATCTAGAATATTTTGAATTTTTTTTTTGATTAATCATAACTTTGCAGTTATTTCTATTTATTAAAATGCGAATAGAAGAAAAAGGAAAGGTCATAATATTCAAATGAATTAGTTACTATTATATCAAAGTTATATCGATGTGCATTATTTCAAAATTGTAATTAGGAGGCATTAATTATCAGTAAAATTTTCTATAATTAAAATAATCTGAGAAAATCAATAAAAAATTCTTAGCTTTCAGTATATTTTTTTATCTAGATTAGAAATAAAGTATTAGTTTAAATGATATAAAGCACACTTTTAAATTTTATGTTGGGGGGGGTTAACTTATTCTGCTAAAAACTTAACCCAAAATGTCCGCTCCATACTTACAACCATGAGTGAGTGAGACCAGGAAGACTAATATATTTTCTATCACATCAAATAGAGGTTACATGCTTATTAAATAAACAATACGTAATAAAATATTCTTAAAACATTCGCGTTTATGATTTAAGAAACTTCGGTTGGTAAATTGATATTGAATATATCAATTTCACTTAAAATGAATTCACAATTTTCGCGGTCATGCGCTCGCTATAATAATTTCGCGCAAATACATTCGCGGTAGAAAATTCGCTATAAATGGTTCGCGATTAAAGTTTTGCTATAACGAGTTCGCGATCAAAGTTTCGCTAAAATGTATTCGCGGAAATAAATTCGCGATAATGAGTTCGCGATCAAAGTTTCGCCAAAATGTATTCGCTATAAAGTATTCGCGGTTAAAGTTTCGCGAAAATAAATTCGCTATAAAGAGTTCGCGATAAAAGTTTCGCTAAAATGTATTCGCTATAAAGTATTCGCGGTTAAGGTTTCGCGGAAATAAATTCGCGATAATAAGTTCGCGATATTGTCTTTGCTATAAATGTTTCGCGGAATTGGTTTCGCTATATTACCTTCGCTATAAAATTCCTTCGCGATAAACGACATTCGCGATAAACGACATTCGCGATAAAAGTTTCGCGAAAAAGTGTTTTGCGATAAAAGTTTCGCTGAATTGACCTGATACGCAATAAACAGATTCAAATGTAACAATTTTTGAGAAAATATCAAAATCTTTTGTCAGGGAAGGGGGGGGGGCTCAGCTCACCTTTAAAATTTGAAAAGGAGGCAAAAAATCAAGAAAAATTAGCAGGTGGCTTAGCCACCTCATAATACATCCCTGGGTCTGATCCTCTGAGGATAAGGTTTATTTATTATTATTTTCAATATTGTATTATTATCATTATTACATGGATATTATTGCATATCTGTCAATTCTTTTTGATATGAATATATCGACTGAAATTTTTTATTTTAAAAAATTATGTATCGATTTCTCGGAATTATTATCATTTTCTTTTTTATCAATTTTATTTACAATTTTTTGGATGGATGATTATTTTTATTTAACAATTTTTTATCAATTTTTTATCAATTTTCTCAGATTTGTGATTTTGACCTTTTTTTTATAGAGAAAAAAATAGAAAAAATAAAATTTTGATTTGTATAGATTTATATGTTAAACAAAAAAGGAAAAATAAAGTTATATATATAAAATAAAAAGAGATAAAATAATATAGAACATAACAATGGCAATTTGTAAACTACCAAAACATAACACTTTTCATTTATTTTAAAGCCAAATGAATTCCATTTTAAAAATGAATTAAAGAATAATGGATAAAAATGTAAATTAATAAAAACTTGACTTTCATCTTAAAGGAAATGCTTTAATAGTGAAAAATGAAAAAAAACACACAAAATAGCAATATCTAAATGATGATCCACAATATATTTATTTGATTTTTCAATTTGAGTGTTTTAATAAAACAATCATTTATCATTAAAACACATAATCTAAATTTTATACTGTGCTGTTAATAAAGTAAAGTTATTTATTAATTAGGTTAATATTTTGGATATGACAGGACAAAAAATTATGAAAAATATATCCTTTATTTTGTGCAAAATATATTTGACACCATTTGAAAATAAATATATATAAAATATCAATAACAATTCAAAATTATATCATAAATTATGAACATATATTTGTTTTAAAAATATTATTAAAAATACTTTTCTTAGATATGTCACCATGTTTTAAATATAAGTGGTATACTTTGTATTGATTGTAAAATTTAACTTGCAAATAGTAATCTGAAAAATTTTGAACTTTTGGAGATAGTGGAATAATATCACATTTGCTAAAATATTTTTCACTTCTCCTACCCCAAAAATCTAAGTGTGATAATTTAAGGGTATTCATATCTGAATTATATGCAAGTTTTCCTATAATTCTGGTACTAAAATTTGCAAATATTATTAACATAATAGTGGCAAATAAGGCCAAACCCATGGTAATAATTGCCATATTTAGATCTAGTTCATTTTTAAAATATTTCGATACGCAATATGGAAATAAGCACAATGAACCAATGGTTTGATAAATTTTTATACGAGATAAAGTTGCGATCAATGATATATATGGAAATTTATAGAAATAATGATAACCATTTTTATCAATTAATGCATTATCATTCTTGAGGGAGATAGTATTGATATTAGCTTTAAATTTATTAGATTTTAAACGTATTATGATCGTCGTATATAGCGTAATATTGCGTGAATTAAAATATTTTTGAAACTTCATATGATTTAACCGAACACTAAAATGTACTTAGAAATAAGTTTGTGAACATGAACACCTTCCTTGAACTTATTCGCGCGATTACGATCTCGATTTAGTCGCGATAAATGCAAAATACAGTAAATATCATATAGCATTAATAGTTTCCGATCACGCGATTTGAGTTGCAAAAGCCAATCGCAGCGATTTTTATAAAATACAAATCATTTTGTGTTAATGGCGTGCTTTTGAAATATTGATAAGTTAAATGCTGCCTTTGGTGATGTAGCACAAAATATTTTATATTTAGTAATTTTAAAATAAATCCTAAACTAATTATTTTTGAAATGAATTCAATAACTACTTTTTTGAAAACATCAAATCTATAAACAATGATATATATAACTATAGATTGGCGATTCATTCATTCAATGCATTATAAAAGTGTCTACACATTGTAATCAGCTGTAGCGCCATTTTGTAGTTTGGTTATCCATTATTTGTCAGCAAGAAATATTAATATATAGAAAACAAGGGTTCGGGTCCGCTTTATATACTCTTAAAAATATCAAAAAGACAAATAAGCTAAAATGGCTGCCAAAATGGCCCCTATAAGTTTGAAGCGAGAGATTTAAAAAAATATCAAAAATTTGGTTCGGGTCCGCTTTATATACTCTTAAAAATATCAAAAAGAGAAATAAGCTAAAATGGCTGTCAAATGGCCCCTATAAGTTTGAAGCGAGAGATTTAAAAAAATATCAAAAATTTGACTTTTACAGATTAGATAGTTTTTTCTAATTAAGTATTTATCAATTGTACTAAGAAGAAAATTTCCAGGTTAACAAGATAGCATATTAGTAATATATTCTAAGAAGAAAATTTCCAGGTTAACAAGATAGCATAATAGTAATATATTCTATAATTTACCTGGGTTGGTTATGGTCTCAAATGATGCTGGAGAAAATATTATTGAGCAATCAGCTTGTTAAATTGAGCATACAAATTTTAAGCTTAATCTAAATTTAGCAAAAAGTCACGCGACAAAACATCAAAACACAAAAAAAAAGTATATCATGCGGCACGATCAATGACATATATATATGTCATTGGCACGATACGGAAAACAAGTCTACTACGATAATTTAGTTTTAAAGGTTTCGATTTATGATATAATATTTTATAGTATCTTTTATTCTTAAATTTTCATAAGACTTTTTTTATGAAGGTGGACTAGGTGATTATATTTAAAAAATGAATCTAAGACTAACCCACCTTTTAATTTTTTAAAATATAGTTTAACCTAATCCTGCACGGACTAATAAATCTTATGTTAATGCATCTTAGGATACATGCAAAACAGATCTTTTAATATCACTATCATTTATTATTTAATTTAGATAATGGGAGTGTGCTGTGTTCATAATTGTAATAAAACAAATAAAATAGAATCTAATACACATATTTTTTATCATAAGTATATATATTATTTTTTATATGCAACATATTTATTACATAAAGCATTAATAAGCTACAAACATTGAAAAAAAGATCCTTATTTAGTAAAAATATAAAGTTTTCTCATTTTTACTGCTAGGACAAATAATGCTTCTTCCTCTTGAGTTGATAAGATTTCTATTTTGAACTTTGCCTAAATATTTTTCAGGATAAAATATTAAGTTAGCCATTTTTAAAATACATATTTTTTACTATGATACAGTTTCATTTAAAATATTTGTAAGGAATATGTAAACCATATATATATTAATAGAGGCTCTGCCAATCAACAAATTTTCACTGATTCAATACTATATTACTAATAACTGATCTGATATTTATATTGATTGTTATATACTATCTATCTTTGTATCAATGTCATAAATATATCTTATATTTTACTCATTATTATTCACCTATTTTTAAATATAGATTTCCATTAAAATCCAAAGAATTATTGGAAAATGGTTACAGGCTATAAATAGAAAAAATTTTATGCCTAATAAATATAGTTTTATTTGTGGAAGGCATTTTAAAAATACTTGTTTCATTCATACTTTATCCGGAAAGATTTTATTGAAGGAAGATTCAATTCCATCGATATTTAGTATATCTAAGCCACTTCATGATGTATGTTAACAATATCATTACATAGTTAAAACAATATTTTAAAATATATACTTTTTAGATAACGAATGTTTATTCAAATAACATACAAACACCATTAAAAAGTGATATATATGAAAATGATCCAATTATACATATAACAAATGATCATAATTATTCCGCGACATATGAAACATTAAAAAGAAAAATTATTTACCAAGGGGCTATAATTAAACGCTTAAAAAAAGAACGCCTTTATTTAACAGCAATAAATGGTGTCATATAAAGTTATTTTATTTTTTTATTCAACACGCTTGTTTTTTTTTCTTTAACAAACAAATATTAAAAAAAAGTTGTTTATTATTTTTTTTAATAAATTTTTTTACGTATTTTTTTTATCTAATGGAACAAAAAATAGTAATTTTAAAATTGATACTTATTTAATATATTTTTATTTAATAGAAATTAAGATATAATTTAGAACTAAAAGATTTTTGGTTAATGATGCTTACTACCAAGTGAATGTATGGAAATATTTTAAATACCAATCTAATTTGCTAAATACCGACCAAAATTTATTAAAATGTAATAAGACCCTTATTATTTAATATATTTATACGGAATCACGTGGTCGAGTCCGGCCTTCTATATATCATCCCCCCAAGGATGGAACCACCAAGTTAGAATAAGAAACAAAACATGATCATTCCCGGGATTCGAACCCGGGAGCATAGGATAAGTAAGCCAAGCTCTTGCCCACTAGGCCATAGAGGCTTTCCAAAAATTACGATTTTTCAAATATATATTATAAATATATTTGGTAGTGCCTATCCAAATGAAAAATGAACAAAATTCAAATTTGATAGATGGTACCTTAAGGTACCAAGCATCATTAACCAAGATTTTTCTACTTTAAAACAGTTTGTGAGTAATTATGAGAAGAATACCTTATCAAATTATTATATTTTTTTCTACTAAACAGTTTGTGAGTAATTATGAGAAGAATACCTTTTCAAATTATTATATTTAAAACATTTATATTCCAATTGTTAAAATTTTTTATAGATGTTGAGGAATTTAACAATATTCCCAAACAATAGGGTCAATTAATGCGATTAATTGAATGTCTTATTTAATCATGAATTAGGTTTTTATTATAATCTTTTGATACTATTAAAAATGTAATATTTCATTATATAAATTAACCTTCATGCAATTTTGTCATATAATGTTAATAAAGTAAAACAACCTATATATCCTGGTACACCAGACTTGTTATGCTTTTCATATTTATATAGATGCATGGCCTAAGCTTAATGTTCTAAGATTTATAAATACAATTTTTTATTTTAATCGTAAGGTGAATGTAATATCAAAATTTACTAAATAATATTTATTCAGTTTGATATTTTATATATAAAAGTAAAATATTTTTGTTAGCTTATTAAGACATGGTGACAGATTTCTTAATCAAATCCCAAATATGCTATTATTTTTTTACATAACATAAAAATAAATTGGCTGAAAGATACTAAAATAAATTGCAAGGGACTTGTGAAAAACATGAACATCAATGTCTACAGCTTATTCTTATGTCATTGAAAATTCAGGAAATGCTTCAAATTTTGATCTCTTCAAGAAATTGTTTCAAATAATTCTTAATATTATAATTTTGCTAATTATGTTACTCCTAATATTTCTATTTATAGGATTTTCACAATCTGTTTTATACTTTGTTTAAATCATTTAAACCTAAAAATTTATTTTATTTTAATATTTATTATATTATGTAAGTCTTATAATATTTTTAATGGTGATCAGGCATTGCAAAAAACTATTCTATGAATCCTCCTATGAATATATCTTAAACAATATAATTTAATATAAAGAATTATTTTTATTGTTTTTTTTGTCGAAAATATTGAATGTTTGTTATTTATAACACAAGAATCTATTTTATATTTTAGAAATATATTGAAAATATATATATAGAAATAAAATTTGTAAGAATACAATAATATGTTATAATTCTATATATATATAATTAAAATTATGTATTATAAAATATAATAATATATTATAATTGTAAATATATATACAGAAATAAAATTTGATATATTAGAATACAATATAAATTATAAATTGCATTTTTTTTAGGTTTTTGAAATCTTTATTGTATTGTTTTCTGGAAGCTCTATTAGATTGTATTTGGTTCCTAAACATTCTAAATATATAATTATTTGTTTTACTTATGGTTTCCTAAAAAAATTTTGAAAGATTTTGAAGAGAATATCCAGTGTAGTTTAAAGTTTTGGTTGCTATAATTTTTGTTATATAAAATAAAGAAAAAATGTTTACTATTTGTTAGCTTAATTTGAGTGCCTAATATATTTTTTGAAATATTTTGAGATGAAGAGAATTCGAATGCTATTTTTATTTTATATTTAATAAAAATTAAAACACAAAATATACTAGCTGGAATAGTTTTTGACTGAGGGCCTAAATTTTTTGGTATATTTTGAAAATGATATTGGTAATATAAGTTTGTTGCTATTTTTTTGTTGAGTAAAATGTTTACTCTCTGGTATCTTAACTTGAGTGATTAACATATTTTTTGAAATAATTTGAGATGAAGATAATTTGACTGCTAATGTATTTTAATAAACAATAAACTTTTAATTTTTAGTGATACCATATAGTTGAGTGTTTTCTGTATTGGAATGTGGTAGGTTAATCGTTTCAGTCATATTTTGATTAGCTTGGGAAAAATCTTTTTTTAAAATACATGTATATTATAATATCATTTTCAACAATTGCTAACTGTGAAATATTTTATAATTTTTAAATAATACTTTTTTTTGCATTTTTTTAGGCCTTTTGAGTATTGATCCTCGTTTGTATTTTATGGGCATTTTAATATTTTTCATTATATTCTTATCCCATTCTTGTAAAACTAATGAATTTTTATCAGAAATTAGTCCTTTTTGAGAAAAATAATGAGCTTATGATTATTCTTCTCATAATTACTCACAACCTGTTTTAAAGTAGAAAAATCTTTTAGTTCTAAATTATATCTTAATTCCTATTAAATAAAAATATATTAAATAAGCATTTTAAAATTACCATTTTTTCCATTAGATAAAAAAAATACGTAAAAAAAAATTTATTAAAAAAATAATAAACAACTTTTTTTTAATATTTGTTTGTAAAACAAGCGTGTTGAATAAAAAAATAAAATAACTTTATATGATACCATTTATTGCTGTTAAATAAAGGCGTTCTAAAAAAAAGGGCACATGCTTATTATAGGAGCTCAAAAAGAGGAAAAAATAAAATAATCAATTTACAAACAAATATCATTCATTCATTCATTACCACGTTGAAGCGTGCATCATGTATTTTCACTAGTATATAGATCCCATACATGATGTCTACCCGTTTTATTATAGTGGACGGTACCACTATGTAGCCTGTTAGCAAAGTGAAGAAGGAAGAAGTACAATAATGGTGATGTATTAGTTCCGTTTCCGGCAGAATAGTGTTAAGGAAAAAATAAAAATAATGTCATATAAAAAATGTACCTGCGTCCTTAAGTGGTATTTAGTGAGGCAACAAAAAAATAACCCTTATATCTTGTTAAGTATTGAGAGTTTATGTTAAGTTTGCATGAAGAGTCTCTTCCTTGTTTGTTGTTCGGTGTGCCAAAATATTGTATGTCCTGTAGATCTTATATGTTCTGTGCCAATGGTTTTTGGGTTCGTCCGATTTATTGCATTATTATTATAGCCAGTTTATCTTCTCATTGCCTGTTATACAGCTAATATTTTCGTAATTGTTATCGTTATCGTCGCCGATATCGTGTGTCCAGAAAGGAAGGTCGTGGGTTATTAAAGGAGGTTAAGTTATGTTGTTGTTGTTCAGGTTATTATCATTATCAAATACACTTATTCCATTTATTGCAAGAACGTAAAGGTGAAGAACGGTTGCAATATTAATTTAGGCCATATTTTAGCATGTATTGTAAATGTTCCTTTAGGTGTTTCTTGTTTTTGCTAAGTGCCATGAAATCTGCAAACGAGAGGTTAATCGGGTCCATATCTTTCAGATATTTCGCCAACCAATAGTATTTAGGGGTTTTCCTCCTACCGTCAGGGCACCATTTCAAGGACGAGAATATCATATTTTCCTGCGAGTGTCTTAAGCTATGGCCTAGTAATTCTAGTCTCCTCATGGGTATGAGACTATTGATTGGTAGGATGTCGCATCTATTCCAGAGCGTTGTATTTGATGTGTTTTATGGGTAATACGTTTTGGTGATTCTTCTAAGGCATTTGTTTATAAAAGTCTGAATTGTGCTGATGTTACTTTTTGAGTCTTGCCAAGTCTCCAGTAGGTAAAAATGGGTACAATTAGGGACTTGAAGAGTCTTATTTTTAAATTAGTTGATATTTGGTTGGATGACCATAATTTCGACAGTTGATGATAGCGGAGTCTAGCATTATTCGTTCTCGATTTCGTATCTAAAAAAGGTGAGGCCTAATGACGTTATCCTGGTTCCTAGGTATTTAAAATCTGACACTAATTCTATCGTATTACCCTCAAAGTTAAAGGGGTTAAGTGACTCGCATCAGTATTTGAGGTGATTAGTTTGGTTTTTGTGTAGTTTACTCTTAGACCATATCCATCACAGTTGTTGACAAATAATGATAAAATATTTCTTAATTTGTATTCTGAGTTGGCTAGAATACATACGTCGTCAGCATAACATAGAAAGTTTAAAGAGTTGTGCATATCATTGAGGTGTTGTTGCTCACTGTAATATGTGTTGAGTGCATATTCCTGTTTCGATGTGTAAGTTTGGATCCGACTAAATTGGGTAAGCAACAAGATAAGGCAAAAATTATTATAACAGTAAAATTAGCAAAATAAAATTTTTGCAGAAAATTATTAAAGTTTTTTTTTATTGATTTTTTAGTTTGTTTATAATAAAACACAATGAAAATAATTAGAAACAATAGAGATATACATGTTTATATCACAAACAAATATCACTTCACTAAAATATGAAAATTTGTTATCAGATGATGTCGAAAATATTATAGACAGGCACTTTACAGGGACATCTTCTATATTCCTTAAAACACATATACACAGTAGAAGCATCTCAAACCCACAAAAAAAATATATACAAGTAAATTCCGTCAATTTGCATTGACGATGCATTTTTATTCACCTAAGGCTTACAGATATCTCAAATCACAAGTCGCAAGATTGAAATCATGCCAGGTTTATTATAATAATTTTAAAAAAATTAAATTAAATAAAGGGTTCCTTTCTATTTCATTTACCCAAATTAAAAGCTACCAAAAAAAATCAGAAAAGCAGTTATATTGTGTACTTAGCCTTGATGAAATGCATATTAAAACACAAATAGATTATGACCCCCACAGAATATCATGGTTATGTTGATTTAGGTGATGGGACAAAATCAACAAAAGAAGATAAATCTTGTCCAGAAGCAACAAAGGCACTGTTTCTTATGGCTACCTGTCTTAATAGCAGCTGGAAAATGCCAATAGCCTATTTCTAGTTTCACAAATGAATTCATATATCCTAGCTAATTTAGTGAGAGTTGCATTGTTCAATCTAAATGAAACAGGAGTTATCTGTAAGGCCATAGTATGTGATGGTTGTGCTGTTAATAAAAAAATGAGCAAACTGCTTGGTGTTAGTATGGATCCTGATAATATCATTCCATATATTGAGCTGGAATTTTATGAATCGGAAAAAATATACATGTTACTAGATGTTTGTCATATGCTCAAATTACTTAGAAATCTATTAGCGGAGGAGGAAATTTTAATAAATGAATCAAATGGAAAGGTAGCTAGCTATATTAAATTTGATTAAATATTTATTTTGTATTTATAGTTAATAGATTGGAAGCATATACAAAATTTACATAAATTGCAGGAGTGCGAAGGTTTACGTGCTGCAAATAAATTGCGCAAAGCACATATTGCTTTCCACAAACAAAAAATGAAAGTTTGATAATAAATATATAATTATTAAATATTTTTTAAAGGTAAAACTTGCTGTTCAAGTTTTTAGTGCATCTGTTGCAAATAGCTTTCTTTTTGCCCAGCATCAGGAGATTCCTGGATTTGAAAATTGTGATGGTACAATTAATTTTATATTGATGATAGATCAGTAAAATAAAAATAATGATATAAATTTATGAATAACTTATAGAATGTTTGATTATCTTAATACAAGAAATTGTCTTGGTAAAGGATATAAAGTTTCTTTATATAATAATACAATTGCAGAATATGAAAATCATGTTGACAAGTGCATTAAAACTTTAAAATCACTCAAGTTAACAAATGGAACTTATGTCTATAAGTCTAATAAAAAAACATGTGTAGAAGGGTTAATTCTTTCTATGAAAAGCATCCTGGAAATGGGGAAGGAATTATTAACTGGGGAAACCCCAAAAATGAAGTATTATATTTAATTTATAACAAGAGTTATTCATAAAACTATAATATAACAATTTTTTAAGGTTCTTTTTAACATATAAAACCTCTCAAGACCACCTAGAATTATATTTTTGTAGTATTCGTAGCAGAGGTGGATTTAATGATAATCCATGAGCATATCAGGTTCGATCTGCTGTTCGCATTTCCTAATGGTGAAATTGGATGCTACAATTACAGGAAATTGCATTTCCTTAGATAATACTCAATTAATATGTTCAAATTTTCAAAATAATCATGACGATGATTTTAATTCTATCAAAACTATTTCAAATCCAATAATACCCCAGGCATTATCTTATTATTTTAGCCAAACAAATCCTCATATCCCAAAATTATCATTATATTTAGATAATGTAACAACTTATATTTCGGGATATATAGTACAACAACTTATTAAAGAAAAAAAGGTACAATGTGATGTTTGCATTAATGCAATGGTCAGTGATTCATATATTGATAATAATATAAATGATTTATATAATAATTTAAACTCATGCAAAAAATGTTATTATTACACTTGTTTTTATTGAAAAAAAAATAAAAGATGTTTTCATTTGTCATTTATAATCAAGATGAAATAATTAAAACATAAAAAATTAAAAAATTATAAATGATTATTATTGAATAAGGGAGAAAGGTGTTCAATTTAGAGTAATTTAAATATATCGTTTTTATTTGAAAGTATTAATCCAGAATAATTTAAATATAAAAATAGAATCGAATATATATGAAAAACAAATGATACAATTAAATTCACCTCCAAAAAAAAACAAACAAAAAAAAAATATATAAACTAAAATTTATAATATAGGGAATAGGGGCTCGCTTGACATGTGGGAGGTAATTTAGATTTACTTATAAGAAGAAAATAATAACAATAATGCAAAAGGAGCTATAACAAACTTTGACCTTAACAAAACAATATGGTTAGTCAAATGGGAAAACATAGATTAATAATGAGGGAACGGATTATGTATTATTTTGATTTGAAAATATATGAATAAATGGGAATCGGCACCATAGTTGTACATGATAGTTTTTTTATGTAATTACCCTTACAAAAGGTATAAATTACACTATCGATAGGTACAATTCAAACTATAGGTGGCCAATAAACAATAATTATATTTGGAATAAACTTAATATAATGAAGAAAATTATTTAATCAAAAAAAACAATCATTAAAATACATGATAAAATTTGGAGATGGTGATGAAAAGAAAATATAAAAAAAAAACGTATTATATAGAAAACAATTATAATTCAAGAACCAAAATGTTACTACAATAATGATATCAAAATAATACCCTATACTTACATTAAGATTAACAAGGAATTATATAACAATTCTATATGGGAATAGTAGGAACTACAATTGGGCAGGAAAATTATTGTCATTATTTCCTTTTTTTTGAATATAATAAACAATTACAATTGGGAAGGGAATTATTGTCATTATTTCCTTTTTTTTTTTGGAATATAATAAACAATTACAATTGGGAAGGGGAATTATTGTCATTATTTCCTTTTTTTTGGAATATAATAAACAATTACAATTGGGAAGGGGAATTATTGTCATTATTTCCTTCTTTTTTTTTGGAATATAATAAACAATTACAATTGGGAAGGGGAATTATTGTCATTATTTCCTTTTTTTTTGGAATATAATAAACAATTACAATTGGGAAGGGGAATTATTGTCATTATTTCCTTTTTTTGGAATATAATAAACAATTACAATTGGGAAGGGGAATTATTGTCATTTTTTAACAATGTAACTTATTCATCAAAATTATCACAACTAGGAAAGATATATTTGTAACCAACAATATAAAAATAAAAATATAATGCAATATATTCCTATTAATAATTTCTAATGTGATCAATATGAACAAAGAAAAACTTATCATCTACCTGAATTTCCCAAATGACGTTACTAATTCTCCCAATGACAATCCCCACACGCCATTCTTGATTGGAGACCATTTTGAAAAAAAAACAGAATTGCCAAATGTTAATTCTCTAAACTTTATTCTTTTAATTTTAGGTAGCAAATCACAGTCACTGTCCTTCAAAAAACTCCATCTCCATCTTAGTTCCCTGCCGAAAAATCTAGACGCAGGTGAATCTTTGGTTGTCGAATGAGTGGTATTGCGATAATTCAATAACACCTCTTCCAATAACCTATCATCCCATCCACCTAATTTATAAATCATATCCTTAGCTGAGCGTACCGCTCTTTCAGCAATACCATTTGAAGACGGATGGTATGCAGGAGTAAATATATGTGTTATACCCTTTTTTAATAAAAAATTTTTAAAATCATACGACCTAAAAGCTGGTCCATTATCAGAAACCAACTCTACGGGGTAACCAAATCTAGAAAAAATATTATTTAATACCATGATAGTGGTCTTAGTAGTAATATTTTTAACTTTGATAATCTCGAGCCATCGAGAGTATCCATCAATTATTACTAATCCATAATAATTCTTAATGGGTCCAAAAAAATCAATAAATATACGATACCAGAGTCTGCTCGGATCTACCCAATGATTATTTCTAACCTTTGGTAATTTTGGAGCATTTACCATACACATATTACACCTAAAAACCATTTCCTTGATGTCTCTTTTAACCCCGGGCCACCAAAAATATCTTTCCATAATATCTATCATCCTAGACAAACCTATATGTCCCTCATGAAGAACATTTAGAATCTCTTTTCTTAGCGATTGGGGAATAACAATCTGCTCTCCCTTAAAAATACAATCATTTTTAATAAACAACAACTTACCTAGCTCCATATATACTTTAATCTGTGTGAAATCTCCCACTTCATTCAAAATAAATTGTTTAACTTTGATAAGTTCTAAATCTTCCACAGTCTCTCTTCTTATCATATCTATATTATTCAAAATTCTCTGGTCACTTAAATCATTATCAATACTAAAAAAACAAATAACATCTTCCTTTATTAATCTAGAAAAACCATCAGCAATAAATTGATCTTTACCCCTCCTGTAATTAATGTCAAAATTAAACCCGGCTAAACAAAAAGCCCATTTCTGTAGCCTTGGCGACATATTGTAAAGTTTAACCGGATCTGTTCCAAACAAATTAACTAGAGGTTTATGATCCGTAAAAATTTTAAAATTTCTCCCTACTATATATTCCCTCCATTTCTTAACAGCCACAACAACCGAAAAACCTTCTTTCTCAATAATTGAATATCTTTTCTCAGCACCCGTCCATGCTTTTGACATAAACTCAATAGGCCTTTCAAGACCATCCTCTTCAACATGAAATAAAACAGCACCCATACCTTTATTAGAAGCATCAGTAGAAATAAATAAGTTTTTACTTCTGTCATAATGTGCAAGAATTGGTGCATTGCACAATCTTTCTCTAATCTCATCAAAACTAGTTTTTTCCTTAATTCTCCAATAAATTTTTTTACTTATTTTAAGCAATTCATATAAATTAGTTGCCAATTTAGAAAAACCTTCTATGAACCTTGAATAATAATTCATCAGACCCAACCACGAATGCAATTCTTCCTTACCATTAGGTTCAGTCATGGTACTTATAGGATCAATCTTTTCTTTAATTGGCTGTATACCTTTGTCACTTATCAAATAACCTAAATATTTAATACTCTCTTTGCAAAATTCACTTTTTTTAACATTTCCAATCAGCCCAAACTCCAACATTCTTTCAAACACTCTTTTTAATTTATAAAAATGGTCTAACTTACCCTTACCAAAAATTAATAAATCATCTAAATAATAAATGACCCCCTTAATATCAGCAAATATTTCGTCCATAGTCTTCTGAAAATACGCAGTCGATACTGTAAGCCCAAAAGGTAGTCTATTAAATTGAAAAAGACACTTGTGTGTGGAAACGGTCAAAAATTTGGAAGTTTCTTTAGATACAGGAATCTGCAGATACGCCGATGAGAAATCTATCTTTGAAAAAAACTTTCCATTACCTACTTTAGCAATTATGTCATTAATCCTTGGAAGCGGATATTCGAACCTTTCTAATTGTGGGTTTACAGTAACTCTAAAGTCAGCACAAACTCTCAACGTATTATCTTTTTTTTTAACCACTAATGGAGTGGCCCATTGTGAAAATCTGACAGGCTTAATTACTCCCTGCTGCCGCCATTGTTCTATAGTGTTTTCTAATTCTTCTTCTAACTCAAAGGGCACTCTCCTGGCCTTAACAAATTTTGACTTAAAGTTATTTTTTAATAAAATGTCTATTTCCAAATTCTTAACTTTTCCAATTCTATCATTAAAAACACAGTCAAATTTCTTAATTAGTTTGTTGACGTCACAACTCTCTTCAAAATAACCTTTTTTAGTAAATAACGATTGAATGACATAATTTTTTTTATAAAATTTATCAGTATCTTTGAAAGTATTGTCAAAAGTTAAAAAATTCACTCTATCTCCTATCTCATTATTTATAATAGTGTTTACATCAACGTTGAATTTGATTATGTCAAATTCTTTAATCCAGTCTTGACCACATAGAGGTGGTCCCTCCCCATCCAATACATAAAAATTTAAATATTTAATTGTATTCAAATATTTAACCTTAATATTCGAGACCTGAGCAACGACTGTGATAGGAGAACCCTCATAAGAGAATAATTTTTTAGAACAATTTTCCAACTCAATTTCTTCAAAATTCTCCAATTTTTCAAAATCTTTAATGGGCAAGATGTCACTGGAGAACCCGTATCTATCAAAAAAGAAAAATTAAGATTATTAAGTTGCATATTAATCATAAAATCATTAATAAAATTAATCTTATTCCTTGGCCTCAAATTATATGGCATTTGTATAATTTCTTGTTTTTTGAAATTGTTGTTGTTGTTGTTATCGTTGTAGTTGTTGTTTTTGTAGGTCCCATTATGCTTGTTCATTCCATGTCGTATAGCATTGTGCACCATATCTGTCATCTTTTCTCCATGTATCTTTTTCAATGAAGGACTTTTTATTATTAATCTCCAATGATTGACATTTGACAACAATCTCCTCAATGAAAATCAAGTTTGTCGTGTTTTCTTCTATCAATCTTGTTTTTAATCTCTCATTGTGACAATTAATAATGAATTGAATATCAATACTGAATTAAGGCCAGATCCGCACACCTTCAGCCTATCCAGATATTCTCTGGATGACTCTAATCTATCTGGTTTAGTACTAAAAACTTCCATTATACGAGTAATTTTGTTCTTTTCAACCTTTTTTTGTATTAAATCCTTCATTTGTTCATAAGATAAATTATCAATTGAATCCATTATACTCATCGCCAAATCTTTATTTATTGTCTCGAACAGTTTATATTTCTTAGTAGGTTATCAGTTATGTTTTCTGCAATAAATTTTAGGTCAAGGGTTTTGAGTAAGACTTTTATGTTATTATTACTATCCTCCACCATATTGAACAAGGGAGAAAGGTGTTCAATTTAGAGTAATTTAAATTTTTTTTTTTTCTCTTTAGCTTTCACCTTTTCTGGTGGTAAGCTCCTTCAACATCTCTCTCCACTTTATGTTATTCGTACAATCTCTTTTATCTATTTTATACTTCTTTATATTGGCTCTAACTTTATGGCCCCATTGAAGTTTTGGCCTTCCTCTTTTACGTTTGCCCATCACTTCCAATCTTTCAACTTTATTTCCTATGTAGTTCATAGGCCTTCTCATTGTGTGCCCATACCACCTTAGTCTGTTTACCATTAACTTAGTCTTAATGGGCACTACCTTTAAACTATTTAGTATTCTTGTACTGCGCACCTTATCCTTTCTTGTTACCCCAGCAATCATCCTCAGCATTCTCATCTCCATAGTTTGTAGACTCGTCTGATTCTTTGGTTGGCCATGTTTCCGAACTATATAGAATAGTTGGTTGTACTATGGAACTGTAAATTTTTCCCTTTAATTTGTGTGGGATTCTTTTGTCAAATAGCACTCCTATTGTTTTTATTTGAAAGTATTAATCCAGAATAATTTAAATATAAAAATAGAATCGAATATATATGAAAAACAAGTGAAACAATTAAATTCGTTTTCACAAAATCTCAATATATCGTAAATCAATTTATGGTCAATCAATTGTAGCTAAAGGCTTAGTATATAAAAATACAATATAATATTAAGTGAATCTTTTTTAATAATATATTATGCAACAATTATTACAATAAAAATTAAGTGAGATGAGCTCTCAAACCATCTTTTAAGATGGTTTAACTTATTTCATCTAGAACACATCCAAAATAATTTTTAATTGACAGGATATTTTTTTATAAAATCTTATTTTCTTAACGTAATTAATTGATCTTCATCTACTTTTAGAGTATTGTAAATTTTATTTAATTATATCTATACAGATCTCTTTTTTTATATAAATTTTGATTATTATTTTAAGGTATAAATTAATTACCTAAAATTAAAAGTACCAGCAACTACAATAAATATCGGTGCATCATTTTTATTTATTAATAAGATATGAATCATAAAATATTATTATATTTAATAATAAGGATTCCATAAATGAACAATAAGTTGATAGTAAGATTTTTTTTGAAACATCAAGTGAATTTGATAAAATTATAAAAACTAATTTTATTAGAAAAATTACAAATATATATAAAAAAATAAATGATTTTGATATTTGCAATTAATATGTATAAAATAAATTAGATTTTCTAATAAATGATTGGGGGTTAAATGGTTGAGGAATGTTTAAAAATAAATTTATTTTTATAATAATATTAATCAAGTAGATAAATTAACTTAAAACTATGATTGAAAGAAGTATTTTCTTGATTGAGTCAAAGGAATCTGTGTGATAAGTTTTTTTGGCAATTATATATAGGCAGTGGACCTTATTTGGTTGAATATTTGAGGGTGTATCAGATATAAGTATGGAATATTTTGTATGGGTATAATTTTGGTGATTTTTGTTTCAGTGATATTGTAGCAATCTATGTTTCTGAATAATTTCTGGGTGAAAGTAATTTAATGATATTATGTACTACTATTGGATTAAATGTTGAGTTTTTTTATTTTAAAGAATACCAATGTAATTTAATTGAAGATCAGTTCAGGTTAGGATTCATTTGATTATTTTACATAATTACATTATTACGTCATACGTCATAATAAGCGCAATTACCCTTTATCGCTATATGAAACAGCAGAGCAGAGTTGTTAAACGCTATTTTTAAAAGTAGCGCGCTACTGTAATAGCTATTTGTCAAAAAAAGTAGCGCGCTATTAGCTACTTTTTTCAAAAGTAGCTTTAGCTACTTTTTATAAAAAAAAATTTAGAAACAAATGAAACAAATTTTTTTTATTTTTTTTTTGCTTATAATGTAAATGTATAATAAATAATATATAAAAATCAACATTTATAAATATAAAAATATAGTTAGTTTAGATTATAAAAAAATAAGCAATATAAATAAATATTTATTTTAATTTGTTGCATTTTAATAATAATATCATTTCAATATTATCATCCCCAAGTCTAGAGCGACGATCAGAAAGTATAAGCTTTGCTTTACTAAATAATCTCTCGACACTAGCACTTGAGGGCAAGGGGGTATTAAATTTTATATATAAATTTTTAATATATGAAAAATTATCAAAAATGTTCATCTCAATATTTTTTGATTGAAAAAAAAGATTGGATTTTCTATGAAATCATCTTTAATTTCAAAAAAAATATTTGAGGATGTCTTCGTGGTAGATACTCAGCAATCTTTGTTTGCTGGAGTAAGATTATCCAGCTTCGCCATTAGCCTATCTTATTTATAATTTGATATAAATTATGATAATCATAATATTACTAAAATATGTGTGTATTTAGTTAATAAAAATTCTATAAATAATGTGAAATATTAAAATACTAAATATTTTATAGATTAAATAATAACCATTCCATTCTGATAAAAATCATAACTTAAAATAAATATTATAAATAAATTTGTGATATAACCTAAATGCCTTCAGGTAGTTAGACCCATTATCAGTAACCATCTTGCAAACTTTATTATGAATCCTAAAAGACTTGTGGATGTCAATAATTTTATTTGCAAGTACGTCATATGTCTGGCATCCTATAATCCTTTTAAGGGCTAAGGCTACAGATCTTCTTTTTAAAGTCCTAGGTTCTAACCAATGGCCTGTGATTCCCAAATAAGCTCTAAAAATATTTAATCAGATCAATTTATAAATATAAATAAGTTTTTACCTTCTGTTATGTGTCCAACTATCTGCCGTGGTACATACATAAGATATATATGATAACTCTACTATTAGAGCATCTTTCATCACTTTGAAGTTGTCGGCTATTTTATTCATAAGTGTCTGGCGACATAAAACTGTTGTGCCAGGGGATAAAGTTTTAATCATCAGAGTAAATGATGGATTATCAACCAAAGACACTGGCTGAACTGTGTCAATAATAAAATCAACAATAACTTTATCAGCCAATTTTTGTGAAATATTGGCATTTTTATTATCAGTTAATTTGATTTGGATAGTATTTGTCTTTTTGAATGAAGATTCTCCTATACCAAAATTTTTTATATGTTTCTCTATTTCCTTATAGCAATTGGCGTGAACAGTCTAATAAAATAAATAATATTATAATGTAAAAATAACAATTTACCTTTAGGTGTTTCTTCAGGTTATAGCTACTCGATTGATTTGATGATATATTTTTTTTACATTTTAAGCACATGAATTTGAATCCAGATTTTGTTTTAATATTTATTTTAAAAAATTTTTCAAATTTAGGGAATGGAAAAACGTTATTAGAGCTATTAAGTACATTTTCTTCTTGAATCTTCCATATCTGAATCACTTTCAAGGATTTGGATATCCATGGACGATGCCATTTTAGATTATTAACACAGATTGAAAATATAAATTAAAAATTGAAAATATATTTAAATTTCAAAATTAAATAATAAATTATAAAAATTATAATTAATTATGATATTATATTTAAATTTTCATGTTTATACTTACATTCATTATATTTTTTAAAAGTAGCGCGCTAAAAAATTAAATAATTTTAAAAAAGTAGCGGCTATTAGCTATAGCTACCAAAAAAGATAGCGCGCTACAAGTAGTGCGCTACTTTAACATCTCTGCAGCAGAGCTACGCTTGGACTATCTCATCCCATCTAATTGGGTTAAGAAATTTGGGGGTAACCTATGAGATGAGCCCATCCACAGTTCTTGGGCAGGCTGCAGTTACCTGTGCGCGCAAGAGGTGAAACCACTTGCTTAAACGCCTACGGGAAATAAGAAGAGAGAGAAAAGCCCGTACCCGATTAAGTAAAATGTAAATTATAGGGAGGGGTATTGGTAAATTTTAAGTTTATGGTCTATATTGAATTTGTTTATTTAATATAAATATGATATATTTTTTTTTTTAAATAAAACTGCCTTACTATTTAAGAATATTAGATTAGTGAGTTAAGTATATTTTGGATAATTATATCAAGGTTAGGTACATGAAGAGTTTTATAAACAAATAAATAAATGTATGTTTACCATGGCGGGAGGAAAGTGGTGCTTATGCTGCAGGGGGGGCTGAGAGATTTGGAGGGTGCAGGTAGCTCGATTTGATTTTTAGAAGCTTTTTTATTGAGCTTTTATTGTTGTTTAGACGTATGAATTGTTCCATCGTCAGATTTAGGCTTATGATTTCTTTTATCGTTCTGTATAGCCAATATGACTTGTATTTACCGTATGTTTTACCTTCATGAGACTCGAGCCAGATTATAGCTTCATGGACTATGTTTTGTCTGAAGTTTCTGATGGTGTGACCAAAAAGTTGAATGTGCCTTTTTTTGAGAGTAGTCTCGATCGGGACATTTTTTGAGATTCGCCATAGGCTGGCATTCGAAATTATTCTTGGATAGAAAATACCGTTGAGCTGGCGCAGACAGCGGTTTACGAAAACTTGTATTTTCTTTGTCTGAGATTTATTTATTTCCCAAGTGTCGCTGCCGTAGAGGACTGGAATGACTGTGGCGTTAAAAATTCGGAGCCTCGTTTTGACAGATCTCTCTTGCTGTCCAGTAATATTTCATAAAGGTTATTTTGGCGTTTTTTAGTCGGGCTTCGATTTCACCGCTGATATTTCCTTTATTATCGATAAGTACGCCAAGATATTTAAAATTGTTAACTATTTTAATTTCATTTCCCTCAAATGTTAAGTTATTTATAGACGCCTCTGGGGATGGCATAATAAAAGTTTTATTAAAGTTTATCGTTAAACATACTTTGTTGCTATGAAAGCATAGACTTGTAAGTAAGTCTATTGTCTCATCTCTTGATTTGGTGATTAAAACTAGATCATCTGCGTATGAGATGATTCTTAGGTGATTGATATTATTATTGTTTGATGATATATCAACTAGGTTCATGGTGCTCGTGGTTTCCTTTATAATTTTATTTATGATTATATTGAACAAAATAGGTGATAGTACACAGCCTTGTTTTACACCTCTTTTAATCTTGAAGTAAGGTGAGAAAGTTTGGCCTAGCTGTAATTTGGCCCAAGAGTTATTGTAATGGTACTTCAAAATTTTAATTATGTTTGGATCGATATTGCAATCTTCTAGAGCCTCCCAGAGGGCATTGTGTTTCACATTGTCGAAGGCTTTGCTGTAGTCTATGAAAGTAAATATAAAAGGAAGTTTATATCTAAAACACTTCTGTAGATAGATTTTAAGAGCTAGGATGGGTTCATTGATGTTCTTATTTGGTCTGTATGCGCAAATATTACTTGACAGGAGGTTTTTGGTAGAATCAAGAATTCTGTTCTTCAGGAGCACCATGAACACCTTTGAGACTGTGGAGGTGAGAGCAATGGCCCTGTAGTCTGCGAAAGATGAAGGATGAAGTTTCTTGGGGAAGTTGCAGATTGTGGATTTATTCCAATCATCTGGGGTTTTGCCTGAATGCCATATTTTGGTGAATATGGCTAATAGATATTTGGAAATGCTCTCTGGAGCGGCTTTCATGTGTTCATTTCTGATCCCATCAGAGCCAGGGGCTCTATTGTTTTTTAGTTTGTTTATGGCTCTGTTAATTTCTGTGAGGGAGAAATCAGAGTGGGATAATGGCAAGATTGTCTGTTGGGGGCTCACTATCTTGGAAGGGATCCTGGACTCAAAGGCTGACATATAGAAGTCTGTCCAGATGGCCATTTGCTCTTGAGGGTCTGTATATTTGTTACCTCCTTGTAAAGTAAGTATTGGTAATTTCTTAAAGCATGCTGGTTTGCAGAAGTGTTTGAGCTTTTTGTAGGCGTCATGAGTTTTGTTGTTCCTCATATCTATTTCTATTTCTTCCGCTTTCTTTGCTAGGAAAATCCTACGATCGCTACGTAGTAATCTCTGAATGCGTTTCCATAGTTCTAAATTGCGGCTGCTATCGTTTTTTATCGATAGGATTAAGTTTTTTGAATTTGCTGAGAGCCATTCTCTTTTTGGTATTTGGCTGTGGTTGAGGTTATTATAGGCATGGAAAATCGCACTTTTGAAGTCTGACCAACATTCTAATGGTTTGGTAGGGAAGAACTGAATATTCCTAGCTAGGCCTGAGCATATTGTTTCATTATAGGTTGTTTTGTTAATGTTAGTGAAGTGCCATTTGGTAGGTTGTTCTGGCGTTGTACGTATTGTGCTATGGATGCGCCTGGTATTTTTGTTCCTCCATTCATCACTACGTATTATTATATGTGCTTTGATCAGTTTGTGATCTGATATATTTATGTTTAGGATAGCCTTTACATCTGCAAACCAGCTATGGATATTGGATAGGAAGAAGTCAATTTGGGAGGAGTGGCCGCCTCTTGAGAAGGTCATGAGGTGTGGAGGTTTATGTTTGAAGAACGTGTTTTCAATTTTTAGATTGTTATCAAAACATATTTGGAGTAGTTTTTTTCCATCTTTATCGTTGCTGTTATATACTGTTGTGTGGCCTATAGTATTGCTTACTTTGTATGTTATCTCATGGCCTATCTTAGTATTGAAGTCTCCCATAGCTATGATATTGTATCTTTTTGGTAGGGAGTTTATCACGTTATCTAGATGTTCTAGGAATAACATTCTTTCTGTGAGTTTAGGGGGGACGTAAACATTGAGGAGGATGGTGGGTTTGTAGGCGGTATTCAGGTATAGTACAGCAATTCTTTCGGTTATAGGGACAAATTTTATAATGTATTTTTTGAGCTTATTTTTGATAAGGAAGGCCACACCTGACCATTTATTGTTCGTGGTTCCAGAGCTATAGTATATATAATTTGTAAATTGGGCCGAATGGTTGTCGGGGGAGTGGGTTTCCTGTAAACCTATTATGTCGGTAGAGTCATTTGATAATAGCGTCATAAGAATTGACATTTTATCTTTGATGCCATTAATATTTAAGGAGGACAAGAAAAGGGACCCGTTTAGCATAGTTTTAACGGAGGAATTAAATTCATGATGTAAGGTTTGGTAAAGAAATTTTTCTGAACTTGTATTTTGCTGTTTCGTACGATATTTTGAGCTAAAGAGTTACGTGAAGGACTAAATATAGTTAGAAAACTATATATTTTAGGAAAATTAAATCTTTTATAAAATAAATTTGGGTGAAAGCGACAAAAAGGAAAAAAAAAATTTATGGAGAGAAAATAAATAAGCGAAATAATAACCTTTAGTCCGGAGTGTTTACTGGGATCCGAGTGGTTGGGTAAATTTAAAATAATTTAAAATAGTTTTAAATATGGCAGAAAATTTCTTAAATATAAATGGGTGAAAAGAAAATAATTATGTAGAACTATTCTAGTTATTTCCGTTTCGATATCTTATTTATTACAGAAAATTAAATAAAATTAAATAGGAAAACATGGAGATCATAATAATTTTGTAATTTGCATGTTGTTTATTTATAGTATTCAAATTTCTAGAATTTATAAATTAAATTAAAATTATGTTGGAAATATAAGGAAAAGAAAACAAACAAAAATAAACATAAATAAATAATAATAAAAGGGACTCGGCGAAATTATATGGGATCTAAAATGGAGGATATGGTGGGGGAGATTTAAAAATAAATAAAATAAAATGGAGGAGGGGGGATTAACAGAAAGTAAGATGGTGGATAAATTAGTCTTAAAATATATTCTATGTTTAAATTAATTGTATTTGATTGTATTAGAAATTAAGGTCTTAAAGGATTTAAGACTATAATAAATTTGATTATATAAGAAATTAGAGTTGATACTTAAATTAATTAGAAATTATGCATATGAATAAATGGAAAATAAGTTGAAGTTCTGAATTAAAATGGAGGATATGGAGGGGAGATTTAAAATAAATAAAATAAAATGGAGGGGAGATTAAACAGAAAGTGAGATGGTGAATAAATTAGTTAAATTAGTCTTAAAAATATATTTTATGCTAAAAATACTTGTATTTGATTGTATTAGAAATTAAGGTCTTAAAGGATTTAAGACTATATTAAATTTGATTATATAAGAGATTGAGTATGCATATGGATAAATGGAAAATAAGTTGGAGTTCTGAATTAAAATGGAGGATATGGAGGGGAGATTTTAAATAAAATAAAATGGAGGAGGGGAGATTAAACAGAAAGTGAGATGGTGAATAAATTAGTTAAATTAGTCTTAAAAATATATTTTATGCTAAAATTACTTGTATTTGATTGTATTAGAAATTAAAGTCTTAAAGGATTTAAGACTATATTAAATTTGATTATATAAGAGATTGGGTCTATACTTAAATTGATTATAATTAAGAGAATAGGTTTAAAGGATTTAAGGAACTTAGTTCTCATTTTTATCTTATGTGCTAGGAATAAGGTTTTATAGAAATATTGAGTAAAGTATATATGTAAAATATATATCTGGAAGAAGTAACCTGGGTACTTTTATAGTACGCGGTGAAATTCCATCATATATAATCCACAGCTGCTAAAACATATCAAAATATAAAATAAAAATTAATACTTGTGCTTTGAGACAACAATCATTGTATTTTCACAACAAAAAGTTTAGGTTATAATTCTGAGTGGTATATACGATTTCTCCAATCACTACCATTTTCAATATCCATTTATCAAACTACTTCTCATGTAACCATATGGATTATTTCATTTCAAATTAAGTAAAGTCCATTAAACGTAATATTGATTCTCCTCCACTCATCATTTTTAAAAATTCCATTATTCCAATTTTTCAAATTATGTTTAAATCTTGTATAAAATTTTGTTAGGACCATGTTCAATTCTATCGATAATTTTGTCTCCCCACATATATTTTGATTTTTCAGAATCGTATTCCATTTCTGGAGAATTTGTCATTTCGAAAAGCGCGGGTAATATAGAATCTCAAACTTATGTTTCACCACTTGCTTGAACAAAGCTCAAATGCTCAAAAATTTCCATTTTTTTTAAACTTGAAAATTATGAGTCAAAAAAGAGATTTTGAAAAGAATCTGAGCGATATTTAAAAAAGTCATATGGGAATGAATCTCAGTGGAGTTTTTGAAATCATCACAAATTAAAATGAGTCAAGAAGAATAAGTGTGAAGCATTTTAAATATAATTTCAAAAACATATCTAATTACATTATTAACAAATTATTAGATATAAAATTGTTAAATTTTTAAAAATTATTATTATTATTGAGGCATTTGATCAACGTACAAGCTACAAAATGGCGCTACAGCTGATTTCAATAGGTGGACGTTTTTTTATGCATGATCGCCAATCTATAGTTATATATATCATTATCTATAAATCAAATTAAAATGATTATTCAAATTATTAATAATAAACATAATGGATTTATAATAATGATAAAACGTGTTTTAGGAAAGTAAATTTATGTAGAAAATAAATAAAGAAACTAAATAGGGTAAAAGTAAATAAAGTAGTGTTCTAAATTTAAAAATCTTTTTTTATTTTTTAAAAAATTGGAATAACTTGTAAAAGTATGGTGGTAAAAAATAAATATGGAGTTTTAAAAATAAATAAAAAAATCGTTGTCAAAAAATAGTATGAAAAGGTTAATTGACTAATATATAAAGTAAGTAATAGTAGTTTAATTAAATTAAAGAATTAATAAAACAAATAATTAATTTAAAAATATATTATTTAGTATATTATATAATTAGTTTAATATGAGGAAAAATTTATGAGAGTAGAAAAAATATGTATTTTTTAATAGTTAGAAATTTGGAAGAGGTATAATAAAGTGAATATTAAGATTATAATTATAAAGCACTTCTAAATTTAGATATCTTATCTATTTTGAATTCATAGAATTGCCACATCAATAATATGAAATGAAATATAGAATACAAGAATTATTTCCAATTTAATAATTAAATTTCATTTGTAATTAGAAGTTTATAACTATATTGAGAGAATGAATGTTCATGTCAAATGAATTTCCGAAAAGAACAAAATATAAAATATATAATTAAACTTATGGTCAATAGTAGTTTTTATTTCATCTAATTTGATTACCATTTTTCACACATTCCATAACCCAAATATATAGCATTCATGGTTGGGTTCAAATGTTTTTAACATTTTCTTTGTTTTACCATTTTCTTTGGCAATGATTGCAGTCAGTTTTCGAATTTATCAATTATCCATCATAAACCCCAAAACGAAATGGATTATTTTCTGTTATACTAAAGTACTTTCAGATGATATAACACGTGATATTAGATATAAATGTCAGATTCCATTTTGTTTTTTAAAATAATAATATACTAAAAAGAAATTTAAAAAGCATAAATGTCATTACTGTCTGACACATACTAGTCAATCATATACTATTTTTAAAATATTAAATATTCGATATGAAATTCATATTGGTAAAATTTTTTATTACGTTAAAAAAATGGGGAACCAAATGTATAAAATTGCTTATATTTTTGCTAAATAAAGAGAAAACATGCGAATATATTGGGCAATTTAAAATTAAAAATAAGCGTTGGGGAAGCTAATAAAAGAGCTTTTATAATATATTTTTATTATTTTTTAAATGAAAATTTCTTATTTTTTATAGCAATAATTATTAAATAAATCAAAGCTTACATTCGCAATTTTCTCTAAATAAATATGAAAAATACTGGATATGAACTTCTAATTCTCTATATTGTTGGTCATGCTTATTATTTCCAAAGAAAAAATATGTATGGAATGATGATTTTCAGATATAAATATTTTTTGAAGGCAGTTTAACGGCATGAATAATCACGCTCATTCGCAGTCAATGATTCAATTAAAATCATTTGGCAAAAATCGAATTGAAAATATGATAAATGAAATGTGCAAATTTACTCAAAAAAAACGTATCCTGCTTATTTGTAAATCTTATTTTATTGTATAATTTGATTAATAATAATAAAAAATATTTTCAATTTCCCAAAACCTTGACACTTCGTCACTGATATGAATAAGTTATATAAGGACCTGAATGTATTGCGAGGTCATTAGTTGATTATAATCAACTTGCTAAGCGTATTCTAAATATAAGCAACGAGTGTGTAAAAGTTCAACCACCAAAAATGTTATCTTCTTATCTTATCTTATCTAGCACGTTGGTTATAGACCTGCCCAAAATGAGCGAACGTGAATTTTATGAAGGCCCACCCTTCATAAAATTATGCCGATTTTGTTTCTCAAGGATACCAACAAACCTTGTACCCAGTTGTATTTTATTAAATGAGTGGAACTTACCCTTTCCGATATTGTAATTGTAATTTAAATAAATAAATATATAAGGCATATATATCTTATTTGTTTATTATTCTTAAATAGTCATGATAAGGAATGAGTTAAGAATATTAGAATCTATAGACATCAAAATTCCATTTCATTTGTTAGGTTATATTCTTCCAAAAGAAAATGCTCAACCAGTTGAGTAATCAGCTGTTAATAATTAGGGAAATCATTGTCAGTTTTGTTGTTATAGTTGACTGTCGTGAATGAGTGGAAATAAATATTTATTAATAAATTTAAATTTCACTATCAGTTATTTTTATCTTTCTCCTACATATATGGATTATCTTTACTTTACCCTCCATTTGGATGCCTAACCCCTTACTTATTCAAAAAATTGGAGACAAAGTGTTTTCACCCCCATCTCTCATGTAGTTGTATGTAAATAATATATACATATGTCGCTCGATTCAGAAATTCCACTTTTATTTAAAAATATACTTTGAATAAATCCTAAACTGGTAAGGTTAAAAATAGTCCAATTTTTAATTTCTCTAGGAAGTATCATGCAATCCCTTCGAATGGATGGCTTTGAAATGGAGTGTAAAATAACTTGAATGAATTTTAAAAAAATTATTTTTTATTTTACAAATTCTTTCCATCATATACTTTATTTAAAAAGAAGAAATTGGCTTTAAGAACCTAGTTGCGAGATTAGGTAAAGATCAAATTTAAAAAAAATCTGCCAAGGATTCAATTTAAATGAATATGATGGGCTTCGACAATATCGATGTAGATCCTGAAATTTTTTTAAAAATATCTTAACTGTGTGCATACTTATATGTTCATTAATATTAATGGACCTTCTATATCGGAATAGATCCAGATCCATGTATCAAAATATCAAAAAGGAAACATTGCTAGCGAATAAAATCTTTTTAAAACAAATACATTTTTTAAAAATTATTTGTATATATTTTCAATAATTTAATATTTTCATACCACATTCAAATTAGAACTTAAATATTTTCAATATTTATATATACATGTTTCATTTTGGATTTATAAAAGATTTTAAACAACTTTAAAATGTTTATTAATAAAATAAAAATAATGTAAATCAAATATTTAAGAATCAATTTTGCTTTAAAACAATTCTTGTTGAAGCATCCCCCTTTGCATGAATAACTATCTGTTTAATTCCATACCTATAATAAAAAGAAATAAAGAAATTGTTAGCCAATTATGAGAATAAAATTGATTATAAAATGATTGATTCATTTTTTATTTATAATAAAACTTAATTTTCATTATTTTTATATCTGGAAATATTTTCAAATTGCAATCCATACATATCTTATATTCCTATTAAATTATAATATAATTTAATAAAATTATTTAAAAATCATTAATAAATATGAATAAATTGCGTTAAATTTTTTAAAATAAATAATCAACTTTTAAAATAATTAGGCCCAGGCAACAACAGAAGACTCAATGGTATCCGCCGAAAACATTGGCCTTCTAATTTTTTGGGAATACTATTATTTTTTAGCATGATCCACAGAAATGTCTCAACAATTTGTTCGGCAGAAATCTTATAAATAGACAAATATTCAGACTCGCTAACTGAACTTTTTCCCATTTGTCACCAATACTTTTGGTGCTTTTGATGAGGAATTTCTTAAATGTATCATAGTATTAGGGAAAAATTTAAGCTAAACATCTATCTATTTCATACAATTCATAAGAGTTGTTAAAGGTTAAAGGATACTTTTAAAATAGATCTGGATATAAATACATCGTATAAGAACGTATCTGATACCTTCTTACAAATGTACATAGATAAATATACAATTTTTGTTATACTTATGTAATGTGTGCATTTTGCTTGATTTAGAATTCTATTGTTAAAATTCAAATTTCGGAGTGAGCTAAAAAGTTTATTGAGCTGATATCACATCTATATACAATGATTTTTAAATATTAATTATTCATATACAAAATATAAAATTAAATTATTATAAATAATTTTTAAATTTTAATAATAAAATATTCTCAAAATTTTTATCATTAAGTCATCCCCATTTATCTGTTAAAAGATTTTAGACACTCTAAACTCTTTTTACAGGGGCACTTGACAGCAGAGTGGCTATTTTATTTAATGAATAACAATTTTATATTGGTATAATCATTATATATATTAAAAACCCGATGCTCATGCTTAAAAACAATATTCAAAATTTGATGAGTGTCAATCAATATTTATATTATCTAAGAAGTGCCCCAAAAATTAAATATTAAATTTGATTTCTTCTCAGAGATTGTCTAGAAATATTGATCTAAAAATTATTATATATTTTTTAAATTAATATAAACGCACTTCCTCCACACTACTCTTGATATCCTCTTTAAGCTTGGTGACCTTCTTTCTTGCTACCCTCGCATAAATCATTCTTCTTTTTGAAAACCTTCTTTAATATTCCATGCATCCTTTAGGCTCGGCGCTCAACGCCTATTTTTAAATTTCTTCGGGAAATATCAGATCACATTTTTATTCTAATAATATCCAAGACCTTAACTTCTTTTGGTAGTTTGCATTATCCTTCTTCAAAGATATAGGATCTCACATCCGCAAGCATACTAGGGATCCTTGAGATGACTTCTTCCTCTGACAGAGACTGGCTAAATGGCAGTCTTCTTTCCACAGATCTTTGCTAGGCTTACTATTTGTTCCTTATTCTTGTCATTTTACGTTATATTTTTTAATTTTTAATTTGTTTTTTTCCCCATATATAAATTAATTATTTTTAATCAAAATATAATAACTAATAAAATGAATATTAACTATTAAATAAATTATTTAATTACCATGTTGTCGTCATACATTGCGTGAAATAAAATTTTTCTGATTTGTTATGTAACGCAATATACTTGGACATATTATTAAATGAAGTAAAATAAAATATCAAAATGTATCTAAAAAGTATTTAAAATAGTACATATACCTCAATCTAGATAAAGATAGCACATTTGTATGCAGATAGAATATCTAGATAATTTATTAACCATGCTATTCTCAAGTTGCATTGCTATTCATGGTTCCATATTAGCAATGCAAGTAAAACGATCTCTTCATTTTTTTTAAATTAATTTTTTTTTTATTCAATTTTTTTTAAAATATATATATGCGCTCTATTTTTATAATCATTAATTGTTTTTATATGATCTTTGTTTTAAATTCGTTTTTTAATAATAAAATAAATGTATTTAAAAAAATTTTCAGTAAAAATTAAAAAAACATAAGTATCGAATAAATTTTTACTTTATGCGTGTGATATATAAAAACGTAGGTTTGTTTAAAACCAATCAGACACGTCTAATGCGGGGGGGGGGGTATTAGGGTTCAAAGGCGTAGCTAAGATTTAATTAAAATAACTATTAACTATTAGATTCGGGTAACTATAACTAGTTACCTCATTTTATGTTTTAGAAAAGGTAGCTTTTAATGTAATTAGCTACTTTTGAAATAATTTTAATAACATTATTAGTTGGAATGATAATTATATTGATGTGGAAGAGCGGTGTAATGGTATGAATATTCAAGAAAAGATGATATAAATAGACCTTAATGCAGGGTTGATAAATATGGCAACTACTTTTATCTTAGATACAATAAATTTTTGTATCATTTAAGATGCTTATTTTAAAAAGTATTCGTATCTTTAACTATTGAAATTGTAAAAGATACTTAATAATTTTTATTGTATATTTTTTAAATTAAAAAAATTGGATTTACTATAATCCGAAGTTAAACTTTTATTTTTATATAAAATTAAAAAACTATACATTTTTTTAAATTTCCCCACAATATAATATTATCCTCTTCAAATTTTTCAAAGAATAAATTGTTACATTTTTTTAAGGTAATACTAAAAATAGAGATATATTATAAATTCATAAGAAAAATTTTTATTTACTTTTTATTCAATACACCACAAATTTATAATATATTATAGATATTTTATCTTAATTTTATTTGTAATAAAAGAGAAATATAGAAGATTTTCTACAAACTGACCTAAATTTTTGAATATGATTTGCTAAACGCATCGAATGTATTTTTTTATATGCTTTTTTTGAAAACATTATCCTACACATTTAAAAAAAAATATTTACTCTAACCAGATATGTTTTTTTTAAATTTGCCCAACCCTTGCCTCAATGTATTATTTTAGTAATATAAATAATTTAAAATCACGCCCTTCATTTTTAACGGGTTTTCCCATTAAAATGGTCGATAGGTTTATGCTCAATTTGAAATTTTTCAAATTACACCCAAATTAATTTGACTCCTCTAGGTTTTATTTAATTTCTTTTTTTTACATAATGACCAGTCAGTTATTTCTTAACTAGTGTCGAGATAAATAAATATTAACTTAAAATATTAATCAAGAAAACTGTGTGATTGTCCAGTTTTTAGGTGCATTTGTTGAAATTATTTTCTAGAGTATTTAGCTTTAAATATTTTTTTCAAATAATTTGAAAGCTTATATAGAATTTTAATCAAATTAGGAAGTTAAGTATATAACAAGGCAACTTGTGCAAATATTTTTCCGACCTGGGAAATTTGTACCAGAGATCTTCATGGTCCTTTTTAACCAAGCCCGGCCCAGGCCCGCAGTAAAAAATTTTTTTAAGCCCAAGCCCGACCTATATCTAATGTTAAAAAAATTCCCAAGTCCATGATAAGTTTCAAAAAAATTTCCCAAACCCGGCCCAAACCCATATCCAAAAATTTAATTTTTTTTATTTAATGAAAATAAACAATTTTAAATATATTTAGGCCATCGTTTTGTTTACAATACTGAAATTTATTATTATAAGAAAAATAGGCAATATTTCTATAAATTAGAAACTGTTTTAAATAATCTAAATTTAAATTTAATAATTTTAGGCACAAGCCCAGTCCAAGCCCATTAAAAAAATTTTTTTAAATCTAGGCCAGCCCAGACCGCTAGAAATTATAATATTAGATCCATACCCGGCCCATGAAGGTCTCTGATTTGTACAAAATAATTTTTTGAAAACCTTGAATAATGTAATTTTTTTTTCATGAAAAATAACTGATGGCTGGACTAAAAAAATTTTTATAACCGAGTCGGGAAAAATCTTGCCAGATTAATAATATTACTGGCCAGCGGGTAGAATAAAATTAAAAATCTTCATGGGCTGATGGGTCTCGCGGATCTCTTGTTTCTTTTATAATATATTTTAAAAAAACATTCACGAAAGAGAACAAAATTTAACTTTAATAATTTTTTTAAAAAGCACTAAATAAATATAGTGTTGTTAAACGGCTCATTTTGAGCCGATTTTTAAAAACGGCTAACTCAATACTTCATTCAGAAAAATATTACTTAAGCCTGAAGATTTAGCTCATAGAAGTAAGGTCTAGACATACATTTTCTAAATCTTGAGGCTTAGGCAATATTTTTCTGGCTAAAATATTGAGTTAGCCGTATTTAAAAATCGGCTCAAAACGAGCCGTTTAACAACACAATAAGTATTACACGATTAGTGATGGGAAGTAGAATTTGAGAGGATTTGTGAGAGGTGCACAGAAGGAAACGGAAACAAAAGACCCCCCCCCCCCCTTGAAAAAATGAAAGAATTATATCTATAGACACATTGATGAATTTTTAATTTTAATTTCGAGAAACTACCCTCTGCAGTGTTTGTAGTAATTAGGTGAAGTTCAAATTTAAAAATATAAAGCATGCTGTGCTAATATTATTGGGATTTCTGGCTATCCATGAACAAACAATTATTTATTTAAGATGGGCTCAATATTTTAAAAATGGCGGGCGCTTCTGAACTACGAGGACAAGACAATAATTTTTAAAACTTATGATTGAGAAATAAGTTTTTAATTAAACCTTTATCATAGAGGTATTCATTAAATCCAACATGAGTTTAAGGCTAGATATTGAAATCTATTCTCTAAGTCTAGCAATTCTCATTCTCATACCCATGTTAATTTTTTCATTAATAATTGGCATGTTAAAATTACTTAGTGACGCTATTTTGTATGGAAGCTAAAGTAGTTGTTTTGTTGTAGTCAATCAAGATGGTTACGTTCTTGCGGTTTACGGTCAAACACATATGAGCCCTACAAAACTAGTTTTTTTTTATAAATTTTTTTTTGAAAAAAAAATTGTAGTTATCATATTATGTGTTGTCTTTGTGTACAATAGTAAAATTGAGAACTAAAAAAATTAAAAATGCTTAACTATATATGAAGAAAGATACTGCCAGGTGATATAATAGTCTTTGCCAGTTTGCTATAAAAAAATGTGATGTTTAAATTTCTAAATAAACTTATATCATTAGAGATTCAAATTTTAAGATATCCAATATAGAATGTTATAATTTTCTTATTTAAATAGATCAAATTAGCCCATATTCCCCCCCCCCCTTTTGTTTAAAATAGAAAGTATTACAATTTCAAAATTATCTTTATATTTTCAAAATACATTTTTTTTTAAAATGCCTTTTATTTAATATTTATTATTAAAATTTATTTATATTGGATGTTTTATGAGATACATTCATCCAAAGGCTTGCAGTAAGCATGCAAAAATAAAGTTCATGGAAAGAAAGTCTATTATCTTCCGGCCCAGTAGAAAAATGCTATACCTATGGATGTAAATGTCGTAACGGGTTAATGGAATCGATAGGGATTTGGAATCTCTCAATTAAAAATAATTTACTGAGCGATTTTAAAAAAAATCTTATTTGATCGGAAATATATTTTAGCGTTAGACTACCTAAGAATTTCACTGCCGTGAACTTTAAAGGTTCATGGTAAATTATAAAATAAATAGTGTGGGTCAGGTACTCTATACACAAAGGATTATATTTCCAATCGAATCCGATTTTCAAATAAAATTTCGCCATCAGTAAATAATTGAAAATTAAGAGAATTTGAATCCTTTCAATATCCAGTTACATTACATAAAAACAATATACAAGTTATTTATCATGTACCACACGAATATATTAATTAATTATATATTTTTTTATTTAAGAAGTTTGGCAAAACACAATATTCATATATATACTATAATTAATATACTTTCATGTGTCCACATCTAGTTCCTTCTAGGGCAGTGAAAGTTGGCTCGTCTAAAGATGTACCAGTGCACTGTATCACTTCGCATACCCTCTTTTGTTTTATTTTGTATAATTTAATTGAAAAATATCACTTAAACCCTCCACCTCGTAAATTTTTTTTAGAAAATAAAAAAATCGGCCCGCTAAAAATATTTATCTTCTATAAAATAAGTAATACTAATCATGCATATAATTGATAATTAACTTGAACTCGATTTGTAAATATTTATTTCAAATACGATTCATGACTTTCGATATTGACAATGAATGAGAATTTAAAAAAAAATTACTACCCATCTGCTGAAATTTTAAGGGAAATATTTCACTTCAACTTAAGACCTGATTTTGAAAAATTGCATACTATTATGTCAAAAAATAGCCCTTCGTGACAGATCCCTATTTCTAATTCAATAATACTTAATACTCTTTAATTCTTTTTTTGTTTGCTATCTTCAAAATTGTTAAATATAATGTAGTTTTTGTTAGGAATAAAATTTGAAAATTAAATATATAGAAATGACCTTTTAAAAATAAGGTGGTGCTGTTGCAGTCACTATCTACTTTCAATATAATAGTAAATCAATATATAACAAAGAATTGATAAAATTAGAAAAAGATAATAGCTTTCTTAACCTCCAATTTTTGTGATCTGTTCCATTTGCTTTGTACAGAATAAGAATTTTGGCATTGTTCATCAAGGGTGTATCTAGAACCTGGAAAATTTAGCTTTTTAAAGGAATTTTTGATAGGTGTTAAGGGATACATATGGTATAGGCAATCGTATTCTGGATCTCTATTTAATTATTTATTTAAAAAAAATGCCATTTTTTGTTTTTGCAACTTTATATATATTCATTAGTTTGATTAAATTGCTTGGTTGGGTCGAATTAGCATGATTTTTAGTCGAAACAGAACCAACCCAGCCAAATGGGTCGATCTGGTTGACCAAATTCATAGATAGACCCAAGCGTCGAACTGAGCACCAACCCGAGGACTCGAGAACCGACCCGAGCATCGACACGAACACCGACCCGAACACCAACCCGAGCATCGATACGGGCAACGCCCCGAGCGGCGACCCTAGCACCAACCCAAAATCAACTTATTAATATAATATTTCTAATATTGTGTTGTGGTTATTTTGCTCAATTATATTTTTATGCAATGAGGAACGGTATTTCAATATTAGCATAGATATAATTATATTTAAGATTACTTTTTTACAAAATTGTTTTCTTTTTAATCTGAAAATATTTGATAATTTTTACTTTACACTAGAAACTCGAGTCTCGAACTCGAGTTTTAATAGATAAACCAATTTAAAAACTAGAGGAAAGGTAGTTCAATTTTTAATATTTAGCATCGAATTCGAAATAATTATCTTCTAGGACCTGGCTAACTTTATTATAGGAATTTATCGGTTTTTAGATATTTATAATATGTCATCAAAAAATGCGGATAATGTATGTTTATTTAATTAATAATTTTCGGGGTCTGACCTAAAGTCAAATCGGCTTAACTCAGGCCGACTAGCTGAGTTAGCTTTGGCTAGTGTCAGCTCAGAAGTTAGATTCATCCTAATATTTGGCTCTAGTTAGTTGGTCCAATAGTTGACTGTAGTTTAATTTTGAGCCGAAATGTATTTATTTGTTATTTAACCCTAATTCGCTAATGAATATTACGACAAAAATTAATTGCTTAATACATAGCCAAAAATTGTATTTTCATCAAAATATTTTGCAATATTGGCTATCCAAAAAATTTTAAGAACCTGTATTATATACCCTCTCACGAGTAGTTGTAGCTGATCCTTGCTCGCAAGTATTGATGGAAAGATACTACGATTAAGTAACCCCATTACGAACTAGATTGGACAAATTTACCTTAGATGATATTTTAATAATCAAATTTAATAAAAATTTGTTAAACAACGTTATCTTTTGGGTTTTGATATTCATTTTTATTTATATGAGATTTTGAATTGATCCTTTAATTAATATTTGTTAGTGTTGTAAACGAACGCGTTCGTGAACGAAGTTCGTTTTTTTTGAAAAATGAGGAACGGCGTCCTTTTATTTTTGTAGAACTTTGAACGTGAATGCATTCCCTTTTTATGACAAATGCGTTTGAATTTAACGTTCGTTTAATTTTAAAAACACCTTTTAGTGTTGTGAACGCGTTCGTGAACGAAATTCGTTTTTTTGAAAAAAATGATGAACGGCGTTCCTTTTATTTTTGACGAACTTTCAATGTGAAGGCGTTCCTTTTTTTTTGACGAACGCGTTCGAATTTAACGTTTGTTCAATTTTAAAAACACATTTTATTTTTATTTATATGAAAAATTTAATATTAATCTAAATTTTTTAAGAAAAGATCTCATATTTTTTAATCAGCTGCTTTTCCTTTTTCACATTTTTTTTGACACGCCATTATTATAATTTATTAATTTGAATATTATTGTTTATATTTTAATTTAATAGATTAGTGTAAGCATGGATATTATTATTTCATCATCATCCTCTGATTCTGAAAATTCAAAATCAGATGAATTAACATTACCATAGCTTAAATATGATAAATATTTTACAGTAACATCCTATATTGAAGGAACTAATTCAATATTTACGAAATGTAAAATGTTCCCAAAAAGTATTATATCAGTTTCAAAATCTTCAAATTCCAATTTAAAACGACATTTGATTGCAATATTAATTATTTTATTTTGTATAATATAACTCTGTGACGAGGCGTCAAGTGTACTACTAGGGAAGCAATCAAAAAATTTTTTTATTTTATTTATTAGTCAAACCATAAAAAATTAAGATTTATAAATAAGCGGAATTCGTCTTTGTTTTTGAGTAAAATGATCAAGTACTGAATTATAAAAGTTATTACTAGATTTAAAATTTTTCAATAATTTTTTTTCAATAGAAATTAAAGCTAGATTCGATAATCTATTTTGACTCATTCTGTTTCTACAATAAGATTTGATTATTTTTAAAGATGAAAACCCCCGTTCTGCACTTGCTGTTGTTGCAGCCAAAGTTAAAATGAATTTGCATAATTTAAAAAACTCTTTAAAACTTTTCATCAAATCGGTATTAATTAAAAATTCAAGTATTTCATAAACATTTTTTCTCTTTCTAAATTCATAGCACGAAACACTACTTTTAATTCGGTTTCCAGCTTGTGTAAGTCGAAAAATTGAGAATAAGTGTCATTTAAATTGTCTAATAAATATTTTGGGAAATTTTGATTAAATATTTGAAATTTACTAATATCTAACAATTCGACGAATTTGATATTTTTTAATTTATCAAACCGAAAATCAATTTCATTGATTATAGTATCTATTATTTTAATTATCAAATTTTTATAAAATTCTCTTGTATTAGGCAATCCGGATCTATTACGTTTTTTATCTAAATTTTCTTCAATATTTTCCTTTACATTTAAATTTCTCCAAAAAACATCAAAGTTTTCTATGTTAGATTTAACTGAATTTCTGAAATCGTTAATACTTTTAAGACAATATGATACATCGTTAATTTTAGTTTGAAGTATATCAAATAATAAATCAGATTCTGGAAAAACTTCTTGAAAAAATTATAACAAAATTAGAAAATTTGCATCATTTAATATATTTAAATAGCCACGAGATGTTATTAGAACATCATTATCCCAAACAATATCAGATTCTTCATCAATCATACTTTCAAAAAAAACGACTAGATCCTTCAAATAATTGAAAACTGTTTGAACCAGCCGACCATTGTATTCCCATCTTGTTGGGGCTACTCGTGGTAATCTTTTTTTAACATATTTATCAAATTCTGCTGTACGCTTAGATGATGTACTAAAAAACTGGCTAAACCAGATAAAGTTGCAAAAAAAACCTTACATTCTTTAATTTTGCTGCAAGATTTTGATAATATAAGATTTAACTTGTGGGCAAAACAATGAATATAAAGTGCAGAAGGATTGACGTCTCTAATTTTTGCTTGCAGTCCATGTGAATCACCTGACATAACAGCTGCGTCATCGTAACTTTGACCTATCAATTTTTTCATAATTTTCTTATCATTCAAAAATTAAATGACAAATTTTGATAAAGAATTAGCATCACGATGCATTGTAACATCAAAGAATTCAATAAATCTTTCATATAATGTCCCGTTATTTAAAACATATCGAAGAACTACAGCCAGTTGGGATTAATTATTTATATCAATTGTTTCATCTAATATTATTGTTATAAATTCCGTTTCTTCCAATTCATCTAATATTTTTTGGTGTAAGACATATGAAATGGAATTAATTAAATCATTTTGGAAATCACTTGATAGTCCAATAAAAGTTGTATTATTTTCTAAATGATGTTTTAATAGCAAATTTTCTTCCGCGAGCAAATAAATTAATTCAATATAATTTCCTCTATTTACTGAATTAGGTGATTCATCATCACCACGGAATGCGAGCTGCTGAACTCCAAGAAAACATATAGAATTGATTAAAATTTTCAATATTTCTCTATTTGATTTAACTTTCGAACTATGCTGTTCGATTGATATTTTGCGCATCGAATCTTTCATATTTTCAATACGAATTTCGCTAAATGTTTTTAATTGAATCATCGACTGCAAATGAGCTGTTGATTCTTCATGTCGTTTAACTGCCTTTGAAAAATTATTAATATCCGAAAATCCTCTATCATTCCAAACATATTTATCCTTTGGGAATAATAAGCATGACCAACAATATAGAGAATTAGAAAATTCACATCCAGTGAGCCATTCATATTTATCGATAGAAAAATTACGAATGCAATATTTTATTTCTTTTTTTAAATTTCTTAAAATTGGCTTTGGTCTTCCTTTTTCAATAATTAATTTTTTGGTATCAATATTTCTTGAGCTAAATGATAATATTAATAAATTTTCAATAATACAATTACAATTATTAAAGATTAATTTAAAGAAAAAAAAATTTTTTTAAAAAAAGTAAGAAAAAAAATTTAATATAAAAAATTTATTTTTCTTTTATAAAAGAATAAGCAATTTTTTATTTGCTTCCCCAATGCTTATTTTTTAATCGTAAAATTAAACAATATCATAACATGATTTTCTATTTATTTATTGAAAAACTAAGCAATATTAGATTTTCTTCCCTCTTGTATATTTTTTTTAACGTAATAAAAAAATTACACCAAAAAAATATCGTATGAATCATGATTTATTTGTATATTTATTATAGGAAAATAAGCAATATTAAATATGCTTCCATCATTTTATAACATAGTAAATATAATAGTAAATTTTTTTACGTGGTAAAAATAATAGTAAATTTTTTTACGTGGTAAAAATAATAGTAAATTTTTGAACGTAGTAAAAATAATAGTAAATTTTTTAACGTAAATTTTTTATCGTAGTAAAATATTATAAATCTTTTTAACGTTATAAAAAATATATTAATTATTTTAAGGAAGTAATTTTATTTTTTTTAGCATAGTATAAAGATTTTATTAAGTTTATCTAAGAATTTTGTAAAAAAAATTTCAAAGGAAGCAAGGGGAAGCAAGGGGAAGCAATGCTTCACTTGCTTCTATGGACGCTTCGTCCCTGATATAACTAAGTAAAATCATTAAATTTGAAGAAAAAAATTCATTTGGGCTATTTGACCCTAACAATAATGATAGTTATTTAAAAATTAAAAAAATTAGTGGGCTAAAATATGGTCAACCATTAATAGAAGCAGTATTAATTGGGATTAATAAAAGTATTAAACCTATCATTATAAAATTAAAAGAACATATATATGAAGATCAATATGTTCTTTCTGCAATTATTTACCAATATCAAGCCTCAATGACGATGGATAAAACATCCACAGAACGAACCTAATAAACTTATAGCGTTATTGAAAAACCCAGAAATGATAATGCAAGAACTGTTAATTTCGAGATATTTTTTTTTTGACGAGGAAGTAGAGGATGGATGGGAGGAGGCTAACTTATCTCAATTTTTCGAAGTATAGGACAAAACAAGAAATGTTTTTAATAAATTTACCGCGTTAGAAGAGTTGTACCGCAATCTCCTTATCTGCCCCTGTAAAGCGAGTTTTTAATATAGTTAATATCGTATTAACTGCCAAGCGTTTCTGTCTATCAGATAAAAATTTTGAAAAACAATTGCCATTAAAAGTTAATAAGAAAATTTTTTTATAAATAAAAATATCTTTTATTCGCTATATATTGCATTTATAATTATATTATAATAAAACTATATTATTTTTTAACATGGCTAATATAATGTGTTAAAAAATATAAGACATATTAAATTATATTTAAAAAAAAATTTATCATAAAATTTTTAACAAACGTGAACGAGTTTTGAAAGTGAACGCGAACGTTAACGCGTTCGATTTTTGTCAATGAACGGTGAAAGCGTTTGATTTTTTAGAAATGTTTACAGCACTACACCTTTTATTTTTATATATTGAAGGAACTAATTCAATACTTACCAAATGTAAAATGAGCCCAAAAAGTATTATATTAGTTTAAAAATCTTCAAGTTCCAATTTAAATCGACCTTTGATTCTAATATTAATTATTTTATATAATATAATATAACTAAGTAAAATCATAAATTTGAAGAAAAAATGCATTTAACCCTCTATTGCACGCTATACCAATTAAAGTGAAAAATTTATAATACTCATGTTTTTTTACTCTCTATATATATCTAAAGAAGGAAAAAAAATTTATCCCCGAATTTTTTGAATATTTCTAAGTTTTTTGGAGTATGTTAACTAGAATACAACGCACATATAAGAGTAAAATATATTCATTTTTTCATTTTATTCTAGTAAATTATATAATGTATAAAAATAATATACAAATGCAAAAAAATCAGTTTTTATGAAATATAGTAAAACAATTATTTGTTGGGGTAAAACATAATGATACCCCGCATTTGTCGCACGCCACTTTTGTAATGCCCTTACATCCTGGTAATTTGCATCTGACCTTTTTGTCATTATACTTCAGCCAATGTGCAAATTGATCTTTCCGAATTTCCGAATTTGGTAAACACTGTGTTGTACCTTTTTTACACTTTTTTATATATTCAGATTGCATATTCGTCTATTACTCGTTGTTGAATTAATACTTTTATTTCCATTACACAATACTTCTGCAACTGATATTTTAAAAGTTAAAAGCGACTCCTGCTCCTTCCTGGGAATTTGTAACAGGTTACAATCCCTCCGGTATAATAGCCAAGCATTAGTAAGCATCATGTCAAATATATGAAAAACTACTCGGTGATACCATTTTCGAGACCTGATATGAATTCTATATAATGCTACTAGGGAATCTATAAGATCCACTCCACCCATGTTTTTATTGTAATTTTTAACAATGGCTGGACATTTCACGTTAATGCTTTCCTTTTTTTTTCGATCGAATCGTTTCACGTCAGATATTGGGTGGGCCCCTATCAAGCTTCTCATTAGATAAACTGAACGATTGTCAAACCATTTTATAACAGATAAATCGACTCCATTGATCACCGTTTTTTTTTCAACAAAACTTCCTCTTCCTTTTTTTTAAATCTCTTGATCTGTTGGCAAAACGCAATTTTTGAGGCGATTTGCCCTAGCCGTTAATACACATTGTATTCCCCTTTGCGCTCATTAAGTTTATGCTAGAGAACCAATTGTCAAAGTATAACTTATAGTTTTGATGCAATGGGACTGCGACAACCATGCGCAAAACTGAATTCCCACAAGCCCCTATAACTGGCATACCTTCGGCTTGGAGAATTTTCCCCATATATATTTCGTAATTATAAATAATACCATCATTTCCACATAATAAAAAAAATTTAAAACCCCACTTTTTAAGTTTTTGGGGATTGTATTGTTTCATCTTACTTTGCCCTTTGAAAGGAACAACTTGCTCATCGACGCATAGATTTTCTCCTAGTGTAATTTTTTTAAAAATATCTGCTGTGATCGTCAGCAGAGGTTGTATTTTATGAAGAACATCATACCCTTCAGTCCCAAAAGGATATGCTTTCGTGTTGTCATTTAGGTGAAAACATGATTTTATGAACTCCCACCTTTTTACTGACATAATATTAGCCACATTCGCGATTCTAGTATTAGCCGCCCAATATAAACGAGTTCTTGGCAGATTTATAATGCTCATATAGAACAAAATTCCTATAAATTGTTTTAATTCATCTAACGATAAATTAAGGGGTCATATCTTTTTGAATTGCATAGAGATTAGATTTTAGTACTATTGTAGTAAGTATATTTCCCACTAAATATTTGAAGTAGTATATCGGATTTTTAATTTTATTGGCGAAGGGTAAACTGCCTTTCCAATCTGGGGCTATTCGTGGGACATTAGTCAAAGAAGATTTCCATATATTTCGTCTTCCTGACAATCCACCATCTGGATGGCTTGAGTCAGAGTCATTGCTTTCAATATCCGAATCATCTGATTCAATTACCCCTAAAAATATTTATTATAGCATAAGAAATACTAAATTTACCACTCTCACATGGTATATATTCTTCATCAGACGAATCACTCAATTGAGATCCTCACTATCTACCGGTATTCTAAAATTTATATTACTAGTCATTGAGCTATAAATTTATTTGATAAAATTTTCAATAAATATTTTATTATAACAAAAATCATCTAAATGCACAATGTTAACCTCAGTTAACATACCATATTATTAGAAATAAAAAGTGCATTATTATTTAAAAATTTATAAAAATGTAATCATTATATAAAATGATATTATTTTTACTAGATTTCAAATATTTATAGAATTCCACTAGAATTTGAATGAATTGTAACGAATAAAAATCCTAAAAATAAATTTAAATTTACAAAGTCACCATTTTATAAAAAGTGAATATTAAATGTATAATATTTGATAGAAAAAATAATGTTATGTTTATAATTAACTTATTCATTATAAAATATATATGTTAATTAGAATATACAAGGCGCGTTAGATCATAAAATCAATTATAACAATATTTATAGCAAAATATTTAAGACGTTGCCTCAGGTTTACGCGGTGCAATAGAGGGTTTTTGTCAATGAACGGTGAAAGCGTTCGATTTTTTAGAAATGTTTACAGCACCACACCTTTTATTTTTATTTATTTGAAAATTTAATATTAATCCGAATTTTTTAAGAAAAAAATCTTATATTTTATAATCAACTGTTTTCCCCACATTACAATTTTTTTTTAACACACCATTATTATAGTTTATTAATTTGAATATTATTTGTATATATTTTAATTTATAGATTAGCATAAGCATGGATATTATTATTTCATCATCATTATCTGACTCTGAAAATTCAAATCAGATGAATTAACATTACAATGGCCCAAATATGATAAATATTTTACAATACTCCCTCTTCTTGGGTAGTGTGAAATAGTTACAAACCAAAGATATTGTTTCTAAATTTTGACCTTTATCAAGAAGATTGTAGTAGTAGGTATAGGTTGTGTATGTGCTTGACATTTGTTGAAATAAGAATAAATCTGTTTGGATTTTGGTATCTTCACAATTACAGTCAACACAGTATTCAGAACCTTCGTTTAACCATTCATCTGCATCGTTAGTTATGAAGGGGAGTTTTGTTGAGACTCACACCAAGATGCATATAAAATATATTCATTGTTCAAAAAAGTAGAAGTACAACTTCCACAAGTAATATTTTATTCCTATAATAATTTAAAAAGACACCTCATCTCATCCTAATTTAATCTCAGAAACATCTACTGCCACAACTCCGGAGGTAATATCGAGTATAATAAAACCCCTAATTCATAAATATTTAAAATTAAATCAGCTGATATTGAGATACCTTATCTTAACAAATACTTCAAACAATAAAGTTTCAAGGAATTGATACATTATTCCAATAAAGGGCTCAAAATATGGACAAAGCAAACAAAGAAAAAAAAATTAGGAATAGTATATAAATCAGCCAAAAAGATAATCAATGAAAAATTAAGTTTTAGCAATTACTACAGATTGCTGGTCCTTTCAGACTCTATATATAACCTACAGCCCTGTAACTTTTTATTTCATAAGTAGTGAATGGGTGTTAACTTATATATTGCTTACCTACCATTGCTTGTTTCCCGCATCCCCATACTGGACAGCAAATTTCAGATTTGAAATTAATTGTTTTAATGAATTTGAAATACCGAAAATAGCAATTACCTATGATAATGCAAAAAATGTTATTAGTAGTGTTAATATTTGAAAATATGATTTTAAACTTTTATAAAAAAAAATTAATACAACCATCGTTGTTTAGCCAATATAACTTATCAAATAGTGCAAGAAGGACTAGATTTTTTATCAAATAAATTGGAGGTAATTCATACGCTACTTCGCCAAAATTATTAATGGAACAGTGTATCAAGATAAGTGGTGGTATCAAAATTCCCCTGGACGTGGCTACCACAGGATTAGTACATATCTAATGATAGCCTCTATAAATAAGGTGTTATTTTTACAAAGTATTAAATTTTATATCATTGTATACAGTAATATATTTATTTAATACTGAATATCGAATAAATTAATGAGTTAGGCCAATTATCTTTAGGGAACCAGTCAAAAAGTACTCTTGTGCCCCTTCCATAAAATAGGGTTAGAAATAAGTTCACCGTCTCCACTTATTAGAATGGCGATCTTATTTTTCAATTTCATGCGCGGAAATTAACATATCATGCTACAAGGAACGAGTATGAAACAATAAAGAAGGCAGCATCTAAAATGCAATGAATATATGAGAAAAATGCAAATTTTGCTAATGATGCCTGCTCATTTTTAGACCCAAGGATCAAAATATTCTTAATTCCAAAATATATTGATATCCAAAATGATTGATCAAAAATTTATTTAGAATTTATTCTTCAATTTCTGAGACAATTTATAAATTTATCGATGATGGCAGAAATCCGAATAATCCGACATCTGTGTCCATTTTGCAGGAATTAAAAAGGTATATTATTTAAATAATATATCTAATAATTTTTTTTATGATATCTAAGAAAGAAAAATCTAAGTGTGAGTGTTTTTGATAGTGAAATCGACGAATATTTAGAGGAACAGGTTTGTCCTGATAACGTTAATGTTTTAGATTGGTGGAGAGGAAACCAGGCACGAATTTCATGCCTATCACAAATGGCAAGGGATTATCTGGCACAACAAACAACATCTTCCCTAGCGAGCGAGTTTCTCACGTGCTGGAGATAGATTACAAAAAAGGAGAATCAGAAGTCTTCTAATATGCTCGAACATCGCCTAATACTATCGTCTGGGGATGGCGAATATTTAATCTAAGAGAGGAATTATATAAATACATATATATTATATAATACTTATATTTACTTAACAAATTGTTTATATGGTCTATATGTTATCTGTTTTAATTAATTTTAGAAAATTTAAAAAGTTTGGGAAATTGTTTTTAAGTGGGCTAGGCGTGGAATAACTGTAAGTAGGACGAATCCCATATAAAACCTAAATTGTCTCAATATAAGAAATTTATATGTTATAAAAATAGCAAATTTTTCAAAATATTTATAAGTAGTTTTTCTTTACTTATCTTTATGGTTAATTTATATTTAAGAAAAATGCTGGATAACATTATCCCCGGTCTCTCTTAAACTTCTGCAAATTAATATAAAAATAACGAGTTATGTTAGATAATATATTTCTATTTTTTGACAATTGAATATATATAATTTGAATTGCTAAACAATTAATTATAAATTTATAGAATTAAATAAAATTTCAGAATATCAAACTCTAGTATTTTGTAGGGGAGACTGGGGTTAGTCGAATCGATTTTTACAAAATTGGCTATAGCTCCTGGTTTTTTAGATAATGTAAAAGATAATATATAATTAGATACCTAAAAATATACTCTATAAAGGTGCCTTAAAAAATTTAAAAAAATATAATCATTTTTTATTAAATTTTAATTTTTGTAAAAGTAAAAATTTGTCCAACAAGCCCCATAAGCTGGGTGAGGCAAACCACGGGCTTCCTAAACCATTGTTCTTTTAGGCCATAATAAATTGAAATGCATTTTTATTTATTGTTCAAAATATTATAAACTTATAAATTAAAGCTAATTATACATAAAAATTGAAAGTTATTATTGGTTAATTTAATAACATTTTGGACATTAAAAAAAATGAGGATCTTAAGGAGAGATTATGATTTTTTAGCACAAATCCTAAACCCCAATCATAAACATCCATGAATTTGCCTTTTCAAGATTTTGAATTTTTTTTCATTATTAACTGCCATAATTGACGTGTATGGTTTAGCAAACCCCGCCTCTAAATAGATAAATATGATTGAAATAATATCTAGATTTGATAAATACTCATAAAATTTTCCAAAATTATAAAAGAGTAAACTTTGCTATAAAATTTAATTTACATATAAATGATTACATATTTTAATAAAAATTAAAATTAAATCTTTTGAAAATTTCATCAAAATTTTATTTAAATTTTTAATAGTTAATTATTTCAAAAGATTTTTTGTCAATAGATGTAAACTAATAAAAACTATATTAGGATAAAATTTTAACCTTCTGTGTATTTAATTTTAAAATGAGATTAAGTGGTTTGCCAAGTCCCGGGGTTTACCTAACTCCAGTCTCCCCCTACATAGATCTGCCCAATTTTTTTTAATATTTCCAATTATCTTTAAAAAATAAATAATAGTTTTGTTAAAAAAAATATCATGGTTTGTCGAGTGCTAAGAACTATTTTTTATTTATTTTTTATTTAATGACCTGTAAAAATTCCATCAAAACTATCAAAAATCACAATAATTTCATTAAAATTATTTTATTTATTCTAAGAATATATAAATATTCACAAATATTAATCACGGAGTCAATGCAAAATTTTATATAAATAAAAATGAATATCAAAACTTAAAAGATAACGTTGTTTAACAAATTTTTATTAAGTTTGATTATTAATATCTTCAAAGTACATTTGACCAATCTAGTTCGTAATAGGTTTACTTATTTGTAGTGCATTAAATCTTTCCATTGATACTTGCGAGCAAGGATCAGCTAGAACTACTCGCTAGAGGAAATATTACAAGCTCTTGAAATTTTTTGGATAGCCACTATTGCAAAATATTTTGAGGAAAAGACAATTTTTGGCTATATATTAAGCAATTAATTTTTATGGTAATATCCACTGGCGAATTAGGGTTAAATAACAAATAAATACATTTTGGCTCAAAATAAAACTCAAGCGGCCTACTAACTAGAGCCAAATAATAGGATGAATCTAACTCCTGAGCCAGCTCATCTAATCGGCTTGAGCCTGAGCTAATTTTTACGACTTTAGGCCAGATCCTGAAAATTATTAAGTTAATAAACATATATTATCCTCAATTTTTTGATGATATGAATTATAAATATCTAAAAATCGTAAAACTTTTTCCCGGTTTTAGAAGATAATTATTTCGAATTCGATGTAAATTATTTTATTAATATAAAATAGAATTACTCGTCCTCTATTTTTTAAAGAATTATACAATATTTTCATAATATAAGAGGAGAGCTTCTTTTTTTTTAAAAAAAAATCGAATATTATTAAACATAATTATTTCTGTGCTAATATTAAAATATTCGTCCTCTATGCATAAAAATATGATTGAGCAAAATATTCGCAATAAAATATTATAAGTTGGTGGGTTAATGCTCGAGTCTGTGCTCGGGTCGGTGTTCGGGTCGATCCTCATGTCGGTCTAGGATCAGTGTTTGGGTAGATGCTTAGATTTGGGTTGGTTCTGGTTCATTTTTTAGATCAAAAACCAGGGTCGTGGTCATGTAAAACCAACTATTTAAGCACATTAATATTCATATAACTAATTGTCAATTTATTTCTGTAATATTTGGGATTTTGATTAATTTTGCAATATATCTAACTGATTCAAGAGATTTTTAAACTAGACCAGTTATCCCAGAGCTCATTATTGAGCTTTTATTTGGGTTCATAACCATATATTCTTTGTCGGGCCTAAATAATTAGATAATGAACTTAAACGCAATTAGGGATGACAGTAAAATATAAATTCGAAAAAATTGGTTGTCTTGAAATAGCAAATAAAATGAAATAAAAATGAAGGACGGGTATTATAAGATAATTTCTCGAATACGCTTGAAAGTGTATAATAATAAAATAAATAATATGCTCGAAAAAGTATAGGTTTAAAAAGTTTTAATCGGCACAACCGGTCCAAGAGATTTACTTCGGTTCCATCTAAGTTTGACTTCCCTCCTCCCTCAAATAAAAACGTCGCGTTTTAATTCTTTATAATTCTATAAAGCATCACTTATTTTTTTTAATGATAATTTTATATTTTATTATAGAGTATAACTCAATATTCACAATTTTATGTTAGAATTTGTGATTGTTTTTTTAGAAAATTGAAATAAAAAAATACTAAATTTTTTTTTCTTTAAAAATAGGCTAGATAGGTTCCGATTATGTTACATATAGCATGGCGTTCGCCTTTTTTCTAAATTTGTTCCTAATTAAAAATTATAATGCAGCACACAAACATACTTTAAGATTATTTAAATATAATTATAGAATTATCGAAACACATAAATATAATTAATGAAATATATGTTAAATCGGTTTTCCTCTATCTTATATAATACCTACCAATCTTATCTTCCAGTGATCGATCATCAGCTTAAACTTTTCTTGCTAAATGGGCCATATTACACGAATTCTTCTCTCAAGTTTATCTAAAGATCTAAAAGGTTCTACCCTATCTTTATAAACTTATAACTTTAAACCGTTCTACACTTGATAATACGATAGGTGTAGATCAAGAGTTTTTAAAAACAGAATCCCATATTTTGAAGTCGCTTTAAAGCCCGTTAAAATGCGCATGAATATTCCATATTTTTCTAGTGAATTCAGAATTAAGCCTGGCGCACGATATTTATCCTCATGTCGCAATTTTATCAATATATCGTTTAATTTTTTGGTCTTAATAAAAGACATTTAATAATCAAATTTATGATAATTTTGTGTTATAATTTATATTTAAATTTTGAACAAACAGTAGGCATCAGACTATAGTTCAACATTAGGGGATCTTACCCAGCCCTTTTTGTGGAAAAATATATAATTGAGGGTCTTGAGTTATTTTTTGCCAAATTTTAGCATTCTTTATCTTAATTTATAAAAATCGACTCGATCAGATTCTAAAAATGTTTGGGTGTATTATGTTAATGATAAATGCTTTCAGTTGATTTTTAATCGTAAGGTTAGGAAATTATTTGCAAATTTTTATTTATTTATATCGGTTATTTATACATTACCAATAAAAGCTCTCATATGCACTAATATAACACATAATATTGACATAGGTGTTAAAATTAGTTTTCAAATGTTTGGCCAACTTCACGTAGATGATAAAAAGATATTATTTTCTTCTTTTTCTTCTTCTCATGTTAATTCTAAAATTAGTAAGTGGGGGGGGGGGGGTTTAAAACACGTTCCTTCACGTTTTGCCCTGAAGCATATCAATGATAATTTTATTATTTTACATGTCCTTGAGGGTTTGAAAAATATCTTAAAAATGCAAAATCAAAATAACCACAATATATCATCCCTTTATATACAATACTAGGAGCTGCTCAGATTGTTAGATTGCAAAAATGTGACAAAAAATTATTTTTATATATTACTATGTCAAATGTTTATAATTTACTTGAAGAAAGTTAGCCAATCCTTCTTAGTACAAGTTGACCATTTTTTAGCGGCTTTCTCGACGTAGGATGACATTATGAACCCACTTTGACAGTTTTTTTCTTGGTCATGGTCAAAATTTAAACTTTTTTAAAAAAAGGAGATGAAAAAAAGGATAATCATATTTATTTATACTTGTGTCCCATCTCGTGCGCTATAAATGGTATAGAAGCAAAGCCAAGGCCCATTTCCACTATGCTGGCTGAAAAATATTTGTTGCAAATTGTCTTGCCAAAATAAGACAAGCCTTTTATAAAAAAAGGAATATAATATGTTTGGTTTTTCGACCCATACCTAATCTAATATATAGCCTTGATATCAAAATAAATCTGATTTCTCATATAGTACGTACAAATTGAAGCGTTTTGTTCTTCTTTTTATTTCAAATAATATATCTTAAATGGTAACGCGCAAATTTTTAAATTTTAATCTATTTTAAAAAAAATATACAACAAGGAGTTTTATAGAAAAACACAATCTAAAGACTAATTTACTCAATTTGTAAGCACATTATGGGTAATTCTATAAAATAAATGATGATCAATTAATGATCCCCGGAAATTTATACCCTGTAAATATATCCTTTTTTTAAATTGATACCACTAAAATTGGCCCCTAAAAAATTAAAATGTTATTTTTTTAAAACTGGCGAGCTAATAAATTATATATTTAAATTTACGCAAAAATATTTCGTAACTCGATTTAAAAAGTTTTCCAACTCATATAATTTAAATTCTCAAAATTGGTCCGGCCTGGATTTTTAATTGTTTAAAATTTTCTGGCCAAAATTTTTTTTAGCCCGCTACAGATTTTTAAATCATACTATACGTTACGAAGCAAGTTTTGAGACAAGCCTGTAGGTTTCTGAAAAAAAATTATAATGAGGAAATTTATCATTCAATAAATTATTATTAAATTTCATTAATAAACTAAATATTTTATGGAATTTTAATATAATGACTATTTAAAGATTTTCTTAATTTCGCATGACATGGGGGGGGGGGCGGAATTCATTTAGCGAGACTGTGATATCTAAAGCGGGACATATGGCAGGTCTAAACTCAAGTCATTTTCCTGAAAACCATTTTTTTTAATTATCGCCTGCTTAAATGTGAAGTTTAAAAATAAAAATATAAAAAATAAATTTTTTCATGTTGGAAAGTTCGAATTTTGTTTGTCCAACTTTGAATATGCATACCTTCGGGCCCTGTCAACAGAATTTGATGCAATTTGCAAATAACATTGATAATTTATCCCTCTCTCTTAATCTATAAAATTTTATAGTATTTTTAGCATTGACGGATATATAGCTACAACAAAAGGGGTATCAGTTCAATTGAAACACAGTGTATAATATTAAAAATTTTAATAAATGTATCATTGATTTTCGCTATCATTACAAAAGTCCAAAAGATAAAGTGGAAAATGATTTAAAACGAAATGCCATTTATACCTCACTAAATATAACAACAGACTTTATCGAGTCTTCTCTTCCCGGGTCACAAACACTCTTATGACTGATGGCTGAGCTAACACGCAAAGCTAGTAACTTAATAAAATTAAGAATTTTTTAAAAATATGCAAATTTCTGGTATTTTTTATTCAATTACAGAATTTATCAGATTCATAGAAAAACTTCTTCTAAGATCTTCCAGAATGTTTTATATTAAAATATCTAGTTTATACCTTTAGATGTCATATATAATTTATAAGGAAACCATTTTCCCTAGGCCAAAATTTGAAGGGGGGTAATTTTCCGGGGGTTATTTCTGGTTTTTGAAACTGACTTTCTATGGCCAATAAGTTGACAAAATTTAAATTTGAATATATATAAAATAAATAAACCTTCAGTTGAATCATCTATTTTACCATCCAACAAGCTATACAGATTTAGTCTTTCGTGTGTGTAAATTTAAATTTTAAAAAAAGATTAAAACATTTTATCGTAATTATTAGATCACATATATTTATTTTCAAACATACTAGCTATTGTGTCAGAGGAACTAGCTTTTCTATTTAAGGGTGCTTAAAATTATTGTTTTTTTAAATTTTGCTTTAATTTTTGTCATTTTATGTGTTTTCTTTGATGTTTTATCATCTTGCATGGTTTAATTTTTTTTTTTTAAATATTTTTAGCCTAGTTAAGTTTAGGTAACTTTTGCGTGTTCTCATTTCATTTGGTGTAGTTTAGTAATTCCTAAAAATTGTGTCTAAAAGGCATACTTGATTTTTCTCCAAGAATAAACTTCCATAGACTAAACAAACGTTCTACAGGAGAGCCTTATTAGGTGAGACATTCTAATAAACAATCATTTGAAGTTCGAGAAATAATCATATAAAGATAATAAATGAGATGCATATATATTAAAGACATAAAATCAAGATTTAAGTCAATTACATTTGGCCGGAGCCTATCCGTGATTTGGTGTCAAATTTTAGATCTAGATCTGGGCAGTGACGGTTCGCGGCCTTAATTTTTTTATAAGCTTGTAGGGAAAAATATTTTATTCTTTATTTTAATCAGAGTCTAAAAAATTAATTATTTTTTTATTATCGTTTTCAATATTAAATTTACAATTTAGAGGTTTTAATTCACTATATAGCATAATTTTAAAAATCTGTCAACTTTCTATCTGAATTTATGTACAATTATAAATACTTATTAATCTTTGCACTAATTTATTTAGAAAAGAGTTAACTAAAAGTAATAGTTAATAGAAAAAACATTTTTTTATTTAAGTTATTTTTAAAAAAAAAGATATTGTATCTTTTTGATTTTTGCCATGTATTTTGGATTATAAGATAGAAAATTTTGAAAATTATTTTTACTGATATTGAATAAATTTTTCGAAGCAAATCTGAGTTTATAATTAAATTTAATATGTAGTAGTTTAAAATGATAGTCGGAGCATTAGTGAAAATATTTTATAAATATTTCAAATATTTATATTTTTAAAAACTAATTCTAGTACACCGGAATCACTTTGAGCCATTTTACATTTTGAAAAATCTCAACCTATATATCGAAATTCTTCAAAAATAAAAATCTTAAGCCCTGATTAAACGGCATTAATTTATTATTTCAATTTATTTTACCCAGTAATCCATGAGAGAGTGTCCCATTGTAAGCCCATTTTTTTGTTTCTGGCCTTGATGAAGAATATGTTTATAACATCTAATAATTTTTCGGCTTCCCTCAACATAATTGGTATACCACTCTAATCGGATTATTTATTCAAGAAAAATAAAAGTTAATTAATTAAAGCAGTCAGGCTAACCTATAATCAGGGATATCGATTTATGGTTCAAGTTCGTAAAAAATAAAACTTATCGATTTAGATTGAACCTTAAGAAACTGGTTCGAACCTTTTGCATATAAACTTTTTAGAATAAGGCACAACCCTGATTTTTAGTCTGGCCATAAGCCTAGTTGAAAATTTCCCACGAAGCTGATGGAAAATACAGTTTATGGAGGCCGATAAGGTAATAAGCTAGTTTTTAAGAGAAAAAAACTTGATGTGATTTTTATTGTTTCTTTATCACTATTTTATACTTAATTTTTTCTTGTGGTTATATAAAAAAGCTAATTAACTTCTTTTTTTGATAATAATTTCCTTTTACCAAAAAATGATGATTTTGATTGATATATTGGCGAGCTTTACCGATGTGAGACATTTCGATGAAATTAATCATTGCGATATATGTGAAAGACATAGAAAATATTTTCAGCTTTAGCATAGGTATAAAAATTGTGAAAAGATATATGGCGGATTAATATATGGTCCGAGAAGAAGCGAATTAGCATTTATAAAGACAACACTTAATGGATTAGAAGAATCTATAATTTTGTTTTAAATTACTAATTAAAAAATATTAGAAATCACAATTTATATAGGGATATTTTCAATATTTTAGAAAATTTTGCACAATGTTATTAAAAAAATTCTTCTTTATTAAAGAATATACTAGTTGCAATAAAAAAATTTAACTCACTAGATCATGATTTTGTCAAAAATATGAGAAAATTATATGAATGCACCCTTAAAAGAAACCCGGCCTAAGGCCAAGGAAAATCATTTCGTATAAATGAGGCCGATTGGAAATCCCAGTCTGGCATTGAATACCATGTCGGTCCTGGACCTGCATGTCTTTTATTTACTATAAATGATAAAGGTTGAATTTGCAAATTGAATAAAATTAAAATCATTGAATTTTAAATGTGGATCAGGTTGTAGTGACTGGAGCCAAACGTTGGCCTGGCTACTCTTAACAAAATTCGAACTCTAAAGTGGAAAAATAAAAATTTGGTTATATTACACATAAGCACTGTCGATGCCTGGGCGAGTAAAAAATTTTTCGAGTCTGGGGTCGGCAACTTGAGCAATATATTTTTCGGTCCGGGACTTGAAAACTCGTGTAAAATATTTTTATAGAGATGCGTTCAAAATTTTGCAAATTTTTTAAAGTTTAGAAATCTGTAAAACTATGTATTTTTCTTCTATAAAAAATAGTATATAACGTATAACATCTACATAAATCTTTACGGTAGGACAACTTGTACAACAATTATTTTGCTGGCCGGGCAAAAAATTTATACAGGTTAAATAACCTTTTTAAAAATATTGGTCCTATTAGGGCCTCGCCGAATTCTTATTCATACTTATATAAACGATTCGTAAAGAAATTGATTTCATATATTATATTAGTCATTCCTTACAATTTATTTATAATATTCTTCAAAAATCTTCCTTATAATTATTATTTTTTAAAAAATATGGCTAATGCATTATATATACTATATTTGATGCTTTAACATAATCAGAAAATACACTGATATATATTACAAACCGATTTTTAGACCCCAAATAAAGTGTCATTTAGAAACAACTCGTATTATCTACGAGAATTTTAAAAGCTTCTGTTCTGGCTGTTACAAAAATGTATTATTATTATCCCCTTAATACATAGTCACTCTATAAATAATAATAATATATTTGATACATAGAGATTTGCTTACTTTTCTGTAAGTTAGAAATATAAAAGAAATTATCATTATTCTGATCTTCAAAAGCTAAAGTCAGAAAAACTTATCTCCAAATTTAATTTGATCCCAGAAGCATCCATCCACAAGGATATAGATATGGCTAAAAATTTGTATAATTTTGTTGTTGAACAAAAATTAAGTTTGATAGTGAAAATATACTTTAATTGCATGCTCACATTTATATTTTTTATATTTAAAAGCAGAGACCTGCAAAAGTCAAAACTTTAGACCTGGCCTGGATTTAATTAAAAAAATTTTTGACCCCATCCAGAATTAAATTTTGAAGAATTTGGTTGTATATTTGGCAAATTGCTTCAAAAGAAAATCGAAAATATGAACAGAACTGTAATTAATAAACAAGCTCGATATGATTTTCAACATTTACAACTGATTAATTGATATAATTTGAATTAATTTTTTTAGAAGTCGTCTCAAACTGGATTATCCTTTAAAATTTTTTGATTTCTAAATTCATTTATTTTTAGTGGGCCTTCCAGGTCTGCAGATCTCTAAAAGTCTTAAAATGAATATTAAATTAAGGATTTTTTTTATAAATCAAATTTGGTTAATATATTTTGAATATTCCATTTTTTCCAAAATAATAGTAATTATGCCCTTTAGCATGAAAAAGTTTTGGCCATGAGCCTGAGTGGGATAATTGTTTTTTTAGATATTTTGAAATAAATTTGATATCATTATATTTTAAATATAATTAGAAAATTTTAACTTAATTAATTGGCTGTTGGTAGTATCTTTTGTGATACTGGTATATTCTACACTATTGAAAAGTTGTATATCATAATTTTAATAAAAAGGATAAGAAAATATTGAGATTTTTATAACTTTTAAACTGTAATATTTTATAGTTACACAATGGCTCACTGAAAATGATTTAACATTTTCGGTAACTATGAGATTTCTACTGTAGTAAGTTGTAAAACACCTTACTTAACTTTCAAATGCATAACAAAAGTTTAAGGAAAGGAGGGGGGATCATAAAGGTGTCTTATGGTTCATGTGTAATCAAAGAGAAACAAGAAAAAAAATTAATTAGATACCGGATTCTTTTCGAACAAGAAAACATGGGTCACGATAATATTTATAGGGGCGCCTAGAGACTGGTCTTGGAACAGATAGTTAACCTTAATTTCATATAATATATAATAAATAAACTAATTTATATAACAAACGGTTTACTAGATAAAAAACTTATAAAATAATTTTAGTAGTTCTGGAAAGAATTAAGATGTCCTAGTAGAATTGAAAAAACATATTTAAAAATTATTCCTATTTTTTTTTCATTAGTTTCTTTTAAATAGATAATTCCAATAATTATCATATATCTTAATACCAATATTATAGATATTTATTAAAATTAATTATAATTTTAATATTTTAATTATAAAAATAAAAACGTGCGAAAACATTTAGCTTGAAAATGTAATAGAAATATATTCTAATCAAGGTTGACAATCGGTCCATTGATCGGGAAATTAATTAACAGGAATATGCTTAATAAACCTAAGGTTTATTTGACCTATCGAATATTGGCAAATAATTTAAACTATTATTTTTGTGATTAAATATATCACATTATTGTCAAGCATAGTGTTGTTAAAAACCGAGTCGACTTAGCTGCGACTCTAGCCTAGTTTCTAGTCGATAAAACAACTCCGACTCGAGTTGATTAGCCGCATTAGTCGGCTCAATTAGTTGGCTCAATTAGTCGGCGTTTAGTCTGCTCACTTAGTCAACTCGCTTAGTCGGCTTACTTATTCGGCTCGCTTAGGCGGATTAATTAGTTGGCTCAATTAGTCGACTCGCTTAGTCGGCTCAATTAGTTAGCTCACTTAGTCGGCTCAATTAGTTGGCTCAATTAGTCGACTCGCTTAGTCGGCTCAATTAGTTGGTTCACTTAGTCTGCTCAATTAGTCATCTCACTTAGTCGACTCACTAGCTAGCTTAGTCGGTTCAATTAGTTGGCTCGTTATCGGCTCACTTAGTCGACTCGCTTAGTCGACTCACTTAATCGACTCGCTTAGTCGTCGGCTCACTTAGTTGACTCGCTAAGTCGGCACACTTATTCGACTCGTTGGGTTTGCTTATTTGTTTTTTTACTTCTAAGTAAATTACGATTTTTGATATTTATTTTTTTACATGTAAAACAACTCTATTCGAGTAGATTTTTATAAAGAGCTAACTAAAATGTTTGGTAAGGGGTAGGCAATGACATATAATAATACCTAGACTGGCGATTCATTCATTAAAAGTGTACATCAATACAAATCAGCTAGAGACGCCATCTTGGTTACTGTAATAAATATTAAAATTTTAAACGAGAGCCTAATTTTATATTATATCTGATGCAAACTTTATTAAAGAATTGCCTGATCATCGAGATAATAAGAAAGTAAGTTATCAATTTAATATTCGTTTTTAACATGAAAATAATTATTATAAAGGTTACCAAAATGGCGGGTCCAGCTGATTTGCTTTTAACGACGCTTAAAAATGCATTTTAATGAATGAATCGTCAGTCTAGGTATTATTATATGTCATTGGGGGTAGGAGAATTTTGTCTACAAATTTAACTTTTTATTTAGTGGTAATATATTAAATCTATTTATCTTAGATATAATCGGTTAGAACTAACAAATTTCCACTATCGGGTCAATCATTCGCAAAATTATTGTTGATCCAAATGACAGATAGATCCACACCCTAAAAGTCGAAAGGCTGTGGCGGGATCTAAAAGTAAACTATAAAAAACGGGATAGTATTCATGAATATCTTCTTGAATATATATATTTTCGAAAATATCGATTATTAAATCGTTTTGATATTTTTATTCATTTTTTATTGATGATTGTATAAATTTCAATATATTTCAATTTAATGAATAAGATTGCGTCATTTAATACTATATTTCGATTTAACTATTGGTTAAAAAATCACTTAAATTTCAAAGGTGGGGTCTATTTTACCCCATTATACAAAATTTTAGATTATTATTTATTTACGGAAAAAAGTTATGCGAATATTCCTAAAGTTGCTTAAATTTAATTTATTTATGGGATCTTCCTTTAATTATAGTATTATAATCAAAAAAAATTCAAAATGCAAAGTTTCATCTACCAGGGATCTTCCTCTAATTATAGTATTATCACCAAAAAAAATTTAAATGCAAAATTAATCTATCAAAATTTTGTGGAAAAAACTATTTTAAAATATCTTAAATAAAAAATTAAATTTGTAGGCAAAATTCTCCTACCCCCCTCCTTCCCCCATTTATAAATGCGGAGGAATTAAGAATTCCTATATTTTACCCCTAATACAAAATTTGATAGACACTATTTTAAAATATCTTAAATAAAAACTTGTAGAATAAAAATATGTATAAAAAACTTAAAAAACTTTTTTAAAATATTTTTAAAAAAAAATAACATAAATAAAAAAAATGACGCAAGGTGGGTAGGTCTATAAGTCGAAAGGCTGCATGAAAGGCTAAAAATAATATTGAAAATAAAAAATAACAAAGAAAATGTTTAATGAGAATTTTGATTGATTTATTGCTTTCTTTACGAGAAAAATATTTAATAACAAAAACAATACATTATAATATATTAAAAAATTGGAAATTTTAAGATATTTTCAATTTTTTAATTCTTTGTAAAATTTGAGGTTTAAATTTAATTTAATTATATTAATTTTGAAAATAAGTTTTTGATTAAATTATATTTCGTTATGAATACAATTTTAAAAAAAATGGAATTTTTGAATTTTTAAGTTTTTTTTCAAAACTAAATTGATAGTATTACGAAGTAATTAACAAATATAAATTTAATGGTAAATTTTTTTTGAAAAATATTTTTTTTGTCGCGAAAACATACAAAGGAAAAAGGCTAGCAATTTAAACGTAATTTTAAGTATTTTTATATCATTGAACTCAGAATTAAATTCTATTTAAAAATGCTTAGATGTATTTTTTTACGTTTTCGGTGCGAAAAATATATTTTTTTTCGCGAAAACATTCAAAAGGAAAAGGCTAACATTATAAAAGGAAATTTTAAGTATTTTTATATCATTGAACTCGAAATTAAATTCTCTATCCAAAAATGCTTAGATGCATTTTTTTTACGTTTTCGGTTCGAAAAATATTTTTTTTGTCGCGAAAACATTCAAAGGGAAAAGGCTAACTTTTAAACGTAATTCGACCGAAAAAAAATCCTACCTTAGATATGCGATTATTGTCTTTTATGAATAAATTTATAGTTATCAAAGTTCCTAAATCTAACCTTCTTTATTATATAATCTGTTAAATGTACAAGGCCCATCCATCATATATATCACCCATACAAGTATTGTATTAAAATATATATTTGCCTTAAATTTATAATCTTAAATAGTGCCAAATTAATATTATATAAGCCTGGAGTTACTCATAAGTGGTAGTAAAGTTTGGGTATATATTTGCTAGATCTCAGGACTTACATAATATTATTTGGATCGGGCCATTTTTAAGAATCGACCCAAATCGGACCTTTTAAAAAAACTGAGTTTAAGAACTGAAAAGCTAAGAAAAATATATACCCTTAATTTAAATCCCTTCCTACACTCAAATTACAATTTAAGGAAAACTAACTCAACTTGAATCCCTTCTAAGAATTTCAAGACAGTTATTTTGTAACAACACGATACTTTTATTATAATATTTTATTAATACAAAATGTCATTTTATAAGAAAAAAAAATAATAATCTACAATTTTATTCGGACACAAAAAAATATATACCATATCACGTGTTCTCCTATGGTAATTATAATCCTCAACCTTATTTCTTTTGGTTGATTGACATTATGCAAAAATTAATATAAATTCATATATAAAACTACGACAAGAACAATAATTTAAAAGTTTATTACTTTTTAAATTATTTAAGATGAATATACTCAGGGATAACAATATCCCCGATCTTTCAACCCAATTTCTATTTTTCTTAACACTCCCCCCCCCCCTTCCCCATGGTTATCAAAATAGGTTTTATAATTATTTTATGAAATATTAAAATAATTTGACTTTTTAATATACAATTCTGCAAATACACTCTGGTTTTTTCCAAATTCACTGAGGCATTATCAGATCTGAAAGTTGACATGCAATTTATTGATAATCCCGAATCTACTATATTTACCATTATATGGTTTGCTATCTCTTTGGATTTTTCACTATTTGAGGGAAAAAAATTTAATAGCTTTCTTGAAACGTCTTTAATTTTGTTGAAATAGCGAAGGATCAAAAGAAATATTTTAATATTTCCCTTATTAAACGTATATGTTAGAATGCATATGTATGCCCATCTTTCAAATCGTCAAGAATTGACCTCCTGAATTCAGGTTCTAAAACATTGATGATATCCTTGCCATTTTTGTTCTACAAGTATTTCTTTTATCTTGGAGTCGTTAAATATTATGAGGAAAGATTCTACCCACATTGTAATGATAAGTAGCTCTGTGAATGTTGTACTACAAGATAAGTGATTACAATTACTGCAACTGTAGTTGCATCTGTATTATTTCTTATTTTTGGAGAATATTTTTGTTTTGCAATGGATGTAGATACACTCTCTTGCACTGATAATAATGTGATTGAACAGTAATAAATAAAATTATTATCATTGAAATGAGTTCAATATTACCTTATTATGTATTTAAACGTGATACGTGATAATTAAGCGCCTATCCCTATAATGTTATACACACACGCAAGGTAGATTTCCAATTGCGGATGCTTTGCGGAACAGTCCCATAAAATATATTTTTTACATTGTAAAATTAAAATCATTTGTTTTTTTATAAAATTTTATCTTGTTTACATTCTTTTATATTAGAATAGGATAGTTGGTTTTTTTTATATATTAATATATTTTAATAAATCAAGATGTTATTTTATTTTGAAAAATAGTTACATATAAACTAATTATAAAAAATAATAGGCGGATAATTAAATCAATTCAAAATCCTGACCCGGCCGAGATTTTGCGGACCTTTTTTAGCAAATTTTTTATTTCTTCCGCAATTTTCATATTTCTCCCGCAAAATACCAAATTTTTCCCGCAATCTGAAAGTTTTGACCTGGCAAACCTGATTATGAAATGAAATATGATTATATTATCAAAATGGATTTATTTAATTATGAAAATATGCTGTAGTGAATATTATTTTTGTTACAAATTATTAGTGATTTTCACGCCAAAAATTTAATCAAAATTATTTTTTGAAGTTATAAAAGATTTTTGAACATATTTTGACTTGATAAGAATTTAAATCTTCTTTGTAAGTAAATCTTTTTTGAGAAATTCTTTTGTGAATTTTATTAAAAATAAACAATCTTTTAAGTGAAATCTTTTATAGCTTTTTTTTTATTTTATCATTTTTATAAAATTATTTATATTTTAAGTATATTTAAAGAGGTGGTTTTTTCAATATTATTTTATATGATCTTTTTAAGGATTATATTTTAATGTGACAATTTTCATATTCGTTATTTTTTTAAATTTTTTGACACCAAAGGGTAAAAATATAATTTATATTTTAAAGATGTTAAATTATAAATTCAATGAAGGTGTTAATTGGAAAAGACAATTATAATAATTGATATTTTTAAACATTTTAGATTTAACGCTAATGGGCAAAAATGTGTATTTTTAACATGTTAAATTAAAATTTCAATTAAGATATACCATACAGTGGCGTAGCCAAGATTGATCTATGGGGGGGGGGGGCTTAAATTTTTTTGGGGGCTTCCCACCAAACCGCATTTTAAAAATTTGCAAATATTTTGTGCTTTATTAGTGTATAAATACTATAGTAGCCAGCATAAATGGGAAAAATATTAGTTACAGAATTTTGCCAATTTATGATTAATACGTGACCGAAAGCATTATTCTAAAATTTTATCAATGTTTTATCAATTGTAAATTAATTCAATCCATTCGGTGTAGAAAGAAGATAAAAATCGCCCCTTATACCTCCCATTTTTTATGATCACTCTATATATCTTATTCTATGTTAAAAATAATTATTTTAAATAAATTTTTGCATATAACAGAATTTTGCAGAGAATTTCATTATAGATTTATTTATTATTAAAATACTTTAGTAGAAATAACACCCCTTTATTTAACTATGTATTTATTTTAATGATAATATTAATATACAATAAAATAAATTTCAAATGTAGAAATTTTATACATATTTGTATTAAAAATTTATTCTTAATAAATATATTTAAAAAAAAATTACAATAAAATATGAGTAGTAATTCTTATAGGGTATTATAAAAAATATCATTTAACAATTATAATTAATACAAATGAAATAAGTATATAATAAAACATAAATAATTCTTATTGGAGATCTGCAAAAGTAGGAAAATCGGGTTCGGGAAGCCTTGGAAATTTTTTAAAATATATCAATTTTATGTTAAATTTTTTATGTAAAATAAAAATATTTTTATTTATAAAAATTAGACGCCATATAAAATATATCTTTTATTTTGAGTAATTATGAAAATGAATTTCTATATTTAAATAAATTCGGGCCAGGCCAACAAAACTTTTTTTAAAAAATTTCGGGTTCGAGCCGGCAAAACTTTTTTAAAATAATCTCGGGCCTGGCTTGAAAAATTAGGCCCGATGCAGATCACTAATTCTTATTGCAAATGCAATATTTTTATTAAAAATAATATAATATATAAATATTATGACTAAGAATTCATTATAATTACGTTTTGAATATAAAAATGTTATGACTAAGAACATCATATTATAATAATATAGCAATTTTATGATTTAAATTTATAAAGAGAGGTCTACTTTTCTCTGAGATTTGACTAATTCATCTAGAGTCAAATTTTTATCTAAAATAATCTCCTTATATATTTAGTATTGCGAATCCATTTAAACGGCATTCACCGGTGCTATTTCTTAAATAGGTTTTTACTTTTCAAAGTTGAAAAAAACTTGCATTAATGCAGGTGCTAATCGGTAAAATAGCTAAAGTAAAAAGCAATGTTTTGATATTAGGTAGGGAATCTAAAATGCAATTACACATGGAAAGGGCCTGCAAAGAATTTTTGGTCTCAAAGAGTAGGGGAAATGTGCCATAAACGGCCATGGTTGAAGACTGGCCACCACCCTTTAACTTTTTATCTATTAGACCAATTTTTCTCAAAATTGGTCAAAATGTGTATATTTATGATATGTACCTTACCTAAGTTCATTTATTGAATATAGCAATTCAATAAAAAAATATTTCAAATAAACTGTTTTTAGTACCTCTTTCTGGAAAAATCACCTTACACATTTTTTGTTTGGTGAAAAAATTACTAATTAAGATTATTGATATTTTATTAAAATATTATCATTAGGCATTTAACATTATTCACACAAAAAATTATACTTTAAAAGCTTTATTTAATAGACATACAAGGCGCTTAATAATAATAGAGAGGTGGGTATTGAGTGGCTATGTATTGATTGGTCACAATTCGCTCATTCACATACTCATATTAAAATTAAAAGCTTGCAAAACAACATTTGGTGAAATAAAATGATGAACAAGCTTAAGAATGTTTAGTAAAATGATAATTAAGATATTAATTTATAATATTATCATTAAATAGATGTGGTAATAAATTGAGATTTTAATACTAATTAAATTAGTGTATAATTAATTTTTTATATAACTAAAAAATGTAGAAATATCAATATTAGTCTTTTACAAGTATTTCATATTGTATTATTTTATATTTATAATAAAATTTTTAAATAATATATTATGGCCAATTAACACATAGTATATGGCCAGTCAATACATACTATGTTTTGACTGGCCAGAAAAACAACTTTCACATAACCTCATTTAGCTCATAAACTATTATACATAGAGCTTTGATTCTAATTTTATTTTAAAGATTAATATTTAGGCTACACATTGATATAAAATTTGTTTGGTTAAACATAAATTTTAATACCTTTTTTTCAAAAAAGCAAAAACATGGCCATTCATGCCACTTCCCCTACTCTATTCTGTCAAATTTATACCAAAATCATCACAAAGTAACTTAGCATACCATCCTGATAATTCATCAGAATAAAACTCTGAGATTTTCTTAATATCCTCTCGCGTTTCAAGTGTATTCAGATTCAACGGCAAAAGAAAATAAAAGCTGTTTAAAATAAAATTGTTACTAATAAATATTTCCTTTAATTGAAATAAAATGAATCAATATGGGGAGTAAAAATATTTATTTTATAAAAATCCTGTAGATGCATCAATATTTAAGCGATTGGACTATCTAGAAACTACTCTAGGTTTAAAATTTTTAATCCCAAACATATTAGGCGATTACCTTTACTTTCTCATTATATTTACCAAATGAAATCCTTTATTTAAAAATTATAAAAAATTAATTAAAATTTTTAAAACTATCTAATTAGTATAACAAAATAAATTATATTATTAAATTTATAAATATCTAATTTAACTATGCCAGAAAAAATTTACAATATATTTTTATTGTTATTTATATTTTACATATAATTTTTAATATTTATTTTTAAACCATGTTATCATTTAAAATTGAAAATTTTTTGTTTTTAAAAATATATTTCATTTTGATATCGTATATAATTTTATTTATAAATTGAAACCGTGAAATAAAATTATTCACAATAAGAAAAAAATTCTTTTTTAAAAAATATTTCAGAGGTTTTGGAAGAGGTTTTAACCCCAACCCCACCCTCTTGTCTACGCCACTGATACCATATAAAAGTGACAATTGTCATCATGATTCTTATTTTTAATGTTTTTTGAATTATTTTGACGCAAATGGGCAAAAATAGGTATTGCTAACATGTTAAGATAAAATTTCAGTGAAGATGTACCTGTTATAATCGTTATTTTTCAAATTTTTTGACCTCTTTTTTTACGTGTTTTTAGGAAAGCTATTTTTTTCTTCTTTGAAAAACAGTTTTGAGTAAAATTTTTAATACGAGTATATTTTTGATATTATTACAAACTACTATTATTTTAAGATATAATATACCAACTAGAGGTGGTGCGACAATAATATATAAAATCTTAATTACTTTCATCATATCACTCTGGTTCTTATTTTATAGTTACAATATGTTTCATTTCTAATATGGCATCCTTGCCATGTAAATAACTTAAGGCTTCAATATATTTGCATAATTTCTTTTAATTATTTATATTGTTTTTGTTTTATAAATTTATCTAACATAATAAATTCTGATATGAGTTAACATCGTGGGTGTCATGGCTATAACTTCAAATTAACCAGCATCTATTATTTGTGTGGCTATGTAATTTAAGATTATTACTATAGCTGCTGAGAGCATATTTTAGATAAATAATGGTCAAGTGTAGTCGTTTATATATTATTAAAAATGGAAGATAATCTTTTAGAAATATAATATCTCACAATAATTTTCTCGATTAGTTATCTAGCTTCCATCATGTCATCTAAGAGGAAGCTCTAAACACCATATAGTTTTATGATTTGGATTGGTCGTTTATATTCTTTTCTTCAAGAATTTTTATTTTGGTTGGGCTTATAAATTTTTCCTTATTGCTCCATTCTATAAAAGATTGTGTAAAATGGTAACAGAGAGTTATATTAGTTTCACGATCTTTTGTCAATGTAAGTTGGTTTATGTGGTTTTTAAAAACCATTATCAATTGAGGCATATGTGTGAATTAATTAACCTTTTTTATCGCATGTAATTCTTTAGACGCAAAATTTTTTTATATCAGCGAAAATATTTTATGCTGTAATAAATAGATATTGTATTAAAAATTTGAAATGTCTTGTATTGTTTTAATTATTATATGCTAGTTTATTTTGTATGCATAATATGATAAATGACAAAATATGAAATTCAGAATAATTGTTCTAGTTATCAAATCTGTATTATATGTTAATATAAAACCCGGCCCAAATTAGGTAGGTATAGGGTGCGAAGCCCTCCATAAAATTTTTTTAGTAGAGCCCCCTGAGATTGTAAAGGTAGAGACACCCTTGATTTTACCTATTGACGTCAAAAAATTGGAAAAAAACATAGAAATAACGAATATGTTATTGTCACTTATCTATGGTACATCATCATGAAATTTTAATTTGACCTGTTTACAATCTATATTATTACCCATTTGCGTCAAAAAAATTTAAAATAACGATTATGACAACTTATCTAGGGTATATCTTCACTGAAGTTTTATTACATATCAGCAATACTTATTTTAGCCCATTTACGTCAAAAAATTTAAATAACGATTATGACAATTGTCACTTATCTATGGTACATCTTCATTAAGTTTTTAATTTAACATGTTAGCAATACTTATTTTTGCCCATTTGCGTCAAAAAAATTTAAAAAACTTTAAAAATAACGATTATGATAATTGTTATATCTATGGTACATCTTCAGTAAATTTTTAATTTAACATGTTAACAATACTTATTTTTACCCATTTACGTCAAAAAATTCAAAAAACTTAAAAAATAATGATTATGACAATTTTCACTTTTATATGATATATCTTATTTGAAATTTTAATTTAACTTGTTAAAGATGCATATTTTTGCACATTAGTTTCAAAAAAATCTAATATGTTTAAAAATACTAATTAAAATAATTGTTATTTTTCCAAAACATCTTCATTGAATTTATAATTTAACATCTTTACAATATAAATTATATTTTTACCCTTTTGTGTCAAAAAATTTCTAAAATATTAAAAAATAACGAATATGACAATTGTCACATTAAAATATTATCCTTAAAAATCATATAAAATAAAATAAAAAAGTTTAATATAAATATTTAAAAAATAATTATTTAGAAAAAACCACCTCTTTTTATATATTTAAAAAATAATTTTACAAAAATGATAAAATAAAAAAAACTATAAAGATTTCACCTAAAAGATTTTATTTATAATAAAATTCACAAAAGAATTCCTCAAAAAAGATTTATTTATAAAGAAGATTTAAAATTCTTATCGAACTGTCCCACCCTCTTGCACTGAATATTAATTTATACCAACAGTTTTTAAAAAAATTTAGCTATGATCAAAAATCTTTTTTAAAATCAAAAAATATTTATTGCTTAAAATTTTGGACGTGAAAATCACTAATAAATTGTAACAAAAATAATATTATAATACAGTACAGCATAATCATTTTTTTTTTTAAAAAACAAATAAATCCATTATAATCATATTTCAATCATCTCATAATATAATAATATAAATAAAAATATTAATATATTTTTTTGTTGATAATAATAAAATATTAACATTAAATATAAATAAAAAAAATTATTTTACTAAAAATAAATAAATAATAACTAATGCTCGGTAGAACAATAATTCTACATAATTATATACTTAAAATCTCTCAATCATATATAAATAAATTTCGGCTCTAAATTGAACTCAAGCTAACTCCTGAGCCGGCAGCCAAATTCTGAGCCAGCCGACTCATATGTCTCAATGAGCTGGTTTGAGCTTGAGTCAATTTTTTCGACTCAAAAACTGGCTGAGTTTAGGGCTAAACCGGCTTGGCTCAGTAGTTTAACAACACTAATCACAAATAAATAAATTTCGGCTCAAAAGTCGGCTTGAGCTAATTCCTGAGCCAACTTTTGAGCCGGCTTATTAATTTCATGTTATCAAAATTTCTAAGTCTAAAATCCCTGAAGCCGAATTCGAGTCCAGAACCATTCTTAGTTTCGACATAAATAGTATTATTTTGTTCATATTAATCATAACCCAAAATTTAGCAATTTACCAGACATTTTAGTTAGCCCTTTATAAAAATCGCCTCGAATAGAGTCGTTTTACATGTAAAAAAATAAATATAAAAAATTGAGAGTCGGCTCATGCAGCTCCTTGATCGGCTTGAGCCGGAGTCGTACTCGAGTTGCAAGTCGTAAAAACACTAGTTAAGTACTCTGATAGTTTAATAACATTTAAAAACAGTTACAATATGTGCTCGCCCTTAGTAAAAACATCTTAAAGAATTCTGACCCCCAAACGATATTAACAAAAAATAATGGGATCAAATCTGGCGAAGAATTGAATCTAAAATAAATGGCAACCGCATACTCCATTTATATGACCATATTTTTAAGTGCATCATACAATTCGATTTTTATTCCATTATAGAAAACTCTGGTCAATCTAAAATAAAAAAGAAAACAATTTAATGTGAAATGTTTTGTAAAGTATACCAACAAAAACCAAAAATATGATGAAATATTTGTAAAAGCTGCCTTCGTAAGCAATTTATCCAGTGAAAATTCTTATAGAGTTTTTAAAATATGTCCTAATAATAACTTAACTTGTAGAATAATTTGAAGTCTTAGATTAAGTTTTGAACATATTTTAGAATTTTTAACAGTATATATATAAACTTATAAATAAATAAATAAAAAGTTTCTTACATTAGAAATCAATACATTAATCATTTACATTAAATACGTTTAGCTCAAGGTCTGCTTGCAATAAAAAAAAATTCGCGAAAGAGTTCTAAACGCCTACGCAGTTGTAAAACCTGTTTGAAATATATGCCCAAAACACTAGATACTTTCGTTCTCTAGGACTAAAGGGCATATGTTGACCTCATAGAATATAGGGAAACACATGTAATAGACATTTTCGCCTCATCAAATAATAATTACGAACCATTAGTTATAGCGAAGGAAATCCCAAAAATATTCGCATCTAGCCGACGACAATATATTTATTACAGATGCTAAATCCCTAATTAAACCACCCATAAAACAACAATCTTGAGGGTGCTTTTGATTAAACAAAAAATCAGCCATGAAGTATATGGTTACAAAAATTATTTAAAGATTCATGGCCATCACCAGAGGAGGATGACTATTTTTAATCTCTTTAAAAAAAAACTTTATATATGTATTAAATTTTATTTCCAAATATGTTATCACATAGTTTCTTTACATGTCTAATTATCGATTATTAGATTAACTAAACACAAATATTTCATTAAAAAAAAATAAGGGTAGTAACTTAGATGATAAACAATTTTGGAGGAATATTTAGAGTTTTAAAATTTATTTCAACCGTTAGCTATATCCCCATCTAAAAAATAAGAGTTATCTTTATAAAAGTATAATATTCAATCGCGCTATGATCCAATACAATATAAATATCTTTTCCATCAGATGAAGAAGAAAATTATAATGGTATATGAAATATTTTATTTTAATCTAAATGCAACTGCCCACCAGTGGCGATGAACGGTGTGATGTAAACCATTTTCCTATATATCTATGGAGAAGGTAGTGGGTAGGCTCAATATTTTGGGATTAGGGGGATAAATTTATGCCTGTTTCCCCTCCCTTTTTATCTCTCTATATAGACGCTGCTGCTCACAATGCTACTTACTTTTAACATTTCCAATACTTAGTCCGATATCTTACGAATAATAAATTTGATGAAGCTTGTGATATAATGAAAGAGCTAGAATTACAAGAAGTAATTTTATCTTAATAACAGATTTTTGATGCAAAAGCGATATTTTTGATAATCAAAATATGTATATGATAGAATGTAAAACAATCATGTCGTCATCAAGTTGGTGGAATGAACTTTATCTACCTTGCCCTTAAGATGTGATAAAAATTATAGTTATCCTCCCAATTTCATTGGTCTTCAAAAATGAATTAGTCCATTTAGGGCAATATTAGTACAAAGAACCCAAATCGATTTTAAACTTTGACTCTCGGGAAAATTAGTTAAAAATTATGTTACGATACTCTATCATGGCAAAGAAAACATTATTTCTAGAATCAATTAATATGCAATGAAAATATTTTGAATATTTATTCATATATTATCCCCAATAAAGTAAATATTATCATAAAAATATATAATAGAAATTGGTGGGTTAAATATCGGTAATTAGCCGAATATATATTTGAATTTTAAAATACACAACCTTGATTTGAATAGTTAATTTACTTGTGACAATATTGTATTTAGTTAAAGAAATAATAAATGACTCCTCAATTCTATTACATAATTTAATGAGATATAATAATGCTATCAAAATATAATATAATATAAAATATGGATGATAAGTCCAATATATATTGAAATTAGTATTTCGAAAAATGAATATAATTACATTACCCCCTGGTAAGCGCTCAATATGTATCTAATAGACAATAATCTGATTTCCTTTCTGGAGAATCCTTTATTTAGATATATTCTCGACCTCACACTTTTGATTAATGCTTCATCCGCCACCACTGCCACCTCAATTGTAGGTATTTTGTCTTTTATAAACTGGCTCTTCTGATGTTTCGATAAATCGATTGGGATATTTATAATTCTACTATTTTTTACTTTGAATAAGATGAGGGGTAAGAGAGGAGAGAGGGGGGGGGGGGAGTAAAAATTGTTTTTTATAAAAAAAAATATTTAAAACTATAACAATCATATCCATTTCTAAAATATATTTTATATAGGCCTCCTTACCAACGTTCTTTTTCTTCCCTTATACATATGTCAAGTAAAATGTTTTAAAAATTTAGGCGGTAAAATAAGATCCCCTACATTAGAACCTAAGGAATTTTATTTTCAATTTTATATAACAAGAAGTAATACATATGTCGTAGCGATATAAAAAATCTTCCAGGGTACTGAATCTCGAATCACCATGTTTTTTTCGAAATCTGATAATAACTATGAGGAGAATCATTATAATGGCTGTGTTTTTTACGCTCACTCGTTAGTCATTAATGATTCCATGAAGATCATAAAAATATTTTAGAACAAATTGGTAATTATTATAAAATTTTATTTAAATAATTATTTTAAAAATAAATTTAGAAGTATTAATAATTTTATAGAATAATTTATATCATCTATATCTATATCTAAAATTATTTGTACATTGATTAATATCATTTAGTTTATGAACAAAATAAATAGTATAAAAAATAGTATTTATATTTAATTGAATGCTTTTAAAATGTAATGCATTTAAGTAAATTTGATTTTTAATCGTATATAAATTATAGCTTAGTGTTAGAAGACCTTTTGGAGAAGTTTGGGATTGATAGTGACAATTTTCTTTACTCCATCATAAGAAAAATTTTTTTTTTAAACAACTTGATTTTGGAATTTTTCTATTCTATTTTAATTTAGGTAGTCCATAAAAATAATATTTTTTTCAATACGCTTGACCCATTTTTTAAAATACATTATATACGCTTTTGAAGACCGACATCTAATACTCACTTTATTGTGAGGCGTATAGTACCCCCCCCCCCCTAATGCCACTCCATGCTTTCTTAGAATTTTTCCCTTTCTTGCTGAAATCCCCGCAAAACTGTGGGAATATCTTGTGCATAGAAAATTCGGCGCAGTATACAACTCTTTTCAGTAAAAATTCAGTGCATTTTATTCAAAGTATTTTAAAAAAGCCAAATATAAAAATTTTAATGAGATTTTTTAAGCTCCAACTGTTGAGCTATTATGCTAGTTATGTTTTTGAGCCCTCTAAAGTATATTATTTATTATATTGATTAGTTTATAAATTATAAAAGTTTGCATAATTTTATCGGATCTAGTTATGAGTTAAATCCTGGTAATTCCTAGTTAGTATAATCAATCAGATACTCATGGCTGGCCTATCAGAAAAATTCTTTAGGCTGTGTACTGAATATATTGAAAAAAGCCACAAAATTTATAAATTTTCGCAAATTAATAAAATTATGAAATCCTCCATTAATTTTATTTAAGTTTTGTAAAAATTAAATTAAAATAAAAAACATAACCAAAAAAAACAAAAAAAACAAATCACAAAAAACATAAAACATAAAACAAAAAAACTAGAATATAAAAAATACGAAAAATAACAATGCCACCAAATACTTTAATATAACTTACTATTTTAAGCAAAATGTTTTTAAAATAAATTTATTTCTATTATTTAAAAAAATAATAAAAACAAAAAAACTAGAATATAAAAAATACGAAAAATAACAATGCCACCAAATACTTTAATATAACTTACTATTTTAAGCAAAATGTTTTTAAAATAAATTTATTTCTATTATTTAAAAAAATAATACTATTTTATTTTTACATTAAAAATAGCTTGCTATTTTTTTCTTCTTCAAAATTAATAAATTTATTTATTTATATTTTTTATTTTCATATTTATTTCATACCCTTATGATCAAAAAGCACCCATAAATATCTATATGATTTTACTGATTCTTAATTCATTCTATTTTTATTAAAAATTGTTTATGAAAAATTCTTCCTGTTTTCCAATTTTTTATATTCATGAGATATATATATGTTTATTTTTCCTCTAGGCTATATGGACGGATGAGGGGACATGTAGGTGTAATTTAGCTCCATTCCGTTCTGGGAGTAGGTAGTTTCTTAAAGAATGGGATGGGGGATCTGGTCGTGTTATGAAACTCTGTTTTATTTAATAAACATTTCAATTTGACTTCATGAAAATTAACTATTATCACTTTTAAATAACTTAAAAAGAGTTTAAAAAACGAATTAATTAGATAAAATAATATATATATATATAAAGTATATATTTATATTTATATTTTTAAATACCTTTATTAACCCCACATTTCTTTGATCGATTGGCATTGATGGTGTGAGCAATAACTTTTGGCATCTGAAATATTTTTAAGAAAATCTGTTATATTTTTTTAAATAGCATTTTTGGAAAAAGTGTTGATTCTTATTTATATTATAACATTTAATAATCTATTTATCTTAGGGTCAACCTGTTGACATGACTGTTTCTAGATAGTTGGAGGAGGGGGGGGGCACAAATAAAAAAGCTCCATTAGGATTCTAATGACGTTACTACATCACCCATTGCTGTAGAGGTCTCTTTATATTTGGCCCCTTCATATTATCAAAATATTTTAATTTAAATCATTATTATCAACTCTTTAGTGTTGGTCTCGTCATATTATCAATTTAATTCTCTATAATCTAAACTTTTGTCTCTTTATATCATCAAATAATTTTATTATCAAGCTCAATTGAGTTTATATATATAATAATTCATGGCTTCTTCATAACATTGGAAGCCATTTAAAAATTTTGGCGAATCATAAAAATTCTTGAAATTGCATTTGACTGAAAATAATATACCAAATAAGATGGTAATCGGTAAAAAGGCCTGTGGAAAAAAATAATTCGACTGAAAAAACAGCGGAAAAAAAAATCTGAGGGACCGGAAAAAAATGCGAAAAAAAAACTTAAGGAAAAAAGCCTGCGTACTTAAAATTTAGTTTTTATTCTTTTAGAAAATTAAATATTGATGAAAATTTGTTATTAAAGATATATTTATTGTATATAAATATTATGATGATGTAAGATATTTGAAACAATGAAGAATGAATGAATATATAAATGAATGAATGAATAAATGAATGAATAAATGAATGAATAAATGAATGAATAAATAAATGAATGAATAAATGAATGAATAAATGAATGAATAAATAAATGAATGAATGAATAAATAAATGTATAAATGAAACTTTGCTTTCAAAGTCATAACAAATAACGGATGTTAATTCGATATATTCTCAAATCAAGGATACATCCAGACTATAGATGTCAAAATATCTATGCAGGATATCTCTCCTTAATATATCAAATACATATTGTAATCATGAAAAAACCCCATTCTTTAATCAATCTCTAGGCAAAAATTAGTAATCAAATCATAAAAACTATTTAATTTGCATAAATAATGCTATTAAAACTTTCCTCAAATATAAAACCTACTTTATAAATAATTTATATTACCTCCAAATGAATCCTGTCGAAATTCATGATCTTTTGATTCAAATTCAAATCAGTAATTTTTGGAGTTATTTCCCTGCCATATCTTGTATAGTATTTATCCCCAGGTAATGATAAATGGGGATACGCATGTTCTTTAAATCCTTCGACAGTCCCTGATAAGTTATAGGTACTATCCATATCTTTTAAAATTTCGTAATAATCTATAAAGTTTTCTAATACAGCGATACTAGACACGTTTAAGTTTTCATGTTTTAAAGGCTTATTATCAATATCTGGTAAATGTTTTACTATTACATCCATGGGACTGTAAAGATAATGTTTGCTGAAGTTGCTAACTTTAGAAATAAATTTTTTATTGTAGCTATCTTTTTGACTTTTTTTGAATAAATGCATGGGTTCTAGGATCCATAATTTATCTTGTATCTTGAGAAATAGCACCTAATAAAAAAGTAACCAGTCTAAAATTGGCAGCTCGTGAAACAAAATTAGAACAGTTACATTTTTAATAATCTTAATTAAGCAAGAAGGAAAAAGAGATGGATTGCACATATTTTTACATTTACTAAGTTATCTTATATCACAGTTTGGTTAATGTTTAATTTTGAAATCAATAATAATATGACAAGAAAATACAAATTATGTTTTTACCAGATCATTAATATTTTCTCCGCAAACATTTCCTACCACTCTAATCCTTTTTATTTCTAAAACTTTAGCCTTCTCTTTCTTAGGCATTTTTTTCTGCTTTTTGGTAAAAATTTTCTCATTTTTAAACAAGTTTTTTGATGTTTTTGATGTTTTCGTTATTTTCCTATTATTTTCATAAGAATTTATAGTCAAATAGCCTTCGTAGAAGCAATCAACACCATCCATAATATCATATTCAATAAATTCTTTCTTCGAGTAAATCATTACCTTCAAACCGGGAGATATAAAATCACGAGCACTTTTTGACCTATCTAGTTTGAGTGTCATAATGGAATGTAAATGAAAAAATGAGGCAGAATTTGAGATTTTATTCACTTTTTCATAAAATTTACCTATCTTTAGGCTGTAAGTAAGAGGGTTAGTAGTAGAATTAAGTAATGCGTTTCTTATTAAATGTGGTGGTATTTTGTAATTAGTTGAAGCAAAAAGAGGCGGATCGATTAAATGGACCGAGCAAACATATTTGTCGAATTCCGGTTTGTTGGTAGGACCTTTTTATTGAAAATAAATATTACGCAACTTCCAAATAAAATTTATTAGGATATAAAAATGACAAAACATGTGAGATATATTAAACTTTAGATCAAATTTATGATGTTTTCATTTCACAAAAATTTATTACAGGCTGGTATGGGTTGGGCCCAGCAAAATTTGTACAATATTTTTTTACGGGTCGGGCTGAACAAAAAATCTAACGGGACAGGCAAAAACCTTTTAAAATTTTGATGAGCCAGTTTGGACCGAGCTGTGCTTATCTAAACCTAAGTAATTTTTATTAAAAACTATCACAACCCCAATATTCCATAATTTAACATGGTTCTTTTGTCTTTAAAATTATCTTGACATCTAAATTTCGATTAAATGAATATTTACTATAAATTCAGAAATTTCTTTTATTTTAAATTCATTTTCTAAAGCTAGTTGAAATGTTAAGAAAATTTTAAAATTATTCATTTGAAAATGATTGTCTAAACCTGTTAAAAACGAATGTATTTGGACTTGAGAATAGTAGATCCATAGGATAAATAGATTAGTAATTTTATATGTTGAGTACCCTTCCATTGCAATATCCATTCCCGAAGGGGTCAATGAATTTCGGTATTTTGAAGAATAGATCATTCCATTTTGTATTATTTCTGTTTGAAATTCATTTAAGTTTTTCTAAAGCTCGAATAATTCCTATTTTTATAAATTAACAATTTCAGAAATAAATATTTTTAAATTATTTAAAACAAATAGGTCAAATGATTTTAATATTCAAAGAACAAACATTTTTTAAAAAATTGCCCTCACTCGAAATAGGAGAAAAATTATTCTTTTAAATGTTTGGTCGGAAACCTATTAATACATTTCCATTAGAGAAAATCAAACGTTATTTATTAGTCCTAAGGATATTGCCTTGAATAATATAGAAGGTCAAACAACCATCCGGAACAAGGCAGCATCCTGTTAAAATTTAACCTTTTTGGCAGGCATTCCAGTATAGCCTTGGGCCGCCTCCCATTTTTCAAAAAAGATTGAAAAGACGGAATATTATATTTATATTATATTTATATTTTATTTAGAATATAAAATTATAAAAAATACAATTATAGTAAAAAAAGTTTTATTTGAATTGTTGTAAATATTTAAAAAATTAAAACATTTTTCAAAAACTTAGGATCACAAATCAGCAAACTCTCAGAAGAACCTCGAGAGGGTTTTTTTCTTCGTCAACGATTATCCATAGCGATTCTCAAAGCTAATTATATCAGTTTCAATGGTAGTCTTCTAGCCAAAGAGCTATTCTAGACAACACTTATGTCCATTTTTCATTTTTGTTTCCCTGCTTCACACCATCTCCGTTCTTTTTTTTTATAGTATTATTATATATTTTTTAAACATTTTTAAATATATTAAAACATAAAATATTTTATTTTCGTTTTTTTTAATACTTTATATTATTTATTATTTGAAAATTGAAAATAAAGGATAATAGCTAAAAAAAAATCATTAATTTGTATTTAATTTGTATAGTTTATTCGTGTTTTTAAATGAAAGAAAAAATTAATGAGAATGGTCATATCTAAATAGAAAGAAATAGATTGTAATCGATATATGGGCCTTTTAAAATTCAAACAGATGGTTCAAGTTAATATGACCACCGATTCCTGGTTTAGCACTACAATAATATATTTTTAAAAGATAATTTATAGTTATTAATATATTAATTATGATGTTATGATTTTATGTGTACATAAAAATATGTTTATTAAGAATAAAAAAATTTTTCAACCCTTTTTAAAGTATAACTAGGACTGAATGACAAAATATGTTGTAATACATACATCCAAATTTCCGAATCCTACAAGATGTGAAATTCCTTTGATTACATTATTGAGAGTTTTCCACCTTTTGCTAGATTCACATTCAATGAACCTATTAAGAGGCGGGGATCCGAATTCTCAAAGGTTATAAAAATTCAAATTGCAATTGAGTAATCAAGAGTTCAACAAAGCTCTATGTAACAAGCTAAATTTTCTTTTTTTCGTAACCATATAGATGCAGCAAATTTCGAACTGGCGATGAAAGTTTTGCACCTCATTTATTTTATTATAATCTCAATCCTGCTCAGCAAACTTAGTCGTAATAATGTCAGTAAACTTTTCTTCTTAAGAATCTTCTAATGTAGCTGACAGTGCCCTGATAATTAAAAGAATTCTATGGGTACAAGTAAATTTTTTAATAAGGGATTTATTATGTATAGTAACGATTCCCTCACCAATATTAAAAATGATAAAATGAACAGAACACAAAATTTAAAAATTATCAAATATTCATCGTACTAATCATGTTACATTTTCATACCCATGCAGCTCTACTCTAACAACGTTGGCGATTTGGTAAAAAGCTTAGTCAAAGACGTCGGTCGTCAAATCAAAAAAAAACTCAGAGAAGCAAGTGAAGATTTTTATTTAAGACAAAGGATGGCAAGTGCTATCCTTAAGGCAAATTTTGTTTGTTTTATTAACTCAATTGCCCTAGGTAATTAGAACTCTCTTACTTTTTTTTAAAATACTTAGTAAATTTTTTTATTTTATATTCATTTAATTTTTAATATTGTATTGTAATTTTATAGGTTATCATATTACCTGTTTCTCTTACACAATATTTTTAATAATAATATGTCCTATATAATTTTTTTCCTATTACAAAATTATTGAGATGAAACGTGTATTAAGAAAGAAAGAAAGAAAGCTATCTCAATAGTTATATATAAAAATTATGATAAAAATATAAAAAATATTAAAACTCATATAATAAATAAAAAATTTTAATTAAATATATTTATAGAATTAAATTATATGAAAAATAAATACATCTAATTTTTTATAAATTCATTTAAAAAAATACAGTATGTCACTCTAGATAGAAGTGAATGTTTTTAAGAGATTGGATCAGCAGATCTAGAGGGAAATCTAACCAAAGTAAAATTCTTCGTTGGGGTCACCTGTAGGGGCGTCGTTAGATAGGTGCTTTGGGTGCGAAGGCACCCTCCTTTTCAAAATTAGCACCATTTTTTAAAAGAAGATGTGTACCATATTAGATTATATTTACAGCTTACCTGCTAAATTTGAGGGTTAATTTTAAATAAATATTGTTTCTTGTGGTGTTAAATAGATTTATTATTATAATTTCTTTCCTACCCCCCTGCAAAAACAAAATGATTAAAAATCAAAATATATTATATGAAAAAATGGCATACATATAATCTATTTACAATTAGTTATTATTAATATTGTACAAGTTATTATATTATTAAATGATCCACATACAGGGTTGCCAGGCCAAAATTTTCAAATTGTGGGAGAAATTTGGTATTATGCGGGAGAAATATGAAAATTTCGGTATAAATAGAAAAATTGCTAAAAAAAAATTTTTTTGCTATCAATGATTGGGCCTACCCGCCTATTATTTTTTATAATTAGTTTATATAAATACAAAGTCGGTAACTATTTTTCAAAATAAAATAACATCTTGATTTATTAAAATATATTAATTTATAAAAAAATTCAACTATCTTTTTTAAATATAAAAGAATGTAAACAAGATAAAATTTTATATAAAAAAACGATTTTAATTTTACAATTTAAAATATATTATTTGCGAATGTCCCGCAAAAATACCGCAAATGGAAATCTACCGTGTGTGTGTATAACATTATAGGGATAGGCGCTTAATTATCACTTATCACGTTTAAATACATAATAAGGTACTCCAAAAATAAGAAATAATACAGATGTAATTACAGTTGCGGTAATTGTAATCACTTACAGTGTTGTGATGATTTAATGAAATGACGATTAAATTAAAATAATCCATAATTATAATCTTTGCAAAAATAATTAAAATAACAAAAGGAATAAATAAAAGAAATTTCAATAATGCTTTATCTATATTTAAATTATTTTTGAAAAGATTATAATTTTATATTGATGGGTTTTATAATCGTCAATATGTTTCATTAAATCATCACAACACTGTATCTTGTAGTACAAAGTTCACAGAGAAATGTTGGTAGAATCTTTTCCCCATAATATTTAACAACTCTAATATAAATGAAAACTATATTTGTAGAACAAAAATGAGCAAGGCTATCATCAATGTTTTAGGACCTAAATCCAGGAGGTCAATTCTTGACGATTTGAAAGATGGGCATACATATGCAATTCTAACATGCATCTAATAAGGGAAATATTAAAATATTTCTCTTGATCCTCAGCTATTTCAACAAAATTAAGGTCGTTTCAATAAAACTATTAAATTTTTGCCCCTCAAATAGTAAAAAATCCAAAGACATCTAACCATATAATGGAAAATATAGCAGTGTATTTACAGAATTGAGTCAGCCAATGTTGGTTGCGATATGTTCCTAATACCCACCATCGTAGAATTTTAAAATTTTATAAACAGTTAAAAAAATATTTCTTAAATAAAGATTATAAAAGCTGTCCTAACTTTTTGAAAACTTTTTCCAATAATGATATTGAATGGATTTAGGAATGATTTCACATGTAGGAATTCTATTACATGCTGTTAATGTGTAGTTGCAATCAGAAGAATCTTAACAAAGATTCACAAAATTATGCTGCAGATGTGTTCATCTTTACAGTTAATAATTGACAATAAATTTTATGGCGCCATTGCTAAAACTTAATTATATTTTATTTGAGATTTAAATAATAGAATTAAATGTTTACCATCATTATAGAGATATTTATAAAATTTCTGGCATGACATATTATATATTTGCTCGGCCTCTAATTTTGTTAAAGGAATCCGATTTCTCTCCTTTTTCTAGGCAGTAGTCTTAAAATGCGCTCGGATGAGACATTAGAATGAGGTAAGGAGAAAACATACTCGCATATTTTTTCCAAGCATGGGGATTTATCGTTATTACGAAAAAATTCTACCCATTTCTCCTCTGCTTTTAGACCGTCTAACTAAGTATTTTGGTGACTCATAAAAAATAGAGAGAATTACAATCTCCTCAAACAAGACATCGATGTCTTTTGGTATTTTTAATATATTTATTAAATTATAAAAACCATCAATTGATGATTTCTGTTCCAAGGTCATAATATTTATCCACTTCAATTCGGCGAGGAAAATTCGGCGCGGCGACAATTCAGCGCGGCGACAATTCGGCGCGTATCTATTACAGTTGCAATTACTTGTATAAAAATATAAGGATGATTAAATAGAAGTCATTTTGAATGTTGGTATGCCCAAAATCTCGGCTTACATAACATTGGCTACTAATCAACATACCTTATGTGGTAAATTGGTCAACCAAAGAAATAGGTATAAATATTGGTTGTTAATTTTTTTTGTTATTTCACATTTAATAAATAAAATTGAGATTTTTGTAAAAATAAATATGAAGAAATAATTAATAGGACCAACATTCAAAAGGATTTCTATTTAATCATCCTTATTTTTTTATACTAAGTAATATATAATAAATTACAACTGTAATAGATACTCGCTGAATCGTCGCCGCATTGACGCCGCGCTGAATTGACGCCGTGCCGAATTGAGCTGCGCCGAATTGACGTGATACCAATATTTACTTATTTGTAAATAGAGTTATTAAAATCAAATTTTGATTGCAAATATTCTAAAATTGTCTTAATAAAAATATCTGCTTCATATAAAAATGTATTAATTAGAGTATTATTTGAACATTTTAATATAATATTTTTAGCAATAGCGCCATAAAATTTATTATCAATTTTTAACTGTAGAGATGAACAGAGCTGTAGCATGATTTGTGAATCATTTTTAATAAAGAATATTCTGATTTCAACTGAATATTAACTGCATGAAGTAGATTTCCTACATGTGAAATTTAATCCCAAATCAAAATTTTAGGACGGCTTTTAAATCTCTATTTAAGAAGTATTTTTTTATGGGTTTGTAAAATTTTAAAATTCAATCGTGCAGGTATTAATGATAATCACCTGGTAGGTTTATATCACAACAACTCACACCATTCCAAGTCAGACTACTTCACCAACTCTTTTAATTCATTAACTCTTTTAGTTGATGAACTAAATTCGTTAAAACATTTCATCACAATTATTTCGACATCCACAGATAGTACATTCATTGCCTTCTTGCAAGAATTATGTAGTATATGGCATATACAGCCAATTGGTATTAATTCATTATTGTGCTGCCCCAATTCGGTAACTTTGGTTTTTGCCAAAATTTACAGAGGCATTAACAGCGCAGAAAGCTGACATGAAAATCATTGATAACCCTGAATCAGCTATATTTACCATTATTTGGCTAGTTAAATTGTTGGATTTTTCACTCTCCGAGGAAAAAATTTTAACAGTTTTATTGAAATGTTCTTATTTTTATTGAAATAGCAAAGGATCGAGGGAAATTTTTAATATTTCTCTTGATGCATCTGTTAGAATTGCATATGTATGCCCATCTTTCAAATCGCCTAGAATTGAATTCTAGGATTCAGATACTAAAACACTTGTGATAGCCTTGCTCATTTTTGTTCTGCCACAAGTAAGGTTTGCACTTATATTGGAGTTGTTATATATCAAGAGAAAAAGATTCGACGCACATTGTGATGATATAGCTCTGTGAATGTTGAACTACATGATAGATGTATACGATTTCCGCAAATGTAGTTGCATCTGTATTATTGATTATTTTTGAGAATAATTTTGTATTGCAATCGATGTTGATATACTCCCCTATACTGACTTATATGAATGAAAGATTTATTATTGAATAAAAGTAAAACAGGATAGAAAGAAATTTGCAAATTAGACATGTTTTTCGAATAAATATTTAAAATATATTTTAAAAATATAAAAATAATCAATTAATGTCTATCAAAATTATTATTTATATATTAAAAACTTTCAAATACTAAAAAAAAAAATGCGGGAGAAATTTAAAAATTGCGGTTAATTTTTGTGGGAGATTTCCGATTGCGGTAGTTTTGCGGGTGAGAGATGTCTGCGTGTACACTAAAAAATTGCGGGAGTCTCTAGCTGATGGGGGGAGACATGGCAACCCTGTCCACATATCAAAATAATACAAAACATAAATATAAAATAGATCAATACATTTTGCGTCGATTTTAATCATTCAAAAAGTTGAGTTTATTTTCAATAAATTTATTCATTTTTGAATCAGTCCCATTTTAGTATGTTGTTAAAAAGCCCTATTCTGGTCGATTTCAAAAAAACGGCCCGATTAAGGTTATAACCAAAATAACATTATGTAAGCCAATGTTTATGCACATAGCTGGCAGAAATACTTGGACATCTATTTGCCAAATTTTGATGCTTACATATTATTATTTTAGCTAAAATCTTAATCGGGCTTTTGAAAAATCGACCCAAATTTAGCTTTTTAAAAACACTTCATTTTAATTCCTAAAAATGCAAAATCAAAAGATGAAACTAGCAAAAATATTATTCGAAAATATATGATAAGAAAATCTAAAAGATAAAAGCATTTAGAATGAGGTCATTAATGAATTTTTTATTGGTTATGAAAGCATTTGATAAGTTATACTTTTGATTAGCAAATATATGTAACAGTGACGTAGCCAGAATTTATCCATAGAGGGGGGGGGGTTAAAAAATTTTGTAGTGTGGGAGATTCGCCCTCCAAGTTCCCTTTCCTCCGGCATTCGGCCGGTTCCCTAAAAAATAATATTAATTTTTCGGTAGTTATCTTTAATCATCTTTGTTAAAGTTGGCTGAACAATTGGAAATACCATTTCTAAAATCTGCCAATATTTTGTGCTTTATTAGTGTCTAACCACTTAAGTGGCCAGCATAAATGAAAAAATATTAATGACAAAATTTGGGCCAAATTTATGATTAATAGACGACGAAAGCATTTTTCTGAAAATTTTATCAATGTTTAGTGTTCAATTGTAAATTAATTCAATCCATTCGGCGTAGAAAAAAAAATTCGCCACCTCCCCCAAACCTCCCATTTTTTATGATCCCTCAATACATAGGCGTAGCCAGTATTTTCATAAGAGGGGGGGAATTAAAAAATTACTGGGGGCTTCGCCCCCAGACCCTATTTTGGGCGGGCCTTCGGCCGGGTTACTCTAGTCTATATATAGTCATAAATATTTTTACAAATTTTAATAAAAAAAAACAAATATGTAATATATTTTTATTAGTTTATATGAAATATATTTTTATTAGTTTATATGAAATATATTTTTATTAGTTTATATGAAATATATTTTTATTAGTTTATATGAAATATATTTTTATTAGTTTATATGAGATATATTTTTATTAGTTTATATGAAATATATTTTTATTAGTTTATATGAAATATATTCATATAAACTAATAAAAATATAATAAATTACTTGTATTCAGTGTCTACATGACAGTATTTTCACTGGATGCAAACCCACTTCAAAAACCTTTGCCTACCCCCCTAAAAAATTAACGCCGCCTTTGGTGGCGGTGTCTTTTTATTATTATTTTCACCCTTTTAATTTATTGATACTCTTTTCAGAGAATTTGAAAAGAATAACTTAAATTAATCTATCTCTACTACCAACTATCGATATTTTGTGAATATAAAGAATTTATTTTTTAGATAATAAATTGTAATAAAACCTCTATTATTTACAATAAATTAATTATTATGGCATTATGAGCTTGCTGAAATATCGAAACCTTTTAAATTACATTGCAAAGGATATCAGAATGTTTTATTTAGAAAACAATGTATATGATTGTTTTCAATATATAGATTTGGTCGATGAATTGTATTATAATAATTCTATAATAAAAGTATTAATTTTTACAGCAATAAATTTTGTACTATTTGATCTCCAAATTTAATAGATAACCCCCCTAAAAATTTATCCTACCCGCGTTAAAGCAGCTTACCCCCTACCCCCTCAAAAAATAGGATGCAAATTGTTCCTACCCCTCCCGCTCATGTAGACGCTGCTTGTATTGTATATACCTTAATATAAAAGCATGGTAATAATTTATTCCAAACAATTATAATTAATTTATTTATAAAAAGTAAGTAGACATATAGTTGATTTTACTCTATTATATAGAATTAGTTATAAAATACTAGGTAAAATTCCACTTTTGCAGACATATTTGACAGTTAGAGAATATATTACAATTATAATCAATGCTCTTGATATTAAATATAGCAACAATTTGGATTCAATTATTTAATGCCATCTATTTATTTTAAGAAAAATGATGTTTGAATTTAATCTTCATATTATTCATCTCACAATGTCTTTAAAAGATATTTTCTGATGTCCTTATCAATATTTTATAGTTATCTGTAAAATAGATTATTCGCTATATTGGTAAAAATTACTTGATTGTCATATAATTAGATATAGTGTAAATCTACGACATATAATATTCCACTGTTTGTATTGTGCTTTAATATTTTTTTAATTTATGATTTAATTTTATCAATAGTTTTAAAATTATATTTTACTTTTATTAAGATTAATAAATTAAAATTACTCACTTTATAAAAAATTATATTTGATATATTATATTATTTAGTAATTTTATGGATCTATTATTAATAATTATAATACATTTCACTTCTGTCTTAAGACTTATCTTTGGCTTATATTCCATTTATTAAAAAACATTTTTGGTTCATTTTATATATTTATAAATTTATTTTCCCAAAAATCTATAAATTATGATGAATAGTTTTATAAAAAATATCAACTTTTACATTCTTTCTTTTAAATTATTATTTAAGATATATGCATACATATTTGAGGGTCAGGGAGTGGGGGGAGGACTAAGGGGGATATTTTTTATTAGCTAAAAATGATATTTACAAAAAGTGATAAATTTCTGAAGGGGGAGGGAATTTCCCCTTGCCCCCCCCCCCTGGCTACGCCTATGCCTCAATATAACTTATTCTGTGTTAAAAATAATTAATTTAATTTAATTTTTGCATGTAACAAAATTTTGCAGAGAATTTTAATATAGATTTACTTTAGTATAAATAACATCCCTTTATTTAACTATGTATTTATCTTAATGATAATATACAATTAAATAAATTTCAATTATGTATAAATTTTAAAAAGATCATTATATTAAAAATTTATTGTAAATAACTGTATTTTTAAGAAAATATAATTGCAATAAAATATAGGTAATTCTTGTTGTATTTAGAAAAATATAATTTAACAATTATAATTAATACAAATGAGTATATTATCAAAATATAAATAATTCTTATTTCAAATGCAATAATTTTATTAAAATTAAAATATAAAAAATATATAAATATTATGACTAAGAATTCACTATAATTGTCTTCTAATGCAATGGGTGATATGCCATAAAATAAAAGGTAGTCTCCTATAAATGCTTGGACATCTATTTGTAAAAACTCGGTGCCTACATAATATTTTTTCAGTAAGATCTTAATAGACCGTTTTGAAAAATCTAGCCTCTGACTTTTTAACAACACTAATAAAAAAGGAATGAAAAAATAAGTTAATTTTTTAGCTTTCCTCGTGTACAACTTATAAAAAATTTTTAATGCAAGCGATAAAATGTGTTGTGGTTGGTGATGGGTTAGTTAACTTTATTAATTATCTAACACAAATTTTGTCATTTATAGTGCTGTAGGTAAAACATGCTTACTAATTAGTTATACAACAAATTCCTTTCCAGGAGAATACATACCAACTGTGTAAACAATATACTTAAAATGTTATTAGTAAATTTAAAAATTTTTATTATATTATATAAAATCTTAACCCTTTTGAATGTTCTAGATTCGATAATTATTCTGCAAATGTCATGGTTGATGGTAAACCTATTAATTTAGGACTATGGGACACAGCTGGTCAAGAAGATTATGATAGATTAAGACCATTATCCTACCCTCAAACAGTAATTACAAAGTATTGGTTTGTCAATAAAGGTTTATATTAGGATGTATTTTTGATATGCTTCTCATTAGTAAATCCTGCTTCCTTTGAAAATGTCAGAGCAAAGGTACTTATTTATATATTTTTTTTTAATTAACAGATCATAAAATATAATATAATAATTTTTAATATGAATAAAAACTTTATTATATAAATTGGGTCTGAACATTTGTTATACCATTAAAATTTCTTATTCGGTTTTTTGACCTGGCTTGTAATTTTTACCCAGCCCATAAAATTAAAAACATTTTAAAACTTTAGCCCAACTGGTAAAAATATTTTGAACAATTTTCTCAGCCCATTTTCCAGATTGCACCATATTATTTTATATCAAGTTTAAAGTTATACTATATCAAGTGTTTAATGTTTTATATCATGCAAAATGTTAATGTTTTTATAATATGTTAAAAGACTGTTTGTGTTTCATTAATTTTTTTAGTTTCTCACATATCCATATTAAAAATAAATAAATATAACTAAATTTGGGGCACTATTTGTCTATTTTTTTGATCCAGTTCCCAACCCTCCCCCCCCTCTCATCGCCACCTTTATCTTACCTTCTTTATTGATTATATTTTCTTATTTTCCACATTACACATCATTAAGATTTTATAAAAACTATAATATATTTGTTGGTTTTTGCATTTTTTTTCAAAAAATTCACTTGGTTTATTTGAAAATGCTTTTATTTTATTGATTTGAAGTTTTAAAAATTTATAAGTTTGTATAAAAATTTCCATTTCAGAACAATTATAATGAATATATAATTTGTTAGTTTAAAACATTTTCCTTATCTATCAGCTGTTATCTAGAATTTGAATTTTTATCTAATATGAATGAGGAGACATAATGAACTCCCAAATAAGGGATTTGCCTGGCTCCCAAAAGATTTTAGCAAATTTGTCAAGGTTTATTAAAAGTCTATAAATTAATAAGTTGATATATCAGACTTGGAAAATATAAAGAATGATTTTTGTACCTACAAAAATAATGGTCAATTTTAATTAAAAATGAACAATACTTTATTTCAAAATATATTCTTAAGCAAGAAATTTTTACCACTACCATAAAATAAATTCTTGCTAAAAAATGTTATTGGGCACAGCTAACATTTTACCCCAAATAAATAATATATTGGATAAATGAAAGGAAAAATTAGAAATGTTAACAAATAATTTTGGGAATTATATTTAAAACTATATTGAGAAAGGAAGCACACTCAAAAACTATTGAAAGGAGACTGAGAATAGCTGAAAGTTATACTTTAAATTAAGGAAATTGGGGCAAATGTAGATCACAAATTTCATAAAATATGTATTATTGTGAGTCAAAAGCAGAGCTCTATGAATTTAATATTCATTTACCTCAACTTTCAGCAAGGAAAACACATTAATATTAATATAGGGTTAGTCAAAGAATGCTATAAAATAAATCTAATACCTTTATAACTCAAATGAATGAAAGGTTCTTGATCATCAGATAGCACTTATAAACTGCAAATATTATTACTGCATAATCCTTCCAAAACTATTTTAAATCTTGATAGAGAAAAAATTAAATATTTTGTAGATTTTTTTGTGAGGATGTTAAATTATCTCATGATGCAATACTAGCTGAATGCAAACTATGGTATAAAAGGTTAAATATGGTTGATAATGTTCCAAAAAATCCTTTAGATACTTTTCATTTCAAACATATTTTAGACTAATTTTATAAAAATTAATATATATTTTGGCAACTACTTATTAGTACTTCTACCAATGAAAGAAAATTTTCTCCTTTAACAAGAATAAAAACATATCAATTTGAACCAATCTATAAAAACGGCTAGCTAAATATTTTACAAAACAATATTGCCTAAGCTTCGAGATTTTGCTAATAGATGTCCAAATCTTTATGTCACCTATGAGCAAAACGTCAAGTTTGCATAATATTTTTCTGGATTAAATATTGAGTTACTCGTTTTTAGAAATCGGCTCAAATTGAGATGTTCAAGAACACTATTGAGAAATGCTACCTCTAAAAATAGATAGAATGAGTGTTAGCCATTTTTAATAATCATAGAGAGTTGGCACCAAGCCCTGTTGAAATTATTAAAAAATTAGCACAACCCCAAAGGAAATTGAATTTTCCATTATAAATTTATATTATGGTTCTTAATTATATTTTTTATGAATATTTTATAAGTTTATTATATACATGCTAAATTTTTGTGCTTTAATCTATATTTCTAACATTTTTTTATTTTTATAATTTGTATCAAATTTTATGCCCTAAAAAAATTAAATTTTTTTTTACACAAAGTTCTTTTTCGTGACATTTATTTTTTAATGATTTATATATGCCGATTTTCTAATGATAAAGCAATCAAGTAACTAAAATAATTTTTTTTTGCAAATATTTTAGTGAGCCAGTTGCTAAAATTTTGAAAGTCTATTATGATCTAATCTTTTTAAAGGAACCAATATTTTTGTGATTCATTATTACAACTAGAACTAATTCAAAAATTTGTTCCAGCCCTCAATTTTAATAAACTATCAAAACCTTTGTATTGCCATTTAGAGTTAAAACATAAGTAGTAATAATTAATAACTCAAATTGGGATCATCTTTTCTTTTTTTTGTTATAGTAAAATAAAATTTTGTCACAAGCTGGTTTGGCCCTAATGAAAAATTTAAAATAAAGGTCTTTCCTAACTAAATCCGAGAGACCATTTGTCCGAGACTGAACTAGGCTCTATTAAGATTAATACCAATATATGTTTCCTTATAAACCACAGGGACTAAAAGGGAAATTAAAATCAAAACTACCACCCTCCGGTTTTATTCAAATTGATAATGTGTTCATATCCCTTCAATTTCAATGACGATATTGCACCCCCCCCTCCCTACCCCATGGTAGGAATCTTTGCTAGCCATCAGTTTAGAAAAATGTCTACAATTATTATATTCCTTTTTTATAAATTATGTACTTATTATCATAAAATATATATTAGTGGTACCCCGAAGTATCTCATCACTGTCCTGGCACACCTATAATTCTCGTTGGAACAAAATTGGATCTCAGGGAAAATAGGGAAATACTGGAAAAATTAAAGGAAAAGAAATTGGCCCCCATTACCTATCCACAAGTATGTTGACTCGATTTATTTTGTTTTAAATATACACTAGAGCGAAAAGGATAAAAAAAGAAAGGGTTATGGGGAAATAAGGGAAGAGGGGAGAATAACAAAATGAAGAATATATAATATGGATGCAAAAATAGGAAAAATATTTACATATTTTAAACCATAATTATTTGAGTTGTATTTTAGTTAACAATAATGAGATCTATTGAGGCAATTCAAATCGAAATCATAAAAAATGGCAAAAACTTTGACTTAATAAACTAAATTGCGAGTAATTATCGTGAGCCACTTAGTCATTTGAGTTCAAATCTCTAGTTTATATGAACTCAAAGTACCACCTTAAATAACGTCTTTTGAAGTTTAAGAAGGGGAAAAAATGTCTGCATAATTTAATATAACAGATTAGAAAGGATTATATAGTGGAGGGGAAAAAGATTTTGGAAGGCAAAGATATATATATCGGACGGGCCATATTTTAATTTTTTTATACATACCTTGGCCGGGCCTGAAATTTTTTTTAAAAAAATGGGCCGGGCTGAAAAACTTTAAAAAAAAATACACAAGGCTGGGCCGTATATTTAAAAAAAAATTTGGGCCAGGCCATGCAAATGGTATCTCTGCAGGTCTCTGATATATATATATTATTAGGAGAAAATATAAAAATCTATTATATGATTATTAAATGAGTTTAAAAAAGATAACAAATAAAGAAATGAAACCTTTGAAATAATTTTTTTAATTTAAAAATGAAAATGAATATATAAATTTAAAAAATAATAGCAGTTATATCTGAGACCACCATTTTGTTGTGTTTTCAGGCAATATCAGATTTGTTGATTGATATGTGTAGATAGAGATGACCATGAGGATTTTATTAATATCCAAGTCTTATAGAAATAAACATCTTTGAATATAGAGGCGAAATTATCGGTTAAATGGAAATTATATGCGAACCTAAAAGAAATTTAGTGAGGAAATTAACAATCCAAAATGGGAGATTCAATTTCTAACGATATGTTTGAAACATCTAAAAATTGGGCCATCTAAAGGACGTCATTGGTGGGCTAAATGTTCTTCTAAAAAGGAGATAAAATTTTCTATGAATGGAGATAACATTATTTATAAACCTAAAGAAATTGTGCGAGGAATATATCCAATATGGGAGGAGAAGTAAAGAGTCAAGTTCAGATAAAATAAGGGTTCTTCAAATATTCTTTTAGCGTAATTCGAATTTTATAAATAAATTTTTAATGTTATATTTTTACAAAAAATCACAAAATTTTCAATAGGTTGTTAAATTGTCATTTTTAATTTGAAAGTAAATGCATTATATGTTATATTTAATTTTATATAATAAATAAAGTTACCATTTACTAAAAAGTATATAGACCTTCGCTAAATGACTTTCTGTTCCGCGGGAAAAAATGCGAATTGTTTGGGAGAAATAATTAAAATCTCGCTAAACTATCCAAAATATAAAATTTCTTTAAATGCCAATTGTCTCCTAAAAATTTATCTCATATTTTATCAAACTCTTTTTATCCTCATTTTTCATATATTTTAAATCGGCTGGAGATTTCATTCATATTTTATAAAATTTATCCTATTTTTACCATCAAATTATATATAATATAAAAAAAGTCAGAGCTGTAAATTTTGCTCATATAAATTGTATTCTAATTATGGTCAAATTTTAAAATAAGCTAGAAATGATGTAAAAATTTGTTTTTTTAAAAAATTCTAGCCAAATCTCAAACCTAGAAACACTATTTAATTTTTTATTTTAAAATTGTAAATACCAGAACGCATTTTAGCTTAATGATTATGAAGAAAAATCATTCTTTCTTTTATCAATCGACAGAATTTTAATGGAGTTCACAAATTAATTTCCATAGAAACTTCACTGTTAAATAAAATAAACTCATCGTATATGATGTGGAAATTTTTATCTATTTTTAAATTATGACTCGTAAACATAAGGGTAAAGCGATTTTTTTTATTTAATATTTTTAAATTATAATAACTTTTTTCTAAATACTTGCCCACTTTGCCTGGTCTAATTCTGGTCAATCGAAAGGATCGATTGTAACTTGGTTGAATCAGTTTGAGTTTAGTCAAATTGGGCAGGTAGATTAAGTTTAAATCGCATAAGAAAACGTTACCACAAAAAAGAAACGCGTTACCGTTACTTTTTCAAAAAAGTAACGGGCTATTCGTTACTTAAAAAAATTAAATATACAAAAATAATTATTATTTTTTCCGACAATATATATTAAAATAAAACTATTCAAAAAGAATATATAAGATCGTTTTATAAAAAAAATATTCATATATTTAATTATAATATAAATAAAATTATACAAAAATCATATATTATAAGATAACATCTTTATGTAACAATTTTTTATTTATTTTTAGCACAATTGATTTCAAAATTTTGATCAGACAAACCAGAGCGTTTAGTGCCCAACACAGCTGGTTAAATAATGGGATGTTATATATAGTATTTTAATAATAAATAAAATCTATAATAAAATTCTCTATAAAATTTTGTTATTGGATAAATCCTGGCTATGCCACTCTTTCATATTTATTTATTATTTAAACAAAGTTTTTTAAAATCACTATTTTTATTCTTTAAATTTATTGACAATTATAGTCAAACCAATAGCAATACTAAAACAAGAAATAGAAGATATAAAAAACTCAATATAATACTTTGAACCAACACCAATATTTTGTTAATTTTGGGTTTTTAATGTTGGTTTCCAGCCCAATATTGTAGTATAATTTAATTACTTATATTTAGGGCTGTGTCGATCCACATATTTTCACGGATCCAATCCGATATTGCACCAAAACTGATGATACTGATACCGATCCGATATTTATATTGAACCAAGTAATTAAAAATCAATATTTTTTATGCAAAAAATCAAATTGTGCATTTAATTTAATTTTTTTTATTTCTATTAAAACTATAATTTAAAAAACATATATTTATAATATATCCATTTTATTTTGGTATGAATTATACAATTGTTTAATATATAAAATTATAATTTATTAGATTTTTTAAAATAAATACGAGAACCTTTAGATTTTCTGGCAATAAGCTTCTACGATATGGAGTATCTATATCCCCTGCCGTACTGAAGGTAAACTCAGATGATTCCACAAATAACGCATTTTGCAAAATTATCTTTGTCTTTTGTAAAATATTTCCATAATTCATATACCATATTTAAAAAAATTCAAATTTGGCGTATTTAAAAGATTTAAAATAAATAAAACTTTGGGTGTTCCTTTCTATTTTTATAAAATTTTTTTTTGAAATACTATAAATCTATTTTAAAAAAGAATAAAATTTAGAGGGTGTTGTGCATTTGCATTGTTTAAAAAAAAATTATTTAGAAAATATTATAATAATGTAAAATAAATATACATAACATAAAATAAAAAACAAAAAATAAAAAAATCGGATCTGTTTTTTACAGGTATCGGCCCGATCCGATATTTTTGGAAAATTTTAAATATCGGTGCCAATCCGATCCGATATTTAATATCGACACAGCCCTGCTTATATTTTAATTCTATGATTAAGCTTTTCAAAATATTATTCTATTATTAAAGTAATATTTAAAATAATGATATATTAATTTATCTTTTTACCTTCAAATGCTTTTTTAAGTTTGAACTGCTGGACATTGAGGTTGAAATATTTGTGTTGAGATATAATTTACATTTCCAAAGTGTAGACTTAGTACCATTAATTTTCTTTATTGGTTTAAAATATATTTCAAATTGGGGCCAGGGAAGGGTTAAATCATCTTCTGAAGAAGTAAGTACTATGGACATAATATTCTTAAAAATAAATTATAAGAATAATAATATCATTATTAACATTTACTTTGAATTTTGATTGAATATTAATTTCGACAGAAAATTTAACAACGAGAATTTAAAATAAAAATGAAGGCAGTGGTTGATATGAATTAAAACTCGGATTAAATTATTTATATTAATAATTAAAAAAAAAGTAATTTTATAATACAATAAAATATTTTGTTGATATTTTTTAAGAAAAATATAAAGTAACGTTTTGCGTTACCGTTACTCAAAAAAAAGAAACGCGTTACCGTTACTCGTTACCTCTAGAAGAAGGTAACGAATGGTATTCCTTTTCTTCAAAAGAAGTAACGTCGTTGACGTTACTTCACAGCACTAATAAGAATAGCAAATAACTTATTAATGAGTAAATTAATTTAACATTAAATAAAAATATTTGTTTGTTTTGAGCTTAAATAAGCTATCTAATCAACTCACGATTTGAACTCACAATGCTCAATCGACGTAGGATATATACTCGCGATTCAGCTCATTAAGGCAACGTTTAAGTAGTTTTTTACCATTTCGACATGAGTTTTTTTGGAGCTGTATAAATTTCGATTATTTAACAATACTACCAACTTTTTACAATATTAAAACTCAGCCCAGAATTGTGGGTCTGCTCATTGGTTTGGTTTACGAATCTGTATGTATTTTCAACTCGTGCTCGGGTCATCATCGATTATTCTGACTCTAAACCCAACGTGTGTTGCTGCTAAATCTATTTTTAAATTAAGGAAAACTATATTTCTTGAAATATTTTAAATAAAAAGTAAAAAAATTTAACGAAAGCTTGAAAGAAAACGTTATAACTTTATTAAGTTATAAGGATTCGATGGAACAGCTTTTTAAATTTTGCGCCAGAAATGACTAATTAAAGCATTTTTAAAAAAGAAAATTAAATCAATAAATAAAGATTTTATGAATTTCAACCAAAATCACACAAAAAATTTATTAGGGTTTAGCAATGATGAAAGAGATTGGCGCCGTCAAATATCTCGAATGCAGTGCACTAAACCAAAAGGGACTCAAAACTGTATTCGATGAAGCTATAAGAGCCGTACTATTCCCAACACCTAAGATTAAAAAGAAAAAAATTTGTAATTTCATCTAAAGCATATATGTATTTTTTTTAAGCCCTATTTAAAAAATATAATACTATTTATTCCTATAATTATTTATGTTTCTGCATCGAAAAGTATGATATATTTTCCAAAAAATATATTTAAATGCATCGTTTGCCAATGTCATTGGATGAAAATTAAATTCGTTTTAACTTAATTTTTTCGCCCTTACAATTTAATTTAAAATTCCTACTATTTATATGTACTCTTCTCTATTTATCCTTTCTAACTTTCTTTGTCTTATTTTGTTATTCGGTCTTCCTATTATCGAAATATTTATAATTTTTTTTTGAATAAGGGACTCACTTATAAGCTGCTCATCTACTATAGAATACATTTCTTTCCATCTTCAAAGCTTTTAAAATCTTAATTTTCGGAGTCCAAATCAATTTTTTTATATTAGATAAATAAAAATAACACAACACTCTTACCCCATCCCTGCAAACTCATTCAAAAATCATGCTATCCAATCATTTAGTATAATATAAATTATTTACTAAATTATATTTATTTTATATAACACGAATATAATTTTTATATTATGACTCCACATTTTTACAATATTTTTTTAAATACCACATATATTTTTAACAATAAAGCTTGCTTTAATATTTGTAGATAAAATATTTTTTTATAAAAAACCTGTATCATTGCTGAATTATACGTTTTTAATAAGCGTCGTTTTATCATTTTAGTTTTTGTAATAGGAGATATCACCAATTGAAAGGAAACGAATAAATATCGTTTTAAACGTATACTAATTACTCGAAAGGAATAATCACAAACATTTTCTAAATCAGAGGCCTGTTTGTGCCGAAAATTTGTTGTCATACTTATACTTAAGTCCTTAGAAAATATTTAAATTAAAGCCAGCCTGTATTTTAGAATATATTTAAAAATTTGACTCATGCCCAGCCATAGGTAGTAAAAAAAAGATAGTAGAAGTGTTATAAAAAATTGCTCAAGCCTGGCCTAGGCCCCAAAAATTTATATCATTAATTAAACTTTAAGGTATTATCATAAGTATTTTTATTTTTTTCCTATATATAAAATAAATATTTTAAAAAATTATTTTAATGTTGCTAATATATCAGATTTATTATTTATCAATAAAATCTACTAAATATAAAAAAAAATATAACCTAAACACAAACTCTCGAATATTAATATCGAAGTCAGTCCCACACCAGCCTTCATTTAATTTTGCCAGCTCAAGTAGGCGATCCAACCCAGCTCATTGCAAGTATCGAAACGTTTCTGAAATACTATCCTAGTATTCAAATATAAACCGCGGGGAAAAATTTATATGCTAAGGAAAATGAAATTCAAACGTATAATATTTATTTTTCTATTGGTCATTTCAACACAAGAAAATTAAAAATTATTATATGATAAAAGTACATGATGAAAATTTTAAAATAAAATATTTTTAATTAACCTATAGCTATATTTAGTAAAAATATATATATTGATTTATTGACATTAAGTAATCTGTTGTGCTGTAATTTAATGAAATTATTCTTTATTGAGAAGAAAGTTTTTAGAGAATATGTTAGTTTAGTAATAAAAAAATAAAAATTTCAAAATTACACAAGCCTTTGATATTTTCCGGGTTAAATTCTATTTAGATATTTTCGTTATACCTAAAGATAATAGTTTTCGAAATATACTCAGGGTTGGGCAGTAACACGATTATTTGTATTTAAAATACATATTTCTATTTTGAATATTTTAGGATTTGAATAATAAAAAAGGATTTAGTATTTATTACGACCTTTTTAATTTCATACGAATACAAATACTTTTTCTATTTATAAATTGGATTTTAATTGTAAATCATCGATTTATTAATTTAAATATTAAATTTATAACCCGAGTTAGCGAAATAATTTAATATCTCATCCGATTGACAATGGAAGAAAATATAAATTTCACCAGTTCGGCTGAATTTTTTTATTGCTATTATGTTTATATTAATTTTTAAAGGGTCTGTTACGACATCAACATCCTTTTCTAATGTAATTTAACTAGTGTTGTAAACGAACGCATTCAAAATGAACGCGTTCGTGAACGAAGTTCGTTTTTTTTAAAAAAATGATAAACGGCGTTCCTTTTATTTTTGACGAACTTTGAACTTGAACGCGTTCCTTTTTTATGACGAACGCGTTCGAATTTAACGTTCGTTCAATTTTAAAAATATTTTTATTTATTTGAAAAATTTAATATTCGAATTTTTAAAAAAAATGTATTATTTATATTTTTTAATCGGCTGTATATTTCCTTTCACATTTCAATTTTTTTAAAGTTTATTAATTTGAATTGTTTATATTTTAATTTAGTAGATTAGCATAAGCATGGATATTATTGATTAATCCTCATCATCTGATTCTGAAAATCCAAAATAAGATGAATTATCATTACTATGGCCAAATATGATAAATGTTTTACATTATCATCCTATATTGAAGGAACTAATCCAATGCTTACCAAGTGTAAAGTGGCCAAAAGGTATTATATTGTCAAAATCTTCAGGCAATTTAAAACGATATTTGATTTTAATATTAATTATTTGATTTTTGATATAACTAAGTTAAATCATTAAATTTGAAGAAATAATGCATTTGGGATATTTGACCCCAACAATAACGATAGTTATTTTAAAATTAAAATAATTAGTGGCCTCAAATATGGTCAACCATTTATAGACGCCATATTAAAGGCGATTAATAAAAGGTATTAAATCTATTACTCATATTTTATTTTTTTTAAAGATTTAAACATATAATATGTTCTTTCTGCAATTATACATCCAGCATTCAAACTTCAATGGCCATGGATAAAACTTCCACAGAACGAACCTATTAAAAATAAACTTATAGCGTCATTGAAAATAATGCTTTGAAAACCCTAGATAACTTTTAATTTCGAGATATACTTTTTTTTTATTGAGAGTAGAGAATGGATTGGAGGAGGATAACTTATCACATTTTTTTGCAAATAATAAAACAATATGTTTTTAATTAATTCTCCACGTTAAAAGAGCTGTTTATTAAGTATAATACCGCAATCCCTGAAAACAATTCTTATTAAAATTTAATAAGAAAAATTTTTTATAAATAAAAATATCTTTTTATTCGTTATATTATATTTTATTTATAATTATATTATTTTTATTTATAATTATATTATTTTTATTTATAATTATATTATCAAAATAAAACTATATTATTTTTTAACATGGCTAAAATATATTGTATTAAAAAATATAAGTTTATTTATATTAAATTAAATTTTAAAAAAATTTATCGTAAAATTTTGAACGGTTTTATGAACGTGAACGCGTTCCTTTTTTTGAACATGAACTTGAAGTTTTTCTTTTATTATTAAAAATGAAGAAGCAATTATCAATTTGCTTCTAGTTAAAAACGTAGTTGAAAATAGTATCATTTTTTTACGTAATAAAAAAAATAATATTAAATATTTTATAAATTAGTAAATAAAATAGTATATATTTTTATTGCAGCATAAAACTAATATTAATTTTATTCGAGAATATTTTAAGCAAAATTGTATGGGAAGCAATGATTCTCTTGTTCTATATACGCTTTGTCGCTGCAATTAGAATCTGCTATTTTTTTATGCCTATAAATTAACCTATTTATCTTAATTAGAAACGCGTATATAAGAATGAATTCGTTACATTTTAACATTATAAATATTTTAACTTCTCGTTTTTGTTTTTGTTTAGGTTTTTTTAAATTTTATAGGAATGTCTTGAGATCCTCCCAGCCCCTTTTACAGATATATATTTACCCATGAATATTTTGAATTTCTTTAATCCATTATCATTTGTATTATTTTCAAGTTATTTTATCGAACCATTATTTACGTATTTACATTTCCGTTTTTTTTAAAATTTATTTACTTTTTCTTTATTATCAACACGTTGCCAATAAGAAATATATATGTCATTGATTTTATTTTGTTTATAAATTATAAAATATTATGTACAAATAGTGTTGCTTAATCGGCTAAAAAGTACACCTAAGCCTAAAAATTGGCTAAAATAAATTAGTCAAAAATTCTGCCTCGATGCCTAGCATTAATTATTATTTATTTTAGTAAAACAATTTATTTTATTTATATTTAATGTAAATACTTTATTATCAACAAATAAACATGATATGATTTAATATTTTTTATTTATATTGTTATATTTTGAAATGAAAATAAAATTATTAATTTGTTGTTTTTTTCGGTTATATTGCGAATGCTAAGGTAAACTGCGAATGCTTATGTAAATTTTTTTATATATTATCTTTTATTTGTAGTGAGATCCATTTTCCTATGATATAAATAACTTATAAAAAATTAAATATTAGATATATTCAATAATAAAGAAATATACATTAATAGTTAATTATCTTTTATCTCATAATAAATCGTTTAAATCTTTTAATATAATTATATTTTAAATTTCAATGATATTAAATCCGCATGAGGCGTATTATTATTTTATAAAAAAATTTAAAATTATTTTTTGTTTTATTGTATTCTAATATTGTTTTATTACTTAAAAAGTAAGCTAAATTCTATATATTATCTATCATTCGAAAAATTGCAAGAACAAATATAGGTTTTTATAAATTACATATGATCACATTTTAATGGTTAAAGTAAGAAAAATTAATTTTTTAAAATAATTTTTGCATATGATATTGATCTTTTTTATAAATAGCCACTTTGTTTTTATTGCCATTAGTGCAATATTACCATACAATAATATCATTCTAATAAATGATATCACAGAAAAATTTTATCAAAAATATAATGTTTATAAAAGATTATTTTACACCTAACATAAAAATGTATATAATGTATAAAGATTTACCATTTTTAGGAGAAACATATAATTTAGATAAGGGATTCCGGTAATTTTATAAATGTCGTTATATTTTATTTGTAAAATGATATATTGGTTTAAGTAAAGAATGGAGAGGGGGGGATTGGTGTATTTGTTCGAATTTTCAGTTGATTTCGAAAGATTTTGATTTGCTATTCTGAGATATAATAATTTGGGGTTTTAACGTCGGCTAATATCTAATGAGAATTGTTGGTGGGTTAAGCGTCCATGTATTTCTTTTTCTACAAATTTTGTTTTGTTAAGTTAATCGTTAAAGTAATATAATTTGATTGTTTAAATGACCATGAAAAGGGTCTTTGGATTTTGTAGCGAACTTTTGGTTGAGTGGCCCTAAAATGGGCGTTTGGGTGTTATGGCCCTAAAAAGGGCCTTTGGGTTTTATGGCTCTAAAAAGGGCCTTTGGGTGTTATGGCCCTAAAAAGGGCCTTTGGATAAATTAATTCTGAAATAAATTAGTGCCTACTGGTTAATTTTTATGTAGGAACTATAACAACTAGGCTCTAGTTCTATCTGATCTAGATTTTTTAGATTGACACGGTTTTTTAGATCCTGTAGGTTGAATTAATGTCAATCCACCACATTTCGAGGCAATTTTTTTTCGTTTATTTGTACTATGTGATTTAAGCACATTTAATATTATTTTTTTACTGATCGTCACTTATCTGGTCCCATTCATGACGTGGTCAGAAAAATCTTTCAAATAACAAGAATCATTTTTATGCAATTCGTTAAATTGTATATTACGAATTTGTTTGATATCTCTAGGAGTAAAATAATTTTCTTCATTAGCTATTAAATCTTGGTACACGTCTTTTGGAGGCTGATGTACTACCTTTTCCTTAATTTGTCGCATTATACATACTGGGTTACGTCTATAAACCCCTGAGTAGTTTCTGTTGTTTCCACGTGGAAACAACCCTGGATATGTTCCTATGTATTCAACTATAAATATAGATTCAATAAGATGAACTGAGCTGTTTAAATATTTATCTAAATGGCATATTCTTCTTTTATACGTTTCACAATTTTTCAATTTTGTATAATAACGATTTAAAATTACCAAATCCTGAGGATTTGGTTGTGGTTTTGCTGCAATAAATATATGATTCTATCGTTTTGTGGTGGACTTGCCAAATAAGTCATCCTTAATAACCATAGGACAACTGCTAATTGTATTATCAATGATATTTATACTATGCTTGTCTCTAGCAATTTTTGGTCATGAAGAGGAACATCTCTACATGAGACTCTTGACAGCAATTGAAATAAAAATTAATAGAAAGTATTATGATATAGATGATAAATTTTACAGTGCAGCAAAACCACAACCAAATCCTCAGGATTTGGTAATTATAAATCTTTATTATACAAAATTGAAAGATTGTGAAACGTATAAAAGAAGAATATGCCATTTAGATAAATATTTAAACAGCTCAGTTCATCTTATTGAATCTATATTTATAGTTGAATACATATGAACATATCCAGGGTTGTTTCCACATGGAAACAACAGAAACTACTCAGGGGTTTATAGTCGTACCCCAGTATGTATAATGCGACAAATTAAGGAAATGGTAGTGCATCAGCCTCCAAAAGACGTGTACAAGATTTAATAGCTAATAAAGAAAATTATTTTACTCCCAGAGATATCAAACAAATTCGTAATATACAATTTAACGAATTGCATAAAAATGATTCTTGTTATTTGAAAAATTTTTCTGACCAGATAAATGAATTACTAAAAAATATTCATTAATATCCAATATTAAAAATAAAATAAATATAAGCCCAGACAGAGTATGTTCGCTAATATTATATACTAGTTAATGTTGGATAATATTAAATATATTTGTTCTCAAGATTATCCTAGTATTATAGGTGTTGATAAAATTATAATTTAGGTCCCTTGTTTGTGACGACAACAGTTTTCAAGAATCAAGTGCTCATGTCTAAATATTCATAAAATCATCCTATATTCTTTGGTCCTATATTTTTTGCATGGCAGCTCTGATTATGAAACTTTTAGCATTTTCTTTTCACACTTTGAAGGCGTCTTCAAAAAAAATAAAATAAATGTTGAAAATCTTATATTCGGCAGCGATGAGGAGCTAGGTTTAATAATTTCGTTAAGAAAGAATTTTAGTAATTCTACACATATATTATGCACCTATCATATGAAAAAGATTCAAAACTTATTTTTACAGGATAAAGAGGGAATGGATTCAAGGACAAGAGAAGATATTGTAACTAAAATTTTTGGCAAAGAAGGACTTGTATTTTCATTAAGCGATAAAATCTTTGGAGAAAAAGTTGAAAAACTGCGAGATTATTGTAGAGATAAACAGTTTATTAAATTATTGAAACATATAGATGCCAGTTTAAAAAATAATTTATTTTTATATGTATATTTACCTTTAAAAAATAAGGTGATATCGTATCTTTATACTAACAATAACTGCGAATATTTAAATAATGTGTTAAAAATAAAGTTTAACCGAGATTCTACAACACCTGTGCATATGATGGTCAATAAAATTTATGAATTAAGTTTAGCACAAGAAAAAGATTTTGAAAGAGCTCTTCTTGGTATGGGAAATTATTATTTAACAAAAAAGTATGATGTGACAAATATTCGTCATGAATGGCACCATATAAGTGACGATCAACGTAAAAAAATAATATTAAATGTGCTTAAATCACATAGTACAAATAAACGAAAAAAAATTACCTCGACGTGTGGTGGATTGACATTAATTTAACCTACAGGATCTAAAAAACCGTGTCAATCTAAAAGATCTAGAACAGATAGAACTAGAGCCTAGTTATTATAGTTCCTACATAAAAATTAACCAGTAGGCACTAATTTATTTCAGAATTAATTTATCCAAAGTCCCTTTTTAGGGCCATAACACCCAAAGTTCGCTACAAAATCCAAAGACCCTTTTCATGGTCATTTAAACAATCAAATTATATTACTTTAACGATTAACTTAACAAAACAAAATTCGTAGAAAAAGAAATACATGGACGCTTAATCCACCAACAATTCTCATTAGATATTAGCCGACGTTAAAACCCCAAATTATTATATTTCAGAATAGCAAATCAAAGTCTTTCGAAATCAACTGAAAATTCGAACAAATACACCAATCCCACCCCCTCTCCATTCTTTACTTAAACCAATATATCATTTTACAAATAAAATATAACGACATTTATAAAATTACCGGAATCCCTTATCTAAATTATCCCCTAAAAATGGTAAATCTTTATACATTATATATATACATTATTATGCTAGGTGTAAAATAATCTTTTATAAACATTATATTTTTGATAAAATTTTTCTGTGATATCTTATTTATTAGAATGATATTATTGTATGGTAATATTGTAATAATGGCAATAAAAACAAAGTGGCTATTTATAAAAAAGATCAATATTATATGCAAAAATTATTTCAAAAAATTAATTTATCTTACTTTAACCATTAAAATGTGATCATATGTAATTTATAAAAACCTATATTTGTTCTTGCAATTTTTCGAATGATAGATAATAATAATACGCCATCTTTCGGATTTAATATCATTGAAATTTAAAATTTAATTATTAATATTTTTAATATAATTATATTAAAAGATTTAAACGATTTATTATGAGATAAAAGATAATTCAACTATTAATGTATATTATTATTGAATATATCTAAAAATTTAATTTTTTATAAGTTATTTATGTCATAGGAAAATGGATCTCACTACAAATAAAAGATAATATATAAAAATTTTTACCTAAGCATTCGAAGTTTACCTTAGCATTCGCAGTTTAGTCCAAACCCTGTTTTTTTAATAAAAAAAATAATATGCTCCTATTGTAAAAATGTAATATTCTTTTTAAGATAATTTATTAGTGATTATGACAATCTTCTTTGTAAATACTATTGTTAATTTTATTAGATAAAACAAACAATTTTTAGGTGAAATCTTTTAAATTTTTTTTTATCAATTTTGTAAAATTATCAATTTTTTTATTAAAGGTGTTTTTTTTAAATAATTTTTTAAAAATATTTATATTAAACTTTTTTGATGTTATTTTATATGATCTTTTTAAGGATAATATTTTAATGTGACAATTGTCATAATCGTTATTTTTAAAGTTTTTTGAATTTTTTTGACGAAAATATGTTAAAATAAGTATTGATAACATGTTTAAATAAAATTTAGTGAAGATGTACCGTAGAAAGTGACAATTGTCATAATCGTAGTTTTTAAAGTTTTTTGAATTTTTTTAACGAAAATATGTTAAAATAAGTTTCGATAACATGTTTAAATAAAATTTAGTGAAGATGTATATAGATAAGTGACAATTGTCATAACCGTAGTTTATAAAGTTTTTGACATAAATTGGCTAAAATAAGTATTGATAACATGTTTAAATAAAATTTAGTGAAGATGTACCATAGAAAAGTGACAATTGTCATAATCTTTATTTTTAAAATTTTTTGAATTTTATTGACGAAAATATGTTAAAATAAGTATTGATAACATGTTAAAATTTAGTGAAGTTGTACTCTAGATAAGCGACAATTGTCATAATCGTTATTTTTAAGTTTTTTGAAGCAAATGGGTTAAAATTAGTGCTATAATTAATTTTATAGGTTAAGAAATTAAAATACAAATATTTATTTATTTTTAAGCGAAAGATAATTTGATTGATAAATAATATTAACTCGACATTTTTTTCTCTATTTTTTCATAAAATTTGATGTAAATATTAATAAATTTTTTTTATTAAATATTCTTAAAGGTGATTTTTATTAATATTAATATTAAGTGTTGTTTATGAATTTTTAAATGTGGCTTTTGTGAATAATTAATTTATGAGATAGCAGTAGAGGTGTTATTTGCATGACCCTAATTTTTAAAATATAAAAATTTCCTGCTCCTTTTTTTCAAAAAAAATTAGGCCTGGCCGGGATTTTTACTCCGTACTTTATATATTCAGGGCCGGCCCGTCCTGGATTTTTTTAATGTTGTTTTATGTTAAATATGTTATCAATACTTATTTTAGCCTATTTACGTCAAAAAAACTTTAAAAACTATGATTATGACAATTGTCTTTATCTATGGTACATCTTCACTAAATTTTATTTAAACATGTTATCAATACTTATTTTAACATATTTTCATCAAAAAAATTAAAAAAACTATAAAAATAAGAATTATGACAATTGTCACTTTCTTTTCTATGGTACATCTTCACTAAATTTAATTATAACATGTTATCAATACTTATTAAACATATTTTCGTCTTAAAAAATTCAAAAAACTTTAAAAATAACGATTATGACTTGTCACTTTTCTATGGTACATCTTCACTTAAACATATTATCAATACTTATTAATCTATTTTTGTCAAAAAACTTTAAAAATAACGATTATGACAATTGTCACTTTTATACGGTACATCTTCACTAAATTTAATTTAAACATGTTATCAATACTTATTTAAAAATATTTTCGTAAACAAAATTCAAAAAACTTTAAAAATAACGATTATGACAATTGTCACTTTTCTATTGTACATCTTCACTAAATTTTTATTTAAACATGTTATCAATACTTATTTTAATCTATTTTCGTCAAAAAAAACTTGAAAAATAACGATTATGACAATTGTCATTTTTCTACGGTACATCTTCACTAAATTTTTATTTAAACATGTTATCAATACTTATTTTAGCCCATTTACGTCAAAAAAATTCAAAAAACTTTAAAAACTACGATTATGACAATTGTCACTTATCTATGGTACATCTTCACTAAATTTTATTTAAACATGTTATCAATACTTATTTTAATATATTTTCGTCAAAATAATTTAAGAAACTTTAAAAATAACGATTATGACAATTGTCACTTTTCTATGGTACATCTTCACTAAATTTTATTTAAACATATTATCAATACTTATTTTAATCTATTTTCGTCAAAAAAAATCAAAAAACTTTAAAAATAACGATTATGACAATTGTCACATTAAAATATTATCCTTAAAAAGATCATATAAAATAACATAAGAAAAGTTTAATATAAATATTTTTAAAAAATTATTTAAAAAAAACACTTCATTTAATAAAAAAAATAGATAATTTTACAAAATTGATAAAAAAAAATTATAAAAGATTTCACCTAAAAGATTGTTTTTTTATCTAATAAAATTTACGATATAAATCCTAATAAGAGATGTATTTACAAAGAAGATTGTCAAAATCACTAATAAATTATATTAAAAAGAATATTACAATTATACAATAGCAGCATATTATTTTTTTTATTAAAAAAACATCAAATAAATAAATTTATTTTCATTTTAATATAAAACATTATAAATAAAAAATATTAAATCAAATCATATCATGTTTATTTGTTGATAATAAATATTTACATTAAATATAAATAAAATAAATTATTTTACTAAAATAAATAAATAATAATTAATGCTAGGCATCGATGCAGAATTTTTGACTGATTTATTTTAGCCAATTTTTAGGCTTAGCCCATTTTAAGGCTTAGCTAATTTTTAGGCTTGGCCGATTTTTAGGCATAGCCGCTTTTTAGGCTTAGCCGATTTTTAGGCTAAATAATTCGGCTTAGTCGAATTTTAGGCTTAGCCTAATTAGGATTAGCCGATTTATTCACTTAAAATCTCGCTCGGCTAAGCCGTTTTATAGTCGGCTAAAATTAACCGATTACGCAACACTATATACAAATAGAAACGCGTTCTACAAATATTTAAAAATAATTCCGTAATACACGATTAAATATAATTCAGTATATAAATAACTTCTGTCTCCAATTTTTTCGCAAGTCTTCCTTCGTAAAGATTTCCAACCAAATTTCTTTCATCTCCTTATGATTTACCATTTCATAGAAAGATTATTGATTAAATATTTTCCTCTTTTCCCACCACCATTCCCAGGATAATTCCCAAATATCGCTTTTCCACCAAAAAGGATTATCAATGAAATTCGCCTATTTAATTATATAAGGGCTATGCCAAGTCCTGCCTTTTGTCGGTGGGGGGGGGGGGGTTACCTGAGAATCGCAAATAATGCGTAATCAGAAATTTCTATGAATCATAAATAGTGTTGAGTAATAAATGGCGATGGATCACAAATCATGAGCTATAAGATTTTAAATAAAAATATAATATAGATAGAGGGCTGAAATGAAGGGGAATAATGTTAGGAGCAACGAAATGGCCAGCTTTACAAAAAATAGGATTAAAAATATATATAGTTTTATATAAATTATAAATATATAATGCTAATTATTATCTCGATCTGATTATAATAAAATAACGAAGATATAGTTTTTGTGAATATGGTAGGTGCGACGAAATGCTAAGTTTTAAAAAGGTAGGATCCTTAAGAATAGATATATAAATTTAATTAAATAATAAAAACAATATACCTTGTATATTTTTTTGTAAGCTAAACAAATAATCATCAGGGATGTAAAAGCATATTGTCCGGCTCGACAAATGGATAGCTTTAAAAAGATAGGATCCTTAAGAATAATCATAAGGGATAAAATAGCACATTCTTAGAATAAAATGGTTAGCTTTAAAAAATAAGGATCTTTAATAATAGATATACAAGTTTATTTGAATTATAAAAATATCGTACAATATATTGCTCTTTCATTACGATAAAATAGTGAACCATGCATAGTTTTTTACTGAATTTTGTTTTTTAATTGAGTAATACAAAATAATCCACAGGAATGAAAAGGAATACTGGTACGTACGATGAAATGGCAAGTTTCAAAAAAGGTAGGATTCTTAAGAATAATCGGAGATAAAAGGGTATATTGTTTAGCACGACAAAATAGTAAGCATTAAAAATTAAAGATCTTTAAGAATAGATATATAAATTTATTTAAATTATAAAAATATCATACTACGTATTCTTTCGATACGATAAAAATAGAAAACAATGTATAGTATTTTTTTATTGCCTTTCTTTTTTTTTACTAGTAATGCAAAAGAATCCGCAGGAATAAAAGGGAAAAATGATAGGTAGGTGCGATGAAATGGCAAGTTTCAAAAAAGGTAGGATCCTTAAGAATAAATATATAAATTTATTTAAATTATAAAAATATCATACTCTGAATTTTTCTTTCGATACGATAAAAATAGAGAGCCATGTAAATTTTTTATTGAATTTCTTTTCTTTAACTGAGTAATTCACAATAATCTGCAAGTATAAAATTGAATAATGGTAGGTGCGACGAAATGGCGAGTATCAAACGAAATAAGAGTTATCAAACGAGTCGGCTTAACTACGACTCAAATCAAGTTTTGAGTCAATTAGTCGACTCATTTTTACGACTCGAGTTTTGAACTTGAGTCGTGAACTCAATAAATAGTTTATTGAATTTTATGAACTCAATTGCTTAGTGTTATTTAATGGTTAATTGTGTAAAACCCAGATCCGTGGCTTGAGTCTAAAAATCGACTAAACTAGCAATGAGCACAAACCCCAAGCATAACCAATATATTTCAAGTTGTTTTTTCTTGAGCTTATTAAGGTATATAAATATATTATTATTAGAGGCATCAATCGATAGCTAATTAGAACTATTAAATAATTAGCAAACCAAGAGCCACCTCTATGACAATTACTACGTAGGTTAGGATTAATTTTATCAGCACCAAATATTGATATGATGGATGGGTATCAAATAAGTATAGTTTTACCTTAATATGGTGTATATAAATTTGACTTGGGAGCGGGGGTAAAAAATAAATATGGTTACTCGTATAAAATTTTTGACCATCGGATTTCTCTTAATGGGCATGTTTAGATCTTAACATTTTATTTTTAACTTTTGTACAATATTAAGAGAAAAATATCTGCAAGATTGCCAAATTAGGGTTTAATTTAAGTTCAGAAATTTTAAACTCTATTTAACGGAAATTTTGATTACATGAGCTTAATCGAAATTCCTAAAATTATTATCCTTTGTTTGCAAATAAAAGATTCTTCCTCGTAACATTACCCAAAAACCGTTTGAAAAAAACGTTATGTATGGAATTTATCTTATTTATTATTGCCTGAGCTCTTTCCTGATTTAAATATAGAAAATTATAATCTTCAAGAATAGTGTTAGACATAATCGATTGGCTAATTAAGAGGTTAATTTTGAGGATTAAGATATATAATAATATATTTGTTTAAAAAAAACCCCTATTTATGAACTCCAAACTATTTTTTACCTGAGATATTGTCCTGATCTTTAATATAAACCATGAATTAAAATTTTACAATTACAATACAAAAATCTATATAAAAATATGGTCTCCCCTACATTCTAAAAATTAATCTTTTTTACATGAGTATATTCTAAAAATTAATATCTTTTTTCCTTAAGTTGGAAAAAGTAAAATAAAAATATACCCCCCCCCCCCCCTCGCCTAGGTAAGTATTTCCAAAAAAATAAAATTATTCCCCTCACGCAAGGTCTATAAGTCGAAAGGTTGCATGATACGAAAGGCTAAAACATAATATTGAAAGAAAATGTTTAATGAGAATTTTGATTGATTTATTGCTTTCTTTACGAGAAAAATATTATAATAACATTATAATATAATATATTAAAAAATTGGAAATTTTAAGATCTTTTCAATTTTTTTATTAATTCTTTGTAATATTTGGGGTTTAAATTAAATTTAATTATATTAATTTTTAAATTAAAATTTTGATTAAATTATATTTCGTTATGAATACAACAATTTAAAAAAAATGGAATTTCGAATTTTTAAGTGTTTTTTTCAAAACGAAATTAGTAAGTATAAAGATATTGTAAGTACTAGATTACGAAGTAATTAACAAATATAAATTAAATGGTAAATTTTTTTTGAAAAATATTTTTTTGTCATGACTAACAAAGGTAAAAGGATAACATTTTTAACGTAATTTTAAGTATTTTTATATCATTGAACTCAGAATTAAATTCTCTATAGAAAATGCTTAAATGTATTTTTTTACCGGTGGGTCTATTTATCGCTCGGCTAGAAAATATCGCTCGGCTAACCACATAATAAATCATTTATTACTAAATATCGCTCGGCTAGTAAATGTCGCTCGACAAACCACATGATAAATTATTTATTACTAAATATCGCTCGACTGGGAAATATCGCTCGGCTAACCACATAATAAATTATTTATTACTAAATATCGCTCGACTGGGAAATATCGCTCGGCTAACCACATAATAAATTATTTATTACTAAATATCGCTCGACTGGGAAATATCGCTCGGCTAACCACATAATAAATCATTTATTACTAAATATCGCTCGATTGGGAAATGTGGCTCGGTTAACCACATAATAAATCATTTATTATTTAAATTACGCTCGGCTAATTACATAATAAATTTTTTATTACTAAATATCGCTCGGCTTATATTTATGTATTAAATTTCCAAACATTTTCCAGTGGGTTTTCACTTTCCTAATATTAATTGAGAATTAATTAGTTTATAAATAAGATAAAGGTTTGGACAGGTGTAAAAAATTATCTATTAGATATTTTAGCTTCAATACTTTTATAAAATTAAAATTGCTCATAACATATTTTATTTATTAAAGTAAAAGAAATAATATTCTATCCGCTAGATGGCGTCTTTAAATTTTTTATTATAAAATTTAAAAATAATATTTTTGAATGTGTTTAATAAATTTCGCCATATTCTATCATGATGACTAAAATATTTATGATTTTTTTATAGCATTATCTATATTTTGGTAAAAAATTAGTAGTCTTTTTTAAATTTTGCAATTTTTATTAATCAGATAAATTAATAACGATGGTAATTCATTTTATTCATTCATATATAAATCATAATTATTTTTACCAAATTGATATATAATGTTATTATAATATAATTGCGTTCATAAAATATAATTTGTTCGGCAGAGAAGATTTAAATATACATTTAGGATAATAAAATTATATATATTGATGAAATAGATTATGAGCAGGGGAAAATTGGGGAAAAATAAGGAATTAAAATTTATAAAAAATATTTTATCGAGTCCTTTCTGCTTTAATTCTACGTCGCTGATGTGGTTTTTTTGAGCCTTTTGGTTTTAAAACAGATAAAGTTTTATCTAATGAATGTAATTTATCTTTGCTTTGACTATTAAGTAAATTATTTAATGTATCATGACAATCTATCGATTCGGGTATTAAATAATTGCGATATTCATTATTTAAAAAATATTCTCCTTTTCCTGAGAAGGATCTTTTAAATTCTTTTTCTTGTAACATTGTGATATCCTTAATTTTTTCGATTAATTCTTTTAAAGGACGTTGTTTCCAGTTTATATATGATTTTAAAACATGGTTCATAGATTCGCAGTTGTTATTTGTCCATAAACAATTTATTATTTTATTTTTTAGGGGAATGTAAACATGTTCATAAATTACTAAATATTTAAATTTTCATTATTACAATAATTGTATAAATCGTTTAATTTTTCATTATATATTTGGTCATTCCGAGAAAATAAAATCCCATTAAAAGAAAAAATATCCTGTATAATTTTTTTAGACATAACAGCATTTACACCTTGTTTTTCCGACAAATATTTTCTTATATTGTCTTTTAAATGACGTGTGCATATTAAATGAGTATTAAATTTAAATATTTCCTGAATAGGTTTTACTATAGCCTTTTCTTGGTCACTACCAAATATGATATTTTTAATATTTATTTTATTTTTTAAAAATACAGAATGCAAATGAGAGAAAAAAGTATGATAAGTGGTCATATCAGAATCTCCATGCAAATATATTGGTCCTAAATATATAGGGGATTCATCTGTTTTATATCTCTTAACTGCTATATGTTTAAATACTATAGCAGTTAGGTATATCACCCAAATTAAATGTTTTATCAACGCCTAATATACAGAAGTCAGATTGGTTTGACAAAAACTTAATAGTTTTAATAATAAAATGAGTATAACAAATTATCGATGGTGTTTTCTCTTTGATGTGAATTATTGATTGGATAAATGGCGAAATATGTAGATCATTAGTAATTTGTAAAATATTAATCGCAAAATTTAGAGGTACTTTTGTATCTTTTTTAAGTTTATAATTTAAGTTATAAATTTGTTTTAAATTTTTTGGTTTAATTGGGTCTTTTTGAAATATATAATTATTATAAATATTGCGACATGTTTGATTGTCCTTTATTTGATTTCTAATGTTTGATAATAACTGATTTGAAGTCCGTACATAAGGATTTACAATCTTTTTGGAACTTCCATGGCAAGCGGGACCTGGCCATTGTCCTATATATTCAACTAAATATATATCTTTGAAATCGTAATTAGGCTTCTCAATAAAATTAATTTTTAAAATTCGGCGTTTATACTCTTTACTTCTCTTTAAAATACTATAGTATTTATAAAGAACAATTATATTTTTGGTTAAATGTTGAGGTTCTATTTTTTTAAAAATTCTAGAACCACCTAGATGAGTGTCCTGCCTAAATAGGCCATCTTTAAAAATATACGGACCTTGAACAATATCATTATATATATTATAATATAATTTTCTTGAGCTTGATTTTGAGCCTGTCCATGGCCCACAATCATCTATATATAAATTTTTATTCTTATAATTTGTAAAATTATTATTAGAAATTAAAAAATACATATTATATTTTATACCTAAAGGTATTTCGCGCAATATATTATTGGGAGAAAGCAAAATTTTTATGGATTTTACAATGTTTAAAAAAACCCATAGTTTGGATGACCTCCTTCGGCTATAATATTGTTTAAAAAAAAAGGTAAAGATTTTAATCGGATATCTTCGCTACATGGTTTTTTTAGAATATTTTCTATCGAAAATGATAAATCTTTTATGATATTGTTGGACAGTTGGGGTTTTTTTGTTAATGTATTAATATAATTATTTGGTATGAGAGATACAAAGTGATTGATTCTAATATTAAATATATCATTTGGACATATGATAGATGTCCACATGATTAAAATATGAGGCTTTAAACTCTGGCTTACACCCCTGCCATAAAGGATATCGGTAAAAGCTTTTAATGAATTTGATGGGCATTGGTTTGCCAAGAGCAGCACTTAATGCGCATATATGAATTTGCTCAGCCCAAACATTTATATTTAGAGCCGAATCGAGTATCTCATAATACTCATTCACCCATATATTTGGATTAATTTTATAGTTTTGGAAAAAATCAGGATGGTTTTTATCATAATATTGAGGATTTATAATTATTTCTATTGCCGTTATCAGTCTTAAAAAAATATGAAGTGTTTGTGGTTTATATAACGACATTGAAACCGCCCGGTAAAAGCAATTACCAACAGATTCAATTTCCTGCGGAATATAATTTTCTAAGATTGGAGATTGCGCCATTTGTATAATTTTTTCACTTATAGAATCTTTTGATATTTTCTTTAACGTTATTGGTTGTGGCTCTCTTAATTTATTTTTTTCTATTAAGGCCATAGCTGGATCTCTTTTTAATCTGCAAAAATAGAAAAAATTAATTTTTTTTCAAGTGATGAATCTTGAGTAAATAAAAAGAACGAAGATAACCCTAAATCAAATAAGATTTTTATAAAATGTAACCATATCAAGGTTTTATCAAAATTGACTAAATAAAATTTCTTGATATCAAATAAAATTTCTTGATATCAAATAAAATTGCCAAAATCTTTGATTTCCAATTTGGATGTATGAAAATGTGAGTGCTGTCTGAACCCTTGTGCGAATATTCAGAGTCGGCACACAACATTGGGTAAAATTAATATTTATATTAATATTTTTTTAAAACAATTCAAAAACTACCCTACCAGTCTAATTTCCTAATAAAAACAGCGATTTGTCAAATTTTATTAAATTATGGCCCTAGAATGATATTATATAGTTCCATATTGTTTTTTTAAATGATGGTCACCAGAACTCCAAATGATAAATATTTTTACGGTGAATTCTTAAACTAAATATAAGATTAATTTTAATAAAAAATTTGTATCTGTTATTTTAACTAAATTAAGTTTTTTCTGGGCACCGAACCTGAATCCCAACCTGGTTCAGATATTTTTTGCAAATAAACTCGAACCCTTTTTTAATAGGGTCACAGCATGTAACAACCTATGTATCTTTATTTGAATAAAAATTAAAAACCATAATAAAATAATTGACTATATTTTGTGAATCATTTTATAGGTAAAGAAAATATGAAGAGTAAATGAATATTAACCTTAATATAGCATCCTCCATTGTGAATATGAATTCGAAAAAAAATTGATATGTAATAAATAAATGATTATATTTTGAAGTGAATTGTGATTGTGAATATGAATTCGAAAAAAAAATTTATGATGTGTAATAAATGATTATTTTGAAGTGAATTGTGATTGATATTATGTTATTTTAATTTTTAACTATTAATACTTTTTGAATCCTTTTGCCGCCTGGCTGGCATCTTAAAATTTGAGTTTTATTTTTTTTAATATTAATAACTTCCGTTTTTTACATATTTTTTTTTCTCATAATAGCATAACTTTCAATTGTATTTCCCTCCCTTTCCTTTTTTTCCCCAAAAGAAATTAAATAATAAAAATATTATTTGTTTCCATCTTTTTTTTCAAAAGTTGAAATCATAATTTTCATCTATTTCTATAAAAATCTATCATGTTTTCTTTCCAAGATGTCACAAATCTATACTTTTTATGTTATCTACTAAATTATAAAGTATCAAAGCTACCAACCGATTTATCAATTCTCATATTTTGAGATTGCCCTATATCGCTTAGAAGTAAAACAGAAATAATGCTAAAAAAAATCCTCAAACGTCGAGAATAAATACTCAACTTTCAGAAAATACTGAATATAATTTTTTAGAAATATTTCCGTTATTTTAGCGGCAGAATTATTTTTGAAAATTTAAACAAAAATTATTTGGGAATTTTTTTCCGGTTTTTTTTCAAGGATTTATTTTCCCCTATATTTAATTTAAAACTTAAAAAATGGGTGTATTTGCATCTAGATCCATTTAAAAAGTGTATTTTAACAACTCTGGGGATCATATATATAAAATAATAGTTTGTATAATTCTTTATAAATTTGTTAATATATAAAATATTTTTAAATATAGAATCGGCTCAAACGGCTTATTGAGCCGCACTAGTCTGAGCCGTTTTTTACGACTACGGCTCGAGTTCAGGGTCAATAAAACTCGACTATTTAACTATACTACCCTGAACCGGATTCAGAGATTTTTCACTGAACTCTCACCCGAACCCATTTTTTTAGAAGGGGGGTTTACAACTCTGATATATATTGATGAAATATATTCGATATTCTAGAAATATTGGATAATTATGATTATCCTATATAATTTCTTAATACAATAAGGCAAAATTTATTAAACGCATTCAAAAATATAATTTTTATATTTTATAATAAAAAAATTAAAAATATTTAATAGAATATGGCGAAATTTATTAAACACATTCAAAAATAATTTTTTATATTTTATAATAAAAAAATTAAAAATATTTAATAGAATATGGCGAAATTTATTAAACACATTCAAAAATAATTTTTTATATTTTATAATAAAAAAATTAAAAATATTTAATAGAATATGGCGAAATTTATTAAACACATTCAAAAATATTATTTTTAAATTTTATAATAAAAAATTTAAAGACGCCATCTAGCGGATAGAATATTATTTCTTTTACTTTAATAAATAAAATATGTTATGAGCAATTTTAATTTTATAAAAGTATTGAAGCTAAAATATCTAATAGATAATTTTTTACACCTGTCCAAACCTTTATCTTATTTATAAACTAATTAATTCTTAATTAATATTAGGAAAGTGAAAACCCACTGGAAAATGTTTGGAAATTTAGTACATAAATATAAGCCGAGCGATATTTAGTAATAAAAAATTTATTATGTAATTAGCCGAGCGTAATTTAAATAATAAATGATTTATAATGTGGTTAACCGAGCCACATTTCCCAATCGAGCGATATTTACTAGCCAGTAATAAATGATTTATTATGTGGTTAACCGAGCCACATTTCCCAATCGAGCGATATTTTGTAATAAATGATTTATTATGTGGTTAGCCGAGCGATATTTCCCAGTCGAGCGATATTTAGTAATAAATAATTTATCATGTGGTTTGTCGAGCGACATTTACTAGCCGAGCGATATTTAGTAATAAATGATTTATTATGTGGTTAGCCGAGCGATATTTTCTAGCCGAGCGATAAATAGACCCACCCCATTTTTAACGTAATTTTAAGTATTTTTATATCATTGAACTCAGAATTAAATTCTCTATAGAAAATGCTTAAATGTATTTTTTTTACCTATGCGGTTTGAAAAATATTTTTTTTGTCATGAAAACTAACAAAGGTAAAAGGATAACATTTTTAACGTAATTTTTATCAAAAAGACTGACAAACGGAAAGTTTATAGGGGACAGGGGTTCGGAACGAAAACGATAAGCTTTATATTATCAATTTAAATTTTCAATTTCTTTTTCTTTTGTACCTAACAAGATTAATCGAATCTTTTTCTTTTTTAAATATACTTTTATCACAAGGAGAAAAACAAACTTTATTAAGTAATTAATTAATTTTTTAAAACAAATTTGTTTTTTTTTACTAAAAAAAAATAAATTAAACAAAAAAAAACTCAATAATATTCAAATCCTCTATTATTTTTTTTCTACACTATTTATATTATATTAAAAAAAAATAAACATTATTTTTTCGCAAGGTCTAAAAGTCGAAAGGCTGCATGATACGAAAGGCTAAAAAATAATATTGAAAATAAAAATAACAAAGAAAATGATTAATGTGTAATTTGATTGATTTATTGCTTTTTTTACGAGAAAAATATTATAATAATATTACATTATAATATATTAAAAAAATGGAAATTTTAAGATCTTTTCAATTTTTTTATTCATTCTTTGAAATAAATTGCGGTTTTAATTTTATTTAATTTTATTAATTTTTAATTTATATTTTTAATTAAATTATATTTATTTATTTAAAAAAAATGGAATATAATATATTAAAAAAATGGAAATTTTAAGATCTTTTCAAACTTTTTATTAATTCTTTGAAATAAATTGCGGTTTTATTTTTATTTTTTTTTAATTTTTATTTTTAATTAAATTATATTTGGTTATTTTAAAAAAATGGATTATAATATTTCAATTTTTTTATTAATTCTTTGAAATAAATTGCGATTATAATTTTATTTAATTTCATTAATTTTTAATTTATATTTTTAATTAAATTATATTTGGTTATTTTAAAATAATGGAATTTTTAAAATTATATGTATATTCTATTTAAGTTTTTTTTCAAAACTAAATTGATAGTAAGTATAATGATATTGTGAGTACTGGATTAGGGAAAAGGCTAACATCTTATATGCAATTTTGAATATTTTTATATCATTCTACTCAGAATTAAATTTCTTATCCAATTATGTTTAGATGTATTTTTTTACGTTTCCGGTTCAAAAAATAACATTTTTGTCGCGAAAACGTTCGAAGGGAAAAGGCTAACATCTTAAGTTTAATTTTATAAATTTTTATATCATTGAACTCAGAATTAAATTTCCTATCTAAATATGCTTTGATGTAATTTTTTACGTTATCGGTTCAAAAAATAAATTTTAATAATTTATTTGTGGTAAAAACGTTGGAAGGGAAAAGGCTAACATCTTATATGCAATTTTGAATATTTTTATATCATTCTACTCAGAATTAAATTTCCTATCCAATTATGCTTAGATGTATTTTTTTACGTTTCCGGTTCAAAAAATAACATTTTTGTCGCGAAAACGTTCGAAGGGAAAAGGCTAACATCTTTAGTTTAATTTTATAAATTTTTATATCATTGAACTCAGAATTAAATTTCCTATCTAAATATGCTTTGATGTAATTTTTTACGTTATCGGTTCAAAAAATAAATTTTAATAATTTTTTTGTGGTAAAAACGTTGGAAGGGAAAAGGCTAACATCTTATATGCAATTTTGAATATTTTTATATCATTCTACTCAGAATTAGATTTCCTATCCAATTATGCTTAGATGTATTTTTTACGTTTCCGGTTCAAAAAATAACATTTTTGTCGCGAAAACGTTCGAAGGGAAAAGGCTAACATCTTTAAGTTTAATTTTATAAATTTTTATATCATTGAACTCAGAATTAAATTTCCTATCTAAATATACTTTGATGTAATTTTTTACGTTATCGGTTCAAATAATAAATTTTAATAATTTTTTTGTGGTAAAAACGTTGGAAGGGAAAAGGCTAACATCTTATATGCAATTTTGACTATTTTTATATCATTCTACTCAGAATTAGATTTCCTATCCAATTATGCTTAGATGTATTTTTTTACGTTATCCGGTTCAAAAAATAACATTTTTGTCGCGAAAACGTTCGAAGGGAAAAGGCTAACATCTTAAGCTTAATTTTATAAATTTTTATATCATTGAACTCAGAATTAAATTTCCTATCTAAATATGCTTTGATGTAATTTTTTACGTTATCGGTTCAAAAAATAAATTTTAATAATTTTTTTGTGGTAAAAACGTTGGAAGGGAAAAGGCTAACATCTTATATGCAATTTTGAATATTTTTATATCATTCTACTCAGAATTAAATTTCCTATCCAATTATGCTTAGATGTATTTTTTTACGTTTCCGGTTCAAAAAATAACATTTTTGTCGCGAAAACGTTCGAAGGGAAAAGGCTAACATCTTTAGTTTAATTTTATAAATTTTTATATCATTGAACTCAGAATTAAATTTCCTATCTAAATATGCTTTGATGTAATTTTTTACGTTATCGGTTCAAAAAATAAATTTTAATAATTTTTTTGTGGTAAAAACGTTGGAAGGGAAAAGGCTAACATCTTATATGCAATTTTGAATATTTTTATATCATTCTACTCAGAATTAAATTTCCTATCCAATTATGCTTAGATGTATTTTTTTACGTTTCCGGTTCAAAAAATAACATTTTTGTCGCGAAAACGTTCGAAGGGAAAAGGCTAACATCTTTAGTTTAATTTTATAAATTTTTATATCATTGAACTCAGAATTAAATTTCCTATCTAAATATGCTTTGATGTAATTTTTTACGTTATCGGTTCAAAAAATAAATTTTAATAATTTTTTTGTGGTAAAAACGTTGGAAGGGAAAAGGCTAACATCTTATATGCAATTTTGAATATTTTTATATCATTCTACTCAGAATTATATTTCCTATCCAATTATGCTTAGATGTATTTTTTTATCGGTTCAAAAATACATTTTTGCGGAAACGTTCGAAGGAAAAGGCTAACATCTTAGTTTATTTTATAAATTTTTATCATTGAACTAGAATTAATTTCTATCAAATATGCTTTGATGTATTTACGTTATCGGTTCAAAAATAAATTTTAAAATTTTTGTGGTAAAAACGTTGGAAGGGAAAAGGCTAACATCTTATATCCAATTTTGAATATTTTTATATCATTCTACTAAGAATTAAATTTCCTATCCAATTATGCTTAGATGTATTTTTTTACGTTTCCGGTTCAAAAAATAACATTTTTGTCGCGAAAACGTTCGAAAGGAAAAGGCTAACATCTTAAGTTTAATTTTATAAATTTTTATATCATTGAACTCAGAATTAAATTTCCTATCTAAATATGCTTTGATGTATTTTTTTACGTTATTGGTTCAAAAAATAAATTTTAAAAATTTATTTGTGGTAAAAACGTTGGAAGGGAAAAGGCTAACATCTTATATGCAATTTTGAATATTTTTATATCATTCTACTCAGAATTAAATTTCCTATCCAATTATGCTTAGATGTACTTTTTTACGTTTCCGGTTCAAAAAATAACATTTTTGTCGCGAAAACGTTCGAAGGGAAAAGGCTAACATCTTAAGTTTTATTTTATAAATTTTTATATCATTGAACTCAGAATTAAATTTCCTATCTAAATATGCTTTGATGTAATTTTTTACGTTATCGGTTCAAAAAATAAATTTTAAAAATTTTTTTGTGGTAAAAACGTTGGAAGGGAAAAGGCTAACATCTTATATGCAATTTTGAATATTTTTATATCATTCTACTCAGAATTAAATTTCCTATCCAATTATGCTTAGATGTATTTTTTTACGTTACCGGTTCAAAAAATAACATTTTTGTCGCGAAAACGTTCGAAGGGAAAAGGCTAACATCTTAAGTTTATATCTTTATCATGTATAATTACCTGGATAAAGGGGTGGGTATGAATTTGATTAATAATTTCTAACATGTTATCTGCAAAATTAGGATAAATTTTGCGACAAAAATGTTATTTTTTGAACCGGAAACGTAAAAAAATACATCTAAGCATAATTGGATAGGAAATTTAATTCTGAGTAGAATGATATAAAAATATTCAAAATTGCATATAAGATGTTAGCCTTTTCCCTTCCAACGTTTTTACCACAAAAAAATTTTTAAAATTTATTTTTTGAACCAATAACGTAAAAAAATACATCAAAGCTTATTTAGATAGGAAATTTAATTCTGAGTTCAATGATATAAAAATTTATAAAATTAAACTTAAGATGTTAGCCTTTTCCCTTCGAACGTTTTCGCGACAAATTATTTTTTGAACCGGAAACGTAAAAAAATACATCTAAGCATAATTGGATAGGAAATTTAATTCTGAGTAGAATGATATAAAAATATTCAAAATTGCATATAAGATGTTAGCCTTTTCCCTTCCAACGTTTTTACCACAAAAAAATTTTTTAAATTTATTTTTTGAACCAATAACGTAAAAAAATACATCAAAGCATATTTAGATAGGAAATTTAATTCTGAGTAGAATGATATAAAAATATTCAAAATTGCATATAAGATGTTAGCCTTTTCCCTAATCCAGTACTTACAATATCGTTATACTTACTATCAATTTAGTTTTGAAAAAAAACTTAAATAGAATATACATATAATTTTAAAAATTCCATTATTTTAAAATAACCAAATAATTTAATTAAAAATATAAATTAAAAATTAATGAAATTAAATAAAATTATAATCGCAATTTATTTCAAAGAATTAATAAAAAAATTGAAATATTATAATCCATTTTTTTAAAATAACCAAATATAATTTAATTAAAAATAAAAATTAAATAAAAATAAATATAAAACCGCAATTTATTTCAAAGAATTAATAAAAAAATTGAAAAGATCTTAAAATTTCCATTTTTTTAATATATTATATTCCATTTTTTTTAAATAAATAAATATAATTTAATTAAAAATATAAATTAAAAATTAATAAAATTAAATAAAATTAAAACCGTAATTTATTTCAAAGAATTAATAAAAAAATTGAAAAGATCTTATCCATTTTTTTAATATATTATAATGTAATGTTATTATAATATTTTTCTCGTAAAAAAAGCAATAAATCAATCAAATTACACATTAATCATTTTCTTTGTTATTTTTATTTTCAATATTATTTTTTAGCCTTTCGTATCATGCAGCCTTTCGACTTTTAGACCTTGCGGCCTTTCGACTTATAGACCTACCCTTATTTTTTCTAAAAAAAATAACATTGCAAAATAATATTATAAAAAAAAAATAATAACTATTTTTATATAAATAAACGACGGCGAGACACTAATATATTACAGAGATAACTATACCACTTATAAATAAACAATATATGCATCGCGTCAACATCCCCAGATAGGACAATTTTAAGTATTTTCATATCATTGAACTCAGAATTACATTCTCTATAAAAAATGCTTAGATGTATTTTTTTTACCTATGCGGTTCGAAAATTATTTTTTGTCGCGAAAACTAACAAAGGGAAAAGGCTAACATTTTTAACGTAATTTTAAGTATTTTTATATCATTGAACTCATAATTAAATTCTTTATCCAAAAATGCTTAGATGTTTTTTAGTTTCCGGTTCGAAAAATATTTTTTTTGTCGCGAAAACTAACAAAGGGAAAGGACTAACATTTCTAACGTAATTTTAAGTATTTTTATATCATTGAACTCAGAATTAAATTCTTTATCCAAAAATGCTTAGATGTATTTTTTTACGTTTCCGGTTCGAAGAAATTTTTTTTTTGTCGCGAAAACTAACAAAGGATAAAAGCTAACATTTTAACGTAATTTTAAGTATTTTTATATCATTGAACTCAGAATTAAATTCTCTATCCAAAAATGCTTAAATGTTTTTTACGTTTTCGGTTCGAAAAATATTATTTTTTATATATTATAAATTGTGAAAGTGTGACTGCCACAGTGTGACAAGGCTTTTATATATATTATAGATAGGTATATTATTCAGTACAAATATAAATGACCAATCTGTATATGCAATGTATAAATACTTAAAATAAATCATTTATTTATATATAAAGAAGACTTTAACACTAAAAATAAAAAATCTAAAGCCTATTAGTTTAATAGGGACATAGGAAAGTTATTATTTAAAATATAAATAATTAAAAAAACCCTTATTTACTATGAATGAATTTTTATAAGAAAGAAAGATATATTGTTTGCCATGCTTTAAAATTAAATTTACAAAAATCATATTTATAAATTGAAAATATATAAATACCATGTTTAGGATCTAAAAATGATTCGTATTATATTAGGCGCATTAGTCCATAACAATTGTGAAAATAGTAATGACATATTTATTGCTCTATAAGTAATTTTGTATAAATCATTTTTATAATATATTTAAAAAATTAATATTATATATTATATTTAATTAAAAATACACAAAGTAAACAAAATACTAGTATTTTATTGATAATATTTAAAGAAGATAGAGTTTATCTAATGGCCATATATATTAATTTAATATACAAAAAATTAGTATTTATAAATTGACAATATATAAAATATCATGTTAATAACTTAATTTAGGAAAAAATTAACATATTAATAATAGATATAATATTTATTTATGACTTTCATAGTGGAGTAATACATTATAGAAACATTTTTTTATTTATCGATATTCTGATTTTCGCTGTTTCGTTCCGAATTCGGGTGTAACCAATGACATATCCCAATAGTCTAAAAAAAATTGACTAAACTGAGAATTTACATCATAACTCAAAATATAATGAAGGAAACTTAAAATTTTTTTCATTTATGATCATATCAGTTTAACCAAATAAATTAATTCAAAGTAAAGAATTATGCTCCTATAATTCATATTTTTTTTTAATCTAAAACTAAATTTTATTCTATTACGCCATCTAACCGAAAAATATTTATGATTTTTAAAATTTATTATGAGTGTTATATTTTCTATATAACATAACTGTTCTATATAAATTTTAAATTTATGGACTACAATTTCTTCTATATTCTATTTTATTTATTTAGATAAAATTAATTATGGATAAATTTGATTAACATAATAAAAACATTTTACTTATATTTTTAAAATAAAATTGATTGGCTATAAAATAAAAATAAATTTTACCTGTCTATTCTCAGTTTACCTGTCCATTTTCAGTTTACATGTCAATCTCAGCTTAGTTACACCGCCGAAAGGAGAATTCTTTTTAAAACTAGATTTTATTTTCAATCAAAATTTAATGACTGACTCAAAATATTTCACTACTACAAAAAAAGGTGAATTAAAAATTTTACACAATGTATATTAAAATTTTAGGAGAAATATTTGAATTAAAAAATGAGCTAAACAGTGATAAAAAAGAAAAAAAGCGTGAGGCTGTAAAAAAAGTTATAGCTAGTATGACAGTAGGAAAGGATGTCAGGTTGGTTAAGCCTTAATTTATTTTACTTATAATATTTATTAAGTGCCTTGTTTCCTGATGTAGTTAATTGCATGCAAACTGATAATCTTGAACTGAAAAAATTAGTATATCTTTATCTTATGAATTATGCTAAAAGTCAGCCTGACATGGCAATAATGGCTGTTAATACATTTGTTAAGGTTTACCTAAATTAATATTATAATTATAATTGAAAACCTAAAGGACTGTGAAGACACAAACCCTTTAATTAGGGCCCTTGCTGTCAGAACCATGGGTTGTATTAGAGTTGATAAAATAACTGAGTATTTATGTGAGCCTTTAAGAAAATGCTTGAAGGTATAGAGTAAAATTATTTAAGATAATTTAATTGAAATTTAATTATTATAGGATGAAGACCCTTATGTTAGAAAAACAGCAGCAGTTTGTGTTGCCAAGTTGCATGATATTAATCATTCATTAGTGCAAGAACAAGGTTTTTTAGATTCTTTGCGGGATTTATTATCAGATCCTAATCCTATGGTATTTAAAAAATATTTTATAATAAACCAGATTTGATATCAATTAAAATAATATGCTAAAATTATGTAATATGATAATATTTTATTTTATTACGATAGATTTAATATACCGTTATTGAATTATTTATGAATATTCTTAATTTTATATATAATAATTGATATATGTATGCACTGCATTAAATGTTTTCAACAAAATTGGGCTGGGCCTTAAAAAATTTATTTACCTAACTGGTCTAGCACTTGATTTTATAAAAATATTTATTATTCTCTTATAAATTGAATGTAAATTTACCAGTATATCAACAATAGAATAAATATACATTTGTGGATATTAATATAATGTCATAAAAGGCTGAATTCCAGGTATGTGTAGCAATTACAAGATCTACCTTGGCTAATGGATAGCCATCATTTCTTATGCCCCTTGTGAAATAAAAAAATAAGGCCATGATTGCCCATACGAATGCGGAAAAGTTAAATAAACCTCAAAAGCAATTATAATATTTAATTAGAAATATTGTTCTTATCCTGTAGATATCTGCCTTGATCTGATATTAAATATTGGCCAAGCTCTATATTTATTGGTAACTCACTGAAACTCAGGGAAATTTATAGTATTATTTATTTTTTTTTAAATATTTAAAAAAAATAATAATTAATATGCTATTGTCTAGATATTGGTGTTAATTTTTTAATATTTTTTTTATTAAAAAATAATAAATATGTTATTGCACAAATCTTAAAATTTAATATTTTTCAAGTTATTACAATCTTAATGTATATGGATATGATCATTACTCGGTCAATCACAGCAGAAACTTTATAGATGGGATCTTATCCCCAAAACTGGAAGAAAATCTTCCTCTCATTATATATATTCTTATTTTAATATTAAAAATATTTATAATTTAAGTAAATTAATTAAATATTTAAATGATATAAATTTATATTGAACTTGTTTTTCCATAAAATTATATATCTATATATTATCAGTTTAAATATTATGTTTATTCAAATAAACTGCTTAATTTTATAGTATTTAATTTAATAGTATTAACTTAGTGGCATCCAATACAGCACACACCTTTTTAAAATTTTTAAATAATATACTCTATTTTTAATGTAAAATTAAAGAATTGTGAAAATTTTCACAAAAAAAAATTATAGGCCAGCATTTAATATAACACACCTAGTGTTGTTAAACAGTCCGTTTTGAGTCGATTTTTTAAAACTGCTAACTCAATTTTTTAGCTAGAAAAATATTGCCTAAGCCTCGAGATTTCGATAATATATATATCTAGACCTTTGTTCCATCTATGAGCAAAATCTTCAGGCTTGCATAATATTTTTATGGATAAAATAATGAGTTTTAAAAATCAGCTCAAAACGAGCCGTTTAACAACAATAAACACACCTTTTCCATTCTTAATGTAATTAAAGAATTGTAGTATGAACGAAATTCGTTTTTTAAAAAAATCATGAACGGCGTTCCTTTTATTTTTGACGCACTTTAAACGTGAAGCGTTCCTTTTTTAAGACGAATACTTTCGAATTTAACGTTCGTTCAATTTTAAAAACACTTAATTTTATTTATTAGAAAAATTTGATATTAATCTAAATTTTTTAAGAAAAAGGTCTTGTATTTTATAATCAACTGTTTTTCCTTTTTCACATTTCAATTTTTTTAACACGCCTATAGTTTATTAATTTGAATATTTTTAATTTAATAGATTTGCATAATCATGGATATTATTATTTCTTCATCATCTGATTCTGAAAATTTAAAGTCAGACAAATAACATTACCATAGCCCAAATATGATAAATATTTTACAGTGACATCGTATATTAACTTCAATAGTTATCAAATGTAAAATTTGCCCAAAAATATTATATCAGTTTCAAAATTTCAAGTTCCAATTTATAACGACATTTGATTGTAATATTAATTATTTAAATAAAATTATTAAATTTGAAGAAAAAATGCATTTGGACTATTTAACCCCAACAATAACGATAGTTATTTTAAAATTAAAAAAAATTAGAGACCTAAAATATGGTCTAAATAGGATTAAACGTATCACTATCAAATTAATTACATATATTTTATTTTTTTGAAGATTTTAACGTATATATGAAGAACAATATAATGATTTTGCAATTATACATCCAGCATTCAAGCTTCAAAGGCCATGGATAAAACTATAACAACGAACCTATAAAAAATAAACTTATAGTGTTATTGAAAAAATGCATTAAAAACCCTAGAAATGATAATGCAAGAACTGTTAATTTTGAGATATCTTTTTTTTTGATGAGGAAGTAGAGTATAGATTGGAGGAGGATAACTTATCTCAATTTTTTGAAGCAAAAGACAAATAATAAATGTTTTTAATAAATTCCCCACATTAAAAGAGTTGTTTATTAAGTATAATATCGCAATCCCCTCATCTGCCTCTGTAGAGCGCGTTTTTAGTATAGCTATTGTATTTATAATTATATTATCAAAATAAAACTATATTATTTTTTAACATGGCTAATATATTGTGTTAAAACATATAAGACATTTATTAAATTAAATTTAAAAAAAATATATATCATAAAATTTTGAATCAGCGTGAAAGCGAACGCGTTCCTTTTTTTTGAACGTGAACGCGTTCGATTTTTGTAAAGGAACGTTGAACGCGAACACGTTCTATTTTTATAGCACTAAAGAATTGTGGAAATTTTCACAAGAAAAAAATATGGAACTTTTGAAACTTTTGAGTAATGAAACTTTGAATTATTATTACATCAAAAAATTTCCACCAATATCCACATGATCGCATTTTTATTATTTTTAAGTAAAAAAAAATAAATAAAAAAACAATATTAAAAATTTCCCCGAGTTTCAGTGAGTTACCTATTTTTCATATCAAGATTCATTCATTTTAGACAGGGTTCCAAAATCACATTTTTTGGTTGATTTATGATCATGGAATGACCTATTTTGCTTTAGATATTATTGTAGTTGATTTTCGGGCATTTAATTTTCTTTGATAAATAATCCTCTATTAAATTGCCCACTAATTCATCATAAAATAATTAGATTCCAGAAATGATATATTGTTTGATGCTTTTTCAATTCGAAGTTTTCCTATAAATAAATTTGTTGTTACAAAATTAATTTTAAAATAAAATAAAAACCATTTTAAGTAAAAATATAAGCACCCTGGTTAGAAATGGAGTATATTGAAAAATATTTGAAGGAAACAGATGAGTAAGATAATAAAATAATTTTTATTTAAAAAAAAGAAATAGAAAAATTTTATTATTACTTTAAAATAATTTATAATTGAGTTGCTAATATTTGTTTACACTTTGCATTAGGAGTGTACCGATACCACTTTTTGGAGGCCGATCCAATATTCCCGATATTGAATTGATATCGGCCGATTACCGATCCGATATCATATCTAATTTTATATTCTGTAAAGATACCAAATTTTTAATATAATTTTTATAGTTTTAACTATATAAAATATGTCATTTAAATATATTATAATGATCAGTTATAGTTTATATTCAATTCAATTGCAATTCTAAAAGTATATAAATATTTTTATTGATAAATCACTTTTATTTAAGTAATAACATTAATCTATCTACATAATAAGTAATAAACAATTATATTATAAAATTTGAAATAAATATTTAAAATTAATATATCGAGGATTTTAGAAATACCAAAATTTCCAATTCATCAGATGTCAGTCTGTGGAGATGGGGGCTGTATAAGATTCTGAAGAGATTATCGCACACTTTTATAAACAGAATGCGCAAAAAAATAACAATATGGCGGAATGTTTATTAATTAATTATTATTATTAAAAAAATTAAGCTTAAAAATGAATTTCGATTTTATTTATAAAAATAAATGGATTTTAGATATAACTTTTTTTAAAAATTTTATAATATTTTATTTTTGTTAAAAACGCCATTTTTTATCGGATCGGAAAATTTTATGATGCCGATAACCGATATTTTAAAAGGGGTGAGATATCGGCCCAATCCGATTTATAAAAAATATCGGTACACAATTGAACACCTGAAGTTTTATAAAATTTTTAGATAGATACATTTTAATTTTATGTAAATTATTTGTTAACATAGATTGAATTTTTTGTTATTTATAGTTAAAAGAAACGTGTAACATATAATAATTATGTGCAGTTTATTTGATTTTAGTTCTCCTTCTTTCATTATATAATAAAGTTTGATAATGATTTTGAAAAATAAGAATACCTAAAATTCCTTGCTTAATAAATGGCGGCCAAGACTAGTTTCAAATTTGCGACTTTGAATTATCACGAAACCACCCCCCGTGGTATTTTCTTGGTTGATGCAGAAAAATTTGTCTTAATACCATATAAAACATTGATAAAAATTCTGACAGCCTGGATACTAAAATGATAGTGAAAGAGGTTAGGGTGTACATGAATAAGTCAGTTGATGAACTCCATGACAAATTTGCTGTCAATCAAGGTCAAAGGAAGAAAACAATCCAGAATCACTCCCCATTATACTAGTATAGAGTAGCAAATAGATTTTATTCACAATTAATTTGAACACATTCGTTTACAACTACATTATTTCTTACTACTTCATGGAATTATAGATAAGTTATATATTTTTAAAAATAAAATATTTTAAAATTTATAGAAAAATTTTTTTTTTAAAATGAATAAATTGTAATTAAAGGTTGTAGCCAATGCAGTTGCTGCTCTTTGCGAAATTGCAGAAAATTCGCCCGATCCACTTAAAATTTTGAATCTCAATACCCAATCTGTCAATAAACTATTGGCGGCTTTGAATGAATGCACTGAGTAAATATTATTAAAAAACACCATAAATTATATAAAATTAATTAATATGAATATTAAATTTTATGCTTAGATGGGGCCAAATTTTTATTTTGGATTGTTTAGCTAATTATCAAGCAAAAGACGAAAAAGAAGCTCAAAGGTTGATTAAATGAAATAATTATTGTCACATATTTTTAGATTTTTCTAGAATATGTTGGATAAATATATTTTTTGTAAAAACCTGATAAATTTTTTTCTGATTATCCTGGCTTGATTAATAAGTTTCTAAAGCCGTTTATGTTTGGAATTCTTAAGATCAACATTCTATAATTTTATTAAATATAAAGCATATGCGAAAGAGTTAGTCCTAGATTAGCCCATGCCAATGCTGGGGTCGTATTATCCGCTGTCAAGGTAAATTTAGTACCAATCAAATCAATATTTATGATATAAATATCCATTGCAAACCAATATATGTGACAAGTTTATCTAGAATACGGACAATACCTCCAGTGTTAAAAATTTCAAATCTAATTGATTTCGGAAATTTTCAGCATGTATGTAGTGCCCCAACCAATTTCAAACAGTTTCTCCATATATTTTTCACATTATTTTTATATGAAATATCTATAATATAAAAGATAAGATTTATTCAAAGGTTCATGGCATAATTATCTGAGATTTACAGGGTAGGTTCTCTCTATATGTTGGGATTCATTTCCTGAAATCAAATTTAAAAATATCTCAATTGGGGATTATTGAGAGATTCCAGATTAGTCTTTATTTCAGATAAGCTTACCACATTTATATACTAGTAAATTGTAAATATGGTAATATTACAATTTTTTAGTAACTTGGAATCCTGAATTAAATTTCCTAATCTATAGCCATCTTTTGAATTTGAACAAATAATATTGATTGCAGTTGGGAATTGGAATCTGAACCTACCTTGTTTTAAAACTGGAATATACCATAAATTATGTGGAGCAAACTGATTCAAGAAATGGGAATAAAAAAAATCCAGAACCGATACTGAAACCTTTTTTAATTTAATTAATTCTCTATTTATTTTTATGATTAAGGAAGACTTAAGCCACAAGGATTCATTAGATAGAAAGAGATGCGATTTATATATTATTATAACAAATAAGAAAAAGTGTAGATAAAAATGAGTTAAAATGATAAATGCTTAGCCCTTGTAGATGCCAAATAAAAATATATGGATTGAAATAATGGTGCATAATTATTTTTTCCCTAAGGTATTAATGAAATTCATGGAGTCATTGCAACAAAACAATGAATATGTCAACTCTTTGAGCAAGAAATTAGCACCTCCATTGGTAACGCTGTTATCAGCCGAGCCTGAAATTCAATATGTTGCTCTGAGAAACATCAATTTGATTGTTCAAAAAAGGTATTGTTTTTATTATTAGGAAAATATATAAGTTATTTTACCACAAGGAATCAGGGGTGCATTAATACATGATATTACCTATACCACTATCCCATAGCCATAAATGACCATTTAATAAATAATATTCCTTATCAAAATAAAACCAAAATTATTATTTTATTATCTTATATCATAAATGTTAATATGAACTGGTTGTATGTCAGCTAATGAAATTTAGTAAAAGCTCATTTTACTCACAAGAAATCTTGCTGATAATATTGAAGAATAATTTTTATTGTTTTCAATTTCATATAATAATTAAATAATTTTTTAATTAAAATTAAAAATAAGCTTAATGGTTAATAATATATCTCATATTTGACAAAACGCCCCAGGACTGTAGCTTATAGGGCCTATGATGCAAGCAACTAAATCACATAGTGTTCTTTTCGAGATAAATATTCAATTCTAATATTTTTTTGCATGTCTTAAAAATAAATAACACTTGCATTTTTTAAATTACTAAAAATATGGCATCGGCCCATATTTTGAATATTTAGATGATATCAGTATCAGCTAAAAAAAAGTGACAGTGCATCTCAGCAAGGAATTGTCTTGAATCGCACTATATGAGGCTTGAGAATTAGAGCAACTAATTGTTTTCCAACATATTATCTCTATATTATGTTTATTTATTATATAAAATATTTAGACCCGATATTCTGAAAAACGAAATGAAAGTATTTTTCGTGAAATACAATGACCCTATATATGTTAAGCTGGAAAAACTTGATATCATGATCAGATTGGCTAATGAGAGTAATATAGCGCAAGTTCTAGCCGAGCTGAAAGAGTGAGTTTTTATTTTTAACATTTTTTTAAAATTTCCTTGTTAATTTTATTACAAAGCAAAGTTTATAAAAAAAATTTTGAAATTTGCAAAATGGAATCAGCGAATATTGCATTTAGAAACGTTTTATCCTCATTAGTTATTACTAGTGTTTCGAGAATATACTGATGAATTCCCAAATTTAAAATATATGCTTATTAAATATAATATCTTTCATTAAGAGCTTCTATAGGACGTTTTTTTAGTTTAGAGAAACCTAATTTGGGGAAAATTTGCACGCCTTTTAGAAACCAATTTTGGAAAAGTTTATTGTTGGTCAAATAAAAATTAATTAAGCTCAATTTTTTTTGGAAACTAAATATTATATTGTGTTACATTTTTTAGTGCAAATAAATATAACTTTGTGGTATAATTTCAGTTAAATTATTTTTTATAAATTTAAATTGCATTTTCATTTCTCTTTAAATTGAAATTTGTAAATCGGAAAAGTATTTACTATAATTGGTTTATATAAATAATTTATACTCGCAATATAATTAACTTTAGAGAAATATAATTAGTAAATTTTAAAAATGTAACTTGTTTAATTAGTTACCTTTCCAAAATAACTTCACTGGTTATTGAAAAAAAAGTATAAAAACAAACAAAAATCCCTTTCTCTCAACCTTTCCTAAACTTAACCGGTAATTTATAATTGTTCCTTTAGGAGCTAGAATTAATTTACACAAAATATTCTTTATTAGTAAAGCACAACTTACAAAAAAAATCTCCAAAACAATTATATATCCATTTTATAATCATATATTTTAAAAAAAAAATAATAATTTTCCAATAATGTTTTTTTTACCATTATCTTCGAACACGAAAAAAATATAAAATCACGTGTTCTTCAACGTTAACTATAATCCAATCAACCTTATTTATTTTGGTTGATTGGCATTATGCAAAAAATAATAAAAATTCATATATAAAACTACGAGTACAACAGTTATTACATACTCTTCATCTTTTTAACCAACCTGGCTTTGTGGAAGTATTTAATTAAATGTACACCCACATTTGCTGATAATGGCTATTTATTTTACTCATTGTTTTCACATGGTTATATAATCGAAGATACGGAACCGAGGTCGACGTTGATTTCGTACGGAAATCTGTTCGAGCGATAGGAAGATGCGCTATTAAGGTTGGACCTGCTGCCCAAAAATGTGTTTCTACCTTACTCGATTTGATCCAAACTAAAGTTAATTATGTAGTTCAGGAGGCTATCGTTGTTATCAAGGTATGGTAATGTTAAATTTGATATTTAAAAAATTTATGCTTATGAATGATTTGTAAATTTGAGGATCATATGATTTTTAAATTATTAATCAAATCTATATTATTCAATTACTTAGATAATTTTTAGTATAAGTGTCTCTTTTATTTTCTTCAAAAAAAATCTGGAGAAAAGCCTAAATACGATAAAAAATAAAATAAAATATATAGTAAAGAATGATCACAGTTCAAGTTATTCATAGTTACGAGAATTTTATGTTATTAAGTAATATGTTCCTTTTTTATAATGAGCTTAAAATCCTTGCATTAATATTTCAAATTATGTCACCATTGATTCTGGTTCTAAAACTGGCATAAATAAATTATTCCATCATTTCTTTAGAATATTTGAATTAGTAAATTATATATTCGACCATATCAACGTTTGAATGTGATAAGAAGAAAGTGGTAAAACATATTTTTATAAAAATTAGGGCAATATACTTTCAGATTTGGGGGAATTTTTTTAAAAAAGTTGCATCAATATTTTATTTGACGCTATTATTATTTGTTTAAATTCAGATTAATTTAACTTATTAATGGAAAATGTTAATTAATTAATTTCTTCTATATCTTACTTATCAAATTAAGCTAGGTAACTAGGTAAGACACCCTAGATTAATTTGTCATTCAGCAACTTTAAGTGTATTATATGATAATTTGATAACAATTTCATAATTATAAAAGGATATTTTTCGTAAGTATCCCAACAAATATGAAAGTATTATCTCTGTCTTGTGCGAAAATTTAGACTCTTTGGACGAACCCGAAGCTAGGTATTTTCACAAATATATTATAATTTTTGCGTTACACAATTTGATTATAATAGTGAATAAATTTTAAAAATATAATTTTTACTTGTATAAGATAATTGGATTTGTCTGCAGGGTATTGAAATTTCTCATATAGAGTAAATTCTATAAAAAATTGATCACTTTCTAACCCAACCCTTTCAAATTTAAAAAAAATTTGAGTAGTGATAAAATATGATAAGAAAATTAATCCATAATTTTATTTTGACATTCAAATTTGCTTATATCTAGCTTTCTGATTTTTTAAAATTAATATGTTATTATTTAATTACATGATATCTAATTAATAACGTTTAATTTTAGCATATTGGAGCTTTTTAATCGTTACTTATTTTTAAAATGAATATTTTTTAAACACCCTTTGGCCGATCCTTTGAATTCTGATAAAAATTTGTGTAAAGATTATATATATTATACTTGGAGCAAAAGTGAAATTTGAACTCACTAGCTTTTATATTACCTGAGTTATTAAGGGTCAAAGCAAAAATAATTTTTTTTACCACCTTCGGATATTAAATAATTATTTATTAATTCAAAACAAAATCAATTTTAATATTTCAGGCTTGTTAATCGATCCTTTTAAAAAGATCGAATCACGATCTTTTGAAAAAGAAGAGGGTCGAAATCCAAGATCGACCTTTTTTTTAAAAAAGGATCGCGATCACGATCCTTTACTTATTTAAAATTCTGATCGATGCAAAATTAACTAATATAAAAAATAAAAAAATATGGTATTAATTTATTGTAATTGAATCAATGACATATAATAAAACCTAGACTGACGATTCATTCATTAAAATGCATTTTTAAGCGTCGTTAAAAGCAAATCAGCTGGACCCGCCATTTTGGTAACCTTTATAATAATTATTTTCATGTTAAAAACTAATATTAAATTGATAACTTACTTTCTTATTATCTCGATGATCAGGCAATTCTTTAATAAAGTTTGCATCAGATATAATATAAAATTAGGCTCTCGTTTAAAATTTTAATATTTATTACAGTAACCAAGATGGCGTCTCTAGCTGATTTGTATTGATGTACACTATTAATGAATGAATCGTCAGTCTAGGTATTATTATATGTCATTGAATAATAGAATATAAGTGTAACAATTAGAATATATTTATTTATAATTAAATTAGCCTTTAATAATAAATTTTTCTCTAAATTATCATCATTTAAACAACCACGTTCTTCATTAAGTACATGTTTAGCTTTACTAAACAAGCACTCCACAGGAGCTCTTGATGGTAAAGGTGTGTTATATTCAATAAATGTTATTTTTTAATTAACATAATTATTAAAAATAATCACTGAATCATCATTAGAATAAAAAATATTATTAATGGAAAGAGAGAGCATTTTGTGACGAGTTTTTCTCAAAAAAGGTATATATCCATGCATTCATTAGAAGGATCTGCATATGGTTGACCCTGTATATTTTCTAAATGGGCAATTAACCTTTCTTCAACAAATTTTGTGGCAGAATAAAAGGCCAATTGAGCTTAAATTTTGGGTGAATTATTGATGCCAATTATAGATGTAAAATTCCTGGGAAAATTGGTTCAGGAAAAATTTCTCCGGGAAAATTGGGGGAAAAACGGGAAATAACGGGGAAAAAAATAACCACAAAATATACTTTAAACCAGGGATTCGAACCTAAACCCGGAGAAGTGAACCCGGGTTTTTAGAAAAAAACTCACCCGAACCGAATCTGAACCCCATTTATAAAATTTTCAAAACCCCGAACCGAACCCAAGAATTTTATTTGAACCCGGGTTCAACCGGGTTCAGTGTATTATTTAAAATCATATATTAATATATGTAAATACAAATATTATATTTTCAAATTTCCAATTAAATAAGGTGTTAATAAATTTTAAACAACTTAATTCATTTATGCCATTTTTAAATTAATTCTCGATTCCTATTGGAGTGTTAAAAAATTTTAAACAATTGAATTAATTTACGCCATTTATTTTTAAATTTTTATCTTATTATTCTTAAAGATTATTAATTAGAAGAAAATGGTTAACAACAAATCAAAGTAAAAATTATTATATTGTTAATTTAAAAAATTCTAAACATCTAACTTAAAAATTGTTAAATGTAGGACAGTTTTTGTGAACTTATTAAAATGATTTTAAAATTTATATATGCTAATCATTTATTTTTGGTTAAATTAATTTTTACAAGATATTAATGAAGTCCACATTATAAATGAAATTAAATTTATAAATATCTTTAATTCTGAAATCATTGCTATTTAAAAAAATTGTTCTCTTTTTATAGATTTAAGATTAAAGATAAAGTCATATTTGATAAGCATTTTACCCTTAATACAATAGAAAAAAAATCAATGCAAAGTAAAAATGTCTGGTAATCACTTGTCAAATTTAGAAAGACACCTGGAAAGAAATCACAACAATGAATATTTAAATTATTTAAATGAAAAAACCAAATATCAGGAATTGTTATTGGCAAAAAAACCTAAAATTAATATAGAAACCTTTTTTCCAAAAAAGCATATAAGTAAAAATATATCATCTAATGATTTGATGAGTTCTATACTAGAACTTGTTACTGTAAATGGCCGGCCTTTATCAATTATTGAAGATTCGGGATTTCAAAGAATTATAAATCCACTCCTATCTGGGCTCAATTTAGTTATAAACAAAGAAAATTTATCCAGAACTATTAATAAAACAGCCCAATCAATTAGAGACAAAATATCGAGAGTGGTAGAAGGAAAATTAATAAGTTTAAAAGTTGATGCAGTTCAACGACTAGATAGGTCAATTCTTGGTGTAAATATTCAATTTATATCAAAGTCCATTATAAATTTGAGGACTCTTGGAATTGTAGAGCTGAAAGAGAGATGTACAGGAGAATATATAAAAGAGAATATATTAAAAACTTTACTAAAATTTAAAATTAATATTGAACAAATATACACAATTACTTCTGATAATGGTTGTAATTTTTTAAGAGCTATAAAGCTCCTGCAACCTGAAACTGATTATGATATAAGGAGTGAATCAGCAGATGAGGAAAATATGGATGTAAATGTATATAAATATGATATTGATGATATACAAAATACTTTTTTATCAACTATTATATCCTATCCGATTTATAGTGTACGGTGTGCAGCTCACACACTTCAGCTGGCACTTCAAGATGCTATAAAATTATCACCTATTGTGGAAACCATTGCAAAAGCTAGGAGCCTAAATTTAAAATTAAGACATCCCACTTACCAAAAGTTATTAAAAAATATGAAACTCCCTAAGCCTGTGTTAGATTGCCACAGATGGCATTCAACCCATGATATGTCAGAAAGGCTGATTTTACTAAAAGCCAATATCGAAGATTTTTTTTCAGAGCAATCTGATTATTTATTGACTGAGGATTGGAAAGAGATAATAACGATTGTTGAAATTTTAAAACCGCTAAAAATCGCAACCAAACAATTCCAATCTGAACAGTTAACACTGACAGATTTTTATGCAGCATGGTTAAGATGCTGCATCGAACTGGAAAAATATCCAAACCATTTTGCTCAATTACTATATTCTTGTCTTAAGAACAGATAAGAAAGGTTTATAAAGAACGAAATTCTCTTAGCTGCCATATACCTGGACCCAAGATACAAGGTTAATTAAAAGCTTAGTAAATTAATTATTTTAGATTTATATTAATATTGTTATTTTATGGAATATTTAAATATAAATCCTTAAATATTACAGGTATTACTTAGTGATGATGATAAGATTTGTGCGAAAAGGCATCTTGTCAATTTATGGAGACGAATTAAAAGCTTAACAACGCCGATTTTATCTGATGATATTAGTTCCGATGAAGTTATTGAACAAGAAGATGATTTAGAGAAATTGATACAACTTAAAGAAAGGCAGGAGAAAATACTTAAAAGAGGGCCAACGATTGCTGAGAAAAGTATTGGAACAATAATTACTGGATTTAGCGATTATAAAAGATTAAATAAGAAGGAAAATATTTTGCATTTTTGGGATTCTGCTAAGCTGGAACACCCTGAATTATATATTTTATCTAAAATCTTATTTGCTGTTCCTGCAACCCAAGTTAATTTATCATATTTTCACATATAAATACATTTAACATAGGTTAGCGTTGAAAGATCTTTTTCACATTTGAAATTCATTCTTTCACCACATAGATCGAGGATGAGTGAACAACTCTTGGAAGATATTATGCTAATACGTCTAAATAAAATTTTTAAAATTGATACATGACTATATGCTTTGTATTTTTAACTATATTTGCCTATAAATAAAATAAAAAATTTATTTTTTATATCAAATTTATGTCTAGTTTTTTATTATGATTTAAATATAGAATTTTTTTTATCAACTCAAAAATTTTTGAACACGAACCAAACCCGGGTTCAAAAATATTTCCCTGAACCGAACCCGAACCGAACCCACCTTTTTTTATACCCCGAACCGAACCCGGGCAAAAATTTTGTCGAATTCGCATCCCTGCTTTAAACCTTTCAATTTTTTTTATGGAATAACTTTATTAAATTGGGAAACTAAGGGAAAATAATATAATTAAACAATAAAGACAAAAATAAATACACTATAAACATCATTTTTTGAATAACTTTATTAATTACAAAAAGCATGTATCAGAAATTACATTTAAAATTCTTGGGATGCTAATGAAATAGCATCAATATCTTCATGGGGTGAAATTGAAATATCATCATTATCACTTGATATTGATAAATCGGAATCTGAACTCTTTTGATGATATCCCGAACTTGATGTATTTGTATGATCCTTTAAATGTATGTTATGCCTTATTGATAATAATTTTTCGACTCTTTCATTCTTTATTCTATTTCTCGTTTTTGAATGAATTTTTGCAAATGCTGACCAGACTCTTTCTGACGAGGCACTTGAGGGTGGTATCGAAAGACATCTTACTGCCACTTGACAAAGGGGTTGATTTGTACACAACCCTTTCCACCATATGAGTGGTTTGGTATGGATTGAGCTCTCCCATATGCCAGCTCCTTTATAGAAACCTTGTTTTGAACGATATTCTGCTAAATTACCCATAATTTTTCCAATATCGCAATTAATTTGGCCTGAAATAATATTTATTATATTTAAAGCTGCTCTTAATTCACGGTCTGTTAATTTCACACCATAATATCGAGGATCCAGAAGATTTGTTGCATAATGATATTCTCGGCAACAAAATTTTTTTCGTTTTTTTAATATGCATCTTAACACTTTCCAAATCATTTTCATTAAAAATAAAAGTTGATGAATTGAGTTTATCTTTTATGTCCCAAAATATTTCTGGAACGTCAGATAATACCGCTGAATCCGATTCTACAAATATAATTTTCTTAGAAATATATTCCAAAAAGGTCAGTACAGACTCTAATTTATCCCAGTATCCTTCTTTGTCTAATATAATAAGCTTTCTTTGTTTGTAAATAAACTAGAAATTGCAATTTCTTGCAAAACTTCCTTATTTTTCACAACACTTTGCAACATTATAACAAAACCTCCCCATCTTGTCGGACTTTGAATTTTTAAGGAAGATTTATATCCTTTCAATATTTGCCTTTCTTTAAAAGTTGCTAATAAAATACCATGAAATTTTATATATTTAATTATTTGCTTGGTTTTTTTGATGATCTTTTCAATAAAAGGTATTTTGCATAAATCTTTAATAAGCAGATTCAACCCATGTGCGGCACATCCAAAGCATTCAATATAATTATATTTTGCCTTAACAAGACTCCAGGCCTTTTTCATATTCTTTGCATTATCAGTTACTAGTGAGATAAATTTTTGACAACCAATTTCTTCTATTACCTTGATCAACTAAGATGCGATATATTCACCAGTGTGAGCACTGGAACCTGTGTCAATATATTTTAAAAAAATTGGTTCTGGAGTCATTATTATAAAATTAATAATGGACTCTCCGCGAATATTTGTCCAGCCATCGCTTATGAGAGTAAAATTTATTAAATTATTGAATTATAATATTTTTCACTTTAATGTATTCAAAATCTAGTAATGTTTTACTAATTGCATGTCTAGAAGGAATTTTATAGGCTGGACGCATTAATTTTAAAAAATTGATGAAATATTTATTTTCAACTAAATTAAAAGGGCAATTTGACATAAAAATAGCCAATGCCAAAGCACTGTCAAGTTGCGTTTGATTTTGTTCGGTTATAGTGTCGAAAAAATTTTTAATTTTAGATGTGCCAGCATTAAAATTAAAATAAGTTTAAAGACTCACGTGGAAAATAAAAATTATTTATAAATTAAATTATAAATCATAATTATTGAAATAAAATATTATATTTTATAAAATATAAATCATAATTTTTGCAAATAAATAATATATTTATATTAAGGGAAAATTCGGGAAATTTCCCGGGAAAATATGAATGTTCCCGTGAAATTTCCCTACCTTTACATCTCTAATCTTGACCTTAAATTGTGGATTGTAATCGAGATCATTTTTTTAAATATTCGATCCCGATCCTTTTAAAAATTATTTTTTTACTTAAAAAGCAATAAATAAATAAAAAAAAATATCTATCTACTTCATATTTTATCAACCACCATTCCACCAGATTTTATATTCAACAATTTCCCAAATTTTTTGTAAGAACAAGTTATATTTATTTATTAATTATATTATAATATAAATTCTAGGTTTTAATAATGTCCTCTATTATAGATTTATAAGATGATACATCTACTTCTATTAATGTGACAGGAGATATAAATGGGAATGAGAATCTTTTACCATTTCATAATACGTAAGTATTTTACTTTATGTGAAACGGATGGAAGTAATCATACAATGATCTATGCAAAATGCTCTTTATGTAAAAACAAAATATCTTCTTCAAAGATTAGCAGTTCAAACCTAAAGAGGCATTTAGAAGTAATTAATTTTTTTAAAAATACAATTTTTGTTATTTGTGAAGATCATAACAATATGCATATAATAAAAATTATAAATTTCCTTCACTATATGATGACAGTAATATATTGGCATTAGAGATGTAAAGGTAGGGAAATTTCCCAGGAACATTCATATTTTCCCGGGAAATTTCCCGAATTTTCCCTTAATATAAATATATTATTTATTTGCAAAAATTATGATTTATATTTTATAAAATATAATATTTTATTTCAATAATTATGATTTATAATTTAATTAATAATTTTTATTTTCCTCGTTAGTCTTTAAACTTATTTTAATTTTAATGCTGGCACATCTAAAATTAAAAATTTTTTCGACACTATAACCGAACAAAATCAAACGCAACTTGACAGTGCTTTGGCATTGGCTATTTTTATGTCAAATTGCCCTTTTAATTTAGTTGAAAATAAATATTTCATCAATTTTTTAAAATTAATGCGTCCAGCCTATAAAATTCCTTCTAGACATGCAATTAGTAAAACATTACTAGATTTTGAATACATTAAAGTGAAAAATATTATAATTCAATAATTTAATAGATTTTACTCTCATAAGCGATGGCTGGACAAATATTCGCGGAGAGTCCATTATTAATTTTATAATAATGACTCCAGAACCAATTTTTTTAAAATATATTGACACAGGTTCCAGTGCTCACACTGGTGAATATATCGCATCTTAGTTGATCAAGGTAATAGAAGAAATTGGTTGTCAAAAATTTATCTCACTAGTAACTGATAATGCAAAGAATATGAAAAAGGCCTGGAGTCTTGTTAAGGCAAAATATAATTATATTGAATGCTTTGGATGTGCCGCACATGGGTTGAATCTGCTTATTAAAGATTTATGCAAAATACCTTTTATTGAAAAGATCATCAAAAAAACCAAGCAAATAATTAAATATATAAAATTTCATGGTATTTTATTAGCAACTTTTAAAGAAAGGCAAATATTGAAAGGATATAAATCTTCCTTAAAAATTCAAAGTCCGACAAGATGGGGAGGTTTTGTTATAATGTTGCAAAGTGTTGTGAAAAATAAGGAAGTTTTGCAAGAAATTGCAATTTCTAGTTTATTTACAAACAAACAAAGAAGGCTTATTATATTAGATAAAGAAGGATACTGGGATAAATTAGAGTCTGTACTGACCTTTTTGGAATATATTTATAAGAAAATTATATTTGTAGAATTGGATTCAGCGGTATTATCTGACGTTCCAGAAATATTTTGGGACATAAAAGATAAACTCAATTCATCAACTTTTATTTTTAATGAAAATGATTTGGAAAGTGTTAAGATGCATATTAAAAAAACGAAAGAAATTTTGTTGCCGAGAATATCATTATGCAACAAATCTTCTGGATCCTCGATATTATGGTGTGAAATTAACAGACCGTGAATTAACAGCAGCTTTAAATATAATAAATTATTTCAGGCCAAATTAATTGCGATATTGGAAAAATTATGGGTAATTTAGCAGAATATCGTTCAAAACAAGGTTTCTATAAAGGAGCTGGCATATGGGAGAGCTCAATCCATACCAAACCACTCATATGGTGGAAAGGGTTGTGTACAAATCAACCCCTTTGTCAAGTGGCAGTAAGATGTCTTTCGATACCACCCTCAAGTGCCTCGTCAGAAAGAGTCTGGTCAGCATTTGTAAAAATTCATTCAAAAACGAGAAATAGAATAAAGAATGAAAGAGTCGAAAAATTAATATCAATAAGGCATAACATACATTTAAAGGATCATACAAATACATCAAGTTCGGGATATCATCAAAAGAGTTCAGATTCCGATTTATCAATATCAAGTGATAATGATGATATTTCAATTTCACCCCATGAAGATATTGATGCTATTTCATTAGCATCCCAAGAATTTTAAATGTAATTTCTGATACATGCTTTTTGTAATTAATAAAGTTATTCAAAAAATTATGTTTATAGTGTATTTATTTTTGTCTTTATAGTTTAATTATATTATTTTCCCTTAGTTCCCCAAATTTAATAAAGTTATTCCATAAAAAAAATTGAAAGGTTTAAAGTATATTTTGTGGTTATTTTTTAATTTTCCGTTATTTCCCGTTTTCCCCCCAATTTTCCCTTTTTTCCCCAATTTTTCCGGGGAAATTTCCCCTGAACCAATTTTCCCGGGAATTTTACATCTATAGTCAAGATCTTAAATCCGTTAAAATTGACAAATTTAGGATAGAATCTAGGATCGGCGATCTTTTGATTCGATCCTCTAACATGTTAAATTTATTTACTCATAAAATAACTAAGTCAATGATTGATAATTTGGGAGAAAAAAAACGAAAATGAAATTTTTATTATACATGCAGAAAGTTTAAAATTAAATTTTAATAATGATTAGGAATGTTTCCTTCAATAACATTAACACTAATAAAATGTCAGAAAAATAAAGATAGCTATATTACTTTAATATTTTTATGCAGCAAAAGGTTTTTTTTAAAATTTATCAGTTCTCATGATATTACCATAATTCAATTAATGTGTTTCTAAATGTTTTGATACAGTGAAAAAGGCCTTTAACCACAAATTTTTAACCCTCCATATCTTGGGTAATATAAAAGCTAGCAAATTTGAATTTTTTTTAAAAAATTATAAAATTTATATTCTTACTATACATTTTTATCGGAAATAGAGGGGAATGACCCATTCCTAAATTGGTAGTATAGTTTGTTTTAATGTTTATAATCATTTTTTTCGTATAAATTATTCATTTAATGAAAAATATACCAATGGTATCAGTCGGCATTAGTATCTCCTCGAGATCGGTATAGATTCCCGCCCGAAAAATTAGAGACAAACATTTAACTTAAGGATTATCCAAGGAAAGCGGAATATAATAAACGCTTGAGGAAAATAAAAAAATTTGGTATTTTTCTTGAAAAAGTCTAGTAAACTTAATTGAATTCTTGACAGTTTCATGCAAGGCTCTTGTATTAAAGAATGGGTGATTTAATTATTCCGCTATTTGCCACATTTATCATTGTTGCATATAATATTTTATCAATTAATTAATATTCTATACACGAAGACTGGAATAGAAGTAGTCAGTGATAAGAAATATATTTTTGATTTTTATTATACAGGTGATTGTAACTAATTGTGGGATTTTTTTTTTATAAATCGGGAATCATCGCCATATATGTTTTTATATTTTGGTACTTAATTTATGTTTTAACTTTAATTTATACTCTTTGATAGCATTAAGTATTAAAAAAAACAACATTTGGATATTTTTAAAATTTATAGCAATTGATAAGATTCCATTCCAGGCTTTTATACTAGTTATAGGAAAAAAGTTACCCTTAATTGCTTTCACGCTTATTTATTTATATTTTTTGATTCAATAAATATTATAGAGCATCAATGATATGGATTATTGGTGAGTACGCCGAAAGAATTGATAATGCTGACGAATTATTAGATAGCTTTTTGGATGGCTTTAATGACGAGAATACACAGGTGATTTTAAATTTTAATCTTAATTGTAAATAAATCCTTTTTTAGAAAGATAAGAATAATAACGTTTCTCTTTCATTTAGGTTCAATTACAATTGTTGACCGCGATTGTTAAATTGTTTTTAAAAAAACCATCTGAAACTCAAGATCTGGTTCAGTCAGTGCTTACGCTTGCCACTCAAGTACAAAATTATATCTTATTAATATACTTTAAAGTTCAAGTCATTTCCTTTAGATAACCTGGATTTGATTAAAAATTTTCTCAAACCATTCTATTCATAAATAATTTCCAATATTTTACTCCCAATTAAATAGATATGCAATTAGAGGTTGGAACCTGGTTAAAAAGTGTTCTGGTTTCTAAAATTGTGGAAAGTGGTTTTCATTTCTTAATTTTCACGTGGTTCCGAGGATTCTGATTTCGAACTCTTTTAAAACAATTTTAAAAAATAAATAGACATTTTGAAACGATTATAAATACTTGCACTTTCGTAGGAACTTGTTTCTATAAATTTTAAAATGGATTTTTGTTCCTATAAATTTTAAGAGAGGGGTGCAGGGTTTCGAATTGAACCGAACTAAACCGGAATGAACCGTTATGATTTTCTGAACCTTAACCGAACCGTTATAAAGAAAATATAAAAAGAGCGAACCGAACCGTTATAAATATTTTAAACCGGTTCAAAACAGTTTTAAAAAATAATTAATTTTAAATTATTAACCTAAATTTTAATTTTCCTTGGGGGCATTTTTAAATTGGCGATTTCTTTTCAAATTAATATTTTTATATTAGTAACATTATATATCAATTAATACCAAGTTTATTGTTTTTTCTTTAAATACTTATTTTATTAGAGATTAGGTAAATTATCTGTTAATTAGATAAGATATCTTAAAATCACACATAATTATTCTTGGTTAACAAGTTTGTATATATAAGTTATTAATAAGCTTTTATAATAATATTTGCTAATAATTTAGGAAAAAATTAAATAAGAAATCAAGTACTTTTTACATTCATTTTTATATTATATGAATTCTAATATTCATTTAAGTCATTATAAATTATTTATTATTAAAATAATATTTTTAACATTTGAAGAAAGAGAGATCGCTAGAAAATATCTTTGTAAAACTTGGAACTTGATACAAAGTCTAAATAATAGAATCTTGAAATTCTAAATACTATGCTTACGTGTTCGCATTCGAAAGATAATTTAGATGATGATTTTGAAGATTTATTAAAGTCGCATGAAAGTTTTATTAAGAATAATTCTCAGGGCATAGAAAATTATAATAAATGTATAGAAATAGAATATATAATTCGGTCATTTGATAATTATAGAGAGATTAGAAAAAGATAATCTTTTGAATTATTGGGAAAATGTAAAGAATAGTATGCCAGAACTTTATAAGTTAGCTATAACTGTGCTAGCAGTTCCAGCTACGCAGGTATCCGTAGAAAGAGCATTTTCTAGCCTTAAGTTTATACTCTCTGCGCAGAGAACTAAATTAAATCCTGAAATATTAGAAAATATTTTAGTTATCCGTTCTAATTCTCTTTTTAAACATAAATAGTATACATTTTATTATATTTATGAGTTATTTTATTCATCATTGTATTTACGCATGTTTGTTTTTATCTTATTTATTTATGAACAAAAAAAAATTAATTTGTCTAATTTTTATTTACTAAGTTTAATAAAAATATCTATTAGATTATCATGGTTAAATTAAATAAGAAATTATAAATTAAAAAGATTTTTCTCTAAAATTAATATATACATGGTTAATGATTAATTTTTTTTTAAATCAAATTTATAAAAACCGGAACAAACCGAAAAGAACCGTTATAAATTATAAACCGAACCGAACCGATATGAATTTTTTTTTGAAAAAACCAAAATGGAACAAAACTTTTATAAAATTTTAAACTAAAAACCGGAACAAACCTAACCGTTATGCTTAACGGTTCGAAACCCTGGGAGTGTGATTACTAGATTTGTCACATTTTTGGGGTTCTGGCTTCAATTATTACTTTTCCAAAAATAATTACGATTGCATTTAACAATGATAAACTTGTCGAATATTTCTAATATTCAAGAATGAGAAATTTGTTATGGCTACTTATTATAGTGTTCAGGTTTTAATAAAAATGAGTTGATTAGTATTTATACTCATCTTATTTTTATTAAATTTTAAATCTTATATTTATTTTGATATATTGATATTACATAGCATAGTGACAACCCAGATCTCCGTGATCGTGGGTACATATATTGGCGTTTATTGTCGACGGATCCTGCAGCAGCGAAGCGCGTGGTGTTGGCGGAACGACCTTTGATAAGCGAGGATACTGACCTGCTCGAACCCTCGCTCCTCGACGAGTTGGTGACAACTCAGATAGGTACCCTGGCATCGGTTTATCATAAACCGCCTTCAGCTTTTCTTGATCCGGCCGATGTGGCCCATGCTTTCAAGGCAGCCCCAGCTAAACCTCCCGCCAGCCAGTAATACTTATTTTTCTTTTTTTTATGTATTTATTGATTTAGCACTATATGTCTTACATTTGCAGGAATAAAAAAAATTTACAATTATATATTAGAATTGTAATTTATTTGGAAATCATTATCACCTACTATAACTATAAAGTAAGTCCTAAAAAATCAAAGAATTGGCAATATCAAATATGGCAGAAAAATCTCGAAGTGCATTCTAGTTTATGTGATCTTGTAATTTATAAACTAGATTTCCCTTTCTTCAAAGGTACAGGCATTATTTGAATATTATGTAAATACCAGGGATTCAAAACGAACCTGAACCGAACCATTAAACCGCTAAAAAGTGGTATTTTTTATCAAACCTAAACCGCTAAAAAAATTCTAGCCGAACCTGAACCGAACCGCTAAAATGATTCTGAACCGGTTCGAGTCTCATAATTTTATGCTTATAAAATAATGTGTAAGTTATTATTATATTGCAAAAATTTTAATTATATTCGAATTGTTTTAAAGATTATTATCAATCACATTTGATTGATAAGTTTCAGTATTTTTATAAACTTTAGTATATTTCCATTTTACAACATTTTTTAAATATTTTAAGCTTATAAATTATAATGCCTAGAGAAAAATTAAATCCAATATATAAATTATATACATCAAATCTGATATCATACTGGTAGTGCCGGCTACCCAAATTAGTGTGGAAAGATGTTTTTCAACAATTAAATTTATATTATCTCCTTAGATGATTTGAGTGAGATGAATTTTGAAAATATATTAATTGTGTGCGGCTTAATAAAAAAAATTTTAAGTAATTCTTCATATTAAAATAAATCATTGATATTTATTTGTTATATTTATAAATTAAATATTATTTTATAATGTGCAATTAATAAAAATGAAGGTTTTATGTATGTGTTTTTTATTTTAATTATGAAATAAAAAAAATTCTTTCCTATACATAATTCGAATGTAGATTTGAATACAAAAGTGTCAACCCGGTTTTTAGAGGTTCGAACCCAACCGATATTTTTATTTTTTGCGAACCGAACCTGAACCTAACCGATATTCGTTTCGGTTTGGATCCGGGTAGAACACATACTTTGGCGCTTATATAATTTAGATTAGATATTGGCTCTTTAAGATATTTATGGCCCGGGTCATGAAACTATTTGTCTGGCCCATAAATATCTTTTTGTCACGTTACCTAGCCTGGTTTATCAAAAATTTTGTAAAGGAAGAAAGTCTTTTAAATAAATATATATTGTGACAGTGGCTCAGTTAAAAAAGTTAAAATATAACTTTCTTTTACAAATAAAAGTTTTTTTATACCAGTCTGGTCAGTTAATATATTTTACAGCCTAAATTTTTTCTTGTTCATGCTCTTCTCTTGGGACAGGTTGTACAGATTTATAATTTGTAATTTAAATAGTAAATTTTAATCTAACACTATGAACCTGATCATCTATTTAAAAAGTGAAATAAAGTTATACATTAATTTATAATTGATATACAAAAAAAATCATCATAAACTTAAATTAAAAATTGTTCGCGTTTTTTATTTAGTATTTAGTCTTCATATGAAATAATTTTACGGGATTAATTGCAAAAAAAAATTATTTTATTTTCAATTTTTTTTTTGATAAGATCGAATCTTACCTCTAATATCAATCTGGTTGGAGACTTGCTTGGCAATGTTCCTGAGGAGAACAGTAGTCAGCAAAACAAATCGAATAAACGAGACGTTGTTATACCATCTGCCGATAGCCTTCTTGGCGATTTACTTACCTTGGATCTAAGTTACGATATGAACCCAAGTATGAACTTGCCACCTGCTTACAATCGAACTAATAACAGTAATCTTATCAATACCAATTACGGGATGGGAACCGATTCCTTCGGCAATTTTGATAATCAAAATAATGGTCAACAGATTAAATCGATTAAAAGGGACGTTGTCATACCATCTGCCAATAGTCTTCTCGGCGATTTGCTCACTTTGGATCTGAGTAACGATATAAACCCAGGTATCATGGACTCCTCCACTTACAATCGGACTAACAACAATAATCTTACCGATTTTGGGTTTTAATTAAATTTTGTAATGATACTAATTTACTCATTTATGTTATACTATAATTTATTCATTAAATATATTTATAAATTTATAACATTTAATATAAGATAGTACAAAAAGAGAAGCATATAAAACTTTATTCCATTTTAAATGAATAAATTTTATTTCATAAATAACTTAATTTTAGTCCGCCAAAATGGGCTAGCTTTTTCTTCCCCTTAATTCTTATAAATAATTTATTTTTATCTTTTAGAAACTAAAACATCTCGCCCTTCATTCTTGTAATTTTTAAATTGTTTGTTTAATATTTATAAATAATAATTATCACAAATTTTTATAAATAAATATAAATTCGCACATACACCATGTAATTATATCAGTTGTAGAATCAATGTGTATACTAGGCATATTCAAAAACCAATTCTAATCGAATAGTGCAAATCTAATAATTTACTATTCGTTTGTATAATTAAATCATACTCAGATATAACAAAATTTTTTATTGCAAATTTTATTTCAAACAGAAAAACTTATAATAATCGTATGATAAAAAATATGTAATCAAGTTATAAACAAAATTAAAATGTATAATATTAATTTAATTTATAATTCTAAGTCAATTTATAAGGCAAATAGTTTTTATTATATTTTCTTCCATATATAACATGTGTTTTTTTACAACAAATTATCCAACTGAGAAAAGCCTTTCATAAGCTTTTCGTGTTCTTTGTATAGATAGGCAATCCATAGCTTTCGAGAATATGGGTATCCCATATGCATTTGCCTTCCACCACATTTAAGGGTCAGTATCACTCTTTGCTCTTGGCTCACTCAGATAAAAATCTATTTCACAGTTGAATATTATTTTGTTTAAAAACAATGTCTAGTTTGATTTGTTGAATTTCATCCTTATATGTTTTACATTTATAATTATCATCTTATAAAATAAAATCTTATTTATTTAAATGGGGGTAAATTAAATACCTGTATAGCTGTTATAAATCTCCTTAAATTTATACGTTAACTTGGATATATCAATATCATAATCAGCAGATATTGATTTAAAATATTATACTTTAAGCCTGGGATCTAATATTATGGTTATTGTCACAACGACAGGTTTGTCATTGTGCATCAAAACCTAAATATAAAATAGAAAACAAATATATATATATATAAAAAGGAAATTAATAATAATTAGGAATTACGAAATCATAAAATCAACTTTAATCCTTTATTTAAAATTATAACATTAACAAATTAACTAAATTATAATAGTAAAAATCATAAAAAAATAAAATACAATAAAATAAAATATAATTAAAAAAATTAATAAAATAAAAAAAAAGATCATTTGTATCGTAAAAATTGGCCTTTTTATACTCTTTTCAATCTTCTTAATCTAACATTTACAACACCTCCCTACTTACATTAGACCCAACATTCTGCGAATAATCAATCTTCTTTCGATCTCGACTTATTCTTCTTAATTTTTGCTGTCTTCTAAGTTCTAACGAAGGCTTTGTCGCTTGAAATTTTTGAATTCTATCTGTCGCTTGTCACCCTGTGAAACGATCAGCTTTTTATCGCTGTAAGCCACTGACTAACTTGATACACGCCTGTTTTCCACTATCCACGATTTATAACGATTATCGATGACATCCAGTTTCTTTTCCTCTCTTGTTTTTTGCTAGTCTGTCTTAATCTTTTTTATCGTAGCTTGTTTCCTATCAAGACTAAAGTCTCGGTAATAATTGGCTATTATTGGTCAGCGATTAACGATTGCAGCATAACGTCTTGACCCTACTTTCTATTAATTCGCTTGTTTTCCCCTTTCTCTTGTAATTGATTGGTTGTTGCCTCTAATTCTTGTAATCGTATCTATCTTTCAGGCTTCCGGGTCTTCTACGACAGTTTGCCCTTGCTGAGATATCGGGTAATCACATCTAATCTACTTCTACCTAAAATAATCTATTTAAATAACTTCTGAAATATTTTATCACTTTCTTATATTTATTCTCAAATATAAACTACCTAATACAAATATACTAATAAAATATATAATTATACCAACCTTATCCTAATGTCTACATTTATCTCCTCTAAACTAATTCTGACTTTAATAAATGGCGTAAATTATACTAAATCTTAAATTTATAATACGTAGCAAAATATAATAAATTATATAAATATATCAAATCTATCACCCCTCTCCCCTTAATGAAGCCTAGACCCATATTTTCATTGAAAAATTTACTTGTACTTATCCTTTAGCTATTGATCCTCATCTTCTTTTCAGCCATGTCTATACTAAATTTATATCTAAAAATCCTATTCTAAAATATATATCAAAATCTATCTTTTTAAAAAATTATTTCGTCATGTACTCTTTGACACAAGTCTTTAAAAAAAACTGCTGAAATATATAAATCTCTTTTCATACATACGTTGTCGAGAAATAATGACATCTAATCATAAAAGTTTTCATACTAACGTTTATGAACAACCTATTAACTCTAATCACTATGGTTTTCACCCCACGTCTTTGAAGAACTTATGAACTCTAATCATTATAATTTTTCGCACAACCGTTGTTGAAAACTGATATGTATATTTCTAAAGCATGTTTTTCTTTCTGTTATTATTAGAATAATGTTGCATAATTGATCTCAAATCTTATTTATGATTCAAAAAAAATAAAAATCCGATCTCTAATTGAGCTCGATTGCGGCATAAATTTTCTAATGACGAAAGCCGTTTCTCTTTATGAAGATTTTTGGTTAATCTACAACCTAATATACTACATTCACATTAATCCTTGCGGCTGATAAAAGTTAAACATAAATCTTCAATAAGAATTTAATCAACTATTTCCTAACAATAAAGTTATATTCTAATCTTATTCACCGAATTTTTTAATTATTATATCTCAGCAAATTATTAGTTTAATATTAACTTTCGCAATTTATGTTAAAATCTAAAATATCATAGTCTTTATTAGTTTCAAAATTCCAATGGTTTTAGTTTACTAGTAACTAAATATAAAATTCCTCCTAATTATCACCTTTAAATAACTAAACACAAACTTCTTTATATCATATCTACTATGAATGTTACCTATATAATTCTTTGTTTTTAATTTTATATTCTACATAAACATAATCTTAACAACATAATTTTTCCTTTTCACCTTTATTTACATATTTTTCTTACGTTCTTCTGGAATTTTTTTTTTGTATTAGAATACAGTTTGACACATCTCCTTGTTGTCCCACCGGTCACAATGTGTGATTTGCATTAGACTGAAGGTTGTAAAGGGCCGGTCTCCTCCGCTCTCCAACACCATTGTCACAACGACAGGTTTGTCATTGTGCATCAAAACCTAAATATAAAATAGAAAACAAATATATATATATAAAAAGGAAATTAATAATAATTAGGAATCACGAAATCATAAAATCAACTTTAATCCTTTATTTAAAATTATAACATTATCAAATTAACTAAATTATAATAGTAAAAATCATAAAAAAATAAAATACAATAAAATATAATATAATTAAAAAAATTAATAAAATTTAAAAAAAAGATCATTTGTATCGTAAAAATTAGCCTTTTTATACTCTTTTCAATCTTCTTAATCTAAAATTTACAACAGTTATTATTGCATCATCAGCAATTAAATTATAATAGCCCAACAATTTATCATATGCTGCTTTAAAACCATTGTTAAAGGTAGGTGTTTAGGAAGTAGAATATAATAAGGTATAACAAACTTATAAGTATGATAATTTTCCCCACATACCATATTTGTAGTTTTATATAAAGGTAATAGGTTTAATTTTTCTAAGATCTCCCATTGCTACTATATGTTAACAAAATATATTATTCCCTAATTATAAATTTTAATTTATCTCTGATATTTGTTTTTCTTGAAGAATTTTAATTTTATTACTTCATTGACTAATTTTGTTATAGCCGGCTTTAAAATAAGCATCTTTCAATCATTTGGCAGGTGCTATTTGGTTTGAAAAAATTTAAGGAAAGGTGTAGTGACCAACATATATTTTTTAATAAATTTAGCTTTTTGAAAGAATTACGAATCATTCTAATTTCTCAGTTTTAAAATAGAAGGATCTAAAATTTCTTTGGAAAGCAAATTAATTACATGGGTAAAGCATCAGATATGCCCTATTTTTATTGATGGATATTAAGAAAATATATTAATAAAGATTTTATTATTAGTTTCATTAACTAAAGTTATAGTGAAATTTTTAATTCGGAGATAAAAATTTTAACAAAGGCTTTAAATATATTTTCACCTGAATGTGCTTCATTATTGGAACAACATCCAAAATTATGTTATTTACTTTAAAATTCTTATTAATGGGATGTTAGCCCTAAAAAAAGAACCCGTGTTGGGCTAGTCCAGATGTCAGATGAAAAATTAATCGGACTTGTTTTTGGATATTATTTCCTTTACCAACTATTCTTTTTCTGCAAATATATTATACATATGCAATTTAAGAGTATTGGACTTAAAATCTTTTGATTTATCAGTTTTAAAAGGTATATTATTATTTATAAATGATTATCATGTTTTCTTTAAAATTAATTTTTTTTAGATAAAGGAATCGGTGATGTATGCTTTAAAAATATCAATTTTATTACACTTTTACGGAGGTGTGAATGGAACTTATTATAATTACTAATAAGAGGGGATGTTGTTTTGCCTTTACATTTTATAATGCTCTTGCAATGTTTGCAAGCAGCCCTTTCACCGTCTTTATTGATTTGATAACAGCAAACATAACTATTTCATCAGAAGCATTCTCCTCCATCATAAATAGGCTAACAAACAATAATTTATTGTAGAAATGTATTGTATTTTTGTATACCTTTGGTTTATGTAATTTTTTAATATTATTTATTTGAGATTCAAAAAACAAACTTCGTGAGATTCAAAAAATATGGTAATAAAAATTTTAAAATTGCTTCAATTTTCATTTCAGAGATTTTTAATTTGTGCTAGTTTTTTTATAGTCACATCGGCAGGTTATCAAATAGTAATGACAAATGTTCGATTTATTCAATATTCTGAATAATTCGTTTAATGAAATAAATGATCATTCGTATTCAGATAAAACATATAATTTATTATTCGTGGGAGTGTTGGCTATTACATACTTATCATTATATTGATTTTCAACGTCATTATTATAAAGATAGAAATTACAGTGAACTTGAAATCGGGTTCTTCATTTGAAGCTTCATTTTCTTCTCTTATTTCATTATTATCTATAAAAAGATTTAATTTATAGATATAATAGCAGAATAAAATAAATACTTAAAAGACTTATTACGTTTTGCCTGTTATTGTCTTTATATTTTAATAAAAATTTAAAAACTTTTTTAAATATTTTCCTATCAAATGCATGCCTTTTTTTAATTCATGCAAAAAAAAATATTGAGAAAATTAGATATGTTATTTTTTGTAAAAATGAATTTAATTTAATTAAATAACAAGTTTAATATTTTAATAATTTTGGACGAATATTTCCTAAGATCTTAGCATCTGCTCTTCCCTTTTCCGTCACCAATGATGAAGTAATTAGTGCAATAAATTTTTTTAATCCGAGGCATTTTCCCTATTCCATACTTTCCTTTGACAACCCTTACTTTGACCTTTTATAAATTATCCAATCTTATTTTGTAATAAAATAATTAGTGAACCCAACCCCTTCGTGTTAAGGTAGCTTCAATTTTATTCGTGGAATGGCTCATTTCTTTATCGAAGTCAGATAACGTCATAAAGTCTGCAAGTTGTAAGTTTTAATGAATCGAAATATTACCTTTGCAATTACTTGCATGTCTTTGGAGTCAAAGAGCTGTGCGAGTAAATTATACCCATTCCATTCGGATTAACATTGAAATCCTCAAAATTTACCATATGCAAAATTGATATAACTTTTTTAATGCCCTATATAGATCTGACTTCTACTTGAAAATCTTTGAAACCCTAATATTCTAATATAAATTATTGTTATGGTTAGATATCTTTTCTTCTTAGTTTTTGGATATAAGGTTTTGAATTAGGAGGGCATTTAATAAGTCATTCTTTAGGCCCCCTGCTCTTTTACCTATGTATTCATGAGATTGTTTCTAATATTAGGTGTAAATAAAATTTAAGTCTTAATCTCTGTAACCGGAAAGACTCAACTTTATCTGATCCAGGTGCAAATATGTGAGAAGTCTCGATTTTATAGGAAAAGAATCAAATAATCTAAATCATACTACAATTTTTAAATATATCCCTTACAGATAATTTTTAAGTTATAGATCAAGAGTCAGTCTCATAGGGTTCCCTTTAAATAGTGCTATTCCCATAATAGCTAGTCTATAAAGCATAATAAATTGGAAATCATACTGCGAAATATTCTGACTCATTATTCCTTGTAATGATAATGAAATTTCTGGCCCAAAAATTTTACAACTGTTAAAGCCTCACTTCGTTTTTAAGCTTTTTTATCCTTTCCTCCTTAGGCGTTAAGATCAAAACTTCATAGAAGTTATTATTAACATTCATTTTCCCAAGTTTAATTTATAGCCCAACTTCACACTAAAAAAACATTTTGGGATTTTTTCAATTTAGTTTTTTTCCGCTATCTCTTCATCCAGTCATAAATGCAAGGAGATCATTAGTAAGTTTCTAAAGAGAATAGACTATTTGTAAATGTCTGTGTCTTAGGAGGAAAATATTTATGCCTTTTTTTCTTTCATACTCCACCACCCAAAAATTTTCGTAATCCTTTACTTATTATCTATATGAAATTTAAGTAATAATTTATCCATTGAAATCTTTTCGATTCTCAAATATTTGAGGCAAAACTCAGGCCATGAGTTAGAAATTGTTTAAAGTGCCAAACTTGGTATCAGGTTCTCAGATGAAGGGTGACAATAAGGTCTAAATTAGGCTGCGGCATTTGAATACCTTATAAATGTAAAAGGTATAAAAAGAATCAGAACTAAAGATAGATATGGCTGAGTTTACATGTACTCGTCTAGACCTTTGAGTCATTACAGAGCACTCTATTTGATCATATTAAATTTGGCTAACAATCTAAATCTCTGTCATTGATAATATAAAATATATTAGATTAGCTAAATCTCTTTGAAAATTTACACTTAACCATATCTGTTGGTGGCAAATAATAAAATAGCTATACAAATATCTTAGATACGAAAATATCTTATTTAGGATTTTATCTGTCTCTCCTAGTTCTCATCTAATCCAAATATTGACTCTATTATAAGAGCTGAAAAATGGAAATCAGAAAGTATCACGTCCTATGAGTTTCACCTTAATAGCTATTTTTACCAATAAGTTCTTAAGTCCCCTAGACCTTTATTTTTCAAGATTTTTGGTAAAATATTTTTTTAATCAATGGCGATCGTTGTTCCTATATAATTAATATTTCAAGAATATATTTTTTTACCTTTTATTATTCATAAGAATTCTTAAAATAAGATGTCATATAAATTCATTTTTTGGGGAAGTTAATTTTACGCATTCATTGTTATATTTTTTTTATATTTTTGTCAGGTCATTATTATCAAAATTAATATTTTTATGATTAGAGAAGATTATTAATAAATTATATTTATTTTTCTAAATGTGCAAGATACAAAATGCATAAAAAAAGTGAAAATATTATTTTCTCCGTTTGTGAAATATTATTCTAAATTACTCTGTTTTCATATATATATAACTTATTTGGAAATATTAATTACAATAAAAATACAGTACCTATAAAAATAAAATTTTATATTTTGTGTTTTGTTATATTCATAGTTTATTATAAATGCTAATCGTTTAAAAGAATTACTGGATGCATATTTTTTAAAAAAAAGATTTCCGACATCCTCTTAAATGAGGTGGCTGAATATAAAAAAAAGGATTATCGTAGCCCTCTTAAGTGTAGCTGCTGAATATAGGGATTCACTCTAACGTTAGGCGACTGAATATAAAAAAAGGAATGTTTAAGTCCTCTTAATGAGGTGGCTGAATATAAAAGGAATTAACCAGAGTCCTCTTATCGCGTATCAGGTCAATTCAGCGAAACTTTTATCGTGAAACACTTTTTCGCGAAAAGCTTTTATAGCGAAGGTAAAATCGCGAAACCAATTCTGCGAATTTATCTCCGCGAAACATTTATAGCGAAGACAATTTCGCGAAGCCATAGTCGCGAATTTATTTCCGCGAACCTTAACCGCGAATTTATTAGAGCGAATACATTTTAGCTAAACATTTTACGTGAACACTTTACAGTGAATTTTCTATCGCAAATATGATTGCGCGAAGTCATTATCGCGAGGGCATTACCGCGAAACAATAAATATATTTCATATGCATTTATTTAAAGGAAAACAACATATTATTTATTTATTATTTGATGTTTTTTAATAAAAAATGATATGGTACTATTGTAAAATTATTTTTGTTACAATTTATTAATGATTGCCCATGATTTCAAGTAAAAAATATTTCTTGAAGTTAAAAAAGATTTTTGAACATTTTTTGATAAAAATTCTTAATCTTCTTTGTAAATATATCTTTTTTGAGGAATTATTTTGTAAAATTTATTATAAATATGCAATTTTTAAGTGAAATCTTTTATAGTTTTTTTTATCATTTTTGTAAAATTATCTATTTCTTAAGTATATTAAAAGAGGTTTCTAAATAATTTTTTTTAAAATATTTATATTCAACTTATTTGTGTTATTTTATATGATCTTTTTAAGGAAAATAATTTATGTGACAATTGTCATATTCGTTATTTCTTAAGATTTTTGAAATTTTTTGACTCAAAAGGGTAAAAATATCATTTATATTGTAAAAATTTTAAATTATAAATTCAATGAAGATGTTACTTGGAAATATGGCAATTATCATAATCGGTATTTTTAAACATATAAGATTTTTTTAACGCAAATTGGCAAAAATATGTATTTTTAACATGTTAAATTATAATTTCAATTAGGATGTACCATATAAAAACGACAATTGTCATAATCATTATTTTTAAAGTTTTTTTACAATTTTTTGACGTAAATGGTCAAAAATATAAATTGTTACATATTAAAATAAAATTTCAGTGAAGATGTACCATAGATATAAGTTACAATTGTCATAATCGTGTTTATAAAGTTTCTTGAATTTTTTTGTTGCAAATGGGTAAAAATCTAGATTGTAAACATGCTAAATTAAAATTTAATTAAGATCTACCATTGAAAAGTGACAATTATCTTAATTGTAATTTTTATTGAATTTTTTTAACCAAAATGCGTTAAAATAAGTATTGCTTTTGCTAGTATGTTTAAATAATTCAGTGAAGATTTACCCTAGATAAGTGACAATTATCATAATCATAATTTTTAAACTTTTTTAAATTTTTTTAATGCAAATAAAAATATAAAAATTTCATGAAGATGTACCATAGAAAATTGACAGATGTCATAATCGTTATTTTATAACTTTTTAAAATTTTTTTGACTTTAATGGGCTAAAATAAGTATTGCTAACATGTTTAAATAAAATTTCATTGAAGATGTACCATAGATAAGTTACAATATAATTGTCATAATCGTTGTTTATTTTGAATTTTTTTGTTACAAATGGGTAAAAATATAGATTGCAAACATGATAAATTAAAATTTCATGAAGATGTACCATTGAAAAGTGACAATTAACATAATCGTTATTTTTAAAGTTTTTTTATTTATTTTTGGCCAAAATAGGTTAAAATAAGTATTGCTAGCATGTTTAAATAAAACTTCAGTGAAGATGTACTCTATAAGTGACAATTATCATAATCATTATTTTTAAACTTTTTTCGACGTTAATGGGCCAAAATAAGTATTGATAACATATTTAAATATCAGTGAAGATGTACCCTAGATAAATGACAATTGTCAAATCGTTATTTTTAAAATTTTTTGTATTTTTTTAACTCAAATGGGTAAAAATATAGATTGTAAACATGTTAAATTAGAATTTCATTAAGATGTACCATAAAAAAGTGACAATTGTCATAATCGCTATTTTATAACTTTTTTAAATTTTTTGACGTAAATGGGCTAAAATAAGTATTGCTAACACGTTTAAATAAAATTTCAGAGAAAATGTACCCTAGATAAGTGACAATTGTCATAATCGTTATTTTAAAGTTTTTTGACGCAAATGGGTAAAAATATAGATTGTAAACATGTTAAATTAAAATTTCTAAGATGTACTATAGAAAAGTGATAATTTTCATAATCGTTATTAACTTTTTGAATTTTTTTGACGTGAATGGGCTAAAATAAGTATTGCTAACATGTTTAAATAAAATTTCAGCGAGATGTACCCTAGATAAGTGACAATTCATAATAGTTATTTTTTAAGTTTTTATTTTTTTGACGCAAATGGGTAAAAATATAGATTGTAAACGCTAAATTAAAATTTCATGAAGATCTACCATTTAAAAGTGACAATTATCATAATCGTTATTTTTAAAATTATTTGAAATTTTAGACGCAAAAGGGCAAAAATATAAATTGCTTACATGTTAAAATAAAATTTCAGTGAAGATGTACCATAGATAAGTTACAATTGTCATAATCGTTGTTAATAAAGTTTTTTTGAATTTTTTTGTTGCAAATGGGTAAAAATATAGATTGTAAACATAATAATTAAACATGAAGATATATCATTGAAAAGTGACAATTGTTATAATCGTTATTTTTTGATGAAATGGGTTTAAATATAGATTGTAATCCATTTTAACCATATGTATATAAAAATAAAATCTTAACATTATTTTTATAGGATGTTGATTGTATCATATTACTAAATAATATTCATATCTTTTTATAAAAATCCTACCATGAATTCAGACTCAGCACTATTTTGCCACGAGTATACAAAAATATTTGTTTACTGTGAATGCAGGGTTATACATTTTTATAATGTAGAATTAAAATTTATTAATCAAAGAAATAAGATTGTGAATCCATATCTTAGAAGTTTAGAATTTAACATAGGTTACAACTATCTTTAATAATAAATTTGCATATTTTTATCAAATTTTAAGCAGGATAAAAGGAACAACGATCATGAGCATGAAAATATCGATTTGTTTTTTTATTTCGACTAAAATTTTATTTTAACATGTTAACAATTTATATATTTGTTCAACTGCATCAAACAATTCAATAAGTTTAAAAATAACGATTATGACTATTGTCACTTATCTAGGATACATCTTCGCTGAAATATTATTTTAACATGTTAGCAATTTATATTTTAGCCCATTTGCTTCAAAATAAATTTAAAACTTTTAAAAATAACGATTATGACTATTGTCATTTATCTAAGGTTCATCTTCACTGAAATATTATTTTAACAAGTTAACAATTTATGTTTTAGCCCATTTGCTTCAAAAAATTTTTAAAACTTTTAAAAATAACGATTATGACAATTGTCATTTTTATATGGTACATCTTCATGAAATTTTAATTGGACATTTTTACAATCTATATTTTTATCAAAAAATTTCAAAAAACTTTAAAAACAACGATTATGACAAATGTCACTTATTTATGTAATACATCTTCATTAATATTTTATTTTAACATGTTAGCAATTTCTATTTTTGCCCATTTGCGTCAAAAAAAATTTAATAAAAATAACGATTATGACAATTGTCACTTATCTAGGTTGCATCTTCATTGAAGTTTTATTTAAACATGTTAGCAATTTATCAAAAAATTCAAAAAACTTTAAAAATGATTATGACAATTGTCACTTATCTTGGGTATATCTTCACTGAAGTTTTATTTTAACATGTTATCAATACTTATTTTGGCTCATTTACGACAAAAAAAGTTTAAAAATAACGATTATTACAATTGTCACTTCTATGATACATTTCATGAAATCTTAATTTAACAAGTTAACATTCTATATTTTTATCCATTTACATCAAAAAAAATCAAAAACAATAATAATTATGACAATTGCCACTTATCTAGAGTACATCTTCACTGAAGTTTTATTAATACATATTAACAATACTTATTTAAGCCGATTTACGTCAAATTTAAAAAACTTTAAAATGTCACTTTTATATGGTGCATCTTATTTGAAATTTTTATTTAACATGTTAAAAATCAGGGTTGTGCATTTGACCGGTCAAATACAATTCGGTCAATTGACAGATATTTGACCGGTCAAATACGGTCAAATATGGTCAAATTCAAATAAATGTTTTTTACACCAATATTAACTTTATTTTGCATTTAATATTATAATAAATCTATGTATAATAATAAATATCATAATATTTTTTAATTCATTCTATAGTCAATGTTTCACCCTCCGTGGCAGAGTCTTGTTCCGATTCATATTCAATATCATTATTTTCTTTAATATTTTTAATCAATCTTAAATTATGATACACTCTTACTAATTTTCCTGCTTTAGAAGCCTTTAATTTATTTCTGTTTTTCGTGTGAATATTGCCCCAAACCGACCAATTTCTTTCAGAAGAAGAAGTCGAACTAGGAAATGTTAGTAAAATATTAGCGACTTCTCTTAATGGGCAAGGTGGGCAAAATGCATTCCACCAACTTGAGGCCGAAATTTGATTGTTTCTTATGGAAGTTACAACTTTCCACATATTATGGCTATTAAATATACCACTTTTGCTTCTGAAATTTACTATATTACTCAAAATATTTTGATTATCATCACCTTGTAAAATACCCAATTCTTGTATTATATTACATGCTTCATCAAATCCAGTATTAGTAAGATGCTCCCCTTGATATTGGGGGTCCAATAAATAAGCAGCATTGTGAGCACATGTATTTATATCAGTTTTTATCTTTTCAAACATAACCTTAATTTTTTTTCTTGAGATGGAGAAAATATAGAATCATGGCATGATTGTATTATGTGTTTTTCCAAATTAAGCATCTCGTTTTTTACTTGGGCCAAAGTACATTTATCCCCTTGCACTTTCAACAATGAGGTAGCTAAAGGTTGGAGTATAGCTAAAAATTTTAAATTTTTCGTCCAAAATTCTTCGTTTAATATATTATTGGTAATTTCTATGGGACAATTATCACAAACAGCTTCTTCAACAAGTGATGCTTTTAGAGCTTTCTTGCATATTTGAATTTACTCCATACATTTTATTGACGATGCCCATCTTGTTTGGCTAATTGTACTTAATGTAGATGGTATGCCATGAAGATTCTTATTACGGGAAAATACTGCAGATGGTATGTGTTTATTCTTGAAAAATTTAACAATTTTTTTAATTATTGAAATATGGTCACTGAAGGCGTCCAATCGTTCAAAATGGTGAAAGAATAACTGCAATGTATGCGCTGCACAACCATAACATTGTATATGATTATAAATAGATTCAGATTTTAGAATTCTCCAGGCTGCTTTCATGTTAGCGGCATTATCAGTAACTAAAGAATATACTTTTACCGGATTCAATTCATGAATTACATTTTTAAATTCCTGGGCAATATAATCTGCCGTATGGCGATTTTCCTCAGTATTTAGAAATTTGTAGAACACTGGAACAGGCGTCATCACCATAAAATTAATAATACTCTCGTTTCTAATGTTGCTCCAGCCATCTGATACAATTGATAAGTAAGGAGCTTTATCTATTATATCTGCAACTCTCACCTCCATATCACCTGACGCTTTGTCTAGAAGATATCCAGCCAGCTGCCTTCTCCTGGGTAATGTGTAAATAGGACGTATTTTTTTAAAAAATTCTTGGATGTAGGGATTTTCAGTGATGTGGAAAGGTAAATTGCTCGCATATACAGCCTTTGCAAACAATTGATCCAGCTCATTTTTTTCTTTGGGATTAATTCTATCTATGAAACCGGTTATACAAGATTGAGATTTATATTTAATCGCCTTGCTTGTAGATTGATTAGAAATAAGGGAATCAAATTCTCCTGAGTCACAAGACAAAATATTGTTCATTTGATAATCATTCTCACTAATTTCACCCAATTCTTCATTAGAGTTAGACTTAGAAGTATTACAAATTACATTTGTGATATTTTTTGTAGAGGTTGATATTTTGGAATTTGAATAAAATTTTTCCTTAATTATAACAGGGCACATAGTACAGCTGCTTAATAAATGTTTGACCATTCTATCAACGTGGGTGACATAGGACATCTTGCAAAACTTGCACACCGCTTTAACTGATTTACCATCGCGTACTTCTTGAAAATGTTTCCAAACATGATGCTTTGGTTTGACCATAATCCCTAATATATTAAAATTTAACAAAAAATGATTTTGATTATTGTAAAGTTAATCAATCTTAACTATTTTATAATTATCGACCAATTATTCCAATAATTTCTTAATATTATAAATATAATATAATAAACTTTTTACCAGAATTGAATAATATTTCGTAAATCTGACCAGAACAATTAAAATGAAAATTAATTTTAAAAACCAAATATAGCAAGTGTAAGTAAAACAAATGAGAATTAATATAATTTATACTCGGCTAAATATTAAATAAAATTTAAATTTATTAAAAAATAAGAATGAAAAAATTATATTATGATTATAATAAATCGGGTATTTTTATTTTTTTTAAGAAAAATGAATTGAAAAAAATAAAGAAGGCGAGAAACGGCAATGATTAGGCAAAAAAATAACTAAAAATATTACTATATTTAGAAAAATTACATATTTATATTTTAATAAAAAAATAATAAGATTGATAAACATGCTTTTAATGCATACTAGTTAATTATATCAAAATATTTATTCGCCATTAATATTTTAGAGTATTTGACCGTATTTGACCAGTCAAATACTCCTCCGGTCAATTGACCGACATGCCAACCCTGTTAAAAATACATATTTTACCGTAAAAAAAATCTTATATGTTTAAAAACACCTATTATGATAATTGTCATTTTTCCAAGGAACATTTTCAATAACGAATATAAAAATTGTCAGATTAAATTATTTTCCTTAAAAAGATCATATAAAATAGCATAAATAAGTATAAAAATATTTTAAAAAAATATTATTTAGAAAACCCACCTCTTTTAATATACATAAAAAATAGATAATTTTATAAAAATGATAAAAAAACTATAAAGATTACACCTAAAAAATTGTTTATTTATAAAAAAATTCACAAAAGAATTCCTCAAAAAAGATTTAAAATTTTTATCAAAATATGTTCAAAAATCTTTTTGAACTTAAAAAATACTTTTTGTTTAAAATTTTGGTCGTGAAAATCACTAATAAATTATAACAAAAATAATATTACAATAGTAGCATATCATTTATATTAAAAAAACATCAAATAAAAGTAATCCATTTTATTTTTCATTTCATAATATAATAATATAAATAAAAAATATATATCATGTAATATGTTTATTTGTTGATAAATAAAATACTAACATTAAATATAAATTAAATAAATTATTTTAATAAAAATAAAAAAATAATAATTGGCTGCGTTATATTTCGCAAAATAGTTTTCGCTATATTGCTTTCGCGATTTATGTTTCGCGATATTGACTTCGCTATATTGTCTTCGCGATTTATGTTTGGCGATATTGACTTCGCTTAAAATTTTCGCGATTATTGATTCGCGATAAAAATTTCGCTCTAATGAAATTCGCTTTAAAGATTTCGCGATAAGAGTTTCGCTATAAAAAATTCGTGATATTTGTTTCGCTATATTGTCTTCGAGAAAAAGTATTTGTGTGTGAATTAGTTTTGCAATGATAATTTAGTTATACTTTTCTAGGGAATTGGTTGTTTTTTTTGGTGGGGGCGTTTTCCGGAACTCGTAATAAACCTAGGATTTTGAAGCTTAGTCGAGACCAGGATCATCCCCTCCCCATGGCCTGTTTAGGGGGGGAGGAGTGTTAAAGATGAAAAAAAAAGTTTTTTTTTTATCCTCCTCTTTTATTATGGTTAAGATGAAAAAGTTTTTTAATCCCCCTCTTTTGTTTATGTTAAAGATAAATAAAGTTTTTTTTAATACCCCTCCTTTGTTTACAATAAAATGAAAGTTAAAAAAAAGGTTTCTCTTTTTGGTCCTTCTTTTGTTTTAAATTAAACACAGTGAAAATAAAACATATGGCTTTTGTGTTTTCTCTCACTTTACTGGATTTCTTACTTTAGGAGTCCTCAGTAAGGTGATCCGAAAATATGAGTTAGACCGTTGGGTCCGGGAGACCACCCTGCATCCCAAGGTATATTTTGAGTTTCGGGAAGTTTAGGGGGGTAGGTTTTGTCCCCAATTATGTACGATAAAACTAACACAACTCGATTCCACAAAAACGTTCTTTTTTTCACTTTGCGCCAATTTAATTTTAATTTATAATTGCGCCTTTTATTTTCCCTATAAAAGGGACGAATTTTTTATAGTTTAGATATACTTTATTTTTTCATGTAAAATAATTTTGAAAATCTTTAATAATCTTTTTTATGTTTAAAATAATGTTGAATTTTTTATAGTTTAGATATATCTGATTTTTCTTTTTGTAAAATAATTTCTTGATATTAATAAAACGATAAATTAAACAATAATGTCTACGACTCGTTCACAAAATACTTCAGTTTCGCTATATTGTCTTCGAGAAAAAGTATTTGTTAATGTGGATTCGCGATAAAAATTTCGCTATAAAATTTATTCGCGATAAAAGTTTCGTGAAAAAGTGTTTCGCGATAAAAGTTTCGCATTGACATGAAACCCTATTATCGACCTTCAAGCTCTCCGATTATGTTACATTTTTTACGGTACGGCCTGTGACACGGAAGTGCTGCACGTCTTTTGTTATATTTTTACAGTAATACTTGTCACACAGAAGTACTGCTTATATAATTTTTATAAGAGAGAAATGAAAATTTTTATTTTAGTTAATAAAAATATTAAAAAAATGTTAACTTTTTGCTTCTCTTTCATGTGGAATATTGAAATATGAAAATAAAAAGTATTTTTTAAAAATTTTTATAGGAATAGACGACTAAACTTTTGTAAAAAAATTAAATATTTTTAGAAAAGTTTCTAAACCATTTCTCAATTTTTGGAAAAGCAACTAAAAATAAAGAGAATTGAATGGGGAACTTAGCTCCTCCCCCAACATTTATAATACGCTATTATTATAAGTAAAAGGTATAAATATGGCAGTGATGTATTGTTTAAAACTTGGGTGGGGCTACGATTTTATATATTAATGAATTTGATATATTTAAAATCGACATATTATATTTAAAATATGTACAAATTCAAAATTTGGAAAGTGGGCTAACGATCAAAAAATTAGCCCCCCCCCCCTCCATAAACTACTAATCTATTAACATAAAGTCGGTCGTAGCTCAAAAGAGGGTATGTTAGGCGAAGCCCCAAGAAATTATGCATAAATAGAGTAAAAAAAACAGATACTTTTTTCTAAATATATTCTACACTTGAGTATTTATTTGAAATTTCAGTGACGCCCTTTATTTTAACTTAAATATTAATTATTATTATTAGTTTTCTAATCTTTTATACTCTAGGAGTAAAATATTGAAACTTATTGCATGCTTTCACATTGAACACAAACCAACTTAGGTCGCTTGATAGACGTGGTGCCCTATGGACGACAATCCATAGACTCCTTAGGAGGGACAGGAGGATCTACATAGCAAAGAAAGCTTTCGAGATTGATAGAGACATTAGAGAAAACAGAACTTTTGATGCCTATAAAAAGCTCAAGCTTTTCTATAGTGCAAGAGTATTCAAGCCTCTCCCATCAATCAGACTGGACAATAATAAATTGATTACCGACCCGGACAAACAGAGGGCTCTATGGTTGGACCATTACATGGAAACCTTTGATTCAAGGAGACCAGTCGTATTTCCATCCTCTAGCCGTACCACAGTATCATCTGATGCAAACTTTTCAGTGGTGGAAATAACTAAGGCCATTAAAAAACTTAGGAACAATAAATCCCCAGGTCCAGATAACATCTTAGGAGAACATCTGAAAGCTGCCCCCTCAGAAGTTTCTCAGCTCTTGCTGGGGTTGTTCAATAGGATTTGGGTTACGGGGAAGATGCCAGCTGACTGGAATTTGACAATTTTTTATAACTTCCCCAAAACCCCTAATCCTGCTAAATTTAAGGATTACAGAGCTATTGCTCTCACATCCATCGTGTCCAAGGTTTTCATGATTCTTCTAAAAAACCGCATTCTTTTGACCACGCCTAATCTTCTGTCCAAGTACATCTGTGCCTACCGCCCAAACAGGAATATCAATGAACCTATATTGGCATTAAAGATATTAATACAGAAGTGTGACAAATACATATTACCATTCTACTTTATCTTCGTCGATTTTAAGCGCGCTTTTGACAGTGTTATTTATGATTATTTGTGGGAAATCCTAGAAGGATGTGGCATTGACGGAAACATCATTAGGATTCTAAAGACACATTACAGTAATCTCTTCGCCTCGTTTAAAATTATTAATAAAGTTTCTCCCCCCTTTAGAACTAAAAAAGGAGTAAAACAAGGGTGTGTCGTCTCTCCGCTGTTGTTCAATATAGTTATGAATAAAATAATTATTGATTCGCTGGGAGCTGCAAATCTTCTGGAACTTGGACTTAATTAGCCATGGTTTTTGGAAAATAGGGTGATTTTTTATGCAGATGACTTAATTATGTTCGCCAAGAGCTTGGAGGAGGCCCACAATTTAGTCTTGATACTTAATTCCTTCAGCTTAAAGGTTGAATTGGATATAAACTTCGATAAGACGGTAATTATGCCATCATCTCATGCGCCCCCATTGGTTGATTGGATGGTTGGGGAAAAGTTGGTCAACGTGGTGTCCTCCTATAAATATCTTGGGGTAAACATGGATAATAGGGGTAGCTGTCACAACTAAAAATTAGAATTCATAATGCAAGGGCTGCTTTTTACAAATATTTCAAACTGTGGAAATCCAGGGAGATATCGGTTTACACTAGGCTACGTATTTTCAATACCACCATCATCCCAATTCTCCTTTACGGCGGTGATATATGGTAGATTACGAAAACAGAGATCAGGAGATTACAGGTGTTCGTCAACAAATGTCTTAGGATAATAAATGGCATTTTTTTACCCCAACATTATCTTTAATGTTAACCTTTGGCGGAGGTCACGTCACACTCTAGTGCAAGTGACTTTGAAAAAGAAACGTCTTACCTTTTTTGCACACATTCTGCGGAATCACACAAATAATAGCCTGGTCCTGGAGGCGATAAATTGGTTATGCTCATTCAACGGCAAAGTCTATGGGAAATATAAAACTTTATGGTTTTATAGGGCAGTGAAGGATATCATGGATTTAAACCTCAACACGAATCAGTTTTTTATTTGAATAAAGATAAGAAATCAATAAATAAACTGTTGAAGATCAAATCAAATCATTTGAATCTCTCATAAACTCCTCCCTGACACAGGTTATTTTTACTTTTGTTTTATCTTCTTTATTTTACTTTTGCTCCCTTTTCTCTCTCCTTATTCTGTATCGAACTTTTCCTTTCATCTATTATTTGCTATCAATTTTCTCATCTTAAAGTTAGGTCCCCCTTTGCCTTTAAAATCTATTATGTATATAAGCATCTTATGGGTGTGGGCTGTGCTTATTTTGTCCTTTCCTCATCAGCAGACGTTTAAGAAATAGTCCTTGGACTATTACGCGTACAAGTACGTGCGGCTTGCCCACAAACGTGTGAAGGGCTCCTCATTTTTATCCCCTTTTTAATTTGTCCAGTCAGATGGATTATGAGGAAAACCTAACGTAGCTCTGTTGTATCCAGCGTCTACATGGCAGAAAATTTGATGGAGGCAAACCCCTCCAAAATCTACCCATACCCACCTAAAAAAATCCTGCGGCCTTCGGCCGCGAAATTTACAGACCTACGATGGTATAGTGATTTTATTTAAAAAATCTTATCTGCCACCATTTATAACCTTACAACATAATTCTATTTACAATCTTTCAAGCCTATTTAGGGAAAAAAAATTTAAAAATTTGTAAGTGATAATGAACTTTTATTTAAATAATGCAATCTTTTCATAATTTGGTATTCACTTTATTTTCATAAAATATATATAAGTGAATTAAATGAGATAACATATTAATATTTCTATGAAAAAGATCTAAAATATTGTAAAAAATATAAGACGAATAAATTTAAAGAGGTATATTTAGCTTGATTCCACATAATTAAAAACATGTATTGTAAATAGAGCTATTATATAAAATATTAGAATAAAATGAATTATAGTATATTTTGCATTGAAATTATAAAATGTTAAATTAAATATACATTATTTAAAAGCCTATATATTCGCTGTGAAAAAGATACATTAATTATTTTATTAATAATTTGGATAACCTTATTGATGTTAAAGCAAATTGTGTTATAATATCATCAATTGTAAATTTTTCAAAAACATCAATTTCGCTGGATATAAACAGTAAATTTCCCAAAAATGGGTCCGAAATTTTATTCCGCATTCGAGTTTTGTTAATTTTTACTTTACTCATGGCTCTTTCGGCTGAACAGGAAGTTGTAGGAAGGGTTAATAAATATTTATATAATAAATTTAAATTTGAATAAGAATTTAATTGATTTAAAAGTCGGTATGGTAATATAAAAGAAAATTTTATCCATTTTTTTATTTTGGTCATGATTTCGCTGTTTATATTTTCTTTGGTAATTTGATCGTTTGCAATACCTTTAATTATATACAATTACAAATAAAATATCAATAAATTACTTTCATCAATATATAACGCGTCATTCTTTTTAACTTTTAAAAGATCTTCGCAAAAAATGATTGATTGAGACTCCAAATATAAAGAGCGAAAATCATTATATTCATCAACAATGTTTTGGACATCCAATTGATAAGTATTACAAATTTCGGATATTTGCCATCCTTCTATTTTTTCATTATCCATAATTCCAGCGGGAGTAAAAATGGATATCTGTGATAAAAAATTTAAACAATCATAATTAAATCGATCATTTAGGTGATTAATTATTGCATTTAGAACAGGGAAAAATATTTCCGTTCTATATCTATAATAATAAATAATAATTTAAATTTTTTTAATTTATTCAACTTGTTTTTTTTTGTTCAACATAATTATTGAATTCTGTTTGATCCAATTTGAATATTGATTTCATATTATACAAATCAGTTATTACATTATTCTTTTTCAAAAAACTATTAGATAAGGAATGTAATTTTAAAAATATATTGTCTCCATTAGCTATATTTTAAAATTATTTATAGAAATAGTAACTAATATTAACCTTTTAGTTTTTGTAATTTATTTTTTGTATGTTGTATTAATTTGGTTACCAAAGCCAAATCATTACCAACTGCCTGCATTTCAATACAAGCCTCATGTGTACATTTCAATATTTCTTTCAAAATAAAAAGACTTAATATAAAATTTTCATCTTTAATTCTTGATAATAACCCATCGGCAATGGAAGAGGTGCTTGGGTCATTAGAATCTTTTAATTCAACTAATGATGCTAAAATATGTTCATAAACATCTAAAAAGATTTCTACAGATTTGTAGGATGATGACCAATTTCTGAAAATATAAAAGTTTCAAGTTTCATTAAAAATATTTTATTTACCTTGTTGTGTTTTTAATTCTTTTAAGAGATTTCTTGGACTTTCTCATTTGATATTTAACAAACACACCTTGACGTCTAACTCCATTCATAAAATTATATAACTCATCTAATATTCCCATTGCCTTTTTCATTTCAATTTTGCATCCACAAACATGAGCAACTACTAAATTTAGCCGATGTGCATGGCACCAAATATAGATGGCTTTTGGAGCCTCTTTCAATATTAAAGCCTGCATTCCTTTGTATACTCCTCTCATATTCCCTGCACCATCCATACTTTGTCCAACCAAATAATCAAGAGGAAGACCAAGATCATTAAACTTAGAAAAAATATGTTTCTTTATATTTTCCCCAGTGGTTTCTGATGTTGTAAAAACATGTATGATCCTTTCTACAGGATATGGATGCAGATCATCTTCTATATACCGTACAAGCAAAGCTATGCATTCTTTTTTAGACACATCATATGTTCCATCTAATATGATGCTATAGGCACGATTCTCTTTAATTGTTTGAATAATGCTTTTTGTTATTTTTATCTTAATAATTTCAGTTATTTTTTTCACGTGGCCATATGACAGTAAATTTATATAAGGTCTCGAAATTTTATCTGATTTTTTTCTCCGCAATTTTTCGTTGTTATCCATGTATGCACGTAAAGTTGGAACCGTTTTTGCCATTAATTTTATGAGACACATAAAATTACCTTCATTCGAATTAGAACCCTAAAAGGCTATATTACATTTTATAAGGTACATAATGGCATTGATAATATTATGAACTATATTACGATTTTCCATGATTATATCAAGCTTATTTGATAGCAAATGATCTTGAATGCGATTTGCAAGCCAAGTCATGTTTGCATATTCACAATCTTTATGAAGAGAAGATGATTCGTGTCTCTCTAAGTCACGCTTTATGTTTTTCCAATTATTTACCCCATGTTGAGTCCAAAAAGTATTGGACTTAGGGCCACCAAACATAATACAATATAGACAAAAGACTTTGTCTAAAGTAGTGCTATAAGATAGCCAATTTCTGGGGTTGAGGGAACCATCTATATTAACCTTTCTATAATAGGTTATATTCATGCTCCTGTTTAAAAAGTAAAAAAAAATATATTGGTATAGAAATAATGGATGGGTAAAAATTAATGAAAATAAATATTATTTAAAACCTCTTGTTAGTAACAGGATATTGAAATTTATTTGTACATGGCTGACAAGGGCCTACAGCAATTATGAAATTTATCAAAATATTTGTCATCCTAAATAATAATACAAAGTAAACACCTCACTGGAACTGGGGATTGGATGAGGAGATAATACAATTTGTGAATCTTCAATAACTGAGATTTTCTATAAATAAAGAGGAGTTTAATTTCTTTCCTTATGATAACTATATTTTTAATAAATTTTTAGGCAAATGATAATTTTTTTTAACTACATTATAATTAAGTTTTTAATAAATGTTTTAATTCTACATGAATACATGATTGAGAAAACAGGTATTAAAAATATTATGAAGTCCAACATAAAGTTATCAGGTTACAATGGAAAGATGATACAAGTAATAGGTAAAGCACAAGTGAATGTAGAATACAAAGGGAATTCACATATTTTGAACGCAATAATCATAAACATCAATATGACTTTGTTAGATCATGTAAAAACATTTTTAAAATATACTTGAAAGATTCATAGGCATGATAGATGCAGATTAATATAAAACTGCGATCACATGAAGAAATCATAAAACAATATTATAATGACTATAAAAATAAAAACAATATTAAGTATAAATAAAATTGTGAAATTCATGATGAAAGTATATTATCTAAAGAAATTCTAATAGCTAAATAAAACAATGATAATAAACATACCTAATATAACACATAATGTAAATAAAGGGGATGAAACTCACACAGATAACATTTTGAAAATAGTTGATTCCAAATCATATTTTATAAGATTTATATTTAAAAAAAGTAAAAGAATTTGAAGTCTTAATTCAATTAAAGATGAAAAGATTTAAATTTAAAAATTCCTAGAAATTAACATTACCTTATTTTACTACATTATATTAACTTAATAAGTTTTTTTAATACTTTGGTTTTAAATTATTATTATTAACTTATTAAACATATTGTTAAATTGAACTTTATAAAGTATATATAGATATAAAAATAGTGTGATAAACAGTTAAAAAACATTAAATAATAATATATATAATTTATTTTCTCTATACCCTGACTACTTTAATATTAATATTATTCTGGTAAAATTTTATATCAGTTTCTATTAATTCACAAATTTATAGTTACAATAATAAATAAAAATATTACTTTTTGGAAGTAAGATGTTATTGTCTTTTTTTGCAACTGGGTTTCAACTCCATTTGTGATATTATATGGAATATCACAATTTAAAGATACCCAATTATTATTATCTCTTTTGATGGCTACCTTTGTAAATTTCATATCAGCTGGCTTGACATGAGGATGTTTATGTTTATAATGTTCATGTATCTTGTCACTTCTTATTTTAGAAGTTTTGCAATTTTTAATATTGCACTTAACTTTAAATATGGTTTTGTTACTTGGCATCTAGAAAGAAATAATTATTATAATATAATTTTTTACATATTATGTTTTTTATTATTCTTTGCTTGCTGATATATGTTTTTATGCATGACTCAAAAAATTACCTAAAATTTATCCTGCTAATATCTATAAATTTATTAAAAAACATAATATAAATATATTAACCTCTAAGAAAAGTACCAAATAGGAAATGTGTAAATATTAACTTGATAAAATGCTAAATGAAAATCGTTGACAAAGAAAATTTATATTATTTATTAATTGACAAATATCTTTACTTTAATTGACATTTTTCAGAAAATCAAACGATAACCATCATAATCGTATCAATTAATGGATTAAAAAAAGATTATAATTCAAATCAAAAATTACCCACCAAAAATCAATACCTACCCCCAAAAAAATAATGCCTACCCCCAAAAAATTAATATCAACCCCTTAAAATCGATACCTACCCCCAAAAATGCTAATATATTTTGGAGGCATTTGTCTCCTACCCCCCCCCCCCCCCCCGGCCATGTAGACGCTGGTTATCAACCCCTTAAAATCGATACCTACCCCAAAAAATGCTAATATATTTTGGAGGCATTTGTCTCCTACCCCCCCCCCCCCCAGCCATGTAGACGCTGGTTGAACTAGAGGGCGAAAACGTTCTATATCACGTATATTTCAATAATATAAAAGAGTTTGATTTGTTTTACTGATTATATTAGTATTTAGATTAGATGTCTACCATGAATACTTATACCAACGATTCTCCTATTCATGATTCAGGGAAACTACTAAAACAAATACACAACAAAAATATTGATCATTATTACACTGCCAAAAGTGGAAGTATGTCAATTTCTTCACCAACATTTAATCAGCATCAAAATATTAACAAAAATAAAATATTATTTGAATCTTCTGTGAATTCCCACAATTATTTTAAAGCGAATTCTATGCCATTTCCTATGCCACCCTTCACAAATTTAACCCTTAATAATATTAACAAAAATGCTAGTTATAGTACAAACAACAAATTAGACTACCCATTTCCTCCATTTTTGACAGATACTCTTAATTTAGGTCTTAGTTTGATCCCACCTATCAGAAGAACTGCTTCTATTTTTAAACAACCTGTAACTAAGATCACAAATCATGCAAATACTGAAAATCTTAGTGATTATAAAATAAATACAAAATCTATCAAAGATAAACCAAAACAAGTTTAAAATTATAAATCTTTGATCTTCTAAATATTTTTATTCATTTTAATTTAGTTATTGTGGATTAAAAGAACACAAGGGACTTTTAACTCTATTATACACAAGAATGGTGAGCCATATAAGATACCACCATCATCTTATCACATATCAAATAAAATAAAAGGTAAAATATAAAAAGTTCTTATATAAATGCATTTTATGCATTATTTTTTTATCCAATAAGTATACAATAATAGGTATTTAGTTTGATTCTTCTACAACTAGACATACCAATATCCAAGAAGTCAAATTTTATGCCTTGTAACCAGAGTTTTTTTTTTAAAAGAAGAGAGATTATTGATAAAATATTATTTTAAAATTCATATATATTATATACACTATATTATTTTCATAGATATATTTGATTGAAATAAGCAAAAATTTATTACTTTACTGATATATTTATTAGATACCTACACAGGTCAAAATTTTAGGCCTGGCCTAGCATTAAAAAAAAATTATTTTAAAGGTTGGTCTATTTTGGAAATTTTTTTCTGCTTGATCTTTGCCTGGCTCAGAAATGTTAAAATATTGTTATTTTTTATAATTTTGTAAATTATTATATTAGTAATTAAAGAGAAATTGAAAACATGAGCAATGCATAAATATTAAATGCTTTATTTTATGATTTTCTAACTATTTGATTGCTATAATGCTTACCTCGATTTTAATTTTTATTAAATTTTTGAGATACACCCCAATTTTTAAATTCATACTATTTTTCAACTAAAGTCTTGTGGATACAACACCCTGTAGGTGTATATAGTTGGACAGCTATACTAAAGGGTATAGACCTATCATAAATATATGTTTAGTAGAGATCTGCAAAAGTAGGCCCAGCCCCAGTGGGCTTTGGACTGGGCCTATTTTTTTTTAAAATGGGTTTTAATATTTAAAAAAAAATTTGGGCCAGATCAGGTTGGGCCTTGGAAATTTTTTTAAAAATATCTTAACTCATTTATTATGAATTTTTTATGTAAAATAAAAATATTTAATTTTATTTATAGAAACTAGACACCATATAACATATATTTTTTATTTTGAGTAATTATAAAAATCAGAGTTGTTAAAGGATAGAATCAAAAGATCACCTACCCTGGATTCGATCCTAAATTTGTCAATCGGATTTAAGATCCTGACCTTAAATTGTGGATCGTGATCGAATCATTTTTTAAAATATTCGATCCTGATCCTTTTAAAAATTATTTTTTTTACTTAAAAAGCAAAATATAAAATAAAAATTTTGAAAATTATTATTTTTTTTACTTAAAAAGCAATATATAAAATAAAAATTTTGAAAATTAAATTTAAATATTATTTTAAAAAAAATATCTATCACATCATATTTTATCAACCACCATTCCACCAGATTTTATATTTCAACAATTTCCCAAATTTTTTGTAAGAATAAGTTATATTTATTTATTAATTATATTATAATATAAATTCTAGGTTTCAATAATGTCCTCCATTATAGATTTAGAAGATGATACATCTACTTCTATTGATGTGACAGCAGATATAAGTGAGAATGAGAATCTTTTACCATTTCATAATTTACGTAAGTATTTTACTTTATGTGAAATAGATGGAAATAACCATACAATGTTCTATGCAAAATGCTCTTTATGCAAAAACAAAATATCTTCTTCAAAGATTAGCAGTTCAAACCTAAAGAGTCATTTAGAAGTAATTAATTCTTTTAAAAATACAATATTTATTATTTGTGAAGATCATAACAATATGCATATAATAAAAATTATAGATTTCCTTCACTATATGATGACAGTATTGGCATCAATAATTCACCCAAAATTTAAGCTCAATTGGGTTTTTATTAATCTGCCACAAATTTGTTGCTAAAAGAAAGGTTAATTGCCCATTTAGAAAATATACAGGGTCAACCATATGCAGATCCTTCAAATGAATGCATGGATCGATACCTTTTTTGGGAAAAACTCGTCACAAAATGCTCTTTCCATTATTTTTTTTATTCTAATGATGATTCAGTGAATATTTAATAATTATGTTAATTAAAAAAACATTTATTGAATTTAACACACATTTACCATCAAGCGCTCCTGTGTTTAATAAAGCTAAACATGTACTTAATGAAAAACGTGGTTGTTTAAATGATGATAATTTAGAAAAAATTTTATTATTAAAGGCTAATTTAATTATAAATAAATATATTCTAATGGTTATAATTATATTATACTATAACAATAAATTTATAACATATTTATTTATTTTCTATATTAGTTAATTTTGCATTGATCAGAAATTTAAATAAGAAAAGGTCGATCCTGGATTTCGATCCTCTTTTTTTCAAAAGATCGTGATCGGGATTCGATCTTTTTAAAAGGATCGACTAACAAGCCAGATAAAAATTAATTTCAGAGTTGTTAAGGAGCGACGCTATAGCAGTGGCCCTACATTTTTTTAAAAACATTGAGGAGTGGGAGCTGGATCATTTGACCAAATTTGACCGGTCATTTATTGTCTAATTCAAATAAATGTTTCTAAAGTTTTCATAATATTAATTTTATAATATTTTTAAATTCATTGTCATTCAATAACTAATGTTTCTTTATGGCGAGACTTGTTCTGTTCAGGGGCCCACAGTGAACTGTAACAAACCGTTAAACCATTATAAACCGTTATAAATATCTGAACCGTAACCAAACAGATATAATTATTTTTTTATAGTAGTAAAAAGAACCTTTATAAAAAAAGATTAAACTGTTTCAGTTTTTATATTTTAGAAATCGAAAAAATTTGAATATCCAGGATTATAAACTTGCTCTTATAGTAATGGAGATCCCGCAACAAGTTTCTGTAGAAAGAGCCTTTTCGGGGCAAAAATTTGTGTTATCGTCCCAACGAACAAATATGAATCCATTTACATTAGAGAATATGTTACTTATACGTTCAATTATATTTAAAAATGAGTTATTTTGAAACGAGATGCTTATAATAAAAATAAATTAGACGATGGTGTTCTTCAATAAAAATAAACTTCTAACCGTAATGAATTATTATAAACCTTTACAATTAGCTGAACCGAACCGAACCTTTATAAATTTTTCTTAAGAACCGTAACCAAAACATAACCATTATAATTTTTTACATACTGAACCGTAGCCAATTTGAACTAGGGGTGTACCTATATCACCTTTTGGAGGTCGATCGGATCCAATATTCGATATTAAATTGATATCGAATATTACCGATCCGATATCATATCTAATTTTGTATTTTGTAAAGATACCAATGGTTTTAATTTTTAATATACTTTTTATTAGTATAACATCCTATAATATAGCTATACCATAACTTATGTCATTTAAATATATTATAATAATCAGTTATAGTTTATATTCAATTCAATTGCAATTCTAAAAGTATATAAAATATTTTTATTGTTAAATCACTTTTATATAAGTAATAACAATAATCTATATATAATAAGTAATAAACAATTATATTATAAAATTTGAAATTTTAAAATAATATTTAACATTAATATATCGAAGATTTCTTTTTAGAAATACCAATATTTCCAATTTATCAGAGGTCAGCCTGCGGCGATGGTAACTATCAATATCACCAGCTTCACTAAAAACAGATTCTGAAGAGATTATCGCACACTTTTATAAACAGAATGCGCAAAAAAAATATACATAAAATGGATTTCGATTTTATATAAAAAGAAATGATTTTAGATATAACTTTTTTTTTAAATTTTATAACATTTTATTTTTGTTAAAGACGCCATTTTATATCGGATCGGAAATTTTGAACCGGTATAAATAACGGTTCGGGTCCCTGGTTCTGATTCATATTCAATATTATCATTTTCTTAATAGATCTTTAATCGATTTCTGTCTATGAATATTAACCCAAATCGATCAATCTTTCTGAAGAGAAGTAGAACTAAGAATTGTTTGTAAAATTTCTATCTTAATGGGCATGGTGGGTAAAGCTCATTCTACTAACCTATGGCCGGAGTCTGATTGCTTCTTATGAAGGTTATTGCTTTTCATACAATTTGCTATTAAACATGCCGCTTTTACTTCTGAAATTTATGCTATCATTTGAAATATTTTCACCACCTTGTAAAATATCTAATTCTTGTATTATACCAAATGCTTCATTAACTAGTGAGATACTTCCCTTTATATTGGGGACCCAATAAATAAGCAGCATTGTGATCACATGTATTTATATCGTTTTTTTCTTTTTTAAATCATATTTTTTTTAATACCTTAAGTTTTTAGTATATTGGACTTGGTCAAATACTCCTCCGAATAATTGAATTTGACCGGTCAATTGACCGACTTGCCAACCCTGGCCATAATGATTAAATTATGTTTATTATTAATATATTTATAGCGAAAAGTTATTCAAATTAGAAAATCGAAATTAATGTATAAATACCGCGAAAAGCTAAACAATTTGTAATTTTTTCTTATTTAATAATTCTTATATTTGGAAATTTATTAATAAAATCTATTATAACTTAATTCTCTTATTTTGATTGAGTTCGACAACAATTGACTTAATTCAAAAATGACACCCGGATAGACTTTTCCCATTCTCTAACGTTAAAAGTGTGGTTAACGAGCCTAATGACCTATTATAGTTATAGCCGGAAACCAATCAATATTACGAAAAACAATACCAAAGAAAAATAATTATAAAAATCACTCCTAGTATTTAAGGCAATATAAAATAAAGTATACATGTAATTAAAAATATTTTTCTATAAATTATAATGGAAATGTAATTGTCGAATACATGTATTGAAAATAAAAAGTTAATTATAATTTAAAAAAAACCGTTAATTTGAATATAAAATTTGTAAAGATAATTGAAATGTTGTAAGCAAATTAAATGACAATTATCTAAAATAATTATTGATGGTATGCAATTTTAGTAGTATAACTAGTAAAATCGAAAATGTAATAATAGAAGAAAGCAAAACTTTTATAATTTTTTAATTTGATTTTATATTTTTACGTTTTGTTTATTTATGTTATTTTAAAATGATTTGATTAACTATATATTTTAATAAATTAATTTGGCATCTTCAATTCTGGTTCATAATAATCATTACTTGTTTAAACAGTATTATATGAAGATTTTTCTGCCACTTTCTCATAAATCAATGTAGTAAAAACTCAATTTTTTTATTTGATCATGTCCCTTCTTAAAAAAGGTGTTTTCTAAATATATAAATTATTTTAGGTGTTCAAAAACTAAATTTAAGCGTGCCGAGCATTCGTTTTTACCTACTAGCGACTTAAATGATTTTCTTTAATCAAGATTTTTTATATTATACAAAAGCCATATTACCTTCCATTCAAACTTCTTTCAAGGATGAAATAGGTAGCCAAGATTCTTCTTTATTTCGAGATATATCTTCTCATCTTCACATGAACACTTGGAAATTTTTACCAGTGGTAGGCCAAAGGAAAATATATCAGCACGTTATGACCAAAAAAAAACATGAATTAAATATCGATGGAAATATGAATGGTTATGAAACAATTAAAGCAGACACTACTTTGGCATGTCTCTCTTTTGTCGACTCAAATCAGCCACTTATCGAAGTTTATTTAATATTTGTTAATTTGATTAAGAAAAAAATATATATTCAGCTAAAACGTAAATTTTTTAACTATAAATTTAAAAACAAGGTAAAATTTAGATACTTAAGAAAAACTCTAATTGGGTTTGTAAGAAGGAACATATTAAAAAATTTTATTTGAATTTTTTTGGGTTCCAGCTTGAAATTTGATTTTGTAAGCTAATGTTTCTAAGTTGAGAGTAATAGTGGAGTTTATTGTTGAACATTAGTTTGCTAAGGTAGGCTAGTTGTTATAAGTATTGCACAGATACTCACGCTAGTCATTAGTATCGTATTGGCCTATACTTTAAATATTAAACATCAATGTTTATATATGATAATTAACCTCATAAAAAAATTAGATATTTAGTCAACATTATGCCACTGTTTAGCCCAGGCTTATCAGATTTTGAACTAGGGCACCCTATTTAAAAGAAAGAAAAACTTATACATTAAATTAGGGTTGTGCCGATATTGAAAATCCCGATCCGATATTTTTAATTGTTTTTATTTTATGATTTATATTTAGGCTTGTTAAAAAGCTAGTTTCGCGTAGATTTTAGCCAAAAAAATATTTTGTAGATCTCGAGATTTTAGCAAAATCTTAAGGTTTACATAAATTTATTATTGCTAAAATCTTAATATCAGGCTTTTTAACAATCTAGCAATCTAATCATTTTTAAATTGTTAGGTTATTAGACAAAATTAAAAAAAGATTAATTATATCTAAATTAGATTACTTTATTATTTAATTATTATTATATGGTTGCTTTTATAATCCACCATCCTGAAAATCAACATTATAATATTTTAAATCATGATAAAATTTCAAGCTAGATCTAACCCGTTTAATAAAATTATGTTTTCAGAAATAAAAATAAATGATAGTGGTTAGCTGGAGCATTTAATTCATAAACAATCAAAGCTTCAGTAGAGTATTTTCATCATATGGAGTGTATTCCAAATTTAGGAATCGTTAGGAAAACTAGTTATCTTAGCAATTAAATTCAAATACCAATATCAAGTACATATTAAAAGTTGCAATGCACAATGAAAGTTAAAACACTAAAATCCATCTTTTAATTTTAACAACTAGATTTTGGAATAATCATGATGATTCTCTTAAAACAAATAGAATATTATTTTTTAAATTATATTATTGCAATTATGATAAAATTATTTTTATGGTAAATGCTAAATATAGTAAAATAAATTTTATAAGTCTTATTTTTCTAGACTGCAACCCCTGACCCCCAGGATTCAGAGACATTTTACTGAACCAGAATCCTTTTTAGAAAGAGGGCTCACAACCTTGAATTTAACAAACTACTTTGATTTAATTCAAATAGATTTTTATTAGCTAACCCTATTGTGATACCAAAAATAAGAATGTTTATGTAGTATATATATTATGCAATACTCTTGAAAAGTAACTAGTCACCATTCTAGTTACATTACATGTTACTTTATAGGGCCAATAATTTTTCTTAATATAATATTTCATTATTTAAAATAAAAATAAATTAAATGAAAACACAATTTAAATAAAGAAATAATTGAGCTGTGTAAAAATATACCAAATAAATGTTATATTATAGTATTTATTTTTCATAAAAATTTGAGCTTAATAAATTTTATTTTGATGTGTTTAAAGGTATGCTAGTTTTTCTTCCAAAATAAGCTTTCCTACACTAATATTTAATAAACAGTAATTTTAATTTGGGAAAATCATCATAAAAACATAATATAATATTATTTAACATATAAAAAAAGTAGTAACTATTTACAATTATTTTTCATAAAAATATAACTAGTTACTTAATAACATTAATCAATATTGTCATTTTAGATATTTTGCATTTATAATTAACTTATGAAATATAAAATTAAAAGAAATAGGAAATAAAGGTTAGGCCACTTATTTCTAAACATTCGTCTGTTAAACAGCCTAAGAAGGAGGATATTTAGATTTATAGCATATGGCTGTGCTCTGGTTCGACATAATCTTGATACTTAATGCTGTTTAACATTGACAGAACTTTTAGGCTAGGACACCATATTTTGATTTTTTTATAGTATTTAGTGGCATTATTATTTATTGTATTTTTTTAGTTTTGTTCTTTTCGTTTTTTTATCTTTTTTAGGCATTTAATCGTAGCTATATTGCTGGCTGTTAAGTAATGTCAAACCAGGACACGGCCTATTTGCTTTATTTGTACCGAAAAAAATATATAACAAATAATATTTATTTAATGGAAGACTGTGCCAATCCACAAATTTTTCACCAATCCGATCCGATTTTTTCCGATATTACTAAAAAACCGATCCGATATTTATATTGATTTTTATTAACCATCTATCTTGAACCAATGTTATAAAAATATCAGTATTTTCTTTAAAAAAATTTTCACGAATGATATAATATATTTTGTTAATTCTATTCTCCAAAAGTTAATAATATCATTAAAAATATTTTGTTTATGGATGAATGTGTAGTGTTGTATAACACCTCCATTTGGCTGATTTTTATAAAGGCTACATCAAGATTTTGGCCAAAATAATATTACCTAAGCCTCGAAATTTCGCCAATAGAAGTCCTAACCTTTCTGCCATATTGTGGGCAAAATAAATAAACTTGAGTAATTTACTTTTGGACAAAATTTTGAGTTAACCGTTTTTAAAGATTGTGTAAATCGAGCCGACAACACAGGCCGAATATAACTTGTTAGATATTTTAAAATCCTTTTCTTATGGCAGATAATGTAACAAAAATAGTTTAATTTATATTTTTTTTATAAATAATTTCATAATAATAAATTAATAAAAGGAACAATCTTTTTTTTAACTTAAACTGATATATGACATATTTTATTATATTCTCTATATTATAATGTTAATTTTTAAATAATAATATTTTATCATATTTGCATATGAATTTTAATAAAAAATTGAATTTTAAAAAATATACTCACAAGGAAATGAAATTTTTTTTAAAAAAAAATTAAGTTTTATGTTGGAAAATTGTTATTCAAATATTTGCAAAATTTTGACTGGGAGGAAGGGGGGTGATAAAAATTTTATTAGCTTTAAATGATATTTATGAAAACAGTCAAATTTGCTATGGGGGGGGGGGTGGTTGGTTTCGCTCCTGATGCATGGGGATTGGATAATTCTGATAATATAATAAATAATGCTTTAAAAACTCAATATATTTTTTCATTATTATGATAATATAGCCTTATGAAGCTTTAGATGAGGATATTAAAAAACAAGAATGCAAAGTACTTTATTTGAGAAAAAGATTGACAAAATTGATCCAAAAATTAGAAGTCCTATCTCATTAATACCTAAGATTATTATTAAATTAATTTTCGATTATGTAAATATACTATAAAAACTATCTATTTTATAATTTACACATTATTTTTTTTATAACCTAACAAGTAAATTATATTAATGTAAATATGTTTCCAATAGATAAATAAATACACATTATTTGTATTGTTATCATAGTTATAAGCCCCGAATTTAAGGTAAATTATAATTAAATAGCATTAATTAATTGAATTATTGCAAATACAACAATATTTTTTAAATTTTGGTGCAGTATGCATAACATCCAGTATGTCTAAAATGGTTCCAACAGGAAATATTGATAAATAGGAGGGATTAATTTATTTATTGGTTGTTTATGATTTATTCTGTCTTCTTTTTTATCATCATTATGTAATTGTTGTTGCGAAATATCATAATTCGGATTAATATGGGATTATTACTCATTTTTAAATGTATTTTTGAATAGCAATTAAGTTTAACTAGTGTTTTCATTTTTGAAATTTTTGCAAAACAGCTGTTATGATTAAAATTTGATTTGCCTAACTATAATCGTAGTCACTTGATTGTAAATTCGTCCACTTTTCTGATTGGTCCATTTAATAGTTGTAAATTAAAATTATATCTTAATTGTTTAAAAATATTACTTGGAATTATTCTGATATATTAATTAAATGCATAAATAGAATAAATTCCTGCATAAAAATCCGTATTAATAATGATGTCGCCCGTTTTGACCAAAATGGACAAAAATACTATCAAAGGAGGCCCTCACTAAAATTTTTATTTTACTAAATATATATGAATAGATATTAACTATTTAGAGGATGTTAATTCATACATATAAATCTATCAGTTTTAAAACTTATAATATAAATTAAGTAATTCATAACTAATTCAATTCATCGTGACGATGTATTTTTATTTAGATTCCGTGTACTTATATAGTTTATGTAAAATATGAATGTTTATTATTTATCTATATTTTTTCAAAGTCGTAATTTGGACGTTTTACTTGAAGAAAATAGGCTAAAACGCTTATTTGGGGTAATATTTTTAACATTTGCGGGTTGCATTATAGGCGTTTTAGCTTGTGTTATTTGATTATCATAACGAATGTTCTTAATAATTTTAGAATCTTTTATTTCAATTTCGGTGTTCTCTTTAATTGCGAGATCTTGGATTTTGTCATTATTTGTGCTCGTCAATCTGAGTCTTTGAAAAGTATAATTAAAATTTTAGATCATAAAATTGAAACTAAAGGATAAAAAATATTTTAAAAAAATATAAAAGTGGTAGCCATCTAAATCAAAAAACCACTATACCGTTGCTATATTATTAATTACCCATTGTGCAAATTTAATGTTATTTACGTTTTATTAGCAGGCGGGAGTGGAGGGGGAATGGGGGGCATCGAAGGTATTTTATCGTTCATATGATCTTTCTTGAGTAAATTAAGTTTTTTTGAATTATCCATCATATGACCCATTTTCTTATATTTAGCTATATTTTTATGTAATTCAAAATTAAATTATTTATATAAAATTAACACATTCTTAGATTCTACCACTCACAATTATTGAATCACTGACAAAAATGTCCTGGACAAAAAGACTCGTAATAATACACCCCATGAATAGGAAGACATCGACAAAAATATTTTAATTTGATCAAATGCTTAAAAATGGCGTAATTTTAAAATGTTACCCTTTAAATCTTTTTGAAAATTGAAGTGCTTTTTTACACTTTTTTTGGTCCGAGATACTTTTATCCAGGACATTTCTATTCGTCCCCAAATATCTGTTCAATTTTGTCTAATTTAATTTAATATACGATTAAATATTTTTAAAAATTAGCCTTCAGAAATTTTATTGTAGATATGAAATGCTAGCATACATATATTATTACTTTTATCGTATATTGGCTCTGGGGTTTGAGCAATATCATCATTAATTATAACTTCTCTTTTCTTGAGTTTAAACTTCAATTCGCTAAACAAAGTTGCCCTCTTATCTAATTCTTGGTGAGCCATTTTACTGTTAGATAAATCATCATTTCCATCCACCTCGGCCATTTCCCTTGACTTATTGCTTTTACCATAAATTTGTTTCCCATTTATATTATTCTTTCCTTCTTCCATTGTCTCTTCACTACTTTTATTATCAAAAGAAGTCGCATTTTTATTGGTAGGGGACATTGCTAAGCTTGAGGCATTGTTAGCTACTAACAAAAGGTGTTGCTGTTTGTGGATATTTTCTAGACTTTTATTTTTAAAAGATGTGCGTGCGTCTATATTCAACTGACCATTACATCTAAGTATTTTTAATTCATGTCCAACAGGTGAAATATGATTTTTATCATTGACTATCATTTGTTTAATATGTTTATTATTGTAAGGAGTTTCATAAATTATATTAGGTAAAGTTGGTTGGGAGGTCTTTATAAAGTTTGTGGTCTCTATGGATATTTGAGGAGTAGATAGTTGTTTCTTTAGATTATTTTGCTATATATATATATTTCATGATAAAAAAGCTATTTTTGAATGATAACGATAAAAAATTATATTTTTAAAGAAATCTAATAAGTAAAAAAGGACGAGGGAAATATTTTTCACATATTTAAACTATAATAGTACTTATCAGATAAATTTTTATTTAATATAATTGGAAAGTTTCTTAATGAACATAGGAATTTTAAATCTTGTCACTTGAATCATCTTATGATTGATTTTATTATTCAATAAATCGTATTCAGATAAACTCAAAGTATGACCAGCCATGTTGTAGAGTCCTTCTCCCGTTTCCTTATAAAGCTCTGACGTTCTTAAATCTAATAAATATTTAGATATAAATAAAAAATCTACATTATACCCTATTTACCTCTAAAGTTATTTCTTAAGTGCATTTGATATGACATAGGTGCTAGATAATTACCGGAATTTTGAAATAGTTGAGGTGCCTGTAAAATGGATTGAATTAATTTAAATTTGAAGACAAAATTTTTCTAACTTATATTTGATTGGTTAATGATTGAAAATATGATATCATATATTTAAAATATTGTGAAGTGTGACAAGTTTTCCCATTTTTTATATTGTTTTTATTATAATAAAAAAGTAACACGATTTTAATTTAAAAAAAATATATTTTCCTCATAAATTTCAAATTAATAAAAAAAAATTAATTATCCAGATTTAAGCCTTATATTTTTATGACATGCTTGAATTTATATATAAAAAATGTTTTAAGGATATTTTTCGCATTAATTATAGATTATAATTGCTAACTAGTTTGTATTTGAAATGAAAAGAAACAACGTGATCCAGAATATTCAAAATAAGGTTATTTTCGATTTCACGGTTATAAATTTAATTTATATACCTTACATTAACTTTTTGAGAATGTCAGAATTAAATTTTTGCATTAATAAGTTTCAAATTTTTAATTTTATGGAATTTGAAGAACTTCTTAGCCTTAAATGATATTGATGATTTCAGGACAATTAATCTTTATAAGTTATTTTTGAGTTCACAGTTTCTTAAATTTAAGTAAATGACTTTTTGAAATCACTCCCAATTAATTTTTTTTATCAATTTATAAATTTTTAATTTTCCCTGGTTTATTTTATGGAATTAGAAGAGCTTCAAATCATAGCCTCGATAATTTTGATAATATATATTTTAATTCTAATAGTGTTATCACTATTTTAATTAATGATAGTATTCGTGTTAATAAGGATGATTTTTAAAAAAAATTCAGAAAAAAGGTAAATTCAATTACTAAATTACATTGAAAATATTTCTTCAAAATCTCGAAATTGGATTTCAAAAAACAAGAAGGTCGGAAGACTTGTTTCCATGAGAGCGAATACGTTATATGTAGAAAGCTCTAGAATTGAATTATTTTTTGATGTTCAAGATCTGATTTTTTATGGAGACTTAAAAAAAATTTAATATTGCATGATAGATTTCTTTTAAAATGAAGTTTCCGAAATCTTTATTTTACCTTTGTTTTTCGTTTTTTTATTTTATTTCCCTGTAAATTTTCCCTGAGTATAGTTTCCTGATAAATATAGAAAAAAAATCCCATTTTAAGATATTAAAAATAACAAAATTTATAAAATAGAAGAAGAAATTCCCTATAAATATATCCACGAAATAAAAATCCTCAAATAAAATGTTTAAAATTTTAAGAAAATCAATATCGGGGAATTATTTTCTAAGAATTATTAATGGGGATTTTTTTTCCAGAGAATTATTTTCCGCTTACCGTGTGATATGACTATATACATCTATTTTTTAATTTTTTTTTAATAACAATCACAAAGTCGTCACCTTTATAATGACTTCAAAATGCTCATTAAATCGGCTAGATGCCCAACTTTTCCAAGTCTCACCTTGTAAAGTAATATAAATTGCGTGAATCTTTAGCCTTCAATTAAAAATTGACCTATATTTAAGCTGTGAATATTGTAAGGAGATTAGTGCTAAACTATGACCGACTGGAATAGCCATACTGCATAAATAATTTTAATTTGGTTGAAATAAAAATTTGGGAATATATAAGCCTATTCTCCTAAAATATAGAGGTAGCCAATATATGATCTGATTGATTTTAACGAAGAGGAATTCTACGTTTAATTTTTCAATTTCAACGAAGAAATTTGATCCTAAAAATGGATATAGCTGGAATTGAACCACTATCTGATATATACCAGGCGGACGCTGATGACTATATAAAAATGGGTTTAGACTTGCACATATTAAATTTTTCAACCATTTATGGTTTAATGAAAATCAATATTTCGTTATGCACAATATTTTTATTTAGAGAACCATATTGTATTAACAAACTCTAGGATCAAAGACTTATTAATATTCAATAGGGTAGGGGAAACCGGGGTAAAACGATTGACGGACGGGGTAACAGTGTTAGCGAGAATGAATTTTTAACCCTTGAGCATAAAGACCTTCATTTTGATGTGAAGAGGTATTCTTATATCTATTATTACCTAAGTTCATCTTTTGAAAAAGTTGACATATTTTCCAAAAAACATTTTTACACAAAAAGTGATAAAAATTACCTTTTAGTTTAATTTGTTTTTAGCAAAATATATTAAGGCTCATAATTTAAAATTTTACATGCATGTTTAAAGTTTAGCCTATAAAATAAAATTTATCGGAGGTTTATAGTATAACTAGATCTGTACGCATGTCTCAATCGACGGTGGCGTTATTTTTTAATTTTTTCATCGGCGTTCGGCGGTGCGATATTTATTTAAAATATTTTAATTTATAAATCAAAGTATTACATTTTTTATAATTTATTTGGGCGCTCTTTTCTAACACATTGTTAACATCGTTTAATTGATTTCTTAAATTATTTCCTGTCTCACTCCAATTTAAATTTATGTATTTTCTCATTCTCAGAAATAGACTATGGAATTGCATTTTTACTCAGATCAGAGTCACATGAACAACACATATTATTAATATTCTATTGATTTTTATTATAACAAATTAAAATATAAATTTGGAGTGCAAGCAAAATATAAAGTATGAAATATAATAAATCAGAATTCTGATTCAGCAAAATTATAATTGTCATGAATAAATAGTAATTAAGATTCATGGGACATAAAGAAGTCCTTTTTACATTGAGTATTAAACCAGCAATGGAAAAAAATCTTTCGCTGGGTATACTGGTTACAGGTATACAAAGAACCTTTATAGCTAAATTAGCAAGACTAGAAAGTTCCCGTTGCTTTTTCTTCCAAAAGATTAATGTGTATCCTCTTCTGGGATATTATGTTGGCTGAACAAAATATGACGTAAGGGAATGTTTACGAGCTATTTTAGCTGTATAAGAACTGGATGCTTGCCCATTATCTTCAACTTGAATCTCATTCTGTGCATTTCTAACATGCTCTAAACGTTTTAACTGTATAATTAAAAATTGCAATGATGTCATAAAATTCGAATTTAAATATTCTGAAACAATTTTAAGATTTTGAAATCTGGGATCAAATAGAGTCGCTAATATCTAATATTTTAATTATAATTTTATTAATAAAAATATAAAATAATTTGAAGCTCAGTAATGAGAAACCTATGGTCAAGATTTTTTTTCATATTTTCTTTTAAGCAACTATTGCTTTGTAGAGTTTCTATTACACTGCTAAATAATAACCCTAAGTTTATTGTCTATCGCTTTTGGGAGGAAAGAAATTGCACCGACTCTCGAGAATTCAATACCACTTAAAGCTCGTCAATCATATCTCATTCATTATTAAAGAGTTTTAAAGATTGTTTCCCTATTTTATTTAGAACATTATAGAAATTTTGTTTACACTGTGTACACTTTCTAGCATAATTAATATGCTTGTCCAGCGGGTAGGGCAATTTAATTTTAAAGTTTTTTATTAATTAGATTAGTTGATGCCATTTCTATTATCTGATTCATGAGACATATCAAAATGGTCATCAAGGTATGCATCAGAATTATCTATATCCAAGATATTACCTGTCTCATAAATTGAATGCAGACATTTACGATGTTCAGCCTCAATTTCACATTCCAAATCTACTCGATATCTAAGGGCTGAAATAATTTCTCTAATTTTTTAATGAGAATATCGATAAAATAGATTATGTTTATCCGAATCTTCCTCATCTTTTTTACCCAATTTTAAGCAAGGTTCACAATAAATATAATCAGGCATTATTGTGCTTTTCTTATTTTCATTCTTCAAAATAAGATTTCCAAAGTACTTACAGGCATAAATTGATTTAAGATTAGTAGAGAGAGTTGTTATTTCTTTGTATATTGGGTGGTTTAAAACGTGCAAGTCCATAAAAATAATTAATATGTATTGTTTGTGTAAATGAATTATGATGTAGGAATGAATGTAAATGATATACATTATTCTATTATATATAGCAGAATATAATTCTTAATTTTATTAATGTTAATATTCAAATTTAAATAATAATTTAATATATAAATACAATTAAACAGCATTCTAAAAATTATACACGCCGCTGCCATAAAAAAAATTGGCGGCGAGCTGGCTAACGCTGATATCAATCTGCGGCTGTTTCGGCTTGAATAAAATTGCCGGCGGCGCACAGGTCTAAGTATAACTAAAAGTCACGCAATAACAATTTGTGTAATATATATATATCGTCTTAAGGAAGTTGTTATGGGTAAAACGTTTAACATGTTCCGGATTAAAGCTGTAAAATCATTTTAAATACGGCGTTAGCATTGAATTTAGTTTTAGTTTTATTTTTACTTTTTATTATTTTGGGATACACAATATAAAAGATATTTTTGGGAAAAAAGGAACATTTATAAATAGTAGTATTGTACAGTAACGTCATTACTTTTTTTGAGGAACGCTATTTGTAACCTCCTTCTAGAGGTAACGAGTAACGCATTTCTTTTTTTTGAGTAGGTAACGCAAAACGTTACTTCAAATTTTTCTTATATGGAAAAAACTTATTTTATCGTATTGTAAAATTACTTTTATTTATTTTTTAAAAACCGAGTTTTCAATTTACATCAACCACCAAATTCCTTCATTTTTTTTAAATTTTCAATCAGGATTGTTAATCTATTCAATATTGAATCAATGAATGTATATAAATTTATATTCTTATTAGTTATTTTATAACGAATAAATACTATGTCATTTGTATATTTTCTTCATATAAAGATGAGTAAAGCCTGCCTTGGCTTTAATATGAAACATTTTTTACACCATTGAAGAAAACTGAGAGTACAAAGTTTACACTTTATAAGTGTAAAATGTGTTCCATCTCGAATATTTTAACCTCAATTGAATAAACATGGGCATCCTCCAAACTGTGCAGCCATTTTTAAGGGAAAAGGGATATCTGATTAAACTGTTTTTGGCAAGATGGAACTTTTTCTATAACTCCGTGAAATTAATATAGTCTTATTAAAAAGAATGACCACAATTTGAAGAATCTTATGATAAATCCAAATTACATAGATTTTTAGATAATGACAAATCGTTCATAAATAAATATTGTATGACTATATATATTATTTTATAGGATTTTAGAGAGAGAAGAAAAATATGCATTTGGAAAATCTCACTCCCACGATAACTTTATATTATTTAAAAAATGGCTTTAAATAATTTCATTTTGTAAGCCACTTATTAATGCAACTCTGCAAGACAAAGATAAAAGGTATACAGTTGAAGTGTTGTTCACAATTCATATTTTGATAGGATTTAATTTCAATTGAATATATATTATCAGCAATAATTCACCCGCTATTATCAGATTGGTCCTTGTAAAACTAGATGTCTGGGAAGAAGGAAGCTTGAACTTATTTCCTATTTGAGAAAGGTTCTTGATAAAAAAAAGGTAGACTTGTTTCCTTTAAAAAACAACACTTACAGATTATTTTCTAATAAAGATAATTAAAATAAATTGAATGAGGATCTAAATGAAGATTCTTTTGATGATGAACTAAGCATTTTTCAAAATAAAAATTAATCTTTAATTTTTAATAAATTTCCCCAATTAAAATTTTTATTAATCCAATATAATACAACCCTCACATCCTCTGAACCAGTTGAGCGTATGTTTACCACAGTGAATGTTGTGTTGTGCGCCAAGCACTCTTGTTTATCTGATCAAAATTTTAAAAATCAATTGTTAAAATAAATAAAAAATTAATACAAAAATATTTTATAATAGCACTATTAAAAGGGATGAATATCAAAATAATAAAACAGAAAAGTTAAGTTCAATTTTATTTTAAGCACTTTGCACGATGCTTAGCTATTTTACGTATTGGGTGAAAGGGCAAAAATGGCACACTTCACATAATTATTCATAGCTCCGAAATTATTACAGGTAAAGAGCTATAGTATTTATTTATTTTGTAGATGAGAGATTTCGCTACATATAAATTTATAATTTGTTCTGTTTTGTTTCAATATTTTATGCTAAGAATACAAAATACCAATCGTTTATCCCGTCCTCTCCTATTTATGTTTTTTTAAATTGTCATTAGCACCAATCAATTACCATAGAATATATTATTTCATTAATTTGCTTTGTCATTTAAAAGCGTATTAGAAAAATATTTAAAATATTAAACTTGATATATTAAAGGTCTTAGTGGTGCTATATTTTTGGGAAGTTCTATCGTAACCGTAAAACTTATAGGAAACCATCCAGTGCTAAAATTTTATTTTAATAAAATAAATGAACTTGTTAGGCATTGATAAAAATAGGTTGATGTTATAAAATAATAAATCATTAACTCGGTGTAATTATAAACTAATAAAATCTAATTTATAACTAATTTTTAATTATAAAAAATATGCAGACTATTATAACTTAATGCATTAACTCACCTTATTATATACCTCTGAGTTAAGATATCACTATGATTAATTCATTCCCCCAATGATAAATAGTGTTAAAGAAGGAGTTGATTAATACCAATATTTTAATTATAATATTAATTGATAGGGAGAGTTAAATCATGCAGTTTTTTATGTAATTCTTGTAAATGTAATATTAAATTTAAATTGAAATTAAATTTTAAATCGTATTTTAATTTTATTAATCTAGTTTTTAGAAGGTTGGTGCATTAGAGATCTGCAAAGTTAGGCCCGGCCGGTACCCGGCCCGATGGGGCTTCGGGCCGGGCTTAATTCTATTTAAAATAATCGGGTTCGGGCCAAGCCTAATATTTTTTAAAAAATTCGGGTCGGACCTTGGAATTTTTTTTAAATATATCTAATTTCTCAATTTTATATTGAATTTTTATGTAAAATCAAAAATTTATTGAAACTAAACGACATATAACATATGTCTTTTATTTTGAGTAATTATAAAAATTAATTTCTATATTTAAATAAATTCGTGCCGGGTCGGCAAAACTTTTTTTAAAAAAAATCGGGTCGGGCCGGGCCGGGCTTGAAAAATTAGGCCCGATGCAGATCACTAATCTGCATTTTAAAATTTCCAAAGTAAATTACTTATGAATATAATATAAATGTTATAAAATAGTACATTTGATACATATAATTGATTAAAAAAAACTTAATTTTTCACAAAATTTTTTTATTGTTCAATTTTAACCAGATGTATATGTGTCAACCTGTTTATACAATTATGTTATAAATAGGTTATACTATTTTAAAATTGTTCAGGTGTTTGAAAAATGGCCCAAAAAGCTAGCATTATTTCTCAAAAAGAATTGATGACTTTAAAAACATATACATCAGACAGTACCAATAAACTCAACTCTTTCAACTAATAGAATTTTTTATTTCGAACAAATTAGTTTTAACCTGCTTAAAACTTAAAAAAACACATTTCAATTATATATACGTTAGTATATATAATGATTTATCATTTAGATATTGGCAGCAAGGAATGCATGTTACTTATGTCAACGATCTAATTCTCGATTTGACAAAACAAGTTTGGAAATGCAGTCTATTCCTTCTAGGATATTGACACAAACAGGGGTAGATCTGTGTTCTTTTCCATAGTTCTATGATTGATTTAAATATATTGCAGTTGCTGTTCATTATTTTTCAAAATATATTAAAGCGCAATTTTTAAAGGATAAAACTGCCCATTCAGTGACCCTCCTTTTTATTCATTGTTATGCAGACATGGCAGAGCCAGTGTTGACGAAATTTTTATAATAACATAATGATATTTATAGATCTAAATTAATGATCAGGGATGCAAATTGTTAGCAAAGAATATCACAGGCTATTGGGAATTCAGCAGGGATTGGCAATTGCCTACCATCTCAGGCTAATGACATTGTAAAGAGAGCCAACCAAACTCTTCAAAATTCACATTTGAAATGTACAAAAGGCAATCAGAAAAATTTACCTGGAACATTACCTGGTATTGTATTTGTCTACAGTATATCAAGGCATGATTCTTCAAAATTCAGGTCATATGAGATGATGTATGGTAGGAAAGCTTTACTGCCCTGTGAAGTATGATAAATATCACTATTTGTAAAGAATTAATATTCATTTTTATTATTTAAGACTTGATGATCTATCAGACACAGAGTTTGAAAGTGATTACCAAATAATGGCTAACAATATGAAAGACATAAACAAGGTTGCAACAAAAAATATAGTAAAGGCTCAGCTTAAACAGCAACAAGATTATAAGACTCGTAATGCTGATAAGAATGCACTTTATCACATAAATATTAAAGTGCTTGTATGGAATAATTGTTGAGCTGACAGGAAAGGAGGGAAAATGTTGCAGCCTTGGGTAGCCCAATATACAATGGTTAATAGAAAATTATAATTCTTAACAAAATATTTATACATATTTAGGCAATGTAGAATTATCTTCCTCAGCAGGAAAATTTTTACATATCAATCTAATCGAAGTAATTTAAAACATTGTATAGAGGGGAGTGTTGTTAAACAACTGAGTTGAGTCGACTTAGTCGAAAACTGAGTCTAAGTTTTGGGTCGAAAAATCGACCCAAACTGACTTGAGTTATGAACGAGTCGTGAACTCAAGTCTTGAACTCAAATCGACTCAAGTCGTGATTTCAAATTAGTTTTTATTATTAATTAACAATACAATTATTTTTTTTAATTTAGACTTCCAACTTAAGTAAGTCGTGAATAGAAATTACAACGTGTAGATTTACAAATCAATCTCCTTACTTTCAAATTTAAATGGTTATATAATTAAAAAGTGTGCTCTCCTCCTCGCCTAATAAGATAAACGGGCGTAGGCTAAAAGTCACCTCGTTTTAACAAAAAAGTTCAAAAATAACGATTATGACAATTGTCACTTTTCTGTGGTATCTTCACTAAAATTTTAATTTAACATGTTTACAATATATATAGTTCAAAAATAACGATTATGACAATTCTCACTTTTCTATGGTACATCTTTGCTTAAATTTTAACTTAACATGTTTGCAATAAATATTTTTCCAATTTTCTTTGAAAAAATTCAAAAAAGTTCACAAATAACGATTATGACAATTGTCACTTTTCTATGGTACATCTTCACTGAAATTTTATTTTAACATCTCTACAATATATATTTTCACCTATTTGTTTTAAAAAAATTCAAAAAGTTTAAAAGATAACAATTATGACAATTGTCACTTTTCTATGGTACATCTTCACTGAAATTTTAATCTAACATGTTTACAATATATATTTTTACCCATTTGCTTCAAAAATAACTATTATGACAATTGTCACTTTCTATGGTACATCTTCGCTGAAATTTTAATTTAACATATTTACAATATATATTTTTACCTATTTACTTTAAAAAGTTCAAAAATAACGATTATGACAATTGTCACTTTCTATGGTACATCTTCACTGAAATTTTAATTTAACATATTTACAATATATATTTTTACCTACTTACTTTAAAAAAGTTCAAAAATAACAATTATGACAATTGTCACTTTTCTATGGTCTATCTTCACTGAAATTTTAATTTAACATTTTTACAATATATATTTTTACCGATTTACTTTAAAAAAATTCAAAAAAGTTCAATAATAACGATTGTGACAATTGTCACTTTCTATGGTACATCTTCACTGAAATTTTAATTTAACATATTTACAATATATATTTTTACCTATTTACTTTAAAAAAAATCAAAATAGTTCAAAAATAACGATTATGACAATTGTCACTTTCTATGGTACATCTTCACTGAAATTTTAATTTAACATGTTTACAATATATATTTTTACCCATTTGCTTAAAAAAATTCAAAAAACTTTAAAAATAACGATTATGACAATTGTCACAATGGTGCATCTTCACTGAATTTTTAATTAAACGTATTTACAGCCTATATTTTACTTATTTGCGTCAAAAAATTTCAAAAAACTTTAGAAATAACGATTATGACAATTGTCACTTATATAGGGGAAATCTTCACTGAAATTTTAATTTAACATATTTACAATCAATATTTTTACCCATTAGCATCAAAAATAAACTAATATGTTTTAAAATACAGATTATGATATTTGTCATTTTTACAAAGGAACATCATCATTGAATTTATAATTTAACATATTTATAATATAAATTATATTTTTACCCTTTTGTACCAAAAATTTCAAAAACTTTAAAATAATAACATGACAATTGTCACAAATATTATAAGACGATCATGTAAAATAACATAAAAATTTAATATAAATATTTATAAATTATTTAAACTAGTTCTTTTAATATACTAAAAAAAATAGATAATTTTACAAAAATGATAAAAATAAACCTATAAAAGATTTCAACTAAAAGATTAATATCACAAAAAAATTAATTAAAAAAGAAGATTTTAAATTCTTATCAATTCAAATTTTGCTTAAAATTTTTGCATGAAAACCAAAAATGAATTGTAACAAAAATAATATTATACAATACCTATTCGAAATATTCGTCCTCTAGTCGACTTAAGTTCACGACTCAAGTTAAAAACTCAAAGTTGACTTGAGTTCATGACTCGAGTTGTGGAGTTCACGATTCGAGTCAACTTGAGTTCATGACTCGAGTTGACTGGAGTACACGATTCGAGTCGACTTAAGTTCACAACTTGAGTTCACGACTTGAGTCGACTTGACTTCACGACTTAAGTCGACTTGAGTTCACGACTTCAGTGAGTCGACTAATTCGACTAACGACTCAGACTCTGAGTCAGAGGCGGGTGAACTCGACTTTTTAACAACACTAGGGGAACAAGGTATTATTTTTTAAATATACAAATGTAAATTTTTTAATGGTAAAGATATAGTTAAAACAAAAAAAAATGTACTTTGTGAAACTATAGAGGTTGTTTCAGATCATGGTAATATATACAGTTAATTTATATAATATTAAACAAATAATTAAGTTTGTAGGCTTCTTAAAACTATAGCTGAAGAAGGAGAAGGTAATCAAATGTGCATTTAGGAAAAAGGAAAATATATTTTTAATTATTATATTTCCATTAGAAGAAGCACTATTTGAAGAAATTACCTGTGGAATAAAAGTTGGTGGAGGAGAAAGTTTAATTTTTTTAAAATTGAAAAAAAATATTTTTGATAAAGTTGAAATCCTAGAGTTTTAGAGAGGAGGACACTAAAATAAACAGTGTCAAGAGAAAGGGCACAATATATAAAATTGTTTGATATATATTTTTTTGTATTTAGATGTATTTTGTGAAGATCCAACAAAAGCTATTAAATGTATAGTGAGAGAGGAAGGATATGTAGGCATACCAATTAGGGTAAAAATAATATTTTTTAAAGAATATAATATTATTTAATTTAAATGACGAAATTTTTATGGATGCAATAATACCAAAGAAAATTTGTGAACTTTTCCTTATCACAAGTAGGAACTGGAAGGTTTTTCATTCTTAATTATCTCACTCTTAATGGTTCGATTTCAAACCAAGTGGCCATTATCCCAAGATAAAAAGTGGTGTATTAAAGAGATCTTCACAATCGATCACATTGTGGGTGATGGAAACTGTTTTTTAGGTGTATCTTTATATAATATTTATTTTGTTTAACATGTTTATAGGTGTAAGTAAGGAGATATCAAATAGCCAGGATAATTATCTGAGGGAAAAGTGCGTTAGCGAATATTTCAAATTGGATATGGGAAAATTTATAGGATTCCCTGTAGAGGAATACCTAGTTAATAAAAATGTTATGGGAAACAGCGGTGGAAATATTATATATAACCACATTTGTTGCAGACAAATATATTAATTTATACTCAATATAAGTGGGTTTATTATTTAACCATGAAATTTTTTACTAATATTAAAATTTTAAAGGAAATATATATTTATGTAATCAAAATAACAATCATTTTGTTAAAATTATATCAATATGATTAATATTTATTTTTTTTATTCCATTATATTTATTGCAATTTATTTGAAGGTATAATCGGTAAGCATCTTTTTGTTATATTTATTGCATTTTATATTTTTTAGATTTTTTATTAATAGTTATTTTTATTGTCTATTACTAATAGAAACCTTTAATATTAACTGTCACTCATAAGTGTCAATATTACTAAATATATAAACTTTTAACATTATACGTCAGTCATAAATGTCAGTATTAAAGAGAGTTATTTTAAGTTAAAATCTATTCTATGGCTTAGTTAATAAATTTATTTTAGTAGCATTTTTTTTTCTTCCAGGCTATATTTAATTTTAAAATAATTCTCAGTTGTATCTTATTGACTCGGTCTATTAATATAAGAAAATTGATTTTAAGGCGCTCAGGTTTCTTAATCTTATCAATTTTAAAAAGACTTATGGGTATTCAAAACAATTTGCTAATCCTGTCTCATTAGAAAAACTTGTCAATATAAATGATTCTTTAAAAGTTCAAATAAGAAAGTTTTTCTTGTAATATGAATCGAAAATATATTGAGGGATGATGTGTAGAGGAGGCGTGACGTTGGGTACTTTATACCTGGAAAAATTTTGGCGTTTTTCCTCCAGATAAATTTCTCCCTGAAGACACTGGAAAGTAACACATTCCGGTTTTGAAAAAGGGAACTCCCTAAATTTGCATATCTATAAAGTTATATGAAAAAAAAATTGATAAGTGGCCTTGTATTAACTTACTTCCCATTTTGAATGTTCCTGCCAAATCTCCATCCGTTGTTATTGAATGAACCTGACATTATTACTATTTCTATTATATCCTCCCTTTTTAGATGTAACAAATTTTTCTCATCTTCCACTACTTCATTGTCCAAATGATCAGCGCTTCTAGCAGCAGAGGAATAGTCGTTTGGATTATAAGAGAATAATGCCTTTACATATAATTTTCTATAGGGGGGTTTTTAAAATATACATTAAAGGAAAGGATTATTAAAAAAGAGTTTCATTATATCTGTTGAGAAATACTAGGAGAACTAAACCTATAAGTATTAATTAAATATTTTAATATGATTTCAATTTCGTTTTTTTTTAAAATCATCCGACTTCTGATCTGAACGATAATATTATTCATACAATGGATACTTTGTAAGTGGATACTTTGAAATATTTTATTTGACTAAAAAGAAACATGGTATTCTTTTATTTCAAACTATATTGCATTATAAATATCCTATCAGTTATCCAAAAGATAATTGACTTTTAAAAAAAAAATCAATTTAAGAAATAAACTTACTTTTCACTAGAACCATACAATTCTTCCTTATTGTAATTATGTGTTATATTTTGATCTATATCACCGCAATTCGTTGACATAGCTGCTTCGTTAGGTCCTAAAATATAATTTTAAATATCAAGGCTAGAGAAAAAAATAACTAAAAATTAACCCAGCCTGTATAGATAAAACATGCAGTCTTAAAATTACCTATAAAATTAACTATTTAAAAATCAAATAATAAATATTCTTAAACTTTTCCTTTTCAATTGCTTTGACATTATAAAAATTCTTATAGTGTTTTATAGGGATAGAATACCTTAAATTATAATATCAATTTACTAAAGTAGTGACAAAGAACATTAGAAATAATTACTAATGAATAAAAATGTAACGACAAAAGTAACTGGCAAAAAGAAAAAAATAATATTTTTTGTTGATTATCTTTAGGCGACTTATAAAAATGTCTATGGGGGCTATAAAAAAATTTAAAATTTTTAATTAATTGTAAAAAAAAATAACAAAAAAACTTGTAATTTTTATTTTGCATAGAAAATCTTATTTTTTTGTTACCCTTAAATTTTTATAATATAAATGACTAAATAATATTTAATATATTTTTATTTTATGAAAGATATAATATAATAAATGTTAATATTTATTACATTAACCTAAATAATATTTAATGTTAGTCATACGAACATTCTGCAACAAACATTTACGGAAATTGTTAATAGCATTTTAATAAATTTTCCATACTCTGAAAAAATCGACATGATTTTTTTCTTACTTTGTTCTTTTAATATGGTTATGAGTCCTTTAAAAGGAATTATATATATATTTTTCAAACTTTGTGTAGTCTGAAAATATATCTATGAAGAAATAGGCGATCCATTTCAAAGCATCTCCCTAGAATACTAAAACATAATTTCCATCAGGTTTGGATCTCTATTAATTAAATGATCCATTATTGGTTTGTTGAAATGATTTTTTATACTTGCAATAGGGTGATCTAAAACTTTATGATAAATTTGTCTATAATATTTAATAACTGACCCGAAATAATGGTATAATAACTTAGAACATTTTTCGATTCTTAAAGGCGTTTTTTCTATTGCCTTCTAAATATAATCCCTTTACTTTTAAATTAACTTCTCCCCATATAATTATCATCATGTCGTATTGCATCAGAGTTTTGATCAGGATTTTTATTTTATATTTAACAATTTGAAAAAATAACGATGAACTTTGGATTTTAGATTTTAAAACTTCTACTCTCTCAAATAGTGTGTTATTTTAAGAAATAAGTTTTCAAAAACTTTATTTGGTGGAATAAATTTTTTAGTCATGTAGAAACCCCACCGCGAAATGTATTTATAATTTCTAATAAAAGGCTTATTTTATAATTCCTTTATAGTGATATTATTTGCATAAGCGTGTGTAGAGGGTAATTGTCATAAAGAAGTTGAATATCATTTTCATCTCAGACAAAACGAAATGTGTACATGTATTTGGGAGAATCTCGAATAAATGAAGATAAATTTTTCATAGATACTATAAAATCGCAAATTTTTACAATCGTATTAAATGAATTGTGTACCATAAGATATAATGTAATACCTGTACAAATCCAGATTCTTAATTACGAAGTAGTGATAACCAAATACCTTTCCACTAACGTACGAAGTTCCATCATAACATTGATTTGAGATGTGATATAATAATTTATTTATTTTTTATCGGGGCCTGGAGAAAGAGGAGAAATGAAAGAGCATAGCAATATGGAAATACTAATATAATTAATCTATTTTCTTTCTCATTTTTAGATATATTCATCTAATCTGTGCCTATGTTTCTTTATATGATAATTTCTCGAATTTAAAACTACTGTTTATCAAATATAATGTCTCATATACATCAAGGGCTCTTGTAGATAGTTTGTTTAGTCTAGGAAGCTTATTTAGTGGAAAAAGAGAGCACACCTTTTAGGCATCAATTTTAAAAATATTCTATGGTTAAAATAAAAATTTACTAAGTCCAAATTTTATAATCGTGGAAACGATTGTGTAATCATTTTTTTAAAAAAATATTTAATTATATTATAGGCTGTGACCTAAATATTCAAAATATAAATAAATAAATTTATTAATTTTAATGTTTTAATGTAAAAATAAAATATTGGTCTATATCATTTTTCAGAATTTACAAAAATTTATTATTTTTTAAAAAATAAAAGAAATAAATAAAATTTAGCTCAAAATTTATAAACTTGTGAAATTCTAAGGGAACAACGTAAGAATATTAATTTATATTTTTAAATTATAAGAAATGGACAGTATCTAAGCCCATTTTATAAATTTACTGAAAAATTATAGCTATATATATTATAATAATGTTTGTTTTAGTGGCAAAATATTCATTTATGGGGAATGTAAGAGTACATTGAAACCTTTGGAGTAAATTTAAAATTCATAGATTCAACAGCAAACAAGATCATATGGGAGGAAATTGGAAATATATAACCTAAATTATGAGATGAAGAAAAAATTTTCAGATGTAGAAGTTAAATTCAATAAATTATATGCTCTCATCCATCAAAAATCAGTGTAAATTATTGCTATAGAACACTTTAATAAAAGGTTCTGATGTTCTTATTATAAAAAGCAAGGATCACAATATTTTTGAATAAGGAAAATGAAGATATTACCAAACATTCCAAGCAATTGAGACGACCAATTATAACATTAAAAGACAAAAATATCGAAATTTTTTATTTTAAGAATCTAAAATGAGGTTTTAGGCATCATATTTAAATCAATTGAACAATATGTCAGTAGAACAAATTTTAAAATTAAATTTTGAAAATTTATCATTATTTTTGTAAATAAAAATTATCAATATTTTTGTATTATTTAATGTTTTTATTACAATTTTATAATAAATGATATATATTATATTTTATATGTAAAAAATATCAAGCATTTTGAATATTTTAATTTACAAAACTTTAAAAAGTTTTTGATGCTTTTGGTCAATTTTTCATATTTCCAGGGCCGTAGCCAGGATATTTCAGCTAGGGGGGCCAGCTGCTTAAAAAGAAATTTTTTGCTATTTTTATTAAAAATTTATTAATGTAATAAGAATATAAAATAATACGACGATTTTTATTTTTAAATTTTAACATAAATGAATTAAAGGATAAATTTTGTGTTATTTTTTTTCATATGCCATCAATACTAAATTTTGCTTGCGTTGATCTTTCATCGACTCTATAGTGCTCGTTTGAACCCTCTTTATTGTAGAGAAAGAGGTCACACAAGAAGCCGTTTGTACCCTAATGATGATGACTGCTGAGTAGCATTTATACAATTATTTAAGTGATGATATTGTTTTTGTACATAATATTTAGTTTAAAAATTTGTTTCTTTAACTTCTGAAGCTAATAATCCTTTAACTATTTCCATTTAATGATGTAACGTTTCCATATTTAAGTTTAATAATGATTCTAATCGGGTTATCTTATCCGATATAAAGCAATCAGGGTCAGAAGGGGACAATATATTAAAACATGATAGAAGATTACAGTCATTTTGTGTTAATCTATCTAAAAAATAAACACAAAGTAATCAATAATTTCATAAAAAATTAATTTTAAAGAACTCCAATTGGAGTCTTTTTCATAAACAAATTGTAATTTGGTCTCGACTAAAAAATCTTGAAAATTTATAGGCGTTTTACGTACCCTTGATGATTTGTGGGGAGTGAGATTAAATCTTGCTAAATGTTTTCAGCCTTAATTCTAATCAAATCAAAAGAATTATCGCTTCTTTTATTTTTTAATATATTGATAGTGGAATCAATACAATTTTAACATCCACTAGATTAGTACCTACTGACTGTAGATACTTATTTAGTGGATCTATTGTTATTGTATCTCATAAATTATAATGGCTAATATAACGTAATTTATATTAACGCATTGAGATAAAAGACCAGAGGCTTGGACTGAATCATGAGAAAACCTCTGAATTAAAAGTTCTATTAGAAAAGTAAAATAATACTTCACCAATAGCCTCAAAATTCATAAATGATGCGAGATGCTTCTAAATGACCAGTCCACCTCTGGTCTAAGAGTCTCTTAAGAGTATGGTTTGCATATTTACAGGATACGTTAAAGCTCCTAAAAAATTATACAACGCATTGTATAAATTAAAAAAATTAGAAATGATAACAATGTTATTATACCAATTTTGAACTACAAGAAGCAACATGTGGTTGTAGCAATGTATAAAAGGAACTTTTTTATTAATTTTTTTTTTGAATGGGTTTGCACTCCTTCATTTCGGTCAGATATAACGTTTACCACATTATATACCTGGCTTATTATATTCGTTGAATAAATATTTAACTCATTAAGTTGCTTTAAAATGTAATTAGTAATGCTTTCAGCAGAAAGACATTGTAAATTAATAATTTCTATTAAATTTTCTTGGACTTCTCCAGAAAAAAATATAACGAATATTTATGTCAGGTTTTAACAACCTTATGCATTTTTTGTCTAAACAGTCTTAAGACAAATAAAAGGCATCTCACTCTTGTTATATTTATCTGAAATATATTCAAGCACCATATCTGCCATAATAGATATTACTTCGTTTTGAATCTGGGGTGATGTATATTGAGCATTTTTGGGTATAAATTTTATAATTTTATTTAATTCAGGATCTTTTTGGATGGTGCATGAAAACAAATCCAGAAGAATAAATAATGTTTTCATCAGTTGTAGCATCCTTAATTTTTGTTGAACCAATCCCCACGAAAAGGTAGAGGTAGCTCCTGTATGCTAAGAACTAGCATCAAATCAAATATTGATTTAAGATAGTATAGATTACGGTTAATTTGTTGGCTTATCAAAATTGTTGTTTTCTCAGTATTTTCTTTATAATTCTAAAATATTCACCGTTGTTTTAAACAACTGTTATATAATAATAATATTGTGATTGAACCATAATAAATAAAATAATTATCATTGAATAAGTACAACTTAAACGTGATTAAGCTCCTATATAATGTCATACACAAACACACATGGAAAATGAATGATGATTTATTATTGGATAAAAATAAAACAGGATAGGAAGAAATTTACAAACTATACATGTTTTTTGAATAAATATTTAAAATTTATTATAAAAAAAATATTGGGGGGGGGGGGGGGCGGAAAAATTTCTGGAGGCCATTTTTGGGGGCCAAAGGTTTTTTCTGGGAGACAGGTTTGGGGCCAAAAAAAAATTCTGGGGGTCTGACCCCCCTCGTGGCTACGGCCCTGCATAACTCTTTTACAAAAATTTATAGATAAGTAAGTTATTAATTATTTTACATTTTTTTTATAAAAATAATATCCCATTGTTTCAGTGATTATAATATTACTAGTTAATAACCCGTCAAGAATGATGGGGTTGAGGGGTAATTAGTTAGTTTGTGTATATGGTACTAAATATGCTTTATATTAAAATTTAGGAGAAAAAGAGGTAAAATTGTTGCAATGTAACCCGTGAGCATTAAGGGTATTAGAAATATCAAAATTTAAATTTGTTAAAGGAATCATATTGGGTAAAATTAAAAATAGAGATTCTTCAAAATTTTTGAATTTTAAATATGGGCTGGACATTGGCCTAAAAAATTTTTTTGCAGACACAGCTAGACCTGATCAGAAAACCACGTCCCATGTAACTTTCCCAAAATTTTGCCATTTATTTCTATTGTAATTTAATAATAATGTCTTAAATTTAATTTTATATTTAGAATAAAATTTAAATTTGTGATAGAAATCATATTGAATAAAATTTAAAATAGATATACTTTGAAATTTTTGTATTAAATATGAGCTAGACATTGGCCTGAAATTTTTTTTTGCAGACATAGCCAGGCGAGATCAAAAAACCAAGTCCCATGCAACTTTCATAAAATTTTGCCATTTATTTCTATTGTAATTTAATAACAATGTTTTAAATTTAATTTTATATTCCATTTATTCCTATTGTAATTTAATAACAATATTTTAAATTTAATTTTATATTTAGAATAAAATTTAAATTTGTGATAGAAATCATATTGGGTAAAATTTAAAATAGATATGCTTGAAAATTTTTTAATTTTAAATATGGACCAGACATTGGCTTGAAATTTTTTTCTCAAACCTGGTTAACCCATAATAATTTTGTAATTTTTTCCCAAGCCTGGAGATAGGTAAATATCTGAAAACCATATTGTTGGGAAAATTTTCTCAAGCCTGCCAAAGACCATAATAATTTTGTTAGTTGAGAACTGAAATAAAATATATAAAAGTCATAATTCATTTAAAAATAAAATCAGAACATGAAAGTTGCATAGGCTTGGTTTTTTAATCAGGCCTGGCGATTTCTGCAAAAAAAAATTTCAGGTCAATGTCTAGCCCATATTTAAAATTAAAAAATTTTCAAGCATTTCTATTTTATATTTTACACAATATGATTTCTATCACAAATATAAATTTTATTCTAAATATAAAAATTAAATTTAAGACATTTTTATTAAATTACAATAAAAATAAATGGCATTTTATGAAAGTTGCATGGGACTTGGTTTTTTGATCAGGCCTGGCTATGTCTGCAAAAAAAATTTTCAGGCCAATGTATAACCCATATTTAAAATTCTAAAATCTTAAAGCATCACTATTTTAAATTTTATCCAATATGATTTCCATCACAAATTTAAATTTTGATATTTCTTATACATGCTCACGGTATACATTTCAACAATTTTACCTCTTTTTCTCTTAAATTTTAATATTTATATAAAATTTATTAATAAAGTATATAAAGTAAATAATTACCCTTCAACCCCGTCAGCTAATATGGTAATAAACGGCAGAATTTTAAAAATATCAGCTATTAATTAATTAATGTACATATAATTATATTTTAAATTTAATTATAATCAAGTTGGTGCATGCTTAAAACATACGACTTTGAAATGGGAGGTTTGTGGTTCGACTCTCGTAGAGAGCAAAAAAAATAACATTACACTATTTTAAATTACATAAGGAAGATACGAAAACGATCATGTTTTGATCATGGAGATTTTAGATATTGCACTATATATTTTTTCATGTATATAATATGAAATATATTAGTAAGGCATCACTAATGTTCAATATTCTAGAAGATGCCATACAGCATATCAACGCCAGGAGATATTAACAGTTCTACTGTAGCCATTTTGTGATTATCAAGAGAGGGGACCATCCCCATTCTTTGCAGGTTCTGCAGGTGCATATTATGTATACAAGAAAGGCGGATAGAGGTCCCCATTCATTGAAACAGTGGTTACTAATCGAGCGTTTAAAAGACTTTACCACTATAGCGTAAAACATTCAATAGATTCCCACCGAGTATACTCCTTCTGATGATAGAAACAGACTCTAATATGATATGCTTGACCCTAACATGATATGCTCTTTTGAGAAAAACTTTAGTATCCATGGTTTCTCTGAGTTCTCGCTAACTATAGTTAACTTATAATACAATATTAGATACGGTCGACACACCTTCTCCGATTTACGATCTACAGAACTCATCAATCTTTTCCTAGTCTTAAAACAAAGCTTATAAAAATCCTTCCCTCAAGATTTTATTCAAATCTAAAATTTAAAAAAACTATCTACATATATTATCATAACGATACATATTTTTACTTTTCTATATACGACTTTTTTATAATGTAATATTATTGTCGATCGCTTTTCTATAAATTTATATACAATTTATCTAGTTTTACTTTATACTACTTATGTTTTTCAAATAAAAGTGCTGAGCTATAAAACCAAGACACTCTCTAAAAATTTTCCTTTTACCTTAAGGATAGGTATAATATTTTAAAAATTACCCTCAAGGTCATTTATTATAGATGCTTTTACTATAAAAGAACAATGTTTTTTTATTAATTTAAGATGAAAGCCAGTCTGAGAATTAATATAAATAACCACTACAAGATGTCACATTAAAAATTGGGAGGTGGGGCGTATGGTTATACTAAATAATTATTTTATATAATTAAACCAAATTGATTTTGATATCAAATTCAGTATTTTCCTAACCCAGAATTCATAGTTAGCGCAAATTCGCGGCGAAGTATACAAAAATACGGAGAATACTTTTGGGTGTATGTTTCCTCATATATATTATGGAAGGTTTTGGCAGTAGCCCCTACATTTCTGAGTGATGGAAGCAGAATACCCCCCTGAAAAGTACCCCCTCCTTCGAAAAAATGGTTAATTATTTTTTGACTCCTAAATTTCAGAAATAATTTTTATAGCATCAATCTTTAATATATATTATAAATAAAATGTAAAATAATATACTTATATTATTTTTAAAATAAATTAGACAAATAGGAGAAGAGAAAACGAATGAATTTATAATTTCATCTATATTTAAATGTTTAAATAAAAAAATTTCCATTGATAAAATAGTTAAATTATTAAGAAATGGATCTTTCATGGTACTACGAAGTCTTGTTTTAATTAATTTAAATGACTCTTTTGGCTAATGGTTAATAAATATTTATATAAAATTTTTAGGGAAAGCAGAAAAATTTTAAAGTAGACGATAAGTAAACGAATAGTTTTTTCAGCCTGAATAATTAAGTCACAGAATTATCATCATCATCTGAAGATACTAAATAATGTATTTTATAAGATAAGTACAAAAAATTAAATATTTAATAAAAAAAATTACTTTGCTATTCGTCCAATTTTGAGAAATATTCTTAAAAGCTACTATATCAAAGCTTTTTTTTATATCGTTAAAATTAAGCCCACCATGTCTTCTTCTAATGTGGTCTGTCCATTTATCATCTCTTATATTATGCCATGTGCAATTATTAATTAAGCATTTGTATTTTTTTTGGTTAACATTTTTGGGCATATTTTGAAATTGAGAAAAAAATTTTATTACAAGAAATCTTGGATAGCAATCCAATTTGCCAAACATCTGCCAAAATTTATTAAAATGTAATAATAAGACCTCTCACTTATTATTTAATTTAATCTGTATTAACGGAATTACGAGTTAGTCATAAACCAGAAATCACTTGGTTATGGATGGGTGTAGTAAAACAATAAAAGAATTAAATTTAAAAAAAAGGAAAAAAAAAGTACCCCACTCAAATTTTCAGAAGAAGTTGCTTCGGACCCCCCCCCCTTAGTTGTGGGCTTTTATACCGCTTTTTGCTGCTTAGGTTATATTTTTTTATTTTAAATTTTGGAAATCATATAATAAAGATAATTAATGAGATATATACAAATGTTTAATATAATTAAAAGGTAACTAGTTACTTTGTCATTACATTTAAAAAATACAACAGTAATTTAATGAAAATATATAAATAGTTATCGCCACTAGTTATTTAACATCACTAAAATGCATCTATACGATCAATTTAGCAAGGAATTTAAATTATGACACTTAACCAAAAATATTTTTTTAACCTTGCAAAGACATATTTACTCTTCTAGACGATTGTGAAGATGAAGTGGATTGAGATCCAATTCCTCCTTGTAACCCATGGATTCTTGTGTTATTACTATACTTGTTTTCTGATTAATATTATTTATTCTATAATTATAATGTATGTCGTAGCTTATTAAAACATTTATTATAATCCGTTTTTCATTAGGGTGTGTATAAATCTTTCACATTTAAATATTTTACATCGCACATCTTTTAATTTTTAACAATTTGCTTTTGCTGGAATTTTATTCTAGGAAGTGTATAGTATAAAGCTATAAATTTCCGAAATTGTGCTCTCCTATTTTGAATTAATTTTAATTAAATTAATTTATATTAATTAAAATTTAACCCAAAATTTTCTAAAATTAATTGATACTTCTACATGATGGAATACAATTAGGCAAAAATTATGCATTTAAAATTAAGAATACCTCTATAATTATATAAATTTTAAAGATTCCTCTATACCCTCCTATTCCTCCATACCCTTCGACTATTAAAGATCTGCAATGCTCGGCCCGGTCTGTTTTGGTCCTTAAGAAATTTTGTATAATTTGTCTGCCCCGTTAATTTTTTGCCCGGCTCGTTAAAATTTTACGTAAAGTTCGCCAATTTTTTGTACAAATCCGGCTATCAAATTTTTAATATCTATATCTTATTTTTTCCCCCAGTGTGCCAATTAAGGCTCTTATATCTCTCCAATATGGCTATCCATTTCTTTCCATAACAGTAATTTTATAAATCAATGTTTGATATCTGTATGATGTATTTGTAGTTGGATTATATAATAAATAATAAGATTTCAAAATATTAGGTTAAATTCAAAAAAATATATCAAATTTTTTTTTTTACAAAAAATCAGAGATTTTGAGGTCCTGCCTAATTTTTTATGTATATATTTATTTTACACGACTTTGGGCTAAGCTGCAGATCTCTAATATACAAACATCTAACTCATTTTAACCTCACTGGAGAAATCACAAATAAACAGGTTCGAATCACTATTTTCTCCTATATTTCTTCCTTTAACTAGTTCGCACATATATTAAACTTTTCAAATTATATAGTTGACCAAAAGATAACTAAAATTTTTGCTGTGTAAGAAATTTTATGAAGAGAAAAAAATATTCCAGTGTTAAGGAGATGATTATCATCTAACTCGAGAAGATAAATGAATATCACACATTTATAAGAAAAGAATGGAAAAAGTTTATAATTATATAAGGTACCTTCAGCTATTGCATACAACCTCGGGCTGTTAATTGATTCATTGACTCCATCTTTATGTTTGTTATTTATTCCCCCGTTAGTATTAGGGCAATACAAGCTTTCCACAGGTCTAGAAATATTTCTATTGCTTGTGTAAATAGGTTGATCGTTCAAGACAGCATTTAGATTAATAGGATCTTTTTGTAATTTGAAATATATTTATATTATATATTAAGGGTTTAGCAAATTCAGGGCTATACTTCATTTTTTATATTTGTCCCAAAAAATCCCACACGAAATAAAAAAGTATTTATGCCAGGCCCAGCCTGAATTAAATATATTTAAAAAAATTGTTTTTTACCATTACTTTATGTTTTATTTTTAATTTTTTTATATAAAAAAAATAGTAGACATTAGAGATCCGGTATCCGGCCCGAACAGGTTTCAGGCCGGGCCTATTTTAAAAAAAACTGGTTTCGGGTCGGGCCCTAGAATTTTTTTAAAAATATATCTAAATTTATCAATTTTATGTTGAATTTTTTATGTAAAATAAAAATATTTGATTTTATTTATAGAAACTAGACCCCATATAACATATATCGTTTATTTTGAGTAATTATAAAAATTAATTTCTATATTTAAATAAATTCCAGCCGAGCCGGGCAGGTAAATTTTTTCAATTCGGGTTCGGGCCGGGCCGGCAAAACTTTTTAAACTAAACTTTTTTAAAAAAATTTCGGGACCGGCCGGGCTTGAAAAATTAGGCCCGATGCATATCACTAGTAGACATTGCATTATTATACCCTACATAAAATATAAATGTCGCCTAGTTTCCTATAAATAAATAAATTTTTTAATTGTAAAAAAATTATTCTACACGCGAACAAAAAAATATCGGCATTGTGTTTCTTGCAAAAATTTTAAAATATATTAATTTTATTTCACAAAATTGAATCATATTATACATCTAAATTTAAGCCTGATGTAATTTTTAAGACAATATTAGAAATTTTTTTAAATAACCCAGCTCGACGCCAGTTTGGGCTGGGCCGGATTCGAGCTAGGCATACTATTGTATACATCTCTAATTCATATTCTAAGACCAGATGTTTGATAATAATATTGTTTCAGGTTATTATTTTTGAAGGAAAGAATATTGTGAACCAGAATTCCGTTTAGCCTTTACTTTAGGGTTTGTGGTTCGGTTTGGTCTTAGAAAATCGGGTACAGACCACTAGTATTTTTTTTAAAGAAAAATTATTGCCTGAAATTCCAGGATAGGGACTCTATACATGCTAGATGATTCCTACAAAATGAAAAATCTTTCGAAATTAAATGTGCGCTAGTGTTGGTAAACGGCTATTTTGCCAAGATATATTAAGCAAGCCTCGAGATTTTGTTAATAGATTTCTAAACCTTTCTATATTCTAAGCAAAATCTGCAGGTTGGGTAATATTTTAGGCTAAAGGCTTAGCCGTTTTTAAAAGAGCCGTTTTTAAAAGAGCCGTTTAACAAGACAAATGCGCACTATAAAGATGAAATTTTAAAATTCGCTAAAACAGATTAATTTTTCAAAAACCTGCTATAGTATAAATTATAAAATGGTTCCATTTACATTTAATTAATGTATTTCTAAATCAAATTTTAACTTGACTAGTATCTCATTAATAACTCGGAATTTTAACAGTGAAAGGAATAAAAAAAAATTGCATTTTTAGCAATAGTATTACTAATATCATATTAATTTAAGAGGATACAACTTTTATATCAGGTAATTAGATTTGCGTTTTTAAGTTTATTTTAAAAAAAAATTGGTTGTATAATTTATATTTTATATATTTTATTGTAGCTTTTATAGTTGATATATATGTTTTCTAATAAACTTTATTCAACCTAGTTCATTCACATACATAAATTATAACTTGATAGTTAACCCCAAAGGTAGACACGTTAAATTGCATCAATGTCAAAGTCGATACCACGCCGCCTTTCCATTAATAAACTAATAAAAATTTATTTAAAGCTCAGATCTCAAACAATTTTGAATCATGTAATCATTTAACAGGCGATAGTTTAAGTCCCGATAGTCAAACAATTCTCTCGCTTTGAGATTACATATGCATGTCAGCTTTCCCAAGCAATATTAATAAAAACTAACACCTTAACAGAAGCAAAAATAAAATTTAAAAAACTGACTTTATTTTCTCACAATAATTAAATTTACCAACAGACTTTTTTTTTCTTTTCCACCGTCATTTTCACTTTTTAATACATTAGATCATAACTTCAACTCTGGAACTCAAACGATTTTTTTAGCCCAAGACCCTCACGGCCCGATGTCTAATTTTTTTTAGATCTTAGCCCGGCTCCTGGATGCCTTAAATTTAAATCTTAACTTTGATCATTAAATGATGTTTATCTACTTTATTATTTATTATAAAATATGATAGGATATGAAGATGAATCGTAAATATTTACCATCTCCAGATTTTTTAAAACTTTTCTTATTCTTTTAATTAATTTCATAATTGTGATATACAGGTAAAAAGGAAGAATAGGAACGAGATATAACATTAATATTATTAGGGCTCTAACCTATATATTGATGATGTGGCAACCGGTCGGCCTTGCAGGAGATACTAATATAAGGTTTCCTTTTTAAAGTATTTATTATTTTTATATTTTGCTTTAAATAATATTAAAGTTTAAATTAAAAAACACGGGAATGATAACTAATTATCCTGAATATAGTTAGGTAATTGCCCTATTTTAAGACTTTATAGCCGGAAATTATCATATTAGATTCGGTTTTTTCTTAAAATATATGGAGCAACTTTGAAAAAATAAGGTATAGATTAATTCACGCTTTAATCTTCGTGTATTTTGTTCAGGAAGAACTTGTAGATTGAATCTAAAATTACTCGATTTTTAGGCATTATCCAACTATAATCCTGAATATTATAAGGGAACCTGTAAGTTAACATAAATTTTAGACATGCAGAGATAAAATTATTCAATTAGTTTTGGAGCCAGATCTAGACCAGATTTTATAAATTTGGGAACATTTTAGGGCCCTTGTCCCATTTTATGCTGTTTCGGCTGTATATTTTGTAAATTGTTTAGAAAAGTAAATGGGAAATATTAGTAATATAGATAATGTTACGGTTTTATATATTTTTCAACTGATTATTTGATATTAATCGCGGACAGAAATGTCTTAAACAAAATTACCCAACGACAAAAGACACCGGACAAAATATTAGAAATATATTTAAATGCTTAAAAAGAGGGTAATTTTAAAAATATTTACCTTTTTGAGCGTTTATAAATATTATTTGAAAATCGGGGTATTTTTGTACGGTGTCTTTTGGGAAACTTTCTGTCCGATGCCTCTTTGCCTAGGAATTTCCATCCGCTATTCAATTGATATTGCAAAGGTAATCTATTTGACATTTTTTTCTGAAACTAACTTGGACGAGAGTGGGGTATGGTTTAAAGGGTCGCCAGATACGGAATAGGGTTAATAAATCTAATAAAAACTATTTAATAAATCGGGTGGTTATTAGATAAATTGTTATATGCTATCATGTCAACTGATGTCATTAATAGTCTTTTACATTGATATGTATAAAACTTTCTTATTATCATTAAAATATCGCAATTATATATATACCTATTATTATGTTTTATTGCATCATAATATATTCTTTTTTGGAAAAAAGTTTATAAAAAATATACATTACTAGATATCTTTTTTAGCTTAAGTACTTATTGTGCAATATTTTATCAACCTGGATTTTTTTTAAACATTATTCGAGCCGGCATACAGGTATCTTCATAAATACTAGTAATATATAAAATATCATAATACACTATAATCATGATATATCTATGTTATAATATTTGTTCATTTTATATTATATATATAATATGTTTAAAGATATTATAATGATAATTGATATTCATATAATTTAAGGAATTTATGAATAAATCACAAGTAATCTAATTTGCTTAAGACAAACTTTCATATCTATCTATAACAAGTGGGGGGGGGGGGGGGGGGGGGGTAGAATTCTCCTTAGTTATCGTCATGGCGGTATTTAAGCTTAGAATAGTATAAATTATGTTAGGCACTATATAGTAGGGGAGACTGGTGTTAGGTAAACCGTGGGGCTTGGCAAACCATTTAATATTATTTTAAAATTATAAACACTAGAAGGTTAAAATTTTATCCTAATATAGATTTTATTAGTTTACATCTATAGACAAAAAATCTTTTGGAATGATTAATTATTAAAAATTTTATTTAAGAAATAAAATTTTGATGAAATTTTCTAAAGATTTTTACATAACATTTATTAAAATATATATTCATTTATATATAAATTAAATTTTATAGCAAAGTTTAAACACTCTTCTATAATTTGGGAAAGTTTTATGAATATTTATTATGTCTATATAGTATTTCAATCATTATTAGTAAATTTAGAGCTAGCGGGGCCTGCTAAACCATACATGTCAATCCATTTCAATAATTTTTTTTAGCAATTATTACATTATTCGATATGGTGCGAAAATATAAATCCAAAAAAATTAATATAGGAGAATCTTAATATTGATAATTATTTAGAAGTATATAAAAATTTAATGAATTAATATTATAATTGTAATTAGGCTATCAGGGTATATGAAAATTGTAGATCAACAAGGAAGACTAGCCAACTTACAGGTAAATTTATCTACGTTATCTGTCTTATTTTTAAGATATAATCACAATAATTTTATGTAATTTTTAAACAATATAATCAATTTTTAGCAATATTTAATAATAGAAATTATGTAAATATTTTTATTAAATGTAATTTATAAATGATCTTATATTTTAGATTGATTACAATTTAGATGAAATATAGTATTATTGTATTAATTTTATGTAATTCTTAAACAATAAAATCAATTTTTAGCAATATTTAATAATAGAAATTATGTAAATATTTTTATTAAATGTAATTTATAAATGATCTTATATGTTAGATTGATTACAATTTAGATGAAGTATAGTATTATTGTATTAATTTTATGTAATTCCTCTTATCCTATCCTTGAAAAAACCTCTTATCCTATCCTAAACTACTATATGAAACTTACTCAAATACTCATCTAATCTATTATCATATACTATAATCATTTAATTTAGATACCATTTATATATATATATTAATTGAATCTTTTTGAAACAGTTTCTTATATATATTCTATCTATCATCGTGTGTGATTGCTATTCTTACAAGGCGGATTCTCTGTAAGATATAGAATCGGCACGGTAATCATAATTAAATTTTTAATAAAGTTTTCAATGAAGGACCACAATATTAAGATTATCTCTTTAAATATAAGATCCCTGAATGAGAAACTAACTATACTTAGGCAAATTATGAAAGACCAACATTACGATATCCTCCTTTTACAGGAGACCCACCTTAAAGTAACTGAGGTAAGGAACCTCTTAGATTACACCTTATATTGCAGCTCAAATACAGAACACGTATCGGCTGGGGTGGCGATTATGATACATAATAAACTAATAAGATTCGTAAGCTTCAACCCAATTTCCAGCCGAATATGCTGCCTTACCCTAAACTTAGGATACAAAAAAGTCCATTTGTTTAATATATACGCGCCTCACAATGATAGCGTTTTCTATATGGAATTGGAGAATGTCTTAAAGGAACTACCGCATCGGGATGGCATCATTCTAGCAGGTGACTTCATTGCTTCAGTAGGTAAATCTAAGAACTCTTCCAGCCTTGGAAACGCCACATTAATACAAAGCACGAACCCCAACGGTATAAGGTTAATAGAAATCTGCGAGCTTTTCAACTTGAAAATTGGAAATACTTTCTTCAATCATCCAACTCATCACATCATGACTTACAAGAGTCCTTCCTTTGGCATTACCTCACAGATAGATTTCTTTATAATTTCCACTAAGATTTTCAAATGGGTGAAAGACATCAAGGTAATCAGTAAACTAAACCTTACACTTTTTACGGATCATTATCCACTGGGCTGTGAACTCAAAATTAACAACAGTATCTTCCCAAATCACACTAGACAGAACAGTCTAACCACTGTAAAATACATAGCTAGAAAAGACTTGGCACAACTAAATGACTTAGAGGTGAAAGAAGAGTTCGTCTCTAAATTAACATCATGGAGAAACTCAGTAAATGGCATGATAAACCCAAATCTGACCTGGAAGGACATTAAGCAGAATGTATTAGGTAGTATAACATCATGCTTAAGACCACGCACCAAGCGCAGAGAGTATACAAATAATTAAGAATCTCACAACAAATATATTCCACCATCAATTCGCAAGACATTATAGGAGGTACATTACCCACCGCATAAGAGCTGACAAAAGACTGTTTATTGCTAACTTATCGAATTCTATCCAATTCAATTTTGATAATAATAATATTTAAAAGGCCTTCCAATCTCTAAAACTACTCACCACCTTTAAAACTAATCCTTTACCAAGACTACAATTAAACAACAACAAGATTATAACTGACCCTAAGGAACAATTAGACTTATGGATAGACCACTACATGAACCTCTACAAAACAAGATGTGATTACCCCTTCCAATCACCCAGTCAGAATTTGAACAAGTCCAATATAGTCGGTGCCATCAAACGTCTAAAAATGCATAAAGCTGCTGGAGCTGATGGAATTTTTGCAGAACTCTGGAAGATAGAGATAGACCTAAGTGCCAGCTTACTACTTCCCCTCTTTAGGGAGATTTGGAATAGGGGCAAGTTTCCTGACGAATGGATGACATCAATTATACTAAACTTCCCTAAAAATAAGTCCCCAAACTGCCTTAAAGATTACAAAGGTATTGCACTAATTCCAGTCACACTAAAAATGTTCACATACATCATATCAGTCAGGATTAAACCAATCATTAACAGGTTCCTTTCTAATGCTATCACAACATACAGGAAGGGCAGAAATACTACGGAGTTGACTATGGCACTTAAGGTCATTCTGGAAAAGGCCATAATGCATAAATCCCCCATCTTTGCCCTGATGATTGATTTAAGTCAAACCTTTGACTCCATAATTCAGAATAAGATATGGCCCTTGCTGGAAAACATTGGAATAGATAAACATCTGATAGCGCTAATTAAGATAATTTACGACAATCATAGCGTACTCAGCATCTAAATATGAAGTCGCAACCTTATAGGGACCTCAAACAAGGTTGCATCCTTTCACCTAATTTTTTTAATGTAATAATGAATGATATCCTAAATAAATCCTTTAAACAGGAATATGCACTCAACACATATTACAGTGATCAACAACACCTCAATGATATGCACAACTCTTTAAACTTTCTATATTATGCTGACGACCTATGTATTCTAGCCAACTCAGAATACAAATTAAGAAATATTTTATCATTATTTGTCAACAACTGTGATGGATATGGTTTAAGAGTAAACTACACAAAATCCAAACTAATCACCTGAAATACTGATGCGAGTCACTTAAACCCCTTTAACTTTGAGGGTAATACGATAGAATTAGTGTCAGATTTTAAATACCTAAAAACCAGGATAACGTCATTAGGCCTCACCTTTTTAGATACGAAATCGAGAACGAATAATTCTAGACTCCGCTATCATCAACTGTCGAAATTATGGTCATCCAATTAATATCAACTAATTTAAAAATAAGACTCTTCAAGTCCCTAATTGTACCCATTTTTACCTACGGCCTGGAGACTTGGCAAGACTCAAAAAGTAACATCAGCACAATTCAGACTTTTATAAACAAATGCCTTAGAAGAATCACCAAAACGTATTACCCATACAACACATCAAATACAACGCTCTGGAATAGAAGCGACATCCTACCGAACAATCGTCTCATACCCTTGAGGAGACTAGAATTACTAGGCCATAGCTTAAGACACTCGCTGGAAAATATGATATTCTCGTCCTTGAAATGGTGCCCAGGAAGAAAACCCCTAAATACTATTGGTTGGCGAAATGTTTGATATACCTCTCGTTTGCAGATTTCATGGCGCTCAGTAAAAACAAGAAACACCTAAAGGAACATTTACAATACATGCTAAAATATGGCCTAAATTAATATCGCAACCGTTCTTCACCTTTACGTTCTTGCAATAAATGGAATAAGTGTATTTGATAATGATAATAACCTGAACAACAACAACATAACTTAACTTCCTTTATTAACCCACGACCTTCCTTTCTGGACACACGATATCGGCGACGATAATGATAACAATTACGAAACTATTAGTTGTATAACAGACAATGAGAAGATAAACTGGCTATAATAATAACGCAGTAAATCGGACGAACCCAAATACCATTGGCACAGCACATACAAGATCTACAGGACATACAATATTTTGGCACACCGAACAACAAACAAGGAAGAGACTCTTCATGCAAACTTAACATAAACTCTCAATACTTAACAAGATATAAGGGTTATTTTTTATGTTGCCTCACTAAATACCACATAAGGATGCAGGTACATTTTTTATATAACATTATTTTTATTTTTTCCTTAACACTATTCTGCCGGAAACGGAACTAATACATCACCATTATTGTACTTCTTCCTTCTTCACTTTGCTAACAGGCTACATAGTGGTACCGTCCACTATAATAAAACGGGTAGACATCATGTATGGGATCTATATACTAGTGAAAATACATGATGCACGCTTCAACTCCTGGTGGTAATGAATGAATGAATTTATAAATGATCTTATATTTTAGATTGATTACAATTTAGATGAAATATAGTATTATTGTATTAATTTTATGTAATTCTTAAACAATAAAATCAATTTTTAGCAATATTTAATAATAGAAATTATGTTAATATTTTTATTAAATGTAATTTATAAATGATCTTATATTTTAGATTGATTACAATTTAGATGAAGTATAGTATTATTGTATTAATTTTATGTAATTCTTAAACATTAAAATCAAATTTTAGCAATATTTAATAGTAGAGAATATGCTAATAAAATTTAAATGGTAATGGTAAAGAGATTATCATTTTTAAATTTTATGTTCTTAAATGTTAAACTTATAATTAAATAATTATATATTTTACTTGACATTTTTATTTTAGGTATTCCTAGATCAAACTTTATGAAATATTATAAGAGATATCAAGAAAGTGGCATACTTACTAGTGTAGGACAAAATAATAAAAAGAGGATATTCACAGAAGAAGAAGAGGGAGATATAACTAAATATCTGATTCAATCTAGCCAAATTTTTTATGGCCTTTCAATTAAAAAGGTATAGTTTATTCTTCATTATTTTATATTGTTTTTTAGATAAAAATATTAGCCTACCAAATGGCAGTAAATATGAAGAAAAAATTTCCTAAATCTTGGAAGGACAATTCAATGGCTGGCCATGACTGGTATTTAGGATTTATGTCAAGAAATCCTACTCTCTCCTTAAGATTCCCTGAAGCTACAAGTATGGCTAGGGCAACTGGATTTAATGAAGAAAATGTTCTATACTTTTTTGATTGATATAAAAGTTTATTAAATGATTTGTTAAGTAAATGTTTACATTTAATATTTAGGAATATTAGATGAACATAAATTAGAATGTATGGCAATTTACAACATGGATGAAACTGGACTTACCACAGTTCAAACCCCATCCAAGATTATTGCACAAAAGGGTCAAAAACAGGTAGGATCTATTACTTCCGCAGAAAGGGGTACCTTAATAACATTAACACTTGCTGTAAATGCAATTGGTCATACAATTCCTCCAATGTTTCTTTTTCCCAGAAAAAAATATTATGACTATTTTGTTAGAGATGGTCCATCTGCTCTATAGGGGTATCAAATGGTTCTGGATGGATGCAAGAGGAGGATTTTATTATTTTTTTGAAGCATTTTTCTAAACACACTCGGTATACTCCAAAGTCCAAAGTTTTATTAATCCTTGACAATCATATATCACACTACTCCTATTCAGCTGTCAAATTTTGTATAGATACGGGAATAATTCTATTATCTTTGCCACCCCATTGCACCCATAAATTACAGCCTCTTGATCGATCTGTTTTTGGGCCTCTCAAAAAATATTACAATAATGCACTCAGGAAAATTATTTACAATTTATGATATTCTATCGGTTATTAAGGATGTCTTGCCTTTAGCATCACCTCTCAATATACCAAATGGTTTTAAAGCATGTGGAATATATCCACTGAATACAGATATATTCAATAAAGAAGATTATGTGGCCTCAGTTTATGGAGATTCTATATGTGAACTTCCAAAAAGCCCATTATTAGAATCAAGCTCAGTATATTTGGTATTAAAAGATATTTTAAATACTAATAGAAACTTAGATATATGTTATGATACTCCATCTACCTCTTATGTTCATTTAGATAATATTCCTGGACCATCGTGCAATTTATCAATATCCTTGCCTCATCCCAAAAAGGAAATAGTCAGGAGAGTTAAAAGGAGAGCAGAGATATTTACATCATCTCCTTATAAAAAGAAATTAATTGAGAAAGAAAAGTAAATAATGGAAAAAGAAAATATTAACAAGAGAAAAATAGTGAAAAAATTATTCACAAAGATATTTGTGTTTGTTGTAAGCTGGAATATATCAAACATCATAATGGTGAAGAGTGGTACCAGTGCAGAATGTGCCACGAATGGGTACATGGTACATGTGCTAATTTTGATAAATTTTTTATATGTCCAAAATGTGTATTAAATTAACCAAAATTAAGTTTAAATTTTTATATATAATTAGCTTCAATTTATATGTATTATGATATTTTTAACAATAAAAGAATAAAATTATAGTATATGTATCATTATTAATAAATAAAAATACATTTCAATTTATTATGGCCTAAAAAAACCATTGGTTTAGGAAACCCCTTGAAGTGGTTTGCCTCACCCCGCTATTGGGGCTTGTTGGGCAAATTTACGACTTTTACAAAAAATAAAATTTCAAAAAATTGATTATATTCTAGAATTTTTTTATAAGGCACCTTTATAGAGTATAGTTTTAGGTATCCAATCATATATTGCTTTTTATATTATCTAAAAAAACCAGGAGCTATAAACAATTTTGTAAAAATCGGTTCACCTAACCCCAGTCTCCCCTACATACTAAATATATATATTCTTTTTTTCTTTTTTGTATTATATTATTATTTAATATAATAAAATAAAATTTAAAAAGGGTAATCATTACAAATAATAGTTCTTCTTTATTTTAACTAGATTTATTTTTTACTTGATTCAAAAGCTTGTCTCAAATTGACGTGCAGGTCATAATCTGACGACATCTCGTAATTACTGCACGAACCATTTATGCTACGATTTTTTGGAGTTAGATCATATAACGAATATGATCTATCGTTTATCTTTTTTTAAAATACAATTTTTTTAAAAAATTAAAAATGCAATTTAAAAGAGTTGAAAAGCAATCATACATAATGTGACAATTGTTAAAAAAAACCATTGTACAATATACTTCCGAAAATACACCGAATAATTTTAAATGATATACTATTTATTGCAAAGTAAGACATCTAAATATAATACATCGATCGACTTATAATAAGTAAGGTTCAGGTTATATAATTTAGTCTTTCCTGGTAAATCTAGATAAAATAATTTCCTGCAACATTATTAGTTTAATTCTTGAACATAATTTTTTTTTTAAAATAACTTCTCTCTCACCAATATTGGTTTGGGGCTCAAAATAATATAAAAAAAAATTGTCACAGTATTCATAAAAAAAAAAATCTCAAACTTTTAAATTTTCCTGTAATATCTTGTTCAAATCCGCGCAAGATCGATAATTATTAGACAATAGCGAATTTTCTTTGACTAGCAAGTCAGCTATATCATTTATGTTATGGTTGTTATTGTAAATCGATTGATTATTTTCGAGCATCTGTATAGCGGATATATTGTATCGTCGGTTATCATGCAATAATAAATTGGTTTCCCATTCTGTTATTTTAGGTCCGAACAACAAGTTGACCTATAAAAAAGGGGCATGGGTGAATGAATTAGTTTAGTTAAAAAACTTAATTATTTTAACTTTATTAGATTCCTTTTTTATCTGATAATAATTTCTTTTAAAAAATAATAAACAAGAGAAATTGGGGCTAGTAACAATCTCATTTTGAATTAAAGCACTGGGATTTATAAATTATTTTCTATTATAGCTTTAATATGGACGAAAAAATTCTTCATATACAAATTAAAATTAAGTATACCTTTCTTTTATAAGAAAAAAAGTTAACAAGCATTTATGTTTCTATAACCCCGTAAAATTAACATTTATTATAGACCTACGCCCATCACTTGGTCCCCAAGGCTTGAATTTTTATAAAAGAATATATAGAAAAAATCTCAAACGAATATTTATTTTATTCTCTATTAACATTCAGCAATAAATTCCATAGTTTCGTGGTGGTTATCTATTTTATTCTATTTATTACAAAATGTTATAGTAAAATAAATATGAAATATTTCGTACTTCTAATTTTTTTAAAAAAACTTTTCTTAATTTTTTAAATTCATTTAATCAAGCAAAAGAAGGCAGAATATGAAGGAAATACAAAATTAATATTTTTTTAGGCCATGAGTCTAGTGGGGTTGACGGGGCCCTGCAGCACTCTAGTTATTCTTTAATCATAATTAGTAAATTAAGAGCTAGTCGGATGGCTACCAGGGAACTTTAAACTCTAAAAAATTTAATTTAGTTATTTTAGGGATTACTTATATTACCTGTATAAACTTTTATAAGATATTACAAAAAAATACAATTAAAAACAGCTTTTTATGTATAAAATTTTATTATAATAACCAAAATTATGTTTAGATTTCTACGTGTAGATAATTTGGTTCAATTTTATAGTAGCGTGTTAGTTTGATCAATAAAATATTAAATTTATAGGAGTTGTAACAAATTTCGCAAAAGAATTAGTTTGACAAGCCCGGTCTACAAGGAGATTTTAAGAAACATAAATTGGTGAAAATTTTATTTGGTAGGGTTGGAATAAGTAGAAGCACATTAATTAGTTTAGGAAATGGAGTGGTAGGATTGTTTTAGATATTAGGAATAGGAAATATAAATGACATCAGAATCAAGATAGTAAGGATGATATGTAAATAAATTGGGATCTTATATAAATAATTAATTTGCAAAAGTTTATAGAAAAATAAAATTAAATTCTCTTTTTTTTTACCTTAGATGTTTCGGATAATAGGCATTTGATTCTATTAAATTGCTTGTTCAGTATCTTGGTATAGCAATCTTTCTCCGTTTTGTAAGCCTTTTTATATTTTAGAAAATAATTTTGCTAGAATTGATCGCTTGTTTAAATTAACTCTCATTAAAAATAAGAATCATATTTAAATAAAATTAGTTCAATTAGTAAGAAGAATTGATCGAATTAATTATTTTTGACGATTTTCATTGATTATGGTGTAAAAATGAATCACATCATTTAAAAGTCAGAAACGAGTAGGCTATATACTTAATTAAAATATTATATGTTTATTTCAAAATTATTCATATTTTATAAATTTGTAATAAATATATTAACTGAAATAAATTAGAACCAAATTGATTTATATTTTTAATCTGAAATTTAGTTGTGATAATATATACTTTTATTCAGAACTTTTTAATATTTATTATTGTAGGTATTCATTCCTATTCTATAAAACTAGGTCATTTAGTCTACAAGGTCATTAGGCGCTAACACATCTATTTTTATTGGCAGGTATTTCATAATTAGGTTTGAGTTTTGTTAAAATTTGGGCGAAGAATTAAGGAAAAATATATAATTAATATTTATTTTCAATAATTTTTTTAGGCCCTTGCTCCTTTCTAAATATAAAACCTTACTGGTCTTATTACCTCATTTTCCTATTGATTCAACTAAAAGAAGCACTGTGTGCGGCCGATCTAAGAGACGATATGTTTTGGAAATAGAATAATATCATATGCAGATGACAAGTTGTAATATCCAAAAATATAGAAGAAACAACATAAAACCAGAGGAAGTTAATTTTTAAAACTAGAGCCATAGCACGATACTTTTAAATATGGGATATAACAACATTGTTTTGGCTATAATAAGAAAAATTATAGTCTATTTATTTAAATAGGCGTTTTTAAATATTTCTACCATACCATATTTTTTTAAAAAAAGAAGATATATATTACTTATAATAATTTTATTATAAGATTAGTAATTTTATATCATGTAATTGTTTTTTTTCGCTGCCATTTTTTTTATGCAAACTGTGCATTAAGAACAGCAAGTCCCGACCAGAAAGTAATTTATTGAAAATATTTTCACCGACTGGACCAGGCCTGAAGTTCGCAGGGCACTTGTACACAATTATTTTAGAGGCCGGGTTAAAATATATATGGGTCAAGCCGAAAAACCTTTTAAAGATTTACAAGCCGGTTCGGGCTTCGCTGACAAAAATACATTTTTAAAAATAAATTAATCTTTTCAGTCTTTATGATTTTTTTTTTGAAAGAGAGAACAAAGCCCAAGGATGCTAACTATAATGGGATAGCTGGTTAAAGCAATAAATTAAGTAGAAAATTTTCTACATAAAATTCGAGGAAAATGGCAATGACCCGATAATGGAGTATAGGATATGAGTTTTGACTTAAATATTTTTTATAATTATTGTAATATATAATTAATTTTATGTGGGAAGTATAATAATAATTAAGCTTTGTTTTATATTTTGCATACCTTTTTTAGTGAATGGATCCTGTATTCATCCAATTCCTTGATCATTTCTTTTAGTTGCCAAGTGGTCTGTAATAGTGGATTTAATAATTATCATAGAATAATATGTGAGATACAGATTCTTCAATCAGATTTATTTTTGAAAATTTAATAATGTATTTTATTATATAATTACTATATTACTAGTGTAGAGCAATAATCGGTTAATTCGGACTGAACCGTGGTGGTTTCTAAAATTGGTTACATGGTTGGTCTTTGCAATCGGTTCTATATAGAACGAATTAAAAATTGTATTGATATCCGGTGGACTTAGTAACTAAGAGAAATAGCTTATCAAATAAGAAGATGCAATTTATCATGAGGTCATGACTTATAAATTGAATATTTAATACAGAAAATTTTCAAAATAATTTATGAAACTGTCTTATTATTCTAATATAATAATACTCACATGCTGTTGGCCGATACCACCGATACCAAAACAAATAGTACTGTAGTTAAATCGGTTGAAAAAAAACAGGTAAATATAATTCGTCATTAAAAATAAATAAAAACTTTTTTATTTGATTTGCACATTTAAAAAAAATATATGTATATATATAAAGTCAGAGTTGTTAACGCTCCTTTTTAAAGTAGCTAGCTTCTGCTCCTACCTTCTCAAAAGGAGGAGCTCCCGTTCATGCTATTAAATTTTTAAAGGGAGCTAGCTTCCGCTCCAATTAATGGGGTGCCACTCCATAGCCGCTTCTTTGATTTTCATATTTTTTAGAAAGTTCTCGAAAAATAATATTTTTTTATCAAAAAAGTTTTATTTATATTAAATGATATATCAAAATATTTATATTCTTTTATTAGCTTTAAAAGTAATAAATTTTTTAAATTTAAATCTAATAAACATTCACGTCCACAAAACCTGTTTAGCAATGCTAAACAGGCGCTCAACAGGAGCACTAGAGGGAAGCGGGGTATTGTATTTTATAAAAATATTTTTTAATTCAGGAAATTTATCAAAAATAGTAATTTTGATTCATTATTTAAAAAATATTTGTCCAATATATTATTTTTCTGATGATCAATTTCATGGAATTCAAAAAAATCTTCCAAATTGCAGGGTTTCAGTGAACTAGTAGCTATTTTGGCATCAGGAATTTGTTTTCTTAAAAAATTAATTAATTTGTATTTTAGTTTCATATTGTGTGCATTTTTTATCCATTCCCAATTTAATTTGAATGCAGGATGGATAATAGCCGCAATATTTTCGTCATTATAAACATTTGAAAATCTGCAATAAAGATATTTAAATAGATAACTTATTTTTTATTATAAACCTTTTATTAAGACCGCTTATAAGAGACTCTACGAGAGGTTAACAAAACTCTAAATCTGCTAATTCATTTATTTTTGAAGGAAGTTTAGAAATGGTTGGAGAAACCCATATCCAAGCTCCCCTTCAATGATTTTTAGAGCTTTTTCCAAAGGCACCATAGCCTAAAATTTATTTATTAATAGATAACGATTATATTAATATTTACTTGGCTATACTCTTTAATAAATTTAAGTTCTTGAGAGTTATAAGGCATAAGTCCATGGTTATCACATAACTCATCAAGGTCTTTTTGTTTTTCACTTAATATTTTATCAAGCAAAATCATAGATTCATATCACGAATTCCATCCAGTGGAATATGGGAATATCAGATACCTACTAAATTTTTTGATAATATTATCTGCCATATTAGTAGGTATATTTTGTTTATTCCATAAAGATTGACTTTGGAAGGAACTTTGAGATATTATATTAGAGCTTCTATCAGCTAAAGCTTTCTTTGCATCAACTGTGGCCACCAAATTGATATTTTGGCAGGCACATCGTGAATGTTATGGTATATAATCATAGCTTTCGGCCATGTTATTAAGGATATCATCAATATCCACAAATTGGAAATCTTCATCCATCTCAGAACTTTTATCTCCATAATTTTTGTTGAACCTTAACCTTAAAAATGGATTTGAGTTTTACTGAAAAAATAATTATTTCTCAAGTTTCCAAATTGTTAAAATAAAAATTTGTTTCATTAGGATCATTAGGATCTAACTCTTTAGAAGAGAAAAATATTTTTTTTTTATGATGGAATTGGGAATTTGATTTTCTCTTCTATTATGTGGATCTATAATATGAAAAACTTTTTTTTATCATATATCTATAAAATGAATATTAATATGACTTACATGAATTTCTAAGAAATTTTCAATATGAAAAGAAAGAAAAACTTGATGTTTATTATTTTAACTGATTAGATGAAAAACCAATATAAAACTTGGCTTAACATTTAATATTGCATAAATTTAAATAAAATAAAATTTCATTTTTAGTAACTTTAATTAGCAAATAAATAGATTTATTAATATATAAAAAATAATTTAATTTATACATTAAATTTAAAAGAGCGGTGGATCGGCGCTCCTCCAGTCCAGCCTTAAAAAGAGCTATCTCCCGCTCCTGATTTTTAAAATAAAGTGGGGGGGGGGGGGGCTCCAGGTATTTTTGAAAAAGTGGAGCGCCCTTAACAACTCTGCATAAAGTTATTTATATTATAGATATTTATATATTGGATAAAACAGGGGTCTGGAGACGCTACGGCCAAGTGGGCATTTTTTATAATGGCCAGCCCCCACCTTTATTTTGCGCGGTCTTCGACCGGGTTCCCTTAAATAGCTTCTTTGATTTACATGATTTTTATTACTTCTTATTTTTTGAAAATAAGTTCAAACGTTTTACATTTTTAGAAAAAAAAAAGAATAGTATTATACGATAATCATATATTTTATTTTAAAAAAATGCACATCTAAAATCATATTCATTACCTATATAAAATAATATTCATCGAAAATATATTTTTTATATTAGATTTACAACGATATTGTACTATAAAATCAAATCATACATCACATGTTAAATATAAAAAAATGCATACTCAATATATTAAATCAATTAATTATAAATATAAAATTATTGCAGCTATACAATATTACAGAGAATAAAATTGCTGCACTTTTATAAAATCAGGCACCGATCATATTGCAAATAATATTAATAAGATTCTAATAAAAGAATTAAGAAAATATATAATTTTTACGTTAATAAATCTCTCATTAACTTTGAACCTTTGTGCAAATATAAAGAAATATCTTCTAGTTCAATCTACGCTAATAGTTCTCGTTCAACTGACATCATTAAAAACTTTTCTAATTTTTCTTGATCAATATTAGCTCTCAGCTTATTTTTATAATTTTTAATTTACTAAATGCTTTCTCGCAATTAACCTACGTAAATGATAAAGTTAAAATGTATTCATATGCCAAAAATAAATTAGTGTCACTTGTATGCATATTGTATCTTTTACATACACTCATATTAAACACTTGTTACATTTATTATCACACTCTGATTTATTAACATATTGTAATATTCCATCTTCTTCATTTGACTCCTCACTTGTACATGCGATATCATCGTCCGTTTCATTTAATTCTGCTACCAAATCTTAGAATACGGCAAATGAACATAATTCGTTATGAAATTTAACACTCAATATATATGCCAATTGCGCCAGTTTTTTCAAGGTCTTTTCAGAAATACCTTTACTATTTATTTCATCAAAATGTCTTGGGTGCAAATATTGCACATTCAAGATAAGCCTTCAATTCGCAGAAAGTAGTTCCGTTTATAATTTGATCAATTATAGGACGAAATACTCCGAACCTATAAAGATAAATCGATTCTTGAGGACGTTTATCTTGGCATTTGTCACTATATATTCTCTTCGCTCGTCCTATTCGATTTTTTTGCAGAGCATTCTGTACCCTGTTACTCTCCGGGAGCTTTAAATATTAAAGTGTTTCATTTAAATTAGAAGCTATTTTATTGCTTTATTTTGAATCGATGTTATAATCGACGATACAGAAGATTTAGCATCTTCTTTCATTTTCCATGCTGACAAAGTACCTAATTTTTTTAGTTTGCTTGAAGATATGGCAGTGGCCCAATTATTTTAAAAATTTTCAAATATATTATAGCTGTACTTAGTCTTAAATTTACATAAATTATCAAGTTTTTGTCTCAAATTCTTTATTATATATTATAAATTGAAGTGCTATTGGGAGCAAGCTCTCTTAACCATATATCCATCTAAGGGATTTTTCACGTGCCCACCACCTTACCTCACCTATTTTTTGCAGCCTTCTTAACTTATTTTGGCCAGAGGAATTATTCTGTTTTACCCAAGCATCCATCCTTTTATCTGATTCACCGACCTGGATTTTATTTAATTTCAATGAATTAAGAACAAAAAATGTTGGCTATATTATTTCTACAATAAATCAATGTATAAAAATATAATATAATAAATTAATCAAAACTTGGAAGCGTTTTCATTTCATTTGAAAAAAAAACAAAGAAAAGAACGTGGTAATGATGTGTAGCGTCAAGTGACGTTATTGATATATTATGCATTAAAATATAGTAAACGACATTATTCAAATCTTAGAGATATCATTAAAAATAAATAAATGATAAAAGAAAATAATGTGAACATAGTAATATTTTTTTTCTAATCGGCCTCTTTGATATTTTCCTCTGATCGGCCTCAAAAATCGACCTTTTCTCGCGGCCTCGTGGGCAAAATGCCCACCAGGTCTTATGGCCAGTTCGCCCCTGGGATAAAAAATAACAAAAACCTTTTTTTAAAATATTATAAAAAAATATTTAAAAGAAAGGGCCATGGCCATAGTGTGAATTTTTTGAATTAACTGAATCAATACAAGTATAGTCCCAGGTTAGGGAAAAGTAAATCACCGCATCGATTATTATGGGTAGTAGCCAATATCGGTATTGGCCAATACTATAAATTTTAACCGATACTCAAAAAAAAAAGATAATTAACCTTCATAAATTTTAAAAATAAAATTTAGTCAACATTATTAATATGAATTTATAAAAAAAATTTATATAAAATTTCTGAACAAATAAAAAAGAAAGAAGGTGCTCTTCGTTAATCTTTAATACCTATTTCTTTTAATTTAATTAAATGAACTTCATAAATTAATTATTATAAATCAATAAAAAATGATAATATTGTATCATTGTTTTTTTCAATAAATATACTAAATTATTATTTTTGGGATAAGCATTTAGTAACGATTGTATCAATGATACTAAGTTAATATCCGTTTGAGTATATTGGTACATGCTAAAAAGGTGTTATAGATGCCTCTCTGTCATTTTAGTGTATCTATAACTGGTATCGGTCAAAATTGTAAGTATCATATCAATATTCACCTATACCACCAATTGTATATCTTAATATAGATTTTATTGTTAACAGAGACGTCATAAGCTTCTTTATTCAAGGAAAATATTTTAATTATGAGGTCTATACAAATGTTTTCTAAAAAAGCTAAATATTTTATTTTTTATAATAAAAACTTTAAAATTTTTAAATAACCACTGAAGAATGTTCAAAAATAATATAAATTTAAGAGTGGTAATTTAGTCATAGGGTTAATTTGCTCTCCCATTTGACACAAATGATTGCTACTTTCAATGTTTATATTTTAATATTTGCAATATAATAATGATATTTTGTTCTATATGGATATTTAATATAAAAATAAATCTGGACCACGGTCTAATTTGGTTTTCGTGATACTAGACTCGAATTGGTCTGTATTTTGTGGTTGATTTTATTTTTATTTCTAAGAACCCCATTTCTTAATTAAATTTAAAGTCGCTAAACTATTTATAAGCACTTGTTATATCAGAGCAAAAAAATGCCAATTTAGACATTTTTTAAATTTTATTTTTTGAGTAATTCCATGATTAAAAACATAGCATTTAAGCACCTTCAGATAAAAAAAAACCCCAACGACGCCTCGGATATAGATATGAAAATATTAGTTAAGTCATGATATATCAGGCCCTAAATTGATTGACGAATATATAATTAAAATTTACAAGGATGAATTTCAATGATTTCAATAGGTGGAGGGGGTAGAAGAGAAGAGGAGGAGAAATGTAGTTGCGAAATGATAAAGTATAGAAAATATTATATAAATTTAGAAATGGTCAGATTACATCTTAAATTATCAATGAAATCCTCTCATATCATTTTTGAAAAGTTATATTTAATAAAAAAAAAATTTATATCTAAACTTTAGATTTCGTTTGGCCTATTTCTATATTATTTGATAAGGTGCCATAAATGGGATTGTCGTTTTCATTCAAGCTGTCTATCATGTTAAGTTCTCTCAAAAACGTAGATTTTTTATTGAATCTTCGTTTCATTTTGTGCCGGTACTGGGACAGAATTTTTTCATACCTCTCCTTGAGCCTCTTATTGCCAACTTGGTATTTCTTGAATTCGTTCTTAAAGAATGAGGATAATAAAAAAAATAATAGTTAATAAGTTAAATTACAAACTCATTAAATATTTTTTTAAGTGGATTTAGATATCATAGGATTACTGCCCCAGCCTATTATTGCAGTTTCTATAGATATAATGCTCTATATCTTTTTATAATAAATATTGATCATTATCCCCTAGATTAGAATCGAAGGCCTCATATGACACTTTTCATTTTTTCAAGTTTTAACCTCTAAAAAAATTTGACTCATTAGAAATTTGGAAATGTATATATATATTGTCAAAAATATTTCGGAATTATATTAATTTATTTTATGGTATATTATCCTTAAATATATAAAATGACAATTTTAATTTTCTAATTAAAAACGTAATCTATTTCTTTAATCAAAATTAAATTTAGAAAAAGTAATATTTTACCTGAACATTTCTAGTTTCCTGGTCGAGAGTGGCGTCTAGTAAAGTTATGCTGTCCAAATTGAATGTTTTCAGCTAAAAAAAATAAAATTAATTTAAAAAATTCACTTGCCGCATCTTTTTTAACAAAGTTAACAGCCCGGGAAATTCGTGTATAAAAAATATTTTCGGGCCCGGTTGGACAGTTTATACATAAAATACAGATAGGGCCATAAATCCCTGATTTTTCGAAATATTTAAATAGGCCAGCCTGAGCATTAAAATTCTGATTAATACTAAATTACAATATGCTTATTTATTTGTATCCAAAAAGAGCTGTCTAACTAAAATACTAAATCTATAAATAATATAGGAAAATCATTTTAAAAAATTAACAAGTTAATTATGATGATCCGATTACAAATGTACAATACATATATCAAACACAATTTATTTATAAACGGTTGCTGTAAAACCTCTATAGCCACAGAGGAAAGATAAAAGAGACTTAATTGAATTGGGAAAATATTGTATATTGCTAGACATTGATCCTACAAACCTATCAGCGGCTGTCAAGAGTTTCAAAAATCAAGAAGGCGTAGGCCGCACGTCGATTTTTAGCCGCCGTCAACAAAAGCTGCGTAAATCGGCGCAGTTATAAATTTCTATAAAGATTATATTTTATAATCTTTATACAAGAGAAAATTCATTATAAATCCAAAATCGATTTCGTAATTTATTAATTATCATGTATAAAAATAATTTTATTTAAATTTTCGCGACATAATAATAATCTCCTTGAATTTAACGTCAACCCAGAACTCCTACACTGGGTTTTCTAGTTGCTGGATTACGAATAATTTTATTTTGCGATCATGGAAAGACTAGGAAGTTTCCACTTACAGAAATTTAGAACACCCATATCTTGTGAATGTCGTTTTCCAAGAAGAATGTGGCATTTTTGTTCTATCACCTAACGTAGAATCATATTTTTATTTGTTGAATGTTTATTTGTCAATTTTGTCAAATAACTTTTGTCAAATAACTTGAATTTAATAATTTCTCCTGATCCTCAATCGCTATATTTACTACCCGAATGTCATCATTCTCTATAAGTTTAAGAATTTTATAATAAATTTCGGAGCTGAGCAATTTTGCACTATTATATACTTTGACACAATTGTCAATTTTTGAAATCTTGGTTATAGAAGAGAAGCCAATACCTAGATAATTTTTTAAATAAATTAAATAAATGAACATATATATTATTACTTGCAGATCACAACCGGAAATCGTAACGCAACTTACTGTAGCATATTTTCCTTAAGTGAAATTATTTCTGAACTATCACTATCATTTACTATTAAATGTGTTTCAATTTCACTTTTAAAAGTTACACCAAGTTTAATGTAGGCCCTTTATATGCAGAAAGAAATTCGACAGTTTCTTTAAATTTTGAAAGAAATACTAATAGTTCTTTTACCAAATCAGATTCATAGTTTGATAAAGTATTTCCCAATTCTTTTCATTATTTAATCCAGATATGCTTTCTAGCATAATTAATATTCTATGCCACCCCGTTAAGACATATAATTTTAAGGTTTTCATACGCGTGGAATTATTGATATTATCATTGAAATTGCCAATTTGAAAAGGGGTATAAAAATAAATATACTGTAAAGAGGGCTTATTTTAATCATTATCATCTAAAAAAGCCTTTTCTAATCAAGAATTACAGTAAAATTTGTCAGAATTTATGGAAATTGTTTTATTATCTCTTTTTAAATATAAGAAACCAAAGAATTTCGAAAAGAATGATTTTTTTTACTGTTATAACACTAAAATTATATAGATTTATTAAATGCAGATGCATCGATTTTAAAAATATGTAAAATTATGGTAACTTTTGGAATTTTAGATTTTTGATTGATTGAATTGTAAAATGATGTCAAAATAATTATGATTATAATATGAGTAGAAAATAAGAATTCATCAAAATATTGGACAACAGTGATGTTGACCAATTATTAATAAAAATGTATAAAATATGAATAAATTTATGCGCCAGTGTGATTTTAATAAACGGGGCGTTTTCGGCGTAACGAAAATATTTGGCCGACCGGCCCATAGGTCTAGATATTGCTAATAAAAATATGATGGCCATAAATTTCGTACAAAAAATTCTGACCTTGGCGGAGATTTTAACGAGCCGGACTTGACTTTTCATAAATATCGGGTCGAAACTAGTAAATTTATTTAAAAATTTTAACGGGCGGGGCAAACTAGTGCAAAAATTCTTTACGGGTCAAATAGACTTTGCACCCCTCTTATATATCTAATTACTATATAAAAGAATTAAAACAATTTGCTTAAAATTTAATAATTGAGTGGTATATATTTTTTTTAATAAAACGAATGAATTAGCTATCACATTAACAACAATAATTATGTCTTCTTCCAATCCCTGATTTAATTTATCATCATGATTGGGATAAAATGGTAGCTTATATTTTTTTAAGAAGATTACTTTTTTAAAATATCCATGAATGAATTTATGTAAATTTTGTTCAAAATTATTTATTTAATTCATTACGCTACCATTTAATTTATTTTTAAGACATTAAATTTATATTCATTTTATTAAAATATAATCTGAAAACGAAATTAAAATAGAAAAACAATATTTCATCACCGTCATCTTCTTCTTTTTTTAAATTTAGGTAATAAATAGGTATTAATAATTACGGGTAATGAAAATGATATTTAGCAAGTGTTGTTAGTTTTTATGTCTTATTTATTTTTGTAAGATATTCGATAACGTCGTGAATTATCCTTATATACAAATAAAATATCATCATTTTTAATCTCCAGATGTAGCACAAATGTTACAGACTTGAGCTGGAGTGTAACAAGCACAGACTTAATCCCAAGCTTAAGGAAAACAAATTCAGTCCATTTTGTTGAAAAGGAATTTCCATGAGCAAATAGTTTAAAAAAGAGGGTAGAGTTAAGATTATAAAGATATTGTTTAGGTTAATATTTAAAAATTGGCTATATTTAAATAAAATTTATCGTTGTTCAGTAAGTATCTATTTAGACCGAAGTTAAATGTCAATGCCCAATAATTATAAATATAATTTGCTTATATAACTTTTTTTAAATTTCATCGTGTCCTTTACAGAGTTTGAAAAATATCTTCCAAGATTTTTGCAGAATTTAAACGCTCAATTTAACAAAGTTTTTAATTAGCTTTGTGGATAAAAATTATAATCTCCTCCTATGGCCTTACTATCTGTCCAAATTGAGCCACTTAAATGCTAAGCTCTTACAAGGTTTTAGGCCATTTTGTTAAATAGTATAATGCAGTTGGTCTTACTAGTACCTACCCATATTAATCGGTTTTATTAAGTGCTCTTTTTACAAAATTGTTAATAATTTTTATAAATAAATATTATTATGCCATTATCTGATGTAGCTACCTATCAGGCCCGTAACCAATGGGGGAGGGGGGTGGGGAGGGGGATTTATTTTCCATCGCAAATTTGTCTGTTCTCGTAAATATAATTTTAGCTAATAAAAATGTCTCCTCTACACGCCCCTCCCACCTCCCTCTCCCTAAAGAATATACAATATATCATTATAAGGAAGAATTTGAAGGAAAAATTAGTAAAAGTTATTCACTTTTTAAAATAACGACTATAATTCAAATTATTTTTTTTGATGATACTAATGATTTTATTAAATTTCTTTTTACATAAAACCTAGTTAAAAAAATATAATTTATAAATTTATAATTATATAAAAATAAAATTCTATAATGAGTCCCCAAAAAGGAACCATAATTGTGTCTAAAAATTTATATTTGAATTTTTTGTCGAATAAAAAGAAATTCTCTGGGTTCATTTGTGAAAAGTCGTATTTTATTACCCAGATTTTTTAAAAACATAAATTTTGAAGGCGAAAGATGCGCTTTCGTAGAAGTCACTACTGGAGTGAGTATGAAGATTTTAAAATTTTTGTATTTGTTTGTCTTTTTAATTTCTGCCTGTGTTATTAAATTAAAATTTATGTTTGAAGGGAATGATGAGGCCAATGTGTAATCCCATATAAGTGATTTTCCGAGGGCCCAAGGTATGGTTGTCATACCATCAGGTCTTAAGCCATCTACTTGAGATATGTTTGATGGTTCAAGATTGCTCGGAATGTGGGCAGATGTTAGGCTTTTATTTACTATATGGTTCACTGCTGAGTGGCGTTGATGTCGCCCTTGACTAAATATACAATTTAGGCCATGCCTACCCTTTTAATCGACCGGTGATTTGAGATTTGCATTTGATGCAAGCACGAGGCTGTGCGATTTCACAACCTAGACGTAAACCAATGGTTACTCTCAATTGTTCATCTGATAAGAGATTACCAAGGTTACGACTAGGGAGTGATTCTAACCATTCATGACCACCAAGTCTGTTAGATAATTGAAGGAGTTGAATGCAATCTAAAGGTGGATTGATGATATATCTGTTTGGTATTTCGAGATGTGAAAAAATTTTTGTGTGTGATGATTGATGGCAATAAGGTGTTAATAGGTGTGTTTTCCTTCCATTTGTAAATAGCGTCGTCTAATAAACGATCGGTAGGAAATATGAAGCCAGAAATCATAGAATTGTTAGATAATCTAGGTGATACGAATGATGATAAGGATAAAAGATTGAGTGGCAAAAAAACCGCCTAGTTTAGAAGGTAGCTGAGCAAGTGACCAATTGAATCAGTTTAAATTTATGTTTAAAATTTTTTCTAGAAATATTTTAAATTTCCTGAATTATAGATGTGAATTCGTTTTTTTTTGATGATCGGAAAATGTGCAAAAATTTATGTATGTAAAGGCATTTGCGTATTAAAAATAAACTTTGGTGTGCTGGTAGGTGACATAGAATGTGCTCCTTGCCGTAAAAGCTTTTAAAAATGTTATGAAGGAAATCTTCTGACTTGGTAGCATTAGCTAATGGGGACCCAAGTAGGGTTAAACTATCGGGAGCAATGATTTTGTAGCCTTCCAACTTTTGTGCCTTATTGTTTAAGAAACATAATTCTGTTTTATTTATGTTGAATACCAACCCGATAGCTTGGGAATTGATTTCCAGGTGTTTTAAGGCGCTAAGTACATTAGCTGAAGGGCCACGGATGGTCCCATCGTCTAAATACCATAGATTAAGATCTAGGTTAAAATTTTGTTTGATTTGGTAGATGAGATGATGGATTCCAAAAAAAAAAAGAAGAGGTCCTATTGGATCCCCTTTTTGAATGCCCTCTTGGGATAAAATCTGAAAAGATCCATATGTCAAAGGCGTCTGAAAGCCATATGAGGATTCAATAAATTTAGAGTAACAGGGAAAAGTTTCATAGGAGAATTTTAAAAATGAGGTACAATGTAGGCTATTGAAGGTATTTTTGAAATCTAGTTTACATATTATGGAGTCTGGTGGCAGGTTTTCTAAGTAAATTCTTAAGGTATGAACCGCTATTTCGCAGCCGCCCTTGATCCCAAAACCTAGTTGATAAGAGTTTAAAATGTTGACAGCATCATGTTTGATGTGTTCAATTATGATTCTGGCTATTAATTTTCTGAAAAAGAAGCCTACTGCAATAGAACGGGTACCACCATCTGGCTTGGATAAAGCAATTAGACGTTCACCAAAAGGGATTTGGTGAGTTTGTATTGGAATATCATTATTAATTATGTTATTGCAAAAAGTTGTTAAAACCTTGATGACAGAACTATGGGAAGGATTTTTTGAATTAATTAAGTATTGAAAATAGGAGGGTCTGAAACCATCAAGACCACCTGCTGAATTTTTGTTGAAAGAATTGAGAGCATTGACCATTTCATCACTGGTAAAAATTACAGTCTGGTGGATTGGAGAGATAGGTAGATTATCTGTGAAAGCCTCGGGGTTGTTTCAATAGTTGTAATGTTTCTTCATTAATAGAAGAAAGATGGTTATCTGAGAATATAAGTTTATTTGCACCACCTATGTCACCTTTATCTATTTTATTTGATATTATTTTTCATTTGTGTGTTATATCATCTGATTGCTTTTTAACATTATAATTGTAGTTAATCATTTGAATAGTGTCAAAATTATCAATGTTTGATTTTATTTGTTCATTTAATGGGGTGTATTTGTTAGCGGGACGTATAAGACATTTGTGAGAGAAGGTTAATAAGTCTTCCCGTGATTTTAAGCAATTTAAGTTATCATTAACTTTTGTGATAAGTTTTGTAACAAAATTTGAAATTAGCAAAAAAAAAATTAAAATTTTTAGAAAAAAACATATTAATTTAAAAACCCAAAATTATTTTTTATAAAAATCTAATATAGCCAAAGGCCCACATAAGCGCTAGAGATCCAATAAAATTTATAGGGGAAAAAATTTACCTAATAGTGCCCCTCCCCCTCTTAACAAAATCCTTTGCGCCTATGCTACCTACATTTTAACTTTCCTAGATTAATACCTGAGTATTCTTTATGAAGATAGAGGCTTGTTAAATGTTAATTTTGAAAAGTAACTAGTTACAGGTAGTAGTTATAATATTTCAAAAATAACTAGTAGTTACAGTTTGTAAATAATTTTTATATTCCATCATTTTTACTGTTAATTATACAAATTATCAAAGTCTAATATGATTTAATCGAAAAAATAATAGCACTGAAAAAATATACCATGATGTAGCAAATGTTGTTCATTAATCTTTAGAATATAAATCAATTCAATTCACAAAATTTAAAATTATTTCTAAATTTGATTCAAAAAAATTTGTTGAAAAGTCAAAACGAAGATCTATCTATAGTCATTATAAAGATTATATTTATAATTCTATATTAAATTAAATTAATATTTCATTATATTTTTTGGAACGTTATTGTGAGGTTTTTAAAAAGCCCGATTCAGCGATCTTAGCCAAAATAATATTATGTAAGCCTCGAGATTTGGCAAATAGAGGTCCAAACCTTTCTGCCATCTATGAGCAAAATATCGAGGCTCACATAATATTATTTTGGCTAAAATCTTAATCGGGTCGGCTTTAAAAATCGACCCGATTTGAGCTTAACAACCCTAGTTCTGTGTTTCCATTTTCGTTCCCATAAATATAATCAAAGTTCAGTTTCATGTCCTTTACAACATTTTTAGTATATGTGCAATTTCATCATTTAAGTCAACTAATCTAAAAATATTCCATATTTCTATTTGAATTCCCTATTTCTATTAGATTCCCTGAATCCTGATGTGAGCTTGAGTTAATCTGTATAAGATTTTTGGATTTTATGGTGTATCAATTAAAAAAAATTTTTTTACAGAATAAGAATATAGGCTATAATATTGGCATTTTTCAAATATTTTCTGCCCACATTAATAAGAAATGTCCCTTGTCCTACTTTGGCTAATTTAAAAATATGTATAAGTGTTCACATGGCAAAAAACCACCACTATATCTATTTATGTAAGAAAATAATACCATCATGCTTGATTGAATGTTTAGATCCTTATGCATATCGGACATATCCATCAAAGCTATACCTGTAATTTAAAAAAAATATATATTAATATAAAATATTTAAATGTATTATATAATTATTAATCATCGATAAAAGGAAATAATAATGTTAATTATATGATTTTAATTATTACCTCATGAGGAAATAATGTTAAGATTTGTTTAAAATGAAATTGATAATACACGAATTAAAATATAAGCAACCCCTACCCATCTATGTCATAAGTGAATCAATCGGGTAAGGAGTTTTTACAATAAATTTGATATTAGAAGGCGGAGTTCCATACCTCTCGTTGAAATTGGATGAGTTGCATAGCAGTCCTAAATCATCAGTTTAATTTTTTGGGTGTCTTATATTTCATAATTTTTGGGCTAATTTAACTACAAAAACTATGATAAATTTCTTATCTTGTGATAATCTTATTACATTAATACATAACATTAATGAACTTATAAAAAAAACACTAAAAGAGATTAGAATGCTATAATTACAAATATAAGGGAGATGCACGGATACCTTTACATCATCGTTAAAGGTACTAATAGCTAAAATCAATATTTAAATATTTTTTATAAAAATAATAACCCAATATTATAATAAATTAAATTTTTTGATTCTTATTGAATAATTTTTTTTTCGCAATTATAATATAGTCTATTTCATTTTTTTTTATATATAAATACTTTTTCGCAAGATGGCATATTTGAAGAAATGGTTCATAAAAATTAATAACAATCAAAAAATTAATTTATTGTAATCTTGGTTTGATTTTTTATAATAAATTATCTTGATATCAGAAAAGGGTATGGGTAACAAGTTAAGCAGGCCTTGATATCGTTGATGCATCTTTGATATAATAGAAGTCGTTTGATAAGGGAGGAAGGAAAAGGTATTCAATAAAAAATAAATAAATTGACTTCTACCGCCTTTATAAAGTCATCTTTAAATTCTATAATATTTTTTACAGTGAAGAAACAGTACTAAGTAATATTCTCGTCTATTATATTTCCATCAAAATTAAATTATTGATGATAATTTTTTTTCAATACATTTATTTTAAATAAAAATATTAAACCAAACTCTTAAGGGTTCGATTTTAAAAAAAATTATCTTTTTTTTCACTCCCTTTATTACAAATTCTCTTTTATCTATAAGGAAAACGTTGAAAATAAATATTTTGACCTATATCCTTTGTAAGACCCCATCTTTCTGCTCCTGTTTGTCCTATTTTATTCACCGTCTCATAATAGGATTTTGCTGCGTTATTTGAAGCTTTTATATAAATTGATAATTCAAATTATTTATAAGTATTCATTTCTTCTTCCCTTTCCTCTCATTCTTTTCTCCATTTTTTTCTCATTTTATATTTTGTATAATAAATTGTAAAATATATTTTTTTTACCATTTAGAGTTCTAATGTAACTTTTCCCTGTATTTATCAAAAGCTTGTTTTGCGGCAAGAAATGTTCCGTTAAATTCTGAAATAAAAATATTTAAATATTGGTAGTCAAAGAAGTTATAGTTGCTTTAAACTAATTCCATCTTGCAATTATTGTACCCTTTTCTAAAAAATGTTTTATGCATTTAAGCGAAACTATATTGTTATGGACTTTATACAATTCAGTATTATATAAAGATGTAGTGAGTCTTTCTGGAATAACGACTAATCCTTAATCCTCAGGAGATAACTAAAAATTTCTCAATTTTAATAATCTACGAAGACGATGATTTTGCCAGGACTATGTTTCAGCATTTATAAATTTCAGATGATTTCGACAAACACTATAAAATTACCTGAAATTCGTAGGCATAGAGGCTGGAGTACATTTCTAGTAAAATCAGATTCATTTAAAATTGGGAGATTCAGGATATCAGAAAGATTTATACTATAAATTTATTAGCGGTCAGCGCAGGAAGCTTTAAAAAGCTTTTCGGCCAGTTTGCAATTATTTTTTGGCCTGAAAATCTTTTTATCCGCCCGCGGTTTCGGTCTTCGAGCCGCGCTGACTTCCTATATTATACAATAATTTTTAAAATATATTTTAGCAAAATTTTTAGTAATTTCTCCGTCTTTCTCTTAGAAGAATGTTGTAAATTAGTTTTTAAAGTATTAATTTATGAATTTTATCATTTTTATTTTATTGCAAAATAAAATCGATAAATATTATCATAAATATAAACTTTATGAGTTAAAATAAAATCTCCTTTAAATTATTTATATTATTAAAAGTGACTTATAATTATATATAAAGTAAAACATTTGATTAGAGATTTATAGATAAAAAACAGTGTTTTTTTCATGAAAGAAATCATAAGAAAAATTTTAACCAAGATATATAATAATGATTAATTATAAATTGGAAAGACTTTAGTAGCAGAGTCAAAGACCTGCCAGCCCGCCTCGGAAACAAAAATCCGAGCCGAGCTTAAAGATTAAAAATAGCAAATGATATTAATACCAGTTGAGAAATTATCTTATGGATAATTTACTTTAATTTACATCTCACATTTCAGATTTCCGGTTGAAACAATTTACACACAATACAAGACCATAATTATTTGGGCCTAAAACTATATGAGCTGATAAAAAAATTTAAATTTTGGCCAAGCTGGGCTTGCGAAAGGAAAATAATTCTCAAAATTTAGGCTGGGACCAACAATTTGACCTGTAAGTCTCTGATTTGAGCAATCTGTCTCCAAATTTTGATGAAAACAAAAATACTATAATAATATTCTTTTTCTTTGTTAAATTGAATTATTTTCTTAATTTAATAAAAAAACACGTATAGAGTTCCCAAATCCTGTTTAATGGAAAAGTGGAAATACTTTTTTATGTATTTTAAATAAGGCATTAAAATGAATATAAAAATTTAATTGATTATTAACCAGTCTTTTAATAAATTGCATTTAAATAAATAAAAATCAAATTATATTCTAAATCTTGCAAATGTTAATTTTTTTATTCCAAATTTATCACTTACAGATATTTTTTGTAATTATTTGGCCTATAAAATTTTTAGAAATCTGGACAAAACAATTTAAAATGGTATTGCGTGCATATAATTGCTTTTATAGATTTAAATTCCACTATTCCTCTCATTTGTTTATTGTCTATTGAATAATGAAAAAAATTTTAAAATTGAAGCTTTCTATAATTATCAGTTCAATATATCCGAGTAATGAAATATCATAGAAGTATTTGACCCATTTTCGGTGAGGAAGTTTTGTATAATCAACGCACCTCATTTTAGTTGTAATAAACAATTTAAGGTTGCAAAATTGATCAAACAACTTTGACTCATTTAAAGGAACATTTTTATCTTTCAAAAAATGTATAGACTTTCTAAGTCTGACTACTTGGCATTTTTACTCCATCCAACATATTCTAATTCTTCTTGATATTCTGACCTGTGATCAACATATTAAATGCAATGTCTATATAAATATCTTTCAATGCATCTACTATGATTTTTTGTCCATTTTATTATATTTGCCTCATATGTTGATTACTTTTATTGGAAAAATATTTCATTTTTTCTTTCAGTTAACAAATATTTTAATGATTTTAAATGGTTTTAACATTTCTATAACTAATTTAATTTTATTTCTCAGCTGATTTAATTTTTTCATCAATCATATACATCAAGTAATGGGCGGGCAATCCAAAGATATGCGTTTTTATAATCATTTCAAAAAATTTCTCATAATTGGTGGATTGTTAATTGAAAGAAAGTACGATTTTAAGACTTCGTACATTTTAAGAAATGATATAAGGAAATTGCATCGCATTTTTGAGTGACAATAAGTTGTTTATAATTAAGGTCAACGAATTCAGAAAAGTATAAGATGTGGATACATAAAAAAAAATTAATGAAAAATTATAAACGACAAAAGAAATCTAAATAAACAAAATTTATTGTGATGTAAATTGTAAAGATACTTTTCCTGCAAGTAAAAAAAATTTGTTTTAAAAAGAGGACAAATTAAAGTAAAATTAAAATAGATATCGGACATATTTTGGACATCTCAAAGAGAACGTCTGGTTACTCTAGACTAGGCCTACAAAAAAATTCGAATAATTAGAATCGAATCGAATAATTACGAATACGATAAATTTGTTTTATCCGAATACGAATAATGATTTATTCAATTCGAATAAAACGAATTATTCGAATAAAACGAATTATTCGGAATATTTAATAAATTGCTTTTAATAAATCTAACTGTCATTTCTATTTGATTACCTTACAATCTGACAGATAATGTGTTTATAAAAAGACTAGCACAGATTTAAAAAATCTCTGAAGTGGAAATTAAAACAATATTTAAATTTTTATTTGCCGTATTTTTCGAATCTCACGAGAAGTTTATTTTTTGAATATTATAATAAATTATATTAAAAAATTACACAAACCAAAGGTATATAAAATATAATATATCTCTACAATAAATTATTGTTAGTAGCCTAGTTAGAAGAGAATGCTTCTGATGAAATAGTTTTGCTTGATGTTGAAGTTGACAAAATTTCCTCATAAACAGAGCGATTATATTGGATCTATATCAAATCAATAAAGACGGTGAAAAGGCTGCTTGCAATCATTTCAAGAGAATTATAAAATTTAAAGGCAAAACAACATCCCCTCTTATTAATAATTATATAATAGGTTTCATTCACACTTAGGGATTACCTATCTATAATATACATTTTAATTTTGTTTATAACTTGATTACATATTTTTTATCATCAGATTATTGATCACATATTTTTTATAATCAGATTATAATAATCTATATTTTTTTAAATTACGTATATATGTTTTACTTTTAACGTTCAATGTATTAAATATTTTTATTAATAAAGTATATATCAAAAAAAAAAAAAAATGTCAATATATTTGAGTATGATATACAATTATTCGAATAATTCGAATCGAATACAAATAATAGATTTTATTATTCGTACGAATACGAATAGTAAATTATTTGATTTGTTAATATGAATAATGCACTATTCGATTCGAATTCGTTTTTGAATAGGCTTACTAGACACGTGTTTAGACTATATCCTACAATATAACTCATTGTTAATTTAAAACTTATGATTAATTACTATTTCTACCTTCTACAAAAGCTCCCATTGACACTTCCTTTGTGAGTTTCACTTTAACAAAGAAAGTTCCATATTGCGTTATTTTTTATTTTATTCCATATTTTATTTATTAATTTTTAACATAATTATATCTACCTAGTAAGAAGTTATTATGGAAAAAAACAATATTGATTCTTAGATGTGCGTCCACATTCAAAATCTAATTTTCAAAAATTTATTATTAAAATTTACTAAATCTGGACGCATAATGTATAAATGCGAGAATCATTTTTTTTTGAAAAATTTTTTGACTTTGGACTCACTCTTTGTTTATTATGAGTTATATAAGGGCTGGGCTGAATTTGTTTATCAAAGTTTTAGGAAAAATCAATCGAATTGGTTTACACTAGTAAGCAGATTCGCACTTGGCAAATACCTAACCTAATAGTTATTTTTTTAAAAATATTTACATCCCACTCCACTCATCCTTAAACTCAGATCTGTAGATGTTTACATTTAAGGCCTGACACTGATTTTAAAAAAAAATCCATTTCCCAAGCCAATTCAGCATTGATTTTTTTACAAAGTAACCGACTTGGATTTAAAAAGTTTTAATCATTTTACGGCTCAACTAGGGGCAATTTTTCGAAATTTAATCATTCTTAATAAAATTGGCTGTATTCTCATTTTATAAATGGTTTCAAAGAGAAACTGAAAAAATGAGAACAAATGAATGTTAAAAAATCCATCCAGTACATGAGCAGGTAATGGGGGGGGGGAGGTGGGGGGGGGGGGGGGGGGGGAGAGAAGCCGTTTGCTTCAAAATTCTTTAAAGGAGATAGGCTTTTATAGGTGATGTGAAAGGGTGGCTAGCCATCTAAGAAGGAATTCATTGGAGCGTTGCGAAAATTTTTAGACAATTTTTTGGTAGTTTGTAGTAAGAGTATTAATAATGTAAAATATTATTTTATAAAATATAAAGGATTACAATTATAAAAGTGGAAATTTTTTAGGGGGGTAGGTATATGTTTTTGAGGATGGGGGAGGGGGGGGGTTGCCTCCACTGAATTTTCTCTTAAGTGAACGCTGGATCCATCATTTTCGTAACTGGCTAATTGTTATAATTTAAATTTATTTTAAAAATTTGGCCTGACCCGGATTTATAATATTTTTTTCAAATCGGTCTAGGTTTGAATCTTTTATTTATAGACCCGACCCCGATTGACCGTGACTGCAGGTCAGGGCTTTATAATGTATCATTTTTATATTATAAAATTAAGAAAAATTTGTAAGAAAATAAATAGAAAGGAATTAAAATCGAATTTTATTGAATTGTGGATATTGTAATTGTAATTATGATATTCTTTCTCGAGTTGTAAAATTTAATTAAAATATTTTTGAACTTCAGTGTTTTTTTTTATTAAATAATAAATAAAATATCAATTATTGATCATAAAATAAAAATATTAATTATCATTCAGTTTTTTTTAAGGAATTTTGTTATTTTTATGTTTTCTTGTTTTTTTTTAAAGAATTTTCTTATTTTTATGTTTTCTTGTTTTTTTTTAATTGGGAGAAAGAAATGCTAATAAGATATTAACATAGTTATTATTTACTACTATATATTATTTTCAAATTTATTTTATTTTTCAAAATTACTTTAAAAAGAGGAAGAAATATAGGGTAACTCATTTACAAAGTTTAAATTTGTAAAAATTAATATCTCATCTGTATACATATACACTAGTTTACTATTTATTTAAAAATAATAAAGCAAGTAAAATAATTTAGATTATAATATACTTTTGTTGGTAATAATGTTTTAAAATGTTATTTTTAGAAAAACTCAGGATTAGACCTTGTGTCGTATAATAATATCTAATTTTATCTACTATACATTAATATTACTTACTTATACTTTCTTTCCTTACTTTTATTTTCTTCCCTTTCCCACTTTTTTTTCTCGTTTTGTGGTTTTGTTACTTTGAATACAAAATCAGGAAATTTTTTTTATAGGTTATTGTTTAAAAAAATTAAGAGAAGTAAAACTTAGTTCAAATATCCCATTAAAAATTTTAATTTGATATTTAAAACTTTTAAAATATTTTGTACATTTTTTACAAACATCGTGAATTTACATACATCCCTATAAATTAATCGAATATTTCATAAAAAAATTGTAATTTAAGTATATTCTAATCTGTTTTCTTTTTATAATTTACATAAATTTACTATTTTTTAAAATAATTTAGCAAGCCTATTCTGATTTTATAAATTAAAGCTAATATATTAGCTTATCCTGTCTCAATCGGAAACTGGTTTGTATTGACACATTTTAAAACAATGGTTTGAGTAACAAAATAGTCCAGTATATATTTGAAAAATAATCTTTGAAAAAAATCATAAGAGCTATTATATAGCTCACTAATTATACTACTAAGGTTAGAAAAAAATTGATAAGGATAATCATTTATATATAAAGAGACGAGAGTATGAGAATTTTTTAAAAAATAATAAAATATTGAAAATGAAATGAAATCAAATCAAAATTATCTCCTACCTCCCGCAATTTCAATGGCAATCTTGCGTTATACACCCCCCCCCTCTTCCATGACTAGTATTATTATACGGCAATGAAAATGGCACCGAAGACTGGGGAAAATTCAAATACACATTACAGAAATAGGAATGATTGGCTGGAGTCGATGTTTCATTACACTTAACCAGACTATATAGATTGAAGGCATCTCATCAATGATAGCAGAATAAATCTGATGAATGAAAACTTAGTTATTAATCAAGTTTAAAATCCGGGTAAAAATAATATTACTATTATATTAAAAATATCAGATATTCGTGGACATATTATTAAATATAATTAAATATTTGGTTATTGGGACCCACGCCTCCCTACATTTACATTGTTTTTTGTTACGTAAACTTTTGATAATTTTTTCCTTATCAAATTTAACTATTATAATAAAATTCAAAGCTATCGTTCGCGCTAGGCAATTAGAAAAACCTAATTTCCATGCCAACACAAGTTGGATTTATACCTAATGATTGACAGAAACATAAAAGTGGAACAAAATTTTCTGTCCTAGTTTTCGCTATAACTACTAGGTTATACTGTATACCATAAGTTTACATTTTAAAGAATATGGAAGTCCTCTAGTGGATGTTTGTAATTAGTATGAAGCAATTTTAATTTGATGGTATTGCATTTTCAATAAAAATCTGAAAACAAATCCAGAAATAAATTTTTTTTAGAAGTATGCATGTAGTAACTTATCATTTTTTATTAAATAATAAGAAAAATCCAATCTCAAACTAAGTCTAAACGCTCATATTATTTTTTTAAGGCTCAAATCATTCTGGATATTCTTCCTTATAAATATCTAATTTCTAAAAGAGTACTAAGGATTTTTTCTTAAAATTTAACTTTATGAATTTAGATGACTAGGAAAAAGATTTTATTTTATATAAATAATTATTTTGAAATATGGGGTTTTAAAGGAGATTGGTTAAAATATTACCTATCGAACCTATGTACTAAATAAATGACATTATAATTCAAAATCTTAATTTTACCACCATCCCAATCAAAAAAATAATTAAGAGCTATCCTATTTTTTTATAAATATATTATTCATTAATTACATCAAAATGATCGATATAATAATATTAATATTACTGATGTTTTAAAGAGTGCTGGGAAACAAGGATTTTATACACCTAAAAAAATTCATGCCTGAGTTTGAGATCCAAAAGGCTTAAAATGTATTCAACTATATAATCAATAATTATGAATCGAATAATTTAATTTTGTTTATAAATTCAGTAGAGCCATTCACTCTTTCCTTCCTTCGTAAAATAAATTTCTATTTTTTTTTACCTTGTAAATGTCCTCTATCAAGGAATGAATTTTATCGGTTTTATTTAATGTCATTTGATAATTTATACTGTAAGAATATATTCTGATTTGGAAAAAAGGAATAAATATATTGATAATATCTTTATATAAAATATATTCATTCCCCTTACGTCGGTGATTTTAATTATAAAAATTCTTCTCAAAAGTCGATTTTTGAGGTATTTTAATAAAAATGTAATAAAATTAGGAAGTTTATAAAATAAATTATTTTAGAAATATTTCTTCATATTTGATTATTTTGTTTTTGAAAATCAAAACATTTTTTAATAAAAAAAATAATAATATCCAACATTATTATTTTTATATCACAAAGCGTAAATAATATAGTAGTTAAATTATAGGTTTAATACTTGTTATATTAAATTTATACTTGTTTATTAAACTATAAAAATCAATGACATTAACATTGGCTTGGCAGCCGCTTACCAGATTTTTTAACAAATATTTAAACTAAAATTTTGCCCCCAGCAACTGAATTTTCGGGCTCAATGGTAAAAATAAGAACGAATAAGAAAGAGTTAGGGACATTATAATATTTTCTCTAAAGGACCAAGGTAGGATGGTCATAAATTTAAAATTAGACAGATTATTCTGGGTGATAGAATTCTAGAATTTTGCCCCTGAGATTTAACATTAATATTTTATTTATTTCTTTTCTTATACTAAAATATATATATAACTGTTTTTTTGCTTAATTTCAATTTATATTATACCATTATTACATATAATATATTTGTGTTTCATTTCATAACTCTTTATTTTATAAATAACAAAAATGTCCCCAAATTTTTTTAACCCTCGCGGATACGAATTATTTTATATAATATTTCATTTTACAACAATAATAAAAATTTATATAAAAGTTTTAATGATTAATTTATATATTTTTTTAATATTATAATGGTATATACAATAAAAATAACTTCTACAAAAAAATATAAATGGAAAGGGAGGTTTTGTGTAGGTTTAGGTTGAGATTAGGGTAGGTTAATTCGGGATAGTTTTTGGATTTTTTTTATCCAAGAAATAATTTTCATTGAATAAAATTTAAAAAAATAATTATGAGTTTAAAAACTTTAGCTTTTACCAGACCCTCTATCTGCCAAAATATCTTTTTATCAAACGTTAGCATTGCACCTCTAATATACCTTCACAGACTAGGTCGCAGACGCTTCTCAAAATCGACGATTTTTGAAAATATATATTATAAACATATAGTATTGGATATCCAAAAATAAATGTTAAATGCAGATTTGTTGGGCGTTACCTATGTCGTCGACTAATACTGCATTCACAGCGCGAATTCGCGTTGAAGTATAGTGAAAAACACGGTAATCTAAATGACGTATCTTTTATTCTCAGCTGTTACCTTCAAATATTTTTCACTACGCTTTTCTTTTCTTAGTGTCTATTTTATTCAAATATGGTTTATATTTTATTATGGTTATTTATAAATTTTTATAGGCGGTTATATATGATAGTTAGGACTTTGTTGATATATCCTTTCCAGGGCCTAATTGCAATAAGATTTCGATTTTAATTTATATTAAAATATTGTAGTTAATAGATGATGGAGCTCATTTTTCTATTTTAGAAAGTGAAGATGACATGTATTCGGGCTATTTGGAACATACAGAGTAAGGTAAAAAAAAATATGATTAACTTTTTACCAGACAAAAATGGGATCGATAAAAGTTAACATCAATTATACTTATATTTTAATCTTTCTAGATTTAAGTATATATTTTGGAATATGAAATCCATGGTGAATATTTGGGTTGCTCCAATATAAACTAATTAGTACTTAATAACTTATATATCAATTTTGTCAGTAACTGAACAGAACCCGAGTTATAAGCGAAATAAAAACGATAATGACGTATGTTTCGCATCTTAATATCGGATTTTGAATTGTGATTCAAAAATCAATTACACCTAAAAACATTAAGGTCCAGATTTAAATGTTTTTATATCTTATGATTTTACGATCTTTTATAGATATTATTTGTTCTATTTATATTATAGATAGATAAATAAAATAAAATAATTAAAATCTTATTATATATTTGATCTTATATTTTCAAAAATTTGATATGATATTGAATCTCAGCAGCCTTAAATATACAGTTTATCAAGCCTTTTACAGCATTAATTATAAAGCTTAACTTAACTAATATGTAATTCTTAATTAGTACACATTTTCGTTTAATGCTTCAATCAGTTTGGCAGAGAATAAATAAAAAGATTATTAGAAAATAAAAAATATAGATGCACTAAAAGCAACTGTAATAAAAAAATTTTTAATTTGCTATTAATTGATCTGCTACAACATTGAATTGAATTCCGTTACTTTTATAATTCAGTAGCGTAAGCATAAAAAGAAATAAACTGTATTTGGAAAATGTGATACCAAAACAAGATGGAAAGGTTATGGGAAAATGAAAAGGATTACGCTAGATAGTTTTTACTCTCAATCTCTAGGGTAGAGCTATTGTTTTATAATATATTTACTAAGTAGCACTTGGAAATGGAAAAGATCAAAAGTCGATCCTATATGGAAGAAGAAATTTATGAGATTAATTTATAGAAATAGAAGAAGAAAATTTAAAAAAAGATTTTTATCAATTTAAAATTAAATAATTACGAAAACAAATTTTACTCCTTTCATATTTTCCAAGGTAGATGGGAGTTCAACCCTAAATTTCCTCTTTTCGTCTAAATAAAATCTAGAGGAAGAGGGTTATTCCTCAAACCTCCCCCCTCCCCCTTTTACTGACAATTCATCAAAAATAATATAACTTTCTATCCAGGTCCTTTTGCGATTGAACATCAAAATCTTCTGAATTTTATTATATAGGTATTAATAATTACTTCAATTGATTAATAATAGAATTCTTTCAGTCAAGTTTAAGAGAATATGGCCCTTTTCAAAGATTATCAACCACCTAACATACTCAATATTCATCACTTAAGTCAGAAAATCAAATGATAACTACAGTTGAGAATGTAACTTTGAGTTTTATAACCTCACAAATTTAAAATTTGGTTATTAGGCAGTTATGGCTAATGATACTCATGATATCTATATGTTCAGTATCTGTATCAGATATGTAAAAGAAGATAGTCCAGGTGAAACTTTTTTTTCTCTATTAAAGAGGTCGATGGCCTGGATGAGTAATTATTAACTAATATACTATTATAAAAACCTGTAACAAAATTCAATTAAAGGAGATGTGTGGCACAGTCATCGATGGCGCAAATGTAACTAAAGGTAATATTTCAGAAGTGCATGAATGATGGGCTAAGCCTGCAAGGGCTATTCATGTAGGTTGCTATTCCCAAAAGTTAACTTTGGTACTAATATCAGGATGCAATTATGTGGCCCAAGCTTAAAAAAAATTGATGTTCTTGAAAGTGTTATAATCTATTATTCTCCACATAAAATTTAGCGAAAATAGGGTGTGTTTTTGGCCAGTTGTTTGGATAGCGTTATAAAATAATTGGGCTTTTTGATTATCATTTTCAGTAAATTCTGGTACGCTGATGACAATTAGTTTACTTTAGTAGACTCCCATTTTAAAATATCACATCCCATCTATTCATAAAAAAATTTAATTTCGAATTGAATAATGAATTTATTATTAGTAAGAATCAAATACGAATAAGACAATTATTCGATTAGTATGTTTGTAGACCTAAATCAAAATTAAAATCTGATTTTATCTTTTACTTTACTTTTTGATAAAACTTAATACTTTTATAATTTATATAAATATAACCCTCAGTCTAACATGAGAAAACGATCTTCCATATTGAATAACTCTGTTCGTGGATGATATAGTTCTTCCCTTTGATATGATAAAAACAGATTTCTTTTACAAATATATATCTTTACCCGTTTTTGATATAAATGACAAATGAAATATAATAAAAATAATAATATATATAAAGAGCTGTATATGCATTACATCCATCTTCAGGTGGTTTTTTAGATTATAATTCTATCATTAAACATTATATTATTGATTATAACATGAATGATCCTATTGAAGAACACCTTCATATTAAAAAAAATTATTAGGTTCTTCTTATACAATGATGAGAAATAAGTATAAATCTATCATTGTATGATAGTTTTCTTTCTTCTAATTAATATTTAAAAAAAATGTGATGATGGTTTGTAGTGTAAATATAATTGTTGGTGAAGTACAGATGTGTACTATCGGGGAGGCCATGGGAGTTAAAACACCCGCACATTTATTTTCAATTTTTAGCCACATTTCCAAATTTTGAGGAGTGGCTCTGAGCCTCGTTCCCTGCCAAAAAAAATTTTTTTTTTTAAAGTGTTAAATTCAAATAAAAAATAGTTTTAAAAGTGGCTTTGGCTACTTTTTGTAAAAAAAATTTAGAAATAAATTTTTTTATTTTTTCTTATAATACAATTGTTATAGATATAATTAGTGCTGTAAACGTTACTACAAAAAAGAAACGCGTTACCGTTACTCGTTACATCTGAAAAATGGAACGCGTTACCGTTACTCGTTATTATTTTACAAAAGGAACTCGCGTTACCGACTTTTCAAAAAAGTAACGGGCTACTCGTTACTTAAAAAAATTAAATGTTATATATAATGCAAAAAAATATTTATTTTTTTCCGATAATATATAATAAACTAAACTATACAAAAAGAACATATAAGATAAGATCTTTTTATAATAAAATTTTCATATATAATTATAATATGAATAAAATTATACAAAAATAATATAATATAAGATAACATCTTTATGTAACAATTTTTAATTTATTTTTAACAACAATTGATTTTCAAAATTTTGATCAGATAAATATAAGTACTTAGTACTCAACACAGCTTTCGCCGTGCTAAACACACGTTCAATTGGCGCAGAGGATGGGAGAGTGGTGTTATATTTAATAAACAAAAATTTCAATTCGGGGAATTTATTAAAAATATTTAAGGAAATATCTTTATTTTGAAAAAAGCTTGAGAGATCATCTTTACAGAGATCTTCATTCATTTCCTGATCAAAAAAAAATTTATCATTATCTGAAAATATTCTAGTGTGTGTGATGGATAAAGGAATCAATATTAATTCATTCTTTACCTTCAAATGTTTTTTTAAGTTTGAGCTACTTGACATTGACGTTGAAATATTTGCGTTAGGACATAATTTACATTTACAAAGTGTAGACTTGGTACCATTAATTTTCTTGTTTAAAATATAATTCAAATTGGGGCCAGGGAAGGATTAAATCTTCTTCATCTGAAGAAGTAAGTATACTATGGACATATTATTCTTTTAAAATAAATTATAAATTAATTAATAATATTATTATATTTACTTTGAATTTTGATTGAATATTAATTTCCACTGATAATTTAACAACGAGAATTTAAAAAAAAATGTTGGAAGTGGTTGATATGAATTAAAACTCGGCTTAAATTATTAATATTAAGAATTAAAAAATAAATAAAAGTAATTTTATAATACAATAAAATATGTTTTTCTTTTTATTGATATTTTTTAAGAAAAAATATAAAGTAACGAGTAAAGTAAAGTTTTGCGTTACCATTAATCAAAAAAAGTAACGCGTTACCGTTACTCGGTACCTTTAGATGAAGGTAACGAATGGCGTTCCTTTTCTTCAAAAAAAAGTAACGTCGTTAGTAACGATGTTACTTTTTTGACGTTACTTCACAGCACTAGATATAATACATAAAAATCAACATTTATAAATATTTAAATATAGTTAGTTTTGATTATAAAAAAATTTATGGGAAAAATACTATAATTTATGGAATAAAGGTAACTATTTATGGTAATATTCATCTTTTATGTATTTTGTTGCATTTTAATAATAAAATAATTTCTATACTATACTATCGTTCCCATAAGGCGACAATCAGAAAGTATAAGTTTCGCCTACCTAAATAATCTATCAACACTAGCACTTGAGGGCAAGGCAGTATTATTTTATATACATATTTTTAATATAAGAAAAATTATCAAAAATACTCATTAGAGTATTTTTAGATATTAAAAACGCGTCTAGAGTTTTTCTATTATAATAGTATCCTTTATTTCAAAAAAATTATCAGTGAAAATCGTTTTTGCTGTTGTAACTGGGGCATCTTTGTTAGGTATGAGACTATTCAGCTTTACCATGAGCCTATCACGTTGATCTTTAGCATCATTGGAATTGATATATGGCCAGTTTAGTTTAAAATTGGGATGAATCATGAATTTTATTTGCAAGTACATCGCATGTCTAGCATCCTATTATCTTATTAAGGACTAATTTTACAGATCTTCTTTTTAAAGTCTTAGGGTCTAGCTAATGGCCTGTGATTCCCAAATAAGCTCTAAAAATATTAATATCAGATCAATTTATAAATATAAATAAGTTTTATCTTCTGTTATGATCCAAATATCTGCCGTGGTACATATATAGGATATCTTTGACAACTCTGCTATTAGAGCATCTTTCATCACTTTAAAGTTATCTGCTATCTTTGTCATTAGGTCTGGTGACATAAAATTTGTTGCACCAGGGGATAGAGCTTAAATCATCATGATAAATGATGGATTATCAACCAAAGACATTGGTTGAGCTGTATTAATTATAAAATCGAAAATGACTTTATCAGCCAATATCGGAAAAATATTGGCATTTTCATTATTAATAATAAATTTAGCTTGAATTGGATTGGTCTTTTTGGATGTATTCTCTCCTATACTAAAATTATTAAGATGTTTTTCTATCTCTTTAAAACTGTTGGCATGAACATTCTTATAGAGAGAAATACAATTAGAATTTAATGACAATTACCTTTAGGTGTTTCTTGAAGTTATAGCTACTAGATTTATTTGAGGATATATTTTTTTACATTTTAAACAAATAAATTTGTAGCCACCTTTTGTTTTTACATTAATTTGAAAATATTTTTCAAATTTTGGAAATGGAAAATGTGTATTATTGTTAATTATTGTTATTTAGAACAATTTCTTCCAGGGTACCTTCCATTTCATTAATATCATTATTGTCTGAGCTAGTATTGTTAAATAGTCGAGTTTTGAGTCGATTAGTCGACTCATTTTTACAACTCGAGTTCTGAACTTGAGTCATGAACTCGAGTTATGAATTTGAGTCGTGAACTCAGGTTAACTTAAATTTTATGAAACTCGATTACTTATATTAGTGTTGTTAATTGGTTGTTTAATACCCAGACCTGGCTCTAAAATCGACTAATCAGCTATGGCATGAACCCCGAGCACAGACACATATATTTTAATATTTCTTATTGAATTTATAAAAGTATATAAATATATGGTTATTAGAGGTATCAATCGATAGTTAATTTAAAAAACTTATTAAGTCGTTATACGAGTTATATACTTTAGTCGACTAGAAGACGAATAGTTGGGTCCTTTTTTCGACTCAGACTCAAACATCGGGTCGTTTTTTACGACTTCAACCCAAAGTTGTAGTCATTTTATTGTATCCGATCTAAAATATGGGTCGTTTTTTAAAGGACTATCTAAGGTGTGGGTTGCTTTTTTTCATCTGACCCAATATCCAGATCATTTTTTCGATCAAAAGGCCTTTAGGGTTGACTCATGTACAATTTTTCCGCTCTTTAAACGGCCATATCTTAGCGGGTAAACAGTGTTGGAAGGTAAAATTTCATATTTTCTTAGTTATAGTATATACTACTAGTATACAAAATTTAAGAAAAATTGAAGGGATATGGAATTCATCATATATTTACAATATGATCGGTGCCTGATTTCATAAGTGCAGAAATTTTATTTTCTGTGATATTGAATAATTTCAATAATTTTATCTGTAATTGATTTTATATATTGATATTGAGTATGTATATTCTTTTATTTATTTTAACAAAATATATTTATTAAAAAAAATTATATTAATGTTAAAAAAAACAAAAAAATTTTACTTTTTATAACTTTATGGCATAGCCCAAAATTTATTTAAAAAAAATAGATTTATTTTGGGAGAAAGAAATAAGGGGAGGGATTAAAAAATAATTCCCCCCCCCCTAATTTTTATAAAAAAAATTTTAAACAGCTCTTGATCTTATTTATTTTAAAAGTATCATGAAAACAAATGAAAATAATAATTTATTAAAAAGAGGAGGAAAGGAAAGAGGAAGTGATTATTTTTTTTAAAAAACATTTCAACCAATGACACTCTGGCGGAATCCAATTTAGATACCTTAATTAAGCTTCGATCAAAGCATCCCACAACAACATTTATGCCAATATTGCCCCAACCCCACTTCCATTGTGCAGCAGATTTCACACAGGAAGAAGTAAGGAAAGCAATCCTATCTTTTCATCGGGATTCGGCTCATGGTCTAGATGGGATTAGACCAATTTTTTTACAGGACATTACCTCTCCTGTGATCTGTACACAGGTTTCAATTCTCACTAAAATCACAAACTTAGTCAACAAAATCCTAAATGGAGATGTACCCAGCTTTATTACCCCCTTACTCTTCGGTGCCAGACTCATCGCGCTTCAAAAACCAAACAAGGACATTCGGCCCATCGCCATTGGTTCAACTTACCGTAGATTGGTCGCTAAATTAATCGCATCTAGAATCAAACACGATGCCGCACACATTCTAAGCCCCTACCAACTTAGTGTAGGGATACCTGGTGGGTGTGAAGCTGCTGTGCACTTAACAAGAATTCACCTTGAAAATAACCCAAAAAACGAATCTCTAGTAAAAATTGACTTCTCTAACGCCTACAACACTCTTTCGCGCAACACGTTCCTACATTCAACTTGCTTCCATTTCACCGCTTACACCAAATTTCTTTTCTCTTGCTACCAATCACCAACAATCTTACAATTCAACAAAGAAAAGATACTTTCTGTCGAGGGTATCCAACAGGGTGACCCTCTCGGATCTCTTATCTTTAGTCTTGGAATCAATGACATGATAAAATCAATAACCATGTACTCTATCGCTCCACGCTTGGTGTATTGATGATGGAATCTTGAGTGGTCCCTGTAGTGAAATCGCCAAGCAGTCAACATAATTAAAGAAATGGGCACAGCCATTGGACTTTCGCTTAACCAGAGAAAATCTGAATTCTCACATTTAAATTCTAATGCTCCCAACACTCACGATTTCAAATTCACATCAAGCGTTGAATTAACACATCTAGGATCGCCTGACACGAGGCAATAAGCACCTTTCTTTATTCCACACTCGACATAGTCCTTAAACTGGAGGACATCTTTACACTTCTTCCATCACACAAGTCCTTTTTTTTGCTAAAAAATTTCTTTTTTATACCAAGGATTCTTTACGCACTTCTTTCAACACCAATTTTTAAATATCCTATTCCTCTCCAAACTTACGAAAAAGGAATAAAGGACTTAACCAAAAAATAGTAAATATCAGATTCAACGAAACCGCTTGGGCCCAAGCAACTCTTCCAACCAAATTTGTGGTGGTCTCGGCATCAGATCTCCACATGACTTAGCAATAACTACCTTCATATCGAGTAGTCTCTTGACAAAGCCAATAACCACCGCCCATAATTCTAAAGAAGACCTTTCCTTAATCGTGGCTATGGATATTTGGAAAACAAGGATCAATGCTGATTCTCATCCCCCCACAGCCCATAGACAGAAAGACTGGGATGCACCAGTGGTTGCTCGCTGCGTTGAAACTCTCTTATCTAGCATGCAATCTACCGACCGCACCCTATTCTCTTCCCTGCTCAATGGTACGGGACATGAGTTTCTTGAGGCCATCCCATCTACCAATCTTCAGCTTCAACTATCCAACAATGAATTTACCCACGCCATCGGCATTCGTCTAAATTGTTCCATCACTCACCCTCACATCGGCTCAGGGTGCAACTCGCCAGTTGACTCGAAGGGTAGACATAGTTTACATTGTCGCTCCTGCAATGGACGATTCATCAGACACAAGCAATGTAATACAATTATCCAACATGCACTGAAATCCGCCCAAATTCCTTCCACTCTAGAACCACAGGGTCTTTTTAGATCTGACGGTAAACGTCCATACGGGATCTCTCAAATCCCATTGAGGAGAGGCCAACTTTTGGTATGGGACTATTCCTGTATTGACCCCTTGGCCCCATCCAACCACGCCATCAACATCCTTGACCAGAAGGAACAACTTAAAACTTCTAAATACACAGATAATGAACGATCATTGCTTCATCCCAATCATATCAACCACTCTTGGCACCTTCGGCAAATTCGCCTTAGAATTTTTCAAAAACTTAGGATCACAAATCAGCAAACTCTCAGAAGAACCTCGAGAGGGTTTTTTTTCTTCGTCAACGATTATCCATAGCGATTCTCAAAGCTAATTATATCAGTTTCAATGGTAGTCTTCTAGCCAAAGAGCTATCCTAGACAACACTTACGTCCCTTTTTCATTTTTGTTTCCCTGCGTCACACCATCTCCGTTCTTTTTTTTTATAGTATTATTATATATTTTTCAAACATTTTTAAATATATTAAAACATAAAATATTATATTTTCGTTTTTTTTTATTATTTGAAAATTGAAAATAAAGGATTTTGGAACTTAAAAAAAATAATTAAATAAAAAAAACTATTAATTAATTTTATATACCAAAAAAATAAAATTATTCCCCCCACTCCCTTAATTAAGTACCAGCTTGGCGTTAACAAATTATAAGAAATATGAATTTATTATTTCAAAGATATAGTATAAAATTATTATTATTTTTATTTGAATGAAATTAAAAAAATATGATATATAATAAATTTTAAATGGATGAAAATTACGAATACGAAGTAATATTATATATATTACAATTTATTGCTAACATAATTATAAATTGTAGGCGGATCTTATGGATCAAGACCATAATTTAAGTCAAAGCTCTTTTACCTCCTCAATAGCCAATACATCATCTACTTCTTCAATATATAATAACAATTTCAATATATAAAATATGTTTGAAATACACCTAATAAATCAAGGCGCAAATGTGTGCATTGTGAGAAAATCTACAGTATCCATACAGCTACAAGTATAATATATTTGTAAAATCTATTTTTAATATATTTTAGCCAACCTTAAAAATCATATTAAAATATCCCATCCGGACATTATTTTCCAAACTAAAGAAATATTACCCAAAAATTTATCGGGTATAAGAAAACTACAACCTGAAGAAAATAAACATTTAAATAAACTAATACTGAGATATATTGTTAAAAATAATTTACCGTTTAACCTATTTGACTCTAGCAAATTCAGGGATATATTCGCTTTTATATTTAAAAGGGAAAATATATGGACAAGGCTAACTGCCAAAATATATTTGAATTCGATTTATGAAACATCAAAATCTAGAATCTTAGAAACATTAAAAAATGTACAAAACAAAATCTCCCTCTACACGGATGTTTGGACAGGAATCAACTCTTTATCATATTGTTCGATTACTGTCCATTAAATAGCAAAAAATTGGAAACTAAAAAATTACCTGCTTGATTTAATAAAACTATCTCACCCGCATAATGGATAGGATATATTTAATTATTTATTAAAATCTCTCGAAACATTTGAGATTAAAAAAAATGTTATAGCAATTACACATGATAATGCAAAAAATATGATAAGTGTAGGAGAAATAATGACCAATCATTATAGAGAAATATACAATATGCCCTTTTATGGTCATAGATGCCTAGCGCATGTTATCAATATAATAGTTAAAGAAGGGCTAAATATTTTTGATAAAAAATTAGAAAAAATACATAAATTGGTGAAAAAACTTCACCTTTCGCCAAAGTTCATGCAAAAATATATGGCAATCTTTGGCGGTACAAGGTTACCGCTCGATGTGATCACTAAGTGGAGTTCAAAGTATCTTATGATTTCTACAATAAATAAAGTAAATTAACCATAATCTTAAATGTTATTTTCATAATATATATTATTTTAAAGAATTTAGACGCCATTAAACGATTAGGGGAAAAATGTCTTCCCAAAGATGAATTTTATATTAATGTCAATGAGGCAAAATATTTAAAGGAAATTGAAACCTTAAACCTTTTTTTAAGATTTCGTGTGAAGTTTCATCGGAAAATACAACTATTGGGACGGCGGTTATATTCGTAGCTTCGATGGGGATTTTTTTAGATGAAAATTTTAATACACATGTTTATGATAAAAGAACAGCTGCCAAATTAATGCTAAATAAATTTAAAAACTACGAAGGCTTATTTAATACCCTAACAAATTATATATCATGCTTCCTTGATCCGAAGACCAAATTAAAATATATGCCAAAAGCAGGCGCGTAACCAATGGGGGGGGGGAAGGGGGAAATTTCCCCCCCCCATCGCAAATTTGACTATTTTCATAAATATCATTTTAAGCTAATAAAAAATATAATAGAAGGATACAAGACAGGCGCGTATGCAGGAATTTGGTCTGGGGGGGGGGGGGGGATAATAAATTTTTTTAAGAAATAATATTTTTAATTAAAAATACTAAGCATAAATTTATTAGGATTAATAACTTTTCTAATACACAATTTTAAACTAATGTGAATTAAAAAAATTATATATATAAACCGGCATTTAAATGTGAATCATAAAATATAAAGTGAATATAACCCACGATATGAATCACCTAAATGACCCAAAATTGAAATTTGAATTTTTTGAGCTTTTAAAATATATAAAGTATAAAAAATTTAAATGTTGTAAATATAAATTAATACACAAAAAGTTTCTTAGGAATAATTGTATTTTGTATGTTTTGAGCTAATTTTTCAATTATCAATCCTTGCTTGGCGTTAAATGTCTATGAATATTCAAAAGATCCAAATCATTCAATCTACTTTCAGATGTTGTATTTCATAGGTATGTTTTTCACAGACTTGCAGGCCCGGCCCCTGAGCCGGACCGTATTTTAATTTTTTTAAATATACCCGGGCCGGGCTCGTAATTTTTTTTTTAAAAACACCCGGGCTGGGCCTGAAAATTTTTTAAGAAAAAATATCCGAGCCGAGTTGTATATTTTAAAACCAAATATTTGAAATCGCCATTATTAGCTATAAATATCAAAAATAAATATAATTTATTTTAAAAAATTCGGGCTAAGCCAGCCGGGCCGGGCCTGAAAATTTTTTTAAAAAAAACTCGGGCCGGAAAAAATTTTAAAATAAAATCTGGGCCTGGTCCTGCAAATGGTACCTCTGCAAGGCTCTGTTATTCTTCTTAAAAAAGTGAATGTTCTCTCATTAGTTTACTAAAGAGCTGCTAATATATATATAACCATTTTAATAATTGGGAGTATAATCTAAAATGTGTTTGAAATAAAAAGCATCCATAGCATTTTTTGGGACTGTATCAACCATAGTTAATCTTTTAATCATAGTTATTCAGCTAATAAGGCATCATAAGATATTTTAACATCTTCATGATAAAAATATAACAAATATCTATATTTTTTTTCTATCACCATATGAAAAAGGTTGGGAGAGGGGACATTTGTTTTATAATACTCTTCTACTGATCCTATATTAATGTTTTGATGATGAGCTTGCTTGCTGCAAGTCGAGGGGGACAAATATTTAACACGTATAGCTCTGCTTTTGACTCAACAATAACATATAAAATATGAAATTCTTCAACAACACTAGCTCTATTTCCTTGAGTTCTAATAAAATGCTCTCCGCTATTCTCATCTTCTTAATCAAGTCAATGTTATGTTTTTAAAAGTATTACATAAAATAGTTGTATAATTAAATAATACATTCTAATGAGAAAAAAATTTGGAATAAGTATTGAATCCAATAATTTTCTTGCTTCTGAGGAAATATTTCTTTCAAGCCATTGTGATATTTCAGTAATAGCATTAATAATCAGCTCTTCTAACTCCAAAATAGCTGTTACTGTGGCGGAGACTCGATCTCGTTGGACAAGCTTGCAATTTTTTTCTCCCTGTTGGACAAGGAGTTTCAGAGATAATTATTATTTTATTAGAAATTTAGATAAATATTACGCCACTAAAATTTGAAAATAATAGGTAAATTACGCCAAGGAAAACTTGAAATCGAAATTGATTGATAAAATAACTTAGTAGATGAATGTGATAAAATATATATATATATATGTATATATGAGATAGAATAAATATTAACAAATATAAATTAATATTAACAATAATATTTTGAAAAATATCGGCATCTGCGTTTGGTTTAGGAGGGGGGGGGGTTTGCCCCCCCCCCCGCTGCGTACGCGCCGATACAAGAGAAAAGAAATTTTAAGTTACGAGGTGAATAATAAAATAGGAAACATAAGAATAATAAAATATAAGTAGATTAAGTAAAAGTCATAGATAGTGAGTTATTTAAATTTGAAATATTTAAAATATTTAAATTAACATTGAAATTGAAATTGATGCATCGGAATGTATAACATACTGTCTCATTAAATAATCTTCTAGTCGTTTATGAGATTTTCTAGTCATAATAAAATAGGGCATGTGTTATTTGGCATTTCGTAACTGGACGTGTTTTTGAAATCTAGATTCTCATGAGCTTAATTTTTACCCATATTTCATTAGTAGTCAGGTCATGAGTGAAAAAAAATACTAAAAATGTACACCTTTAAATAAATAAGTTTTCTATTGTATATATACAGGTAAAATGCTTATTTGCACATCGCTTAAGTGCAAATATTTTTAAATGTGAAATAAATCAGCCATTTTGTTAAAATCTAAGATGGCATAATGTTAAAATATATTTTTAAATATAAATCGATTAATTGCGAAATATCGGTTAAATGCGAAAAATTTAAAGTTCCAATATATGTCGCTATTTTTATCGGATAATTTCGAAGCGGTCCAAAATTTTCTGGTTTGATCATAGATAACATAGTGTGATATCGAACGAACCAAATTTTGATAGTCAAGGTGGTAACACTTGTTTATTTATATTATATTTTAAAAATAGTTATTTTCGAAGAGCATCTGGGATGAATGGGTGTATTTAATCCGAAGGCATGTTTTTTTCTGAAGCAAACTTACTGGTTTAATACTTGGGGGAGGATATCGAACTCCACTTGATTCCATAAATAAATATAAAATAATAGATATTATTACATTTTTTAAATAACCGGATTCTATCTAACATAACATAATCTGGTGGGTTTTTCTTTTTAATTAAGGCTTGGCGCTTAATTATCACATAATTATTATTTTATGCTTAAATTGTTATTAGAAAATTTAATTTAGAATCCAAATTATCTTAATGGCTTAAAAATAAATTACAAGCAACTATGAAAATTGGCTTTCCGAAAAAAGAGGCAGCATTATTAATTTGGCTATGCACCGTGAAATGTATATCAGAACAATATAAAGTGATTTATTTCATATAATAAAATATATATATATGTTTTTCTATTTTTATTGTAATAAATTGAAGCTTTAAGCAAATATAAAAATCAATTTATTTAAATACATTACAGTTCTCCCCACTATAAATTGAATTCATCATAATAACGTAATGGGGGTTTCAAAACTCTTTTTTCTAGAGTTGTATTTCCATTATGTTCTGCAATATCCAAATCCTCAGTCATTGTTATGGGTGTTTCTTTAGCTTGTACATGAGCTTCCCTCAGTTGGTCGGCATGCTTGTTTTAATACCCTCAGACTCAACATCATACAATATCGCACTTTTCCGTTGAACCACTGTCCCTTCATGCCATCCCGCAGTCCTTTCGTTTTTTACCCAAACCTTTTGTTTCTCTTCAAATTCAGGGGACTCAACGTTCCTACCATTATAATTTTTTTTGTTTCCATAACGCGTTTTCAGTCCTTTCTCTCGTAGATAATATCCATTGATCTAACGTAGTCTTGAGCGGCCTTCCAAACATCATTTCGGCAGGGAATTTACCGATAGTTGCGTTTGGAGTATTTCGGTGTGTGATTAAAACATTCGCTAAATTCAACTGGTCCGGAGTCCCACTTCTCCTTCCAGCATAGAAATGCATCTTTATCGTACGTATATAACGCTCAGCCAAACCATACGATTTGAGGCTATAAGGGGCCGATCTAAAATGTTTTATATTATTTTTAAAAAGAAACGTTTCAGATCCAGTAAACTGAGTACCGTTATCTGAGACAATGTAACGAGGTAAACCAAATCTAGCGAAATAATTACGCAGATTATTTATTACACTCGTCGAATTAATATGTGTTAAAATTGCAACTTCAAACCATTTGGTGAAAGCGTCTACGCAAATTAACCAGTACTTTCCAGACACGGGGCCTGTCAAATCAATGTGTATTCGTTGCCAAGGTCGGGTAGGAATATTCCAATTGTATAATGGTACTTCTCTAGCTCCCGTCTTCCTTCCTGACAACTCTTGCAGTTTTTGACGAATTCTTCAACATCTCGATCAAGATTTGTCAAATATATTTTAAAGGTTTATGATCTGTAACCAAAATAAAATGTCTTCCATAAATATATTGATGAAACTTCCCGATAGCGAACATGATCGCCGAAGCCTCCCGATCAATGGAGGCGTAATTCTTTTCAGCCGCCGAAAGTTTCCTCGATGCGTAAGCAATCAATTTCTCCTGGCCATTAAGAAATCGGTGTGCAATAACAGCTCCTAGACCATCTTCGGAAGCGTCACAAGAAATCACGACAGGAATATCGGCTGAATAAGGAATTATTGTGTCTTCTTTTGATAATATTTTTTTTACTTTATTAAATATTTCATCTTCTTTAGCTGACCAAAACCAACTCACATTTTTACTCGTTAGTCGGTGTAAAGGCGCACAAATAGATGTAAATTTTTAATAAACGATTCATGATAATTTACCATTCCCAAAAACGAACGTAATTCTTTAACATTAGATGGTGTTCAATTTTTTATAGCATTAATCTTATCTTCGGTTGGGTGAATTCCGAATTCATCAATAACATGACCTAAATAAGTAACTGACTTTTCTCCAATTTTAATTTTATCGGTCGTCGTTGTCAGTCCATCCTTATCAAATCTTCTTAATACTTTTAGATTAACTATATGATCAAAATTATTCTCGCCTGCAATAATTACATAGTCTAAAAATACACTAACCATAGGAATTCCCTTTAATAGGTTTTGCATAAAGCGTTGAAATATTATCGGAGCGCTAGTCAACCCAAAAGAAATTCTTTGGTATCGGTAATAACCGACATGAGTCGAAATCTAAAAGGTCTCTACATTCTCGACTAACTCCGAATTGTAAAAATGCATCTCTTAAATCTATCGTTGAAAATATTTTACCACCCGCGCTATTTGTCAGGTCGAAGAAGGTTAGTAGTAAATCGTTATCTATCGCTAAATATTTGTTGATGGTCAAAGGAAAATCTCCGCATATCCGCACGGCACCGGATTTCTTTAAAATATTAACCGTTGGCGTAGTCCAAGTAATTGGAGTCTTTGTTGGATCCACCTTCTCGATAACGCCTTCATCTAAAAGTCTGTCCAACTCAGCTTCAACGGTTCGACGCAATGGAAATTGAATTCTTCAAGATGGCAACGCAATTGGCACTATATTTGGTTGTATCTTGATGACGGCTTCCTGTAATTTTATTTGTCCTAATTTTTTTTTAAAAACTTGCGGAAATTTTGAAACAATAGTATTTAAACTGGAATCTTTCATATTTATATTATTAATACGAACTTCTTCAGGAAGTTTTATATCAAATTCTTTAAGAAAGGGCATTCCAAAAATAAGGGAATTCTCACACTTAACTACCCAAATAGGTAAAAATTTTGAAATATTTTTTACTCCGACTTCCACTAAACATTTACCCAATACTTCGATTTTGATATGGTTATATCCTACTAGTTTATAAGCAGGTGATAATATTAGTTTGCCTATGCGACTCCAGGTAACCTCATCTATCACACTACACGCCGCGCCAGTATCAAATTCCATAGTAAGCTGCAGCCCATTTATCTTCGCATCGATTGTAGCTTTATTAGCAAACGACAGGCGAGGTGTCCGTGGTAAAATCATTTGTATAGCATGCGTTCTACACTCTTTCGCTATGTGGTTTGCTTTTCCGCACCTAAAGCATGTTACTTTTTTTTGACTGAAATTAGGTTTAAAACTTCGTTTATAAAAATTATGGTTGAATTTGTTAGCATTATTATTATTATTATTATTTTTGAATTTGTTTACGTTGTTATAATTATTCCTAAAATAAGTATTTTTGGAACCTTGCATAGGCTTATGTTTAATTATTTTATTAACTTCTGTCAGGGTTTCCTTCTCCAATGAAGACAGCGCGATAGCTAGATGCACAGTATCTTCAAAATTAATATTTCCTTCAGCATATTTTGACCGAAGTTCTTTGTCCAGCTCAGTTAACCCTACTCCTAAGATGAAAGTATCTCTTAAGAGTTCATCAACCGGCGATTTAAAATTACATAAAGCACAAATGCTTTTTAATTTAATTGAAAAATCAATTATAGTTTCGTTATTTCTTTTTAAGGTATAAGAATTGTTTCTATGAAGAAAAATACTCGAGACATCCTTAAATTTTTTTCTAAATTCTCAAGTAAAGTTAAATAATTTATATTATCTAAATTATTAGGAAAATAAAAATTTTTAATTTTAATTAAATTTTCAGTGCCTATATAGGCCAATAGTAAATCTTTTTTTTATTTTGATCGAAAATATTTTTTACCTTGAAAATGAGTTCTATATTATATAGGTAATCCTGAATATTAACTTTTTCTTTTATGAATTCAGGAATATGAAATTGAGTATGTTCTTCAATCTTCTTCAGAGGCATGATATAATTTTAATCTTTTTATTTAAAATAATTCGTCGTCGTCAAAAATGACTTGAAAATAAATCGTCGCCAAATGAAATGTATATCAGAACAATAATATAAAGTGATTTATTTCATATAATAAAATATATATATTTTTTCTATTTTAATAAATTGTAATAAACTGTAGCTAGCAAATATAAAAATCAATTTATTTAAATACATTACACACCGATACCTAGCACAAATTGCAAATGGCCTTGTCATGCTAGAAAAAGATAGAATTTATAGCAAAACATTTGATAAGGTAGTTCTATATTTTAATGACTATTTACTATTTTTATAATTCTAAGTAGCTACAGAGATTTAAAAAAAGACAAAATATTAATTTCACACAATATGCAATGAAAGAGCGAGCACCGATCTTGAAGTTTATCTTTTTTTATAAATAAATAGATTTATTTAATTTTCTAGAAAGACATGATAGTGCAGGAAGTGATTACTTGTATGATATAAAAGATATACCCAAACCGGATTATTTATCTAACAAAGGCAAAGCGATGAATGGATATGGCATCTTTATCCAGTATGAAAATGGTAACTTGAAGGACCAAGAATCATTAAGAAGGCTATAAGTCATTGTAGAAGGCGCCTATTTAAACATTCATTACAATTTATTTCAAATTAGTTAATTTATTCAATGATCAATATATAATAAAGGAAAATAAAAAACATGTGTGAAATTTTAATTTTGCAATCCATAAATTAAATATTAAAATGTTTTCCAAAAAATATTAAAGACATATCACAGTAAGAAAAATTTAATTATCTACTATTCTCTCATTTGATTCATTCATCGTTGATTGATTATGATTTATTTAGAAGGTTACACTTTCAAAAATTAAAGGATTATCTTAAAATAAAATATCATTTGTGTAATTTTAATTTTGCAATTCATATTATAAATATTTTAAGGTTTTTTCTAATAAGAAGTTAAGAACGTTTTTTAAAAATTAGATTATATACTCTTTACTCATTTGATTTATTCATCAATGAATGATTCTGATTTATTTAGCAGGGTCTACTTACATAAATTAAAGGATTATCTTAGTTATCATGTTTTAAAGTAAGGTTATAATATTATATTCCTTGTTGCAACTTTTAAGTTGCTTAACTTTTTATATCAAATTTTGTTAGAATGAATTTAAGGCATTTTATTAAGTGTTGTAAAGTAAATATACACAACATTGTAAAGATGTAATATAAGCAATATTTTTCTTTCTTTCTCATATATTTATTAATGTTTTTCTAAAATTATTGATTGTGTAAAATTTGGAAAGAAATCTTCATATGAATTGATTTGTGTATTTTAGATTATCAACTTATAAAATTTATATAAACTAGTAGATAGCCCGTCAAAAATGACGGAGAATGAGAATTTTATTCGTTCTTTTACGATAGATGTTACCTTTTATTAAAAAATCATATCCAATTTTTATTCTTTTTACCCCCCCCCTCCCCCATTCAGGTCAAGTCCAACCTATTATGACTAAGAGTGAATACTATTTTTTGAGTCATATATTTAAATTAGCTTTTACCCCATATCAAAATTATTTGTTAAAATATTACTGATTACTTATGGCTAATATTTAATATTAAAAAATCCAACCAGGTCCAAGCCCACAATAATTTTGAAAATATTTCCTCAAGCCCGGTCAAAGATTATAAGAATATTGAGAGTTCATGCAATCAGAATCAGCATGATCCTTGGTTTTTTGACAGTTATATAATATATTACAGTTAATATTATAATAAATTTTACTAATAAATGGTTTTGATAATAAATATAATAACAAATTGCATTCAAGTATTTAACGCCATATATTTTGTTATAATAAATTTTTAAAATTAATATTCTATTATTTATCCTGCAATAGATGTAATAAATTTGATATATTTTCTTCTCTTTTTTTACGTGTTTTTAAAAAAGCTATTTTTTTCATTTTCGAAAAACAGTCTTGAGTTAAATTTTTAATACAAGTATATTTTTGATATTATTACAAACTACTATTATTTTAAGATATAATATACCAAGGTGGTGCGACAATATATAAAATCTTAATTGTTTCATCATATCATTCATGGTCCTTATTTTATAGTTAGAAAATGTTTGTTTTCTAATATGGCATTGCCGTGTAAATAACTCCAGGCTTCAATATATTTGCATATTTATTTCTTCCAAAGATTTTTAGTGTTTTTATTTTATCAATTTATCCAACATAATAAATTCTGATATTAGTTTACATCGTGAGTGTCATGGCTATTACTGCAATTTAGCTAGCATTTATTATTTGTGTTGCTATGTAATTTAAGATTATTACTATAACGGCTGAGAGCATATAATTGCATATTTTAGATAAACAATAATGGTCAACTGTGTAGTCGTTTATATATCATTTAAAATGGAAGATAATCTTTTAGAAATTTAATATCTCACAATAATTTTCTTGATTACTTATCTAGCTTCCATAATGTCATCTAAAAGGAAGCTCTAACCACCATATAGTTTTATGATTTGGATTGGTCGTTTATACTCTCTCCTACAAAAATTGTTGATTTGGTTTAGGCCTATAAATTTTTCCTTATTAGTCCATTCTATAAAACATTGTCTAAAATGGTTACAGAGATTTATACTAGTTTGATAACCTTTTGTCAATATAAGTTGCTAAGTATTATATTATTGCATTATGTGATTTTTTATATGCCAGTTTATTTTGTATGCATAATATAATAAATGACAAAATTTGAAAATCAGAATAATTGTTCAGACTTAACAAATTTTAAAAAAGTATAATAAATTTATATAAAACCCGGCCCGCAAATTGGGGGGTATGGGAAGCGAAGCCCAGCATAAAATTTTTTTAGTTGAGCCTCCTGAGAGTGTGAAGGCTAGCGACGCCCCGGTGCTAGTCAGAGTTGGGCAGGTCCTCCGGAAAAAGAATCTAGATACAGATTCTTTATAAAAAAATGAATCTTAGATACAGATACTAGTATCTATTTCAAAATATCAAAAGATACAAGATAAAAGATACTTGTATCTTTTGCTAAATTAAAGTATCTTAAATACAAGATACTTTTAATTTTTCATTACCAATTAAATTAGAATAGTTTATAAATAGAGTTTTTATTATTTATTTGTGAAAAACATAACATACGCAAATAAGAATGAATATTTACAATAATTAATAAAATATTTATTAATGAGTTAATTATTATAATATAATAATAAGCATTTTAATATTAGTTTTTGCCCATTAATAACATAAACACGGAAGGGAGAGTAGTATATTTAATGGGAGTTGAAAATTTGCAAATAAATAAAAAAATTAAATCAAATTATTTTTTAAAATAATCAATTTTTCAAATAATTTATCATTAAGTCTTTGTCGTTTTGGCTTATTTAACATTGTGCCAAAACTAAATAACCTCTCAACAGGAGCTGATGAGGGTATGGCAGTATTATATTTAAAAAAAATTTCCTTAATTAAAGGATAAAATTTAAGCATTTCGAGTGTTTTTCGCCGGTCTTTAATATAATTTAAAACCTCAAGCTCAACGTTATTTGTATTATTGAATTCAACAACGTTTGTATCACTAAAAGAAAAATAATCATCATTTTCTTTATTAGATATTATATCTATTGGTGATACATCCTGAGCTTGATGGTATACTATTTGTGCTAGCTCTAATGCTTCGTTTAGTAATATCTTTTGAAAATATTTTTTTTATCATCAGATTCAATCCATAGATTCTTAAAATATGGATGTGATAATGATGCCAAAAAGGCCTCAATATATTTATTATCATAAGAAAAAAATTTTCCAAATCTTTTCTCCATAGCATTTTTAACAGCTTTTAATAAAGGGAGACAATAAGTCCCCTTTAATTACAAATAATATGGGCACTAATTCCCCATAAAATGTACTACTCTGCCCTTGTAGTTAGTCTAATGCAATTGCTACTGGGCTTAAAACTTTACAATATTCTTCCATATATACAATATCTATTTCTTTTAAAATAGGACAATCAATTGATTCAAATAATAATTTTAAATTTGATCTATATTTTAGTAATGAAGTGATACTATCATACAAACTGTTCCACCTCGTTAGGTATGGAAACCTTTAGCTGATAACCACCTGTTATCTCCCTTATCTTTTCAAAAGATTTGGGCCTTCCACATGCATTCCATAATTTTGTACATTTCCCCATTACTCCATAATGAATCCTTCCAAGATTCTTTGGGCTCGATATTGATGAAATAATATCTTTAGTTGCTATTAAGGACAAAGTGTGGCAGGCACACCTGATGTGCCTGGGTAATATTATTTTGTTTATATCATCTAAAGATAAAGATTTTTAAAATATTTTAAAAAATTTGTACTAACCATCATTGATTTCATTAAACTCTAATAGATCATCCTCATCCTCAAAATCATTGTCAAGAACATTTAATTTCACACCATATTCATTAAATAACTTGACAAAATTGGATGCATTATCTGTGACGGTAGCAATTAGTTTATCAGAAATTCCATACTCTCTATAGACTTCTTCCAATAACTCAGCAATTTTATCAAATGAATGGGTGCCGGGCATTCTTCTACATGCCAAGGCTCTTGATTGTCTTTCAAGGATTTCTCGTGTTATCTTTAAAAATAATTTATTTAAAAAAATTAAATAAGATATTAATATTACCCAGTGAGCTGTTATTCCCATAAAACTAAGGGTTTTTGTAGACCACAAATCTGCCGTGGTGCATATATATGATTGAGCTTTTAAAGTACTTTTTAAAGTATGTACATGATTTTCAAAAATTTTCTTTATTCTTCTCTGCAAAGACCTCCTCGAAAAAATTTTAAATGATCCAATGTTACTAAGAATATCTAGAGTATCATATCAATATTTATCTATATATAAATTATCTATGTAACAAATTCAGGCTGTTCAACTAGGCTCAAAGGGTGTAAACCCTTGACAATAAATGCACATATCAATTTATCAATTTTATTTTGGGTAATTGTCGGTTTTATTTTATTAATTGCATTAAAGGATTCTGATATACTAGGTTGAATCATTTTTTTTATGATATTAGAATTTGCTGGTTTTTTTCTGTGCTGTTTTAAATATAGCTTGTATTCAGCATATATGCCTAAATGGCATCTCTAATAAAAAAAATATATATACTAGTTTAGTTTTATTTTATTCATTATCTTTAATAAGTATTTATCATTACTTGTTTGTGAATTATGATATTTATGTATTTTTTAAATTAGTTTTATTTTCTAATATATTATTCTGTGTTTGTAATATCATATTTAGTTAATTTATCATTTTATAAATATCATTTGAATCTCTTTCAGATTTTTTTAAAATATATCTTGCAAAATCATTACTACTTTATTATAATTATTTTATTAAGAGCCATTTAAAATTATCTAATGTTATATATCAATTGTTGCTTAAATATTTCCTATAATAAGAGAACTTTATGGTAGAATTTAACTTTATTAGTTACTTTTATTTATTTATAATATAAGTACAATTATATTACAGTATTTATTTACAAAATTTAATCAATTTAAAATGTATAAAAGAAAAATTGTTACGAGTAATATAATAATGTACACCATTTTACATATGGACTTAAGGAGGTATTATTACGTCAATAATTAAATTATATATAATAAAAAATATACCTACCTTAATGTGCTTAACAAAATTTGTTGAGGAATTTGTTGAGCCTTTTAAAAAATTTTTACTTGGGCAAATTTGGCATTCACCGTGAACCTTGTCCTTTTCCACTAGAATAACTTTAAAAAATTTTCCATCTAGAATTTTAAGATTCGGATTTGATTCAGGAGACCCTATTTCCATAATTTCATTTTCACTAACTTCTTCATGATTGTTATTGTTAATCATTCTACAAATTAAAAAATATTACATATAAAATATGTATTCTTTACTTATTTAGTTTTGGTGTTGTTATTTTTAATCTTTCTATCTTTGTGAACTGTAAAATTTCCAGCTAATTTTGGTTATCGATATATTTAAAATAAGCGGGAAAAAAATAAGGAAAATAATACATGATTCCACGAAGAAAATAAAGTTATATTCTGTGATATGTAAATGTTTTAAACATGAATATTAAAAAGAATCTGTATCTGTATCTTTTGTCAAGAAAATGAAAAAGATACAAGATTCTTTTCAAAATAAAGGATCTTAGATACAGATACTAGTATCTTATTAAAAATGTCAAAAAGATACTGAGTACAAGATACAAAAGGATCTTGTATCTTAGATACAAGTATTCGCGGTACTGCCCAACTCTGGTGGTAGTGGTATTAGAAGTATCATTTGGAGGCAACTGGGTAAATATGAAATAAACATATTGATATAAAACATTAAATTAAAAACAAAATAACCAACAGGGGAGTTAATATCAGGCATAGTTCCTTATTATTCTGGTTCCAGTAACTCTAAAACAGGTAAGGCGTTTGTTGAGAGACCATTTATTTCTTCGCTTATTTTTAATAATAGATTCATCATGTTTTGTAGCAATGTGAGAGATTAGGTTGGGTAAATAAAGAAATCAGGCAAAAATGTAAATGAATATTATTGAAATTAAACGAACATTAAAATACTGTACTGAACCTGTAGAGGGGTCAATATTAAATGCATATCTCTAGTAGTTGGGAGGGTAACATCAAAAAAATATTTTGTCTAGTTGGGGACTTATCAAGCCTATTATGTTCTTCTGAACTATTTTGTAGTTGTTCATTATTAATGGCAGATATATCAATATTTAAACAATTACAAGGAGAATATAAGATGGCGGCAGTTATCTAAAATAAAAGCAAAAGAAAATTTTTAAAAATATTAATGCGTTAAACCTGCGGAGGAGTCAATATTAGGTTTAACTCTCTAGAAATAGTTGGAATATTATCAATAGCTAAAATAGATGCAATCTAAAATATAAAAAAGTATAAGAAGAACATTTATGAACTTTTAGTATATATATAGATGACTAACCTTATGGCTTCACGATCTCTGGAACATATTTTGTTGATTTACCTGTCATCTTTTTCTTTTATCAATGATGGATAAATCAGTCATCTGTACAATTATGAGAGGTTAAGACTAGTGTTTTTAAATGGCTGAGCCAAGACGGCTTAGCCGAAAACTCAGCCAGGTTTTGAGCCGAAAAAAAAATTCGGCTCAGGCTCAAGCTGGCTCATTGAGCTGGCTGGCTCAGCCGTTGGCCCAAGCCGTTGGCACAAAACGTTAGCTCAAGCCGTTGGCTCACTCAAACCAATTATTGAGGCGAAATTTATTTATTTGAGATTAGTGTTAGTGTTGCTAAACGGCTGAGCCAAGCCGGCAAAATCCTAAACTCAGCCAGTTTTTGCGTCAAAATTGACGAAGGTTCAAGCCTCCTCATTGAGCCCCCTTTAGTTGGCTTGAGTCGGCTCAAGCCAGTTAATGAATTGCCTCAAGCCGCCTTTTAAGCCAAAATTTATTTATTTGTGATTAGTTTTGTATAACGGCTGAGCCAAGTCGGCTTGGCCCTAAACTCATTTAGTTTTTGAGCCGAAAATTGACTCAAGTCGGCTCTTTGAGCCAAATTAATCGGCTGGCTCGAGTTGGCTCCTGATTTGGCTCAAGCCGACTTTTGAGCCGAAATTTATTTAAAAACGTCTGAGCCAAGCCGGCTTAGCCTTAAATTCAGCTTGTTTTTGAGTCAAAAATTGACTATACTCATGCCAAAAGGAATATCCCATAATTAAAAAAGATCTACGGCACATATTGCACGGTATGGCAGACTCTTGTTTTTTTTCTACCCGCATTATGAAATTGCAAAATGTATATTGTATTCCTGACGATAATAAGTGTTATTTAGGCAAAACTCATTAACAAGTTGCTTAATCATTTTGAGTATAACACCTACTATTCATTTAAAAAAAAAAAATTATGGTGGATATTAAATAATCGGGATCAGCTATAAAAAAATAACATAAAAGAAGGGATATGATTACTTTTTTATATTTTTTATTTATTATTTAACTTTATTATTTATTCATCATTAAATTACAGAAGATTAAAAAATATATATTAAAATGGATATATTAAAAATTAAATATAAAAAAAATAAATATATAATATATATATAATCTATGAAGACATTAAAAAGGACTATAAAAAATATATATATTTTTTAAAAAAAAGGGGGGGGGGTATATATCATACAAGAGAAGAGTGAATACTTAAAAAATTAGACCGGCAAATTTCCAGGGAAATCTGCTGGCGAAGATAAAATCCTTCATTGGGGTCCAGATCTGTCTCATTTTTTTCCTATGATTTTAATGAAATTGAGGGCCTCGTTTCCAAACATGCCTAGGGTATTGGTAACGATAGGAATTTGTTTAATGTAATTTTATAAATTATTATTTAATATTATTTATTCTTATACCCATGCTATAAATGGAAAAAAACACAAATTTAGAATTTTTATATAAATTATACCCCTCATATATATTTTTTAATAATATTTTATTTTTTTGTTTTTAAATATTATTTGTACATGTTATTTTATTTTATAGGTATATAAATTAAAATATAAATCATTTTTTTCTTTTAAGCTAAAGATACTTTGATAAATAATCTTTCATTAAATCAACATTTTATTTCTTTATTTTTTCATAGAATTTGATGTAAATAATAATTAATTTTTTTATTAAACTATTTTAAAAGTGGTTTTTATTAAGTATTGTTTATGAATTTTTAAATGTGGTTTTTTTAAATATTAATATCAGATAGCTGCAGAGATAATTTACATGGTCTGAATTTTTGAAATAGGAAAATTTCGTCCAGGATCCTATTTTAAAAAAAAAAAATAGGCCTGGCTAGAATTTTTTAAAAATATTTAGACATAGTCTGTGATTTATATACTCAGGGCCGACCCGTCCCGTAATTTTTTAATGTTATTTTTGGTCTAACCACCATCTTTCAATCGTTTAAGTTGTTATTGATATTTCTATCTTCAATATCAACAAAGATTTTAACTTATAATATATATAATATATACTTGTTGTACATATTTTGATTTGATAAGAATTTTCTTTGTAAATAAATCATTTTTGAGTAATTCTCTTGAGAATTATATTATAAATAAACAATCTTTTAGCTAAATCTTTTATAGTTTTTTTTTAGCATCTTTGTAAAATTATTTATTTTTTTTAGTATATTAAAAGATGTGGTTTTTTCTAAATAATTTTTTTTAAAATATTTATATCTTTTTTATGTTATTTTATATGATCTTTTTAACGAAAATTTTTTAATGTGACAATTGTAATATTCGTTATTTGATGCAAATGGGTATACATATAAGTTGTAACATGTTAAATTAAAATTTCAGTGAAGATGTACTATAGATAAGTGACAATTGTCATAATCGTTGTTTTTTGAATTTTTTTAACCCAAATGGGTAAAAATATATATTGTAAACATGTTAAATTAAAATTTCATGAAGATGTAGCATATAAAAGCGACAATTCTCATAATTGTTATTTTTAAAGTTTTTGTGAATTTTTTTGACTTATGGGTTAATATATAGATTGCAAACATATTAAATTAAAATTTCATGAAGATGTACCATGGAGAAATGACAATTGTCATATTCGTTATTTTAAATTTTTGGATTTTTTTGACCCAAATGGGCAAAAATATAGATTGCGTACATGTTAAAATGAAACTTCAGTGAGATGTATAGATAAGTAGCAATTGTCATAATCGTTATTTTTAAAGTTTTTTAAATTTTTTGACCCAAATGAATTAAAATTTATTGTAAAAATGTCAAATTTAAATTTCATGAAGATATAGGAAAGTGACATATGTCATAATCGTTATTTTTTAACATTTTTGAAATTTTTTGACTCAAAGGGGTAAATATAATATTTATATTATAAAGATGTTTAATCATAAATTCAATAATGAAGATGTTCATTGGAAAAATGACAATTATTATAATCGGTATTTTTAAAAATATTAGATTTTTTTGACGTTAATGGATAAAAATATGTATTTTTAACAAGTTAAATTAAAATTTCAATTAAGATGTAACATATAAAAGTAACAATGCCATAATCGTTATTTTTAAAGTTTTTAAAATTTTTTTGATGTAAATAGCTAAAATAAATATTGCAAATATGTTTAAATAAAATATTAGTGAAGATGTACCCTAGATTAGAGACAATTGTCATAATCGTTATTTTTGAAGTTTATTGAATTTTTTTGACCAAATGGGTATAAATATAGGTTGTAAATTGTCACATTCCTACATCTTCATGAAATTTAAATTTGACATTTTACAATATATTTTAACCCATTTTGGTCAAAAATATTCAAAAGACTTTAAAAATAACGATTATGACAATTGCTTCTTATCTATACATCTTCACTGAACTTTTATTTTAACATGCACGCAATCTATATTTTTGCCCATTTGCGTCAAAAAAATTCAAAAAACTAAATAACGATTATGACAATTGTTACTTTTCCATGGTACATCTTCATGAAATTTTAATTTAATAAGTTTACAATCTATATTTTAACACATTCGTCAAAAAATTCACAAAAACTTTAAAAATGACAATTAATACAATTGTCATTTTTATATGCTACATTAGCATGAAATTTTAATTTAACCATTTTTCAACCTATATTTATACCCATTTGCATCAAAAAAAATTAAATAAACTTCAAAAATAACGATTATGACAATTGTCACTTATCTAGGATACATCTACACTGAAGTTTTATTCAAACATGTTAGCAATACTTATTTTAGCCCAATTACATTGAAAAATATTCAAAAACTTTAAAAATAACGATTATGACTATTGTCACTTATCTATAGTACATCTTCATGAAATTTTAATTTTATATATTTACAATATATATTTTTATCATTTGCGTTAATTTGCCTATTTGCGATAAAAAATTCAAAATATTTAAAAAATAACGATTATGACAATTGTCACTTATCTATAGTACATCTTCACTGAACTTTTAATTTGTTGAAATAAATTTTAAAAAAATTTTCAATGAAGGGCCACAATATTAAAATGATCTCTTTAAATATAAGATCCATGACAAATTAACTAAACTTAGGCAAGTCATGAATGATCAACATTATGATATCCTCCTTTTACAAGAAACCCACCTTAAAGTAATTGAAGTAAGGAACCTCTTAGATTATACCTTATATTGCAGCTCGAACCCTGAACACGTATGGGCTGGGATGGCGATTTTAATACATAATAAATTAATAAAATTCGTAAGCTTCAACCCAATCTCCAGTCGAATATGCTGCCTTACCTTAAACTTAGGATACAAAAAAATTCCTTTGTTTAACGTATACGCACCTCACAATGATAGTATTTTTTATATGGAATTGGAAAATATCTTAAACTACCATGTCGGGATGGTATCATCTTAGCAGGCGATTTCAATGCTTCGGTAGGCGCATTTTTAAGATTGTTTTATATATATCATTTTATTCTTTTATTAAAACCTTAAGTCTTTTAAAACTCGGATCTAGAATTAAGCCTACTGTAGTGACTGCATAATAATCTTTTAAATGAAATCTTGTTCTGTATTTTAAGGTTTTGATTATTATTGTATCACGTTCAGAAGGACAAAATTTTATTAATTTTTGCTTTCATAGACCTACTTCATTTATTGTGGAACGAGAATCTGCTCTTAGATTATCCGAGCATTCCTTAAATATTGATAAAAATTTATCTAACTCGCGTATGATGCTGTTATCAATTATGGCTAATCTATTTAATTCTTGCTTTCTAAACAAGTACACCTGTATTTCAGAATATGATTTTAAGAAACTCTGTATCATGATATATACAGAGTTCCATCTCGTTATTCTCGCTATTACATATTGTTTAAGGGTGTGGCTTAGTTTGTTATTAGCTGTGTTTGAAATATTATACTATTTTTTTACACCATATATATTTAAGGCTATTTCAGTTAAACGATTGTCTAAAATATAATGCATAATATTATTTAGTATATGGTAGTGTTGTTAAAAAGCCGAGTTTTATCGGCTCCGACCTCGAGGTCGTAGCCAAAAAATTCGCTCAGGCTCAAGCCGGCTCATTGAGCCGGCTGAGTTGGCTTGCTCGAGTCGGCTCAGGAGTTGGCTCAAGCCGGCTCAGGAGTTGGCTCAAGCCGGCTCAGGAGTTGGCTCAAGCCGGCTCAGGAGTTGGCTCAAGCCGGCTCAGGAGTTGGCTCAAGCCGGCTCAGGAGTTGGCTCAAGCCGGCTCAGTAGTTGGCTCAAGCCGGATCAGGAGTTGGCTCAAGCCGGCTCAGGAGTTGGCTCAAGCCATTAGCTCAAGCCGTAGGCTCAAGCCGTTAGCTCAAGCCGAAATTTATTTATTTGTGATTAGTCTTGTTAAACGGCTGATCCAAACCCGCTTCTTAGCTTACTAATGTTGTTAAACGGCTGAGCCAAGCCGGCTTCTTGGCTACCATGCCGGCTTATCCCTAAACTCAGTCAAATTTTGAATCGAAAATTTGTAACTCAAGCCTACTTTTAAGCCAATAATTAATTTATTTGTGATTAGTGTTGTTAAACGGTTGACCCAAGCTGGCTTCTTGGCTTATTAGTGTTGCTAAACGGTTTGGCCGTAATTTGAAGCCTTTCATTGATTTTAAATCAGTGATGTAATAATATTACTGTAAGGTATTGAATGTTTTTCCTAGGACCCTTGCAATTTATTTTACTATCTCACAGCCAATATTAACTTTAGAAATAAAATATTATGTAAAAAAAAATAATAGCATAATTTAGGATTTGATATAGAAAACTGTTTTACGCAGGCGCACCCTACCTAAGTAATAATTACACAAATTTATACAAAATAGATTATTATTTTTTATAAAATAATCATTCCTTAAATAAAATTCTTTATAAAAAATTCTCTATAAAATCATTCTCTGTAAAATAAATCTCTATAAACGACATTCTCTATAATTGTTTTCTCTGTAAAAGTTTCTCTAGAATTGTTTTCTCTGTAATGGTTTCTCTGTAATTACGCGATACCAAATATTTTCAATTATTATTTTATAAATGAAAAAAATAAATTAAACATAAAATTACAAATAAAAAGAATATTAAGTATTGTTTATAAATTTTTAAATGTGGTTTATTTTAATATTAATTATTATATCCGATAGCTGCAGAGCCGTTTGTTGGCCAGTATTTCTTAAAAAATATTTAGATATACATATAGTCCGTGCTTTGTATATTCAGATTTTAGTTTTTAAATATTATATATTTTAAGAAAATATTAAAAACAAAAAATATCTAAGATTTTTTTTTCTTTAATGCCGCTTCATCTATTTTACTTAAATACTTTTTATGTAATTTATTCAGGTAAAGAATGCATATATTTATATATTATAAATATAATAAGAAAGCAGCAGTTATAAACCTGGCAAGGGCAACCCATACATCATTAGTTTATCTCAAGTTAATAAAAATAGGAGGCTGACATGTTTGATATAAATAATTAATTTTCTCCTTTAAAATCATAAACTAATATAATAAATTATATTTATAGTCAACCCTTAGTAATATAGGAAGGGAGAGGGTTGGGAAGAAATTTAAATAAATAAATATTTTTGTAATTAAAATCAAGGGAAAAAAATGAGACAGATATCAGGTCACCCCAATGAAGGATTTTACCTTCGTCAGCAGATTTCCCTGGAAGGAAATCTGCAGGTCCAATTTTATAAATATTCAAGCTTCTCTCAGATGATATGTACCCGCTTTTTTTAAAATACTTTCTCAGTTCTTTTTTATGTATTAAATTTTTTTTTTCCAATTCATTTTTTTAATATATATTTTTAATTATGTTGTGTATATTTCTCATTGCGATTTAATATACAAAAAATTGTTTTATTATATTTTTAAAATTCTTGGTTAAATCTTTTCCATTTTTACTTATATACTTAATTTGATATCCAATTTTAAAAAAAAAATTTTTTGATAAAGTAAAAAATAAAATGAAGGATAAATAAAAAATTTAAAGAATAAAAATTTTTGCTAAGTATTATTTTAAATTTTCCAACCCTCCTCCCCCCACCCCACCCTAATTTCTCTTGTTTTCTTGTTCTTTAATATTATTATTTTTTAAAATTTACCAACCCCCCCTAATTTCGATTGTTCATAATTATACTCCTCTTTTTTTTTAAATTTTGAACTTTTTTCCCCCCATTTTTCTTGTTATAATTTTATCTAACTTTTTATGAGCCATATTAAGCGAAAATAATGGGGGGAGAAATTTGTTTATAAAAGAAAATATTTCTTTACACAATTACTAAAAATAAATACTTCCGATTTTTTATAAAATTATTATATGAATATTTCTAAATATAATATTTATGTAATGTGTTATTTGAATAAATATAATTATTTAACCCTTAAATACATAGGTGAAAAAAACTCCCGCGGTTACATAGGTGGGGTCTATTTTACCCCAAATTTTAAATAGCTATATCTCAGAAAATAATAAAATTTAAGAACTAAAATTTTATATACTTATTGTAAAAATATTAGAGATAATAAATACAAAATTTCTAGATTTACATTTATTTCTAAATAAAGTTATGATATATTTACTAAAGCTGCTCAAAAAAAAATCTTTTTTTTGGAACTTTCCTTAATCATGATATGACCAAAAATAAATGAATGGAAGCAAATTTGATTATATATTTTATTAATTCAATATTTTATAGTAATAATTAAATAAATTTTATAATAAAACATCAGATATTAAAAAAAATATTTGATATTAAAGTTCATGCATTTTTTTTAAAAAAACATTCACGACATGTTACATACATATGATCTTTGCATATAAATTTGAACAAATAAATGAGGATTTCTTGTTCCTAACCCTTGGACAAGAGGAGCACCTTCCTTTTTGTTTGGTTGAAATAGGTTTTAATTCCTCTATATTTAGCATGTTCCCAATATTATCCCTTAGTAGTTTATTAACATGTGGGTTTTCATATCTATTACTCATTAATAGAGTTATTAGCTCCATTGCTAATAATTTTATAAACTTTGATCTATTAATCTCCTTTAAATTATTGGATTTATAAATTATTAAAGAATTTATGCAAGATATATTCAACAAATTATAAAAAATTGTCATAGGCCATCTATTTGTTATTCTGGATATTGAATAATTTGAACATAGCTGATCCACAACATCAACACCCGTTTTGGTAAGATTGTAAAATGTGATAATTTCTGGTTTTTTCAAATCCCCAGTTGATGTATCAATATTGTTATCATAGTGAAGGGTAGAAAGCATCATGCTTATACTTTTTTGGTACATATGATACTAATGTCATATTATCTTAGCAGGCAAATAAACTTGAACAAATATCTTTCTTTTTAAAATTAAATGATGTTGGAAACTGCTATTTATTTTTTCTTAAAGTTCCTACTATTGTTAATGAATGGGAATTTAATAAATGTATAGCAAGTTCATAACTGGTAAACCAGTTATCTGTGGTGACATTCCTATTACTCTTAGAAATGGGCTGAATTAACCTTTCAACCACATCAAAAGGCTTATTTCTCAATTTATAAGGTCCTTCAGGCTGATTGCCAGCATATAATTCTATTTTCAAAGTATAAAATGTCACTAGAATAATTGAAATTAAAAATCATATGTTAAATTTATGATTTTTAACTACACCGAAAAAATAAATAATATAAAATTTTCAAATTTAAAGTCATATATATCAAAAAATAGATATAATTATATTTTTTTCAATTATATTTATTAACCTGACATACATAAATATAATTAGTAACAAAAAAAATTGGATTTTAAAAAAAAATTACATCATTACATAGGTGGGGTATATTTTACACCAAGCTCAACAAATAGCATATATCTCAAAAACTATCAAATCAATAATCATGAAATTTGGAAGTTGTATTCCTTGTTACAAAATATTAAACTACTGAAAAAATCAGGTCGGAATATCTTCTAGCTTTTGTATTACAAAGATTATAAAAGTTGTGGGGTCCTCTTTACCCCACCTTTGTAGTGAAGGGTTAAATGAAATTCGTTAAATCGATCACGATTTGGCCGACCCCTTTTCAACAGGGTTTTGAACCATTAAGTATAGAGGTTCGGTTCGTTACGGTTTTTAGTTTAAAATTTTATAAAGGTTTTGTTCCATTTCGGTTTTTTTTTGAAAAAATTTAAATCGGTTCGGTTTATAATTTATAACGGTTCTTTTCGGTTTGTTCCGGTTCTTATAAATTTGATTTAAAAAAAATTTAATAATAAACCATATATATTAATATTAGAGAAAAATCTTTTTATAATTTCTTATTTAATTTAACCATGCTGAGATATAGCTATTTAAAATTTGGGGTAAAATAGACCCCACCTATGTAACCGCGGGAGTTTTTTTCACCTATGTAGTGAAGGGTTAAATAATTATATTTATTCAAATAACACATTACATAAATATTATATTTAGAAATATTCATATAACAATTTTATAAAAAATCGGAAGTATTTATTTTTAGTAATTGTGTAAAGAAATATTTTCTTTTATAAACAAATTTCTCCCCCCCCATTATTTTCGCTTAATATGGCTCATAAAAAGTTAGATAAAATTATAACAAGAAAAATGGGGGGAAAAAAGTTCAAAATTTAAAAAAAAAAGAGGAGTATAATTATGAACAATCGAAATTAGGGGGGGTTGGTAAATTTTAAAAAATAATAATATTAAAGAACAAGAAAACAAGAGAAATTAGGGTGGGGTGGGGAGGAGGGTTGGAAAACTTAAAATAATACTTAGCAAAAATTTTTATTCTTTAAATTTTTTATTTATCCTTCATTTTATTTTTTACTTTATCAAAAAAATTTTTTCCCATATTTTTTTAAAATAAATAAACAAAAAATTTTTTAAAATAAATTTTATGGATTCAACAAGTTTTGATTTACCATCTACATCTACCTCAATAGAAGTACTACAATATTTCTATTTATATGTTCAAATATTAGCTAATCGTTTAGCTAAAATCGTTCTTGACTTCTCAATAGAAGTTTTTTAAGAAGACTTATTTTACTACTAATGATAATTATATTTTTGATCTGAATTTTAATCAATTTTTTCGTTTAGCCGAAATCTTCACTACGCAATATAAGTTTTTTTTAAGAAGAATAATTCACTAATTATAATTATATTTTTGATCTGATTTCTAATCAATTTTTAAAATAAGATAAGGTATTTTTTTTATTATTAATTACATCTTTACTTAATCGAAAACGTTGAACTTTATCTACGCAATAAAACACGAAAAGAAGGAGTGGCTTTAGGGTAGATAAATCTTCTTTCGAATTCCATTTATTTGAGGGAAATGGAATATAAAACAAATTAAAATTAGATATACAAATTGTTTTTTAAGATTTCGAATGAGAGTCATCTTCGGAAATTCCTATCATCCAAACTAACTAAAAGATACTTTTTAATTTTAAATATGATTAATCTAAATCGATTTCTTTTGTCCAATAGCTAATATATAGGAGTCCATAATCTTCGTTATTCATGTAAACGGTAATGATCTAGAAGATGAAAAAAAATATATATATTATTTATAATGTTTTTTTATTATCTAACAGCTGTTCTTTAGACTACTTTTTTTAGCTTATAGGTAGTATTCTTAAATGGCTTGATTTTTAAAAATGGCTAACCCGATATTTTAGCAAAAACTATTTTGGTTACCCATGTCATTATTAAAAAGGCAAACAGATTAAAGAATGGTTTCAGATCATCGAGAGAATAAGGAAGCAAGTTATCAATTTAATAATAGTTTTTAACATGAGAATAATTAGTAATCTTTTTTATATTTTGAGTCAAAAAAATAAAAGCCTTAGCCCTATCTTAAAATAAATTTTTTTAGACCCAAGCCCATCTTTAACTTAATTTCCACATTAAACTAAATGACCGATAAATATAAAATTGTCTTTCAAGTAAAATAAAAGATCTCTAAATTTTACATCTATTTATTTTAGTAAATGTATAATTTTAATTTTTTGAATAATATTTAGACGCAGCCTATGTCCAGTCCAATAAGGGAAATTGAAGAAGGATATAAAGTATCTAGATCGGATAATAGTATTATGATAGGAAATAATTATAAAATGACTCCCAAGAAAACCAGACGAAAATGTCGGTTCTGCGATAAATACTACCTAGTTAGTACAGCATCTAGTAATTTAAAAAATCATTTGAAAAGATTTCATCCGAATGCCTTACATGAAAGTCTTCAGAATGCATCCTCATCTTTGTTTGGAGTTAAAATACTTTCACCTAGTGAAAATTTAAATCTTAATAAATTAATCCTCAAATATTTTGTTGATGAAAATATATCTATCAATTCATTCGACAGTGATTCATTTAAAAATATATTAATAAATACGCAAAAATTTGGTGTAGACAAAGCGCTTCCAAATATTTATCTAAAATATATATAACAGCCAAGAATCAAATGATTGCTAATCTTAAGAAGGTGAAGAGCCAACTATCTATTACGACTGATTTGTGGACCGGTATAAATTCTATATCATACATGGCTTTGACAATCCATTATATAGATAATGATTGGTCACCCAAAAATTATTTATTAGATTTTATCGAAATACCTCACCCACATACGAGTGAGGAGATTTGTGCAATAATTATAGATTCCCTAGAAAGATTTAATATTATTAATAAAATTACATCTATTACTCATGATAACGCTTCCAATATTTTATTGGCATCCGAATACATGAAAAAATATTATATGAAAAATTATAGTAAAGAATTTTACAGCCATAGATGTTTGGCACATATTTTGAATATAGTAGTGAAAGAGGGATTAGATTCATTCTCTTCCCTATTAGAAAATGTAGACCGATTTGTCAGGAAAATACATAGAAGTCCTAAAATGATGCAAGAATTCCTAACCTTAAGTGGTGGCACGAAAATACCAATAGATGTGGCTACCAGATGGAACAATAAATATTTAATGATACGTTCAATCAATCAGGTATAATTATTAATTATAAATTTTATTTTTTAATAATGTTTTATATTTTTAGAATATTGATGCGGTCTTTAAATTTTGCAAAAAATTTGATGATGAGTACCACATTAACAATGAGGATAGTATTTTTCTCAAGGAACTCGAATCATTTTTATATCCATTTTATAAGATAACAAACGAAATAAGCTCCGAAACAATAACCACGGTAGGCTTATCTGTATTATACATTAATACAATAATGACGTCACTGGAACGCACAGAGATATCAAATGCAAGCACTCAAATAAAAAAAGCGGCTTCTAAAATGAAAGAAAAATGCAAAATATATTCAGAACATATGGCAACTTTTGCAAATTATGTCTGTGCATTCCTAGATCCTCGAATAAAAAAAAATATATACCAACTTTTCTTAATAAAGCTACATATTTGGATCATTTCAAATTTTATATAACCAATATAATCCGGAAAATTTAAATGTTTATGATATCGATAACGAGCTTAATCCATCAAATCTTATGTCGGTAACGATATTTAATGACCTTAGAAAGTAAATACAAAAATTTATTATATTTAGTCATATATTTTTATAATTCGCTTTTAAGGGAAGCATATCAATATCCAGATCCAGCGAGAGAGGAGATGGAAGATTATATTGGAGAGGTTGTTGCTAAACCTACAATCCATGTTTTGGATTGGTGGAGTTCGAACAGCACAAGATTTCCCAAATTAGCAATGATGGCTAGAGATTTCTTTTCCCAACAATCAACATCTGTACCTAGTGAAAGAACCTTTTCACGTGCGGTTGACACATTGACAAAGAAAAGAAATCGAATTTCTTCTACAAAATTAAATGAATGTTTGTCATTAAAATCATGGAAATTTAATTTTTTAACTTTAAAAGAAGATTTTTATATATAAATTTTAAGTATATTATATATTTGTTTATACTATAATATACAAATAAATCAATAAATTTTATGAAAAAATGTGTTCTTTGCGCTGATATAAAATATCTTATTTCAATAATCAAATAGGGTTTATGGACCTTAGGTATGTTGGAAAGACTCTTGCATAAGAACGGTCAAATAATATATTTGTTAGCTTTATTATTTAAATATTTTATCATATATTAGATTTATTTTGGCCTAATAGTTTTTATCATAATAATTAAAATAAATATTTCAAGTTAAAAATAAGTGAAGATAACTTTAGTGGCTATTTTTTATTTTTTTTTAAAAATTGGATATCAAATTAAGTATATAAGTAAAAATGGAAAAGATTTAACCAAGAATTTTAAAAATATAATAAAACAATTTTTTGTATATTAAATCGCAATGAGAAATATACACAACATAATTAAAAATATATATTAAAAAAATGAATTGGAAAAAAAAATTTAATACATAAAAAAGAACTGAGAAAGTATTTTAAAAAAAGCGGGTACATATCATCTGAGAGAAGCTTGAATATTTATAAAATTGGACCTGCAGATTTCCTTCCAGGGAAATCTGCTGACGAAGGTAAAATCCTTCATTGGGGTGACCTGATATCTGTCTCATTTTTTTCCCTTGATTTTAATTACAAAAATATTTATTTATTTAAATTTCTTCCCAACCCCCTCCCTTCCTATATTACTAAGGGTTGACTATAAATATAATTTATTATATTAGTTTATGATTTTAAAGGAGAAAATTAATTATTTATATCAAACATGTCAGCCTCCTATTTTTATTAACTTGAGATAAACTAATGATGTATGGGTTGCCCTTGCCAGGTTTATAACTGCTGCTTTCTTATTATATTTATAATATATAAATATATGCATTCTTTACCTGAATAAATTACATAAAAAGTATTTAAGTAAAATAGATGAAGCGGCATTAAAGAAAAAAAAATCTTAGATATTTTTTGTTTTTAATATTTTCTTAAAATATATAATATTTAAAAACTAAAATCTGAATATACAAAGCACGGACAATATGTATATCTAAATATTTTTTAAGAAATACTGGCCAACAAACGGCTCTGCAGCTATCGGATATAATAATTAATATTAAAATAAACCACATTTAAAAATTTATAAACAATACTTAATATTCTTTTTATTTGTAATTTTATGTTTAATTTATTTTTTTCATTTATAAAATAATAATTGAAAATATTTGGTATCGCGTAATTACAGAGAAACTATTACAGAGAAAACAATTATAGAGAAACTTTTACAGAGAAAACAATTATAGAGAATGTCGTTTATAGAGATTTAATTTACAGAGAATGATTTTATAGAGAATTTTTTATAAAGAATTTTATTTAAGGAATGATTATTTTATAAAAAATGTTAATCTATTTTGTATAAATTTGTGTAATTATTACTTAGGTAGGGTGCGCCTGCGTAAAACAGTTTTCTATATCAAATCCTAAATTATGCTATTATTTTTTTTTACATAATATTTTATTTCTAAAGATAATATTGGCTGAGAGATAGTAAAATAAATTGCAATAGTCCTAGGAAAAACATTCAATACCTTACAGTTATATTATTACATCACTGATTTAAAATCAATGAAAGGCTTCAAATTACGACTAAACCGTTTAACAACACTAATAAGCCAAGAAGCCAGCTTGGGTCAACCATTTAACAACACTAATCACAAATAAATTAATTATTGGCTTAAAAGTAGGCTTGAGTCAAGGTCAACTCTTGAGTCTAAGTCAAATTTTCGATTCAAAATTTGACCGAGTTTAGGGATAAGCCGGCATGGCAGCCAAGAAGCCGGCTTGGCTCAGCCGTTTAATAAAACTAGTAAGCCAAGAAGCGGATTTGGATCAGCCGTTTAACAACACTAATCACAAATAAATAAATTTCGGCTTGAGCTAACGGCTTGAGCCAACTCCTGAGCCGGCTTGAGCCAACTCCTGAGCCGGCTTGAGCCAACTCCTGAGCCGGCTTGAGCCAACTCCTGAGCCAGCTTGAGCCAACTCCTGAGCCGGCCTGAGCCAACTCCTGAGCCGGCTTGAGCCAACTCCTGAGCCGGCTTGAGCCAACTCCTGAGCCGGCTTGAGCCAACTTGTGAGCCGACTTGAGCCAACTCCTGAGCCGGCTTGAGCCAAATCCTGAGCCGGCTTGAGCCAACTCCTGAGCCGACTCGAGCAAGCCAACTCAGCCGGCTCAATAAGCCGGCTTGAGTCTGAGTCTAATTTTCGGCTCAAAAACTGGCTGAGTTTAGGGCTAAGCCGGCTTGACTCAGTTTTTTAACAACACTAGTATATGGCATATACATGCTAGCGTTTCGTCATCTTTGAATGCACTTATAAGATTTGTTCCGTTATCAACAACTATACATTTATTTAAGTAATTTTCTACTTCTGTATATTCTCCTAAAATTGAATTGACTACACTTTTAATTTTGACGTTTTTTTCATCCATTGCCCTTGTGGCCAAAACAAATGTTTTTAATTAAAATTCTTAATGATAATATGTCTTATAATGGTTAAAAAACTTAGATTTTTATAGTCATCCGTCCAAATATCAGTGATTATGGGCAAGTAATTATTATCAGGCTTTTAATCTTAAATTTTATTACATGATAAATTTTTGGACCTATAGTATTCATGAGAGTTTTCCTATTCACAACTTTTATATTTTGTTATCCATATGTAACCCAACATTTATCTCTTGGCATAGCTTGTAAAATCCTTCACTATATATAACTGACTTTTCAGTAAAAAGTTTAAGCAAAATTTAGCAAAAAGTCTAGCGATAAAAAATACCTAAACATAAAAAGAAAATAGAACTAACAAAATGATACCGGATGTTGTTTATAAAATGCGCAAGATTTTCAGTTTTCATAAATTATTCTTTTTTAAAAAAGAACTAAATTAAATATATAATATAATTATAAAATTGCAAATATATAATTATAAAATTGCAAATTTATATTTATAAAAAACAATTTTAAAAATTAAAATTTCCGTGATTCACGGGAAATTTATGTTCACGCCCGATCATGTTCGGGGAAAATTTTAGAAAGGCCCGTCACGCCCAGTCACGCCATGGAATTTAAAATTTATTAACACTCACGCCGTGACCCACCGTGACACGATGGGTCACGCCTAATTTCACGGCCCGCGCCCACCTCTAATTCACATTAATTAAGAATTGTGAATTATAAAAGTTATTATTCCTAATAAATTTATGCTTAGTATTTTTAATTAACAATAATATTTCTTAAAAAATTTTATTATCCCCCCCCCCCCAGAACAAATTCCTGCGTACGCGCCTGCTTATTTTAGCCCATTTACATCAAAAAAAATTAAAAACTTTAAAAATAACGATTATGATAATTGTCACTTATCTATAGTACATCTTCATGAAATTTTAATTTAACATTTTTACAATATATATTTTTACCCATTTGCGTTAAAAAAATTCAAAAAACTTTAAAAATAACGATTATGACAATTGTCACTTATCTATAGTACATCTTCACTGAAATTTTAATTTAACATGTTTACAACCTATATTTAAACCCATTTGCGACAAAAGAATTCAATAAACTTCAAGAATAACGATTATGACAATTGTCACTTATCTAGGTACATATTCACTGAAGTTTTATTTAAACATGTTAGCAAATCAATATTTTTAAAAAAGTAATTTAGAAAAAACCAATTCTTTTAATATACATAAATTTATAAAAAAATTCTCAAAAAATTTCCTCAATTATAAAGAAAATTTAAAATTCTTATCAAATGTTTAAAAATCTTTTTCAAAAGAATTTTTTTGCTTAATATTTTGGGCATGACATGAAAATTACTAATAAATTGTAACAAAAATAATATTACAATATCAGCATAGCATTTTTTTTTATTAAAAAAAACATCAAATAAATAAGTCTATTTTCATAATATAATAATATAATATAAATTATTATGTTTTAAAAAAAATTTAAAAACAAAAAAAATATTTATTATATTCTTTTAAAATATTTAAATTAATAAATTTTGGCTCAGTATTAGACTCGAGCCAAATTCTGAGCCGGCTTGAGCCAATGAGCCGGCTTGAGCCTAAGCCAATTTTTCGGCTCCGACTTCGAGGTCGGAGCCGTATAAACTTGGCTTTTTAACAACACTAGTTAAGACAGGGCTTGTTATCTAAAATAAAAACAAAAGGATAATAAAAAATATTAAAGCCTTGAACCTGAAGAGGAGTCAATATTAGATTCAACTCTCTAGAAATAGTGGGAATATCATCAGTAGCTAAAATAGATGTAATCTAAAATATAAAAAAATATAAGAAGAACATTTAGGCATTTTTAGTATATATATATATATATAGATTACCAACCTTATTTAGCATTGTTAGTATTTGTTGGCCTTCACGATCCCTGAAACGTTTATTTTGTTGATTTACCTGCCATCTTCTTTTTTTATTAATGACGTATAAATTAGCATCGTACAATCATTAAGGGAGGTTAAGATGGGGCTTGTTCTCTAAAATAAAAACAAATGAATAATTTAAAAAAATATTAATGCATTGAAAATAGAGGGTTCAACTCTCTAGAAATAGTTGGAATATCAAGAAGCTAAATTAGATGTAATCTAAGATGTTAGAAAGTATAAGCAGCATTTTTAGTATATATAGATGACTAACTTTATTTTACATTGTTAGTTGGGTTACACGTCATATGACTTATTAGAATTGAATTTACTTTAGTATGAGTTGAATTTAGAATTGAATGATTTGAAGAATATTTATTTTTATTTTTTGATATCAGCCCAGCCTTAGGCCGGTGGTAGTGTAGCTTGGGAATTACAAATGGCACGAAATCAATTTCCGTGAATCAAAAATAGTGCTGAATAACAAATGGCGAAGTATCAAATCATGAGATATCAGAGTTTAAATAAAAATATAATATGGATATGTGGTTGATGGATATTAAAAAAATATTATTAATTTATGTATTGCCATAATATAAATGACTATATTTTCAATAGCTAATTTAATTGAGCAGGAACAATGAGAAATAAAAATTACACAAAATTTACTATATGCAAAATTCTTCTTCTCCGTTTTATGGCGATATCCAGGTTTACCCGGGTAGGCCAGTTTTCCCTCTGATTTTTCTTTTCCATTTTTGACGGTCCTGAGCATCAATATTTGTAAGATTCATGCTTCTCATATCCGCCGCTATCACATTTGTCCACGTCATCTTGGGTCTTCTTCTAGGTCTTGATCCTCCTATTTCCATCAAGGTGCATCTCTTTACCCAGTCATCTTTTGTCATACGTTCCACATGCCCAAGCCATCTTAGTCTATTTCGTCGCATTATCACTCCGATCATTTCTATACCCAATCTTGCTCGCAATTCTTTGCTAGTTTTTCTCTCTCTCAGATATACCCCACACATCCATCTAATCATCCTCATCTCTGTTCTTTCTAATTTGGCTTTATGAGTCGCTTTCATTGCCCATGTTCCGCCGCCATAAATTAAACAACTCCTCACACAGCTTATGTAAACTTTCCCATTTAACTTCAGAGAGACTTTTTTATTTGTAAGAATAGACGACATCTCTCTGAACTTCTTTCAAGCTTGTCTGATCCTTGCAACAATGGCAGAATTTACACCACCATCTGCGTTTAGCATATCACCTAAATAACAAAACTTATCCACTTTTTCTAGGGTTAACCGATTGCCAATATCCAGACCACCATTTTCTAGGTTACCATTATTATGTATCCCTTTCATGCATGTTCTATAAATAAAGGTCATTCTTTCTAACATCAAACTTCCCCTTTTCCAGCTACATCTATTATGTACCCATTTCTGGCATCTGGTGCATTGGATAGAATTTCTAGCAACTCCTTTCCCACATACACCACAAGGCCACTTACCGGATTCCTCCATCTTTAGATTTTCTCCACCACAATCATCACCTTTGTCTTTAATGCATTCATTTTCAGGCCCTTTACTTCCATAGTCATCTTCCATTTACAAATTTTATCCCTCAATTCTTCCTCACTGTTTGCCATTACAAGGTCATCTGCATATAATAGCTCCAAGGGAAGTCCTTCACGCATTTCTCTAGCCACCACATCCATTACTATGATATAATAATGGACCCAGCACGGATCCTTGATGAAGTCCTACCTTCACCTCAAAGCTGTCACTATCACCATAATCCGTCCGTACTGCTGTTTGTGCTCCAACATACATTGCCATCACTGCGATAACCAACCCTTCCTCCACACCTGATTTTATCAAGGCCCATCTAGTAATCTCACGCGGCACCCTATCAAATGCTTTTCCCAAATCAACAAACGCATAATAAAGTATCTTTTCCTAGGCAAAATATTTCTCCTGCATTTGTCTCACCACAAAAATTGCATCTGTCGTGCCTTTTCCCGATGTAAAACCAAACTGCATTTCATCAATTTTAGTTTGTTCCCTTATCCGCTTCTCTAACACCCATACTTTCATTGCATGTTCCAAGAGTTTAATAGCTCTGTAAGACCCGCAATCTAAAGGATCACCTTTCCCCTTGTATCCTGGGATAATTATACTTCTTCGCCAGTCCTCGGGAGTAGTTCCTTCTGTGATAATTTGATTGGCTAAATACATTAACTATTCAATCCCTAAATCATCAGAACCTTTAAACATCTCTGATACCACCATCGTTAAACCCGATGCCTTCCCTTTTCACCTTTTTCACTGCTCTCTATATCTCGTCCTTGCAAAATTTACACCCTGGACCTTCTATCTTTGCACAACTAACATAATTATCCCATTCATTTTGCTCATTCAAAAGTCCTTTAATATAGATCTTCCAGGTGTTCTTAATATCACTACTATCAATCATCATTTTTCCTTCCATATTTTTCAAACATTTAACACCACATCCTGCCTCTTTTTTGCCATCCTGCTTTGCCATTCGAACCATATTTCCCATTCCATCAACTCATCCCATTTCTTTAGCAAACTCCTGTCTTTTTTCTTCTTGCGCCTTCGCTATTAATTCCTTAGCATTTCATTTCGCCATCTTGTAAATATCGTTCACTATTATCCTTACTATTATACCATTCTTTAAAACACCTGCGTTTCTCATCCGCAGATTTCGCTACCTCCGGGTTCCACCACCAAGTCTCCATATGTCTAGGCGGCCCTTTTGTCCATCCACATACCTCCTAAGTTGTCATCACCCAGGCTTTTTTCATGGCTTCCCACTTGTTCTTTACACCAGATGCTTGTGCCACATCCGCCTACCCTAATCGCCAATGTCATATTGAATTGACATCTAACACTCCCCTCCTTCAGTTTCCAAACCTTCAGCCTTGGCATAAACTTTCTTTTAGTGATCCTGGCACCTTTAAGAGTGAGATCTCCTACAACTAGTCGATGTTGATTTATACATTTCCCGGTATCACTTTCATATTTTTTTATACATCGATCACATCTCCTTAATAACAAATAATCCACTGCACCTTTGGTACTACCCGACTTATAAGTCACCAGCTTCTCAGATTCTTTCTTAAACATTGTATTACAGACAATGTTATCCATAGCATCACTAAAATCTAAAATCCTCTCTCCTTCCAAATTTCTCATGCCGTAACAGAACCCTCCATGTACTTCTTCAAAACCCTCACTACTCGCTTACACATGTCCATTCAGATCAGCAGCCAGGATAATCCCCTCTTCATTTGCCAGTCTTGATGTCACCCCCAAAAGACTGTCCCAAAATATATCTTTCTCTTCTTTACATCTTCCAACCTGAGGAACATATGCCGAGATAATATTATATAGCTTTCTACCAAAAATCATCTTGATAACCATTATCTCGTTATCTAGCCTTCTCACTTCGACTACTTTGTCTACCAATTTCGCTGCAACCAATACCCCAACTCCAACCTTACCATCAATACTTCCTTGCCAAAAGAATTTATACTTTTCACTAGATCATTCGTGTGCAATTTTCTTTCCATCTAGTCTCCTGTATGTAGCACACATCTATATCTTCTATGCAATACATCGACCACTTCTCCCGCTCTTCCCGTCATACTTTCAACATTCCATGTCACTACCCTAACTCGATCCCCAGTAAACTGGTTTCTCCACTTATTATCAGGTCGTTTATGGCCGTCATAAGTTTCATTTTCATGAATCGTGGTTCCACCAGGTTTCCCATCCTTCTTTTTGTCGTAGGCGGATGAGGATGCCCACGGGGTACTAATGAATCGTGGTTCCACCAGGTTTCCCATCCTTCTTTTTGTCGTAGGGGGATGAGGAGGTCCACGGGATACTTTGGGCTGTACCCCGCCCATGCTTTGTTGCAACCATAGGGAAATTTTGTAGCAAGGTTTTACAATCGGATGCCCTTCCTGACATCAACCTCTTTAAGAGGTTTTTATACCCCGTCAAGGAGACAGTGATCTTATTCTAGACCCAGATCACAGTAAACCTTTTAGACCTCCGTTAGCCGCCAAAAGACGTTGCCAATCCCCCGTCACTATGAGGCTGAAGGTAGGATTTTGGGAGAGACTATATGCACAATAATAGGTATATATGCGAATTAAGATGAATATTGTTTGGAGAACCATTTTGGAAAGCTTTCTATAATGTGAGATCCTTGAAAATATAATTTTTTCTTAAATTTAAAAAAAAACGATTTCCCTTTTTGAATTAAAATTTTCCCCTTTTAATTCGATCTTTTCTTTTTTTGATCGAACCCTTTCCTTTTTTGATCATACTTTTAACGGGAAAATACTTGTACTTTAAAGAAAATGGCAAGCTAGAATCAGTTGGGATTAAATATTTTATAAGAATGAAGAAAAGAAAAAAAAAGAAAAGAAAAGAAAAGAAGAAGAAATGAGAAGCAGGAGAAGTGAAAGGAATTTGGAGGGAAAGAAAAAAGAAAGATGAAGGAAATAGGAAAGAGAAAGGAAAAGGAAAAAGAAGGGAAAAAAATGGAGAGAAAAGGGAAAGGAAAATGGAAAGAAGGGAATAAAAAGGGGTATGAAAGAGGATTAGTATAGAAGATGGAGAAAAATAGGGAAATTAAAGGGGAAAGGAAGGTAAAAAGAAAAAAAAATTAAAAGGAAAAGAAAGGAAAAGAGAAAGAGAAGGAGGAAAGAGAAAAAGGAAAAGAAAGGAAAAGAAAGGAAAGGAAAGAAAAGAAAAGGAAAAGAAAGGAAAAGAGAAGGAAAAAGGGAATAAGGAAAGGAAAGGATAGGATAGGGAAAGGAAAGGAAAGGAAAGGAAAGGAAAGGAAGGGAAAGGAAAGGAAAGGAAAGGAAAGAAGGAAAGGAAAGGAAAGGAAAGGAAAAGGAAAGGAAAGGAAAGGAAAGGAAAGGAAAGGAAAGGAAAGGAAAGGAAAGGAAAGGAGAGGAAAGGAAAGGAAAGGAAAAGGAAAGGAAAGGAAAGGAAAGGAAAGGAAAGGAAAGGAGAAGGAAAGGAAAAGGAAAGGAAAGGAAAGGAAAGGAAAGGAAAGGAAAGGAAAGGAAAGAAAAGAAAAGAAAAGAAAAGAAAAGAAAAGAAAAGAAAGAAAAGAAAAGAAAAAGAAAAGAAAGAAAAGAAAAGAAAAGAAAAGAAAAGAAAAGAAAAGAAAAGAAAAGAAAGGGGGAAATGGAAAGAAAAGAGGAAAGACGAAAGGATAAGGAAATTAATAATATAAAAGATTAAATAAAAGAGGAAAAGGAAAAGAAAGGGAAAAGAAAGGAAAAGGAAAAGGAAAAGGAAAAGGAAAGAGGAAAAAGGAAAAAGGAAAAGGAAAGAGGGAGAAGAAAAAGGAAATAGAGAATGAGAAAAGAAAAAAAAAGAAAAAAAGAAAAAAAAAGAAAAAAAGAAAAAAAAAGAAAAGAGAAAGAAAAAAGAAAAGAAAAGAAAAGAAAAGAAAAGAAAAGAAAAGAAAAGAAAAGAAAGAGAAAGGGAAAGGGAAAATAAATATGTAAAGGAAAAGAGAAAAGTAAAAGAAAATTGGAAATGAAAAGGAAATAAAAAGGAAATAAAAAAAGGGAAAGGGAAATAAAGTAAAAGTCAAAAAAGAAAGGGAAAGATAATAAGAGAGAAAATAAAAGGGTAAGGAAGGAAAAGAGAAAAAAAGGAATATAGAAAGGAAATTAAAAAGGGAAGAGGGGAAAAGAAGATAATGAAAAGGGTAATGAAAAGAAAATGTTAAATATAATGGGGGGGGGTGAGGTTAGGAAAGGTAAAAGAAAAAGGGAAAGAATAGAGGAAGGCGAAAGGAGAAGGAAAAGGGCAAGGAAAAGAAAAGAAAAGGAAAAGAAAAGGAAAAGGAAAAGGAAAAGAACAGGGAATAGAAAAAGGAAAGTGGAAGAAAAAGGCAGGGAAAGGAAAAGAGAAGGGAAAATATAAGAAAGATAAAGCGAAAAAAGGAATATATAGAAAAGGAAATGGAATAGGAAAAAAAACAGTAAAGGAAAGGGAAAAAGAAAAGAGATAGTAAAAGAAAAGGTAAGAGGAAAGAAAAAAGAAGAGGGGAAAAAAATGGAAAAAAAATAAGGGAAAGAAAGGGGAAAAGGGAAAAAATGGGGGGGGGGGATAGAAAATATAATGGTAAGTGTAAGGCGACACAGCAATAGAAAAAAATATGCAGGGTAGGAAAAAGGGAAATTGAAAGAAGGAGTAAACTACTAAAAAGGAAGAGGGAAGAAAAGAAAAGGGAGAAGTGCAAAAAGAGAAAGGAGAAGGAAAATGTAAGGAAAAGTAAAAGAAAATGGAAGGAAAAGCGAAAGAAAACAGAAGGAAAAGCAAAAGAAAAAGGGAAAGTGAAAGAAAAAGTGGAGATAACGGAAAAGCGAAATAAAAATTAAGAGAAAAACGGAAAGAAAAGGGATGAAAGAAAAAGGAGGGTAATGGAAAATAAAAATAAAAAGGAAAATAGAAAAGAAAAAGAAGGGAAAAAAGGTGGGAGAAGGGAAAAAAGGAAATAGGGTGAGAAGAAAAGGAAACGGGATAATGGAAAGTAAAATAAAAAATAGAGAAAAGGGGAAAGTGAAATAAAAATAAATAAAAAAGGAAATGTGAAAGAAAAATGAAAGAAAAAGAGGAAAGGAAATAAAGAGGGGAGAGGTAAGAAAGAAGAGAAAGGAAAGAAAATGAGTAAGGAAAAGAAAGAGCAAGGAAGAGAAAAAGGAAAAGAAGGGAAAAAAATGTAAAGGGAAAAAAAGATAAAGGAAAAAAAAAAGGAAAGGAAAATGAGAAGGAAAAAAAATGCGAAGGAAAATTTGGAAAGTAGCAGGGAGAGGAAAAGGTAAAAGAAAGAAAACGGGAAAGGAAAGAAAGGAAAATCTGGAAAGGAGCAGGGAGAGGAAGAAAAGGAATGGAAAGGAAAATGGAAAGCAAACGCTTGGAAAAAGAAGAAAAATATGAAATGAAAGAGGGAAAGAAAAGGAAAAGGAAAGAATAGGAAGGAAGGAGAAGGGAAAAATAGAAATGGAGTGAGAAAAATAGGAAAGAAAGCGGGATAATGGAAAGTGAAATAAAAAACAAAGAAAAAGAAAAAGAGAAAGAGAAAATGAAAGAAAAATATAAAAAAGGAGAAGTGAAAGAAAAATGAAAAGAGAAGAGGGAATGGAAAGAAAAAAGGGAAAGGAGAAAGGAAAGAAAATATGGAAAAAGCAGGGAGAGGAAGAGGGTAAAGTAAAGAAAAAAGGGAAGGCAAAAAAGTAAGGAAAAGAAAATGGGAAAATATGAAATGAAAAAGGAAAAGAAAAGAAAAAGAAAAAGAAAAGAAAGAGAAAAGAAAAAGGGAGGAGAAGTGGAAAAAGTAAATGGGGTGAGAAGAAAAGGATAGATAAAGGGATAATGGAAAGTGAAATATAAATATTACAAAAGGGAAAAGTGAAAGAAATAATAAATAAAAAAGGAAAAGTGAAGGTGAAAGTGAAAGTGAAAGTGAAAGAAAAATAAAAATAAAAATAAAAAAATAAAAATAAAAATAAAAATAAAAATAAAAATAAAAATAAAAATAAAAATAAAAATAAATAAAAATAAAAATAAAAATAAAAATAAAAATAAAAATAAAAATAAAAATAAAAATAAAAATAAAAATAAAAATAAAAATAAAAATAAAAATAAAAATAAAAATAAAAATAAAAATAAAAATAAAAATAAAAATAAAAATAAAAATAAAAATAAAAATAAAAATAAAAATAAAAATAAAAATAAAAATAAAATAAAAATAAAAATAAAAATAAAAATAAAAATAAAATAAAAATAAAAATAAAAATAAAAATAAAAATAAAAATAAAAATAAAAATAAAAATAAAAATAAAAATAAAAATAAAAATAAAAATAAAAATAAAAATAAAAATAAAAATAAAAATAAAATAAATAAAAATAAAAATAAAAATAAAAATAAAAATAAAAATAAAAATAAAAATAAAAATAAAAATAAAAATAAAAATAAAAATAAAAATAAAAATAAAAATAAAAATAAAATAAAAATAAAAATAAAAATAAAAATAAAAATAAAAATAAAAATAAAAATAAAAATAAAAATAAAAATAAAAATAAAAATAAAAATAAAAATAAAAATAAAAATAAAAATAAAAATAAAAATAAAAATAAAAATAAAAATAAAAATAAAAATAAAAATAAAATAAAAATAAAAATAAAATAAAATAAAATAAAAATAAAAATAAAAATAAAAACAAAAATAAAAATAAAAATAAAAATAAAAATAAAAAATAAAAATAAAAATAAAAAATAAAAGAAAAACAAAAAGAAAAAGAAAAAGAAAAAAAAAAATAAAAAGAAAAATAAAAAAAAAAAGAAAGGGAAAGGAAAATGAGAAGGAAAAGAAAATGGGAAAGGAGAAAGGGAAGAAAATATGGAAAGGAGCAGGGAGAGCAAAAGGTAAAGAAAAATATTCCTTTTTTTGCTGAAGAAAGAAAAGAATGGAAAACAATTTTATATTCTATTTATAATAAAATATATCCATTATTTATTTTATATAAAATATTCTTTATTATTATAGTATATGTTAAATATATTTCATACGACCTTTTTGACTTTTCTTTTTGTTAAATATATTTTGTACGACCTTTAAAAAGTTATCCTACTTTTCTTTTTTATATGTAAAAACTTTATTAACTTAAAATGTTCTTTTCGTAAAGTACCTTAAAACAAATCTAAATTGTATATATGAAAACATAGGCGTAGCCGAGGGGGGGGGGGGAGCAGGAGAAATTCCCCCCCCCCCCTTCAGAAATTTATCACTTTTTGTAAATATCATTTTTAGCTAATAAAAAAATATCCCCTTAATCCTCCTCACTCTGACCTCAAATATGTATGCATATCTTAAATAATAATTTAATAGGAAGAATGAAAAGTTGATATTTTTTATAAAACTATTCATCATAATTTATAGATTTTTTAGAAAATAAATTTATAAATATGTAAAATGAACCAAAAATGTTTTTAATAAATGGAATATAAGCCAAAAATAAGTCTTAAGACAGAAGTGAAATGTATTATAATTATTAATAATAGATCCATAAAATTATAATATATCAAATATAATTTTTTATAAAGTGAGTAATTTTAATTTATTTATCTTAATAAAAGTAAAATATAATTATAAAACTATTGATAAAATTAGAATACCTTAGGTAAAAAAATATTAAAGCACAATACGAACAGTGGAATATTATATGTAGTAGATTTACAGTATATCTAATTATCAAATGACAATCAAGTAATTTTTACCAATATAGCCAATTATATATTTTACAGAAAACTCTAAAATATTGATAAGGACATCAGAAAATATCTTTTAAAGACATTGTGGGATGAATAATATGAAGATTAAATTTAACTATGATTTTTACTTAATATAAATAGATGGCGTTAAATAATTGAATACAAATTGTTGCTCTATTTAAAATCAAGAGCATTGATTAGTAAAATTTGTTAAATTAATAACTGTAATATATTCTCTAACTGTCAAATATGTCTGTAAAGTGGGAATTTTACCTAGTATGTTATAATTAATTCTATATAATAAGAGTAAAATCAACTATATGTCTATTAAATTTTATAAATAAATTTCTTATAATTGTTTGGAATAAATGATTACCATGCTTTTATATTAAGGCATATACAATGCAAGTAATTTATTATATTTTTATTTTATATAAACTAATAAAAATATATTTCTCTTCTATTCCAAAATATTTTTTATTAAAATTTGTAAAATATTTTATGACTATATATAGACTAAAGTAACCCGGCCGCCCAAAACGGGTCTGAATCCCCCCAGTAATTTTAATTCCCCCCCCCTTATGAAAATCCTGGCTACGCCTATATATGTAAATGTTTATAAAAATAATATATATATATAGTATTGAAAAATTGCAAAAAAAAGTAGATTAATAAAATATTTAAAATCAAATTTATTCGTTGCCTTCCGCGAATTAACAGTATACATATATCTTGAATTACTAATCAAAAAAATAATTATTATTTTTGTATTTCCCTTATTTCATCATGCATACATATATTTTTTAACTATATTTAAAAGAGGGGCTGAGTTTTAAATAATCATAAGTAATAATGTGTAGCAGGTATTAAAACTATCATTATCCTAAAATATCTAGTATTAAACATTAATTCTCATAAATACTTCAAAATAACTGGCATTATTATTTTTAAAATATTTTTATTTTATTTTAGATTTTTTTTTTCCATGATGTAAAATGTTTTTAAGATAAATGGAAAATAGAGATAATTATTTTCTATAATATTTTAAAAAAAATTTTTACTTTTTGATCGAAATCGCATTTCAACGAAAGGCAATATATCCTCTTCAAATACCGATATATAGACTTTTGAGGCTTGATAAAATAAAAAGTTGATTTACAAAAAAAATATAAAATAAATAAATACGTACCATTACATACCGATGGCATGGCATCACGAATAGTGTTGTTAAATAGTCGAGTTTTTACGACTTTGAACTCAAGTCGGAGTCGCAAAACTCATTTAAAATTGAGCGGCTCAATGAGCCGCATGAGTCGGCTCGATGAGTCGGCTTCAAAGTCGGCTTCAGAGTAGGCTAGTGTTGTTAAATAGTCAGTTTTTTACGACTTTGAACTCAAGTTGGAGTCGCAAACTCATTTCATTAAGCGGCTCAATGAGCCGCATGAGTCGGCTTCAGAGTCGGCTCGATGAGTCGGCTTAAGAGTCAACTTGATGAGTCGGCTTCAGAGTCGGAAAAAATTTATTTTGAATCCGCCTGCTATTATAATTTACTCCACGATAAAAAATATTTAAAATTAAACCACTATGGTTCGAGAATTTAAATATTTTAAAATTCAAAATAACCTTATATAGTATTATTTGTTTTTTTTTTTTTTTTTCAAAAGATTATGGAGCTCAGGCATTAAAATCTAACAATCCCCGGTCTCCCCTATAATATATTTAAAAAAAATCATACCCAGTCTGAATATTTTTTTTAAAAAAATCTTTTATATATATTCTAAATAATTGTATAGGTAGTCTTGTTAAACGGCTCGATTTGAGCCAATTTTAAAACGGCTAACTCAATATTTTATCCAGAAAGCTATTATGTAAGCTTTAAGAAAGTTTAGACATCTATCAGCGAAATGTCGGGGTTTAGATGAAAATATTAATAATAACATGGTCATATTCTTAAAATAATACATTTCGAATTTAATAATATTTAAATTTTCGAAACATAGGGGTTAAATTTTTAATATATTTATCGTGGAGTAAATAATAATAGTAGGCCGATTCAAAAATAAACCTTAGACGACTCTCAAGCCGACTCATCGAATTAGACTCAGAAGCCGACTCATGCGGCTCATTGAGCTTTTTTTATTGAAATGAGTTTTGCGACTCAAACCTTGACTAGATTTTAAGCTGTCAACTCGACTGAGCCAATTAACAACACTAATCACGAATGACGTAGTGAGAACATCGAAAAATTATAATATAGATTTTTTTAAACATAAGATAATATCCAGATTAGACATAAATATTTTTCATAATTTTCAATTTATTTAAATGCAATGTGTTGTATATATTAAAATGCTAAATTTTATCGCTTTGATGCTCAGAATATGTGTAAATATTATTAATATCAACAAATCGGATAAGTCAAAAATAAATTTTTCCAGTCGTAACCAGCGTCTACATGACAGGATTTTCACTGGATGCAAACCCCCTTCAAAAACCTTTGCCTACCCCCCTAAAAATCCCCGCCTTTGGCGGCAGTATCTCTTTATCATTATTTTCACTTATTTATTTATTGATACTCTTTTCAAAGAATTTATAAAGGATAACTTAAATTAATTTATCTCTACTACCAACTATCGATATTTTGTGAATATAAAGATTTATTTTTTAGATAATAAATTCAATTAAAACCTCCATTATTTACAAAGAATCAATTATTATGGCATTATGAGCTTGCTAAAATATCTAAACCTTTTAAATTACATTTAAAAGGATAGTTTATTGGAAAACAATGTGTATGATTGTTTGCAATATATAGATTTGGTCGATGAATGTATTATAATAATACTATAATAAAAGTATTAATTTTTACAGCAATAAATTTTGTCCTATTTCATCTCAAAATTCAATAGATAACCCCCAAAAAAATTTATCCTACCCCCATTAGAGCAGCTTACCCCCTACCCCCTCACAAAAATAGGATGCTTGTTCCTACCCCTCCCGCTCATGTAGACGCTGGTCGTAACGATTCGCAATTATTCGGTTTGGATTGTATTCCATATTGGGATATGGAATCCATAGGAATTTGGAATAATTTAATTTTAAATCATTTACTGAAGGCGATTTTTAAATTTGGAAAATTTGATATAGCTGATTTCAGCAAGTACGGAGTATCCACACTGAATTTCAGACAATCTTGCCTAAACAATCGAGTCTCTCTCATAACATATCTCTCTATATATGCTGGAATAAATTTCCTGTAAAATCAGATTTCCCATTTAAAATCATCCTCAATAAATGATCTCTACCAATGCTGGAATAAATTTCCTGACAAATCAGTCCATTTAAAATCATCCTCAATAAATGATATAAAATTGAGATATTCCGAATCCAAATAGATCCTACTTTTTATTTATATCAGAAAATTAATTTAATATAAATACTGACAACTATATTATTTTACTTTTTATATTTATCGTGTCATATTTTATTATTGATCTTAATAGTAATGAATATTTTATAACAATCTTAAAAAAAAATATTTTATTTGTGAAAACAACTTTTGGCAAATTTATATAATTATTAAATTTCGTAAGGCGCAATTTTGCTTTACTGAAGTTTATTATTTTAACAATTTTATGATGCCTAGCTCATTAGATAATAATATTTGGGTCATTGAAAAACCTCTTCATCAAACGTGATAATCTTAATATTTTTTATACTATATAGTATTTTTCTTTTAGGTATTTAATAGAATTTCGTACGGAGCAATGTCAACTATTTCTCAAACACAAATGCAATAAACATCGTCCATATACTTGCTTTTACTGGCATTTTATGAATCAGAGAAGGAGACGGCCAATAAAACATGAATCTGGAAATTTTAATTATCACCCTGACATATATTGCACAAAATATGATGAAGCAACTGGAGTTTGTCCAAATGGTGATAAGTATATATTTACAAATTTATTCATGATGTTTAATTGCTTGTAGCTGTCCATTGTTGCATAGAACATCTGGCGATACTGAAAGAAGATATCATCTTAGATATTACAAGACAGGTTAAAAAATATTAATTAAAAATTATATTAAAAAATTTATAGAAAATTGTGTACATGAAACTGATATGAAAGGTAGCTGCTCAAAAAATGGAATACACTGTGCTTTTGCTCATGGCTTGTTTGACATAAGAGAACCTTTACTAGGTTCAGATGAATCCATTTTAGATGAGTTTATTCATAGAGCAATTACAAAACAACTTTTGGTTAAAAGCTTTACTAATATCATAAAAGATAATGGAGAAAACAAATTAAATAATATAAATGGTAGTAATTCAGAGACAATGTTTGATATTGATCACATTTTACCTAATGGCCAGATTCTTAATCAAAATAATACCAGTGATATTGATAAGGAAACTTTAAAGTTTTTACTCTCTTCAGAGAACAATAATGATGAATCAAAGTCCATTCCATTAACCAAATTATTTGAGGTTATAAATTCCTTGATTAAACACTCTTCTATGTCAACTACTAATAATGGAGAATCATCTTGTGCAGCCAATAATCAATCTCAAAATGGTCATTTATCAGTTAATTTAGAAGACTGTAATTCTAATCAAGTTTATAAATACAAAATGGTTGAAAAATTAATCAATAGAAATGCTTCACCAACTTCTGTTCTAGTCCTGCCCACTACAATTCCTACTATCAATGCTAAACAACTACAAAATTTGAAAAGACGTTTGCAAATAATATTTATGAAAGAAACTCTAAATGGTGGGAATATTGAATCTTTTGATTCAATCAATTCCAAGGCCAATACAAATTTCAATGGGACTATTAATCATTTTAATGGAACCTCTCCACTGCATTTTACTAATGGTGGTATATCTAAAAATATTAATCAAACAGATAATAATGCAGTTATGCTGAAATTAAATAAGATATGTCCAATGTTATTATTAGAAAAAGACAGGGTTTTGCAAAATGAAGATATTAAATGGAAAGGTAAAATATTTTTTAAAATTCTTCTGATTTATGATTATACCTTAATTTAGGGATGTACTTATATTATTTATTGGATTGGGTGGGCATGACTGAATTAAGAATCCTCTATTAAAAAACCTTAAATTTAAAAGATAAAACTATAATGTATAACTCTTCAAGAGGATTCAGAAAATGTTAATATTAATATTTTTAAAAATTTATCATTTTGACTTAAACTAAAATAAGAATTAGCGGTGGGTACTGGCCTAATTTTTTATGCCTGCTCACTGGAAATAAAAAAATTTACACCTTTTCACACTTACTACTAAAAAAAATTGACCCAATCTGTCCCCTCACAAAAGACAATATTTTTATCACAACTAAAAATTCATGGTGTTATTAAATTTTTCAAAACTTTATTGGTATACTTTTGCACTTTTTTAAATTTATTCTGTTAATAACACAAGATTATTACAATTATTATTTAGAAAAAGGAGAATGTCCATATTTTTTTATTACAATATGTTTGACTTTATTCTATTAAGTAATTGGTTATATATAACAACATTTCAATAGAAGCCAAGCTTGTCAGGCTGACAAAATTTTACTAGCTAAATTTCTCTAAAAAGAAAATAAATTTTCTTGCTCCCATAACTTAATATTGTCATTGTTATTTAGTTTATGAGCATGAACCTTTTAAGTTCACATAACGTTCTTAGGTAGATGTTGATGCTTTGTCAGAATCATCTAGAAATGCTCTAAATGTTTCATTTAGAATATACAGTTTTTTTTATATGTGTAGGATAAAATAGGTAGGTTATAAATGATAGTTCACATTGGCTTAGGCGTATCATAATTTTATATCTTTGGGTGACCAGGAGAAACATAATAAAAGTAAACTCCTATTTAGTAGGGGTAGCTGGATTGTTAAGGGGATCTGCAAAAGAAAAATAAATTGTTTCTTTGAGACATTGTCTATGGGATATGCATACATTAGGAATAATTAAAAAGTATGTGCATAAGGCTACAATTATTGCATTAAGTATATTTATTGTGTCGTACCTTCAAATAATTTTTTATTAAGGTCAGACCCCTTAATATACACTGTTGAGAGGCAATGGGAAGCTTAAAAATAATATCCCAAGAATGGATATAGAGAAAAGACAAATTAGTATTTAAATGGCAGGCCATTCCATATCAAATGAGCAAAAAAACTGAGATTTTTGGCCGACCCCCTTCGATTTTTTTAAATTTGGTAATCAAAATCAAAGAAAGGTTAGTGTAGTTAAGAAATAGCCAAAATTTTAGTCTCGTAGCATTTATATTTTTGGAGATATTAGGGTTCAAAGTGGCAAAAATGACGTATTTTTACCATTAACTGCCTTCATTCAATTATGCATATCTTAAAAACTACATAATTGTAAATAACAAATTTAATATCAAAATTACGTACAAAGATTCTACTCTTTCAATTTCTGGTCATTTTAAAGGACTAGAGGGTCATTTCAATCACTTTTTGGCCGACCCCTTTCGATTTCGATGAAAAATCGTAGGCTGGTTATATATGTTCCCATTAGATTATAAACAAAATTTTAGCGCATTAGCAACTATATTAGCAGAGATATTTGGGGTTAAAGGTCTAAAAAACGTCTTTTTTTGCTTTTTACTGATGTTAAATAACTAGTTTTTAATTTTAAACTAAATATGATCAAATATTGAATATAATATCAATAGCTAAGTTAATAATTGATGATTATGGCGAAAACATCAAAATTAATTTTTGATAAAATATGGGTCATCTTATGGTCAGTTGAAAACTTGAAATTAATATTTCGAAATGTATATGATCTCCGATTTTTAATTTTTTTAAGAAATATTATCCGTTTAGTATTTTTTTAATAATTTCTTCAACAATTAGCATGGCTGGATATTTATTTTAAAAAATATTGCGATATTTATACTTTTAAAAAAATAGATGGCGCTATATATAATAGTTTCAATATGTTAAAATTCATTTTTTTTATTGATTAAAAATATTTTAATGTATATATAACATACTAAATCGATTACAATGTCCATTATATATATTTATTTGTAATTCAGATCATAAATTTTTAAAATCTTCACAAATTTAGCTTAATTAAGATAGTTTATAAATTAATTAAATCTTACTTCATCTAAAGGAATACAAAGCCTGGCTAGCTTGTGAGATTTCTTCAGGAGATAATATATATGTTTGACTGGTGGGAGTAGAAGGATTGACCAGCGAGAGAATATGAGATTTAGGCAACACTAAAATATCATCCTTCAGAGGAAATTTAAATGAGGCTGAAGGTCCACAAGGTGTAAAATCGGATTTTTACTTTATTTATATCATTTTTATCGATTATATATCCTAACCACCACTTATCATCATATACACATGTTATATGTCCATTAATATTTTAAAAATTAATTTTCTCATTTAAAAACGAAACTTGTTTTATATTATATTTTTTGGAATTAGAATATATTTTGGTTTTTAGTCTATTTTGATCAATGGGAATAACCCCGTGAATTTTTTAATCCCATGTATAAGCAGTGCATTAAATCTTTTACGAAGGGCTAATTCCTCTTCGATATATTCTTGATTGGATACATATTCAAATTGAATTCCATTAATATTTTCTTTAGCATAATTATATAATTCTAATGGGGTTAGGATTTGATTTTTATTTGGCCTTTGAAGACTAGCTCTGGCAACTAATCTTTTGACAGTTCCTCCGATACCGTCACATGCATTTTTGCGGTGAGCAGTGGCAAAGAAATGCCATTCGGCAGGAATATTAAAATCGTATTTATGAAGACATATGTTCAGAAAAATTTTGCCATTCTTGTATTGAGACGCCGCTTCATCTGAAAATATATTATTTTTTCTGGTTTAGAATTAAATTTGGATAAAATAACAAAATTTATATTTTTTAATTCTTCTCCAGATTTATAATATGCTACAAATGGATGTATAGTGGCCTGCACGTTGTTCCATTGAAATCCCTGAACTTCATCTTGTAAAATGAAGGAATAATTCTCAGAATAATCTAGAATTGTTAAAAATTCCCCATCTTTTAAATTTTTCTACATTTGTCATTAATTTCACATTCTGATGAATGGCGCAGACACAAACAGTGTGTGTGCCACTAGCTCCAACTAAAATACAGTTTTTTGGTCTAAGTTTGGCAAATTTAGAGAATCCAATTGATATATTTGGGTATTCTTCCTTAAACATCTTGAATATTTATTTAAGCTTATTTAATATAAGTCTTTGGACTGATTCTTTCTCGCCTTTAACAGATACACAATCTTTTATTCCAGGCATGAGTCGGCTTATTTCATCAGAACTATAATTTTGTTTATTTTTATTGCTTAAAAAATTTTTCAAAATCTTCGAAATTTTCTTTATCTCTGGTTATTTTAATAATTTAAGATAATGACAATTTCATAACATTCTTGATCTTGATGGGTATGACTTAGTCTGGAAGGGGGGAGGGTTGGGGGTACGCCTGGTAATTAATGTGATTTTCGATTTTTCCCTTAATAATTTTCCTACACTCCTTTAATCCTGCTTTTTTGTTCGTATACTAGTCGGATTTTTTAATTATTTATTCATTAAATATTAAAAATATTATTAAAATTTTTTATCGCTGCGAATATCTCAGGGGAATAAGGTTTACAAAGTTATATAATCCAATTTTATGATATATTATACATTAAAATATTTTTAATCAATAAAAAAATGAATTTTAACATATTATAAATAGCGCCATTTATTTTTTTTAAAGTATAAAAATCGCAATATTTTTTTTAATAAATATCCAGCCATGCTAATTGTTGAAGAAATTATTAAAAAAATAGTAAACGGATAATATTTCTTAAAAAAATTAAAAATCGGAGATCATATACATTTCGAAATATTAATTTCAAGTTTTCAACTGACCATAAGATGACCCATATTTTATCAAAAATTAATTTTGATGTTTTCGCAATAATCATCAATTATTAACTTAGCTATTGATATTATATTCAATATTTGATCATATTTAGTTTTAAATTAAAAACTAATTATTTGACATCAGTAAAAAGCAAAAAAAGACGTTTTTTGGACCTTTAATCCCGATTATCTCCGCTAATATAGTTGCTAATGCGCTAAAATTTTGTTTATAATCTAATGGGAACATATATAACCAGTCTACAACTTTTTATCGAAATTGAAAAGGGTCGGCCGAAAATCTTGATTTTTTTGCTCATTTGACAGCAAATTGTTGGAAATAATGCGACCTTCAATTTTTTTAAAAGATTTAGTATACATTACTAAATTCTTCCTTTATATTTATAAAAAAAATTAGTCTAGGATGTGGCCATCTTCATTCTTAAAATCGAAAATGTTTAGAAAAGTGTATAAATATTTTTCCGAAAGAGGGCGTTTTTGTATAAAATTATATTTTAATTAGTTTTTAATGGTTTTTTTGAACTATTTTATATAATTTAAAGGATTATTTATCTTGTAAGTCAAAATAATATAGAAATTGTCTATCGACATAAAAATTCAATTTATTACTTTATTTATAATTTATTATAAAATTTTTTGCCCATATAACATATATTTAAATATTAATAAAATATATTCAACCAAGTTTATAGTTCTTGAATATAGTTTAATTAAAATATCTAGTAGATTATCATGGTTAAATTAAATAAGAGATTATAAAAATATAAATTATTTATAATTATTATTATTTTTAAATTTATAAAAACCGAAAAGAACTTAATATAAATTTGATTTTTAAAAAACCGGAATGGAACAAAACCTTTATAAAATTTTAAACTAAAAACTGAAACAAACCGACTATACTTAGCGGTTCGAAACCCTGCTCTTTATAAATATAAAATAAAATGAAAGTTTAAAATTTAAAAAAAGCCTGGACCCTGAACCCTAAATTTTAAAAAAGGGTTCGGGTTTGGGTTCAGCGAAATATCGAGAGTTCGGTTTAGGTTCGGGTTCTCATCCCTGATTTTAAGAGTCTTGTAAATAATCACAAAAGGATGAATGGTAACTTGCCTTTTGTTCCAAAATCCTTGTACTTTATCTTGAATAACAAAGGCATATTTTCAACAGAATCTGCATGAAAGATATATTCTTCTTCATTTGAAATCATTTTAATAGAATTTATGCTTTAAATATTTTTGGAGATATAAACAATTTTAAAATATTTTCGCACCTTTGAGGCTCTATATCCCAGTTAACAATAATTTGTAGTTTTATAGTGTCATCTATTTTATACAAATAAAAATTTATTTTTGGTAAAAAATGCTTATTTCGGAAGAGCCGATAGCGTCGCCAAAGTTTTCACATCCTATATATATTTATAAATGGTGTCTAAATAAAAGGCAAAAATTTTTCGAAAGCCGTCTCCCTTTATTTCTTAAAAACAAGGGTAAAGAAATATAGGTAAACTGGAAATTAAAGAATCAAATTGGCGCCTAATTTCTTTTTCTTATGAAAGGCTTCTAGAGATTTTTTACCTGCAATTTGATATATTATATTCATTTTTACTATAAATAGTTTTTAAGATATAAGCATTTACAGATTTGTCGCACCTTTGAGGCCCTGTAACTCGGGAACCAACTGTGCTAGGGAGCTAAAATAAACCTCTTCTCATTTTTTTTACCTATCTAAGCATTCCAAAAAAATTTATAAAGGGTAAGCCGAAAATATGCTGTTTTTGATCGATTCCTAAACCTCTTATAAAAATTTTATTTTTAAAATTAGCTGCGCATTCTAATTGTATATATTTTAAAATGCTTCCTTCTTAGACATCTGTATACAAATTATTGTTTTATTGGTCACTAGCCCAAAAAACGGTTATATAAAGAAACTTATAGGGTAAGAGAAATGTAACTCGTTACTAAACAAGCTTCATAACTCAATAATAAATATTAGAACAATTTGCATGGTACCTAAGTTTATAAATAAATAACTATAAAAGAGAATTTCAGATTCAAGCTGCCTTTGCCCCAAGTTTCAGGCTTAAATTATTTAAATTTAAGCTCACTCAAAAACTGGGGGGTTTATGTAGCAGAATCCATGCTTTTCCTCTTTGTATGAGTTGAGCCAAAAGAATGCATCCTGTTATATTTTTCTCGTGATTTCTTAGCATGTGTCCTAGTGGATCAATTCTCTTCCTAACTGTTATATGTGTTATGTATTTTTCCCATGGTTTTTTTTATCTGATATGATTTTGATTTTGGGATAAACATACACTTAAGTTGCCTGAGGCATTTGGTCTGTACTTTCCTTAATTGTTTTATTCATGTTCCACATATGACTAGCAAGACTGGTTACTGTAGAGCTTAAGATTTTTATGCTAGTTTTCACAGATATTTCTTACCAATAGTATTTTTTGTATGTGAAAATTATATTATTTATTCTATTTCTATTTCGCTCTGTATATTTCGTTTGTTGTTCATTGTGACTACCAGATATTTAAAGCATTCAATAGCTTTTATGACCCTCTATTCAACTATGATAGTATTGATTTGGCGCTCAGTGACGGCATAATGAAAAAATTAATGCTTAATCCAGCTTTTTGACAGTATTTCTATTATTAATAGCTTCTGATTTTGCGATAAGAACTGTCATTGGCATATTAAATTATTTGTCTATACACTTTATAATTAAATTAGAAGATTATAGGGGAAAGGACACAGCCTTATATAAATTCCTCTCTTACCCTGAACTGGAGGATTGTGATTATCCAATTTGGAATGTGACGAAAATCAATGTAATAAAAAATAATTTTGTAAGCAAGGCTAAATTTATATTAAAAAGAAAAATGCCAATATCACATACAATAAATACTATAAGTTTAGTAACATTATTTCAAAAGTAATTGATTACCATTGTAAGTTACTTTATAAATAAAAATTATATCACCCATCATTTTTAATAGGGATGTATCGATATTTTTTATCGGATCGGGCCGATATTTCGCCCATTTTAAAATATCGTTTGTCGGCCATTTTTATAAAATTTCCCGATCCGATAAAAAATGGCATTTTTAACAAAAATAAAATGTAAAATTTTTAAAAAGTTTATCTAAAAAACTATTTATTTTTATAAATAAAATCTAAATTTTTAATGTTTATTTTTTTAATAATAATAATTAATTAATAAACATTCTACCATATTGTTACTATTTTGCGCATTCTGTTACAATAAAAGTGTGCGATAATCTATTTAGAATCTGTTTTTAGTGAAGCTGGTTATATAGACACTCTGCATTGGCCGGCTGACCTCTGATAAATTGGAAATTTTGGTATTTCTAAAAAGAAATCTTAGATATATTAATTTAAATATTTATTTCAAGTTTCATAATATATTTATTTCTTATTATGTAAATAGATTAATGTTATTACTTATATAAATAAGTGATTTTCAAATAAAAATATTTTATATACTTTTAAAATTGCAGAATTGAATATAAACTATAACTGATCATTATAATATATTTAAATAATATATGTTATGGTATAGTTAAATTATAGATGTTTTAAATAGTATATTAAAAATTAAAACCATTGGTATCATATCTTTACAGAATACAAAATAAGATATGCTATCGGATTGGTAATCGGCCAATATCAATTTAATATTGGATTGGCCTCCAAAAAGTGGTTTCGGTACACCCCTAATTTTTAATATATTTTTTTTATTATATAATATTTTAAAAATTTTATTCAAAGGAATTAAATAAAAACACGATTTAAATAACTGCACTGAATAGAATTACCATATTATTATTTGCATTGAAAAAAAAAATATCATAATTTATATTTGCACTGAAAAAAATATAAAAATAACACAATATAATATTTTTTTTTTCATGAAAATTTGATCTTAAGAAATTTTAATTTGCTTTAAATTAAATCATTCTAAAGATAGGTTGGTTAAAAATAAGTTTAAACAAATGTTCTGCAAGATCACTTCATAGTAAACATAAATTTTATAACTCATAAAAATAAATGAGTTATATATTAAATATTTTAAAAGTAACTGTTTACTCACAATATTCTCAGTGGTTGGGTTCACAACCCTATATTAATTAATTCTTGAACAATTTCAAAATGATATAATAATCTTAAAATTCATTTTCAAAATCTTTGTATGATATTTTTATTTAAATAATGTCCTTAGATTTTCAAGTTCAAATTTTTTTTGTTTGATTCTTAAAAAAATCTTTTCGAAAAAAATTAACTAGTTCAAAATCTAGTTACTTTAATTAAGAAAAATTAAATGCTTAAAACATCAAGGCTTTAAGTAAAATCAAGGGTAGTGTTAATAGACTACTCGATGTGGCCTATTTTAAATCAATATTTTAGCCAACATAATATGCAAGCCTCGAGATTTCATTAATAGATTTCCAAACCTTTCTACCAAAAACCGGATAATATTACCTAGCCTCAAGATTTCACTAATAGATTTCCAAACCTTTGTACCATCCTTGATGAAAATTTTGAGGCTTGCGCAATAATTTTCTGGATAAAATTTGTAGTTAGTTGTTTATAAAAATCGGCTCAAATCGAGCCGTTTAACAACACTACCATCTATGAGCAAATTCTCCAGGCTTGCATAATATTTATACGTAAATATTGGATTAGCCGGTTTAAAAATCTAAAACTAAATAAGGTGGAGTGACACTAAAAACTTTATTCAAATTAGATAAACTGTATGTTAAATGATTCAAACCAGAATTTTTTGAAGGAATTGAGAGTTAAGGTAGAACACCTGCAAAAACAAGTTCGATCAGGACTCTAGTGTTAGGTATTATTTTAAGAACTTTAAAAAATTAGAAAATATAACCTAATTAATTGACCCCAATAGATTATTTTAATAAAAATGCTGAGGATAACACTAATTAACAAGTAATAGGATACTGTACTAATATTAATGAATTTATGTATTTTAATCTTTTTAAGACGTTTCTTACGTTTTGACTCATTATAAAACTGAATGCTGCGAAAAACCACCTAGACTTTGCCGACAAGGTTATGCTTGCCCTGCCTATCATAATGATAAAGACAGAAGAAGGTCTCCCAAGATTTACAAATATCGGTTCGTTTTTTTAAAGATTTTTCTATATTTTTCTCTCCATTGTTATTATTCTTTATGTTCTTACTTTTTTGTAAATTCAGTTTCCTTTAGTTAATCATTTCTTATATCTACCAAATTTTCTCCTTAAATTAATATTCAGATCGAAATTTTAAATCTCAATAATAGGGCTGTGCCGATATTAAATATAGGATCGGTACCGATATTGAGCGTTTTCCGAAAATAACGGATCGGGCCGATACCTGTAAAAACCGATCCGATTTTTTTACTTTTTTTTATGTTATGTATATTTATTTTACATTATTATGATATTTTCTAAATAATTTTTTTAAATTTATTTCGTTTTTAAAATAGATTTATAGTATTTTAAAAGTTTTTTTTATAAAAATAGAAAGGAATACCCAAAGTTTTATTTATTTTAAATCTTTTTAAATAGAAGAATTTTTTTAAATATGGTATCTGAATTATGGAAATATTTTACAAAAGATAATTTTGCAAAATGCGTTGCGGAATCATCTGAGTCTGCCTTCAGCACGGCAGGAGATATCGATAGTCCATATCGTAGAAGCTTATTCCCAGAAAATCTAGAGGCTCTCATGGGTAATTCCATATCAAATCGATAACTTTTCGGCCCGACCTTTTTAATTTCGATAAAATTTTGTAAGCTGAGAGAATATCATTTGAAAGCATCGAATCCAAAATTTTAGCTTCCTAGTACTCATAGTTCCAGAGATATCAATGGTTAAAAGTGCCAAAAATGGCCTTTTTCGAAAGATACGATTTTTTAAAATTAAGATAAGTTAAAAAATAATGATTTTAAAAATATAAGTTATATGTCATTTTGTAACTAGGCCTTTTATTAAATATTAAGGATTTTTTTGAAATAATATTGTTGCGGTTTTTATTTACGTTATAAATTTTAAACACGAAAACTGTGTTTCGCTTTCCAAAATTTTTTGAATTTAATATTTTTTTATTCTCTAACCTTATATCTATTCATAAAATAAAATTTAAACTTGGGACAGCCATGGGTTTTTTAGTTATTACGATTTAAAAAATCATAAAATAAATATTTTTTTCAAAAATAGATGGCGCTCTTTTATAAAATAACTTGTTTTGTTATAATTATTATTTTTTTAAACTTTTTTTCATTTTTATACATGAATAATCAGATTTTCCAGCATTAATATCAGGAAAAAATATTATATAGATCGTTTGATAGGCTTACTTATTATTATTGTTATATTGATAATTTTTAAAAATTAGTTTTTATAATAAATGATTAAATTTCCTAAAAAGATAGTTAAAATTCCGATATCTCCTACAAGAAAATATAATAATTAATTGTTGAAAGATAAAAGCAAGTTTTCATGCACCTGCCCTAAAATTAATTAATTTTTATTTTACAAATATTTTGATATTAATTATTTTTCTTCTTAAAATTATTTATAATGTATAAATATAAATGCGTACTTTAATTATAAAAAGAACCTGCGTAAAGTCATTACGTGGATGACACAATATCCAAACATAGTGGCGGAACACTATATTTGTGATAATGTCGTAAACGGTTATCACAAAAAAATATTGAAAATATAAATTCTGATAGTGAATATGTAAATAACAGCATCAACATCAATAGATAAAATCAATATAACTTTAAATGATATTGGAATATCTCCTATTAAGAAAAAAAAATTATCCAAAAAAAGGTAGCAAAAATATCAAAAGCTATTTCAGATATAATAATTAACAATCCAGAATCGGATACAAAAGATAATAATAATATATTCAATAACATGAAATTACAATATCCTAATTTATCTAAAAATAAAAAATATCAATTGCTGACCATTCTGCCACCTAATTGGAACGCTAATAAAAAAGGACAAACGCTACATATTATATGACATATAATTCCAAAATCATTTTGGAAGAAAGGGGGATTCTTTTAACTCCAAATCGAAAGCCTGCAAAATATCTCAATCAAAAAACAGTTGATATTGTTAAAAAAAATTTTGCAGTGATTTAGTTAGTAGGGTATTACGGAAAAAAAGATTGCATATCTATCATTGAAAAGGGGGAACGAGTGAACGCTCAAAAAAGGTTAGTTTATAATAATTTGAAAGAATTATATAATCATTTTAAGGCGAGTAATTCAAACTTAAAAATTGGATTTTCGAAATTTGCTAGCTTAAGACCAAAAAATTGTAGATTAGCAAGGGCTGTCGGAACACATAGTGTATGCGTTTGTAGCATACACCAGAATATTAAACTTATGATTTTAGGCTGTGAATTAGCAACATTGACTAAAAATGGTGAGGATACATTAACAACTTATAGAGATGTTATAGGCAGAATGATTTGCAATCCCCCATTACCCACCTGTTATTTTGATGACTGCAACGAATGTCCTGGCTCGGCACTCTTAAAAGAACGCATCAAAAAATTATTTATAAAAAATGATATAGCTCTTGTTACGTTTAAACAGTGGGTTTCGGTAGATAGAACAACTCTGGAGTAGTGAAGGTCACGGTCCGCTCTTTGATCCGGACTGGACCGATACCCTCGGACCGGACCGGACCACGGTCCTTAAGAAAAAAATCGATCCGACCGGTCTTTTTATTTGTTTAAAAAACATATTTTTTTAACCTAATTTGATTTGTTTTATCATTTTATTAAATATGAGAGTATTATATAAACAATAAAATTTATCCAATGGTATTGAAAAAAATGATTTTGTGCTTGTAGAGGGCATATTAAAATTAAGAGTAGATTGTGTTTTTTGAGATATTTTCATTTTCATCATTAGAAGTATATATTATATGTTTTATCAGATGTCTGCTTAAGGTACCTAATTATTTTATTAAGAATAAGGTTAAGTAATTTTTACAATAAATTATACAGACAGTTTCTTTAAAAATAATAGAACTATATAATAACTAAAATATTTTAATAATATTGCTTATTTTGATTAATTTATTGCTTAAAAAATTATAAAGTAAAGCAAACTTAAACAATAATAAAAGACCGGCCGGACCGCGGTCTGGACCGTTTAAAATAAAAAGACCGGTCCGATCCCGGTCTAAGATCGATAGGACCGGACCGTTGACCTTCACTACTCTGGAGACTATTTCTCAATTTTCAGACGAATTTATTAATTATTTTTTACGATAAAATGAATATTCTCATACGCCATTCATTTATTTGTGAACAACAAAGTTCATTTCACAATAACCTTAAAAATTGTTTAGAAAATAATCACTGTCTAATTATTTGTGACTTTTCAGAAAATTATTCCTTTATTGTCCAAGACGAAGTTCAGGGTTATCATTGGACAACTTCGCAAGTTACGTTGTATCCATTCTCAATTTATTATAAAATAGGAGATCAAATAAACAATCTAAGTTTTGTGGTAATATCGGAATCCTTAATTCATTATACTGTTCATTCCATTTATTCCAAACGCATTTGATTCATTTTTTTAAAAATAAATTCGAAACTCCACCAGAAAAAATTCACTACTTTTCTGATGGTTCAGCACCACAATATAAAAATATGAAAAACTTCATCAATGTTTGCTATTATGAAATCGATTTTAGTGTTCAAGCAGAATGACATTTTTTCCTATGGCACATGGTAAAAGTGTCTGAGACGGCATAGGCGGCACAGTAAAACGGTTAGTTGCCAAGGCAAGCTACATAGACCTTATACTGATCAAATAATTACACCTTTACAATTTTATAAATATGCGGAAAAGCATATAAAAGGTATAAATTTTTCTTATGCCACTATTCCAGAGTATGAGGAAGAAGAGATTTAGTAAATCTATCTCAATACCTGGGACACAAAAAATTCACGCAGTGTTTCCGATTGGCTTCACTAAACTATATTCTAATTTGCAGACATTTATTGTGGAGAATATAGTATATCCACGTGAGGATTCTTTGATTGAGAATCTGTTAATCGATGAGATTAGAGGATATGTAACATGTGCATATGAAAACGATTGGTGGTTAGGATTTGTACAAGAAGTGAATATAATTAGAAATGAAGTAAAAATTAATTTTCTTCACCCTAAAGGCCCAGCAAATTCTTTTATTTATCCAGCTGCACAAGATATCCTTTTCATACCAAAAAATAATATTTTAACAATAGTTAGCCCATCAACGGCTACTGGGCGTACATATAATTTATCGCAAAACGAAATTATCATGGCGTCAAAAAAACCAAATTTAATGAAAACCGAAAATAGGTAATATCTTTCATGAATTTTAATTAATCTATTATATTTAAAAAAATTTAAATAATTTTAAGAAAATTAAAATTTTTACAAGAAAAAAATGATTATAACCTCAGCTAAATAGCCTAATTTCATGATATTAATGCTAGAAAATCTAGTTATTTATGTATAAAAATGGAAAAAAGTTTAAAAAAATAATTATCTTAACAAAAAGCGTTATTTTATAAAGCCATCTATTTTTGAATAAAATATATTATTTTTTAAATCGCAATAACTAAAAAACCCATAGCTGTCCCAAGTTTAAATTTTTTATGAATCGATATAAGGTTAGAGAATAAGAAAATATTAAATTCAGAAAAATATGGAAAATGAAACACCTGGAGTTTTCATGTTTAAAATTTTTTCGTAAATAAAAACCGCAAATTATTTTAAAAAAATCCTTAATATTTAATAAAAGGCCTTTAATAGAGTTACAAAATGACATATAACTTATGTTTTTAAAATCATCATTTTTAACTTATCTCAATTTTAAAAAATCGTATTTTTCGAAAAAAGGACATTTTTGGCACTTTTGACCATTGATATCTCTGGAACTATGAGTACTAGGAAGCTAAAATTTTGGATTCGATGCTTTTAAATGATATTCTCTCAGCATACAAAATTTTAACCGAAAAGTTATCGATTTGGTATGGAATTACCCTCATATTTATTAAAAAAATCTAATATATATTTTTTTATTATAATCTTAATTGTAGAAATAAAAAAATTAAATTCATAATTCGATTTTTTGCCTAAAAAATGTTGATTTCTTAATTACATTTGGTTCAAACGGGGTGATTAAAAATCAGTATAAATATCGGGTCGGTTTTGAAGCAATTTCGGATCGGAGCGGTGAAAAATATGTTGATCGGCAAAGCCCTACTCAATAATCTCCCTTTTGGTTAATTTTTAATTAATCGCCATTTTCAACAAATAATATAATAAATTAATCACTTTTATAGTGTCTAATTACCTTATCAACTCAGGTAGGAATAGTTTAACTTATTTTCAGAGTTGCTAAAAGATACTTTTTAAAGGATCTAGATACAGATACATCGTCTAAAAAATTATCTAGATACAGTTACAATTTTTATTATACTCTTATATAAGGTTTGCATAAGCCTAAATTAGGATTCTATTGTGAAAATTCATGAAATGAGCTAAAAAAAATTATTGACACAATATCACATTTATCAAAATATAATTAAATAATGATTTTTAGATTTTAATACAATATATGATTAAATGATTATAATCACCAATAAAATATTTTCAAAATTTTGGTCATTAAGGCATCCTCGTTTATCTGTAATGACATTCTACCGGGGGTGCTTGAAGGAATTGCGGTGTTATATTTTATGAATAACAATTTTATATCAGGAATTCTTTAAAAATACTAATATCTTGACATTCATTTTTGAAATTGTTTAAAATTTGTTGAATATAAAAATATAAATCATTATTATCAATCATACTATTGGCATCCACAGTGGCAACAAGATTCAATGTGTGACTGACACAACATTGATGATTAGGTAAACTATATGATTCTGATATTTCAAAATCCTGAGCAATAGTATAAAGACTTAATATTGATATTGGTACAATTGCTTCTTCATCTTCAAGATCATCCATGGATTCATTATTATTTTCAATTGGCTTGAAAACTCAATAATAAATAAGTAACCCTAATCATATATTTATAAAAAGAAATAAATCTAAAAACTTTGAGAAAATTTTTGGCATTTTCAGTAATGGTCTTTGAGATTTTATTTTGAATGCAATAATCCTTTGCTATATCTTCTAAATTTTATGCTATTTTGCCATATGTATGACTACCAGTCATTCTTTTACAAGCCAACGCTACATTTTTTTTTCCAAACTTGTTGGATATTTCTTAAAACTGTTCAAATAATTTGTTCTTAATTAATTATTATACAAATTTTAATGTTAGTTATGTGATAGGCACTCCAACAATCTGCTGTTGTGCATATTAGTGATGGTTCTATTAGACTTTTTATGATATCTTTGTTTTCATTTTCCCATCTTTGGGAAATTCTACCAACCACCGTCTGTCGGCAAATTTTATTTTTTTGTGGACCTAATGTTTTGATCATTTTTATAAATAAAGGATTTTCAACAATTGGAAATGGCTAAATGCTAGCTATAATATAACAGATATTAAATCATCTAAAGTGATTTGTTTCAAGTCTGAGCTCTTGGCAAAAATATTAGTGGATGATGAGCCTACAATATTTTCTTTAATAGATTTATTCTCCTTTCCCTTTTTTATTTTCATTTACATTGTTTGATGTTTTACAATGTTGCAAGTTGAGGTAATGCTAACTGAAATTTTCGTATTCTTTGGTAAACATGGCAAACATTTTACTATTTTTCCTTTATTTTGAGATATTATTTTAAATATAAAATCTATAAATTGTCCATGGAAAAACAATGTCTGAACTTGTTGATGCTTCATTGATTATTACTTCTTCCTCTTCATCACTATTAATATTAATCTAAAATAAATATTATAGTTTAATAAAATAAAATTAACCAATTCCATTGAAAATAAAAATGGCAGATTCCTTGAGATGGATTATCAAAATTTGCCTGGTTTATTAATAAACTCGGACATAATATTTAATGAATATATATATATATAATATTTAGTTATATTAGTCTTAATATTTTTTAATGTATATATTTAAATTTTATGCTCATGTGAAATAAAATAAATTTTGCATTCTTTTTATTTATAATATAAAAAAGCGTTAAATAAAAAGTATATCAAAATGATTTTTAAAAGTATCTAATAACAGGTACAGATACCTCTAAAATAATATCTAGATCAAATACTTTTTAAATCTAGATACAGATACCACATTTTTATATCTAGATACTTTAACAACTCTTATTTTTATATCTAGATACTTTAACAACTCTTATTTTATGACCCTTTAAATATCACATATTAAAATTTTTCTTCTATTTTGCATTATTACTTATGATTTCTAATCTATCCAATGCCCAATTATCTCTTTTTCCATCTATTCCCTTTCTTTCTTTTAAAAAATGTTTATTTTATTGATTTAATATTTTATTACGATAAATTCAATATACCATACCAAATAAATAATATCTTAGATTTATATTTTTCCTTTTTATGTATAATTATTTGTATTTTACGTTCGCATCTTCCTGCTATTTATCGCAAATGAATAGGGGTTTCCCGAATTATATTTGATCTTTTTATTTTCTATCTTTCCTTTATTTTTTTGATCTTTTTATTAAAACATTTTTTGTCGTAACCAATTCTATTATTTCAGATCTACTCCGTGTCCTACCATTAAACATGGGGATGAATGGGGTGACCCTAATAGCTGCGCGAATGGGGATGAATGCTCCTATTGTCATACAAGAACTGAACAACAGTTTCATCCAGAAGTAACAAATTATTTAATAATTATGATTTATCAAATTTAAAACTTTCTAACAATAAAGTAAGATGATCAATAAATATTGAATACAGATTTTGAAACCTGGATTGAAAAATGGCTCCAGTTCATACATATTAATCTATATATAATTTGAGTGAAGTTGAACATTAGTTTCTTATTTTTCCAAAATATTTTTTCCTTTAAGTTTAGAGGAAGACTATTTAAAAATTTTTAAATAGATTTCTATTACGAGCCATTCTATATCGACGGTTAGTTCACTTAAATTTTGGCCAAGTAGTTAAAAGTGATAATTAGCCTATAAATTTAAAAAAATTAACTTGTATTCATCATTATGATGAAATTTTCTAAAACGGTAAATAAGAAAGAAGTTGCTATTCGTTATTTCATAATTAAATTATGAATTATAAGTAAAAACTGCTTATTTTTCAATAAATATAATACTACATTGCTATTTTTGGCTATCGGTATAATCTAAAAAGGTGATATCGATGCATCTCATTTTTATTGATCTAAAAGTGCATAACTTATACATTTGATTTTTAAATATTTTTAATTTATTTTTTTTAAAGATGTTTATACTATGATTTTTTTATCAATAGTGATGTTTATTTTTCGAGATATTTAGATAACTGTTTGTTACCTTTATCGATCAGTTTACTAAAATATTACCTTTAAAAATTTTTAGCTTACTTAACAGTCTGTGTTAATAATAGATATATGGATAAAACACTATTGTTAGGAAGTTTTTTCTTTTTTGAAAAATCGGGAGAATTAGGATTGACATTCTCCATCACATTTCTCAAGGGGCCATAACGTTAAAATACGAGTGACTAACGAAACACCTGCTCGTCCTAAATATAATTGTGCCATTGATTATTTATTAGAAAAATATATAAAAAATTTAGGGATTTACCAATATTTTTTATTTGATCGGGCCGATATTTCATCCTTTTTTGGATATCGGTTATCGGCTGATATAAAATTTTCCGAACGGATAAAATGGCATCCTAATTTTTAAAAAATTTATTTCAAATTTTATAATATATTTGTTTATTACATATTATATAAATAAATTAATGTTATATAAATGAGTGATTTATCAATAAAAATAATTTTATATACTTTTAGATTCATGAATATAGACTATAACTGATCAATATAATATATTTAAATTACTTATGTTATGGTATAGTAAATTATAGATATTACACTATTAAAAATGATATGAGATGAGTAGATTTATGTAGTGATGCAAAATCGCTCCATTTGAACCGTTTTTAAAAACGGTTAACTTAATATTTTAGCTAGAGAAATATTGCCTAAATCTCAAGATTTGCTAATAGATGTCCAAACCTTTGTGACATTTATGAGAAAATTTTACAGACTTGCGAAATAATTTTCAGACAAAATACTGATTTAGCCGTTTTTAAAAATTGGCTCAAATGGAGCGATTTTGCAATACTAGATATATGCATTAAAAATTAAAACGATTAGTATGTTTACACAGAATACAAAATCAAATTATACTGGATGAAAAGAGATATCTGGAGTGATTTGTAATGAACCATGAAACCATTATAAATCTTTATAAATATCTGAACCAGTAAAAAGAAAAACAGTTAAACCAATTTTATATTCTTTTCTTTGTGGTGTATTACATATTTTATTATATCTGTGTCGTTATTTATAATTTGATCAAAATATTTGCTTAATATCCTTTTTCACTATGACTTAAATTGATCCTCTCTTTTAACTGCTTTATAGTATTAGAGCATTCCTATTTTCTCTAGTATGCAAAATAGCTATATAACCAACTTGTAGATTTTTGATTTAGTTGTATTTAATTAAATTAAATATTCACCACCTATCCATGCGTAATTTGATAGAAGGGTCACTATTCCCGTGAAAATTTCAAAATAACCAAATTTATATGGTTTTAATTTTATTTATTATTTATAGAATTTAGGCATTTGAGTATACTTAAAAGCATTAGTAGTTATAGCCTTTATTATGAAAAATATCTGTCTTGAAATGCAAGTGTTTGTAAATTGTTCTAATCTGTTTTTTATATATGATTTTTTAGGTGTGAGGGATTGTAAATTTCCTTATTCAATGATATCCATATATAATGTGGCTTTACAAATTGATGATTAATTCTAATTAGTTTATCACATTATTTGTTTGCTTTAACCTCATGTTTTTTTTATTTATTTATATTTCTATTTTCTATATTTTAGTATGCAAATATCTAAATAACTTATTGTTGATTTAGTTGCATTTATTTAATTAATCTAAAAAATTATCAGTATATATTGGGAATCAAAAAAATTTGAATATACAGAATTATATAAACTTGCTCTTACGCTACTTGTGGTTCCCACAACACATGTTTCTGTTGCAAGGGCCTTTTCGGGGCTAAAATTTATATTATCATCAGAACTAAAAAAATATGAATACACTATATTACTTATACGTTCAAATAATATATTTAAAAATGAGTTATGATTATTATAATTTTTTTTATATATTAATAGCTTATTATAAAAATAAATTAAATTTATTTTATAAATAAACAATACATTAACTTAAGTGATAGCAAATTTTATTTAATAATATTCATAATTAAAATCATTATATGATGGTGTTGCTTCAATAAAAATAATTTCATACCGTAATGAACCTTTGTAAACTTTTACAATTTGCTGTACCAAACCTAAAATTGTAAATTTTTTCTTAGAACCGTTGCCATATAATTTTTTACATACTGAACCGTTATAAAAAAAATTGGGATCCATGATCGGTACACCTCTACAAAAATATAATCAAAATAATACCAACCTTGATGGAACTTGCTCCAAGACCGTTTGGCTTATACAGAAAACGTTATTGAAACTGAAACATATTCAGCAATTTATAAAATAAGAATAACATTTATACTTTTTAAATACAATTTTCTCGTTCACAGATATTTAAAACGACCAAGTGTAATGATATGATGCAAACCGGGTATTGTCCTAGGGGACCTTTTTGCGCATTCGCTCACGTTGAACGTAAAATTTAAAAAATATTAAATTTTATGAAAAGCGAATTTTAAAAACGATTTCTTTTTTACATCATTTTTTTTTATCAATACTCATAAAAATTAGAACGAAAAAATGAAAGTATAAATTGATAGAAACGAAAATAATTTGTTTTAAATTTTATAAACTACATGCTAATAACAGAAGAACTTTGTTCAGAACGTAAACTAATTAATCAACTTATGATGGGTGTCGACGGTGTTAATTGTCTCAACTTCCCAAATCATTTGGTAGATAATTCTTTGAACTTTCATTCTTCACATACTTGTGCTAATACTATATCTTTAAATATTAATAATGCGAATCAAATAATGATGCAACAGGCTCCTCGTCATTTATCCACTGTTAAAAATGGTTATAATCATACGATTAACAAAACTCACAACCATAATTCGATAATGAATAATAATAACTTTTGCCCTTCCTTCCCTCCCCCATCTCTCGATTACAAAGAATTAAGACATTCGAATAACACTTTAGCTTTCAATCAATTACAAGCACAACAAATACCTTTCAATAAAAATAACCCAAAAAATATGGATAATTTTGAAGCAAGATCAGAAATTAACAATAGAGGATTCCCGGTTCATAATTACGGTATACCTGGTTACAATGTTGTTTTTAATAATAACAAAAGTCATCTTATGCCAAATAATGCAAATGGTGCAAATAATGGGTGGGGCAAACTGGATCAGCCTTACGATAATTTAAATTACTTTGAAAATTCAAATCTACAAAATGTGAACTCTCATCACCATAATCTTAATGCGTTTAATCTCATTCACAATAATAATTTGCCATCTTATGCCAGTAATAGTTTCGAGGTTGAATTATCAAATCAATCACAGCCAAATAAATTTCCTATGATATCATATAATGAACCTGAAAGACATTTTGAGAAGATTCAAGACAATAATGGGATTAACAATCAAGGATGTGATGGTCAGGTTTTTATATAATACAATATATGTCACTTTATTTGTTTTATTGTTTAAGGAATTTAATTTATTAAAAAAGATGCTAATTTTATTTATTTTTAATATAAGTTAAGAAAGGGGGTTAAGAGGATTTTTTAATATTTTCTTAAAAATTTTGATAGGCAAATTGTGTTGGTCCACAAATTTATCACCGATCCAATATTATTATAAATAGAATCAATATTTTCTTATATAAAAAAACCAACTAACTTTTATGAATGATTAAGTTATTTTTTTTTTATTTCCAAAAGTAAATAATCTCATTTAATATATGGGCAATGTTTTTGCTGAATGTAATGATGTTAAACAGAAGTACTTGAGGAGATACATTTATCAAACTTCTCAGTATAGTTTGTATTCACTCTATTTTTAGCTGGATACACAAACGCCAAACTATTATTAGCCAAAAACTATCACTTCAAAATTTTTTTAAAATATATACAATACATCACCACAATGTCAAGCTAATTTGAGGCGAATTTTGCTCATTAGCCAAGTATATTCCTTAGATTGTTTTTACAAACAGCTTTCAAAAAAATTTATATAGTAATATTAATTCATGTAAATTAGGATTTTTTAAAAATGTTTTTTTGTCTCGTGAACATTACATTTAAAAAGCTGTGGTCTTGCAGTGAGGGCGACGATATGCTGAAACTAGTCAATTCATAATTTCCAAATTTAAAAATCTGCCTCAGCATGTTATTTAAAATAGATTAAATTTCCATGGATTTCTTATTCCAATATTATTTTTTTTATTTTATACATCCTAATAAAAATAAGTAAATAAAAGGAACCAAAAATCAATTTGCTTATAAAACTAAAGAAAATGTAATTTTTTTTAAATCGAATTGCTAAGTTTGAATTAGAGATCTGCAAAAGGTTTAGGCTGGGTCGGATCGGGCCTTGGAATTTTTTTTAAATATATCTAAATTTATCAATTTTATGTTGAATTTTTTATATGAAATAAAAATGTTTGATATTATTTATAGACGCTAAACGCCATATGACATGTATCTTTTATTTTGAGTAATTATAATTTTTTTTAAAAAATTTCTATATTCAAATAAATTCAGGCTGGGCTTGAATAATTAGGCCTGATGCAGATCACTAAATTTGAAATTATCTACAACAAGAAAAGGATTTGTACCAATTTAACAAGTTGTGTTAAACATTGTCTAGATAAAAATACACTTAATCATTCGTGGTAATGCACCAAATATTACCTCGACCATGAAAACCCAAAATATTTAGTGTTTCTTGCCCATGGTTAGGCAGTTAGTTATTTTTTCGTTGAAAATATTAACTTTTCATGACTGGTTCAAAGTGATGGTAAATAAAAATCAATCTAAATATTGGGTCGTTATCTGATGAGTTGCATGAATATTGGATTCGTAAAAAAATATATGAATCACCATAGCCCTAATTAAGTGAATGGTAATTTAAAATATAATAGATACAATATCGAGTGTCCTTTCATAATGCTAGTTTGTAATGAACTTTTTGATACACGATTGTAATTTATAATAGAGGTCAGCACAGACTGCAAACCAATAAAACTGCAAAATATTTTCATGGGATAAGTTGAAGTTTTGAAAATGTTCATAAGGCTGAGAATTAGGCAATTTTAGGTCGTTTTTTTCATAAAAAATAATAATTAAGTTTGAGAACTTGTTAAAATTGTTTTATGAGCCTGGTCAGCTAGAAATCATTATAGGTTAGGCTGAACTTTTCAAAAAGTTACATGGATCGGGCTGCCTATACTTCGATTATTATAATAACTAATAAATATGAATTTCTTTTTTAAATTTAAAGGCACAATTCATAGCCCCTATTGGCACAAAATCTATCAGCAAATTCGAGGAAATTCATTTTGAGAAAAATATTGATCACCATGACCTAAATCTCGATAATAACATGGTTATCAATAACGGTTACAGTCCAGAAATATCTACCTTCCTGACTCTTTTCCCGCCTACATCTGGTATTGAAATTTTTTATAATCAAATTAAGATTAGAATTAACTTAAATATTTTACTACATAAAAAAAGAAATCCGCTCTGAATGGTGGATTATCTATAAAAAAAATTCTCAATTGATTTTAACATTCCGAAATTTTATGTTCTCATTTGTTATCAAAGAAAACGAAAGGTTATGCGATCCTGATAACGATTTAGCCTTAAAGCAGCAAATAATGTCGTCCCAGGGGTGCAATGGTAAATTATGGGATAGCTCTTCTCTCCTTCCCACCCTAGATGTAAAAGAAAAATAATTTTTTTATTATATTCATTAATATAGAAAAGATAATAATTTAATACAATTAGGTTAATTGCTGTCTTTTATAAAAAAAATTAATTAAATATTAAGAAAACCTTTCTATCAAATCTCTTTCAAACTGGGATCCTGAGTTCATGTTTCGTCTGAAAAAAATTACATTCCAGAATATGTGCCTGAAAAAATATTTAATTAATATCCAATTTTTATTCATTATAATAATAGATCAGGAAAAACGACATTTGTGTTCATTTTTAGCGAAATATATTTTATTTTTTAATTGTAGACTAAAAATAAAATTGTTAATAATTACTCCTTAATTAATAATCTATATAAAAAATTACCTGTAATATTAGTGGGTTTGGTTATTATATTATATATGTTAGCGTCAATGTGTTTTTCCTGCAATATGTTATTTTATAAATTTAAATCATTTTTTGAGCGCTTTTTTAAATTTAAAAATGGGGAAATATATTCAATCATGTTTGGAATACTTATCTTTTGAATCGTAGACAATTTTGCCGTTCTGAGTCCTTTATAATCTCTATAATCTAATATAAATTATATTAAGCTTAAAACTTTATGGAAATATTTTTAGAAATTCATAGGGTAGGTATTTCAAAAATACATTTCTGGTAAAATTAGATATTTAAATTTTAAAAAACGCGCTCAAAAAATAATTTAAAGTTGAAAAAACACGTTGACGCTGACATATATAATAACTAACTATTTTTATAGTTATATAATTTTTAACTAAAAAATATAAATAAGTCTCCCAATATAATAACTAAGTTTTTGCTTTAGAAACATGAAATTTTAAAAATTCGGGCTGCCGTTTTATAATTTTTGGCCAGGGTTTATAAAAAAATATCTTGGCCCATAATGAAAAAAAAATTTTTTAGACTTACCTAGGTTTTATTTTTAAAACAATTATATGCAATATCAAATAATTATTTTAACAAAGTTTATATTCCTAAAAAATAATCTTTTCGATTTTTAATAATTTAGCATTTTTAACCCTTGATTACCTAATGGTGTCAGTACACAAAGTTTTATTAAAATTAATAAGTATTGGGATGAAAAGGTGATCACTTGAAATTCGGCAATAATTATCTTGAAAATAAATATTATTTATTTTCAAAAATAATTATGATACTTATAATATTAACATAAATAGGGGAAATCCGAGAAATCTAAACATTTTTCCATTGAAGAATTTTCACGCCATATTAACGATAGCAGCCATCAAACTTCTCTCTTTCCCAACATAGATGCTTTGCTAGAAAATTTGCCTGTAGATTCTATCAAAACTCACGTCGATAAAATCCGCACTTATCTGGAAAGAGTTGAAAAGGTAATTTCTTATTTATTTAATATATTAGAGAGAATAAGTTTTTGGACCTAACTTATCGATGTATTTGCATTAAGAAATAACTTAAAAGAGATCATAGGAAAAAAGATACTTTATTTGTTTAGAGAAATGAGATTAGAAATCTGCATACCATTATAATTTTGCCAGCCAGAGTAGTTATTTAGACCTTATCTATGGCAAATAAAAATTTTGTAAAAATATAATTGTAATTTTGGAATATTCTTTGGGATTAGGGCAAGCAATTAGTAATTTTAGGTACCTATAAATATGTGTATTTAATATTTTTCGGTTAAAACAGGCCTGAAAATAAAAATTTGGCATGACCATTGTTTGTATGGCTTTAACGAATTGCTTGGCCATTTTTTGTAGTTAATATTAGTTTAAGTTTTATTTTAAATTCATAATGTTAAATAGTTTTTCACTATTGTCAAAAGTTGTAATAAAAAATAAGAATCAAATTAAATGAGATTTTATGACAACTAATATTTACTAGTGTAACTTGGCATTCTTTATTTAAATATGGGACCAATCTAATTATTTTGATCAATTATTTCCCAATTAGACTCTCACCCAAAAGCAGAGACCGCCAAATGCAACTTTCAAAAATATTAACCAGGGTCTTCAAAGTTTATGTCCTGCCTGTGGGATCAAACCTACATATATGGATATGAATACAGGCATTGATGTATTGTGCTCTAATTGTGCAAGTTCGAAGGAAATGGCTCATATCAGATACCTGAGTTCTAAAATGGATAATAATGAATCCACTATCAATGGTGCCATTTAGGCAAAATTATCTACTTTTCTAATGCAATTTGTTATTAACTTAATAGAGTTCTTATAAAATTAAACACTTATATAATATTTTTTTAAATTGCTTAGAAATTTTATATTGTATTTTAAAAATTTTATACACCTTACATTACAAGTATTTAAGAAAAAATAATGATAACAATGCAATCTATCTTTTTTATATATCGGGACTAAAATTTGAGCAGTTTTTTTATAAATAATGCTAAAATAACGACATAGTTTATTATACAGCATTTCATTCATAAGGTATTTTTGAAACTGGGTTGCATTACGATAAAATTTATTTAATTAACTGTAATTAAAAATGACTTGTATGTATATCATTTGCGAATCCTTAACTTTATACAAGAACTCCTCATAAAAAAATATATATCTATAAATTACCCCTTTAATATTTTGAAAAATAAATAAATTTTTACTAGCATCAAAAAACTTAAAAGAAAATTGTGATAGCCATTTAAAAAAATAAATAAAATAATTATCAAAGTTTATATATATTTTTTATCATTTTCTAAACCCCCATCTCCCCACCCAATTAATTGTATACTCAAAACAAATATTTTAAAATAGTTTTTTTTTAGCAAAGAAAATTATTTTTCAAATTGTATCATTATGTATTTTTCCTCACACTCCTCTCCTTTATTTTATATATCAATCAATGCAATTTAAGCGCTATATTAAGCAAGTATTATTAGAATATCCAATGTTTCAAAAATAAGTATTATATTCATAGTTTTTTTTTTAATTTGCAGTATTTTCTCTTCTCTTGTTTTATTGTAAATGCTAATTTTTAGACAATGTTGAATATTTATTTTTCTACAAAATGTAGATAAACACATTAATTAACTAAACTATTTACACCGTTTATTAATCAGTTGCCTGTGTAACTAGTTAACCCTCCACTCTAACCCAAATTTTATTTACATTCTGTAGTTAACGAGTCCTTACTTATCATATTATATATTATTAGCTTATAAGATTTAGATTATACATAAATTTTTATATATTAAATTAGTAGATTTATTAAAATATTTAAAATAACATATAAATCAAATTATCTTTAATTTTAAAGAACAATGATCCATTATAACCTTTTTCTTCCTCTTAGATTTATAGTGATAGTTCTTATGAAAACTAATACCTTATATATACACTCACTTTATAATAATGTTAGTTAGATATAATATATTAACAAAATTACAAAAAAAACAAATTTTTTAAAATAAATATCTTAATTAATTTGATATTTATATAATATAGATATTATTTTAGATAAAATTATAAATGTTCCTGATTACGCCCTTCCCTCCCATATGGTCGGCTTTATATTAAAGTTTTTACTAACTTTAGTATTGTTCATTTGTCAAACTTATATTTTACTTTTTTTAAATGGGTTTGTGTTGACTTTTTGGATGATTTGTTTACTAAAATCTATTAATATCATGTATTAATCCTGCATTTGCCAATTTTTTTTCAATTCATATTATATCGCTCATTTATTTTATATTTATCAACCTACGTTTATTATATTTTAAATTCTTTGGCTTTTATATATAAAATAAAAACACCCAACTCACAAATAATTTTTTTAGCTATTTGAAATAATCTATTTTAAAAAAAATTATATTATATAGTTTATTGGTATATATTTTCTGTGAACACAATTAAAACGTTTTTATATTGTTAATTGAATATAATAAATTTTAGTAGCAATTAAATTGGTTTTATTATTATTATATTGATTTTATACAGTGGGGATGAGATATATTAAGTTGATATTATAAGCAATTCATTTTTATTATATCTTTAATATGTAAGCAAATAAATTATATGTGAATTCACTCTTTCATTGCTGTATCGATATTAATATGAACTAAAATCGACTTAATATTCACAATAATTATTATCTATTGTCCAATTTAATTTGCATAAATAAGGTTTTAATAATTTTATAATATTGATCTAAAAAAAATTTTATAATTATATGATGGTAATATTTATGTTATAAGAACTTATTTTTGGGTCTGAACACTCCATATGGCAAATACATTACTGGAATTAATACAGAGAAAATATCTATTAAATTGTGTGATTTTTAATTTTTCAATACAGGAATAGGAAAATTTTTTTAGAAAAATATTTATATACAGATATAAATAATCTTTAAAGATAAGTATTTAAGATACAGATACTTGATAAAAATATTGAAAAAGGTATATAGATACTTAAAAAATTGATATAATGTGAAATTTTATTTTGGACATTGTGCTAAATGATGAATTAATGCTAAAACACTATATTCATTTCTCTTAATATATTTTCATATAAGTATATAATATATTATAATTATATATGATAAAAATTTGTTTATAAATTTTATAAAAATATTTTATTAGGACAATGTGATAATTTGTATAAAAAAATTAAATTAGTACATTGAAAATTTTATAAATAATCATTATTTTTTATAATAATTAATTTCTTAATATATTTATCTAATAATCTATGCCTATTTGGCTATTGATAAGGTTTGCAAAATTAAATAGCCTTTCAATTGGGGCTGAAGCAAAATAGTGTTATACTTTTTAAAAAAAATATTTTACCTGCTTATATTTATTATGTAAGTTGCTAGTATCGAAACAATTGTTTTTAATATTTCCAGTTCAATTTCATTAGCCTCATTATTTTTAGAAAATCTATTATTAAAACAAAAATATTCATCCTTCAATAAAAAAGAATGAATTTATAGGTTGGTCAAGTGCATTAACCATCAAAGCAACCTATTTTGCAAATATTTTTTTTTATATCAAACCTTTTAATTTTAAAATAATTTTATATTCATAATTGAAAATATTTCAGAATCGTTTATTTAACCCATTCGATGACCTTAAGAAGTAGCAAAAACGTACGTCGGTTGATCATTTCCTTTTAAAACCAATAAAATTAGGACTAAACAATTATTATGGCCCTGCAGTTTATAATAGGGGAATTGCTTTAGTATATTTTATTTCAATATCTTTCAACTCGTAAAATTAAGTTTTTTACACAGTGTTGTAAACTCAGATTGAATTTTAATAGAGACATACAATGTTTGAACTATTCCAACCAATGTGTTATAAATAATATTATTGGTTGGGAATTTTCAAAAAATGTTTACTAGTTTAACTCGGATTTAAATTAAATAAACATTTAATTATATCAAAAAATATGAAAGATTAAAAGTAACTTTTGCATAGGTACTCATTTTTAAAAGGGTATTTAAGATATAGATACATTTTCATAATGCACAAAAAAATATATTTTATCTTATATTTAAGATATAATATTTGCGATACTGCCCAACCCTGAATGTATCTACATTGTTTAGAATATCTGGAATCTCATTTTTATTATTTAATATTAGCGCCAAATAAGTGTCTAAGCCAGAAATTTCCCATATGGGAGGGTGAGGGGTAAAAAATTTTTGGGAGGGCTTCGCCCTAAAATTCAATTGCTTATATCTTAAGCTAGGCTATGTTAAATTTTAGAGAGTATTTCATAAATTTTATCAGATAAAAATGCTTTAGCATGAATAACATTCCTTTATTTAGTCATGTATTTATTTTTATTATTTAAAATAAATTTCAAAATATAGATATTTAATACAGAATATAAAATTAAAAATTTTATTGTATAAAAACTATTTTAAAAAAATGTAATTTAACAATTACATAAAATATAGTAATTCTTATGATAATGGTATTAAATATGAAGATATTATCAAAATATAAATAATACACAGTAACTTTTGATTAAAAATAGTATTAATTGCATAAATTTTAAAAGTTATAAATGTTATAACTAAGAATTTATTTTATGAAAAATTATAATCATATTGCAATTTTTTGATTTGAATTTATAAAGAGAGGTCTACTTTTCTCTGAGTTTTTGCTAATGCATCTAGAATCAAATTTTTATCTAGAATAATCTCCTTATAAATTTTAATAGAGCTAATTCATTTAAACGTTTTTCATCGGTGGTATTTTTTAAATAGGTGAAAAAGACCTTCCTTTCATTGCAGGTATCAATTGATAAGATAGCTAAAATAATTAATGTTTTGTTACACAGGGAATTTAAATTACACATGGAAAGGGCCTGCAGAGCATCTTTTGGTCTCAAAGAATACTTTATTCTGTTAAGATTTTTGCACCAAAATCAGACTTCACAAAGCAACTTATCATATGAGCCTACTAAATCATCAGCGTAAAACTCTGAAATTTTCTTAATATCCTCTCTTGTTTCAAGTGTAATCAACAGTTTATACTCTACTGGCAAAAGAAAATAAAAGCTTTTTAAAATAAAATTATGACTAATAAATTTTTCATTTAATTGAAATAAAAATGTATCAATAAGGGAATAAAAATGTTTATTTTATAAAAATCCTCAATCATAGATGCATCAATATTTGAGCGATTTGATTGTCTGGTAACTATTTCAGGTTTAAAAATTTCAATTTCAAACATATTAGCAATCTACTTTACTTTCTCGTATATTTCAAGAAATTTTTCATCCACATTCTCTGATATTTGTTAATATTTCAACAATATCCTTTGCTCTATTCATAACCTCCCTTAAATCCAAATCAATTTTTTGTAGCATTTTATGTATAATTAAATAACACAAAGAATTGATATTAAAAATTGTGGCTTAATAATAGCCTGCAATAGATTCTCAGCGTAAGCCTGCCCCCTATGCCTACGCCGCGTCAATGTGTGTTTTCCGGCAATGTGTTATTTTTTCAACTGTAAATCATTTTTTGGGCGCGTTTTTTAAATTTAAAGTCATTTATAATTATATGGAAAAAAACTAATATAAATTACATAAAGTTTTAAGGTTCATGGCAAAATTGTATGAAAATTAATAGAGTAGATATTCCAAACATGATGGAATACATTTATGGTAAAATCAAATTATTAAATTTAAAAAAAAGCGCTTCTAATGATTTAAAGTTGAAAAAATAACACATTGCCGCTAATATATATAAATCATTATAAAAGCTATTTTAACTTAATTATAATAAAAAATTTCAATTGAAATCTGTTTGCACAATCATTTTCCATCCTTTTTTTAGATGAAAATCCTCGTTTTCACTTGCGTTTTTGAAGTCAAAACTAGGGTGAAAATTTTTGATTTTTTCACAATTTTGTAAAATTGGTTTTGGTTATCCTGAGGCCATTTTCAGACAAACGTCTTTTCAAAGCAGTTTTTGGATAATGTTAAAAGCAATTTTTTTTTATTTTTAAACAAAGGATATTAATTTGTCGAATTAATTTTCCCCAACAAAGGATTCTACCTTGGTCTCTCTCGAAATCTGCTCTAATTTCCGAAGCATTCACTCCTCTCTAGGGCGATGTGTACCTTATTTTTACAGTTCTATTTAACGTTTTTTTATATAAAATTCCTATATATTTTTTTAAATATATTCTTATTTGTATTTTTAAATATTTTTTTATATAGTATATATTAGTATTTAATTTTTTAAATTGAAAGACTTTTTTGAAATAAAAATACACCATCATATAATATTTGAAAATAAGACGCCAATTAATCGTAAATAGGAAACAAATTGGTTTGATTTATTAACGATTAAATGACATCTGTGAAATGGAGATCTTGAGTTTTATTTCAAATATTATATTATATAAAAAAAATTAATTTGACAAATCACTATCCTTTGTTTGTAAATAAAAAAATTACTAGTAAGATTGCCCAAAATGGCTTTGGAAAAACAATGTTTGAAAATGGCCTAATACGTATTTTTAATAACAGCAACACGATTCAATTTTGCTCTTAAAAAAAATGAATATTCCTAAAAATAAATTTTTTTTTGTTTTCCCCACATTTATTTTTAAACATAAATACAACACATTCGTATGATATTCGATTTATTTTTTAAAAAGAAGCAATTTTATATGATGACAAATTATTCATGCAGCTATAGGCGGTAATGTTAATCAAAGGCAGTATTTTAATTAAATGGGCAGTAGGTAAATTATTTGTTAGCTATTTCAAATCTTTGGTCAGTTAATAATTAATTTTCAAGTTTTTTATTGGTATGGGCAGTATTTAAATTATATGAGCAGTTTAAAAATTATTTTAATTTTAAATTTTTGGTCAGTTAATAATTAATTTTTAAGTTTTTTACTAACGTCTTTTAAATTTTTTTGAACCTTTACTTTTAAAATGGATAGCATATACTTAACAAATTGAGGATGTGTAATGTAAAACCGAATAATCAGGCATATATATTGGGTAAAGAAAAACTAGATGTATTAGTAGTAAAAAGCTATTCACAATGGGTATACTTTGCTTAAAAATACATTGTCATGTGCTGGGATAATATATAGAAATGTATCTAAAAAGATATCTCTAGTATCAATAGATACCTAAATCAATTATATTAAGTTGAGAATATAGATTAAATAAATCAATTGCAATTAGCTCAAAAACAATTTATATTTAGCAAAGCCTCTGAATTACTTATTGAAATAAGAAATTGTTGTCTGTTAAATGTTTTAAAACATAGCTGTATTTATAGTAAACGCACTTTGTTCAAGCGTTGCGTTATTATTAAATAAAGCCAATAAATATGGAGCGTTATGGTTATAAAGCTATGCTAATATTTGTAAATATGTTGTGATGCATTGATAAAAAATATGCGATACGATTATAAAAGTAATAGCGAATTCGATAAAAAGATATATGATTATTTTATGAAATAGTTATCTCTATTTTAGTTTTATCTTAAATTAGTTTTAAAAATTGAAGCTGTAATAAGGATGCGTTAAATAATGCAACGCTTGAAGATATTGCTTTTACTATAAATGCAGCGTAAATGAATAGATAGAAAAAATTAATAATTGGTGCTATAAAAACATTATCGAAAGTAACGTCCCTACTAACGATCTTACCTTTTTTGAGGAATAGCAACTCCATTCGTTACTTATTTAAAAAGATAACTAGTAACGCATTTCTTTTTTTGAGCAATATGTTACTTTAAATTTTTTCAGAATATAGAAAAAATACTTTTTTTTTAATTTATAAATAATTCAAGCCAAATTTTAAATATCGAATCAAAGTTCGGTCTGTCTTGGTGTAAGAGATAAAAACAAGAAAAAAATAACAATGCCACTAAACACTTGAAATAAACCGAAATAAGGTATCCTAGTTCAAAATCTGTTTAGTCTATAATCTAGTGTTGTTAAACGCCCGATTTGGGTCAATTTTAAGGCTGGATTAAGATTTTAGCCAGAATCATGGCCCCAGGGTTGTCTTGGGGGAACAAGGTTAATGCCCCCAGACTCCCTTTTGGAGGGTCTTATAGTTGGAAAATGTTTTTATATGAGGTTAATTTTAATAAAAACAACTTATTATCATTATTTTAAATGTACGGAGTTGGTTACCAAGAGATGATATCAAAAATTAAGTTAAGTCTGTAACAAATAGGAAATAAATTTTTATTAGTTAAAATATAATAAAATTTATATATATACATTAATACAATACATTTCTTTAATAATATTTTTAGTTTATCACTTTTTTTATATATAAATGCTTTTTCCCAAAAAATTATTTCACTAGTTTTAGTTTAAAAAATTATTAACTTTTACATTCTATCTTTCAAATTATTGTTTAATAAATATGCATACATTTTTGGTGGACAGGGTGTGGGGAAGGGGCTAAGGATAATATTTTTTATTATCCTCAAATGATACTCACAAAAGATGACATATTTCTGAGGCCTTGAGTTTGGGCAAATAGAGGTCCAGACTTTTCCGCCATTTATGAGCAAAATCTCTAGACTTACTTATGGGGCAAAATTTGGATTTGTATTATATTTTATAAATAAAATTTTTATAGGGAATTTATTAAGAATATTTAAAGAATGATGTTTAATTTAAAAAAATATTCAATAGCTCATCTCCATAATTCAGATTCTCATCATTTTTTTTTCTTTATCAGAATTTAATCTTGAATTTATATTTTTCCCTCATATGTTGTATTAAATTTGAGCTGCTTGACATCGAGGTTTAAATATTTGAATTTGGACACAATCTATACTTACAAATTGTGGACTTAATGCATTAAATTTAATTTATTTGTGTAAAAAATATTTCATACCGAGGCCATGGTAGAGTTAAATCATATATATCTGAAGAAATAAGTACTAATTGACATATATTTTTATAAAATAAATTATAATATTAGAGAGTATAAATTGAATCTTGATTGAATCAATATTAATAGATTAACAATCATTTTAATGTATAAAATTCAATAATCACTATGTCCTTAAGACTCGAGAAGTGGAATATAACATTATGAGGATATGATTTTAATATAAAGTATAAAGCCGGTAAATATAATGTTGTTCCTGATTGTCTCTCGAGATTACCACAAGAATGTCATGATGAAGCTGTAGAAAATATCACTGTATTATTGAATTTTATACATTAAAATGATTGTTAATCTATTAATATTGATTCAATCAAGATTCAATTTATACTCTCTAATATTATAATTTATTTTATAAAAATATATGTCAATTAGTACTTATTACTTCAGATATATATGATTTAACTGTACCATGGCCTCGGTATGAAATATTTTTTACACAAATAAATTAAATTTAATGCATTAAGTCCACAATTTGTAAGTATAGATTGTGTCCAAATTCAAATATTTAAACCTCGATGTCAAGCAGCTCAAATTTAATACAACATATGAGGGAAAAATATAAATTCAAGATTAAATTCTGATAAAGAAAAAAAAATGATGAGAATCTGAATTATGGAGATGAGCTATTGAGTATTTTTTTAAATTAAACATCATTCTTTAAATATTCTTAATAAATTCCCTATAAAAATTTTATTTATAAAATATAATACAAATCCAAATTTTGCCCCAGCTTAATATGTTTATAGCACAGTTAAAGCCTTGTTTCCCTAATCAAAATTTTGAAAATCAATTGTTAAAAATAAATATAAAAATGTAAAAATAGATAAAAATAAAATTTATATATATTTAATAGTTTTTAAGTAACTAATAACGCATTTCTTTTTTGAAGTTAGGGTTTCTAGCAGTACTTATAATGCATTAGAAGCAAGAAATGTGTCATTAATGATGAAAATATTTTATAAATATATTCCCAGTTGTCTTTTTTCTATCATTACTCTATTGCATAAAAATTTGACCGGAGGGTGGGGGTAGAAATAATTATATAGGCCATCGCTTCTTTCGGTATATCATTTTTTTGTTTATTTGTACTGGTTAATTTTTATATAAATATATTATTTTTGAAGTATTTATGAAAAAATTTAAAATTATTTAGGAATTTTTAATATTTCTTTGGGAATTTTTAATACTATTTAGGAATTTTTAAAATAATTTATTATAATATAAGGGTTCTTTGTCATACATACAGCGTCTAGATATGAAGAGGGGGGGGGGCATTTTCCCCACAAATATTTTGAAGGGGCTATGAGTAAGGTAAAATTTTGGTAGTTATCAATTAAATTATTGGATAAACAGGGCAAAAATATACTGCTGTAAAGTTATATAGAAAATAGTGTTGTTAAATGTCTCATTTTGAGCCAATTTTTTAAAGCGGCTAACTCGATATTTTAGCCTTAAAAAATATTGCCTAAGTCTCGAGATTTCGATTATATATGTCTAATTAGTTCCTTCTATGAGCAAAATCTCCAGGCTCGGCTGATATTTTTCTGGATGAAATATTGAGTTAGCCGTTTTTAAAAATCGGCTCAAAACGAGCCGTTTAACAACACTAATAGAAAATTGAGTATTAAAATTTATACAATCTTTTAAAATGCATAAAAATATTAAAAAATTTGTCATATTTTTCATAAAATTACTAAATAATATAATATATCAAATATAATTTTTTATAAAGTGATTAACTTCAATTTATTTTTCTTAATAAAAGTAAGATTTATATAAAATTATTGATAAAATTAAATTATAAATTTTAAAAAAAAATTAATGCACAAGAATATTATGTGTGATAGATTTGCAGTATATCTAATTTTATTTAATATCGTAATCGTATGACAATCAAATAATTTTTACCAATAGTAAATTATATACTTTACAGAAGATTATAAAATATTGATATGGACATCAGAGCAAATTTTTTTTTAGATTATACGTTCAAAAGACTCAAAAGTAACTTTATATCAAATAAATACCATGAATATTTATATTTTTCTGGTTTTGATGTTTGTGGAAAAATTATTCTGGATAGTATTATTATAAAGTCATTGAGAATATTTTTTTTAGCTAAAATATTGAGTTAGCTGTTTATAAAAATCGGCTTAAATCGAGCCGTTTAACAACACTAAAAAGATCAATAATTCTAGGACTTTTATATTATAAGAAAAACAAATATGATTTTTAAAATAAGCCCGGCCGAAGGTCTGGCAAAAGGGCCGAAGATCCGTTAAAGGGGGGTCTGGGAGGCAAAGCCCACCAGGCTTTTATATGTAAGGACCCCCTCTAAGGAAAATTCCTAGCTACGCTACTGCTTTTAAAGAATGTAAATGAAAAAAATAATTTTTAGTTGTTAAATTAATAAACATATCTATTAATATTTAATTTTTTACTAGAACAAAATATAATTACTATTATTATTTATCAATGTAAATTCTAAGTGGGAACGATGGATATTTGGATATAAAGAACTAATTTTTTTTACTGATGAATAATTGTATTTGTACTGGTATTTTATATTTAATTTAATCATATTTTTATTTCGAGATTCTCAGTTCTCGTAGGCTAAATAATAGTAAAATTAACATAGCCAACATATTTATTCCATAATAAAGTTTTTATTTAATCGGACATGGGCTTTTTACCTCTCCTCTTATTTCCCATGGAATGAGCGTTTAAGTAAGTAGCTATGGCTCTTGATGATTCAACAAGAGTGATTATGCTAGAGAAAAATGATCCTATAATTCAAATAGTCCAAATAGGTAGATTTTAACATAATATTTATATATTTTTAAGTTAATGTTGATGAATCCAGTAAATTTTATTATAATAATTAATTGATCAATAATAACATCTTATAGTGGTTAATACATTCAAAATTACAAAATGTGTAATCTGGTTAAATTTGCTTATATTTTAAAAATATGTATATAATTAATTTAGGAACTTTACCATACTATTTTACAAATAAGAAAGCAAGATTTTTAACATGGCTCAAAAAAAAGGTACATTCATATAATATGATAATAAACATACCAAGAATTGTGAAAAGATAAGTACATAATAATATTTCCACATAATGTTGAGGAGTATTATAGAATTACGATTTTCATCCTATGGATACATTTTTAACTCAAATTAAAGAACACTTATTGAATTATAAACTGTTGCTCAATAACTTTCAAATTTTGTTATCCTCTTCCAACAGTGAGCATCTCGGATGAAATTAGAGATAAAATTCACTATTTATATACGTTTTATTTGCAAAATATAGTAAGGACATAATTGGAAGTTATTTAATTTTAAATATTGGTATCCAAGCTTAAAAAGAATGAACATTGAGCCTGAGAATGCATTAAGTGCGCTCAATGTTTGTAAACACACATTAATAAACTTTTCAAATATTTCAAAATTATTTCAATAGAATGCCTCCAATACGACATGTATTATCGAAAGAACTTTCTCGAATTAAAGAAAGCAAAAAACATATTTGAGAAATACTACCTCGCAAAATAGATTAAATGGCTGAGCGTTCATAAGTATTTATCTGGAATTAACAACCGTTAATTCTAAAACAATGAATAAATTATCAAATTCTATTAGAAAATTAGATCTACCATTATAAATTATTACCACGTTTTTGTATTAATGCATAAATATATAATAATATTATATTTTATATAAACTAATAATAATATATTTCCTATTTGTTACAGACTATTTTTTGATATAATCTCTTAACCAATTTCGTATATTTTAAATAAAGATAAAAAATTTTTTTTATTAAGATTAATCTCTTAACTTGACTAAGGAAACCCAGCCGAAAGCAAAGCAAAAGCGGGACAAAGGTCATCCCAAATTGGGTTGCTTATTAATTCCCCCCCCCCTTCCCCACCCCAGGAAAATCCTGGCTGTGCCTATACGATTACATGTAATTATTGCCTAACCGTTTTTAGAAAAGGAATTAATAAAATTAATATCAATATTATGTAAGCAATTCTAATTAAAAATTAATTAAATTTTATTATGGTTGCTGTATTTGGGGGTATGTTAGAGGCAGAGTTGTTAACGCTCCTTTAAAAGTAGCTAGCTCCCGCTCCTACCTTCTCAAAAGGAGCTAGCTCCCCCTTCCGATACTACTTTTTTAAAAGGAACTAGCTCCCGCTCCAAGTAATGGAGTGCCACTCCATAACCGCTCCTTTGATTTTAATTTTTTAGAAGGTACACGAAACAAAATCAAATTTTTTTATCAAAAAGTTTTATTTATAATAAATGATCTATCAAAATATTTATAATCTTTTATTAGCCTTTAAAAAAATAAATTTTTTATATTAGAATCTAACAAACACTCTCCCCTAAGACCTGTTTTGCAATACTAAATAAGTGAAGTGCGGTATTGTATTTTATAGAGATATTTTTTAATTCAGGTATAAAAACGGAGGTTGAACAAGTAATGAGAAAATTGAAATAAATATTGAAATATATTTAAAAAGACATCATATCTAACAACCCAAGCTCAACCATAATGAATTGTCCAAAAAAAATTATAACCATTTAAAAAAACTATTCCAAATAAAAAAAAAATAGTTATCATTTCGTAAAGAACGATTTTTTACTTTTAGATGCTTTGTTAGATTGGAGTTGTTCAATGCTCACTTTTGAAAATGAAATATTTTTACTTAAACACAAAAGGCATTTTGCCCTTAAATTTGTTTGATCATTTTGATCAACATCTTTTAGAAGTTTAAAATATTTTTTATATGATGGAAATGGAAATTCGATTTCTTCTTCTGTGATCTCTAAATCCATAATATCGAAAACTATTTTTTATTATATATCTATAAAATGAATATTAATATGACTTACAAGATTTTCCACAAAATTTTCAATATAAAAATGAAAAACTTGATGTTTAATATTTAAAAGATTAGAAGAAAAACCAATATAAAACTCGGCTCAACATTTAATAATGGATAAATTTAAATAAAATAAAATCTCATTTTTATCGAATTTTAATTATCAAATATTATTAATATTTAAATTTTTTTTAATTTATACCATAAATTTAAAGGAGCGGTGGAGCGGCGCTCCTCCACTCCAGCCTTAAAAGAAGCTAGCTCCCACTCCCTCTCCTGATTTTTAGGTGTTTTTGAAAAAATGTAGCGGCGCTCCAGAAGTGCTGCTCCTGTATCTCCGCTCCTTAAAAACTCTAGTTAGAGGAATATAAGCTTGTTAATAAATTCATTAGCTCGTTTATTTATCTTCATTTTTTTATGATGTATTAGTGAATAGCTACCGAACATGGAGATAGACAGACAAGAATATGTATCCACATCATATGGTTTTGTAGATGGAGGAAATTTCGAGGATGATTACCGGGTATTATGGAATGGGATCATTGATTATATTACCATGTGTTGTCGGATTAATTATAATTAATATAATTTGTACATAGGTTTATTTGATTGCAATAAAGAATTATATGAAGTCTAAGTTATATATATATATATATATATATGTACAAAATTATATTTTAAAAATAAACGCACAACATATTATAATAATAAAATATCAACGAACCCGATTTATTGTTTAGTTATTGTAAACTACAATTTATTCTAAAGTCAGTATATTTAATATAAAAATTTGTTCTTTATACAAAAAAATTATGTCCTTATTGGATAATAATATTCACGTGTTAGTTATTGATTTTATACAAAAATAGTTAATATTGATTATTTGAACGATCGAAACGAAATTAATACCATAAAAATAAAAATTTAAAGTAAAATAAAATAAAATATAACCCTAGGGTATAAAAATTAGAAACAAAGTGCTTTGCGTTAATATATATTAAAAAATATAAAAGTTAGTTTTAGGTTACGAAATAAATATCAACCATATGCATCTCTAATTTTTTTTTATCTTCATTAAAAATATTTTAAGTTTTTATAACATTAATATATTTTATATTATATGATATAGTGTTATAAACTGACACCTATCATATTTTACAATACTTAAATCGATGTTAACGTAAACGTAAAGCACTTGTTTATTTATTAAATTACGTTCAATGATGGAAAATGAAAGTTCTGTTAATAAATTAAATGAAGAGATTTCTACAGTTTCAGAAGTTTAAGCATTATCATTTTAATAGCCATAAATCCAAATTTAGGTCAAATTAGATGATACTCCCTTGACTAACAATTATGATGGATTCAAAACACCTTTAATGGAGGATATAAGCTTGAGTACATTTTTGCTAATCAATATATTTATAATAACTTATCAAGGCGAAGAAAATTTGAACGATAAAGATAAAAGTATAGAATTTTATGATGCCAATGCTGAAAGTGTGAGTATAATTAAAAATAAAGGACTTCATTTAAACACTAATCACCAAATACCTGGTAGTTCTATAGTTCATAATGCTGCGCAAGTGCAACCTTCGGTTAGTCATCAAGATTCTATTAAAGTATTAAAAGTATATTTTATTATTAAATTATTTTTTATCCAGTTTTGGCATATTTAGAATAATCATTTAAATATGAATGACCTAAATTTTTCTTGTATTATAAATAGAGTAAATTGTTCAGAAATATTTTTTAAATTATTAACAAATGTAATGAAATTAGCAAAAAAATTAAATTATACTTATTATATATTTAAAATTAATGCCAATTTAGCCTATATATAATTATAAATCTTAGGATGTTGTCAAAAAGTTTGTTATGACATTAGATGACCCTGTTATAAATAGCATAGAACGAAATACAGCTTTGACTAATATTCCTCACATTAAAGTTAGGATTGTTGAACCTCAAAAAGTTGGTGAAGGAATAAGTGCTTATGTCGTCTACAAATTAATAACCACGGTTTGTGAAGAAATATTTCTTTTTCATTATATACTTGTTTTATTACCAATTTCATTATAAAAATAAATTATAAATTTAAAAAGGAACACAAAATCCAGAGCACTAAAAATTACCTAAAACTTTAAGAATTAAAAAATGTACATCCATTCAATCATTTTAAAATTTAGAAATTTTTTTTATAATTATGCATTGGGTTTTTAAAGATATCCAAATTATAGGTGGGTGTGGGCCATGTAATTACGCATGACATGATGGGTCATGGCTTTTACAATTATGAATTACGATTGTGATTGTACTTTTACTATTGTGATTGTCTTTTACACAAATTATAAAATTATCAACACCAATTTTATTATTACTAAAATACCAAAACTTAAAATAAAAAAAATATTTTACAAAATCTATTTTCAAAATTAATAAACAAAATAATATTAAATACAATGCATCAATACCTAGAACACCTTCCTTATTTTTCAGAGGTACTCTTAGGTAACTACAAATATATATATATATATATATTAAATGTAAATGTATATATATAAAAACTAGCATAATAAGACAAACAATATTAGCATAATGTATATAAAACACTATTTATATAAAAAAATTTATTTATTATTCACTTCATTTAAAGCCAACTCTGCAAAATTTTTTGTACTTCTTCAGCCACTATATTATTCTTGCGCATTATGGGTCTCCTCAGTTTTTGAATATATATCTTCCCCATCATTGTCTTTCTAACATTGAAATCTTTGTTATTATACACGAGTAATCTTTTGATCATCCCACCTTGAGGAGGAATATCCTGAGTCTTCCTTGGGTTTATAGAGTGATTTCCTGGCACATTTACATCACATATTTAGAATGAGCTGTAATATTAGATCTGGCATATTAATTGTTTGGACAATGTGTTGCTTTGTGCCCTTCAATCCCACAAAAATAAAAGAATCAATGAGAATTGAAATTGTGGTCTACAACTTGTCTTCGTTGATAACATGACCTCATATGATTTTTTATCAGTTAGTTCTAACCATGCTTTTCCCAGAACCCTGTCGCATTAACTTGTAAAACAGTATTTTTTTAAGCTTTAAATAATGAGTATTCATCAAACAAACAAACAAAAAAAATTTTATTTAATATATAAACTAATTTACAAATTTTCAAAAATACTTAACTAATTGAAAAAAATATTTTAATTTAACTACACAAACACAAATTTTTCCTTATCACCAACAATTTATTTACATTTCATCTTCACATATATAAATTAAAATTTTTCCTTATTACCAACAATTTATTTACATTTAATCTTCACATATACCCCTTCACTTCTTTTATTAATTTACCCCTCTTTATCTCTTAATCCTTTTATCATTTTCACTTTTAATAGAGATTGCATGAACAACCTCATGTGTTACATTTTAATTTTCTTCTTTTTTTTAACAAACAACTATTTTTCGCTATTTACATTTTACATTCTCAACTCAAAAAACATTTTAAATCTCCAACACAATACCATTTGACCCCATATTTTATTAAACTTCCAATACAATACCACTTGACCCCCATATTTTACTTCATTTAATCTTTAGATTTATTCCAGTTTCAAAAAAAAACAACGGCACATGCGTATCTAATTTTTACAATTTTATTATTAACAAACTATACCACTAAAATTTTACGAGTTAATATATTTCCTCAATAATTTATCACTTTAAACTATCAATTTAATCTATACGTAATTTTATGGACAAAGCGATCCATAACCTTTCTACCCCTAAATAATTTTAACTATTTACTTCTATATATACCCATTTTTACTCAATTCTATCACATAATATATCAATTTTATTCAGCTCTATTTCTTTCATATGGACTAAGCGATCCATTTAAGATACTTAAATATATATATATACTCATTTTTATTTATCTATCTCTTAAATTTTATTCAGGTTCTATTCCTTAATTGATCATGCCTCACTTCTACACTCTTATTCTCTATTATTACCGAACACAAATTATTTCCCAAATTTTCTATCACTCTACCCGTTTCCCAGTTTACTTTTTCCATACATTCTAAAACCCAAACTAATTGATTCACATTATATTTCACTTGATCATTATTTTCTTGAATCCCAACACTTTCTGTGGGTCTCAATATATTTAAAATCATATTGATTTTTCTGCCCAATAATTTTTCTGCAGGTGATTTACCATCTTTACCTCTAGCATTATTATAATACAACTTCAATACCCACGTTTCTTCTTTGTTCTCTTTAGTTTTTATTAACCAATTTTTTACTATATCCACCATCCTCTCAGCCTGTCCATTTGAACTAGGATGATATGGTGGTGCAACTATATGATCTACATTTAATTTCACACAAAAAGTTTTAAATCTTATGCTTATAAAGGCTGGACCCCCATCCGATACCATACTTTTCAGTATTCCAAACCTTGAAAATATTTTTTACAATATTTCATTACAATTCCGTGGTTAACCCATATACTTCTGCAAATTCTATCCACTTGGAAAAAGAATCCACCATCAAAATAAACTTTTTACCTTCCCATTCAAAAAAATCTAAGTGAATCCTCTCCCAAAGTCCTTTGGTTTTCGGTCAACTACTATACGGGGCATATTGGCAGAGGCATTACAAATTTCACGATTTTTTCCTAATTAATCAATTTCTTCATTCATACCCGGCCACCATATATATTCCCTTCCCCATTATGTTATCCGGGTAATTCCCTGATGTCACGAGGAAGATATATATTCAAAAACTGAGGAGACACATAATGCGCAAGAATAATATGGTGGCTGAAGAAGTACAGATAATTTTGCAGAGTTGGCTTTAAATGAAGTGAATAATAAATAAAAAAAATTTGTATAAATAGTGTTTTATATACATTATGCTAATATTGTTTGTCTTATTTTTAGTATGATAGTTTTTTTTATATATTTAATGTGTATATATATATTTGTAGTTGCCTAAGAGTACCTCTGAAAAATAAGGGAGGTGTTCTAGGTATTGATGTTCGCGTTGTATTTTTAATATTATTTTGTATTAAAATAATCGATATTGTAAAATTATTTTTATTTTAAGTATTGGTATTTTAGTGATAATAATAAAATTGGTGTTGATAATTTTGTAATTTGTGTAAAAGACAATCACAATCGTAATTCATAATCGTAAGAGTGTGAATAAAATTTAAATTACTAGGCATGCTTTCCCAAAATTTTTGCCAGTTGTGATTGACTTTCTTATGAATCACGGAAATTTGCAATTTTATAATTATGATATATATATTCTAATTTAATTTAGTTCTTTTTAAAAAAAGAAAAATTTTGGGGGAAAAAAACTTCTGCATTTTAAAACAACATTTTTTCCCGTCTTATAAAATATCAATTGAATGAAAATGAATGATCTTTGAACTCTCGTTCAGCAATGGGAATTTGGTAAAAAATAAATTTAATTTAAGTACAGTTTATTTTCATTTATCTTTACTAAAAAATTTATCAATCATCAAAGAATGCTCGCATAATCTGAGTGCAGATTCTCATTCCATAATAAAAGAAGTTTATTTATAGAAACAAAAATTAATAATTTTTGTCAACCATCTGAAGGTGATACGATAATAATCAAAACCTAAAAACATGACAACATTTCTTTTAAAGAGAAGATTTATTATTCAACCACTACATAGGGTAGGCTTAATTCTAGATCCGAATTTCAAAAGTCTTAAGTTTTTAATAGAAGAAAAGGAGATATATATCAGAGACCTGCAGAGGTACCATTTGTACGGCCCGGCCCGGATTTTTTTTTAAGAAATTTTTTCTGCCCTGCACGTTTTTTTTAAAATAATTTTTCCAGCCCGGCCTGGACCGGGTTGTTTTTTAAAAAAAAATCAGGCCCGGCCATTTTTTTTATTTTTGATTTTTACAACTAAAAATGGCGATTTCAAATATTTGGTTTTAAAATATACGGCCCGGCTCGGATATATTTTTTTTAATTTTCAGGCCCGGCCCGGGTAAATTTAAAAAAATTAAAGTCCGGGCTTAGGGCCGGACTTGCAGGTCTCTGATATATATAGAACAATCTTAAAAATATGAAATGATATAAAATTAGATGATTTGCATAAATCAAGGCCAACTATCATTTAACATTTCTGATTCATCCTGCACACATAAACAATATATTCTAAATGAAACATTTAAAGAATTTCTGGATGAATCTGATGAAGCATCAACATCTACTAATGAAAGTTGTGAGGATAAACTTAGAAGATTCATCATTCATAAATTAATAACAATGATAATATTTTGGAGTTTTGGAAGCAGGAAACATTTTCTTTTTTGAGAAAATTAGTTAGTAAAATTTTCCCCGTCAATTTTGGCTTCTAGTGAAAGGTTATTTTCTATATCTAATCACTTATTAGAGAAAAGGAGAACACAATTGAAATAAAAAAAACATGGGCATTCTGCTTTTTCAAAATAAAAATTTTTATTTCAAATAACATAAAAATTAATTTAATAAGATTTTTGTTTACTTATTTGGTATAATATGTTTTATTTGCCTGGCATTTGATATTATAATCTTTGGATTAAAGAATATTGTAAATAATTAGTTTAGAAATATTAAATCTTTTATATAAGTATGATAATTTAAAAATCTTGAAAACTCGTTATAGTTGTTTTCTTTATTAATTTTATTATTTGACATGAATAATTGTAAAAACATAATAAAATTTTATAATATAAATGAATGAATGGGATTAATAATATCCAGTGCCCCGTTTAGAGGTCTTACACAAATGGACGAAAAATAATGCCCACTTTTAAAAGTAGACAGTTGCCGAATTTATCAAAGCATCTTCTAATAGTAGTTAATATAAATTGATTAGGACTCAAAATTTGGTCAAATTCAGGAATTTCTCAAATTATCAAGAGCCCAAATTAAACAGGTTTGACTCTATTAAATTTGGATTAAAGGTGGGGGCGGGCTAAGTTTTTATTCACGGCCGGCCCACTCACAGTAACAATAAAAAAAATTCACGTCCTTTCATGCTTATTTACTAAAAAAAATTGGCCCAACCCACACACCTCTAACAAAGACAATATTTTAATCACGCCCGTCACGCCAGAAAATTCAGGGTGTTTTTTAATGCTATCCTTTTACATTTTTTTGAATTTATTTTATCATAGTTTTTATTTCTCTTATTCCATATTTCTAACACAGAATAATTACAATTTATTAGTGCTGTAAACATTTCTAAAAAAATCGAACTCGTTCAACGTTCATTGACAAAAATCGAACGCGTTCACGTCCAAGTTCATTTTCAAAAAAAGGGAACGCGTTCACGTTCGTTCAAAATTTTATGATAAATTTTTTTTAAATTTAATCTAATATAAATAAATGTCTTATATTTTTTAACACAATATATCAGCCAAGTTAAAAAATAATATAGTTTTATTTTGATAATATAATTATAAATACAATATAATATAGCGAATAAAAAGATATTTTTATTTATAAAAAATTTTTCTTATTAATTTTTTAATAACAATTATTTTTCAAAATTTTCATCTGATAGACAGGAACGCTTGGCAGTTAATACGGCATTAGATAACGCGCTCTACAGGGGCAGATGACGGGATTGCGGTATTATACTTAATAAACAACTCCTTTAACGTGGGGAATTTATTAAAAACATTTATTGTTTTGTTCTTTGCTTCAAAAAATTGAGATAAGTTATTCTCCTCCAATCCATCCTCTACTTCCTCGTCAAAAAAAAAGATATCTCGAAATTAACAGTTTTTGCATTATCATTTCTAGGGTTTTCAATTCATTTTTCAATAACGCTATAAGTTTATTTTTTATATGTTCGTTCTGTGGAAGTTTTATCCATGGCCATTGAAGCTTGAATATTGGATGTATAATTGCAGAAAGAACATATTGATCTTCATATATATTTTCAAATCTTTAAAAAAATAAAATATATGAAATTCATTTGATAATGATAGGTTTAATACTTTTTATTAATCCCATTTAATACTGCGTCTATCAATGATTGACCATATTTGAGGCCAATTTTTTTTTTAATTTTAAAATAACTACAGTTATTGTTGGGGTCAAATAGCCCAACTGCATTTTTTCAAATATAATGATTTTACTTAGTTATATTACATAGAATAATTAATATTACAATCAAATGTCGTTTTAAATTGGAACTGTAAGATTTTGAAAAATATAATACTTTTTGGGCTCATTTTACATTTGATAAGTATTGAATTAGTTCCTTCAATATAGGATGTTATTGTAAAATATTTATCATATTTGGGCCATGGTAATGTTAATTCATATGTTTAGAATTTTCATAGTCAGATAATGATGATGAAATAATAATATCCATGCTTATGCTAATCTACTAAATTAAAATATATACAATAATATTCAAATTAATAAACTATAATAATGGTGTGTTAAAAAAAATTGTAATAAAAAGGAAAAACAGTTGATTATAAAATATAAGACTTTTTTCTTAAAAAATTCGGATTAATATTAAATTTTTCAAATAAATAAAAATAAAAGGTGTTTTTTAAAATTGAACGAACGTTAAATTCGAACGCTCGTCATAAAAAAGGAACACGTTCAAAGTTCGCCAATAATAAAAGGAACTTCGTTCACCACTAGCGATTTAAAATATTTCGTTTTAAAATATATGGCCCGGCCTGGATAATTTTTAAAAAAAATTGCAGACCCTGTCCGAGTATATTAAAAAAAATTAAATTAGGGCCAAGTATGCAGGCCTCTGATATAAATTAAATTTTTAAAACTTCATCTTGCGGAAATTTTCTTTAAATATATTATTTATTATTATAAAAATTGTTTAATATATATAATGAATTTTTTACATTCATTTATACATGAATTTTTAAGCAATGGTTAATTATTTTATATTATATCTTTTAAAAAATTTTATATCTTAAAATTTATATTTATATGCAATTTAAATAAAAAATAGACTTTTTTAATAGTTGAGCAGTCTATATTAATACTGTAATTTTTTGATACCATAAATTTATTACATTTTTAGAAATGGTTATAAAAATATCCTTTATGTGTAGAAATTTTTTTTTTATTATTTTGGTACTTTAAAAATATATTGAAATTATTCATCAAAGTATTTAAATTTAACACTTTTATAAACATTTAGCTTTATATTTGAAATTTTTTTTAAAAAAAACATATTTGCATTTTATTAAATATTTGAAATAAAATTGTATTTGTATTACAGTTAAATCTGTCTAAAAATGTTTTTATATCTAGTTATAAGTATAATTAATATTTGCAAATTACTAAGGGATTTTAATTCCTGATCTAGCCTATACTGTTTAAAATTATCTTTTAACTGCATGGGTCTACATTCTTTTTATTATTCATTGGAAACCTAAATAATTTTTAAAAAAAATGATAATCATTTTGTTTCAAAGCCACATCCTATATTATATTAATAATAAAGTGATCAGGAAAATTTTATATTACTTCTTTTTCATTTATTATTATTATAATTGTTATATTTAATTTTCTACATTCATGTTATATCTTGCAATTTATAGTTATATCCGATTTAAATATAAAAAAATTCTTAAATACAATGAATTAACGTTAAAATCGTTATACACATAGACTTATTAAAATGAATGCTATATCTTTGCAAATGGCTGCCAAATGAACGATGTTTTTATAACATTATAAAATTGGGCGTTGAGCTGTCTATTAAATAAAAAAATTCATGAAATATTTAACGTTAAAATCATTATAAACATAAACTTATTATAAGGGTTGCATTTCAGAATGACAATTATTTTTGTTGTAATATATAAATGAATACCATTTAAATGTATACCTTTATAAAAATTAAAAAATGTTTTAAGAAAGACTATGTAAATGAGTATATTTCGAAGATGTTAATTTTAAAAGAAAGATATATATATAGATTGTTATAGAATTTTCACTCCTTAATTTTTTTGTTACTTATAGTTTATTTTATTTTTTAATTTGTTACTTTTACTTTTATGTTAATTTATTATTTATAATTATGTTTGATCATGTAATAAAGTGGTAGTAAAATTATTTATTCATATTTTTATATATATGCTGTTTATTATTTTTAGTTCTTTCTATTTTTTTAGTCTATACCTCAATCCTTATTAAATTGGTGCCAAAACCTTATGTACTATGGGTCTAAAACTAATTCTAAAAAAAGGGGGAGGGGATTTATTAAATGACCATCGACCTTAAGACAAAGAATAAGATCAATCAAGATAAATTGTATTAATATCCAGGCAAATGGTCTGGAAGAGCATATTTTAGTAGCTATAGTCACATGTTCTAAAGAGTATATAATTAGTCGTTTTAGTTACAAGATATCGTTATCCATACAAGAGATCGTTTTAGCTAAAAGAAATTCGTCACAGGAGATCGTTATAGCTAAAAAAAATCGTTACAAGAGATCGTTATCGTTACAAGAAATCTATTGTTATAAGAGGTCGTTAAGATACAAGTAGTAGTTATCGTATAAGAGATCTTTATTACTAGCAATCGTTATCTTTACAAGAAATTGTCATCGTTACAACAGATTAGCACCGTTATTATCATAGAGGTCAGTATTTTTATAAGAGAAGGTTATAGTTATAAGAGATCTTTGTCGTAGACAATTTGACAAAAGAAGTATAGTAGTGGTCTTCGCAAAAGAAAGAGATAACTCAATGTCTTAGAATCAGTCTTCACGTATAGATATCTATCCTGTGTGGGCATTAAAGTGGATTTAGGCGATTTAGATGAAGGGGTGTCGAATACGTGTATTGAAAAAGAAAAGTCTTTAAAATTTGTAAGGATGAATGAAATGTTTAAATTGTAAGCAAATTAAATGACAATTATATAAAATAATTATTGATGGTATGTTAATTTTAACAGTATAAATAGTAAAATCGAAAATGTAATAATAGAAGAAAGGAAACTTTTATAATTTTTTAGTTTGATTTTATATTTTTACGTTTAGTTTATTTATGTTATTTTAGAATGATTTTGATTAACTATATATTTTAATAAATTAATTTAGCATCTTCAATTCTGGTTCATAATAATAATTACTTGTTTAAACAATTTTATGTTTTTTAATCGTTGAGCAGTTTATGTTAAAATAAGCCCACGTATTTATATTATTCTTCCCCTTTTACTTATGAAAATTTTTTTACTTGATATAACACAAACTACTTATTGATGTTCCTTTTTGCTAAAAAATATCTTATTATTGGTATAGACGTTAATATTTAAATTATCTTTTTACAGCTTTAATCAGATGGAACATTTTAGACCCTTTTATCAATTGATATATATTATACCAATCTTTATCTTCTTACTTTTAGTTAAATAATAAACTTCTGATAAATTTTATTTTATAGCCACATTAAGGAACATCTATACAAATTTTAAATCATGAACATAAATGTATTATACTAAAAGCAAACTAGAGAGTGATTTTTATGGTTTTGTTGATAAAAAAACAGTTTTTGGCGAAATATTTCAGACCAGGAACATTTCCCAAAAGATTAACCAAGGTATGAAATTTGCAGATTTGTTAAAGTAGCACACTACTGTAGCACGCTATCTTGGTAGCGATAGCTAATAGCCAGGGTTGGGCAGTATCGCGGATATTTGTATCTAAGATACAAGATACAAATTTTGTATTCAAAAAGATACAGATACTTTAAAAAAAATTTATATTAGTTAATTTAAATAGTATTAAAATTTAAATAGTATTAAAATTTAAATGAAAAATTTAATCAGAATTTAGATAATTTATGATATATGACGTTGGTCGTCATATAGCAATTTGCTAACAGAACTACCATATTTTATTTGAATCGTTTTATATCCGTCTATTTTTAAATAATGGAAGAAGAAAATAGAATAATCTATATATATAATCACCGTAATCAAGAAATGAACGTTTTCTTATAATCTTAATGTTAATTTTTATTTCTCCTATCAACTTTCCTATCATCTTAATGTTAATTTTTATTTTTTCTATCAACTTTCCTATCTTCTTAATGTTAAATAAATCGATGGAGACTATATATATCTCTAATGTTAAATTTTAAGAAAATTTTTTTTACATCACGGGATTTGAACCCATGACTTAACGTTTTAAAGGCAAACCTTCTTCCCACTCAGCCACCTTCTATATTAAATTTTGTAATATAATCTTTCTTATATATGTTATTAATTTGCTATTAACATATTTTTCGATTAATTTATATAATTTAGATCATATTGTGTTGTATTAAAAATAATACTAACCTAACCTCACCTCAAATTATGATAAGAATGAATATTATTAAATTTAAAATAGCAAATTAAATTATATTTAGCCAATTGAAAAATAAACATTTATCTCATATTAATTTTATTTTAGAGTAAGTATTTACATTCAATCAAAGTAAAATTTATTAATTTTTATAATTATAAAATATGGTAGTAAAAATTTTTTTTCTCTCAACCACAATATGGGAGCTTTGCAAATAGTATAAAATACCTATTTATCAATATCTTCTCATGACAGAAAATTAACCTCCCTCACTATTCCTAAATACTTATAATTTAGATTTAACAAATAAATTAAAATTATATTTAGCTGCCAATACATTTATCTCATATTACCACCCCAAAATATGCCAGTATATAAATTTTATCCAACAACAATATTTGAACTCTGGGAATGACATACAATATCAATTTATAAATATCTACACTACATTTTTGATTACAATTTCATATATTTTACCCTAAATTTAATAAAATGAATAAAATAATCACTAAAATTTGTCATTTATTTTATATAAAAAAATGTATTTAAAAAAAATTCATATAATAGTTCAAGATTTTATTATTCCCGTCATTCTTGACGTTGATGGGTTATCAACTAGTATGTTTATATTCATCTTCAGATGATTCTCCAACCGAAAAATATAACTATAAATTTAAATTAAGTATTTTTAATGGGAAATTTTTTCAAGTACTTCAACATGATCATAATAAAATTACTGCAGAATTTAAAGAATGCCACAAATCTATAAGTGGTTCTGCGGACTCGTCATCAAATTTTGTCAAGCATCTAAAAGTATAATATATAATTATATAATAAATCACATATATAATCATATACATTATCATTTCATATTCCCACATTCGTTCTGTGCCATACGATAAGTCTTATTGCCACAACAGATGTCGAGAAAGCTATTAAGGATTCTAACATTTCTAAAGTTCATCATCCCGCAATAGCCAAAAGTACTAAGCTATGGAATGCTAGTAATAGGCCTAAAACTGCAGAACTTATCAAAGCAGTTTTAGGAAAACAATTAGTTACACCTTGCTGCACAAGATGGAATAATATGTTTGATAGTTCTGCGAACTTTAAATTATGTCAAAAATTAGAATTTCCAAAATTAAGAGATATTGAAATTCAATATTTAGAAGAATATTGCAATATAATGTCCCCACTGGCTATAGCGATTGACAAAATACAAAGTGAAATCAACTGCTATTATGGAGAATCAGCTCCATTATTAAATGTCGTTAAAAAAAAATTACAAATTTAATTCAAATCTGATCTACATTTTTGCAAACAATTAGCTATTGCCGTAGAAAATTCTTTAAATAAAATATTAAAAAATATATATGATTTTGTTAATAACTTTAAAAGCGCATTTTTGGCAACTATTTCTCATCCCTATTTTAAAAATCGGTGGAATGGTGAAAAAGAAAAAAAATACCTTCAGGATTTGTTAATACATGAAGCTTTGATTATTTTTAAAAATTCTATTTAAAATAATTGGGTTCGGGTCGGGCCGGGCCATATATTTTTTAAAAAAATTTGGGCCGGGTCGGGTCAGACTTTGGAATTTTTTTTAAATATATCTAAATTTATCAATTTTATGTTGAATTTTTTATGTAAAATAAAAATATTTGATTTTATTTATCGAAATTAAACGACATATAACATATGTCTTTTATTTTGAGTAATTATAAAAATTAATTTCTATATTTAAATAAATTCAGGCCGGGTCGCGGTAAATTTTTTTAAAAAAAATGGGTCGGGCTTTTTTAAAAAAAATTTTGAGCCGGTCTTGAAAAATTAGGCCCGATGCAGATCACTAATTGAAATTAATACGTCAAAAAAATCTTCAATTGATGAAGATGATGATTACTTTTGTTTTAAAAGTATCACATCCAATTCTAATAATTCAATAAATGATATTGAATTAGAGGTCCTAAATTATATGAAAGATGACAGGCGCAGTATAAATATGTTAAATAGTTATAAATATATAAAAGAAATATTTATTAATTACACAATATTACCCTCCTCTGCCCCCGTTGAACGATTATTTAGCTTTGCTATATATGGTTAATAGACCAAATCGTCAAAGATTGAAAGATAAATTATTTGAAAAATTAATAATATTAAAAAATAATGCTGATTTATTATTATTTACTAATTATACCATTATTAAAAAAATTATCGCATTATCTTATATAATAAATTTGTTATTTTCTACAATTTATTTTAAATTTTTTTTATTAATTTATATTATAGATAAGAAAATAAAGCTTTATACATTTTGATTTTGACTATTTAAAGTTTTTTTATAAAGTATCTTGTATCTTAGATACTTTTTAAAAAAAGATACAAGTATCTTATATCTTATTGAAATTTTTCTAAAGTATCTTGTATCTTAAATACAAAATTTTATAAAGTATCTGTATCCGAATACAATTTTCTGAAAATTTGCCCAACCCTGCTAATAGCGCACTAAATATTTTTCAATTATAAATCTTTTAGCGCTCTCCTTTTAAGTAGCTAAGTAGTATAATGAATGTAACTTTAAACATTAATATTTAAATATAATATCATAATTAATTATAGTTTTTATGAATGATTTAATATTTTAAGATTTAAATTTATATTTTCAATTTGTATTATCATCTGGTGTAAATTATTTAAAATATCATCACAAATGGATATCCAAATTGATGTATGTAAGTGAGTCAGACAATGATGATATTAATGAAATGGAAGGTATCCTGGAAGAAAATGTTCTAAATAATAATACACATTTTTCATTTCCAAAATTTAAAAATATTTTCAAATTAATGTAAAAACAAAAGTGGCTACAAATTTATTTGTTTAAAATATAAAAAAATATATATCCTCAAATAAATCTAGGAGCTATAACTTTAAAAAACACCTAAAGGTAATTGTCATTTTTGAATTCTATTAGTATTTATTCCATAAGAATATTCATGCCAAAGTTTTAAATAGATAGAAAAACATCGTAATAATTTTAGTATATGGGGAGACTACATCCAAAAAGACAAATTCAATTCAAGCTAAATTGATTAATAATATTGCACATGCCAATATTTCTCAAATACTGGCTGATAAAGGCATTGTCGATTTTATAATTGATACAGATTGATACAGCTCAGCCAATGTTCTTAGTTGATAATTCATCATCATAATTTAAACTCTATCCCCAGGTACAAAAATTTTATGTCACCAGATAATAGCAGATTACTTTGAAGTAATGAAAGATGCTCTATTAGCAGAGTTGTCAGAGATATCCTATATATGTTACCATGGTAGATATTTGGACACATCACAGAAGGTAGAAACTTATTTACATTTATAAATTGATCTTATATTAATTTTTTGGAGCTTATTTGGGAATCACAGGCCATTCGCTAGACCCTAAGACTTTAAAAAGAAGATTGTATCATTAGCCCTCAAAAGTATAATAGGATGCCCGACATACGATGTACTTGCAAATAAATTTATGATAAGATTTAAACTATTTATTATATTAGGAATATCATAGATTTATATAAAACTATATCCCAATTTTAACTAAACTGGCCTTATATAAATTCCGATGAGGCTAAAGATCAACGTGATAGGCTCATGGTAAAGCTAAATAGTCTCATACCTAACAAAGATGCCTTAGTTACAACAACAGCAAAAACGATTTTCACTGATAATATTTTTGAAATAAAGGATACTATTATAATAGAAAATCCTCTAGACGCTTTTTTTTAAATCTAAAAATACTCTAATGAGTATTTTTGATAAATTTTCTTATAATAAAAATAAGTATATAATATTAAATGCAGCCTTACCCTCAGGTGATAGTGTTGAGAGATTATTTAGTTAGGCGAGACTTATACCTTCTGATCGTTGCTCTAGATTTGGGAAATTATTTTATTATTAAAATTCAAAAATATAAATAAAAAATGAATATTACCATAAAAAGTTATTTTTATTAAATAAATTATAGTCTTTTTACATAAATTTTTTTATAATCAAAACAAACTATATTTAATTTATAAATGTTGATTTTTATGTATTATATACTATACAATTACATTATAAGCAAAAAATAAAACAAATTTATTTCTAAATTTTTTTTCAAAAAGTATCCAAAGCTACTTTAAAATAGTAGCTAATAACACGCCACTTTTTTTGATGGGTAGTGATAGCGGTAGTGCGCTTAGTGCGCTACTTTTTTTGACAAATAGCGATAGCGGTAAGGCGCTACTTTTAAAAGTAATGTTTAACAACTGGAAATTAAATATAAATATAATAAGTCCCAAATTTAAGGTCTTATCATCAAGTGTTAAAAAGTTATTCCTTTAAACATTGTTTTCAATACCTTTATCCCAGTCTCCCCTATAATATTATAAAAAACATTAAAAGTTTTAGTATTATTTCAAATCATAATAAATACACGATATTTATATTTTTTAGTAAAAATTTACTGATCCAATTTTTTCACCTGTTCCTTAATTATTCAGACAGATTAAGTATTGGATCTTACAAAAAATATATATATTAACTTCTTGTATATACAATGTAAATTAAATTCAATAAAAACTATATAAAATTATTCGGATATCTTCAATAGTAGAATAAATATAATTAATCGACAATATCCAATATTTAATTCACATAGAATTGATTTTTGTGTTGCTATTTACCTTGTTTATTAATTTCATATATTCATCTAGGGAACGGAGCTCCGAAAGTAATCAAAAATAAAGATGGGAAATTGATAATAAAGGAAAAAGAAATAATGAATAGATCAAAAGAATATTTTCAGAAGCTTCTCAACTTTAATCCCCACATACTACATCTAGACGAACACTCCCCATGTCAAAACCTTGTACAACCTATAACAGAACAAGAAATAATCACATGCCTCAAGCATATGAAAAACAACAAAGTTAGGGGTCCAGATGATATTCCAATATAAAGCCTTAAAGCACTAGGAGATGATGAAATACATCTCCTCACAAATCTGTACAATAAAATACTGGGAAATGAAGAGATCCCTCAAAAATGGAGGCAGAGCTATCTAGTTCCTATCTTCAAAAATAAAGGGGATCCACACAATTGTCAAAATTACAGGGGCATAAAACTAATGTCACACTGTCTAAAACTATACGAAAAAATAATAGAAAAAAGATTAAGAGACATAATCGAAATAGGAGAGACTCAGTTTGGCTTTATGCCTGGAAGATCAACAACTGATGCGATGCTATCCACGCAATTGGGCAAATGAGTGAAAAATACAGGGAAAAGAACAAAAAGCTACACATGGTCTTTCTCGATCTAGAAAAGACCTTCGATAGAATCCCAAGGAAACTTATCTGGTGGGCGCTACGCCACAAAAATGTTCCCGAAAAATATATACGAATAATACAGGATATGTATATGGGCCATACAACAATGGTCCGTAGCACAACAGGTACTTCAGCCGGCTTCACAATAGCCGAAGGAGTTCATCAAGGGTCGGATCTCAGCCCACTTCTCTTCATTACAGTAATAGATGTATTAGCACAGTCTATACCTCAAACAGTCCCGTGGAATATGATATTTGCAGATGATATTGTGATACTTGCCGAATCCAAGGATGAAATGAAAGAAAGATTAGTGAGTTGGATAAATATCCTAGAAAAGCACGGACTAAAAGTTAGTAGAGAAAAGACGGAGTATATGGTGATAGGAGGAGATGAAACAGGGAGTATTGATATAAATGAATGGCAGATATCGGCAATTGAAAGCTGCAAATATTTGGGCTCCACTATACAAACAAACGGCACAATAGAAAAAGAGATCAAGAGTAAATTAATCATGGGTGGTTAAAGTGGAGATCTTTATCTGGAGTGCTATTTGACAAAAGAATCCCACACAAATTAAAGGGAAAAATTTACAATTCCATAGTACAACCAACTATTCTATATAGTTCGGAAACATGGCCAACCAAAGAATCAGACGAGAGAAATCTACAAACTATGGAGATGAGAATGCTGAGGATGATTGCTGGGGTAACAAGAAAGGATAAAGTGCGCAGTACAAGAATACTAAGTAGTTTAAAGGTAGTGCCCATTAAGACTAAGTTAATGGTAAACAGACTTAGGTGGTATGGGCATACAATGAGAAGGCCTATGAACTACATAGGAAATATATTTGAGAGTTTGGAAGTGATGGGCAAACGCAAAAGAGGAAGGCCAAAACTTCAATGGGGCCATAAAGTTAGAGCCAATATAAAGAAATATAAATTAGATAAAAGAGATTATATGAATAACATAAAGTGGAGAGAGATGTTGAAGGAGCTAACCACCAGAAAAGGTGAAAGCTAAAGAGAAAAAAATAAATATTCATAAACAAAATAATGTTAAAAAAATTATTTTAATTTATAAATCTTCATTTTTTAAATAATTGATGTGTTAATATATCGTTTAAAAAAGCCAGTCAAGATCCGGTTAATTTAAAAGAACCAGGAAGGAAGATCCGAGCCTGGACTGGCACGATCTTGGTACATCTATTTTTTAGTATTTAAAATACAAATACTCTCTAAATTATTAAAATAAATACTAATACAAATATTTAATTTTTAAATCCCTGGGTATTCTATTCTTTTAATTTTAACTGATACCAGAAGTCGATATTCAAAAATGATAATTAACTATCATAGTTAAGTTATAGATGCAAAAATTTTTTTTTAGCCTTTATATAACAATTAAATGATTTTTAAAAAATTGATCTAGACATTATAAATTGATCTTTTAAGGTTTAACTTATTTTATTTTACAAATTTTATATACTAATTATAAATAATAACTAAATAAAAAATGAGAAGATGAATTTTATATCTTTGCCACAATATAATACTTTGGTATTGACTTAGTATACTGGTGTCGATGGTATTGGAATCAGTCTTAAAATAGTATTCCTGCACAGAGTTTTGCTTAGAAGGGTATATTTAAATTTAAAAAATATATATTTCAATCATATCTATTATTTGATCACTTTATCGGGATTTCAGTCTAGATAGAAATATAATAGCGATTTGATAAATAAAAATCTTTATTTATTTCTTATTATTTATAACATCCTTGAAAAAAGATTCATAATGTTCCGGGTGTACATCAAAACGAAGGAGAAGAATGGCACGTTATTAGGAGATTCAGTGATTTTTTGGGTCTGCACGAAAAACTAGAAGCAAAATACTCTCCACTTGGTTATGTTGTGCCACCACCACCATCTAAAAGCCTCTTAGGTTTTTAAATAATATTTTAAAATAGTGAACTAAATACTAGATATGAAGAGATTAAAAAACGCTGAGGTAAAAATGATTATTGAGGAATAAGTGAAGGGAAAAAGAAGGGGGGGGGGGCTAATTGAATTGAAAAGGAGTTTAATGAATAAGTAAAGTAAACGATTTTTATGGAAAATGGTGATAAATATAAATTATATCTAATACACATTATTCTTAGGCATGACTAAATTAAAGATAGGTTCCAAAGATGACACCTTTTCCGCAGATTTTGCTGAAAGGAGAAGAGCCGCACTTGAAAGGTGAAAAACATTGTTTATAATTTAATTACTAAATTTAATTGGCTGGTTTTTAGATTAATTATTTGGTAATTGTAAAAAAAAATCTTGCGAGCCCTAGGAAAAAATGCAAAATGACAAAAATATCATCGGAGAATATGTAAAGAGAGGGGGGGGGGTCATCAAATTCTGGAAATAAAAAACCAAATAATTTTAAAAGAATATTGCCCCGTCAGTTAAAATCAAACAAAATATTATATTTTGCTAATTCTTGATCCAAGCAAGGGCCTGTGCTAGAGTTTAAATTTTGCATAATTTAACCTAAGACTTGGAATGTTAAAAAAAAAATTCTTTCCTTTTCCATTTATTTCGTATGCCTATTTCTTAAATTATTTAATTTTTTTATAAATTTTCTTTAGATCGGTCATATTTTTAATATACTTTCTTAGAAAAAAATCTAAATTTGGTGTTGCAATACAACTATCTTAGCTTCATAGGAACTCAATGGCATCTATCTTCCCTTATTAATATTTTTTAAATGTTTTTAATCCATATCCCATTTTTTTAAATATTAGCCTGGGCAGAAATTTTTGTTTTTATTAATAATTTACTATGCTCCATCGGGGAGAGGGGGGATCGACGGGGTTCGATGGTCAGGAATTGTCGGAGGGTAGGACTTGTGGACCCGATTTTGCTGGCATTTTGTTCATCGTACCCAACTCCCGTCGCGGGTCACACAGAATTAAGAAAACAACATTTTAGTTAACGCGTGTTAGTTATAGCGACAGAAAAAGTGTGTAAAAAAAGAATTGGAAAAAATAATAAGACGATGTAAATGCCTGAGGAATATAAGAATAGAAGAAATTGAAACACTGTTCTTATTAAATACTGGAGCTAAAATAAGTTGAGCATAAAGGATTTTAATGAATATTTGCCAGAAAAAAGAGTTCATAGTAAGAAATAATGACTGACAATTGGGTAGTATTGTGGACTAGTTTCAAGTGAATAAAATATAATAACAAGGTTTTTTTATAATTTACAATTTCATGAAAAACAAAGTAAAGGAGGAGGGATAAAATGACAAACAATTTAACGACCAGTTTCAAGTGAAAAAAATATAATAACGGTATTTATAATTTACCAATTCGAGTAAAACAAAGTAAAGAATAATAATGGACAAAATGAAACAATGTGGGGAGGCTGGGAAAGAAGGACTATATAAGAAGTTTATGTGAAGAAAATTTCATAACAAGTTATTGTCAGTAGTATTTAAAAAAAGGTTACTTTAAACGCAACACTCAAACCCCCTCTTATTTATTTTCCCATAGACTGTCACTCCTAACCGCCTTGACCTGTTTTGCACATTCTTGCCATCATATAGTAACAATCCCACAGTCCCTTGCCACATGTCCCCCCTTTCTACATCTAAAACAATACGTATTTTGCTCCACCGTTTCTTTTACATTAGGCCCATTAACCTCTCCCGTTTTTCCCTGTCTATTGTTCGCACATTAGAAGCATTTTGACCCATCCCTCTCTGTGGAAAGCCTCTTTTGTATTGCTCATATTACACTCTTCCTTATGACCAAATCTGCCACAATCCGCACATCTTTATTTTTCTTGCTCCATGGAACAATCTGGGGCTATATGTCCAAATTTTCCACAGTTAAAACATTTTGTCTCACGGTAATCACGAACCATATGTTGTTGATTATTAATAAATATATATTGTTTTATAGTATAAATAGAACAATACATGATTTCTAAAATAAACCCGGTTTAAGGCTGGGCAAAGGGGACCAAAGACCCATTATGGGGGGCCTGGGGGAAGAAGTTCCACAAGTTTTCATAATGGACCCCCCAGGGAAAATTAAGGCTCATATTATTCTTTAAAATTTTATGTTCAAAATTAATATTTTTGAAAATAAAATAATTTGTTTATGGTAGTATATACAACTAATATCTTTTTTTTCAATTTGCAATGATATAAAAATTTTATTATTTTAAAATTTTTAATTAGAAATGCATACATGAGCGGGGTTTTCCATGTTGACGGGACTTTTTTCCGGGTTTTTTTCCTTAGGATTCCCAGGGGTTTTTATTGAAAAATTTTATTTTTAAACAAAAATATATATCTTCTAAATAATAGTTATACTTTAAAACTGATATTTTCATTCCAATATATAATTTTTAACTTAATTAACACTTTTTTTCTACTTCCTTTTAAAGTTAACCATTGTCCTCTTTTTTATGTTAACCATTGTCCTCTTCTTGTTATTAGTTCATGCATCGATAGATGACTTATAATGTTATGATAAGAAGATTTATACATAAATAATAATATTTATGAAAGCCTTTAGAGGTCATTAATAAACATAATTTAAAAAATATATGCAATAGATACATAAATCGAACGGCAAACCATTGGTGCCTCATGAAGGATCCCTGCCTTCACGAATTTCTGCAAGCCGAAGGCGAATTACCTAGGGCAGTTAACACCTCATCTTTGAGTAGCAACCAAGTTATGAAAATGATAAACAGAGTTGCTTCTGATATCACTAGTAAATTGGCTCTGACCAACATAATCAAAGGCTCATCTGGAGAAGACAGTGACCACGTAATTGTATTATTTATTTACTCTTATTATATATTTAGGTTTTGACGGACCTGTCTGAACCGATCAAAGTTGGATCTGTCGGATTTGAACAAATATTTTCTTCAGACTCAAGTCGGACTTTTAAAATTTTTTGATCCGAAAGAAAGATTGGCCTCGCCAAAATTTTCATTATTTAATTTTGATAAATTATTTTAATTTTTTTGCTTTAGCGCTTAAAATTTTCATCAATTCTTGAAAAGAAAGTAAATTAAATTTTTCATAACTAATTTTTATCGGATCTGACAGTATTTTTAAAACTCAAAAAAGTTGGATAGGATCTATTGCACAATTTCGTTGGATCAGGCGCGACTTAAAAAATTAGTCTAAGACAAGGCTATGTTATATTAATATATCTAGATAAAATAGAGGAAATTATACCATTTTAATTATGTAATATTTTCTGATCGCTTTTACTTATTTAGTATTTATATCTAACAGTGCTGTAAATATAACTTCGTTAACTATTTTTTTTTCCAGATATTATATATAAAAAGCTATATAATTACATAATTATGACCTAAAATATAGTTATCAATAAAATGTAATTGTAATATATAATTTAAAGTTTTTATTAATAATTTTTAACAACGATTGCTCTACAAAATTTTGATCAGATAAACAGGAACTTTTAGCACCTAATCTTAAGACATTTTTTAATTTAGTAAAGATATAATTTTTTAATTGATTCTTATGTTTGTATTAAAATAAAATTTAAATTAATTTGTAAGATCTATAAGAATCTTTTAATTTATCTGAGATTCGGCTAAAATTAATTTTTAATTAAATAAAAAAAATATATATAATAATTTAGTTTTGGATAATATTCAACTCAAGAATTGTTTTTAATAAAATTTAATCATTTTTATTGTTAACTTTTCAAATCTGACAAGTTATTATAGACAATAATATAGATAATAAATAACCTGTGGTAGCCGCAATTTCTTTCAGTTGGATTTTTGTCATAATTTTGCACTTATCTATATCTAAGTTTTTCTATATTTAAAAGTAACATATGATGCTTCATCTCAGAAAAATAAACGTTGTTACTTTCCAATCTTAACAAATAACGTTACTTTTAGATGTTACTTTACAGCACTACTTTAATTTTATTAGAATTGAAAACGAAATATAGAAAGCAATTATGAATTAAACCAAGAACGAAAAAATGAAGAAATTTAAAATTTATTTTATCAAAAATTTTCGTAATAGTGGTTTGAAGATATGCAAAATCAGATCGAAAATTTGGATTCTCAAATGCGAAAATTGCACGCCAGCGTGGACGCTTTGGTACATCACAGGAAAGGTAAACATAGGCATGACCTTTAATTATTGGCTTTTCTCATGGCTATCAGCTATAACATAAGATTTTATTTCAGGTGTAAAACATATAGCTTTAATTTAAGGGTTAGGGGAATATATAATAGTTCAATGATTTAATCACTATAGTCATTGGACGACACGGATAGAATTTGATTTTCCATATAGTTTACTTTTATAAAGAAGTTCAATCTATTTATTATGTAGGAAATAGTGGTCTTCAAAGCCCGGCTCGTTTCAACCCGTCAAATTTTTTACTCAGTCCGTTATAGTTGTTTTAAACACAGCCAGTTTAATTTTTTATATAAATTTTTCGGCCATCACATTTTTATTATCTATTTTTCAATGTTAATTAAGGCTCTATATCTCTACTCTATGGCTATCTATTTCTATAACAACCATTTTGTAAATCAATTGTGTTTGATATTGTTATTTGTAATTCAATCATATCATAAACTTATTTAATTTTTTGTAAATTTGCTAATTTATGGATTTCGTATTTTAGTTAGACAGCTCTTAAAATACAAAGAAATAAGCATTTTGTAATCAATTTTAAAATTGTATTAATGAAAATATTAGCTTGAAATTCAAAAGAAATATGTCAACATTTTAATGTCCGGGCTGGCTTTTTAAAATTTTATTAAAAATTAGATTTGCGAAGCCATACCTGATTTTTTATATATAAATTGTCTAGACTGGTTCCAAACCTCTGATCGGGCTTTTGGACGGGCCAGGCTTTTCAAATCTGATGAGAAATTAATTATTTTATACTAGAGTTATTACAATGAAAGTAGGAAATTAAAATTTCTATTTTCCCATAAAATGAAATTTGAAAAGAGGGAACTTATTTTTTTAAAGCAAAAAATATCGGTTTAAAAACAACGACTCGATAATATTTTTTTTAAATACCTAATTTAAATTGGAAATATTTTGTAAGGTTTAAACCAGATCAGTTCGTCGATATTAATCATTTAAATTATTTTAAAAAAACTCCCAAAATATGAAAATCACACTTTTTATACCTTTGAAATATAACTCATTCAATTATTTGTAAAATACCTTTTAAGTTTGAAGGATATTGATTAAGAAAATTTGCCAATTTACTGTAGAAATTTGTAAAGAATATTTTTTATGATTTAAATCTTTTTATTTTTTAAAAGAAGCTAATTCTATAAAAAGGTCATTTAAATTAAAATTAAAATCGCCTCGCATTAAATATTTCAACATTTAGATACCAAAAATAGCATTTCATACTTTAAAAAAATAGGTAATTAGATAAAAATAGTAAGATTTGGGTTTTGAATTAAGAGTTAGATAAGGAAGAGAGGAGAATTATTTAAACAAACCGAAGAGAGGAGAATTATTTAAACAAATCATACTTAATTCCTATAAAGAACTCTCAACCAACACAGCCAATTTTTCCAAATCTCTAGCTATGCTCAGTAACAGTGAGGAAAATAGCGCCCTCTCTCGGGCTCTTTCTCAACTAGCTCAAGTGGAGGAGAGACTTGAACAAATAACTGGCTCGGACATCTTGAATCTTAACCCGTCTTTACAAACTGATCAGGTTTTATATTTATTTTTTAAACCAATATCACTTTTTTAATCGAACATGATATCAATAGATACCACAAAATTAATTTGATTAAATGTAAGTATAAAAAAAGCAAAGATGTAAAAATTCATTAATATCATGTTTTATGTATTATTCATCGTTTTAAACTAATCCATGAAAATTATTAAAATACCATGGATAAGTAAGCGTCAAATAATATAAAATTATTAATCAATTTTTTAGAAATGATATTTTTAGATGTGATTTATCCTAAAATACTTTATTTTTTAAAATTAATATGTCGAATAGTGATCTGCATCAGGCCTAATTTTTCAAGTCCGGCCAAGCCCTAAATTTTTTTTTAAAGTTTTGCCCGGTTCGGCTTGAACCTGAAATTTTTTTAAAAAAATTTTGCTGGCCCGGCCCGAATTTATTTAAATATAGAAATTAATTTTTATAATAACTCAAAATAAACAATATATGTTATATGGCGTCTGCTTTCTATAAATAAAATCACATATTTTTATTTTACATAAAAAATTTCACATAAAATTGATAAATTTAGGTATATTTTAAAAATTTCTAAGACCCAACCCGGCCCAAATTTTCTTAAAAAATATTAGGCCCGGGTACGGGCCGGGCCTACTTTTACAAATTTCTATCGAAGTCGATATTCTCTATAGTATTTACAAGTACAATATATCTTATTATTTAGTTTGTTTTGTTTTTCATAGTTCTCTTTTATTTATGATGGTGTTTTAAGGAAGTAGAGCTTGCTCTGCATGATATAATTTATTTTTCTCATTTTTCCTTTCTACCATGTTTTATTTTTTTTAATTAGGCTAAGTCCAAAATATTAAAAAATACAATTCGCAAACTTTTAAAATTATATGTAAAATAACTATAACCTTTATTTGGGATAAAAATAAAAAAATGCCCAAAATATAATTCTAGAAAATTTTAAAAATTTAATATACGATTTCATTAAAATTTTTTAACTCTTGATAGTTTTGAAACAAAGTTATAAAACAATCGAATTTTTTTTTAAAGATTTTGGACTTTGAAGAAGGCATTTAGGAGGCAGAGAGTGCTTACAAATAAATAATAAAAGAACAAACATTAATAAAAAAATATCTACTCAAATCAACTCATACATACAAATGTAATATTTTCTAGCTTGTTTTGCTTTTTTAAATTTTTATTGCTACAATATCAATATTTTATTGCAAACTGTTTATCATTCATGAACATTCTTTCGTTGAAATTAAATTAGTTGTTTTGAATTTTGTGAACAAGATGGTTGTTCATTTTGCTAGAAGTAAAATATCATTTTCTGCTCGAGCATTTATCATACTTATACAATTTATATTTGATCCTTTAGTCTATTACCACTTAAAGATGGGTTTTGAGCAAAACTTACATCCATAAATTTCAATATTTCCCTTTTTCTCCAGCAATAAAAAGTTGTCATGTGCATGATACATGGCATATTATAATTTAAAAAGTAAAAAAGAATAAGAAATTAAATATTAAATTAACTGATATATTTATCATTTAAAAAAGAATCATTGCTAATTTTTAAAAATAATTATCATTGTTTATTAACTCTTACCTATATATTTTATAATATTTTTGCATGTTTAAAAAAACTAAGTTTTTTATAATTTAAAAAAATAGGATGTTGGTGGCATTGTTTATTAAATGTTTCATTTGAAAAAAAACAAGCAAAGAAAAATAATTGGGTTAAAACTTAAAATTCTGTATACTACAATCAATTTATCTTTTTTAAACTAAAGTTTTCCACGGATACAACCGATCTAATGGTAGGCTTAGCCCACAATGATTACTTTACGCTGGCAGAAACGCTCAACGATTATTGCCATTTAGTGGGAATTGTTAAAAGGGCTTTTGAAACCCGGGTCAGATCAGCCCAGAAGGTGAGCAATTGTCGATTCCAAGTAGATAAAAAGGAGAAAGAAATACACTCATTGGGAAATAACGGCAGTGGGGAAAATGGAGGAAGATTGAGAACTGAACATAAAGAAGTATGGTTTAAATAGAATAAAATTTTAAGCGCTTAATTAATGTTTTATGATAGTATTTCACACTGAACATTAAACATCCCTCAAAAAAAATAAAATAGACTGCCATTTTAAAATAGTGATTATTAATTGTGAAATTGTTAAAGAAACTAAACTAATTTTTGTATTGTGATACATTTGATCTAATACGCCTCTAATATTATATATCAACTTTAAATTTAATTTTATAAATAAAATATCGATATTTGCAATTTATGTTATTATGTCATGTTAAAATGTATTTCATCTCGATTTTTTACATAAAAAATTTGAAATATTTATAAAATAATTTAAATTATAACCAATATAAGGTTAATATATTGAAAACAATAGAAGATTAATTTTTAAAATTATTCACCTGTAAAATTACAAAAAGTGAAAATGGAATAATCTAATTCTCAGGTGACAATATATATTCGTAGTTTAATCGCAAAATTATTAAAACCTATCCGTATATTTCAAGCAATAAAATTTAATGAATTTTTTTAAATTCTAATTTCATTTTATATAAAAGTGGGAAGATAAGCTCAATGTTGCTCAAAAGGATTTTGAACTAATCTCAGAAAATATCAAAAAAGAGGTGTGCAGATTCGAGAAGGAAAGGATAAAAGAATTTAAGGATACCTTTATTTTGTATTTGCAAAACCTGTTAAAGGCTCAGCAACAAGTAATTTTTTTTTCCAATTTTTTTTTTCCCATTTATCATATTGCTCCTTTGATTCTTTCTCATCTAAATTCTTTCTTTTTTTTATTTTTCTATGTGCAATCAAAGTTTTATTTTAATTTGTTTATAATTATAATATATGTGAATGATTTATAATTTATTATAATAGATCGTTAAATGTTGGGAAGCATTTTTGCCAGAAGCAAAAGTCATCGCTATTAACACTTAATCAATTGAATCCAAGATTTTTATTTAAAATAAAATTTACGCGATGGAAATTAATATATATTGCACATTAAGGAAAATGTTTTATATTATTTATCAAACAAAAATTATCGCGCAATTCATTTTATAGTATACTTTTAACTCGAATTATTATATATATTAATATACAATTGGCACAAAATTTGTTAAATTCATATTATTTTAACTTATAACATACATTTTTTTAAAATGAGATAATTGAAATAAAAAATTTCTCTATTAAAAATTGTCTGTGCTATGGGAATTTATTTTTTCGTATTACCTATTTCAATTATTATTCTAAACTTTGGGAATCATCCATATCAAGCTTTAAATCGAATAATAAAATATTCGCTATTAGTATTTGTATTAGCAATTATTTGATATCTTTCAAAAACTAATTTTTCTTATATTTTATTTCGTACACGAAAAAGATAAAATTAACATTATTACATAATTCATAATCGTACTTTAAGATAGTATTATAACAAGAGAATAATTATTTTTAAAATAAATTTATAAAAAAAAACTATTCTTTAAAGTAATAAAGTTTTCCTTATAATTTTTTTAGAAACACGCTGCTATCTTTAATAATTATATTTATGTGCTTATAAAAATAACCGCTCACAAAATGTAAAAGAGCTTTACTATTTCCTCTCACAATTGCATAATCTTTTTATAAATAAATAAAAATTCACTATCGCAATAAGTAGATTAATAATGCGAATGCCATGAAAAATATAATATTAGAGTTACAGTGGCATTAATTTAAAGATAAATAATCACGAATATTTACATATATTTCTAAAACTAACGAATATTTAATATAATTTACGAATATTTAAATTTATGATTTTTCAATGACTTTTTTATTCGATTCAAAATTTCCAAGAGTTCACACAAAATATCTTCTATAAATAAGCACTAAATTTTTTAATAATGTAAATTAAGGTCAAACCTCTCTTATTTGGGTCCTAATAATTCGGGCAACTCCATAATTTGACCAAAATTTTGAGGCCCAATCAAATTCCTATAAACTACTATTCGAAAATGCCTTGATAAACTCTACTTTAAAAAGTGTGTAGATTTTTAATTTTTTGTCTGCGTAAGACCTCTATAAAGTGTTAATTTATCGCATTCATTCATTTATATTAAAATATTTTAATTACAAATAAAGAAAAGAAATATAACGAGTTATTTAATTAAAAAATTAAATAGAGACAATACTCTGAAAGATTTAATATTTCTAAGGGAACTTTTCACAATATTCATAAATCCAAAATGACATTATCAAACGCCATGCAAATAAAACATATTTTACCATATAATAAATCAATTTTTATTAGGTATACAATCATTTTATTATTTTGTATAAGTTTTGAAAATAATGTCACTTCTAAACTATGAATATAAAAGAAGGTAAAATGTATTCCTAAAAAAAAGCCTTGATAAATGGGGCAATTCTCTAATTTGGGCGAAAATCCTTTTTCCGACGGTCCCCAAATTAGACAGTTCTAACTGTAATTAAATATTTTTTAAATTATATTTATATAATTAAATATTAAAAAAAATTAATTCCACCTTCTCTTCGGAAGAATTAAAAAAAGATTTATATTAAATCACGGACAATGTCCTGAACAATAAGACTTGGATGAAAGTATCTCGGAACGAGTTTAAGGAGTAATAATTTGTCAAATTTAATGTCCATAAATATTAATTGGTCTTTGATATTGGAATGGATTCAAGATCCATGTATCATGGGAAAAGAATAATCACTTGTTTTAATTCATATTTATGTAATTTTTTTAAATTTGTATAGATATCGGTTGTATTAAATTTGTGACAAATAGCTAAAGATTTTATTCATAAAAGAAATAAATTCGATTATGCATCATATTTTTTGATAATATTATAAAAACCATAGCCTCCCGCCAAATTTTAAATCAATACACCACTGGCAATACTATAATAAACCAGGCATATGATGACGCGAATATTATTCCTGTTGGATATATGAGAGTTCAGCTATTTTACAAAAATACTTAATAAATGATATCCTATATTTGATGCTTTATATGTAAACTACAAATTTTCTGTAAAAATCTTCCTGCTATTGTTATTTAAATAACAATGATTTTCTGACTAATGATAGTATATAGTTATATAATTTATGCAATAATACTTGTTACTACTATAAACTTAGTGAAAAATAAAAGCAATGATTGTCTTATAAAGATAAAGTTAGGCCACACATTTTCGAAATTTAACCAGCCCCCAGAAGAATCCATAAGGCGAGTGAAAAGGCTGTAATGTTTTTGTTGATATAAAATTTAAGCTTGATTGTGAAAAGGCATCCAATTGGATTATTTTTAAAGCACTTTATTTAAAATTAATAATTTTATTTTATTGGACGTTTTGAGGAAAGGTTTATATATGTGAATTTTTATCCCGCATTAGAACCTTAGTTCTTTATAATCCAAATTAATTTTTCAAGAAACTATTATCTACTCGACTTAATCTTTAGGCCATTTCCAGACAGAACGTTTTTTCAAAGCTGTTTTTGGGTAATATAACTAGCAATTTTTTTTTATTTCCAAAAAAAATGTTAAATTCTAGAATTAATTTTTTTTATATAATATATTATTTTATAAAAAAACGATCCGGAGCCACAAATGGCATTTAATCTTTATTAAAATCAAACCAGTTTGTTTTCTATTTACGATTAAAAAAATGGGGATTTAGATTGTTTCTTTTTAAATATTATATTAATAAAAATAATTAATTCGAGAAGTTACCATTTTTTTGGAAATAAAAAATTTATTGCTGCTAACATTACCCAAAAACCGCTTTGAAAAAACGTTCTGTCTGGTAATGGCCTTATATGGAGATTTAAATATTAAAAAAATTAATATTATATTTTTAAAAATATATTAAAAATTAGTGTTAGCAACGGTCCGGTCCCATTCGGTCCGTCCCTTTTTTCTAAAATGAAACCGAACCGATAGACCGTTAATTTAAGTGAGACCGGACCGTGACCGTGAAACTATCGGTTCAGTCCGGCCCGATCGATCCGGTCCCATCTAAAAAAAAATTTCATTAAGCTACAAAAGTATTATTCTGCATTAAATTTATGAAAAGTGTTAAATTACCAATATTTTAATTATATCATCAAATAATTTTTATTATATTACCCAATACAAATAAAGAATAATTTAAATCAATTTGATTTACATATTTAATTAGTTTTTTTGATATATGTATTAGAGGTCTGCATTGGGCGGATTTTTGGACAATAAGCCTGCCCACCCAATGTTTTAACAAATCTTAACTCGCCTGCCCAGCCGGCCCATAGTTTTCAAAAACAAATATACCCGTCCGCACGCCCATTAGTCTAAAATTTTTACCCACCCACCCATTATTTATAAAAAAATTTTATCCAAGCCGGCTATCATAAGATTTAATTATGGCCATTCTTTCAATTTTATAAGCATCTAATAAAAAAAATATTTCAGCATACCTCAAAAAGTTTTTAGGAAATTACTATATTAAGCATAAAAAAATATTCAATTTAAATTATGGAAAATTTATTTGATCAAATAAAATATTTATGAAAATTATATATATATAAAATTGATATTATAGGTTATTAATAATGCAAAAATAATAATGAATCAACATTTTCTGTATTCAAACACGTTCTTCTTTGTTCTAAAAATCTTCCAGCAATGCTAAATCTTCGTTCAGAAGAAGCACTAGTTGCAGGAATTGTCAATATTTTTCTTGCTAATCTTGATGATTTGGCAAATCTTTCTTGTCGTTTCCACCAAAGTAGTTTTAAATATACAAAAAAGTTTATTTATTTTAAGAAAAAAATTTTATGATACCAAGAAAGGACATTTTAATTTTTAATATCCAAAAAAGTTCATAGGAACAATTTTTTATTAATATTTACTAAAATGATTTTAAATTTTTTTAACCCGCCCGCTCACATTGTTTAAATTTCTTTAGCCATAGTTTAAAATATTTTTTAACCCGCCCGCCCGCTTGCCCGTGCTTAAAAAATTTTTGTCCGCCCACGGCGGGTCGAAATTCTGCTCAATGCAGACCTCTAATATATATAATGCGATAGATATATGGTTTAAAATAAATTTTATACAAATAAATATTTCAATTATCTTCTAAAAAATCAAGAATTATTCCATTTTTATCTATGATTCAAGTCTTATTATAAATTGAACCATCTTTGGATTCATTCTATTTCGTTTTTTTGTTATTTTATCATTTGTACATGCATATTAACTGAAAAGCAATTCATAGTATAGTAAACTTTTATCTTCTTTATTCGGTCCGCTCGTACCGGACCATCGGACCGTTGTCGGACCAGACCGTATCGTGGGACCCAGTCTAATGAGACCGCCTAGGACCGGACAAAGTAACAATTTGCATTCAATTCTTTAAAGAAATCTATTTATTTAAAAATATTATTAAAAATTAAACATCTTATTATTCATCCCACAATGGATGTACCTTATTAGATATTAACGCTACTGAAATATAGAATTATTTTTTTCATTTACATTCTTTAAAAGATATTTTCTGATGTCCTTATCAATATTCTATAGTCTTCTGTAAAATATATAATTCCCTATTGGTAAATATTATTTGATTGTCATACGATATTAGATAAAATTAGATATACTGTAAGTCTACGACACATAATATTCCACTGTTTGTATTGTGCGTTAATTTTTACTTAATTTATAATTTAATTTTATCAGTAATTTTATAATTATATTTTATTTTATTAAGAAAAATAAGTTAAAGTTACTTACTTTATAAAAAATTATATTCGAGGTATTATATTATTTAGTAATTTTATGGATCTATTAATAGCAATTATAACACATTTCTTCACTTTTGTCTTAAGACTTATCTTTGGCTTATATTTCATTTCCTAAAATACATTTGGCTTCACTTTTTTTATATATAATTTGCTTTTTTCCAAAAAAGTATGAATTATAATCAATAGTTCAAGGTATATGCACACATTATTAGGGAGGGGGTGGGGAGAGAACTAAGGAGGATGCTATTATTAGCTTAAAATGATATTCACAAAAAGTGATAAATTTCTGAAAGGGGTCCCTTGCCCCACCCCCCTTACCCTAGCTACGCCTATGGAAAAAAGGGAAAAAAGCAGACTATTTAGTTTAAGGTTAGGAAATATCATGTAGAGGGTTATATTGTTAATGTTAAGATTGTTTTTTTAAGAATAATGAAAAAAAGAAAAGATTAATTAAGTAAGGTTAGGGAAAAAATAATATAGATTATTATATTATAACGATAAAAGGGGAAATTATTTATAGTGATTTAGCTATATTATAAATAGTTGTTAATAGGTAATTTAGACAGGAAAAAAGAATGCATATATATAAATTGAGTGATTTAAGGAAGGAAAAAATAGGGGTGAGTTATTTTTAGTGATTGGATATATATAAAGTTACTTGATATTTTTAATTTATGGGAAAATTATATGTAGATTATTATTATAAATTATGACAAGGAAATTGTAGGATTGTAGAGGTGATAAAAAAATATAGTGATATATAGGGATCCAAATTAGTATTTGATTGAGTGTCTTGTAAAAAATTTATTTTTGTAGTAATGGTGAGGATAATATGTAAGATTGATAAAGAAATCTATAAATAAAGATATGATTAAATGAAGACCTGATTCTTGAGGTAGAAAGAAACATTATATCATAAATAGTGATATGTGATTTATATATTATGTATATATAAATAAGTTTCTTCATATAAATTTTATCGCTTCATTAAAAAGCAGACGATCCTGAGAGATCTTTAGTATCAAACCAAAAGTATTATTTCAATTATGCATTTGAATATCTTGGCCTTTTGAAAAAATTACGTAATACGTGATAAAAGCGTTTTCGCCCTCTGGTTGTGGATACAACAGAGCTACGCTAGGTTTTCCTCAAAAATCCATCAAACTGGAATCTTAATTAAGGGGAGAAAAATGAGCCCTTCACACGTTTGTGGGCAAGCCGCACGTACTTGTACGCGCAACAGTCCGAGAACTGTTGCTTAAACGTCTATAGGCTAATAAACAAAAAGAAATGGGCAAAACAAAAGCCTATACCCAAGAACTGCAAAAATAATTTAATTACTTTAAGGGTGGGTGGTGGCTAATTTTAAGTTTAACATCTAATGTAAGCCTTGATAATTACTATCAATAATTGAGAATGTGTTCATATCAATTGAGATTAGAATTTATTCATGAAAATAAGAAAAAGCTAATGGGTTTACCGCAAATTGTTTAAATAGGTGAAAATTCCAGTGAATAGGCAAAAACTAGTCAGTAATAGGTTTATGACTATCCAGCAACGAACACCACACAACAAAGGTTTTTTTTTTCTTTTTCCAGAGAAACAAAATACTCTATGGAGTGGAGTGATAGATAGATTATATAGCGAAAAAGGTCTTTGATAATGATAAAGATATGAGAGAAAGGAACTATGACGCAAAAATAGGAACCAGCTCCGTAAGTTTTAAGAAATGGAAAAGTAATTGTTGGCCAGGATCAACAAAAGGCATTATGGCTTGATTGTTATATGATAGTCTATCACTCACGGAAAGACTCTACCAACAAACATAATTACAAAACATCGCCACCCCCCCCCTGTCGACTGGTTTCTCCATAAATGAAATAACAAGTGGTCAAAGACTAAGAAAAAACAAAGCTCCGGGGCTAGATAATATCACAGCAGAAAAACCAAAAATAGCACCTATAACAATATCGCTACCTATTTGCCCTCTTTCAATAAAATATGGAAGAGCGGAACTACTGCAGTGGGATGGAACAAATCCTACCTAAGTAACTACCCAAAAAACTAAGACCACAAAAATTAAAGGGTTATTGAGCTATAGCCATCACATCCTGTAGCATGGAAAAGAAATTTTTTGGGTTCACTCAAAAAACCACAAGCGTATCACCTACACCGAATCCCCCCCCCCCCCAAAAAAATACATAAGTATATACAGGCCAAGAAAAGAAAATACAGGAGCCAAAAATTAATTCAGAAAAATAATCATGCAGAGAAAGTAAGTACAAACCCCTGTTGTAAATGTTAGATTGAATTTGCATAAAGATTTCTGTTGGATTTTGTTGTACTTTATATGTAATTTGCATAAAGAATTCTTGTGGATTTATTGTTGTAACGCGTGATTTAAAGATTATATTTGAATAGTTATGATTAGTTATAAGAAGATTGAAAAGAGTATAAAAAGGCAAAATTTTTACGATACAAACAATCTTTGATTTTTTTTAAATTATTAATTTTTTTAATTATATTTTATTTTATTTTATTTTATGTTCTTTTTTTATGATTTTTACTATTATAATTTTGAATAAAGACTTAAAGTTGATTTTATGATTTCGTGATTCCTAATTATTATTAAATTCCTTTTTATATATATATTTGTTTCTATTTTTATATTTAGGTTTTGATGCACAATGACAAACTTGTCGTTGTGACAATGGTGTTGGAGAGCGGAGGAGACCGGCCCTTTACAACTTTCATTCTAATGCAAATCACGCATTGTGATCGGTGGGACAACAAGGAGATGTGTCAAACTGTATTCTAATACAAAAAAAAAATTCCAGAAGAACGTAAGAAAAATATGTAAATAAAGATGAAAAGGAAAAATTATGTTGTTAAGATTATGTTTAGTAGGAATATAAAATCTAAAATTAAAGACAAAGGTAACATTCATAGTAGAAAGATATAATTGTGTTTAGTTATTTAAAGGTGATAATTAGGAATTTTATATTTAAAAGTTACTGGTAAACTAAAAACCATTGGAATTTTGAAACTAATAAAGACTATGATATTTTAGATTTTAGAATTATTATCAAGTGATCACTAGAAATAACTTTGACAAAGAAATAGAAACATAAATTGCGAAAGTTAATATTTAACTAATAGGTTGCTGAGATATAATAATTAAAAAATTCGGTGAATAAGATTAGAATATAACTTTATTGTTAGGAAATAGTTGATTAAATTCTTATTGAAGATTTACGTTTAACTTTTATTTTAAGGGCTGCGAGAGATAAAACAGCCTCAAGGATTAATGTGAATTAGTATATTAGGTTGTAGATTAACCAAAAAATCTTCATAGAGAGAATCGGCTTTTCGTCATTAGAAAATTTATGCCGCAATCGAGCTCAATTTGAGATCGGATTTTTATTTTGAATCATGAATAAGATTTAAGAAGAATCATACAATATTATTCTAATAATACAAAAGGAAAAACATGCTTTAGAAATATACATATCAGTTTTCAACAACGGTTGTGCGAAAAATTATAATGATTAGATTTCATAAGTTCTTCAAAGACGTGGGGTGAAAACCATAGTGATTAGAATTAAGAGGTTGTTCATAAACGTAAGTATGAAAACTTTTATGATTAGATGTCATTGATTTCTCAACAACGTATGTATGAAAAGAGATTTATATATTTCAGCAGTTTTTTTTAAAGACTTGAGTGTCAAAGAGTACATGAGGAAATAAATACACAATGATAATTGTTTTAGGTTTTGATATATATTTTAGAATAGGATTTTTAGATATAAATTTAGTATAGACATGGCTGAAAAGAAGATGAGGATCAATAGCTAAAGGATGAGTACAAGTAAATTTTTCAATGAAAATATGGGTCTAGGCTTCATTAAGGGGAGAGGGGTGATAGAATTTGATATATTTATATAATTTATTATATTTTGCTACGTATTATAAATTTAAGATTTAGTATAATTTACGCCATTTATTAAAGGCAGAATTAGTTTAGAGGAGATAAATGTAGACATTAGGATAAGGTTGGTATAATTATATATTTTATTAGTATATTTGTATTAGGTAGTTTATAATTGAGAATAAATATAAGAAAGTGATAAAATATTTCAGAAGTTATTTAAATAGATTATTTTAGGTAGAAGTAGATTAGATGTGATTACCCGATATCTCAGCAAGGGTAGACTGTCGTAGAAGACCCAGAAGTCTGAAAGATAGATACGATTACAAGAATTAGAGGCAACAACCAATCAATTACAAGAGAAAGGGGAAAACAAGCAAATTGATAGAAAGTAGGGTCAAGACGTTATGCTGCAATCGTTAATCGCTGACCAATAATAGCCAATTATTACCGAGACTTTAGTCTTGATAGGAAACAAGCTACGATAAATTGTAAAAAAGATTAAGACAGACTAGCAAAAAAACAAGAGAGGAAAAGAAACTGGATGTCATCGATAATCGTTATCAATCGTGGATAGTGGAAAACAGGCGTGTATCAAGTTCGTAGTGGCTTACAGCGATAAAAAGCTGATCGTTTCACAGGGTGACAAGCGACAGATAGAATTCAAAAATTTCAAGCGACAGAGCCTTCGTTAGAACTTAGAAGACAGCAAAAATTAAGAAGAATAAGTCGAGATCGAGAGAAGATTGATCATTCGCAGAATGTTGGGTCTAATTTAAGTAGGGAGGTATTGTAAATGTTAGATTGAATTTGCATAAAGATTTCTGTTGGATTTTGTTGTACTTTATATGTAATTTGCATAAAGAATTCTTGTGGATTTATTGTTATAACGGGTGATTTAAAGATTATATTTGAATAGTTATGATTAGTTATAAGAAGATTGAAAAGAGTATAAAAAGGCAAAATTTTTACGATACAAACAATCTTTGATTTTTTTAAAATTATTAATTTTTTTAATTACATTTTATTTTATTTTATTTTATGTTCTTTTTTTATGATTTTTACTATTATAATTTTGAATAAAGACTTAAAGTTGATTTTATGATTTCGTGATTCCTAATTATTATTAAATTCCTTTTTATATATATATTTGTTTCTATTTTTATATTTAGGTTTTGATGCACAATGACAAACCTGTCGTTGTGACAACCCCCTTCTACTTTACATTTGTAAATTATAGCAGAGCTATTGATAATGTTAACCATGCAGCTTCGTTGTCAGAAAAGGGAAGACCCCAACATCTTCCAGATCCAGAAAACCACTAATACATGTTTGGATGCTTCGAAATCAATGACGAAGAAAATCCCCTACCTCCAAGGTAAAAAAGGAGTAAAACAAGGCTAAACTCTTGCCACTCCTAAATAAATAAAAACAAAACAGAAAGAGAAAGAGACACTGGCACGACCAATGTATTATATGTAGACTCCAATTTAGATGTAATGTTTTGAAAAAAAGAAAGTTAAAGACGTTAAATCTAGTTAACTAGCAATAATAAAGAAAAATATTGAAATAAATTTTTTAAAAAAACAGTTTTCCCCCTTATTTTTTCCAAGAAAAACAAGTAACCACTTCAAAAACTTATAGTTAGAACAGGGTAATGTAGTCACAATGTATTTAGGAAATATACTTAATAATAAAAATAGTTGCGAAGAAGAAGAAAAACTAGAATACAGAGGCGAGTGGAAACTTTTAAACGTATACAAAAAGTATGGAAGATAAGAGAGAAATCGGTATTTTCTAGACTGAGGGCACATCCACTATTCCTATATTAGTCTATGGAAGGAGAAACCAAAGAAACTGGGGAAGAAAAAAATAAATAAAAAATAAATTAAAAAAATAAAATAAAAGAAATAGATGACTATAAACAAATAAATGTCTCATAAACAAAAGAGGATACCCTCTACCCCAGAAACATTTCGAACTCAAAAACTATGGAAAAATACAAAACATACCCAAGAACTAAGTTAAAAAGAGCCAAAGATTAATTCTAGCCCACATAAGAAACGCAAATCACAAACTATTTCTCAAATGCCATTAATATATCTTAACTCATATAATGGGAAATGTATAGAAGTACAACAACACCTAAGACATTGTATATGTAATTAAAAATATGGGACGGACTGATTTAAATTACTACATTAAGTCAATAAGAGAAATAAAAGCTAATGTCAGTGAAGTAAGTAATTCACAGAAAAGGTGAAAGACAAAGTCAGGAGGTAAATAACCTGAAATACAGAAATAAAAAAATTAAAAAATGAAAAAATTATGAGAGGTTTAGGTAGTTCGATTTAATTTTTAGTAATTTCTTTATAGATTTTTTGTTTTTATTTAGCCTTAAGAACTGCTTCAAATTTAAGTTTAGATCCATTATGTCCTTCAAGGCTCTGTAGAACCATAATGTCTTATATTTGCAATATGTTTTCCCATTAAAGGAGTATAACCAATTAATGGCATCGATAACGAGGCTATTGTTACTATGGTTTCTCAAAATATGGGCAAAGAAAGTAAGACGCTTCTTTTTTAAAGACACGTGAACTTGGGTATGGTTAGACATCTTCCAAAGGTTTTCATTTAGATAATATTAGGGTAGAAAATTCCATTTATTATTCTTAGGCATTTATTTACAAACGTTTGTAATTACCTAGTTTCGGTCTTCGTAATCTCCCATGTATCACCACCTTAAAAGAGAATCATGGTTGAGTTGAAAATACGGAGTCTTGTGAAAACGGATATCTCTCTAGCTTTCCACAGTTTAAAAAATTTATAAAAAGCCGCCCTAGCATTTTGTATACGAATTTTTAGTTCCTCTTTGCAACTACCTTTATTGTCAATGGTTACACCTAGATATTTAAAGGATTTCACCACCTTAACCAACTTTCCCCCAACCACCAAATTATTCAGAAGAGGCGCCTGAGACGAGGGCATTTTCACAATTTTATCAAAGTTAATAACCAAGCCAACCTTAAAACTAAAGGAGTTCAATATAAAGATCAAATTTTGGGTTTCTTCCAAACTTTTTGTTATCAATACTATGTCATCAGCCTAACATATCACCATATTTTCCAAGAAGAACGACTGACTGGACCTTAATTCTAAGAGATTCGCAGTAGCCAGCGTATCTACTATGATTTTATTCATAAGTATATTAAACAATAGCGGGGAAAGAACACACCCTTGTTTTACTCCTTTTTTTGTCCTAAAAGATGGAGAAACCTTATTATTGATTTTTAAGGAGGCAAAAAGACTACTATAATGTGTTTTAAGGATCCTTATAATATTAGAGTCAATGCCACATTCGGTTAAAATCTTCCAAAGCGCATCATGGTAACATTATAAAAACACGTTTTCGATAAAAATAAAGTAAAAAGGTAATTTATACTTCTCACATTTCTGCATTATAATCTTCAAAGCTAATATTGGTTCGTTTATATTTCTACGCGGACGATAAGCACAAATGTATTTAGAAAAAAGGTTTGGTGTAGAAGAAAGAATGCGGTTTTTTAAAATAACCATAAAAACTTTTGATGCAATAGACGTGAGAGCGATGGCTCTATAATCCTTGAATTTAGATAGATTTGGAATTTTCGGGAAGTTGCAAAAGATAGTCCTATTCCAATCCGCTGGCATCATCCCAATAAACCATATCTTGTTAAACAAAGGCAGTAAGAACCGAGAGATCGCTAAGGGAGCTGCTTTCAGATGTTCTCCTTAATGTTATCCGTACCCGGAGATTTATTATTCCTAAGCTTCTTAATAGCGGCCACAATTTCAGCCAATGAAAAGTTTGCGTCCAATTGTCCAACACTTTGACTAGTGGATGGGATTAAAGTAGGCCTCCTAGAATCAAAGACTCCCATATAGTGATCCAGCCATAACGCCATCTGTTCGTCGGGGTCAGTAATTAACTTATTATTATCCAGCCTTATATGGAAGTGTCTTGAACACTTTGGCTTTACAAAAGTAATTTAGTTTCTTGTAGGCGTCGAAAGTTCTATTCTCCCTCATATCCCTGTCTATCTCAAAAGCCTTTTTAGCAATAAAAATCCTTCTATCTCTCCTTAGGAGTCTATGAATTGAGGTCCATAAATGACCATCGCGCTCTCCTTGTAGCTTGAGTCTATTATGCGAATGGTGTCATCGGATAGCCATTCCTGTCTTGGTGGAGAATTGTTGATGTTAGGGAGATGATTGCAGGCATCAAACAAGTTGTTTTTGAAAGACGCCCAACATTCTTCAACAGACTGAGACTCCGATGAAGATAAGAAAGTTGCCTCCCTATCATTTAAGATTAGATCGAGCTGTAGTTTAACTGCAGGACGTTGCAGGTGTGTTGCATTCCTTTTCCAGGAAAGGTATCTAGGCTGGGGTTGAAGAGAAGGACGCCCGAGAGTTTCCCCATAAATTTCTCACAGTAATATTGGCTCTGATTAAGTTATGATCAGAAATATTAATATTAGGCATTGCTTTTACATCGATGAACCAGCTATGAATGTTTGAGATGATAAAATCGATCTGAGATTTAGTATTATTTCTTCTGAAGGTTAGGGTGTTAGATTCGCTGTGTGAAAAGAAAGTATTTTCAACCTTGAGGTTTATACTCCTTCACATCTCCAATTACTTCCTACTGTCATCACTGTTTAATTGAGAGAGAGCTGCATTCCCAATTACCCCATCTCTAATAAAGGAGTCATCTTTTCCGATCCTAGTATTTAAGTCCCCAAGGATTATCAAAATACGACTTCTTGGAAGAGAGTTAACAATGTTTTCGAGGTCATCAAGGAATGCGAGCCGTTCGTTTCTTCTATGCGGAGCATAGACATTAACTAAGATTGTTTGTCTGAAGCAGGTATTCAGGTATAGTAAACAGCATCTCTCCGAAATGGGCTCAAATTTATCCACGTATTTGCATAATCTTTTGCTGATAAAGAAAGCAACCCCCGACCAATGATTGGAAGTGGTGCCAGAACTATACATTTCAAAGTTATTAAAGGTAGCCATATTATTATCTTTTGAGTGGGTCTCCTGTATCGCTATCACATCCATTTTTTCGTCGACCATGAGTCTTAGAAAAATCGTTAATTTACTCATTAAACCATTAATATTAAGCGAGGATATGATAAAATTTCCTTTCAAACCACTCGGGCGCTCCAAAATTAACATTTGTCAGACGAATGTATGTATGATTTATCATGTATTAAATTTTTGATATTTATGTGCATGAACAGGGTTGCCAAGTCAAAATTTTCAAATTGCGGGAGAAATTTAGTATTATGCGGGAGAAATATGAAAATTGCGGTAGAAATATAAAAATTGCTAAAAAAAAATTTTTGCCGGCCAAAGGCCCGCAAAGTGCCCGCCTTCGGCCGAGATTTTGAATTTACTTAATTATCCACCTATTATCTTTTAAAATTAGTTTATATAAATACAAAGTCGGTAATTATTTTTCAAAATAAAATAACATCTTGATTTATTAAAATATATTAATTTATAAAAAAACCAACGATCTTTTTTAAATATAAAAGAATGTAAACAAGATAAAATTTTATAAAAAAAACGATTTTAATTTTACAATTAAAAATATATTTTATGCGAATGTCCCGCAAAACGACGGCAATTGGAAATCTACCGTGTGTGTGTATAACATTATAGGGATAGGCGCTTAATTATCACGTATCACGTTTAAATAGGTAGTACTCCATAAATAAGAAATAATACAGATACAACTACTGCGGCAATTATAATCACTTATCTTGTAGTACAATATTCACAGAGATACTTATCAACACAGTGTTGGTAGAATCTATTTCCCATAATATTTAACGACTCTAATATGAAAAAAATGAGCAAGGCTATAATCAATGTTTTAGGACCTAAATCCAGGAGGTCAATTGACGATTTGAAAGATGGGCATACATATGCAATTCTAACAGATGCATCTAATAAGAAAAATATTCTCCGCTATTTCAACAAAATTAAGGTCGTTTCAATAAAATTATTAAATTTTTTCCCCTCAAATAATGAAAAATCCCAAGACAATTGCAGATTCGAGATTATCAATAAATTGCATGTCAACTTTCTGATCTGATAATGCCTCAGTGAATTTGGTAAAAGCAGAGTGTATTTACAGAATTGAGTCAGCGCAATGTTTGTTGCGATATGTTCCTAATACCCGCCATAGATAGAATTTTAAAATTTTATAAACCTTTAAATAAATATTTCTTAAATAAAGATTATAAAAGCTGTCCTAACATTTGGAAAATTTTTTCCAATAATGTATGGCAGAGGTATATTTAGGAATGATTTCACATGTAGGAAATCTACTACATGCTGTTAATGTGTAGTTGCAATCAGAAGAACTTAACAAAGATTCACAAAATTATGCTGCAGATGTATTCATCTTTACAGTTAAAAATTGACAATAAATTTTATGGCGCCATTGCTAAAACTTTATTATATTTTATTTGAGATTTAAATAATAGAACTAAATGTTTAGCGTCGCTTATGAGATATTTATAAAATTCCTGGCATGACATATTATATATTTGTTTAACCATTAGCTCGGCCTCTAATGTTGTTAAAGCATTCCGATTTCTCTCCTTTTTCCAGACAGTCCTCATCAAGCTAAAAATGCGCTCGGATGAGGCATTAGAATTAAGTAAGGAGAAGACATACTCGCATATTTTTCCCAAGCATGGAGATTTATCGTTATTACGAAAAAATTCTACCCATTTCTCCTCTGCTTTTAGACCATCTAACTTTAAGTATTTTGGCGAATCATAAAAATAGAGACAATTACAATCTCCTCAAACACGACATCAATGTCTTTCAGTATTTTTAATATATTTATTAAATTATAAATACCATCAATTGATGGTTTCTGTTCCAAGGTCATAATATCTATACATTTGTAAATAGAGTTATGTAAATATTCTAAAATTGTCTTAATAAAAATATCTGCTACATTTAAAAATGTATTAATTATAGTATTATTTGAACATTTTAATATAATATTTTTAGCAATAGCGCCATAAAATTTATTATCAATTTTTAACTGTAGAGATGAATAGAGCTGTAGCATGATTTTGTGAATTTTTTTTAATAAAGAATATTCTGATTGCAACATTACCAAATATTGTAAGCTTGAACCTAGATTGGGATTTTTGATGTTAAATGTTAGTCTTATGTTAATATTTTTATAAATAAATATATTTTACCCGTAGACTAATTGGTAAATCAGAGATTTCTCCTTCATTAATTATAAATTTAATATCTCTGGGCTTGGTTAATATTGACCCATCTACTGGATTACATTATTTTCATGTTGGTTAATTTCAACAATAGTTTATTTATATTTTTGCCTGATTTCTTTATTTGTCTAGACTAACCCAACCTTAATCCCTCACATTGCTACAAAACATGATGAATCTATTAAAGATAAGCAAAGAAAATAATGACGAATTAACAAACGCCTTGCCCGTTCTAGAGTTACTGGTAGTTAAAATAATAAAGATCTACGCTTGAAATTAACTCCTCTGAAGGTTTATTGTTTTTTTTATCTTATGTTTTATATTTATATGTTTATTTTATTTTCACCCAGTTGCCTCCAAATGATATTTCTATCACCACTACCACAATCCCTATGCCACCTCTGCTTATTTTTTAACAAATATAAGCATTCAATTCCATACTATCATTCACTTTACTAGGAGTTATTATAAATATTACTTTATCCGATTCTCTGAGAAACTTTCATGAATATTTAGAGGAATGTTCAAACTGGAATGTGCAGTACGGCCATTTTCATCAACTTTATTAATGGAAAAATATGCAGTAGTTCTGTCGTGGCCTTTATAACAATTCTTACTACCTTTTTATGGTTGAGTTAACATTGTCGTTCATGATTCTATTTTAGAGGGGGCTACCAATGCTGACATTGACAGAAATATCATTTTGCATTCTTCTTTTACCAGTATCCCAACCCCAAGGCATAGGCATATGCCTCATCTTTATCAGGACGTAATGTGTTTTGTACACTGCTTTGGTAATCCGTCATTACTTTCATCTACAACCCTAAATGATATGAAATTGTACATTTATTATTTCCTCTCCAGACGACCGCCCAGATTTATTTTGTCGCTTTTTCCAACAAAAATAAAAATGTCAACAAGGCTTTGCTCTTAATTTTATAAAATACACAACATAATAATTATTCCTCATTATTTTTTAAAAAAATTACCCTAAATTTAAATGTCAATAAAAAATATATAAATAATTTGCATATAAGTTTCGTTAGTGTTTAATGGCATTTTTGTAATTTAAATAGATAGCATTTTTTTTTACTTAACATAAAAATATAGACAAATAATTTGGGAAATGCAAGACATACCTTAAATTTATCCGAAAAGCTACAAGAACCCTATATAATGAACAACAATTTTTTTATATATAATTTTATTTAATCATATTACCAAAAAGTATAAGAGTCGGTTATTTTTATTTTATTTGTCATGATTCTCTAATAAGTGGTTTGCCCAGGCCTTCCCAGTTTCCCTTAATAGGGAATTCACATGTTTTTTTACATCTTAAACTAATTGGTAAATCAGATATTTCCCCTTCATGTGATGATAAATCAATTAATAATTTAACTATCTCCGAGGTGGGAAAAAATTTTCAAAATTATATTGGATACGACTGGGCTTGGAACCTCAAAATTAATATTAGCTTGCACCTGACATGGGAATATCTTTTACAAATTATTAAGGGTTGAGCTGGGTTTGATAAACTTTTTTATAATTATATGCTTCCTAATATTGTAAGCTTGGACCTGGCATGACATCTATCGTAAAAATGAATAAAAATCTCATTCCCCATCATTTTTGACGGGCTTTCTACTAGTTTTTATATTAAAAACGTTAAAATACTATTGAAAAAATGCATGAAAAATTAAAAAATTGCGGGAGATTTTTGCGGAAGATTTCCAATTGCTGTAGTTTTGCGGGAGTCAAATGTCTGCGTGTAAGCTAAAAAATTGCCGGAGTCTCCCGCTGATGGAGGGAGACAGGGCAACCCTGTGCATGAATGTAGACAAATAAAACTATGGGAGGTTGTTAAAATGGTATCACCCCCTATAACATTATGTCATTGGCATCAAAACGGATATTTTTTATAAAATAAATAAATGTAAGTTTCTTCTAACATTACTTACCTTTAAAATCAAAGACTGCATTAGTTGCAGAGCATATATATGTCCTAAAAAACCATGCAATGAAAGATTATGTATGATTATCCTCTTCTAACATTATTTACCTTTAAAATTAAATACTACATTAGTTGAACAACATATATAGTCCTAACAGACCATGCAATGAAAGATAAGGTATGATATTTTTCTTCTAACATTATTTACCTTTAAAATCAAAGATTACACTAGTTGCAGAGTATATATATATATGTCCTAACAAATATGTATTTAGTGTTGTTAATTTGCTTTGTCTTAAAATTTACGACCCAATTTGGTGCTCAGGCCTGCTCTGAGCCCGAACCTGGAGCATAGACCCGGGGTTCAGACCTGTGATTTAGACCCGTGTTACAGACCCTTGGTTCAGACTCAGAGTTGAGGTGAATGTTATTCCAAATGGTTCAAATAAAAATTATTTACCAAAAATATTGAAACAGCAAAATGCAATAAAATTTTCTGGGGTTAGATAGTAAAGCCCTGCGAACAACTCAGTTTAGGGTTTAAAAAAATTTTAAACGGGACCACCTAGGGCTTATAAATACTAAAAATATAGAATTAAAATGAGTTATTATGTTGGTTAACCGACAGATTTTAGATACGAACTTTCTGACCGGATTTGTTTAATTTTATCGTTATTTTTCAAACACGTATTAATTTTTTTAGACAAGTATATTTGATAACATTAGTTCTTAAATTCGGCAAAATTGAGCTTGAATGGAATAATTAGACTACTTGTGAATCGTTTTATTTATGGGGGCAGTGGGGTTATAAACAAACGTCTTTTTGTTCTGCCTATTCTGAAGTCAAAATATATAAAATCTTTAATTTACACTTTTTATATAGTTTGTGTAAATGCTATAATTGGGTAATGGCTAAATAGATTAACTCGACTCAATCTTTAGGTGCTTTCCGAAGAAAATCCGTTAACATTAAGGCGTTTTAATTTATATTAATTTTTTCCATTGAGCCTCTATCTTTTTTGAAAAAAACCGAAAAGCCAGAGTGATAGTTTTCGTCTAAAAAACTTGGTCTAGTCGATTTTTTAGCCGGCTAAAATTTTATCTGGGTAGTTTAAAATTAAAATTGTCGTAAAATTAAAAAATAATTATTTTAAGTTTTAATTTAAGTTTAATTTTAATTTTTTTTTAAATAATAATGTTTTTCTCAACATTTTCTTTCAAGTTTTTAAAAGTAAATTTAATTATTTTTGTAAACAAATTTTTTTTATCTGAATGGGTTTTATTTTTAATTGAATCTTCAACATGTTTCATTAAATCATCTCAAAACTGAATAATAATAATTAATATACACATAACTTCAAAAATATTAAAAAAACGGAAATTTTATTTTTAAAAATTCATTTTTAAAATTATAGTGAAAGTTAAATTTTATAAAAAAAAAAGCATGCTGATTGTTGTGGTATGGCAAAGTTTAAAAACAATGTGTTCAATAGATATTTATCGATATTATAACTATGAAATTTTGTAAAGTTATAGTAGATATCCTATAAATCCCACAAAAGTTAGAGTAAACTATCTATAAACTAATAATTATATATGTGAATTTAACATAGTTTGGAAGAGAAAAAATGTCTAAATCAAATTGACTCCAATCAATTTAAACAAATATTTAAATGGTTAGAGAATGAGATTAATGTAGAATGAAATAATAAGCAAAGCTTTAGAAGGAAGGAAGGAAGGATATTAACTGATAAAAATAGATGGACAAGTTGTAGATAATGTTAATATGATTTTAAAAATAATTCTATTCAATTTAAGAAAACAAAATTTAGATATGCAACTCAATCAATAAGCAGTATGGAAGTTGAACAATAAGCCATGAATTCTATATAGTGAAATCAATTATGATATTTACAAGACAATTCTAAATGCAAGTAAGAAGAAAAGTTATTATAACCATTCTGAAATAAAGTCATAACTTTTAGCATAAATAAATTATAACTTAAATATTAATTAATCATCACATAAAATACCTTGAAAAATCTATTGAAGAGTACTATAATTATGAATCATCCTTATTTCAATTATATAATCATTATAAAAATCATAATGTTGACTTGTATTTCTACTAAATTATAAATCAATGTGTCTTATTATAAAATTTAATAAACATTATGTTATATATCAATAACGGGTGTTGTATGGACAAGAAAAAATGTTTTATTTATTATAAATTTATCTAAAACTAAAAATGATACAAAAAATAAATATAAAATAAGGTATATATATATATGTATTATAAAAAAACAATTTAACGAAATACATGGTTAAAGGCTAACATGTTTAAAATAAAAGCAATTTAAGTTAAACAAATTTAAAAAGTCAATCTCGATTAACACATTAATTAATTGTTTTATGGATTAAAACTTAAAAGCAATGTCAATTATGACTTTTATAGGAATTGTAATAAATATGTCACATACGAATTACCATATTGATATATATATATTAAAGAAAAGGGAAATTTTAGTTATTAAAATAATAATAATTATAACAATTTTAAGTACAGAGATAATAGTAACAATAATGATATGGGTAAAAACAATGACTGCTCACGATGTGGAAGAACTCACCCCTCTTTTCAATGTTTTGCAACAGGGGTAAAATGTTACAATTGCCAAAAGGTAGGGCACTATGCAAAATACTGTAAGGGACGTAAGCTACATGCTATGCATCAAGATGACAATAAATTAGTAGAAACAGTGCTAAGATAACTGTAAGGATAAATGGAGTACCTATTGAATTTGATTATCATACGGGCGTACAGGTATCGGTAATTGGGAAACAATATTGGGATGAAATTGGCAGACCCAAGCTTGAACCAAAAAAACCTTTGTGAGTTTACGGTAACCAACCGCTGGACTTACTTGGTGAGAATATGGTAAGGGTGCGACTTGAAAAGATAAACAGATCCTTACCGATTGTGGTTACCCGTTTAAATGACATACCATTATTTGGACTACCATGGATACTGGCATTTAATATGTTTATCCCACGAAAAGTTACCATACGAAGTATCACAAGTAAAGATGTTATAACAATCGATAAACAAATTGCTGGTATGACGGCAGAATTTCAGTGTTTTTGATGACAAGCCAGGACGAGTGAAGGATATGGAAGTTAGCATATATTTCAATGAGGCAGCAAGGCCGAAATCATGGCCAGCGCGTAGAGTACCTTTTCCATTACGAAAACCAATTGAAATGGAACTCGATAGATTGGTTAAATCAGGAATATTGAAGGAGATTGAACCAACAAAAACGCGTATGATGTGGGCTACTCCAACAATAAACGTACGCAAAACAAATGGAGAAATCAGGATTTGTGCGGATTTTAAGGTGACATTAAACCCATTTATTTTATACGACTATCATATAATACCAACGGCTGATAATCTTTTGACCAAATTACAAGATGGTTTGAAATTTACGGTAATAGATTTGAAAGATGCTTATTTGCAATTACCAATAAAAGAGAGTTCAAAAGAATACTTAACCATATCAACCCATATTAGTTACTTCTAATATCAATGTATGCGTTTCGGGCTTTTTAGTGCGCCGACCATTTTTCAACGATATATGGACAATTTATTACAGGACTGCCGAATGACTGGAGTATACCTTGACGATATTATCAAAACGGAAAATGATGTAATTTGAATAACGTAAAAAAAGTATTAATGAAATTAAAACAGGTTAGTATGAAGGCAAAATGAGCCAAAATACGTTTTTAAAAAGAATCAGTTTCTTTTCTAGGTTTTGTAATAGATAAAAATGGCATACACCCAGCGAAAAAAAAAATAGATGCTATTCGAAGGATACCAACTCCTAAGAATATACACCAATTACGTTTTAGAACTTGTGAATTATCACGAGTGATTTTTGCCACATCTGCATGGTATCGCCTCTCCACTGCATAAATTAACAAGCATTAAAAGTTCCTGGGGTTGGTCTGACAGGGAATAAGAGGTATTTGATAAAATAAAACAGTTTTCGTCAACAAATAAAACGCTAATTCCGTATTCGCCAAACTTGCCAATTATATTGGAATGTGACGCTTCCAATACTGGTTTTGGAGCTGTGCTGTGTCATTTAGTAAAAAAAGGTGTTAGCAGACCTATCGCTTTTGCTTCGCGAACATTATTGGAGTCAGAGAAAAATTATCCACCAATAGAAAAAGAGGCACGAGCATTTCGGTTTGGAATGGAAAAATTTCATACTTTCATTTTTGAACGAAAATTTATATTGCGAACAGATCAAAAACCCTTGGAAAAATATTTGGTGATAAACGGGAATTACCTAAAATATCCAATAGTCGATTAACGCGCTGGGCATGATAAATGTCCGCATATGATTTTGATATTAAATATCGTCCAGGAAAAGAAAATATAGTAGTTGATACATTATCTAGACTGCCAGTAGAAGGTATAGAGTCAAATAACGATCAAAAACATGCATTAAAAATCAGAGCTATAAATTTGCACGATATAAATATTGGTCAAGTTGAACTTCAGAAAGAAACAAGGAATGATAGATTGCTTAATAAAGTAATTAAAAACATTGAGCGAGGATGAATTACCATATTAATATATATATATATATATATGTAATAAATGAAATAAATGAAATTTATAACTTTCAGTAAAAATTTCCTATATTATAAGGGAACATCAAGGACATATACATTGACATATTGACCCAATTTTTCTTTAAAACAATATTGTCGGATTCGGTTAAGATAAATATACTCCTGAGCAATTTACCAGGCGATTTGTATGAGAGATCTATATGCTCCGACATTGAAATTTTGGACTGTAACTTAATAATGAAAAGACTTAGATATTTGATACCTAGGCAAGATATAAATAATTTAATTAATAATTTAAATCATCCAGGTTTATTATAAGGATGATTAATATAAAAATTATATATAATTATTACAACAATAAAGATCATAATCATAATTATGGCATTAGTAAAATTCATAATCAGAAGAAATTCTATAATAATCATAATTATAATGATGAAAATTTTAGTAATAAAAATTATAATTAGTTTATTATTACAATAATAAAAATCATAATCATAAAAATTGCCATAATAAAAATAAAACTTGTAATAAAATTATTGAAATAAAAGATATTGATTTAGAAAATATTCCTGATTTATTTATCGATGATCATTTTGATCTTTATCAAAAATTTAAAAATGCTAATTTTATAAATATGCAAATTTTTAATGAACTTAAAATACCAAAGGCTATGAATATAAACCGTACTAAACTGATTAAAAATTTATAAATTTTTACTAAAAATTTTAAAATAATTTCAAGACAATTTTTATATCAAAATGTAATAGAAACTTATAAATTAAAAGATATAAATCATGTGATGAAATTTAAAGAAATACTAGTAATTGTAGAAATTAAGGATACAAATAATATTAAAAGTGATAAAATATTTAGGATACATAACACTTTGAATATAATATAACTTAAATCGTACTTAAAGGATGATACTTTTAAGAATAAAAGTATTATGAGAGGTAATGTCAAAACTAAACATCTTAATTTCAGAAAAATTTTTAAGGTGCTATAAGGAGATCATTTTCTAAAAATTTGAGGCTTAAGAAATTATATTTTACAAAAAGCAATCTGAAGAAGAATTATTAACATGGGTGTGAAATTCAACTTTTTTTTGAGGGAAATGTGCATAATAATATTTTATTTGCATATATTAACCTCATGGATTCAAATTATTATTAACATAAACATAAATAAAAATCGATGTATAAAAAAAATGTTTTAACACTAAAACGCGAAAAATAAATTAAACATTAAAAATAATATATAAATATCTTATGATTTATCGTTCCAATATTTATTCAATTTATTCAAATTAATTCTATTCTATATATTATTCCAAATTCCATATATTATTCCAATAATTCAATTATTCTAATATCCAATTTGATCAATTATTATTCCTAATTATTCACGACTTATTGATGATGATAATAATTATGAAAATTGATAATAATAATAACGGATAAACAAGAACGATTTGGACAAACCAACGTACAAACTTAACGATTTAGACAACCATAAAAACTTAAAACATGATTTAGACAAACCAACGTGTGAAATCAAAGGCGATGCAGACAAGCCAACAATAACAATGACTTATGCAACAACGTGAACAGCCAAAACGATAAATTATTTGGACGACAAGCTCTCGATGACAACTTACATTAGACTATGGAGAAAGCTTATAGAAGAGGGAGAATGTTATATAACAGGAATATTAATAAATTAAAATATAGATTAATTATATATTTGGTCATTAAATATTAATAAGTTGAAAATTTATATCACGCACTCATTAAATTATCTTTACTCATTAATATTATTTGTGTATTCTAAAACTATTTTTATATTTTATTCAGGGGTGTCGCTAGCCTTTACAATATCAGGGGGATCAACTAAAAAACCCCTCTAATTTGCGGTCCTTTGGCATGGTTTTATATTAATATATAATACATTTTTAAGATTTACTAACTTGGAACAATTATTCTGAATTTCATATTTTGTCATTTATCATATTTTATTATTTATCATATTATAAATACAAAATAAACTAGCATATAAGTAATTAAAACAATTCAAGACATTTCTAAATTCTATATTTTTTAATATAAAATCTATTTATTACAGTATAAAATAATATTTTCGCTGATAAAGAATTACAAGTGATAAAAAGGTTAATTAATTCATACATATGCCTAAATTGTTATTGGTTTTTTAAAATCGCATAAGGCAATATAATTCTTAGTTACATTGACAAAAGGGCATGAAACTAATATAACTCTCTATTACCATTTTATACAATGTTTATAGAATGGATCAATAAGGAAAAATTTATAGACCTAACCAAATTAACAATTATTAAGAGAATATAAACGACCCACCCAAATCATAGTTAAAGCTTCCTCTTCGATGACACGATGGAAGCTAGATAAGTAATCGAGGAAATTACTGTGAGATATCATATTTCTAAAAGATTATCTTCCATTTTTAATGATATATAAACGACTACACAGTTGATCATTATTGCTTATCAAAAATATGCTCACAACAGCTAGAGTGATAATCTTAAATTACATAGCCACACAAATAATAAATGATGGTTAATTTGCAGTCATAGTCATGACACCCATGATGTTAACATTTATTATGTTAGATAAATTGATAAAACAAAAACACTAAAAATAATTAGAAGAAATTATGCAAATATATTGAAGCCTTGAGTTATTTACATGGCAAGGATGCAATATTAAAAATGAAACATTTTTTAACTATAAAATAAGAACCAGAGATATAATGAAAGCAATTAAGATTTTATATATTATTGTCACACCACCTCTAGTTGGTATATTATATCTTAAAATAATAGTAGTTTGTAATAATATCAAAAATATACTCGTATTAAAAATTTAACTCAACACTGTTTTTCAAAGAAGAAAAAAATAGCTTTCCTAAAAACAAGAAAAAAAAGAAAAGAAAAGATATCGAATTTATTACATCCATTGTGGGATGAATAATAAAATGTTTAATTTTTAATAATATTTTTATATAAATAAATGGCGTTAAAGAATTGAATGTAAATTGTTACTTATATTTATTATCAAAAGCATTTATTAGTAAAATTTATTAAAATATTAACTGTAATATGTTATATAACTGTCAAATATATCTTGGCATTTTACCTAATATTTTAATTAAATATAATATAGAAGATTATAAACTATATGTCTACTTACTTTTTATAAAGAAATCTCTTATACTTATTTGGACCTTGAAAATATTTTAGGAAGAGGCATGATAATTAAATTTAAAAATGAATAATATAGTTGATTAGTAATTTTGAACTCGGCTAATTACTGTTGTAATTGTTGAAAAAGAAGAAATAAATTTAATATAATGCATAAAATGTCAGTTATTTTCTGACAGGGGAATTAAGTTTTTCCTTGGGGGGAAGAAGAGGAGATGATGAGGACATGATGGGTTGAAGGGGAAGGATTCTTTTGTTATCCATTTTGGGATGAAGAGTTTGGATTAATTCGAGAAGATGTCAGCGAGGAACTAATAATGGACCTTTGGGAAATGAAGAATTAGATAATTAGATATTTATGATTTGTAATTTTTTTGATAATGTATAGAGATTGTTGTTGGTGTTTTTTAATAAAGAAAGTTGAGTCGTATTCTTATTCTTATTATTATGAAAGGATGGCTTGTAATAATTACAATATTAAATTTGTTAATTTTCAATTAATAAATGATTATATTGATTTAATTAAGGTTATATAATAATTTAAATATTAAAAGTAGCTTCAACTGTTAATGCTAAATTAATATTTAGTGAGTGATATTAATATTCTATTTTTAACACATAATTTGCTTGCAAGCTGACATAGTGAAAATATAATTTAAATGTATTAATCTAATATAATAATTAAAATAATATTCATTTAATAAAAAATTAGATAGTCTTATTAATTTTTAAATAATACAATTAAATCTATATTACTTAATAGAATTATAAAAGAAATCGTTCAGGGAGCAATCAAAAAAATTTATTTTTAGTTTAAGGTGATATTAAGGAGCCATTAAAAAAAAATTGCTTCAAGGGGCTATTCAAATTTTTCAGGAGGCTCTAGCCCATGTGCCCCCTACTAGTGACGCCATTGATTTTATTACCTTTTTGTTAACTTATTCATTCAAATTATACATGATATATATAGATGCAAAACACTTTTAACTTTTAGACTTATAATTTTTAATTATTTAAAAATAAACAGTTTTACACTTTGTACACTATTTTACAAAATGAGAATTATTTTTCTTAGTTTTCGTAAATCTGAACCCGAGGTCTAAACCACGGGTTTGAACACCGGGTCTGTGTTCTGGGTACGTGCTCAGAGCTAGTTTAGCCGATTTTTAGACCCAAACCCCGGGTCTGCGTTTTCCACAACCAACCAATTAACAACAATACTATTTTTATTTCTTATTTTACAAAGCTATCTTTCAAGATTATGTAATTACTCAGGTTAATGTTTACTACTAATTAAAATAATATTAACACAATCAGTGGTGGCCCCTACACTTTCTGAGGGATGGAAGCAGAATACCCCCTTGAAAAGTACCCCCCCCCCTCGAAAAAATGGCTACTTATCTTTTGACACCCATAAGTTTTAATAATAATTTTTATTGCATCAATCTTTAATATATAATATAAATAATGTAAAAAAATATTATTTTTAAATTAATTATTTAGATAAATTGGGGGGAGGAAAGAATTTATAATTTCATCAATATTTAATTGTTTAAATATTTTTTTCATTGATAAAATTAGATTCCTCTCCTTCATAAAATCTTTTGCCTTTGAAAAAACATCCAAAAATATAGTGTTATTATCTATTAGGATTAAAAAAAATAATTAAAGACAATAAATTAAATTATATTTCTCAAATTAATCAGGCTATCTTTTTCCAAATGAATTTGATTTATTGCGAACCCTATACCCTTCGAAATGGTCTGCAATTTTATATAAGTCAACTTGTTATCAACAATATTTTATACAAAGCACAAAGTGATAAAATAAAATTTTTCTATTCTAAAGACTATATCACTACTCATATTGGAAGTGGCAGGATCTTCAGAATTATTTAAATTTGTTAAAGCTGGCCTCAAGGCATCATATAGTAGAAAAAACTTACAATAGCTTTATATGATGATAGACAGCTTCTATCTAAACAAATAAGATAATATTACCCAGTGGTATTCTTGATCCGTGGAAATCGTTGCGATTTTGTCAGTGCATTACTCTAGCATGCTTTGAACACCTCATATCTTTTAACACCATTAAAATACATATAAATCTCGTTTAATATTCCTAAAACATTTCTCAGTTCTTTTATTGATTGACATAATTGAACAATGATTAAATTTAATCGATGACAATACCATCAAATAAAAGCTGCCTTTGGCGCCTCCTCTCTTATCAAAGCCTGTACTCCATTAATTCTTCCACTCATGTTTGAGACGCTATCATAGCTTTCATTTAGGAATTCAAGGGGTAAATTCATGGAGCCAAGTTTGTAAAATATATGTCTATCAGTCTTTCAACGGGCTTAGGCGTCTCACTATTTTCAACATATATTACTATCAAAGCTATTGCTTCTGATTTCGAAACATCATATGTGCCATCAACTATGATTGAAAAGCACCTGTTAAATTCAATCTCATTTTGAATTTTTTTATAACAATATTTTTCATGGTTTTAATGAGAATATCTATGTTATTATATGATAATAGATTTGAATATAATTTCGTTTTAAATCCATTATTTTTTTTCTCCCTTCTTCTTTCTTTATTTTGTTGTATATACATTTTGAGTACAGGAGAATCTGCGATAAGTTTAATAAGGCCCATCATATTGTCTTCTTGTTGCCTGTTCGCCCATAAGGCATGGTTACGAGATATAATAACCTAAACATCTATTCTTATGATAGAACGGTTATTATTCACACATTCTTTCTGGGATATTATAAATTGTAATATGGAATTTTTATTGTGTGAAAGCCTTTCATAATCGGTCATAATATGTGCCTGTGAAGATTCATCTATATTATAATTTTCCGATGTCCTCACTCGTCATCGCTACGTCATGTCATCATTACGTCATGTCATTGGTACGTATTTTTATTTTTTTTATTTTTTTTATTTGTTGATTTTATTTATTTATTTTATACAAACAGATGATCCAATAACTTAAGTTTTCTATGCTACTGTAGGAGCATATTAAAACCAATTGTCAAATTAATACATTATTTATTAAATATTACAAATTATTAATATTTTAAATAGAAATTCAACTAGGAGTTAACTCATAGATTAATTGGTAAATCAGAGATTTCTCATTCATAAATTATAAATTTAATATTTTCAAACGGTATTTATATATTATTTAAATTATTCTATACTTATTCACAAGGATCCTATTTTTTTTAAAGTTTGCCAATTGATCTCTCCGAACGGTATTTTATTTTATTCCTACCTTATAAAATTAACTTGAGAATTATTTTTTTTTTACTTTAATTGTTCAAATATTGATATATCAGCCATTAATAATGAACAAATGCAAAATACCTTTAGAATATCGTAATAAACTTGATAAGTCCCCCCCCCCATACCAAAAAAAAATTTTTTTTTGATGATATCCCTCTAACTACTAGATATATGCATCTAATATTGACCCATCTACTGGTTTACAGTATTTTAATGTTTGTTTTATTTCAATAATAATGTTTATTTATCTTTATTTGTCTAGGCTAACCCAACCTTAATCCCTCACATTGCTACAAAACATGATGAATCTATTAAAGATAAGCAAATAAAATAATGACGAATAAACAAACGCCTTGCCCGTTCTAGAATGACTGGTAGCCAAAATAATAAAGAACTACGCTTGAAATTAACTCCTCTGGAGGTTTATTTCGTTTTTTTATCTTATGTTTTATATTTATATGTTTATTTTATTTTCACCCAGTTGCCTCCAAATGATATTTCTATCACCACTACCACAATCCCTATGCCACCTCTGCTTATTTTTTAACAAATATAAGCATTCAATTCCATACTATCATTCACTTTACTAGGAGTTATTATAAATATTACTTTATCCGATTCTCTGAGAAACTTTCATGAATATTTAGAGGAATGTTCAAACTGGAATGTGCAGTACGGCCATTTTCATCAACTTTATTAATGGAAAAATATGCAGTAGTTCTGTCGTGGCCTTTATAACAATTCTTACTACCTTTTTATGGTTGAGTTAACATTGTCGTTCATGATTATATTTTAGAGGGGGCTACACAGAAATATCATTTTCCGTTCTTCTTTTACCAGTATCCCAAGGCATAGGCATATGCCTCATCGTTATCAGGACGTAATGTGTTTTGTACACTGCTTTGGTAATCCGTCATTACTTTCATCTACAACCCTAAATGATATGAAATTGTACATTAATTATTTCCTCTCCAGACGACCTTCCAGATTTATTTTGTCGCTTTTTCCATCAAAAATAAAAATGTCAACAAGGATTTGCTCCTAATTTTATCAAATACACAACATAATAATCATTCCTCGTTATTTTTTTAAAAAATTAGCCTAAATTTATATGTCAATAAATAATATTTTCTTAAAAAATATATATATATAATTTGCATGTAAGTTTCATTAGTGTTTAATGGTATTTTTGTAATTTAAATAGATAGAATTTTTTTTACTTAACATAAAAATATAGACAAATAATTTCGGAAATGCAAAACATAATACATTAAATTTATCTGAAAAGCAACAATAACCCTATAGAATAAACAACAATAATTCTGATGGTAAGCGTCCCGATGGCTCTACCATGATCCCTTGGAAGAGGGGGGAATTCCTAACCTGGGATTTCTCATGCACCGATCCCCTTGCCTTTTCCAATATAAATAGAGATGCTCTAGTAGACGCCGAGACGAATAAACTCGCTAAGTATTCGCCATCGCTTCCGGCCAATTACACATTCCTACCACTAATCGCCACGACTCTAACGTCGTTCGGCTCTCATGCCCTGGCCTTCTTTAAAGAGGTGGGGAAACGGATCTCTACTAGGACCGAAGATCCCAACGAGGGTTACTACCTACGCCAAAGATTAGCCCTCAATATAATAAAATCCAATTATCTCAGCTTCATATTCTCAATGACTGATACCCCTTAATCACAGAATCGGCGATGAGAAGAGCAATTAAGAACAAGAGAGGGATATTCAGATGGAAGTCAACAAAAGAACCAAACCCTAATCACAGAATCGGCGATGAGAAAAACAATTAAGAACAAGAGAGGAATATTCAGATGGAAGAAGAAAAACTGAAGGGCAAACTATGAAAACTCATAATTCTTTTAAATCATATGCTCAATTTATTATATTAATTTACTATATATTTATTTATATTATTTAAATAATTTATTATATTAATTTACTATATATTTATTTATATTATTTAAATATATTATTATTTATCCTTAAAAGATATACTAACAAATGTGATTATTTTTTAAATTGACATATTAATGAAATTTACTATTATATTAATCGTTATTATATCATACATTTTAATAATAAATTTATAAAGATATGATTTTTAGTTAATATAATTTCTTAATATATATATATTCTTTAAATTTTGTGATTATTTGAAAAAAAATAATAAAGTTAACAAAATAAAAAATTTATTTTTTAGATATAATTTTAATTGATCATATTACCAAAAAGTATAAGAGTCGGTTATTTTTATTTTATTTATCATGATTCTCTAATAAGTGGTTTGCCCAGGCTTTCTCAGTTTCCCTTAATACGGGATTCACATGTTTTTTTTACATCTTAAACTAATTGGTAAATCAGATATTTTCTCTTGATAAATCAATTAAAAATTTAACTATTTCCGAGGTGGGAAAAAATTTTCAAAATTATATTGGATACGACTGGGCTTGGAACCTCAAAATTAATATTAGCTTGCAACTGACTTGGGAATATCTTTTACAAATTATTAAGGGTTGAGCTGGGCTTGATAAACTTTTTTATAATTATAAGATTTTGGATGCTTCCTAATATTGTGAGCTTGGACCTGGCATGACATCTATCGTAAAAAAAAGAATAAAAATCTCATTCCCTGTCATTTTTGACAGGCTTTCTCCTAGACGATTAAATTTCATGATCATTATCAGAGTCGGATATTATATTTTAACACATTTTCATTATACACTTTTAAAAAATAATTATATTAATAAAAATATTTATTATACCAACAGCATTGAATTTCCACTTTTTATTTCTTTTTCTTAAATTGCGATGTAATCAATGACATATATAAAACCTAGACTGACGATTCATTCATTAAAATGCATTTTTAAGGGTCGAAAGAAAATCAGCTGGACCCGCCATTTTGCTAACACATATAGTATAAAAACTACTATTAAATTGATAACTTGCTTTTTATCTCGATAAACCGGTAATTCTTTAATAAAGTTTGCATCAGATATAGGAATGAATTAGGCTTTCGTTTAAAATTTTAATAATGATTAGTGTAACAAAGATGGCGTCTCCAGCTGATTTGCATTGATGTACACTTTTAATGAATGAATCGTCAGTCTAGGTATTATATATGTCATTGGATGTAATACCTTTTATAAGATAAGTATAAACAATTAAATATTTCATAAAAAAATTACTTTGCTATTTGTCCAATTTTTTTTTTAAAAAGTACCGTTGCCTCGGATCCCCCCCCTCCCTGTTGTAGGGCTACTGATCACAATTCAATAAAAGAAATAATAATACTACATGTAATGACATATTGAAATTATTTTTATATCTATATTATAATTTTCCGATGTCCTCACTACGTCATCGTGACGTCATGTCATCGGTACGTATTTATTTTTATATTTTTTATTTGTTGATTTTATTTATTTATTTTATACAAACAGATGATCCTACCAACAGTGTTAATTTATTTTTAAATAGATAATATTTTTTATTATTTTTAGCGATTATTACTTTTAGCGATTTATCACATTTGATTTTGCAAAAATGGGTAGATATTTATAAACAATACTGCTTGGACGATGGTTCAACAAGTTAATCATTTTCATTGAATTCCTGAAATCGGAGTGCCAGTAATTTAAAAAAAATTCTCTAAATAAGAGGCACTCTAGGATTTTCATGTGAAACAGGCTGAAGGCTATGGATCATACAAGTATATTGTAAATCTTCAGGCAACTAATCCTTATAATTGCTTTATTCACTTATATCTGTTTGTTTTCTGAAGTTTAAATATTTAAATAAGAATATTAAATTAAGTTAATTATACTAAATGTTTTATCTACTTTATAAATTTAGAATAAGAATCTTTAATTAGGTTAAAGCGTTGTGTAAATTTAATCAAGAAAGTGTTAATTAAAAAATAGAAAATTTAAATGCAGGTTGATCTTATGTGGTTCAAAAACATTATGACCAATGTAAACTTGGTTACTCTTTAACACTTACTTTCACTAAGTATCACTAAATATCACAAAATTTCAAGCAACTACTTGATATAAATTGCCTTATTCAATCACATTTCTCTGTTTTGAAAATTTTAAATATTTGAATAAGTCTATTAAATTGTGTTAAATCAAACTGAATTTCTCATCACATTTTCCTGGTTTGAAAATTTTAAATATTTGAATAAGTTTATTAAATTGTGTTAAACTAGACTGAATGTCTCATCTATCTCACAAATTAGATTATGATTTATTAAAATTAAGCCAAACTGTTGTGTAACTAAAATTAATAAATTGATGACTAATAATGATACAATTTAGGATGCTGTATGGTTTTAATTAACACAATGGATTCATTTTAATATAACGGCTACATAGACTTTTATACTACTGAGGAATTTAAGTAATAAATGTTGCTTTTGCTCAACCTTATCTTCTAATATAATCTCCGGAGGAAATCGGAGGAAATGAATAACGAGTGCACTCTTATCTTAAAATAGTAAATTATAAACTTAATAAGGAAATACTTATCGTTAAAATATTATATCTGAAAACAGATAAATTTAAACGTAACGTAGGAATGTAAATAGTTTTATTCTTCCTTTTCCTCCAATTTAAGTCATTTATTTTTGGGTCTATTTCTATAAATGTTCACAAAATAAATCACCCTTATCTTATTTTGTTTCATTCGCATGACTTTTGCGCACAAATAAATATAAAATAATATTTAAGAATATATCTATAAACAAACATAAAATAATTCTGGAAAATGTAAATGAATAGTGAATAATACAAAAGTATCACTTTTTATCTCCTGATAAGACTTAATAATTTAGGCAAGTAATTTTTTAACTTTTTAATTAAATTTATATTATTTTAATCATCCTACCTATTTTTAAGGCTATCCATTTTGTCAGGCTGCACAATATGTCCTTTTAACTCTTATGAATATTTTACCTAACTAACTGAAAAATATATAAAGTACATTTTTAATAAACTAAATTAATATAACAATTTTTAAGGATCCTACTTTTTTAAAAGCTTACCATTTTATAGGATCCAGAGATTTACCTATCTCCAGGTTTGGGAAAAAATTTTGAAAATTACTATGGGTTGGCCAGGCTTGAGAAAAATTTTTATAAAATTATTATGAGTTGGGCTGGGCTTGGGGAAAATTATGAGCTTGGACGTTTGATAATTTTTTTATTATTAACTATGGGTCAGACATTGGCCTAAAACAAGTTATTTTGCAGGCCTGGGCTTGACCTGATCAAAAAACCAAGGCTCATGAAAATCTGATTTTTATTGTATTTTTAAATTCATTATGATTATTTAAATGTTTTATTTCAGTTCTCAACTACCAAAATTATTATGATCTTTCATTCAGCTTGGATGAATTTTTCAAAATTATTATGACTTTGTACTTTACCTGGGATTTTTTTTTAATATTAAATATTATGTATAAATGATCAGTAAATTTGACATATTGGTATTATCAAGTAAAAGCTTTAAATTTATAATTTATTCTTACTCAAACTATAGTATTTAGTCTTAATTTTAATGGATTGAACGTGGCCTGAAGAGGGGAGGGGGTAAAAAGAATAAAATTGGATATAATTTTCAAATAACAGGTAACATCTAGCATAAATATAAGAAGAAAATTCTTATTCCCCGTCATTTTAGACTGGCTATCTACTAGTTTATAATAAATAATACACATAATCATTTACAAAATTTTGACATAAATAATTTTTTTGTGAAATAAATATTGTGGTAATTTAGTAAGATACAGAAATATATACATCCTTAATACCTAAAAATGTGTCTTTTACAGTCCCAAAAATGACAATAATCTATTAATTTGGACCTTCTCTTTTTACTCTCTTATATATCATGCTTATCAACCTAAATTTTTTGTTCCAAGTATCAAGTTATAGCCATGATTTCAATCATGTAAAGCTAACTTCATTCGGTTTAGTTAAATATTTATTGTTAAGTCAGTATAAATAATTCAATATTTAACTTATTTTTCATGTAGGTTTTATATTTTATTTTAATATTAAATTCTCTCGCTTCAAACTTATTTAGAGCTATATTGGACGCCATTTTAGCTCATTTATCTTTTTGGTATTTTTTAATATTCGAAATTGAAAGGGTGGACACAATGACATATAATAATACCTAGACTGACGATTCATTCATTAAAATGCATTTTTAAGCATCGTTAAAAGCAAATCAGCTGGACCCGCCATTTTGGTAATCTTTATAATAATTATTTTCATGTTAAAAACTAATATTAAATTGATAACTTACTTTCTTATTATCTCGATGATCAGGCAATTCTTTAATAAAGTTTGCATCAGATATAATATAAAATTAGGCTCTCGTTTAAAATTTTAATATTTATTACAGTAACCAAGATGGCGTCTCTAGCTGATTTGTATTGATGTACACTTTTAATGAATGAATCGTCAGTCTAGGTATTATTATATGTCATTGGGTGGACACATATTGTTAAAAAGTAATCCCACCCACTTATATTGTAAAGACATTAAATAGTTAGTAAAGGATGTTTTTTATGAAAAAGATAAACTTTTAGAAATATATTCTCTTAACAGCAAATGCAAAATATATTAATTAAATTCTATATAACTAATAGTTTATTATAAAAATATTTTACTGAGATATTATTATTATATTTAAAATTGAAATAAAAATTTAATATACAATTATAAAAAAATATATAAATGAGGAGGCAATATTTTATTTATTCGCTATCCTAATATTTAAGGAAAATAAATTTCAACATAATTTTAAAAGTAGCTTCTTAAATAGCTATTCTACATTTAAAGTTTAGATATAGCGCGCTATTTCTTTAGTAAAATAGTAGCTAAAATAATTGGAAAGTTACCTAAGTTATAGTGAGCTACATTTTAAAAGTAGTTCTAACAGCATTGCTAAAAATCAAATATTCAGCATTTTAAATTTTGACACATGAGAATAATGATCGAAATTAAATTTCGGTATTATATGATAAAAAAAATTAAAACTCGGGGTATAGCAATATAGAGTTATTAAATTGATGGGTTAAGCGGTTTTGCCCAAACCGAGCAAGTTTTGAGCCCAAAAATAGACCCTAGCCCTCCAATCCATTGACACATAAATAAAACCCGATTCGACTAAATTGGCCTATTGAACCTATTTATAATGTCAATTCGTTGGGTTAACAATGGGTAAAAATATATAGATATTTTAACTAATTTGTTTTTAGACGAGTTAAAGATTTTTGATATTAGAAAAATGTTTTGAGACTTTTAGGTACAAATAGAAAATTGGCCCTTCATTTATTTTTTATTTTCCTAACATTAAAAATATAAATTTATTGTGCTAAAGTTTTTGGTATTATAAAGAAGTTCTAAGTCCTTTGGTTCTAGTAATAGATTGGCACTGTCATTATTTTTTACTCCACGAAATAATAAAAAATAAAAAAATTCTAAAAACTTTATGTGATCAGATAAATGTTTTTGATATTAGAAAAAATAATAAGACCTTTGTGTCTAATAAGAAATTGGCACAATTATTTTCTCATTCTCCAAAGAAAATAAAAAAATATATATAAAAAATCAAATATCTGTTTTGAGCTCGGTTAAGAAAAATTGGTATAAGAGAAAATCTCTTAGGTCTTTTGATCTTAAAACAAATTCTCTTATATAATTTCCTACACAAAACAAAATATCAAAAGATTTTAAATAACTATATAAGCCATGTTAAATGTTTTTGATATAGTTATAAGATCGTTGGGATTCGTAAGAAATTGGCACTGTTATTATTATTTTTAGTCTACAAGGGAAATAAAAATATGAATAAAATATTCTGTTTTGAGCTGAGTTAAGCATTAGTAATAGAAACGAGTTTGAATATCCTGAGTATAATAAGGAATTCGACGAACTTATATTCATTTTTAAGATAAAAAATAATGAAAAATTTTTAATTATGTTTTCAATTGGATTATTTTTATATTATAAAGGAGTTCCAAGCAATGATATTATTTTTAATAACTTATTTTTCAAACAAATTATAGGTTTTTATATTGTAAAAGAGTTATAAGACTCCAGGGTATAATAAGAAGTTGTTCCTATTTTTTCCTACTCCTCAGGAAAATATTTCACCCGATTTAAAGGTTTTTAGTATTAGAAAGAAGTGATATTTTTATTTAATGGCATGCAGTTTGTATTTATTTTATAATAAGATAACCAAAGGCGTAGCCAGTGGGTTTGGAGGAATACCCTTCCCCCCCTTCCCCAAAAATATGTCACTTTCTTTTTGTGAATATTATTCTAAGATAATAAAAAATATCTTCCTAAGCTCCCTCCCCACCACCCTCCCCCAAAAATGTATGCATATATTTTAAACAATAATTAGATAGAAAGAATGTAAAAGTCCATAATGTCTTAAACTAAAACTAATGACTATAGTTCATATTTCTTTGGAACATGTATATATAAAAAAAGTGATAAACTATAGATATTATTTAAGATATGAAATATAAGCCAAAGACAAGTCTAAAGAGAAATGACCAATTTTATATATTTACTATTAATGCATTAAAATTATTAAATAATATATAATTTAGTACATTTTAAATCATAATAATAAGTTGTTTTTATAAAAATTAACATACTAGTCTATAAAATTTTCTACCGAGCATCAAATCAAAAATTTTTAACGGGCTGATTAGAGCCAGGCCGAGCTTTGCAGATTTCTAGTTTTTATGCTATTAAATAGTTAATAAACTATATTATAACTAGTTGATAACCCGTCAAAAATGACGGGGGTGAGAATTTTATTCGTTCTTTTACGATAATTCTTTTTACCCCTCCCCCTCCTCCTTCAGGCCAATTCCAACCCATTAAGACTAAGAGTGATGAATTGTCTTTTTTATTCAATGATTGATGAATAATATATTTTACCTTTATTTGATGATGGATGAATCAGAAATTTTCCTATTTTATGAGATGTGATTTCGAAATTTATATTTTAAATTACAAAAATGAATAAAAATGAAAAAATATCTCATATTAGCATCACACTGATCACTAGTGTTGTTAAAACGCCGCGAGTCGCGACCCCGACCCAAAGCTCGGGTCGTTTTATTCGACTCCGACTCTATGCTTGGGTCGTTTTTTTCGACTTCGACCCGAGTTCAAGCCGAAAAAAACGACTTCGACCCAAAATATGGGTCGTTTTTTTCGACTCCGACCCAAGTCCAAGCCGAAAAAAACGACCTCGACCCAAAATATGGGTCGTTTTTTACGACTCCGACTCAAAATTTGGGTTGTATTTTTCGACTCAAACTTGAAATTTGGGTCGTATTTTTCGACTCAAAATTTTGATTTAACATGTCTACAATATATATTTTTATCTATTTCATTTGAAAAAGTTCAAAAATAACCATCATGACAAATGGCACTTTTCTATGGTAAATCTTCACTTAAAAATTTTAAAATATAACTATGATGAATAGTTAATCAGAGCATTATAATTTAAAGAAGTTTTAAGTAACTTTCCTGCCTAAAATATTAATATATACTAAATGTTATTTGACTTTTGGTCGAAAAAAATGATCTAGATATTGGGTTAGGGGTGAAAAAAAGCAACCCTAACTTTAAGTCGTCTTTAAAAAAAAAGATCCATATTTTGGGTCGGATTGAATGAAACGACCCGATGTTTGAGTCTGAGTCAGAAAAACGACCCAAACTTTGAGTTGGAGTCGAAAAATACGACCCAAACTTCAAGTTTGAGTCGAAAAATATGACCCAAACTTCAAGTTTGAGTCGAAAAATACGACCCAAATTTCAAGTTTGAGTCGAAAAATACAACCCAAATTTTGAGTCGGAGTCGTAAAAAACGACCCATATTTTGGGTCGAGGTCGTTTTTTTCGGCTTGGACTTGGGTCGGAGTCGAAAAAAACGACCCATATTTTGGGTCTAAGTCGTTTTTTTCGGCTTGAACTCGGGTCGAAGTCGTAAAAAAACGACCAATACTTTGAGTTGGAGTCAAAAAAAACGACCCAAAATTTGGGTGAGCTCTGTTCGAGCCGACTCGGCTAAGCTGATTAACAACACTACTGATCACCCGTCAAGAATGACGGGGAATTATAATTTGAGATGTGATTTAGAAATTTATATTTAAAATTACAAAAATGAAACAATATCTCTTATTAGCACCCTAAATACTAACATTATTTACCAGAGCTCCTGTTAGTCAGAATTGCTGTTCACTCCCCACCGCGTGAAGGTAGGAGATGGATTTTAGGGGAGCAAAGAAATGAAAAAAAGAAGGAAGAAATAGAAAAAAAGAGACAAAGATATGAATTATAAGAAAATATAATAAATATTTATACTTCAAGAGTTGATGATTATCGGGTTACAACACATATGAATTTGTAGCCATATAAAAAATATAATATAATAAATTTTATAATATATAAAATTTTACCCAAAAAAGGAGATTTAAAATATTTTCAAAATTGAGAGGGATGTAAGAATTTTAAGCATTAGTCGGGTATATCACCGTATCTTGACTTTTATTTGTTAATGTTTTGCCATGGCTCGTAGTTTGCCGTAAATATCCTGAAATACGTGTAAATTGAAATTATAAAGTAGAATTTATCGTTGTTGGTGAGGAAGATGGTTTAGCGATGGTGAAGAAGTTCTCTTTTCTTTGCTCAATGTGGTTTCGTTTTTGAAGATGATGTTATAATTTCCTTGCTCGTAGTTTGCCGTAAATAACCTGAAAAAAAACGTGTAAATTGAAATTATAAAATAGAATTTACTGTTGTTGGTGAGGAAGATGGTTTAGCGATGGTGAAGAACTTCTCTTTTCTTTGCTCAATGTGGTTTCGTTTTTGAAGATGATGTAAAGTTGGTGATTTGATGGTGAATAACAAAGTTGGTGACTTTTTAAATTTCTTACAAATTATGAATTTAAGATTTCATTATATACGATATTTTGTGTGAATGTTTTATCATTTTTTAAAATTTTTCCTTGTTATTCTGATGGCAAAATCATAATTTTCATATTATTTTGAGATTTACATCTAGTAAGAGCCACATATAGTTGTCCATGGGCAAAGACGGGCTCAGGGAGGAATAAGCCTACATGATTAAAAGTTTGTCCTTGACTTTTATTTATTGTAATCACAAAAGCGGGAATTATAGGAAACTGTCGTCTTTTTAAAGTAAATGGTAACTGAGAGTCATTTGGAGCTAGATCTATTCGTGGGAGAAAAACTCGATAACCCTTATTAGTGCCTGTCAATACCTCAGCGTCGATAAAATTAATATGTAAATGTCGTATGATTAAACGGGTACCATTACAAAGTCCTTTCTTTGGGCTCAAGTTGCGTAATAGCATAACAATTGTACCAACCTTAAGTGTTAGCTTGTGAGGTGGCATACCGGATGGAGTTTGTGAATGCAAAAATTCTATTGGAAAATTTATTATATCATCCTTATTATCGCTTTCAATGGAATCTGCACTATAATAATGTTTGATAGGGCCTGAATTTTATTAATGATATCGTTGTTGAGGGTAAGTGCAATTTTATTTTTGGTGGTTAATATTATTTTAGTTGAAAGACTATCTATATCAGCAATTTCTATAGAATTACCATACACACATTTTATTAATGAATCATTTTCAAGCAAATAAGGTGGGATTTCAACACTATTTGTAGGAAGATCAGAATTGCTGCTTGATAGCCTGCCCATCTCCAATTTTAAGTAACCAAGCATTGTAATCAACTTGCTCTGATGGAATACGCATATTATCAATCAAATGTATTATTTTAAAAAGGCTCCATAAATCTGAACTTTTTATACAGGACTCTATAATATACACTTTGGAGCCTTTAGGCACTACTGATAAAGTCTGTCTAAAATCACCACCTAATAAAATAACTTTTCCGCCAAATGGGTGGGAATTTTTCATAATGTCTTTAAGTAATCGGTCAATGCATCGCAAAGCGTGTTTTGTTTAGTCATCATTGTGGCCTCATCAATAATAATCAATTTGCTATTTTTAATATCTAGAGCTAGCGAACTATGTAAATTCATATGGGATGTAGAAGTTTCAAAGATAGGCACAGGTAATTTAAATCCGCTATGGATGGTTCTTCCCCCCTTTAAAAGAATAGAGAATATGCCGGCGGTTGCTAAAGGAAATACAATTTGATTTTTTGCTCTCATATAACACATTAAGGTATTGTAAAGATACGTTTTACCTGAACCTCCAGGGCCATCCACGAAGAAATATCTTTCTGGAATATTTTCTAATTCAATCGCTTGTATAATTAAATCAAAAGCATATTTTTGTAATATGTTTAATTTAGATATACGCTCGATTGATATCGGCAGCTTCAACATGGGCATCATAATGTTGTTTTGGGGGAATTTTGTAGGTGAAGGAAGATCAAACTTTGACAGCATAAACCATGATCAAGAAAAACGCTTTCAATGTCGATTAAAGCCATGTTTATTGCAATTACTTCTGAATATTGACGCAAATAATCTTCAATCATCATAAATCTGAACCTATTCCATAGATATGCAGGATTTTCAGGCTGACAAAAAATGCAGATAAAGGCGAAGTTGTGCGGCATTTTATATATTGATCTCTCTTCTAAGCATGATTCCCACTCTTTATCATCTGATAACAAATTTCTTTTAATAGCTGCCTCTTTAAAAGTACTCATTAAAATTCCATTAATAGTTTTTAAATAATCAAAACTTGTAGCCCCGCAAACATGAAGAAATAATAATCGAAGGAAGAATCATTCACCAGAATTAGGATGAACGGAATACATTCTCGAAATTACATTTAATCGTTTTTTTCTTAGTTTCCAATGGTAATTTGTAAACACATAATGATAAGGTATTTCCCCATAAAGATATTGTCTAGCATCTAGATCTGTCTTATTTAACTCAAACCTTGCCGTTAAAGTAGTATGTTTATTTTCTGATCTCAATAAAGCATCTCTTTCATGTCCAGCAGTGAAATATACTGGCTGTTGTAAAGGTAAATGAATTCCTAAGCGAATAACAGCGTGCGAGCGGTCATGCATATTATTTTCTAATAATCTACACATTGATTCACATGCACTCACATATCGCGCATTTAAATGTGATTTAATTTCGTCATAAATATTTATATTTGAAGCAACATTAATGTCAACATTAGTACAGTCATAGCCCTTATAAATATACTTAAAGATATATTTTACCGATTTAATAGATGTACAAATTTCCACGTTAATATGAGCATTGAATTTTAACATTAGATATCGATTATATGGAATAACATAATGATTATCCGTAGGTTTACCGGAAAGAATTGTAATACCATTATCTCGCCTTTTATAATATGGATACCCATCAATATTTGGTCTTGTTTCCATTTGAAAATCCTTAGGAAATTTTTTGGTACATATGCCATTTTCCATGCAAGGCGATTTGGGGTTAAATATCCCGCAAGGACCATGTATCATAAAATGGGTAACAATCTGAAAAAGTTTAGGTTCGAGAATTTCATCTGGCATTTCGGCACAAACAAATTTATCTATAGCTTGAGATGTTTCAATTTTGCTATCATCGTTTAAAATAATAAGTATATGGGCATGAGGCAAACCTCTTTTTTGGAACTCGATTGTATATATAAAAGCCATAGATTTACCAAATATATTTTTTTTATTTATATCGAACAATAATTCATTTAATTTCAATTTAAAAACACGGGCTATTAAATCTGGCTATCTGCAAGACTTTGCCCGGGAAATAGATTTTCCTTAATTTCACGCCAATTAGGATTGCATGTAAAAGTAATAGACAAATCAGGTTTGCCAAATTTGAGCACAATGGCCATTGCATCGTGATAGCGTTCTCGCATATTTCTTTGAGAACCTTGAAAGGATGATGGTAATATTACTGCTTTACCGGGAATTATATTGTTTGACTTTGTTTCCAAATAGTCCATTAATCCAGAATATTTATCTACTCGTAATTTTGGCTGATTTTGTCTAATAAAATTTAAATTATTCGCCTCGACCTGTAAATAGGAATCAACAATATATTGTTGTGATAATTTCCCAACAAAAAGGATTGGGTTTATTTCATTTTCACGAATTGTTAATCTAAATATTTTAAACTGTAGTAGTGAGATATTTGCCCTTGTACGCCCTGCATCTTCACCCTTTAAATCTGGTTTCCAACCAGGGTCACCAAAAGGAAATAATAGAGGATATACCATTGGATCAAGATTAGGGCTTAATATATTTATATTTATCAGATCACTACCATCAACTCGAGGATAGACCTTGATATCCCGTTCAAATGGGGGTTCACCATCATCATTTGTAAAAATCATAGCTACTTCATCTTATGAGTAAATTTATACCCTAATTTTGCGTAACATATTAATTTACTATGTTATTTATATATTTTTTAAATTATCTATATTATTTTATATAGATAAGCAATATACCTAGGAATCCAATCTTATTTTCTATTTATTTTAGGATAAGTCCATTTCAATTAAATCTAACAGAGAGAGAGAAAGGATCAAATTTAAAAATATAATTTACATCTATACAAACAAAATGATTATATTATTCATTTGCCTCCAACTATTCTCATTTCTAAAAAGGTTTTATATTTTGTTTAATTATTATTTATTGCTATTTAAAATATTAATTTTTTTAAATTTAACTTTTTTGTTTAATTATTATTTATTGCTATTTAAAATATTAATTTTTTTAAATTTAACTTTTTACAAAAGAATAGTTGAAAGCCAATTAGTAATTAAATTATTTTGTTTGAATAGAATAATAGATGTAAATTTTATATTATTGAATTTGATTCTCTGTTGTGAGATATAATTTAAATTGACTTATCTTAAAATAAGTGTATAAAAAAGAATATCATATTTTTTTGAAAAGATAAGATTCCTATGTATAAGAGAATTTATTGTTATTCTTATCTATATAAAATAATATAGATAACTTAATATATAAATAACATAGTAAATTATTATGTCACAAAAAAATAGGGTATAAATTTACTTATAAAAATCTAAAGTCTGATAAAATGAAAAATATATAACTGAGTCATGAAAATTTTTGTATTGGTTAAGGGTTCAATGATAGGTTTGTTAGTGCTTAATAGAACAAATTATTACATATCCTTTATTGGTTGAATTTTAAAAAAAATGAATATTAAATTAAAAAGAATATGGAAAATAAGGTTACCTCTTTTATTGAAAGGATAGGTTATTAGGTGAAAGAGAATTTGTATTTTTTATTGTTATTCATCTATATAGTTAAAATTTACCTATAAAAATTAAAAATTTAAATAGACAGATAAAAGGAAGAATCCATACTTATGACTCATAGATTCTTGAACTTGGTTAAGAGTCAATAGTAGGTTAGGCAGTGCTAATTATATTTAGCCCATCATTGGTAATTTTAATTTATGTGCACAATAAAAAATCATTTGAACTAAATTTAGATTCATTTATTTGCAATTTTAGAAAAATTTTAAAATAACCCCTGATCTTAATAAATATAAATTTCTGAATAAGATCCCATTAAATAAGAAAATTTCTAATTATCCATCATTGAATAAAGGAGAAAATTATTCCCCATTAATCTTGATGGGCTATCAGCTAGTTTAATATATAATGATATCAAATGTTAAATTTATACATAAATTCAAGAATTAAAATAATCTTTAAATAAATATATTATTCCTCTTGTATTTTTCATAATCAATAATATATTTTACAGGCATTTTCAACTGAGCACTTTATAGATTTATAATTAATGGCAAATTTATCAGTAGTTATGCCAAATGTGCATTCAATCACTACTTAACTTATAATGTTTTGCTTCTGGACTGGTATTTTTCATAGGATAAGGTTTCATAGTTTTTTAAGGTGTTTGATATTGGTTTTTCTAACTCTAAAATAATTAAAAATTATTTATTAATATTAAAAATTTACTTTGATATAAAGTGCTTACCATCTAATGAGCCAGGTCAAAATATTTTTGTGCAATCTAAAAATATATTAATATATCTAAATTTATAATACCTTCTCCCAATGTTCTCTAGTTGGAACTGGCATATGAATATCTTTTAAAGTTTTCCATATAGCATCACATACCTCTGGAATGATGGTAACAATGCATTTTGCTTATTCTGATTTTTAACTTGGTTTGTTTTTTCTTATATTGGTAGTTGGGTTTTGTTGAAAAATCCAATAAAAATAATATAATTATATATAAGAACTGAAAAAATTATAGTTGGTTGCTGGATACCATTGCTTTGATATGTGAAGTGAATGAAATGGTAAGTGTATGAATGCTGAGCTTGGTAAGGTGATTACTATTGGACCGATTAAGCTATAATCATTTTTATTGGACAAATATGTTTTAATACAAAACTATTGGCTAAATTTGATTGACGTTTTTTGAGGATTATATATATAGATCTCATACTTATTTGGATTTGGACCTTGAAAATAATTTTAGGAAGAGACATGATAATTAAATTTAAAAATCAATAATATAGTTGATTAGTGATTTTGAACTCGGCTAAAAAATTAAATTATTATTTGTTAACATATATTAAAATTTTTAACTTTGTTTGTTTCTATTGATTTGGGTAGATTAAGATTCTGTTGAATGGTACATTTCGGTAATATGATTCGTAGAATCTAATTTAAATAAATTTATTTGTTAACATAAATTAAAATTTTTAACTTTGTTTGTTTTTATTGATTTAGGTAGATTAAGATTCTGTTGAATGGTACATTTCGATAATATGATTCGTGAAATCTAATTTAAATAAATTTATTTTTTAACATAAATTAAAATTTTTAACTTCGTTTGTTTTTAGTGATTTGGGTAGATTAAGATTCTGTTGAATGGTACATTTCGGTAATATATATCGTGGAATCTAAGTTTAAAAAAATATATTTGATAACATAAATTAAATTTTTTAACTTCGTTTGTTTCTATTGATTTGGGTAGATTAAGAGTCTGTTGAATGGCACATTTCGGCAATATGATTCGTGGAATCTAATTTAAATAAATTTATTTGTTGATATAAATTAAAATTTTTAACTTGATTTGTTTTTATTGATATAGGATCACTGAAAAAATTATACTTAGATATTGTACCAAACCATGTAAAAAATTTTAATTTATATACATTACAAATCATACCTCATTAAATATGAAAATTCTGATTCATTTTGATTTTAGAGAAAATTTCCTATCTTATAAGGTAATTAAAAATTTTAACCTGGTTTGTTTTTATTGATATAATAATTACAAAAAAAAATTATACTTGGTTGTTGGACATTGATGTAGATAGCGTATTCTGATTTATAAAAAATAATATAATTATAAAGAAACTGAAAAAATAATACTTGGTGTTGGACCAAACCAATTTTAAATTTTATACATTACAAATCATACCTCATAAAATAGGAAAATTCTGATCCATTTTGATTTTAGCTAAATTATTTTGTAAAAATAAAACAACCTAAAAAAAGTGGATCCACATTTATTAATTAAGGCCCCTGACCTGATTACTGGTTTCAGATGATAAAGCTAGGTAATTATATATCTTTTAAATTTTAATTTTTTTCTAGATTTATGTTAATTGAGGTTGGCTTTCTTAACTAAATTATTTTGTAAACAAAATAAATCAAAATTGTAAAAAAATTTTTACCTTGTTTTGTTTTCTTTCCATTATTTTGTAACCTATGAAAAAACTTTTCATATATGTGTATTAAATTATATATTATATATATTATCTTTAATCAAAATTGTAAAAAAATTTTTGTTTTCTTTCCATTATTTTGTAACCTATAAAAAAACTTTTTATATATGTGTATTAAATTATATATTATATATATTAATAAGAAATATCTGTAAGATGTAATAGTAGATGAAATTATGGTTTTTTTTGTAATGATATGGTTATAGAGTGATGTGGTATAGTTTTTATGGAAGTGATTTGTGAATGAAAGATTTAGTTTTCACGTTGATTACCATTGATCAAATTTGCTATAATCATTTTGATTGGACAAATAATATTTAAAAGAAAACTATTGGCTAAATTTGATTGACATTTTTTGAGGATTATATATATAGATATTAGAGAGGTATAATTTAAATATATTATCAAATACCAAAAATGATTATTTAAAAGCTATTAAATAAATATTAAAAGATTTTTAGAAATTATTAATATATATTAGATTATAATTAATTTAGTAAAATTTTAAAATAAAATTCCATTTAAAAATATAAAAATGAAATATTTAAATGAATAAAATATATATTATTTGTAAATATTATGCTTTTTAAACAATAATATTCCTTTTATATTATTTTCTGAAGAGGGAAAAGTAGTATTGAATCAATATTCCTATATTTAAAAAATTTTATTTTGCGATATTCGAATTGAAATAGGATATATTATTTAGTGTTTGAAAATATAAGATAGTTGACCCGAGTTTTAACAGTTGATACCGGAATTTAAAATCCTCACTTTTACATATTGAGTCGAGATGGGTAGAAGACCAGCTAGATGGTAAATGTATAAATTTATATATTCTTATATTTTCAAAAAAGTTATCGTTATTGTAAAAATAAACCTTATCCAAAATCAAGGTTTTGCAGAGGTGTGCCAGGTATGATACAAAAGTTTTCAATTAATTTTGTTTTATTTCAGACTCTAAAATAAGGATATACGATATGGGCAAAAAAAGAGCATCAGTTATGGAGTTTCCATTATGTATTCACATGGTTTCAGATGAATATGAACAGTTATCATCTGAAGCCTTAGAAGCAGCTCGTATATCTGCAAATAAATATCTGGTAAATTTTTTTTTCTATTTGAAAATTTTAATTATTATTTAGGTAAAACATTGTGGGAAAGATGCCTTCCATTTAAGAGTGCGTGTTCATCCATATCATGTAATTCGTATCAATAAAATGTTGTCATGTGCAGGAGCTGATAGGTTTTTATTTTTTAATATGATTTGATTTACAATTTCTCTTGCTAAATGATTCTATTACTTTTAAATTCAAAAATATCATATACTTTCATATTAGGCTGCAAACTGGAATGAGGGGAGCTTTTGGTAAACCACTAGGCACAGTTGCAAGAGTGAATATTGGTCAAATTATTATGTCTGTTAGAATAAAAGATCAACATAAAACCCAATCTATTGAGGCTTTGAGGAGAGCTAAATTTAAGTTCCCTGGCAGGCAGAAGGTATAATATTTATTGTAATATTAGAATAATTAAAAACTATTATATATTTTAAAGTTATTTATACATTAAGAATATTTTTTATTTTTAAACAGACTTTAAATACTTATTTTCTTAAATGATCTTTTAGCTTGATTTTATAATCTTCTCATTATTTTAGGGCCTTGAAGGAAAAAAATTTAAGCCATATATTATTTTATACATTAACCAAAATAATGAAAAACTCAAATTTAAATAAAAATGAATTGAAATTCTGATTATTTAAATTCTTATTCTTTATAAGATATTTATGTTACATATATCAGAGGTTTGCACAGGTCAAAATTAGAAGTCATCAAGATCTTTTGGCATTTTCCAGAATTTTGCAAATTGATTCAAAGGAAATAAAAATATGAGTAGCACATAAATATTAAACTCAATTATATGATTTTTGAACTGTTTAATTGATATGATTTAAATATTGAATCATAAAACTTTTCGTTATTTGGATCTTAGGATGGTTTAACATAGGAGAATCCATATAAATAATTTTAGACAGCTTTTTAAAAAAGTACAAAGATATTAATATTTATAATTTATTTTTAAATAATAAATCAAAATATTAGCTTAAAATTCAAAAAAAAATTTAATACACTGGCTGTATTAAAATTTTGTGAAATATCAGATTGCAATACTGCCTTATTTTTTTATCCTTTGTCAGGGTTGGTTAAATTTTTCTTATATATGGGTCAATTTTTTTATTTCTTGGCCCTCAGATGAAGCATTGCAGATCTCTAATGTGCATTATAATTTTACAATAAACTTTTACCTAAATTAACTTTTCAAAAAGTTGGGAAAAACTCCCATAACTACAAAGGTGGGATCTATTTTAACTCAAATTTTAAGACAATCATAGCATCTTTCCTTTTTATTTGATGGAATATGTTTTTCATCATTTATATTGAGAACCTCCCCAATGTTGTTACGTAATAATCTACATATACTAGGGTTCTCAGATCTGCTAATCATATATGGAGTTATCAGTTCCATTGCTAGTAATTTTATAAAATTTTATATTTGATAAGTTATTATCTTTATAAAATATCAGTACATTTATTATTGATATATTTACTATAGTATAAAAAATGGTCAATGGCCATCTATTTGATTTTCTGGATGTAGAATATATGGAGCAGACTTGATCAACTTCAGTTTTTGTTAAATTATAAAACGTTATAATTTCTGGTTTTTTCAACTCACCAATTGATGCATTAATTTTGTTATCATAAAACTACAATCTTAAACTTTTTGGTATGTATGAAATACAGTTGTATTTTCTCTATATGCAAATCTCTATTTTTTATGATTCTCCAAAATATAATGTAGTGTCAGCATTGGAGGAATGGGTATACCACACTTAAAATATGCGAACATGTATTCTCTTTGAAAAATATTACAAAACTTTAATGACTTTGTTATTATATATAAAGTATTTAAGAATTAATGTGGGGGGGGGGAAGGGGATTAACTAAGCCATTTATCACAAACTCAATTTTCAAAATTCTCCAGCAAAATAAAAATTTTCGCCAAATTTTTCTTGCAATTGATCATACATACCCCGTTTAAAAGTCAAAACAAATCTTTTCCTCTTCAGGAATTCTTAGTATTTTATATGCATTAGAAATTAATATTCTTTTAAATTATCACAATTTGTTATCTTGTGATTTATTATAAGTTGTTTTGTTTATCCCATTCAAATTAGTATTTCTGAAATTTACAGTTTTAATTTAAAATAACATATTTAAGTATTTTATTTTCCAAATTTTAACAACTTATTTCTAAATAATAAATCATTTATTTTTATTATAATTATATAACAGACATGTCAAATCCAAATAATCTAATTAGCAGGAAAATAAATAGGTTTTTGTGCTGGGTTTGTGCTTTTTTTGTGCTCATGGTTCATGCTCAGAGCAGGACAGAGCACAAAATTGGGTTGTAAATTTTATGACCAAGCAAATTAACAACTAAGATCATATGCATACATTTTGTCATGAATGTTATTACAAAAATTTACATAATATTTGATGATTATTATTTTTTTATAAAATTATCATTATTCAACATTGATATAAAATATATAATAAAGTTTGCATTTTTTAAATTTTTTTGGTGATAATACTATAATTAAAAGATGGTCCCTAAAATTTTTTATTTTAGGATTAAGATTATGTATTTATAATCAATATTTTTTAAATGTATATTCAAATTTTAATGTTCTGAGATATAACTAATCAATATTTGGGGTAAAAGCCCACCTTTGTTACGGGAGTTTTAAATACTTCTAGAACTTGATGATATTAAATTTTCTATATACTTGCATTATAGTTTTTTTCTCCACAAGAAAAAAAAATTATAAAATTGCAAAATTTTGCGTCACAATATTAACATTAAAAATTTATAAATAAAATATTTTTTTTCAATTTTATATATTAATTTGTAATATACAATAATATTAATTAATAATAAAAAAATTTCTTAATTACAAAGGGACATATTACTACCCTAAACTCAACAAATTGCAAATTTTAAAAAATATCAAATCAATTATCTTGAAATTTGATAGATATTCCTTATAACAAAATATTAAACTACTATAAATCTTCAGGTTTTTTTATTGCCAAGATTATAAATGCTGATAAGTATTATATACCCCACCTTTGTAGTGAAGGATTAAGAAGTATTTATTTTTATATATTAAAGTGTAATTAGAAACAGATGATTTTGACATTGCCAGAAAAGGAATCATTAGAAACAATTTTTTTTAAATAATAGCTGATAATTTTTAAATATTATTTGTAAGGTAATGGTGTCAAATAAGTGGGGTTTCACTCGTTTTACAAAAGAACAATTTCAGTCCCTTATGAAGCAAGGTAGACTCAGGAATGATGGAATTACTGCTCTCTATATGCCAGAACATGGACCTCTTAAAAATTGGAAAGATTTTTCAACCACTTTTATATCAACTGCATGATTTAAAAAATTTCAGGCATTAATTATTGATTATTAACGATGTTTAATATTTTAATTATATGAAAAATAAAATTATCATATAATATGATTGTATTTGATCAGAGTTTGGCATTACTGTGAATATCTATATCTAACATACCTTATCTTCATTTTATTTTTATTTCTTTGGACAAAGATATAGAGGTCATTCCATGTCAAATGAGCAAAAAAATCAAGATTTTCGGCCGACCTCTTTCAATTTCGATAAAAAGTTGTAGACTGGTTATATATGTTCCCATTAGATTATGAACAAAATTTTAGCTCATTAGCAACTATATTAGCAGAGATAATCGGGGTTAAAGGTCCAAAAAACGTCTTTTTTTGCTTTTTACTGATGTTAAATAATTATTTATTAATTTAAAACTAAATATGATCAAATTATGAATCTAATATCAATAGCTAAGTTAATTGATAATTATGGCGAAAATATCAAAGTTAATTTATTTTAAAATATGGGTCATCTTATGGTCAGTTGAAAATTTGAAATTAATATTTCGAAATGTATATGATCTTCTATTTTTTAATTTTTTTAAGAAATATTATCCGTTTACTATTTTTTTAAATAATTTCTTCAACAATTAGCATGGCTGGATATTTATTTAAAAAAATATTGCGGTTTTTATACATAAAAAAATAGATGGCGCTATATATAATAGTTTTAATATGTTAAAATTCATTTTTTTTATTGATTAAAAATATTTTAATGTATTATATATCATAAAATTCGATTATATAACTTTGTAAACCTTATTCCCCTGAGATATTTGCAGGATAAAAATTTTTAATAATTTTTTTAAAATAATTAAAAAATCCGACTAGTACACGAACAAAAAACAAAGGTAGAAAGTCCAGGGTGTAAATTTGGCAAGGATGAAATTAAGAGAGCAGTGAAAAAATGGAAGGTAGCGGGTCAGGGTGGTATCAGATGTTTATAGGTTCTGATTTGGTGATTGAATGGGTAATTAATTAGGCCAATCAACTTGTAACAAGGAACTATTCCCGATGATTGGTGAAGGATTATAGTCATTCATCTATACAAGGGGAAAGGTGATATTTTAGATTACGAGTCTTACAGAACTATTAAACTCTTGGAACATGTAATGAAAGTATTTGAGAAGGTGTTGGAGAAGTGGATAAGGGAAAAATTAAAATTGATGAAATGCAGTTTGTTTTTACAAAAGGGAAAACACGACAATGCAATTTTTGTGATGAGACAAATACAGGAGTATCTTGCGAAGGAAAAGAAACTATTATGCTTTGTTGATTGGAAAAAGCATTTGACATGGTGCCATGTGAAGATGGGCCTTGAAAAAATCAGGTGTGGAAGAATGTTTGGTTATGGCAATGTATATGGGAGCACAAACTGCGGTACAAACGGATGATGGAGATAGTCAGCGTCTACATGACAGAAAATTTGATGGAAGCACAAACCTCCCTACATAATCTACCCTTTCCCCCTAAAAAAATTCAGCAGCCTTCGGATGCGATATTCACCAAACCCCAATGCTATATACCATTTATAATCTCACAACAAAATTTTATTTACATCCTTTCAGGCATATTTAGGCTAGAAAATCAGTCATCAATAAACAAAACCTATGCCAATATTTAGAGTCTTTATTGATCTTCAAACCAGACATCAGCGGAATCAAAAGTTAATGAGTTTTAAGCAAAATAAGGAAAGTGTGAAATTTTTAAGCTGGCGAAACGACTTGAGGATCAATTTCCGAAACTTATACCATTTTATAACCCGTTAATTGATCTTCTATCCCGACAGCAGCGGAATGAACCGTTACTGAGTTATGAGCAAAATAAGAAAGTGTTGGCACTTTGCCAAAACCGAAAGTATAAAAGATCTTGTGAAACTTGGCAATTTTATAGTATCCAATTTGTGCGTTAAAATTCTCCAAACCGGATATCTGTATCACTAACCGTAACCGCGTTATAACCGTTTTAAAACGTGAAGCTGGCCGAATTATTTTTAGAAAGTGAGGATCAATTAAAATTATGCGAAAGTGTAGCCCGTTAATCCTCCAGAATCTTTAAACCATATACCTGCGGAATTAACTGTTAGTGAGTTATGAGCAAAATAAAAAATGTTAGCGCTTTGCCAAAATAAAAAAGATTATATTTTGAAACTTAGCAATTATTTAGTGTTCAATATGTGCATTAATAATCTCCAAATCGGTATCAATAACTGCAACTGTGTTATAACTGTTTTAAAAGCGTGAAGTTATCTTAATTATTTATAAAAAGAGTGAGGTTCAATTACGAAAATTATGCCAACTCTAGTGCGTTTATTGATCCTCCAGAATCTTTAAACCGCACATCAGCGAAATGAACCGTTCGTGAGTTATAGGAAAAATAGAAAAGTATTGTCATTTTGCCAAAATTTAAAATTCGAGCAATCATTTTTTTAGTTAAAGGCAATATTTAGTGCCTTAAATGATCCTCCATATTCTTCAAACGGAATGTCAAAAAAAATAAAAGGAAAGTGAGTTATCAATAATAAATGTTACAAGGTCAAATTTTGGCCTTACAAATTATGGATCAATTAAAGATGAAACTTGTATCATTTTTTGGTGCTCCGTTGATAACAAGTGCTTTAAAAAGTTTAATAGCCGGAATTAAAATGCAAAAGTTAATAACAAAATAAATGGCGATACATCAAATCAAAATTCAGAGCAGCGACAAACATCCTATTTTTGCCATTATTTGTGATTTATAAACTTTTTTATGTGCTTAGTAAATGTTTCAAGGTCAAATTTTTATACAGAAATTGTGGAAGTAAGCCCTATTAATTGTTTACGATTTTGCGAGGCCAATAATAAAGCTTGAAAGGCTATTATGTTTCTCTTATAAAAGTCTATCCCTTTGTTATTGATAGATCTTGACATTTAAAAAAATATATATTCGAAGAATGTAATATTCATTTTGAGTTATACTACAAGTAGCTATCTAGATAAATTATATATTGTTTTATTTAGCCAATATCGGCCTTTATGGCTTTTGTACAATAGTGAAGGAATCGTGAATAATATTATGTGCGAATAGTAATATATTAATCAGTATACGAAACGACAATGATGGTAATTTGTTATAATCGTGGTATAAATATTTATTATGAGCGCGGGGATGTTGTGTTCTAATTAGTATTCGTTAGAATTTTTCGGCTTGAGTATCCTTGGGTATTTCATAGGAGATCTGTTCTTGCAAAAAAAAGTAGATATTATTTCACAAAATTGTAGGGGAGAGCAGGCCTAGTCGGCGTAAGGCACTTGTCAGTTCAGCGGATTATATTTAAAAACCAGACATGTTTACAAATTTAAATTTAATTATATAATAGCATTGAGGCTAAAAAAAATTTATGATAAATGTGTTTTTTAGTTAAAAATCAAAATGTTTTATCACGATAATATTAGGTTAAAATATGAATAGTTTAAAAAAAAATAAAATTGACATTAAATGAAATCAAAAACCATCTTTTCGAAATTTATATATTTTATCCTTTTTTTTTAAGATTGATTCTAGCAGAAGTATTTTTTGCGCCAACAAGCTTTAAACCCGGAGCTTGTAGATTCAATTATGTTATCTCTCATAAGATAATTAATATTTATATTCCATTATTTTCATAGACAATGTATTGATCGAAATATACCATTTATATAAATAATTACAAAATGATAAAATATTTTTTTTAAATTCTAATTCTATTACATTAGCATATAGAATTGCTTTAAATATATAAGAGAAGCCAATTAATACTTATTTAATATTATTACATAAATATTTTATAATATATCATATTTTTAGATATAATTTGATTGATCCCACTAGCCATGAGTCTACCTAATATAATTAATATCTTGTTATATTTAAACTCGATATATAAATATGAAACCTTAAAGACGAATAGCAGAGTTGTTAAAGTAGTCGCTACAAGTAGCGCGCTACTTTTTTTCCAATTATTTATTTTATTAGCGCGCTGCTACTTAACTACTTTTTAAAAATATAATGAATGTAACTATAAACATGAAAAGTTAAATATAATAATTTGCCTAATATTGTGGTGTAAAAACCAATTGATTTTTACCTAAAATACACATATTATCTTAAAAAAATTAAATATTTCACCTCAAATAACGTATACAATGTTATTATATAATTAAATTTGAATTTCTAAACATGTCTGATTTTTAAATAAATCCTCTGAACAGACATGCCCTTAACACCGACTAGCCCTGATCTCTATATATCATGTTTTAATATATTTTTAGAAGGTATTCATTATATCAACAACTAGGGACAGTGGAATCAGAGATAGTCGGATCAATCCTTACAAATATGATTTATTTTATAATATTTATATAATAATATAAAAAAGTATTTATTACCATATATTTATATCAATTCTATATGATAATACAATAGAATTACATTAATGATGATTTTGAAAAAAATTTCACTCTGGTCTCCCCTACATCTATGTCAAAATATTAAAAAATGAGCCCGCCAAACTTATTGGTTCCGGCTAGATAGCCGGTCTACTTTTGCAATTATCTATATACTATATTTGTTACTAGGATTTACATTATCTGTGGAGGAGGGAGGGGGGTGTTATTCTTTACGTAGCAAGAAAATATTCTACTTTTTTAAATTTACATAAATAAGACAAATTATTAAATATTATGATTTATAAGCTAAAATGAAAGTTTCATTAAATTAATGTTTTAAATTAAAATCATATTGATTAAATACAGTGTGAGCAGTTAAAATCATTAGATAAATTTAAATAAAATAAGTGAAATCAAAAAATTCACCTCATTTAACTTTCACCAGGAGATATAAATATAAATAATGATATATTTACTTTTTTCTATATTTCCAAAATATCTAAACAATTGTTTCTGTTTTGAGATGCGTAATTGTAGAGTAGTTTTGGGCTAAAAAAAATTTCTTAGATTTTTCCATATTTGGGCGGCAATTTCTAATTTATTCTTAGAAAAAAGAGATTCAAAATTGGAAGGGGCTCTGCTGGCTGTCTCCCCGGTGCCGCCATTATAACCTTGAATATATATTGTTAAATATAAAATAACATCGCTATTAAAAATATACTATAATAAACAGTGACCTTCAGATATACCATTTGCACGGCCCGGCCCGGCTTTTTTTTAAAAAAAAAATTTCAGGCCCGGCCCGGGTATATTTTAAAAAATTACAATACGGGGCAGGGTCCGGCCTGCATGTCGATAATAAGGTAAATAGACCACATTGTATCAAAAACTGGGACAATTAGAAAAGGTTATACCAAAAAATATTATTAAAATTATAATATAATATCTTATATAATATTTATAATATCTTACTTTATTCAATATAATTTATAATATCTTATATTCGATATAATTTTTATTTTAGCGATATTTTAAAAAAAATTTAATAATGATAATTATAATTATTTAAGAAAAAAAATAATAAAGAATATTCAACCATATTATTGATGATAAATAAATTTCTGTTTATATTAATGGGGGGGAGGGAGGTTTATTTTTATTATAAGTCTTTATGAATAATTTAATATATAAAAAAGTATATAAAAATCATAACTCATTTGTAAATATATTATTTTCATATTTGTTCGTTGTGGCGATAACACAATAGCCCCGAAAAAGCCCTTTTAACATAAAATTGTGTTGCTGGAACCGTAATATAAGATAAAGTTTATATAATTTTGGATATTCAAATTTGTTTGATTCTCTATCTATAAAAACTGATGATTTTTTAGATTAATTAAATACAACATTATTTTCTGTGGAATTATTTTCCCGTGTATTTTTTTTCTGGGGAATAAATTTCCCGGGATTTATTTTCCGGCTATTTTTTCCGGGAAATTATTTTCCTGATATTTTGATCTTTTATATAGACTCATTAAAAATTATTGAAATATATTTATAATTAATTCTATAATCATTTTCTTTTTAATCTCGATAAAAAAAATTAACATAGGGTATAAATTTATTGTATGCCGGAAGGTTTTATTATCAAACAAGACTGGTAGCATAAATGAGGAATGAAAATAATATCAAACAAATTTAATATCAATTTGAATAGCCCAATCTTTAATTTTTTAAAATAAAATTTGAATCAAGCTGTATCTATAATAGTTTTTGAGCAAGATGAGTATTTAAAAATATTTTAAGAATCCTTTCAGATTTTAAACAATTTTAGTGAAATAGAAAATAGTTAAAGATGTTGACCTGGCCAGTCGGCAAGCATGGCCATTTATGCCACTTATCCCCTGCATAATTTTATTTTAACTATTACTAATATAATTTTAGACACAACACCTATTATCGATGATTTTTTGGAATAAATAATATTATTAAAAATCTTTTAGACGCATTTTTTTAAATCCATAAATAAATGAAAATTTTTGTTTCTCTTATATAAAAAAATATATATTAAATTTAATATTGCATTGCCCTCATAAGGTTGAACGATTATTTGATTATAGATTATATTTTCTGATCGACACGCTCTAGATGAGATGACAGTATGGAAATATTATTTTTGGGATGCAGTAAAAAATAAATAAATTTTAAATTTTAGTCATATTTTTTATTTGTTGAAAGAGAGATGCGTAAAAAATATTTTAAAAAATTCAAGGAAGAGCTGCTTGGGTCTCTCCATTGGGATTGATCATTGAATGAGAAGAAAATATAATCTGGGAGTCGTCAATAACTTTGGATGTTTGCTAATTATTAAATAAAGAATATAGTTAAAATTTATATATTTAAAATCTTATTTTTAATAATAATATTTAAAGTATTTTGCTAAAATTTTAACTGATATATAGGAACTGAAATTTATTATTAAAATATATTATATATTATTAACCTCTATACTTTTAGAAAATTATCAAATAAGTAAAATATTAATATTTTAGGTGCAAAATTGCAAAATATTATGGTAAATAAATAAATAAAAAGGCTTAAAATTCAAAAAGAAAATTTTTTTTTTATTATTTGTTTATAGACAGATCTTCTTTTAATTCATTTGTCAGAATAAAATCAACGATAAACATCATAACCTTATTGGATTCGAAAAGAATATAATTCAAGTGATAAAATACCGCTCAAAAATAAAACCCCCTCCCCCTAAAATTAATGTCTACCCCCAAAAAATTAATAACTACCCACCAAAATGGCAATATATTTTGGGGGTATTTGTCTCCTACCCATCCCGGCCATGTAGACACTGGAGATAGTGAAAGCTTTGAAGTGAAGGACTTCATCAAGGATCCGTGCTGAACCCATTATTATTTATCTTACTTTAGGACGTGGTGACTAGAGAAATGCCTGAAGGAATACCTTGAAAGCTGTTGTATTCAGATGATCTTGTATTAATGGCAAACAGTGAGGAAGAATTGAGGGATAAAATTAGTGGTTGGAAGATGGCTATGGAAGCAAAGGGCTTGAAAATGAATTCATCAAAGACAAAGGTAATGATTGGTGGGAACAATCTGAAGAAGGAGGAATCCGGCCACTGGCCTTGTGGTGTATGTGGGAAAGGAGTTGCGAGAAACTCAATCCAGTTCACCAGATGCCAGAAATGAGTGCATACTAGATTATAGGGAAAAAAAGAAATCTGATGTTAGAAAGAATGACATTTATTTGTAGAACCTGCATATGATACATAATACTGATAACGTAGAATGGTGGTTTTGGATATTGGCAATGGGTTAACCCTCAGAAAAGTGGACAAATTTTGTTATGTCGGTGATATTCTAAACGTAGATAGTGGGGTAGTTTCTGCTGTTTTTACAAGGGACAGACAAGCATGAAAGAAGTTCAGAGAGATGTCTATTCTAACAAATAAAAAAGCTCTGATGTTAAAGGGGAAAGTTTACATAAGCTATGTGAGGAATTGTTTAGTTTATGGCTGCGAAACATGGGCAATGAAAGCGACCTACGAAGCCAAATCAGAAAGAACAGAGATAAGGATGATTAGGTGGATGTATGGAGTATCTCTGAGTGAGAAAAACTACCAAGGAATTGCGAGCAAGATTGGGTATAGAAATGATTGAACTGATAATGCGAAGAAATAGGCTAATGGTTTGGACATGTGGAACGTAAGACAAAAGATGACTGGGTAAAGAGATACCTAATTGGAAGTAGGAGTATCAAGACCTGGAGGAAGGCCCAAGATGACCTGGATAAATGTGATAGCGGCGGATTTGGAAAAAGGAATTTTATAAGTATTGATTCTCAAGGCCATCAAAAGTGGAAAAAGAAAGTCAGAGGGAAAACTGGACAACCTAGGTAAACCTGGAAATCGCTTTTAAACGGAGAAGAAGATATATAATAGATATATTGTCCATATTTATATTAATAGTTTGTGATAAAATATCGGAAACTTACAGTGGTATCACTTGTACACCCTAACCCAGATGTGTAAAAAAAACATTTCGGCCTAGCCTGAATTTTAGACAATAAAATTTTCGACAAGGCTTGGATATAAAAGATTTTTTTATGGATTTAAAATTATAGGAAATTGAGATGTAAATGATTATTATATTGGTGCATCTCAGCCGGCCCCTATAATTTCTTTAATTTTTAGATAGGTAAAAAAAAATGAGAAACCGTTTATTTTATCTCGCTAGTTTCCCAATATACAGGGCATCAAAAGCACGAAAAATGGTGAAGTTACGAATCTGTAAATTTTAATTATAGTAAAAATAAATATAATATATCAAATTGTAGAAAAAAAATCTCAAAGGCCTATCACGAGAAATAAAAATTTGAGTCATTAACCTAGCGTTTAATTATTTGCTTTACCCCTGTCTTTAAGCAATAAAGTGAGTTTTTCGAAAAATTTTTTTGCCTTTAGACACTAAATATATTTTCGATGTAAAAACCTTGGTGACGCTATCGGCTCTTACAAAATATGTATTTTTACCAAAAATTGAAAATTTCATTTCCATATAATAGATGGCGCTATACAAAACTACAAATTATATTTATGATTTTATTATTGAATTACCAATAATAAGATATTTTATTTCTTATACTAAAATATTTTTAATTTCTGAGCTATCCATAATCGATCAAATAGACTATTTTTGGCCACACTTTTTAAAATTTCTGGGATTATTTAGATCAGTAAAAAATTAAAGCCGTTCTAACTCGCTAGCACACCTGGTTCCCTAAAGCAGAGCAACAAAGGTGTGGAATTTTTTTTAGCACCTGTAGTGGGTCCGTGAAGTTGGCGGAACAACTTGAGGATCAATTAACAAAACTTATGTCAATATTTAGATTCTTAATTGATCTTCAAACCAGACACCGACGGAATAACTTAGTGAGTTATAAGGAAAGTGTGTAATTTTGAAGCTGGCGGAATGACTTGAGGATCAATTACTGAATCCTATGATATTGTGTAGCCCGTTAATTGATCTTCAATCCGGACAGCAACAGAATGAAACGTTACTGAGTTATAAGCAAAATAAAATTTTTGGCTCTTTGCCAAAATCGAAAATAAAAATGATCATATTTTGAAAGCTCTGTGAAGTTGGTCAAACAATTGAAAGTACTGACGATGAATAATATGCCATTTTTTTGTGCTTCAGTCCATATAGTAGGCGAAGTTAAGGAAAAAAAATTATAAGCAAAAATAAAAACTTTGGTAACTTCATGATTATATGTCGATTGGAAGCACCAATGATGAAACTAATATCATTCTTTAGTGATTCTTTAGTAGAGGTTAGTGCTTCAATCACTTATAACCGAAATTAAGCAAAAGAAGTTATTAACGAAATAAACAAAAAAATGACGGAACACCAAAACAATACCTAGCTCAGCTATAAACATCTATTTTTGCCATTATTTAGTGATTACTTAGTTAGATTAAATTTCCCAATTAGTTAACCGTCTTATATAATCTTTTTTATAAGCTATATAAAGGTTTCAAGGTCAAATTTTGATATGAGAAATTATGGATGCAATAACGATGAAATATATATCATTCTCTAATGCTCCGTTGATAGAGGTAAGTGCTTTAAACAGTTTAGTAGCCGAAATTAAAATAAAAAAGTTTTTAACGAAATAAGCAAAAAAATGGCGACACACCAAAACAAAAACTACAGCAACGACAAACAACCTATCCATTATTTAGTGATCAATTTAGTTAATTTAAATTTCGTATGATTTGGTTAATCGCCTTATAAATTTTCTTTTATAAGCTATATAAATGTTTCAAAATCATAATTGCTCCCGGGCTGGTCTAATAAAATTTTACGAATAATCATGAATTTGAGGCCAATAATAAAGCTTGAAAGGTTATTATGTTTATGTTATAAAAGTGACAAAAATATTGTTGTCTATACGTTTGTTATTAATAGATCTTAACGTTTTTTAATAAATATATGTAAAGAATATAATATTAATTTTGAATTACGTGTTCCTTTTTTATTATATGATCACAATATTTTTTAGTATTTATTTAGAATGTAAAATGATACTAAAATAATCATGTTCATACTATTCATTTTACAATATATTCAAATAATTATTTTAATAGAAATTATTCTTTTTACAATAATTATAATTTCATTTTTTATAAAATATGGAAAATTTGAAAAGCTGGAAACATGTTTATACATGATTTAAATTGACCACCATTTTATCATTAATATAAATGAAAAATGAAAGTGATATAAAATTGGGGGATATAAACATGGTAAAAGTTTAATATAAAACAAATAATAAACAAAATATAAATGCTTTTTAGAAAAAACTCATTTTGATATCTTTCCAATCTCTCAGCCCAACTTGCTTCTCTGTCTATCCGTCTCTTCTATTGCGATGCATCTTTCATTATATATTATTTTAACTTTTTAATAGTTTAATAGTTTAATCTTAGCTTTCTACAAAGATTATATATTATTTTAACTTTAAAATACTTGGGCCGCAAATATCCTATTCAATGTATACTTTATTTTTAAATGATATCAATATTCTCAAATATCATCCATAAAGCTTTCTATAAAGATTATATATAATTTTAACGTTTTAATACTTGGGCCGTAAATATCCAATTCAATGTATACTTTACTGTTAAGATATCAATATTCTCAAATATCATCCAGAAAACTTTCTACAAAGATTATAAAATATTTTAACTTTAAAATACATGGGCTGTAAATATCCCATTCAAAATATCCATGATCTAATATCTTCCAACTAGCTATCTAGAAGGATTATATATTATTTTAACTTTTTTAATACTTGGGTCGGAAATATCCCATTCAATGTATACATTAGTGTTTAAATGATATCAATATTCTCATCATCTAGAAAGCTTTCTACAATGATTATATATTACAGGGTTTCCCATCCAAAAAAGGAAAAGTCCCAATCAAAAAAGGAAAAGGTTCAATCAAAAAAGGAAAAGTGTCAAACAAAAAAGGAAAAAGTTCAATCAAAAAATGAAAAGGTCCGGTCAAAAAAGGAAAATTGTCAATCAAAAAAGGAAAAGTCCCAAAGGTTAAGGAAAAAGTCCAATCAAAAAAGGAAAAGTGTCAAACAAAAAAGGAAAAGGTTCAATCAAAAAAGGAAAAGGATCAAACAAAAAAGGAAAAGGTCCAATCAAAAAAGGAAAAGTGTCAATCGAAAAAGGAAAATTCCCAAAAGAAAAGGAAAAGGGTCAATCAAAAAAGGAAAATTCCCATTCAAAAAAGGAAAATCGTAATTTTTTTAAAAAATATATAAACTTTTCAATTTTTCTTAAATTTTTTATTTTTGTCATTCCTTCTTATTTTATTTCTAACTTTTTGTGATATCTTTATTTTATTTGTATCTTTTCTCAATTTTTTTTCTTCTCATTTTTGATAATTCTTTTAAGTATATTTAATTTTCACTAAATTTTTGGCAGACAACTTTTTTATTATAATTTTTTACATATGAAATTATTTAATTACAATTACGATATATATTTAATATAGTACGAAACAAAAATTTATATTAATCATTAATAATTTCTCCCCTTCTACATTTTGGGATATATGTCTCCATATTTCTAAAATAATTTTTTGCATTTTCTTCAGATATTCCTCTTTCTCCATATTCTATATAACGAATTAATTCTTCCTCGTTACTAGGATTTTTATTTCTGACAAAATCCTTCCATTGAAAAAACACATTCTCAATAGGATTAAGATACGGACTGTAGGGTGGTAAATATTTCAATGTATGTCCTTTTCTTTCGATCGATTCCCTAATTGAATGATTGTGATGAAATGGAACATTATCCATCACAAAAATAATATTAATCATGTTAGATTCTTCAAAATGATATAATATTTCATTTATAAAGTTGCTAAAATATATAGCATTGCAAGGGCCATCAAGAACTTCGAATCGAAATATTCCTGCAATTGTGAGAGCCGCAATATAGTGTAATTTATTGTCTTTATTCCTTGAACATTTTTAATTGCCTTTTTATTTATTTGGGAATATCCATATAATCGCCTCATTGATATTGAAAACCCGCTCTCATCGATAAATATAAATTTTTCCTTCATATATGCTACATCTACAAACCAATTCGCGTATTCTTTGCGAATCTCTATATTTGATTCGTTATTTTCTCTAACTGAACGTAATGATACTCTTTTAAAGCTGTACCTAAATCCTGAGAGTAACCTTGATACCGTATTTTTTGATATTTCCACATCATATCTTACTTTAATGATTTCACATAACCTTTTTAATGATAAAGTGCAATCCAAATTTATACAATTTAATATATATTCTTCCTGCTCTTTATTTAATTTCTTGCGTGCGCGTGAACTTCCTTTGGGTAAGCTATATTTTATTCCATTTTTGAGATGAGAGTATTTAATATTTGTCACTGTCTTATAGTTTACTTTAAAACATTATGCTATATTTTTGATACTATCTTTTTTTAACGCGTCAATTATTAGAGCTTTTGTTTCACTGTTAATATTTTTTTCCCTTTTTACCATATCTTCATAATTTTATTATTTAAAACAAAATAATTTATTTTTAAAGTATATACTCAACAAATGGAAGTGAAAAAGATTATAAAATTTACCTCATTTGCGTTTAATTTTTCATTAATCAAAATAGTTTAAAAGATAATTAAATTACAAAATAATTATTTACTTGCTAAAAAGAATAAATGCGTTTTGAATATATTAAAATTTTAAAAATATAAGAATTTTAAAATGATTATATTTTATTAATTTATATATCGTTTGGAATTACAGTTCAAACTTATTTATTATAACCAAACGATTAATTTAATATTGTAATTATAAATATGTATGTAAAAAATAGTCTGCCAAAAAAAATAATATAATTATAAAAAAGAATTATCAAAAATGAGAAGAAAAGAAATAGAGAAAAGATATAGTAAGAAAAATAAATTGAGAAAAGATACAAATAAAGTAAAGATATAGCAAAAAGTTAGGAATAAAATAAGAAGGAATGACAAAAAATAAATAAATTTAAGAAAAATTGAAAAGTTTATATATTTTTTTAAAAAAATTACTATTTTCCTTTTTTGAATGGGAATTTTCCTTTTTGATTGACCCTTTTCCTTTTCTTTTGGAAATTTTCCTTTTTCGATTGACACTTTTCCTTTTTTGATTGGACCTTTTCCTTTTTTGTTTGACACTTTTCCTTTTTTGATTGAACCTTTTCCTTTTTTGTTTGACACTTTTCCTTTTTTGTTTGACACTTTTCCTTTTTTGATTGACAATTTTCCTTTTTTGATTGAACCTTTTCCTTTTTTGATGGGGACTTTTCCTTTTTTGGATGGGAAACCCTGTATTTTAACCTTAAAATACTTGCTTGGACCATTAATATCCCGAAGTTATCTAGTTTTTTTAATACTTTAGTTGTAAATATCCCATTCAATGTGATGTTTTCTGGGCATCATATAATGTTTTCTGAGAATCATAAGAATCAGGTTTATTTTATCAAAGAATCAAATTTATTTTTACTGAAAATACGAATAAAAAATTGTTTATATAATAAAATATTTAATTTAAATTATCACCGAAGGTAACAAAATGACCTTTCGAAATAAATTGTAACTTGTATAATGTCATTAACAATTAGAATTTGTATAGTTCAATGTCATTAACAAAAAAAGAAAAACAATTTAAAATTTAAAAGTCATTATGAAAACAAAAAAAAACTAATAGTTTAAAGGTGAGTAAAAAAACAATTTACACGACTTCTTAAACCAATGTATACATTCTGTGTCATCATTCAGGAAGATATCTTTTCAATTTTATAGTATTTTTTCTTTTTTCCATTTTTTTTGACTTTTTATCATTTTTTTTTCCATATTTTTTATTTTTTTATGATTTTTCCATTATTTGTCTTTTTTTATTTGTAAACAGTGTTGAGCTCAGAGGTGTTAAGGATTAAAGGAATATATACTATATTTATATAATTATGTGTTAATTATTTATTTTAAAATATAATTGCATGATAATAGTTATAAAAGACCTCCTATTGGGATAAAAATGGAAGAAATAATTCTGCTTGAAAAATACTGAAAATCAGATAAAGCACTAAATATTAACCTGAACTAGAATATGATTGCCTAAATTTTTGATTTTGGCAAAATGCAAAAACTTTTCAATTTTACCTATAACTCACGAGTAGTTATTGCTGGAATATGGTTTAATTCTGAAGGATCGATTAACGCTCTACTTGGGATAAATTTCAGAATTTGATTCTTACTACTTTATTATTACGATATTATACTCATTGTTATTTTTTATTGTATTTCATATCAAAATTTTTGATTGTAAATAAAGGCCTTGGGACATGGAAGCCATAAAGGTTGAAATGTCCGGTTATATTTTCCTCAATGTTTTTGCCCTGCTCTCTTAGTCGGCTCGTGTATTCGACTCGTTGGGTCTGCTCAATTTTTTTGTTTTTTTATAAAATTTGGTAAATTGCTAAATTTTGGGAAAATGATTAATGTGACAAAATTATAATAAGAATATGTTGTTTTAGTTTTTCGTATTTTTTTGGCATAAATGGGTTAAAATAAGTATTGCTAACATGTTTAAATAAAATTATAGTGAAGATGTACAGTAGAAAAGTGACAATTGTCATAATCGTTGTTTTTAAAGTTTTTCGAATTTTTTTGACGTAAATGGGCTAAAATAAGCATTGCTAACATGTTTAAATAAAATTATAGTGAAGATGTACCATAGATAAGTGACAATTGTCATGATCGTTGTTTTTAAAGTTTTTCGAATCTTTTTGACGTAAATGGGCTAAAATAAGCATTGCTAACATGTTTAAATAAAATTATAGTGAAGATGTACAGTAGAAAAGTGACAATTGTCATAATCGTTGTTTTTAAAGTTTTTCGAATTTTTATGACGTAAATCTGCTAAAATAAGCATTGCTAACATGTTTAAAAAATTTTAGTGAAGATGTACCATAGATAAGTGACAATTGTCATGATCGTTGTTTTTAAAGTTTTTCGAATCTTTTTGACGTAAATGGGCTAAAATAAGCATTGCTAACATGTTTAAATAAAATTATAGTGAAGATGTACAGTAGAAAAGTGACAATTGTCATAATCGTTGTTTTTAAAGTTTTTCGAATTTTTTTGACGTAAATGGGCTTAAATAAGCATTGCTAACATGTTTAAATAAAATTTTAGTGAAGATGTACCATAGATAAGTGACAATTGTCATGATCGTTGTTTTTAAAGTTTTTCGAATCTTTTTGACGTAAATGGGCTAAAATAAGCATTGCTAACATGTTTAAATAAAATTATAGTGAAGATGTACAGTAGAAAAGTGACAATTGTCATAATCGTTGTTTTTAAAGTTTTTCGAATTTTTATGACGTAAATCTGCTAAAATAAGCATTGCTAACATGTTTAAATAAAATTTTAGTGAAGATGTACCATAGATAAGTGACAATTGTCATGATCGTTGTTTTTAAAGTTTTTCGAATCTTTTTTACGTAAATGGGCTAAAATAAGCATTGCTAACATTAAATAAAATTATAGTGAAGATGTACAGTAGAAAAGTGACAATTGTCATAATCGTTGTTTTTAAAGTTTTTCGAATTTTTATGACGTAAATGGGCTAAAATAAGCATTGCTAACATGTTTAAATAAAATTTTAGTGAAGATGTACCATAGATAAGTGACAATTGTCATAATCGTTGTTTTTAAAGTTTTTCGAATTTTTTTGACGTAAATGGGCTAAAATAAGCATTGCTAACATGTTTAAATAAAATTATAGTGAAGATGTACAGTAGAAAAGTGACAATTGTCATAATCGTTGTTTTTAGAGTTTTTCGAATTTTTTTGACGTAAATGGCTAAAATAAGCATTGCGTAACATGTTTAAATAAAATTTTAGTGAAGATGTACAGTAGAAAAGTGACAATAGTCATAATCGTTGTTTTTAAAGTTTCTCGAATTTTTTAGACGTAAATGGGCTAAAATAAGCATTGCTAACATGTTTAAATAAAATTTTAGTGAAGATGTACCATAGTTATATCACAATTGTCATAATCGTTGTTTTTAAAGCTTTTCGAATTTTTTTGACGAAATGGGCTAAAATAAGCATTGCTAACATGTTTAAATAAAATTTTAGTGAAGATGTACCATAGATAAGTGACAATTGTCAAAATCGTTGTTTTTAAAGTTTTTCGAATTTTTTTGACGTAAGTGGGCTAAAATAAGCATTGCTAAAACGTTTAAATAAAATTTTAGTGAAGATGTACAGTAGAAAAGTGACAATTGTCATAATCGTTGTTTTTAAAGTTTTTCGAATTTTTATGACGTAAATGGGCTAAAATAAGTATTGCTAACATGTTTAAATATAATTTTAGTGAAGATGTACCATCGATAAGTGACAATTGTCATATTCGTTGTTTTTATAGTTTTTCGAATTTTTTTGACGTAAATGGGCCAAAATAAGCATTGCTAACATGTTTAAATAAAATTTTAGTGAAGATGTACAGTAGAAAAGTGACAATTGTCATAATCGTTGTTTTTAAAGTTTTACGAATTTTTATGACGTAAATGGGCTAAAATAAGCATTGCTAACATGTTTAAATAAAATTTTAGTGAAGATGTACCATAGTTATATCACAATTGTCATAAACGTTGTTTTTAAAGCTTTTCGAATTTTTTTGACAAAATGTTCTAAAATAAGCATTGCTAACATGTATAAATAAAATTTTAGTGAAGATGTACCATAGATAAGTGACAATTGTCAAAATCGTTGTTTTTAAAGTTTTTCGAATTTTTTTGACGTAAGTGGGCTAAAATAAGCATTGCTAAAACGTTTAAATAAAATTTTAGTGAAGATGTACAGTAGAAAAGTGACAATTGTCATAATCGTTGTTTTTAAAGTTTTTCGAATTTTTATGACTTAAATGGGCTAAAATAAGTATTGTTAACATGTTTAAATATAATTTTAGTGAAGATGTACCATCGATAAGTGACAATTGTCATATTCGTTGTTTTTATAGTTTTTCGAAACTTTTTGACGTAATTGGGCTAAAATAAGCATTGCTAACATGTTTAAATAAAATTTTAGTGAAGATGTACAGTAGAAAAGTGACAATTGTCAGTTTTTAAAGTTTTTCTAATTTTTATGACGTAAATGGGCTAAAATAAGCATTGCTAACATGTTTAAATAAAATTTTAGTGAAGATGTACAGTAGAAAAGTGACAATTGTCTAATCGTTGTTTTTAAAGTTTTTCGAATTTTTATGACGTAAATGGGCTAAAATAAGCATTGCTAACACATGTTTAATAAAATTATGACAATTGTCATAATCGTTGTTTTTAAAGTTTTTCGAATTTTTTTGACGTAAATGGGCTAAAATAAGCATTGCTAACATGTTTAAATAAAATTTTAGTGAAGATGTACAGTAGAAAAGTGACAATTGTCATAATCGTTGTTTTTAAAGTTTTTCGAATTTTTATGACCTAAATGGGCTAAAATAAGCATTGCTGACATGTTTAAATAAAATTTTAGTGAAGATGTACCATAGATATATCACAATTGTCATAATCGTTGTTTTTAAAGTTTTTCGAATCTTTTTGACGTAAATGGGCTAAAATAAGCATTGCTAACATGTTTAAATAAAATTTTAGTGAAGATGCACCATAGATAAGTGACAATTGTCATAATCGTTGTTTTTAAAGTTTTTCGAATTTTTTTGACATAAATGGGCTAAAATAAGCATTGCTAACATGTTTAAATAAGAATTTAGTGAAGATGTACAATAGAAAAGTGACAATTGTCATAATCATTGTTTTTAGAGTTTTTCAAATTTTTATGACGTAAATGGGCTAAAATAAGCATTGCGAACATGTTTATATAAAATTTTAGTGAAGATATACCATAGATAAGTGACAATTGTCATAATCGTTGTTTTTATAGTTTTTCGAATTTTTTTGACATAAATGGGCTAAAATTAAGCATTGCTAACATGTTTAAATAAAATTTTAGTGAAGATGTACAATAGAAAAGTGACAATTGTCATAATCGTTGTTTTTAAAGTTTTTCGAATTTATATGACGTAAATTGGCTAAAATAAGCATTGCTAACATGTTTAAATAAAATTTCAGTGAAGATGTACCATAGATAAGTGACAATTCTCATTATCGTTGTTTTTAAAGTTTTTCTTATTTTTTTGACGTAAATGGGCTAAAATAAGCTTTGCTAACATGTTTAAATAAAATTTTAGTGAAGATGTACCATAGATAAGTGACAATTGTCATAATCGTTGTTTTTAAAGTTTTTCGAATTTTTTTGACGTAAATGGGCTAAAAATAAGTATTGCTAACATGTTTAAATAAAATTTTAGTGAAGATGTACAGTAGAAAAGTGACAATAGTCATAATCGTTGTTTTTAAAGTTTTTCGAATTTTTTAGACGTAAATGGGCTAAAATAAGCATTGCTAACATGTTTAAATAAATCTTTAGTGAAGATGTACCATAAATAAGTGACAATTGTCATAATCGTTGTTTTTAAAGTTTTTCAAATTTTTTTGACGTAAATGGGCTAAAATAAGTATTGCTAACATGTTTAAATAAAATTTTAGTGAAGATGTACCCTAGATACAGGGTTTCCTATTCAAAATAAGAAAATCATAATATTTTTTTAATTTTTTGTCAATTTTTCTTAAACTTTTATTATTTTAGTTATTTTTTTAATTTAGTTCTAAATTTTATCGATTTCTTTACCTTTTTTTTCTTACTGTATCTTTTCTCAGTTTATTTCTAACCTCTTGCTATTTTCTTAACTTTTATTTTTCTTACTATATCTTCTCTCAAATTATAAATTTAGGTCCATTTTTTTAACAATTTACGTTTTTTTTATCATACATACAGATATAATATTCTTTTTATTATTTATACATTTTTATCTTTTGCATACATTTTTAACCTTTTCAATCTGGTCATTTTTAATCTTTATTTTTTTGAGCATTTATCTATTTTTTCTTTTCATTTTTGATAATTATTTTTGAAAATTATATTTAAAATTGTATTTAACATTTTTGGCAGAAAATATAATTACAATTGCGAAATTTGGTTTACCTTAACTGTAATACCAAACGATAATTAAATTGATAAAAAATAATCATTTTTAAATTCTTATTTTTAAAACGCATTAGGAAATAATTATTATTTAAAACAATAGGGAAGACAGACTTAATAAAATTAATTTTTTTTAAGTATATTTCCATGGATTTTAATTCGAGTTATTTATATTCAGTTGTACAATTATACCTAAAACGAATTATTTGTTATTCGATTCGATTCGTATTTTACGAATACGAATAACACAATTATTCGATTGGAAAATTCGAATCGAATTCGAATAAGGAAAATATATTATTCGTCGAATAATTTTTTATCTATTATTCGATCGAATTATTCGACTAAAATAATTTATAGTATTAATATATATTGGAAAATAATCATATATAAATCATATTATTATTAGGAATTATTTGAAATTATTTCAATTTAATAAAATTCCTACTGGAATAATGAAAATTGCGCCAAATTTTGAAACTCCATTTTAATTTATCTCATAAGAGACCATTACTTTAGAAATTTCTTTTATGATAGAGATGGACGAAGAAGGTAATTTATATAACACATAAAATATACAATTATAATAAACTGTTAATCCCATCACATCAAGAATGACGGGCAAACCTGATATTTCTCTTTCATTTGATGATGGAGAAATCATAAATTTGACTTTTTGCCTAAAGTTTTTACCACTTTATTTGTAAAATATTGCTAATGTGAGTTTTTCGTACTTATTTAAGTTGCATAGCTTTTTGACAATTTATTATTTCCCCACATTAAAAAGAATATTACTTTGACTTATATATTATTTTAGTTTATGTTAATAACAACAAAGTAGTGTTTGGGATTAAAGATCATCATTGAATCTCAATAGGAATTTCTTATTGCCCAAATCAAATAATCTAAAACTTTCATTATTCTACTATGAATCAAAATTCACAAAAATTTATATTATCTTTATAAAATTATATTCTTGATTCTTTTCCCAATATAATTAAATTTTATGAACAGTGTTTGGAATTGAAACCTATAAATCCAAATCATTTTTGTAAAAAATATTTTATAAGTAAATCTATATAAAATTTAATATAAGTACATGTAATAGTATTTTTAAACTTAAAACTTTATTTTTCATTTATATCCAAATTCACTAAAATATATATTATAATTTGATAAATTTTTTATAAGCTATCATCTCATCTACATTTTTGGATAATTTATCAATTGTATGAGCAGTTTGTAAAAAATATTTTATAAGAAAATTCTGGTATGATGATTATTGGATCTGATGATTTTGACATATATATATTACTGACTAACTTATTGATTGCCATATTGGGTTGGCTGGCTATGCTATAAATATTATAATAATATTAAATTTATTAAATAGATATTCAACCTATTGGTATAATAGATATTTCTGAATCAGAAAGCATTGGAGAACAAAGCCAATATTCATCATCCACCTCAAATTCTATACAGTCAGGCTCGGGAGGACGGAAAAATGCAGATATTTGGAAACATTATATTTACCAAGCATCAATAGAAACTGCAAGATGTAAGATTTGTCGGGTTGAAATTAAGTGTAAAAAAAACTACTTCAGCTTTATTAATCATTACAAACGATTCCATCAAAAAACTTATAATAATAAATTTATTGAATCATATTTTGATAATGATATAAATAAAAATCATATGCACAACAATAATGATATCAAACACCATTTATTAAAATTTTTGATCAAATCTAATATCCCATTTAAAATTCTTGCCACAAATGAATTTAAAGGTTTTGTTAAAGCATTAAATCCTAGCATTAAAATATGTTCAATTCCTACATTAAAACAATACATTAATGAATCTTTTGATAATGAATTCCAAAAAATTAAATTGATAATAAACAAATCTAATACACAAATAAATTTTACAATAGATATTTGGTCAAGTCCAACAAATGTCCCATTCTTGGGATTAACCTGCCAATACATTGATGATGAATGGGTACTAAAATCTATATTATTAGACATTGTTCCTTTTACAAATTCCCATTCTGGGGAAAACATATATAAGACATTTTATAGAATCATTAACAATTATAGCATAGATATAAAGTCAACGGCTATTACATGCGACAATGCCGCATCAAACACTACCTTTATAAATACCCTTAAAATTAAAAATCTAAGATAAAAAATTGGACATATTCGCTGTTTTGCACATGTTTTAAATCTTGTTATTCAAGAAATAATAAAACAAATTGATGAGCAATTAATAAAATTAAGAGGCACTATAAAAAGCATTCGAAATTCTTATAAGAAAACTACTATGATGAAAGAATTTTGTAATTCACAAATTCCATCTATTACATATTTGAAGTTAAAATTAGATACACCTATCAGATGGAACAGCTCATATTCTATGATAGAGAAAAGCTAAAGATCATGTCGTTATTAATAGTTATGATATATCTATTATTCAAGAGAAACAACTTAGTGAAATATTTATTTATATTTAAATCTAATTTTTATTTTTTAATATAGAATGAATGGACCGCCTTAGAAAGAATACATTTAAACTTAAAAACATTTTATGATTTTACTGTTGCCATATCAGGAGAAACATATCCTACACTTAATCTGGTTATCCCCTTTTATATATCATTAATTGAGCACCTAAGTCTCTTTGATAATACGCTTATAAACGCAATTAATGCGCAACAAAAAATAGTATCATATTATAATTTAACAGATTTCCAAACAATTATATCTGCAATATTAGATCCAAGACTTAAACTGGAATTTTTTGAGTGCCTACCTATATCTTATAATATAAACGTTACAACTATATTTAATAATTTTGAGAAAATGTTTGATGAATATAAAATTAAATATGATGTATCAAAAAGTAAACCTTTAATACAATCAAATATGGATGTCATTTTTAAACAGAATGTTATGCCAATTTCTGAAATTGACACATATTTGAAAGAAGTGAGAATAACGTCAAATAAAAACCCACTAGAATGGTGGAAACTACATGGAGACCGTTTTCCCGTGTTATCTAAAATGGCGAGGGACATATTGTCGATACACGGATCTTCAACCCCATGTGAGCGACTCTTTTCTGTTGGAGCTCATATGGTTACAAAGAATGTCGTTAAAGGAGAAAACAATCCGAAAAACTCTATGTTTGAAAAATTGGCTGTTGTCAGATTTATCTTCTACATTATAGATATGAATATTATATTGATTTTTCCACATTGTATATAAATATATTATATATGTATGCTTCTATTTGGTCTCACTAATAAAATTTGTTTGTCTTTATCCTTAGTTAAATTTTACAAAATAAATTTTATAATAGATCTTTTTTAATTCATGGTAAATAAAATTTTCGAATCGAATAATCATTTTATTATTCATACGAATACGAATAATAAATTATTCGATTCGTATTTTTGTAGGTATATGTACAATCATCACAGTCCCAACAAGAAATTGTATAAATCATAAAAAGAATATTATATCTGTATGTATGATGAAAAAAACGTAAATTTTTAAAAAATGGACCTAAATTTATAAATTGAAGAAAAATAAATTGAGAGAAGATATAGTAAGAAAAATAAAAGTAAAGAAAATCGCAAAAGGTTTAAAACAAATTGAGAAAAGATACAGTAAGAAAAAAAACGTAAAGAAATCGCAAAATTTTAGAAATAAATTAAAAAGGAATAACTAAAATAAATAAAAGTTTAAGAAAAATTGACAAAAAATTAAAAAAATATTATGATTTTCTTATTTTGAATGGGAGGCCATGTATCTAGGCTACATCTTCACTAAAATTTTATTTAAACATGTTAGCAATGCTATTTTAGCCCATTTACGTCATAAAAATTCGAAAACTTTAAAAACAACGATTATGACAATTGTCACTTTTCTACTGTACATCTTCACTAAAATTTTATTTAAACATGTTAGTAATGCTTATTTTAGCCCATTTACGTCAAAAAAATTTGAAAAACTTTAAAAACAACGATTATGACAATTGTCACTTATCTATGGTACATCTTCACTAAAATTTTATTTAAACATGTAGCAATCCTTATTTTAGCCCATTTACGTCATAAAAATTCGAAAAACTTTAAAAACAACGATTATGACAATGTCACTTATCTAGGGTACATCTTCACTAAAATTTTATTTAAACATGTTAGCAATGCCTTTTTTAGCCCATTTACGTCAAAAAAATTCGAAAAACTTTAAAAACAACGATTATGACAATTGTCACTTTTCTACTGTACATCTTCACTAAATTTTATTTAATGTTAGCAATACTTATTTTAGCCCATTTATGTCAAAAAAATTCGAAAAACTTTAAAAACAACATATTCTTATTATAGTTTTGTTCACATTAATCAGTTTCCCAAAATTTAGCAATTTACCAGATTTTATAAAAAAACAAAAAAATTGAGCAGACCCAACGAGTCAAATACACGAGCCGACTAAGTGAGCCGACTAAGCTAGCCGACTAAGCGAGCCGACCAATCATTTAGTCGACTCTAGTCAAAGTCGTTTTTTCGACTAGAAACTAGGCTCGAGTCGCAGTTAAGTCGACTCGGCTTAGCCGTTTAACAACACTAGTTAGGACACAGTTATCCTTTTTGGAGTATATGAAAGCACAAATTAAGTATTAAATACGGGTCAAGGTTCAAAATAAGCTCCGTGACTTTGGCCGAACGATTAGAAACACCAACTATGATATGCCATTTTTAAGGGCTTATTAATGACTCAATTGACCCTCAAGTCGTTTCGTCAGCTTCAAAATTCACGCTTAGTTTATTTTGCTTATAACTCACTAAGCTTTAATTCGGCCGGTGTATGGTTTGAAGATCAATTAAGACTTGAAATATTGGCATAGCTTTTGTTAATTGATCCTCAAGTCGCTTCTCTAACTTTACGGGGACCTATCAAGATAAATTCTTGATCAATTAATTTTTTTATCTAATAACTGGCTAATTTTTTGCTCATTTATATTTCCCTCTTTTTTTGCTAATTTGGATTTTACAGGAGGGGAATAGGTGTCAAAATTTGGAGGGGGTTGGAAGGAAAATTATCTATGAGGGTAGATGTAAAATATTTCAGGGAGTAATATTATTTGGTTTATTTAAGCATCCATGATTTTCCTATGGGTGGGAGGAGCACTATTAGGCTTTTTTTTCCTCCATAAATTTTATTGGAGGCCTTTGGTCCATTATAGGTCTTTGGTTATATTATATTTTAATAAAAATAATTTTGAGTTTTCACTTATTTTTTTATAAAAATGTTTTTTTCTAAAAATTTTAAATTATAGTCGTTTTTTAAAAAAGTTACAAACTTTTATTAATTTTTCTTATAAATTCTTTTTTTTGTTTATATTTTGGGGGAAGAGGGTGTGAGTGGTGTGTAAGGGAGAAATTTTTAAACACTTAAAATGATATTTGCGAGAATAGGAAGATTTGCGATGGAGGGGAGATTCCTATAACTAAATATGGGTGTAACTCAAAAATACTTGCCAATAATCAAAGTTAAGAACTTTAAAGGAATAATATGCTTTCCTTATCTCAAATCCCCAAAGCTTGTAACGCTGAAGTGGTTCGTTGGGGATGAGTAGTGTTTTTAAACGGCTCGATTTGAGCCGAATTTTAAAAACGGCTAACTCAATATTTTATCTAAGACCATATTTTTTAAATGTTTCACATTGTTTTTCTTAAATTTGCAAACACGGGCTTCCAACCTTTTAAAGTTAAGGCTCTATTAAAAATTTAGTAAAAGCCATTTTACTATATATCAACGTCCATGGGGTTGGCATCATTTGTGGTAAAATAACAAAATATCAACTTTAAACCAAAAATGCAAAATATTTTGTTTTTATTATTGAAATCAAATGATAAATATAATATATATAAATTTTAATCCTCAAAATAAACGAATGATATATCTAAAAAATGGATGATTCCTGACAACACTATAAGTCACCATTCAGGACAAGTTGTAAACTCTGTGCATTCTTGACTCTTTTTTATTTTTACTAATTTTATAACATTGACAGTAAACAGTATCAATTATAATATATCTTATTTTTATATAGTAGTGTTGTTAGGAAGGGGCGCATCTGCAGAGGTGTGCTATCCCTCTGAGAACTTTGTAGAGCAGGCCTCCTGAAAAATTTTGATTTTTTTTCCAAGTATGTATTTTTTTCTTTTGGAAAAATATTCAGAGTTGTCATAAGATAGTTTTTAAATGGATCTAGATACCAATAGATCGTCTCAAAACGTATCTAGATATAAATACAATTTTAAAAATGTATATCGATACAGTATATCTCAAACTTTTTAATGCATATATTCTAAGAAAATAATTTTAAAATAAGGAATATATCATCTAGGAAAATTTTCCTGAAAATTATGCCTTTACTGTTGAAAATTTAGTACAATGAATTTACTGGAATAAAGAACAAGTTACCGTTTATCCTTTTGTGATTATTACAAGACGCTTAAGATTTTAAATCATTTAAATTACGTAATTTTATCGGAATCGCATTCATTTATTCCAAAAATATTTAAACCTCTACTTAACCGAAATTTAAAGCACCCAAAAAAATTTTTCCATTTTTCAAAAAGAGCAGCATCACGATATATAAATCGAAAAATATAATCAATCTTTGCCACCTATGATTTCGAAATAAATGCTGAGTGGGATTTCTGGGCTATATTTTATGGCAGATCGACATATGATGGAGTCGGAAGTACAGGGGAGTCACTAGCCTTTACAAAACCAGGGGGTCTAATACAAAAAATCATGGGGGGGGGGCATCACCCCCCTTCATACTTTTTATTTAGCATGCCTTCGGCACGCTTTTCTCTGGTCTTCGGACGGGTTTTCTTTTAATATATTATACTTTTTAGATTAAAATTCACAAACCCTGAAGTAGTATTCAAAATTTTATCTTTTGTCATTTATTATACTACATACTAATGCTAGCATATAATAATAAAAGTAAAACAATACAAGACATTTGATAAGCTAAAGATAATATTTTTTAGTATAATATTTATCTATTTATTACGGTATTAAATATCCGTGGTTAGAATATATATATATAATATAATTTATATAAAAAATCATTAAATATTTGAGATTTCGAATATTAAAAAGTTTTGCAAGTAAAGAATTACAAAAGTGAAAAAAAAAATCAATTTTTTCCTACAATTCCTTATTTACAGTATATATTTGTAATTGCGAAAAATTTCACAACTACTTCAATCTTCATTGTCCAAAAAATTTAAATAAGATTATTTTAAAAGTGTATTTCATTAAATGTGCTTCAATTAGCCTTGCCATAGCATTGTCATCAGATTCCATGCCTATATTTTATTTTATCTTAATTTATTTATTTTCTTTCCATTTTTGCCTACATTATTTATACCTCCCGCATTTAAAATTAATCTTCTCTCTTCATTTTCCAAAAAATCTAAATAAAATTAGCTTAAAAATGTGTTCCATTAAATGCACTTTGTTGAACTACAACTTTTAATATTCATGTTTAAAATTTTACATGTAAAAGATGTTTTTAAATATGCTAAGAGTTTAAATAAAGATGGAAGAAATATGAGGAGCGAATAATTCTAGAAGATAAATTCAATAAAGCGCTTACAATATCAGGAACGCGAATTTTTATCCAATTTCTCAGGATAAAATTGTTAACTTATATTCAGTTCAACAGAATCGTAAATATTAAAGATAACATTTCACTTGAGTAATAATTAATATGATTTAATATAATGAAAAAAAATGAATATACAACATTTTTTTATGACAATCAATGGTTATCATTATTAAAAATGAATATACAATAATAAAAAATTACGAAAGATATTTATAATTGGAAATTTGATACATTATTAAGATATCTAAGGGGCATTTAATCCCACTGCCCCTCAGTTTAATTAGGGCATTTAATAGAAATTCTAAATATTTTAGAATGAAAAGTAAAAATTTACTGTTATTGGTAAATTAGAAACAAAATTTTATCAATAATTTGTGTTTCATAAGCGCTACCTATTTCATGCATATAAAATTTCCATTTTTAGTAAAAAATGCATATTTCGGAAATGTCGATTGCGTCGCCACTTATATATATTTATAAAAGGTATCTAAATAAAAGGCAAAATATTTCCGAAAACCAGCTCCCGTTATTGCTTAAAAACACGGGTTAAGCATTATAGATAAACCAGAAATTAAAGACTCAAATTGGCTACTAATTTTTTCTTCTTATTATTATAGACCTTTAGAGATTTTTTTAATCTACAATTTAATATATTATATTTATTTTTATATAAATAGTTTTCAAAATATAAGCATTTAACATTTTACAGATTCGAATGTTTCCAACCTTTGAAGCTCTTTATCTCAGGAACCAGGCATGAGCTAAAATAAATGGTTTTCTCATTTTTTATTTATCTAAATTAGTCCAGAAATTTATAACAATTTTAAAAGGGGTCGGCCGAATCTTGATCGATTTGACATGGAGTGACCCAGTGCCTATTTTGAAAAGTGCAAATTTTTAATTTTTTATCCATTTACGTAAAGACCTCTATAAAGTAGGCATATATTGTTTTTTGTTGCGTCCATTTATATTATAAAATTTTTTTTCATCTTTTTAAAACTATTCATTTCAAGTAACAACATATATTTAACGAGTTATCATTAATTTAAAAATTGAGGTTATTAAATTTCTAAATAATATTTAAAGAGCAGTGACGAAGCGTCAAGTTTACTACTAAGGAAGCGATCAAAAAAAATTTTATTTTTATTTTAGTCAAACTAAAACAATAAAAACATTAAGATTTATAAATAAGTGGTATTCGTCTTTATTTTTGAGTAAAATGATTAAGTACTGCATTATAAATGTTATCGCTAGATTTTAAAATTTTTTTTCAATCGAAATCAAAGATAGATTCGATAATCGATTTTAGCTCATCCTGTTTCTGCAATAAGATTTGATTCTTTTTAAAGATGAAAAACTCCTTTCTGCACCTTGATGTTGTTAAAGCCAAAGTTAAGATGAATTTTTATAATTTAAAAAACTCTTTAAAACTTTTCATCAAATCTGTGCATATTAAAAATTCAAGTATTTCATTAACATTCACACTACCTTTCGGTATCCAGCTTGTGCAAGTCAAAAAATTGAGAATAAGTGTCGTTTAAATTATCTAATAAATATTTTGGGAAATTAATTATTTGGAATTTACTAATATCTAACAATTCGACGAATTTAATATTATTTGGTGTAAGACATATGAAATAGAATTAATCAAATCATTTTGAATATTGCTTGATAGTACAATAAAAACTGCACTATTTCTAAATGATGTTTCAATAGTAAATTTTCTTCTGCGAGCAAATAAATTAAACAATATAATTTTCTCTATTTACTGAATTAGAAGATTCATCATCACCACGGAATACGAGCTCCTGAATTCCAAGAAAACATATAGAGTTGATCAATATTTTCAATATTCCTTTATTTGATTTGACTTTAGAATTATGCTGTTCGTTCGATTGATATTTTGCGCATCGAATCTATCATATTTTCAATACGATTTTAGCCAAATGTTTTTAATTGAATCATCGATTGCAAATAAGCGGTTGATTCTTTGCCGTTTAACTACCTTTGAAAAATTATTCATATCCGAAAATCCTTTATCATTCCAAACATATTTTTCCTTTGGGAATAATAGGCATGATCAACGATATAGAGAATTAGAAAATTCATATCCAGTGAGCCATTCATATTTTTCATATTTATCGATAGAAAAATTACGGATGCAAGTTTTAATTTTTTTTTAGTTTTGTAAAATTGGTTTTGGTCTTTCTTTTTCAATAATCAATTTTTTCGCATCAAAATTTCTTGAGCTAAATGATAATGTTAATAAATTTTCAATAATACAATTACAATTATTAAACATTAATTAAGGATTTTAAAAACGAAAAATTTTTTATTTTAAAAAAGTAAGGAAAAAAAATATTATATAAAAAAATTTCTTTCTCTTTTATATTTATTAAAAAAATAAGAGCATTTTTTTTATTTGCTTCCCCAATGCTTATTTTTTAATGGTAAAATTACACAATACTATGGCAAGATGTTCTCTTTATTTATAAAAAAATAAGCAATCGAGACCCTAAAGTACAAATGAAATTATGGTTAGAACATTATTCTGAGATGTTCAACTCCAATCATGTGATACTTCCTACGGAGAATGACCTACTCCCCACCAACTCAAATTTTACTATGTCGGAGATGGCTATACTAAAACTGAAAAATAACAAGGCGGCCGGACTTGATTGCATTAGAGCGGAACACTTAAAAGTCGCTCCAGATTATATCTCAGTGTTTTTACTGATGTTGTTTAATAAATTTTGGGTTTCCGGTGTTACTCCAAAAGAATGGAACATATCCTTTATTTGCAATTTCCGAAAAGTTTCCAATCCATCCACTTTTGATGACTATAGGGCGATTGCGCTGACGTCTATAGCATCTAAGGTCTTCATGGTACTTCTAAAAGATAGAATAGTAAACTCTACTAGCCCATTTATTATCAAATAACATTTGTGCTTACAGACCAGGTAGAAACATCCTTCAACCCATTTTAGCGCTAAAAATTACCTTACAAAAATGCTTCAGATATAAAGTACCTTTTTTCTTCATCTTTGTAGATTTTAAAAAAGCATTTGATTGAATCAAGCATGAAGTTCTATGGAATATCTTAACAGATAGTGGTGTGGACTTAAACTAGGTTATTATTTCTAGGTTTCTCACAATGCAAATTGAAAGTAAAATTAACATAGCCAATATTGCCCCTCCATAAATAAACTTTTATTTAATCGGGCATGGGCTTGACCTCTCCTTTTACTTTCCCATGGGCGTTTAAGTAAGGGGTTTTGCCTCTTGCGCGCACAGGTAACTGCGGCCTGACCAAAAAACGTGGATGGTTTTCTCTTATTTAGTTAAATATTTCCCCTTTTTATCCCAGTTAGATGGGCTCTTATAAGAGAACCAAGCGTTGCTCTGTTATATATATATCTTTGATATATATATGACATCTTAGGCCTAGTGCGCTTAATATCACGTATCACGTAAATTTGCTTCCCTCATTTATATTTTTTTTAACGTAGTAAAAATAATAGTAACTTTTTTAAAGTAGTAAAAATAATAGTATATATAAATATAGTAAATATTAATTTTTTAACGTTATAAAAATTATATTAATCTTTTTAACGTTATAAAAATTATATTAATCTTTAAGGTTATAAAAATTATATTAATTTTTTTAACTAAGTCAGTTTAGTTTATTTAGCATAGTACAAAGATTATATTAAGTTTATTTAGAAATTTTGTAAGAAAAATTTCAAGGGAAGCAATGCTTCCCTTGCTTCTATGGACGCTTCGTCCCTGTTAAAGAGAATGTTAAAAGATTTAATATTTCTAAACTGTTCGAAATATTTATAAATCCAATGAAGACATCAAAAACGCCATGCTTATACAATAAACAAACAAAGATAACATCTTATTTTATATCATAAATTTATTTTTATTATGTATGCAACCATTTAATGATAATCAGTGGCGTAGCCAGGATTTTATCAGGGGGGGGTGGGGGGGGGTTTAAAAATTTAACCACCCATTTTTTATGAACACTTATTTGATTATATCTTAGGCTATGTTAAAATTATTTTAAATATTTTCATGTAACAAAATTTTATAGATTTTATTTATTATATAAAAATCAGGGACGAGAACCTGAATCCGAACTCTCCCGAACCCTCAATATTTCGCTGAACCCAAAACCCTTTTTCTAAATTTAGGGTTCAGGGTTCAAGCTTTTTTTTAATTTAAAAAAATTTATATATTAATTTAAAAAAACATTTTTTGATCATTTTTTTCATGTAATTATTTTTGTTATATTTGGTAATTTTTTAAATTGTATTGTAGTATTATAATTATGATGATAAATTATTTTTATGGTGATACTAATTAAAATAAATATTTTTTAAAAAAAATAATGTTTCTGTTATTTAAATAAGTCATTATTTTCCTGATCTCCGAACCCTAAACCCACCTAAACCCGTACCGGGTTCAGAGATTTTTCACTGAACCCAAACCCAAATCCGAACCCATTTTTTTAGAAGGAGGGTTCTCGTCCATGATTTAAAAATACTTTAGCATAAATAACATTACTTTAGTATTTATTTTTATTATTTAAAATAAATTATACAGATTATAATATTAAAAATTTTGTTGTATAAAACTCTGTTTAAAAAAAATGTAATTTAACAATTACATAAAATATAAGTAATTCTTATGCAAATAATGGTATTTAAAAAAATATGACGATATTATCAAAATATAAATAATACACAGTACTTTGATTAAAAATAGAGTTTTAAAAGTTAATACAAAGATTATATAAATGTTATAACTAAGAATTCATTTTACGAAAAAATTTGATTATAAATATTATATATTAAAACTAATATAATCATTTTGCAATTTTTTGATTTGAATTTATAAAGAGAAGACTATTTTTATCTGAAATTTTGCTAATGCATCTAGAATCAAATTTTTATCTTGAATAATCTCCTTATAAATATTTAATAGGGCTAATCCATTTAAACGTTTTTCACCTGTGGTATTCCTTAAATAGGTTTTTAACCTTTTAAAAGTTGAAAAAGACATTCCATTATTGCAGATACTAATTGGTAAGGTGCTAAAATAATTATAATGTTTTGATATTAGGCAGGGAATCTAAAGTGCAATTACTTATGGAAAGGGCCTGCAGAGCATATTTTGGTCTAATGAATACTTTATTCTGTCAAGATTTTTATACCAAAATTCGACATCAAAAAGTAACTTATCATATGAGCCTATAAAATAGGGCTGTAAAAATTTCTAAAAAAATCAAACGCGTTCACGTTCAAGTTCACTTTCAAAAAAATAGGAACACGTTCGTTCAAAATTTTATGACAAATTTTTAAAATTTAATTTAATATAAATAAATGTCTTATATTTTTTAACACAATATATTAGCCATGTTAAAAAATAATATAGTTTTATTTTGATTATAGTTATAAATACAATATAAATTCTAGTTTGTTCCCTTATCCGCTTATAAAACACCCTCTCAAATACTTTCATTGCATGTTCCGAGAGTAGCTCTGTAAGACCCCGAATCTAAAGGATCACCTTTTCCCTTGTATATTGGGATAATTATACTTCTTCGCCAGTCCTCGGGAATAGTTCCTTCTGTGACAATTTGATTGGCCAAATTCATTAACCATTCAATCCCTAAATCTTTAGAACCTTTAAATATCTCTAATACCACCATCGTTAGACCCGATGCCTTCCCTTTTTTCATCTTTTTCACTGCTCTTTTTTTTTCGTCCTTGCCAAATTTACACCCTGGACCTTCTACCTTTGCACAACTAACATAATTATCCCATTCATTTTGCTCTCAAAAGTCCTTTTATGTAGATCTTCCATGTGTTCTTAATACCACTACTATCAATAACCATTTTTCCTTCCATATTTTTCAAACATTTAACACTTATCACATACTGTCTCTTTTTTGCCATCTGCTTTGCCATTCGAACCACATTTCCCATTCCTTCAGCGCATTTCATTTCTTTAGCGAACTTCTGTCTTTTTTCTTCTTGCGTCTTCGCTATTAATTTCTTTTCGCCATCTTGTAAATATCGTTATCATTATTTTCATTACTATTATACCATTCTTTGAAGTACCTCCGTTTCTCATCCACAGCTTTTGCTACCTGGTGGTTCTACCACCAAGTCTCCTTATGTCTAGGTTGCCCGTTTGTCTATCCACATACCTCCTCAGCTGTCATAACCCAAGCTTACTTCATGGCTTCCCACTTGTCATTTACCAGATGCTAATGCCACCTCCGCCTCCCTTATCGCCAATGTCATATTGAATTGACGTCTAGCACTCTCCTCCTTCAATTTCAAAACCTTCAGCCTTCGCACAAATTAGTGATCCTGGCACCTTTAAAAATGAGATCTCCTATAACAAATCGATGCTGATTAATACATTCCTCTCCCGGTATCACTTTCACATTTTTTACTATACATCTATCACATCTCCTCAATAACAAATAATTCACTGCACTTTTGGTACTACCCGACCTATAAGTCACAAGCATCTCTGATTCTTTTTTAAACATTGACAGACAATCATATCCTATCATCACTAAAATCTAAAATCCTCTCCTCTTCCAGATTTCTCATCTACTAACTGAACCCTCCATGTACTCCTTCATAACCCTCACTACTCGCTCCCACATGACCATTCAGATCACCAGCCAGGATAATCCCCTCTTCATTTGCCAGTCACGATGTCACCCCCAATAGACTGTCCCAAAATATATCTTTCTCTTCTTCACTTCTTCCAACCTGAGGAACTTATGCCGAGATTATATTATATAGCTTTCTACCAAAATCATCTTGATAACCATTATCTGGTTTCTAGCCTCAGTGGCGTAGCTACGGGGGTGGTTTTCGGGTTTGGACCCCTCCCAGAGCTAAATCTTTTTTCTAGATTATACGTTCAAAAGACTTAAAAGTGACTTTATATTAAATAAATGCCATTAGTATTTATATTTTTCTGGTTTTGATGTTTGTAGAAGGATACTATATTACTATTGAAATTATTCTGGATAGTACTATTATAAAGTCATTGAGAATAATCTACTAAATTATAATAACATATTATTGATGCATTTAAAAAAATATATGTATTATATATTATAGAAGATATGGTTATGATTTGTAAGATTAACCCGGCCGAAGGCCGGGGGAAAGGGCCGAAGGCCCGTTAAAGGGGGCCTGGGGGGCTTCGCCCCCAGGCTTTTATATGTATGGACCCCCTCTAAGAAAAATTCCTAGCTACGCTACTGTCTAGCCTTCTCACTTCGACTACTTTGTCTACCAATTTCTCCGCAACCAATACCCCAACTCCAGCTTACCAATTACTTTCTTGTCAAAAGAATTTATACTTTTCACAAGTCTTGCCAATATCATTCTTGCGCCATTTCCTTTCCATCTGGTCTCCTGTATGCAGCACACATATATATCCCTTCTATGCAATACATCGACCACTTCTCCCGCTCTTCCTATCACACTCCCAACATTCCATGTCGCCACCTTTACTCGATCCCCCGTAAACTGGTTTCTCCACTTATTATCAGATTTTTTTTATGGCCAACATAAGTTTCATTTTCATGAATCGTGGTTCCACCAGGTTTCCCATCATTCTATATATAGGCGGATAAGGAGGCCCACGGGGTACTTTGGGCTGTACCCCACCCATGCTTTGTTGTAACCATATAGAAATTTTGTGGCAAGGTTTTTACAATCGGATCTTTCTGACATCAACCCTTTTAAGTGGTTTTTACACCCCGTCGAGGAGAATGATCCTATTTTAGACCCAAATTACAGGGAACCTTTTAGACTGAGACGTAACCCAAACCCTGAACCCGAATCCTCTCGAACCCTTGATATTTCGCTGAACCCAAACCCTTTTTTAAAATTTAGGATTCAGAGTTCAAGTTTTTTTTTTTTTAAATTTTTTTTTTTTATTTTAAACTTTCATTTTATTTTTTTTAAATTATATGTTAAAAATAATATAATATAAAAAACATGTAATTTACGATTTTTATTTATAAAAGATTTCCTATTTAAAAAGAGTTCATATTTAAAACAATTGTTTTTTATTCAAAAAAATATATTAAATTAAAATAAACATTTTTTTGTTATATTTAAGAGTCGGCCATTTTTCGTACAATTTTAAATTAATTAAAATAAATTTTTTTTAAAAAATGATGTTTCTATTATTTTAATAAATTAATTAAAATAAATTTTTTTTAAAAAATGATGTTTCTATTATTTTAACTAATTTTAATAAGTCATTATTTTTCTGATCTCCGAACCCTTAATCCGAACCGGGTTCAGAGATTTTTCACTGAACCCGAACCCATTTTTTTAAAAGGAGAGTTCTCGTCCCTGCTTTTAGACCTCCATTAGCCTCCAAAAGGCGTTGCCATATATAAAATTCCAATACTTTAAATACAACATCATATAGTTCCCACTCTTGTCCTTCAACAATGTAGTAATAGGTATAGGTTGTGTCTGTGCTTGACATTTGTTGAAATAGGAATAAATTAATGATTGTTTCTTCATATTGACAAATATATATTTGTATAAAATGGAATATAACAAACTAGACAAGTTTTATGCAATGCAAAATAGTTTAAAATTTATTTAAAAAAATATAAAAATAATCAAATACTCTAGATCAATTATTATTTATAATAAATTAAAAACATAAAAATAGTTGTTTTTATATTTCAAGCATTTATCATCAATTTTTTTTTCCTTATTAAATAAATAAATAATTTTAAAAAAAAATTAAAATATTTTTTTTCATTTTTCAATCACCCCCCCCCCCCTTCCATGCCTACGCCACTGATAATAATTATTTATATGTACAGTTACACCTGTCTTATTTCGCTCTTGATAATTCTGGTAACTCCTTAATTTGATCTCATTAATCCAATTCCTAATACTACCATTAGAAAATACTGATAAATTGGACAACTATCTACTTTGAAAAGTGGGCAGATTTTTAATTTATTGTTTATTTGCTTAAGACCATTTGGACATTTGTATTTTTTATTACATTTTTCATTTATATTGTCATATATCTGAAAAATATGAAGAGCCCCCTGAAAATTTTGGATTTTTTTTATACCCGAAAAAGATCATTTTGAAAATTTTAGGTACATTTTGAATATAATTTTTTTTAAAAAATTAAGCTCTCTAGCGATTGTAAAGGCTAGTGAAGCCCCTGCTATTATTGTTTGGGTCACACATTTCCTTATTAGCACATGGAGGGAAGAAAATAATAATATCGAATTTTTGTGAACCACAAGTTGAGGAATTTATCTTGGTCTTAGTCTATAGTGCCGAAGGGAATAGATATATCCTTTTTCATATAAAGTATCTTGTATCTAAGAGACTCTTACTTAGAATAAGAAGCAAATATCAATATATTTTAAAGAATCTATATCTAGATCTCTTATATTTATCTGCCAAGGTTTTAATAAAGTTTTGGCCTAGCAAAAATACATTTTTTAGATCATAAATTACAAAATGTTTAAATAAATATATAGTTGAAAAGATATTTAATAGAGTAATTAAAGAAATTTTTTTTGAAAAGATATTTAATTGAGTAAGTAAATAAATTTATTTTGAGAAATTGTGAAATCGATATATTAAAAATAATGATTTACTAAAATATAATAAATAACACATATTTGAAAGTACTAAATATAGATTCCACTCAGTGTCGGCTAATTAATATAAAAATTTAATAAATTAAGTTAACATTAGATCTTTACTAGTTTCTAATTTTCGCTTTTCTTTCATAAACTAATTTTGTGATGTTTTATCATAACTTTGTAAATTTCACAAAGATTCCCATGGATGTAAGTTATAATGTTCCGTTGTGGATAATTTTGAACATCAATCAGCATCTACTCACTATGTGTGTTTTTGAAGATCGCGGAATATTGAAATTTAGTAGGGAATGATAATTATAAGAGCTTTATCAAATTATCTTTCTCTCTGAAGAAAATGAATAACAATGGTTTGATCACTCCCCATTTTGATTAGCCATTCCAAACAATAATTTTAAAAATGATAAATAAATATTTTTCCCCTATTTGCGAGTAATTTTGTTCAGCCTTTCACAAGGACACTCAAAGCGAAAGCTATAGGTTTTCCAATATCCAGATAATATTTGGAGGTATTTTTGGCGAGAATTAAGAGTTTTGATTGATAATATGGTTAGCAGAGAAGCGTTAATTATGTGTTTTTTTAATCTCTTTTAACTATCATAGGTCATTTTCTTTTAATAAATATAATGAACGTGAATTTCTTCCAAAATCAGGAATGAAGCGGTGGTAATAGGTAAGAGGGAAAATAAATGTCGGCAACTTTATTATATTCTTCGGTGTTGGGGCATTCATCAAAGCGGCTATATGTTTGCTTGAGGTTTGCATGGCGTCAACATCTCTTTTATGTTTTAAATATTCTTTCCCTTAATAACACATTTCTCGCAGTTTAATTTGAAATCATTATTTTTTTACCCTACATGAGTTTAAATTATTCTCAGCGAAATTAATAAAATTTAGATTAATTATGTAACATTATTTATAATAGCAGAAAAAAATCATGCATTAGAAATATTTGCTTTTCACAAACATGTGTTGAAAACTATAATGATTAGATTTCATGGGTTTATCAACAACGTGTGTGTGAAAACCATAATGATTAGATTTCAAATGGTTGTTCAACAATGTGGGTACGAAAACTATCATTACTAGATTTCATTAATTTTTCAACAATGTATATGCGAAAAGATATATATATTTTTTTCAGTTGTTATTTTTAACAACGGATGTGAGCTGTGTGGAGGAGAAGAAAATAAGTAGATATTATTTTTTTCTTTAAAAACTTGAGCGTCCGTATAAGGAAATAAAGGCGCAATAGTTTTTTAAAAAAATAAATATATTTTGGTATATATTTAGTAAAGAATAATTAAAGAATTTTAGATATAAATTAAGCATTTGAAATGGTTGACAAAAGATGTTCAATAGCTAAAGTACGACTACAAGCAAATGGTTCAATGAAGATATGGGTCTAGGCTAATTGCGGGTAAAGGGCTGGTAGAATTTGAATAATTATATAATTATATGGGTACATTTTTATTATGTATAATAAAATTAAGATTTAATTCGATGCGATAACCTTAGATAATTAAGACGAATTTTATATAATTTATTGGCAGAGTTGTTAAAAGATATTTTTTAAATGGATCTAGATACGAATACAATTTTGAAAATTATCTATATACAGATATAATTTTTATTATACTCTTATGTAGGTTTGCAAAAACCTAAATTAGGATTCTATTGTGAAAATTTATCAAATGAGCTAAAAATTTTATTGACTCGATATCACATTTATCAAAATATAACTAAAATAATGATTTTTAGATATTAATATAATATATGAAAATATATGATTAAATGATTATAAATAATTATTAGATTTCAGTAATAAAATATTTTCAAAATTTTGGTCAAAGCATCCTCGTTTATCTGAAAGACATTTTTAGCTACACTAAAAAGTCTTTCTACCGGGGCGCTTGAAAGGATTGTGGTGTTATATTTTATGACAATTTTATATCAGAATATTCTTTAAAAATACTAAAATCTTATTCATTTTTGAAAAAATTATTTAAAATTTGTTGAGTATCAAAATTTAAATCATTATTAATAATCATACTATTGGCATCCACAATGGCAACAAGATTTAATGTGTGACTTGCATAATATTGATGATTATGCAAACTATATAATTCTGATATTTCAAAATCCTGAGCATAAAGACTTGATATTGGTATAACTGCTTCTCATCTTCCAGATCATCAATGTATTCACGTATTTCCAATTTGCTTGAAAGCTCTATAATAAATAAGTAATCCTAATCATATATTATGTTTATATTTATAATAAAATAAGCCGAGAAAATTTTTTATGATCTTTGAGATTATATTGTGAATGCAATAATTCTTTGCCATATCTTGTAAATTCTTTACTATTTTATCATAAGTATGACTACCAGACCAGTCATTCTTTTACAAGCCAACGCTACATTTTTTCTTTCCAAACTTGTTATAGTGAGCAGTGACTACTATGCATCAACTAAAAATTAACATTTCTTAAAACCGTTCAAATAATTTGTTCTTAATTAATATACAAATTTAAATGTTAACTATACCGGCGATAGGCACTCCAACAATCTATTGTTATGCATATTAGCGACGCATAGGCGTAGCCAGGGAAGATGGACAAATGGAAATCCCCTCCCCTCAGAAATTTATCACTTTTTGTGAATATCATTTTAAGCTAATAAAAAATATCCCCCTTAGTCCTCCCCCCCCCCTCCCTGACCTTAAAAATGTATGCATATATCTTAAACAATAATTTGAAAGAAAGAATGTAAAAGTTGATATTTTTTATAAAACTATTCATCATAATTTATACATTTTTAGAAAAAAGCATTTATATATATAAAGTGGACCAAAAATGTTTTTTAATAAATGGAATGTAAGCCAAAGATAAGTCTTAAGACAAAAGTGTAATGTATTTTAATTATTAATAATAATAGATCCATAAAATTACTAAATAATATAATATATCAAATATAATTATTTATAAAGTGAGTAATTTGAATTTATTTATCTTAATAAAAGTAAAATATAATTATAAAACTATTGATAAAATTAAATAAAAAAAATTAAAGCACAATACAAACAGTGGAATATTATATGTGGTAGATTTACAGTATATCTAATTTTATCAATTATCATATGACAATCAAGTAATTTTTACCAATATAGCGAATTATTTATTTTACAGAAAACTATAAAATATTGACCAGGACATCAAAAAATATCTTTTAAATACATTGTGGGATGAATAATATGAAGATTAATTTTTAATATCATTTTTTATTTAAAATAAATAGATGGCGTTAAATAATTAAATGCTAATTGTTGCTATATTTATTATCATCAAGCGCATTGATTAGTAAAATTTGTTAAAATATTAACTGTAATATATTCTCTAACTGTCAAATATGTCTGTAAAAGTGGAATTTTACCTAGTATTTTGTAACTAAATCTATATAATAGAGGAATATCAACTATATGACTACTCACTTTTTATAAATAAATTTCTTATACTTGTTTGGAATAAATGATTACCATGCTTTTATATTAATGTATATATAAGTAATTCATTTTATTTTATATAAACCAATGAAAATATATTTCAAATTTGTTCCAGGTTTTTTTTAATTAAAATTAACCTCCTATCTTGTAAAAATATTTTATAACTATATATTTGTAATAGAAACAATTAGCCTCAAAGGCAATTAAATATATGATGAATTTAAAATATATATATTATTAATTGTGTTCGACGATTAATTGTGTTCGCGTTTTGTATAAATATATATATACTGCGGTACAAAAGGTAAAAAGATGTTAAATTTATAATAAAAATTGGTTTCATCACAATATTGAATAAGGTAACCCGGCCGAAGGCCCGCCAAAAGGGGGTTTGGGGGCGAAGCTCCTAGTAATTTTTTGATTCCCCCCCCCCTTAGGAAAATCCTGACTACGCCTATGTAGCGACGGTTCTATTAGACTTTTTATGATTTCTTTCTTTTCATTTTCCCATCTTTGGGAAATTCTACCAACCTCTGTTTTTCGGCAAATTATATTTTTTGTGGAACTAATGTTTTGATCATTTTTATAAATGAAAGATTTTCAACAATTGAAGATGGCTGAATGCTATCTATAATAAAAGTAGTTATTAAATCATCTAAAGTAGTTTGATTTCAAGTCTGAGGTCTCTTGACAAAAATATTAGTGGACGATGAGTCTATTCCAATATTTTCATTAATTGATTTACTCTCCTTCCCCTTTTTTATTTTTATAAACAGCGTTTTATGTTTTTTCTTAAAATTTAAAATTACAATTGTAACATTTATTTAGTATCTATACCCTTAAATGTTTTACAATGTTGCAAGTTGAGGTAATGCTAACTGAAATTTTGGTAGATATGGCTAACATTTTACTATCAGAGATTTGTTTTATTTATTTTGAGATATTATTTTAAAACATGCTATATAAATTGGCCATGGAAAAGCAATGTCTGAACTTATTGATGGTTCATTGATTATTACTTCTTCCTCTTCATCACAATTAAAATTAATCTAAAATAAATTTTTAAAATTAGTATATCTATATTATTATTTTCCGATGTCCTCACTACGTCATTGTGACGTCATGTCATCGCTACGTCATCATCGGTACGTATTTATTTTTATTTTTTTTATTCGTTGATTTTATTTATTTATTTTTACAAACAGATGAATAGAATTTCGAGAATTGATGGTGTACACATACCTAACATGGATTGAGAGATTTGAAAAATCGTCTTTGAATTGATAAAAACAATATTCCCTCAACTTTGTAAATATGAATGAAACTTTTTATTTCATTTAATCCTTTCTTTATTTTTTAGATTACCTTATCAATTTTCATCTCATATTATCAATCACACATTAATGAAATCTCTACAAGATACTCAACTTGTTTAAATAAAATTAACCAATTTCACTGAAAGTAAAAATGGCAGATTCCTTGAGATGGATTGTAATATCAAAATTTGTCTGGTTTATTGATAAACTCGGACATAATGCTTATATATATAATTTTTTATTATAGTAGTTTTAATGTTTTTTAATATATAAATTTAAATTATATGCACATAAGATATAAAATAAATTATGCATTCAAGTATTTTTGTTTATGATATAAAAAAGCGTTAAATAAAAGTATATCAAAATATATCTTAAAAGTATCTTAAAATAGATACAAATACCTTTAAAATAATATCTATATACAGATACTTTAACAAAAAATCTATATAGATACAGATACCACATTTTTATATCTAGATACTTTAACAACTCTGTTTATTTGTATAATGAACTATCTATTTTAAATTTAAGAATGAATGTAAGAAAAAGGGATAAAATATTTCGGAAGTTATAAAGAGTTTAATAGAATATTTTAGGTAGAAATTGAGGAAATGACTTAGGCATCAAGACCAAAGACTAAAATCAAGTTAGGATAAACAAATAATAAAATCGATATATCGGCAAAAGCAAATTGTCGTATAAGATATGGAAGTCGTCGATCATTAGTTATAAGCACAAGAATTAATGAAAACAATCGTTAATCGCTCACCAATTATTGTCAATAGCTTAAGGAAATAAAGCGCTAACTTTTACAGGAGAATGTTTAAGCAAACGACAAGCTAGGATAAATTATCAGGAATTTCACGCTGGTATTAGAAGAAACAAAAAAGAGACTAGAATTAATTGACAATAACGCGTTAATCAATTATAAGATATTATTAGAGACAAGAACTGTAACTAGGAAAATTTATCAAAAGAATTTCATGATGTTGATAGAAAAAATAAGGTTGAAAAGAGACTAGAAGTAATCGATAATCGTTTAGAAGCAATCGTTATTCAATTTTAAGTTATAATCAAGTTGTTACAGAGATTAAGCTAATCATTCAAGAGATCTTTAGAAATAAGCTACTAACTAGAATAATTTATCAAGAGAATTTTAGGCGGACGTAAGAAGTAACAAAGGTCGAAAGACTAGAATCAATCAATAATCGTTGATTAACAATCATGGATTGTTGAGAAGCAAGCGTTTATAGGAATAAGTTATCGTCAATCGCTTACAGAGATAAAGAGTTAATCGTTTACCAGGGATTGACAAGCAACAGAAGATAGAATAAATGTCAAAGCTGTTATTAGAAGAAATAAAATTTGTAAAGGCAATAAAGCGGTAATCTGACATAAGCAGTCGTTAGAAACTAAGAACACTAGGCAAGAGACAGCCTTTGTTAGAACGTAGAAAATATAAAAGATTAACTCAAGATATCATTAAAACGAGTCATCCGATAAGGACTAAGAGAAGATTAACTTTTGTGGAAATGTAAGATCAGTAAAGCAGAAATAGAAGGGAAATTTGGTCATTTGCACAATAGTTGGTCTAATTTAAGTGGTAATGTGGTGATATTCAAATTAATATTTTTATATAAATATTTTCTTATGCAAATTAGAAGAATTATTACAATGTTACTTAATTTCATATTATAGACTATTTCAAAGATATAAATTTTAAAATAAAATTTTATATTTATATAATTTTTTCTTTTTAATTTTCCACTTCAATTTTTATATTATCTATATTATAATTTTCCGATGTCCTCGATAAGTCATTCGTGACGTGATGTCATCGTTACGTATTTATTTATTCTTATTATTTATTTATCAATTTCAAATTAAAATAGTAAAGAAATAAATATTTTCTTCAAATCATTCTATTCTAAATTCAATCAACACAACAGTATTCATATTGGGTCACATGAAATTTTAATAATAGTGTGAAAGTAAATTATATTATATTGAAACAAATTATATATATGTATTTTAGATATCAAAAAATAAAAATAAATATTTTCTTTAAATCATTCTATTTTAAATTCAACTCAACAGTATTCAAGTAAATTCACTTCTAATGGGACATAATTTTAATTAGAATATTGTTTGAAGCGGAATTTGTTTCTGGTAGCTTTCTCAGCATTAAAGTTTTCATTCCTAGAATAAGTTTAATTCCAACTGATGCTTTCTAGCTTACCATTTTCCTTGAAGCGCCGCCAATTTCTCGTGAGACCTGCTGTTGTCATGACAATTAATATAACTCAGAGATAAACGTTGAATAAAGTAAGCATCTATTTACATCATCCTGTATTTTCACATGGACAGAATATGTGGCTATGTCTCGAATTTGTTCTCCTCCTAAACAACAGATTATGACCAATGATAAAACAAAAACTACAATCAATGTGGTATATCATGGGGTTACATCTGAATCAAGGTTTATACGAATAAATACGAAAGAACAATATTTAGTATGATTTTTTATATATTTTAAATAAATTTATATATCTATTTTAAGCATCCTACTTATTTTTAAAACTATCTATTTTGTCGAGCCGAACAATATGCCCTTTTAGCTCTGATGAATATTTTGTCATAGTACATTATTTTTATTATTTAAATAATATTATATAGGATTTTATATCAATTTCGAAAAGACGATATATTACAATCTATTTTTATCATTAAAATTACATATTTATTCTTAAGGATCCTATCTTTTTTAACTATACTTCTTTTTTCCTGCTAATTTTTTTGTATAACATAATAAAAAAAGATGATACGTTTTTCTATTTTTATGATTTAAATAGGATTTTACATTTATTCCCAAAAAACTATACAAGTACGATATTTATATTATTTAAATTATTCTATATCTAATCACAAGGATCCTATTTTTTTTAAAAGTTTGCCAATTGGTCTCTCCGAATAGTATTTTGTCTTAACCCTACCTTATAAAATTAACTTGAGAATTGGTTCTCAGAACAAACAATATTTGTCTTTATTCACAATATACTTACTATTTTGAATAATATTAGTAAATATTTCTAAAATTTTAATTTATCATTGTTCTTGCTCAATAAATAAGCTAATGATAAACACTTATTTATACTATGGCGATACATTAACTTATTTTTTAATTTACCTAATCTTACCCATACCTATATAGTTTTTTTAAATTTTTATAAAACTTTGATATCTCATGCTTTCTGATTCATCGCTATTTGTTAATCACCACTATTTGTGATTCATGGCTATCTCTGATTCCGTTCCATTTTGATTCCCATGCTACACTCTTCCCGGCCGAAAGCCGGGCTAGGGAGACGTCATAGTATAATTTTATTTATGTTATTATAAATGTTTATGTGAGCATGTGTATGGTAACGTAAAATAAAATGATTAGTATATATATCTTTTTATGTTTTTTCAAATTCATATACATTTTTCTTCTTTACAAGAGTTACTCTAATCTGCTATTACAGTGTAATCGGCTAAAAATCTCGCCTAAGCCTAATTAAGCTTAGCCTAAATAGCTCTTAATTAGGCTAAAATCTTAAAATTATTAGTCATAAATTATGAATTGTTGACTAATCGTCCGGCGTTAAGTAATAAAGCCCATCCTCAATTATTATTTATTTGTTAAAATTATCTTTATATTAAATTAAGGCTAGAATTATCATATATTTTGCTGACAACTGATAGCTCCTTAGTCGGTGCCCAATTTTAGATTAAGGGGTCGGCCAAAATTAGCCGATTACGCACATCGCAATTTTAATAAGGTTTTATTATAGTATAATGTTAAATTACATTTATAATTACGAATCAGTTATCTGCGGAAAAATTATCAAGCCCCATTTATAAGGCAATAGCGTTAATTTAATAGGAAAAAAATAATTAATTATATTTTTTACATGAACTGCATTAACATTTTTTAAACAAAAATAGTGTTCCAAATGGGTTCTGCTATAAAAAATATATATAAAATATTATTTTATCTAAAATTACAAAAAAATATATAGAATGTTAAAAAAATATCTAAGATGGTTGGGAAAATATAAAATTTACATAATGAAATTTTAAAAAAATGTAAAAATAAACAGTGTATTAGGTATAATTTAATGTGCAAGATAGTAAGCATGTTTAATTAATATGTTAGGAATATTCTTATATATAAAGATTAGTATCTTCTCTTATTTATATAGTCAAACATTTATCTTTTACAGGGCCCCAAGCTAACAGCCAACTCTGTCCACGAATATGGAATCAGGCCTTAGCCCGCGTAGTTTTGTAAGAACTATTAGAAACTTACTGGCTACTTCATGCCTCAGCAGGCCTAAGTATCTGTTAGATTTAACCATTGAAGTGGGTTTATTAATTAAATGTGATCATTATCTTGCTCACATTAATCGTTTAAAATACAAAAAGCTTTATTAAAAATAAATATTTACCATTTTGTGTATGTTTTCCACTACCTTATATATTTTTTGTACATTTTATAAATGACTTATGTCTTTTCTTTTTCTAATTTTTTATTTCAATACAAATTTTATGAAAATAAGATTTCCTTACCAATCTCATTGCTTTGTGGATATTGTAAAATTATTTTAATAATTCATTATAAATCGTATATCATATACCTTAAAATTGATTTTAAAGTTTAGAGAAATAAATAATAGTCGTATCATATCATACACTGGAAAGACATCCCACAATTAAGTGGGCACTCCACCACCCTATAGAGGGCGTTTTCAGTGCAGTGAATTTGCATTCACTGTTTGGCAGTAATTTATTTTATTGTCAGGGTCCGTTTAATTTAAGAGAACTTACGGTACCTCTTTTAGATAAGGGTTTAAAAAAAATAAAATAAGTTTAATATATATAAAACGAAAATCAACATTTTTCAAATTATATTCCTAATAAATTTGGTCAATCGAATATTTAGTGAGTGGTCGGTTTTGAGCTCGGCAATCGGTCAAATCAAATTATTTTCAAAATATTTTAGAATAATGCTTAGCACGTAAATATACACGTATAAAACAAAAATGAAGAGATTTTGATAAATAACGCCAGCAATATTTACTTTAAAAAATTTCCATTGTTTTACTATTCTAAACCTACTCATTAAACATCAAAGAAACCTAAAAAAAATTTTTAATTTTTAGGTTTTTCATATGTATATATATACCCAAATATAAAAAAAGTGCTATCCAATCATCATTCCGGTTTCCTAAAATGATACATATTCAAACATATAACGCCCTCTTACGGATATATATTTGTTAATTTTTAAAATTAAATAAAATGTATATTTGTTTTAATAAGCTAGAAAAATAAATTTCTTATTAATAATATTAAATAAAAATAAAATTATATACTATATCATTTAATCAGTATTCTTCATTTATAATAAAAAAATGATTTAAATATATTTTAAAAAAAGTTTAAAAAATTATCATTAAAAAAATATGCGTAATAAATTTTTGATTGATTTATAATTGATAATGATTGATTGCCTTTTAGCAATGCATTAGCAATTCAATGTATAGTGGGGAAATTTTTTCCGGGGAATTATTTTCCAGGGGAATTTTTTTTCCGGAGAATTATTTATCTGGGGAATTATTTTCCGGGTATTTTTTTTCCGGGGAATTATTTTCCTGGGGATTTTTTTCCGGGGATTTATTTTCCGGGATTTTTTTCCGGGATTCCTTAGAATGATATTGGGTATTTGTATATTGGGTATGAAAGGAAAGAGTATGATTATTTAAACTTTAATTTTTTTTATTTAAAGGCATGTTTAGAAGAAAATAAATAAATTTAAGATTTGGTATTTGTTAAGAAGAAGAAAAGGAAGAGCAGACGATTTGATATTTGTTAGAAAAAAAGGAAAAAAAAGTAATATTCATGTAGAATTTTATATTGTTAAAGTTAAAATTGTTTTTTAAGAATAATGAAAAAAAAAGATTCATTAAGTAAGGTTAGGGGGAAAAAATTATATAGATTATTATATTATAAAGATAAAAAAAGAAAATTATTTATAGTGTTTGAGTTAAGTTATGAGAAATAGTTGTTAAAATTTAGATAGGAAAAAAATGTATTTATATGAAATGAGTGATAAGTAAATTTGTTAAGGAAATATAAAATAATGCTGAATTATTGATAGTGATTTAAAAATGTTTAAGGAATATATATAAAATGTTACTTTGTAATCTTCTTAAATTATTATTTATGAAAAAATTATATACAGATTATGACTATAAATTCTGTCAAGAAAATTGCGAATTTGATGAGGATTGTAGAGAAGATAAAAAAAATAGTGATATATAGTGATCCAAATTAGTATTTGATTGAGTGTCTTGTAAAAAAATTATTAGTAATGGTGAAGAAAATATGTAAGATAGCTAAGGAAATCTATAAATAAAAGATATGATTAAATGAAATATAAAGTTGGCTTGAGGTAGGAAGAAACATTGTATCATGGATAGTGATATGTGATTTATGTAATATATATATATAAATAAGTTTCTCCACATAAATTTTATCGCTTCATTAAAAAACCAACGACTTTTTTGATCCATTTATTGTAATACACCACATTTTCATGAAAACAAATATACAAAAAGGGAATTCAAATTCTATTCTTCTTTTCAAGAATAATGAATTAATAAATAATAATCATATCATATTATACACTGGGGAGACATCCCACAATTAAGTGGGCACTCCACCACCCCATAGAGGGCGTCTCCAGTGCAGTGAATTTGCATTCACTGTTTGGCAGAAAATTTACCCTACTGTCTGGGTCCTGTTTAATTTGAGTGGGATGACAGGTACCACTCGTGGATAAGCCAGGATCCACAAAGTTAACAGTAATTTAGCCTACTGTCAGGGTCCCGTTTAATTTGAGTGGGATGACGGGTACCACTCGTGGATAAGCCAGGATCCAAATTGTAAATAATGTTTATTTATTATAAGATAGGAGGGTCATTCCATGTCAAATGAGCAAAAAAAATGAGATTTTCGGCCGACCCCCTTCGATTTTTTTAAAATTTGGTAAGCAAAGAAAGGTCAATGTAACTAAGAATTAGCCAAAATTTTAGCCTCGTAACATTTATATTTTTGGAGATATTAGGGTTCAAAGTGGCAAAAATGTCGTATTTTTACCATTATCTGCCTTCATTCAATTAAGCATATCTTAAAAACTATCTAATTGTAAATAACAAATTTAATATCAAAATTACTTACAAAGATTCTACTTTTAGATAAAAAAAAAATTTTTTTTTTCAATTTCCGGCCATTTTATTAAATATATAAGGACTAAAAACAATTTTTTAGAAATTATACGACCTTCAATTTTTTTAAAAAATTTAGTAGACAACACTGAACTCTTCCTTTATATTTATAAAAAAAAATTGGTCTGGGACGAGGCCATCTTCATTCTCAAAATCGATAAAAATGTTTAGAAAAGTGTATAAATATTTTCCCGAAAGGGGGCGTCTTTGCATAAATTTATATTTAAATCAGTTTTTAATGGTTTTTCTTAGACTATTTGATATAATTTAAAGGAGTATTTATCTTGTAAGTGAAAATAACAATAAATGGGGCTTTCATTCAATTATAGAAATTGCCTATCGATAAAAGAAATTCAATTTATTACTTTATTTATAATTTTTTATAAAATTTTTTGCTAATATAACATATATTAATATTAATAAAATATATTCAACCAAATTTATACTTCTTGAATATATGAATCAGAATCTTTAGCATTTCATATATGGCGCCCTAAATATTAAAAATAATTGATATAATATAAATTTTAAAATCTAATATATAACTCACTTTTAAAAGATTCTAATTTTTCGGTAGCGCATTTACTTTCTTGTGACGACAATGTGTAACTACGGCCAGTAGCAGTTAACGGTGAAACTAATGTTAAGATATGACATTTTGGCAAGTAGAGAGTGTCGTCTATACTTGGAAATGTAAAGGAATTAGAAGGTCCGGATGGGTGTAAAAACTTTATATATATTTCTTCCTCCTTTTGATTTTTCCCTAAAACTAAGGCTAACCACCAATTAGAATCATAAAAACATGTTATATACCCTGATATCTCTCCAAAAATGATACTTTCATCATTATATGATAAATATTCTATATTATTTCTATTGAATTGGAATACATTTTACTCTTAAATTGATGTAGACCTGTGGGAATCACCGTGTGAATTTTCTGTGTTCCAGGTATAGGTCTCGTTTTTGAAAACCTTTCCCTGAGTAATATTTCTTCGTGATCATAATTTTCTTGGGTCATATATTCAAAATATATGCCATTAATATTTTCTTTAGCGAACTCGTACAATTCATATGATGTGATTATTTGCTTTGAGTAAGGTCTTTGTAAACTAGCTCTAGCGGCTAATCTTTTAACAGTGCCACCAATCCCATCACAAACACTTTTCCCATGTGCTGTAGCAGAAAAATGTCATTCCGCCTGTATCCCGAAATCCATCTCATGATGGCAAATATTAATAAAATTTTTACGATTTTTATACTGTGCAGCAGATCCATCGGAAAAATAAAAAATTTTATTTGGCATACAAATTTTATTAATTAAAAAATTTACCAATGTTTTTTGGAAATAATGTACTGCTATTGTATTGTGTTGCAAAGATTCGGATATCATTACATAATTTAGGCAACAAATATTGGCTAAATTATCTTTATAATATATAACAAAAGGGTGAACAGTGGATTGAGCTCTATTCCAATGATAACTTTGTACTTCATCCTGAAGTATAAAGCTATAGTTTTCTGAAAAATCACATAAAATTAAATATTGGCCTTTGTCTAAGTTCAATTTTAGATTTTTTTGATACAATGATTGTTACGTTGAAATAAAAGAATGGGGTAATAAAGATTCCATTTTTTCAAAAAAGGCATTGATAAATTCATCTACTGGCTTGGTTATTGTTTCAAGAGTGGTTCTATCTACGGATAGCCATTATTTGTATGTTATAAATTCGATGTCCTTAGAACGAAACAATATTTCTATTTGGTGGCGTAAATTTGTTGACCCTGGACAATTATCACATTTGCCCAAATAACAGGATGGTTGAGGCGGATTACAAATTATTAAGGGTAAAATATGTTTATATGTTTTAATGGGCAACATATCATCTTTGGTTACTGGGTAAATTTGATCCAATGATCATTAATTTAAAATTTTGGTGGTAGCTGCAAACACAAACATTATGTGTACCACTACCTCCTACGAGTATACAATTTTTTGGGCGAATGCTTGCAATTTCGAAAAACCGATTTTAACATCAGGCCTCATTTCTTTAAAAAATATATAAATTTCTTTCAAATTATCTAAAATTAATCTCTTTTGTATTGTATTCTTTTTTCCGTCTTCGGTCAAAATTGAAAGGCAATCTTTCTTGCCTGGCATGATTCTGCTTATTTCGTCCGTACAATAAAATTCTTGTACAATTTTAACTGTACATTCGTCTATAGTATTTCCAGGCTTGGGGTTAGGGGTTGATAAAAATCCCTTTTCCGCTATCAATAATTTAGCTTGTCTTGCCATGTATTTTGTTGTATTAAATTCATTCATTATTTTGGACACTGTCCAATTCTTTGGTAATATCGTCAAAATTTTATATTTATCAGTTTTAGATAAGAGTGAAAATTTTTTTTTAATATTGCTTAGAATACCATCATCTTTATCGATAGTAGCTGGCTCAATCGTATTTATATCTAAATGAGTTTCTATAGCCTTTTTTATTTTGGTAATTTTTTTAATTGGATATCTTTTTTCTCTCAACCTTTTCTTTTTTATTGGAGATTCTCCAATTTCTATCAATGATGTATTAATTGATTCATAAGCCAGGTTCTCTTCGATATGATGAATATCAGGGTCTTTAAATGCGTCATTTGACTTACTAGCTGTTCCGAGTTTTCTTCGACATTATCACATATCTTATCATCTGAGTGAAGTGACATCCAAGATTGTACATTTCTAAGATTTGTAGTTACATTATTATGTTTTAGTATTTTAAAAGGGTTACAGCATCTAGTTTTTCGAATAAGATTTTTGTTCATTTTATTGAAATTCTATATGATAAAACAAATTAATTTATAAAAATATCACCGAATATCTAATAATTACAGGTGTACCGATTAGGGGGTTAATCCGATACGATATTGCAGATATTATATTGATATCGGCCAAATAACCGATATCACTAATCTGATTTTGCTCGCTCTACATATTATATATTTTATCATAACTTAAAACAAATAATTATAATTTAAATTAACCTAGTATTTCAGGACTATTTATTCATGTAAAATTCTATATAAAATTTAGTAAAAATATGGTATAATCATTTTTTGTTCCAAAAACCCTATTTTGATGTAGAAAGTAACTGGTTAATTTTTGAAAAAATTATTGATTTAGTTTTAAAACCAAAAATATCCTTATAAGACATTATTAATTATTTTCATTTAGTTTTTTATAAAATTTATCGCTTCAATTAAATAATTTTTTTACCTTTGATATTATAAGAATAATTAGAATTTATTATAAGAATAATTAGAATTTATTATAGTTTTTTTAAAATACCAAGAAATTAATTAAAAAATGAATTAATATAGTGAGCATGTGTTATTGAATGATTAATCAATTTTAAATTTTTCTTTATTTTATTGATTGAAACACTCATTTATTCTTATTTACAAGTAAAGCTATGCCGATTTTAGAAAATCCGATCCAATATTTATATTGTTTGGGTTATTGATGATTCTTTTATTTTGTATATAATTTTATAATAATAATAAATTAATATTTGTAATATTTTATTAGCTTTTCCACGTCAATGGAAGAATTATAATTCTTCATATATTATTTTTTTTGGTAAAAACAAAACAATAAATACAATGTACATAATATGGAGACACAAAAAAAATATAATATATCTTGACTTTGAAAAATTTATTTTTTTTGCGACGATCACATTATTTTAAAAAATTGATCGATATTTGGTGGATCATATTTTATTAATATTCGTTAAATATATGTTATATGGGCAAATATATAATAATTATAAATAATAATGTAATAAATTGAGTTTCTTTTATCGATAGATAATTTCTATACTTGAATGAAAGCCCCATAAGTGAAGAAAATATTATAATTTATATTTACAAGATGAATAATCCTTTAAATTATATCAAATAGTCCAAGAAAAACCATTAAAAACTGATTTAAATATAAATTTATGCAAAGACGCCCCCTTTCGGGAAAATATTTATACACTTTTCTAAACATTTTTATCGATTTTGAGAATGAAGATGGCCTCGTCCCAGACCAATTTTTTTTTATAAATATAAAGGAAGAGTTCAGTGTTGTCTACTAAATTTTTTAAAAAAATTGAAGGTCGTATAATTTCTAAAAAATCGTTTTTAGTCCTTATATATTTAATAAAATGGCCGGAAATTGAAAAAAAAAATTTTTTTTTATCTAAAAGTAGAATCTTTGTAAGTAATTTTGATATTAAATTTGTTATTTACAATTAGATAGTTTTTAAGATATGCTTAATTGAATGAAGGCAGATAATGGTAAAAATACGACATTTTTGCCACTTTGAACCCTAATATCTCCAAAAATATAAATGTTACGAGGCTAAAATTTTGGCTATTTCTTAGTTACATTGACCTTTCTTTGCTTACCAAATTTTAAAAAAATCGAAGGGGGTCGGCCGAATCGTGGTTGATTTGTCATGGAATGACCCAGGATAGGAATATGTATTAGAAAAAAGGGGGGGGGGGGGTGATTAAGGGGTAAAGAGGAAGAAGAATTAGTTTTTGTAATTTATTTATTTATTTTTGTTTTATTTTCTCTTTTTTGTTTTCTCTTTTTGTTTTAATTTTATATTTATTGGTAATAAGAGATTCTTGTGTTAAAATAATGTTAATATCATATTGATCAAGGAGTTTCCTAAGTATAGTTGTTTTTGATAGTAGGCCAGGAATGTTGTAGGAGTAGATTGTTAGATTTTTGAAAATTGACATAATATAAATTAAAGTAAATTGTAAGATAAATTTGAATTTTGAAATAGAAAAAAAATGGGGAAAAAATAAGCAGACGATACTTGGAAAATTGAAAAGCAAAAAGCAGACAAGAGAAATGATGAATAAGAAAATATCAATGAAATTAAGTTTTAACCCGTTACTGGTTAACGGTGCATATATGCACCACCTCCTATATACCTTATTTTAACATAGTAGTTTTTTTTTTAAAAATAATAAAAAAGATTTTTATATAGTTCAGACATTGTACTTCAAAACTGGAAAAGAAAAATATGAAAAAATATTTTTTTATGCCCCTAAGAAACCCTCAAACTTTGCGAATTTATGAGGTCTAAAATGAAAATTTTCTAAGTGATCTCACCAGCATATTATAAAATTATTTCGATGAAAACTAGTGTGTATATATTCTTTATAGATATATCAATATTTATCAATCATTTTTGAATTTTTAAATAATTAATATTTTAGTAGGTAACCACATAAAGTTGACTGGTGCATATATGCACCGTTAACCATCTAGCAGTATATATTATTTAAAAAAATTCAAACAAATGAAATTTAACATAATGAATTATAATTTTTTATATTATACTTAAAACCACTACCGTCACTAAGGGTGGGAAGGGGAGGAGTGGGTGGCTCGAGCCCCTTAAGAATTTTTTAAAAAAATTTTATACCCAAAAAAGACCTTTTGAAAATAATTAAAAAAAATTTTTTTCCCCTGAGATTAAATCGAATAATATATTGTTCCTATTATAATTTTTTATCCCGATCAAATTATATGAAATTATTAGGTTCATAAATATTCAAAAGTTTAAAATTATTTTTAGCCTTTTCCTTTCTGAAGATTTTATTTTATTTATATAAATTATTATGCACCTGTTTTGTCAATTCAATCAAAATTATCAAAATAATAGATGACTAATAAAAAAATCAAGATTCTACGAAAATAATTTGTCTAGATATTTAATTTTTAATAAATTTTTTTAATGAAACGTTTTCTAACAATTGAACAAGCGCTTGCTCAACTTTTTGAAGAGGAACCAATTGAAGAAAGAGATATGGTTATAATTCCGCCAAACCCCTCTGCAGTTAGTGATGAAGAAGATTTCGATGAAAATGACTTAACAAATGTCGGAGTTTTGCCTTCAGATACAGCTGGAGAATTGGAGATTCATAATTCAGTTGATGACGACCTTCCAGAACCATATTCTACAAGAAGCTATTCTCGAATTTCTCACAATTTAAAATGGAGAAAAACGGATGCAATATATTCTTCAAGCCCTTTCAATGGAGAAAAGGAAGATGTAATAAAACTTGAAAATGATTTACATGGTAAAAGTCGATCAGATATATTTTGTTTAATTTTCGACGAAGACTTATATTCCCTAATTGTAGAACAAAGTAATATTTATGCTAAACAAATGAATAGACCTAACATATGCATAACCATCCAAGATATTCAGAGATTTATTGGAATTCTGTATGTAGTCGCAAAGTAAATATTTAAAGAATATAGTGTGCTTGAAAATGAAATTGTGAGTGATAGAAGTTTTTGTAGAATTAATAGATATCATTATTTCTCGAAGGTGGCGATTTAACATCAGCCATTTTCCCGCAGATGAAAAAAGTCTAATAAATAATAATCATCATATTATCATATTATACATTGGGGAGACATCCCACAATTAAGTGGGCACTCCACCACCCCATAGAGGGCGTCTCCGGTGCAGTGAATTTGCATTCACTGTTTGGCAGAAAATTTACCCTACTGTCTGGGCCCTGTTTAATTTGAGTGGGATGACAGGTACCACTCGTGGATAAGCCAGGATCCACAAAGTTGACAGTAATTTACCCTACTGACAGGGTCCCATTTAATTTGAGTGGGATGACGGGTACCACTCGTGGATAAGCCAGGATCCACATTGTAAATAATGTGAATTTATTATAAAAGATAAGATAGGAATATGTATTAGAAAAAAGGGGAGGGGGGGGGGTGATTAAGGAGTAAAGAGGAAGAAGAATTAGTTTTTGTTATTTGTAATTTATTTATTTTTTTTGTTTTGTTTTCTCTTTTTTTTTTTATATTAATGGTAATAAGAGATTCTTGTGTTAAAATAATGTTAATATCATATTGATCAAGGAGTTTCCTAAGTATAGTTGTTTTTGAAAGTAGGCCAGGAATGTTGTAGGAGTAGATTGTTAGATTTTTGAAAATTGACATAATATAAATTTTAAAGTAAATTGTAAGATAAATTAAAATTTTGAAATAGAAAAAAATGGGGAAAAAATAAGCAGACGATACTTGGAAAAATTGAAAAAGCAGACAAGAGAAATGAATAAGAAAATATCCATGAAATTGAGTTTTAAGAGAGGATTAAAGTTAAATTTTGTTTAAGAAAGAAGTTGTAATTATATTAAATGTTGATTTATATTATTTTGTTTAAATTAAGTTAATAAGATTAATATATAGAAAAAATAAATTGTTAAAGGAAATAAATAATTGAAATAAAAGATAAATAGATGATTTATAATGGTACTTGCTAAACTTTATAGTAGCTTAGGTAAAGAATTGGAGAAGATAAGAAAGAATTAAGTTATGATGAATTGATTGAGATAAATTAGTAAATAAAGAAGAGAATTTATTTCTTTGAATCTAGAAAAAATAAAAAAATTAATGAATAAAAGTAATAACTTGACAGAGATATATTATGGGTTATGTATAATCCTCAGCAATTAAAAAAAGAGTCTCATTACTCTCCCAAACATCTTCCATGCATTTGAAAGAATTTACTAAGTTTTGATTCAGAAGAGTAGAAGTCAGGCTTTTCATGTCATAAAAAATGTATGTAGTCGCAAAGTAAATATTTAAGGAATATAGTGTGCTTGAAAATAAATTGTGAGTGATAGAAGTATTTGTAGAATTGATAGATATCATTATTTCTTGGAGGTGCGATTTAACATCAGCCATTTTCTCGCAGACGAAAAAAGTCCATTTAATGAATAAGATTCACATATACGTATTTCTATTTAAGACTGTAATAAAATAATCATATCATATTCATATTATACACTGGGGAGACATCCCACAATTAAGTGGGCACTCCACCACCCCATAGAGGGCGTCTCCAGTGTAGTGAATTTGCATTCACTGTTTGGCAGAAAATTTACCCTACTGTCTGGGCCCTGTTTAATTTGAGTGGGATGACAGGTGCCACTCGTGGATAAGCCAGGATCCACAAAGTTGACAGTAATTTACCCTACTGACAGGGTCCCGTTTAATTTGAGTGGGATGACAGGTACCACTCGTGGATAAGCCAGGATCCACATTGTAAATAATGTTTATTTATTAAAAAAGATAAGATAGGAATATGTATTAGAGAAAGGGGGGGGGGTGATTAAGGAGTAAAGAGAAGAAGAATTAGTTTTTGTAATTTATTTATTTATTTTTTTTGTTTTGTTTTCTCTTTTATTTTTAAATATTATTGGTAATAAGAGATTCTTGTGTTAAAATAATGTTAATATCATATTGATCAAGGAGTTTCCTAAGTATAGTTGTTTTTGAAAGTAGGTCAGGAATGTTGTAGGAGTAGATTGTTAGATTTTTGAAAATTGACATAATATAAATTTTAAAGTAAATTGTAAGATAAATTTGAATTTTGAAATAGAAAAAAAATGGGGAAAAAATAAGCAGACGATACTTGGAAAAATTGAAAAAGCAAAGAGCAGACAAGAGAAATGATGAATAAGAAAATATCCATGAAATTGAGTTTTAAGAGAGGATTAAAGTTAAATTTTGTTTAAGAAAGAAGTTGTAATTATATTAAATGTTGATTTATATTATTTTGTTTAAATTAAGTTAATAAGATTAATATATAGAAAGAATAAATTGTTAAAGGAAATAAATAATTGAAATAAAAGATAAATATATGATTTATAATGGTACTTGCTAAACTTTATAGTAGCTTAGGTAAAGAATTGGAGAAGATAAGAAAGAATTAACCTATGATAAATTGATTGAGATAAATTAGTAAATAAAGAAGAGAATTTATTTCTTTGAATCTAGAAAAAATAAAAAATTAATGAATAAAAGTAATAACTTGACAGAGATATATTATGGGTTATGTATAATCCTCAGCAATTAAAAAAAAGAGTCTCATTACTCTCCCAAACATCTTCCATGCATTTGAAAACATTTACTAGAGTTTTGATTCGGAAGAGTAGAAGTTAGGCTTTTCATGTCATAAAAAATGTATGTAGTCGCAAAGTAAATATTTAAGGAATATAGTGTGCTTGAAAATGAAATTGTGAGTGATAGAAGTATTTGTAGAATTGATATATATCATTATTTCTTGGAGGTGAGATTTCTTATTTTTAAAAATGCGCAAAAAACTCAATAAATAATAATCATATCATATTATACACTGGGGAGACGTCCCACAATTAAGTGGGCACTCCACCACCCCATAGAGGGCGTCTCCAGTGCAGTGAATTTGCATTCACCATTTGGCAGAAAATTTACCCTACTGTCTGGGTCTCGTTTAATTTGAGTGGGATGACATGTACCACTCGTGGATAAGCCAGGATCCACAAAGTTGACAGTAATTTACCCTACTGTCAGGGTCCCGTTTAATTTGAGTGGGATGACGGGTACCACTCGTGGATAAGCCAGGATCCACATTGTAAATAATGTTTATTTATTATAAAAGATAAGATAGGAATATGTATTAGAAAAAAGGGGGGGGGGTGATTAAGGAGTAAAGAGGAAGAAGAATTAGTTTTTGTAATTTATTTATTTATTTTTTTTGTTTTCTCTTTTTTGTTTTGTTTTCTCTTTTTTTTTTTAATATTATTGGTAATAAGAGATTCTTGTGTTATAATGTTAATATCACATTGATCAAGGAGTTTCCTAAGTATAGTTGTTTTTGAAAGTAGGCCAGGAATGTTGTAGGAGTAGATTGTTAGATTTTTGAAAATTGACATAATATAAATTTTGAAGTAAATTGTAAGATAAATTTGAATTTTGAAATAGAAAAAAAATGGGGAAAAAATAAGCAGACGATACTTGGAAAAATTGAAAAAGCAAAAAGCAGACAAGAGAAATGATGAATAAGAAAATACCCATGAAATTGAGTTTTAAGAGAGGATTAAAGTTAAATTTTGTTTAAGAAAGAAGTTGTAATTATATTAAATGTTGATTTATATTATTTCGTTTAAATTAAGTTAATAAGATTAATATATAGAAAAAATAAATTGTTAAAGGAAATAAATAATTGAAATAAAAGATAAATAGATGATTTATAATGGTACTTGCTAAACTTTATAGTAGCTTAAGTAAAGAATTGAAGAAGATAAGAAAGAATTAAGTTATGATGAATTGATTGAGATAAATTAGTAAATAAAGAAGAGAATTTATTTCTTTGAATCTAGAAATAATAAAAAATTAATGAATAAAAGTAATAACTTGACAGAGATATATTATGGGTTATGTATAATCCTCAGCAATTAAAAAAAGAGTCTCATTACTCTCCCAAACATCTTCCATGCATTTGAAAGAATTTACTAGAGTTTTGATTCAGAAGAGTAGAAGTCAGGCTTTTCATGTCATAAAAAAATGTATGTAGTCGCAAAGTAAATATTTAAGGAATATAGTGTGCTTGAAAATGAAATTGTAAGTGATAGAAGTATTTGTAGAATTGATATATATCATTATTTCTTGGAGGTGAGATTTCTTATTTTTAAAAATGCGCAAAAAACTAAATAAATAATAATCATATCATATTATCATATTATACACTGGGGAGACGTCCCACAATTAAGTGGGCACTCCACCACCCCATAGAGGGTGTCTCCAGTGCAGTGAATTTGCATTCACTGTTTGGCAGAAAATTTACCCTATCATATCATATCATATCATATTATACACTGGGGAGACATCCCACAATTAAGTGGGCACTCCACCACCCCATAGAGGGTGTCTCCAGTGCAGTGAATTTGCATTCACTGTTTGGCAGAAAATTTACCCTACTGTCTGGGTCCTGTTTAATTTGAGTGGGATGACAGGTACCACTCGTGGATAAGCCAGGATCCACAAAGTTGACAGTAATTTAGCCTACTGTCAGGGTCCCGTTTAATTTGAGTGGGATGACGGGTACCACTCGTGGATAAGCCAGGATCCACATTGTAAATAATGTTTATTTATTATATAAGATAAGATAGGAATATGTATTAGAAAAAAGGAGGAGAGGGGGGGGGGTTGAAGGAGTAAAGAGGAAGAAGAGTTAGTTTTTATAATTTGTAATTTATTTATTTTTTGTTTTCTCGTTTTTGTTTTGTTTTCTCTTTTTTTTTTTTATATTATTAGTAATAAGAGATTCTTGTGTTAAAAAAATGTTAATATCATATTGATCAAGGAGTTTCCTAAGTATAGTTGTTTTTGAAAATAGGCCAGGAATGTTGTAGGAGTAGATTGTTAGATTTTTGAAAATTGACATAATATAAATTTTAAAGTAAATTGTAAGATAAATTTGAATTTTGAAATAGAAAAAAATGGGGAAAAAACAAGCAGACAATACTTGGAAAATTGAAAAGGCAAAAAGCAGACAAGAGAAATGATGAATAAGAAAATATCCATGAAATTGAGTTTTAAGAGAGGATTAAAGTTAAATTTTGTTTAAGAAAGAAGTTGTAATTATATTAAATGTTGATTTATATTATTTTGTTTAAATTAAGTTAATAAGATTAATATATAGAAAAAATAAATTGTTAAAGGAAATAAATAATTGAAATAAAAGATAAATAGATGATTTATAATGGTACTTGCTAAACTTTATAGTAGCTTAGGTAAAGAATTGGAGAAGATAAGAAAGAATTAAGTTATGATGAATTGATTGAGATAAATTAGTAAATAAAGAAGAAAATTTATTTCTTTGAATCTAGAAAAAATAAAAAATTAATGAATAAAAGTAATAACTTAACAGAGATTTATTATGGGTTATGTATAATCCTCAGCAATTAAAAAAAGAGTCTCATTACTCTCCCAAACATCTTCCATGCATTTGAAAGAATTTACTAGAGTTTTGATTCAGAAGAGTAGAAGTCAGGCTTTTCATGTCATAAAAAATGTATGTAGTCGCAAAGTAAATATTTAAGGAATATAGTGTGCTTGAAAATGAAATTGTGAGCGATAGAAGTATTTGTAGAATTGATATATATCATTATTTCTTGGAGGTGAGATTTCTTATTTTTAAAAATGCGCAAAAACTCAATAAATAATAATTATATCATATTACTATACACTGGGGAGACGTCCCACAATTAAGTGGGCACTCCACCACCCCATAGAGGGCGTCTCCAGTGCAGTGAATTTGCATTCACTGTTTGGCAGAAAATTTACCCTACTGTACATAAAACTAATATTACCTTCTTCTCGAATATGAATTAAGGACAACTGTCAATAAATGATAATTATAACTGGCAGATGCAACAATTGCAAATAAACTTTATATTGATATATAAAAATTTCAATATAGTATATTATAATTTCATATGAATGTCTCAGATTAATTTTAAAAATAGGGAATCGTCTGCTTTATGAAACGATAAATCATTTGAGAAGAAATTATAAACACAAACATGTTTTGTTTTATTTTTTAAATATATTTTTTGCTTTTCGAATTCATAAATATCACAAAGTAACCAAAAATAAAATAAGTATACTAATCCATAGAAATATATAAAAATATATAATTTCTTATTTCTTATTCTATCCTTTATCTTTAAAAAGATACCGTTATACTCTCTTTAATTAAACGGGTGACAGTAGGGTAAATTAGTACCAATCAGTGAAATCCAATGCACTGAAATGCCTTATAAGAGCGGTGGAAGCCACTTAATTGTTAATTTTCACAGTGTTCGTTACGATAAAAATTTTAAATGAATTGATATATCCTTTCCAATATAGTATATACTTATATGTTCTTCATAAAAAATGTTCCTTTATTCTTAACTATTCAAATTTAATAGGTAATGATCATTTTATAAAAGTATCTCTGTATTTGAGATACTCTAATTTAGCAAAAGATCCTAGTATCTCATGTCTTTTTGATATTTTTAAAATACTGGTATCTAGGTATATAAAGAATAAAATCTTTTTCCGTGGAACGATTATTCGATATTTTTAAAAATCAATATCTCCATATTTGCATATTGGCATACAAAACTTATCTTTTTTTTTATGGCAGAAGAACAAGAAAAGACTTTAAAAGAGTGTGAAGATTACGTTGAAAAACATAAAATACAACAAATTTTAAAAGATTCTATAGTTCAACTTTGTATAACTAGACCTGATAACCCTATAAAATTCTTACAAGATTATTTTGAAAAACTGGAAAAGGTAAATTTTACACTTTAAATATAATTATAGATGATATTTTATATTCTTTTATTTTTATTACAAAATTTTAATTAAGATAAAATATTTATTATAGAGGAACAGTCAACTAGCTCACATAGATTAATTATTTTTTAAAAACATTACCTATTCTTTATAATGTTTTAAGAATATATTACAGATTTGAAAAGGTTTTTATATTATATTTAGTCATTTTGATATATGCTTATGCTAATTTAGGCACATCATATGTTTTATTTTAAAAAATATTACTAACATAAATGACTTATCATGATTACTGTAATATAAAATACACCAAAAATTCTATGATATTAAAAGTTTTTTTAACTGGTCATTGGTTTATTTATTTGAATAGGCGATTTAATATATTATTAAGATAAAATTATTGAAGGTGAAAAATATAAAAATGGAATTTAGGAGAAAAGATAAGGGATTTAAAAAAGATCTATAAAAAGAAAATAGTAGATAAAAACTAGGAAGGAGAAGGGAAGAAAGAAAACATAATTAGGCATGAAAGATTATTCGATGGAAGATATAAAACTTAGATAGTTGGATTGAATATTGGCGATAGTAAGTCTGCTGTAAGAAAAGATTCCTTAGGCTGTTCGGTTTTCATCTTCTTCATTAATTTTGTCATCCACAATAATTTCTTTTTTGGATTCATGCTCTAAATTTTTATCCATATGGGGTATCAGCTAGTTAAAAATAATGTAGATTAATAGTGTCAATTGTTTAGTATGTCCCAAAAATCAAATATCCCTCTCATCCCTTTACCTATTAGAACTTTTTAAATATGATAAATATGTTTAGAAATTTCCACTTTGTGATCATAGATAAATCAGAAAAATAATGGTAAATATCTGAATCACAGCTCTCATCAAAAATGACAGGGAATAGAAATTTTATCCTATATTTGATGAACGTTGAATCAGCTTAAATAAGAAAAATAAAGGGGAAATTTCTAAATTATCCATCAACAAATAAAGGAGAATATTCTGATTTCACTATCATCGTGTAGGGCAAAATGAATAAAATGAAAGATAAAATAACTAAATGCTACATAATTGTGAATGGTTCAAAGTTATCTGGTCTTCTAAGAATATAGATACTTAATGTTTGATGAAGAGGAAATTAGGTATCTTAAATTAAAAGTTGAGAGAAATATATTATAAATCAAATAGGTTTAATTTGATTTTAGTTAAATTATTAAAAAAATTTTTTAGGAATAAGTTTATTTGTCAAAAATGGTAAAATATTTACCCATACAACTTATAGTATTTTTATTCGACCTTAGAATTTTTGTATCTTGAGCCTTTTTACTCAGTCCAGACATAATGATATATTATCTGAGAGATCACAATTTTAATTTTTCAAAAATTTTTGATGGTAGAACATCTATATTTCATATAAAATTTTGTATATTGTTTTTTAATAAATTACCAATCTCATTTCCTCTTCACCAAATAATAAAAATATTTATTCTTCTAGTTATAAAACAAACTCTGAATTGTATGCTATAAAATTGTGATCTCTTAGATAATGTACCTTTTATGTCTGGATTGAGTATAAAGGATCAAGGCCCAAAAATTTCAAAGGCTGAATATATATATATTATAAGTTGAAGGCATAAATATTTTACAACTTTTGATAATTAAACCAATCCCTATAAAGAAGTCAATTAATTTAGTTAAAATTAAATTAAAATTATCTTATACTTGGAACAAAACAATTAGAATTTAAAAAAATAGCCTATGGTTGAGCTTAAAAAAATTAGGCCAGATTGGTTAAATTCTTTTTTATTAACATGATAAAATTCAAAATTTATTACAAACCTATCATTATTTTATTGGCACATATATTACAATTAATGGGTATAAATTTGTAACTATATATACATATATATATGAAATCAAATAGCATTTATATTTGTTATCTTTTGAATGAACAATTTTTTGTGAATTTGAATTGCTTGTATGGAAGTGTTTCACATTTATAAGCATGGGTTAACACATGAAGCTTTCTTGAATCTTTAAAAAAAGACATGCTATAATCTTGTTTTCCATATATTATAGTACATTAGTTATTTTCTTAATCCCTTATCTTAATTTTATTTCAAATATTACCTAAATAAAATTAAGGTAAATTTTATACATTCAAAATTACAAAATTTCTTATCCTTCTTTTCATCATGCTATAATTTAACTTGTTTTTATATATTATAGTTACATTAATTATTTTATTAATCCCTCTAATAAGTTTCTTAAATTTATGTTGTCTTAATTTTATTTTAAATATTATTCATAAATAAAAATATAGGTAAATTTTATATATTCAATAAAGTAAGTTAAAAAAAATTATTACTTTAAAAGTATTTTGTAATGATATATCTACTGGGTCTAACTCCTATACTTTGGCAAGTTGCTATTGTTTAAAATTTAAAAATAAGGTAAGTTAAAAAAAATTATAACTTTGTTTAACTCCTATACTATGTTGTTCTCCCTATTATTCGATTTAACATTTTTAAATATTGGGTTATCATGTGAAAATGAATTGTTCTCCGATAAAATGTTATTAATAATCATGGGTGTTAATTCTGGTATATTTTTCTAAATATCACGGGTGTTAGTTATAGTATATTTTACTAAATATCACGGGCGTTAGTTCTAGTCACGGTTTATAAGATGTTTATGATATTTGAAATGAAGGAAATGGTAGCTTAAGTGCATGAATGTTTGAATTTCGTATGATATTATCATTGGACCGAATAAGCTATGATGATTTTTATTGGACGAATTTTTTTAAAAGAACACTATTGGCTAAATTTGATTGACGTTTTTTGAGGATTATATATATAGATGAGAATCTTTATATATAAAGTTGATTCAGAGTTGGGCAGCAGTGAATACCTGTATTTAAAATACTAAATACAAATACTTATATTTATATTTAGTATTAAATTGAAGGGAGTATTTATTTTATATTTTAAATAATAAAAATTAAAAAGTATCTTATATACAAATATTTCTAGATTTTTATATATTATGTTACAAATTGAATTATGCTACCCACAATTTATCTCTTTAAATATTAATTTTATGATCCGAGTTAGAGAAAAGAATCAAAATTCATCTGTTTTTTCCTATTTTATATTCACACTAAAAATGAAACTAAAAAATTTTGAAAGTGGTAAGAAAAGAACTAAGAAGATATAGATTCCAGTTCCACCGAATTAAGATATTATGATGTTTATCAGGTATTATTATCAGAGTACCTGGAAGAGCCATCAGGGTCCTGATAAAATTAATTATAAATTAAAATCACAATTAATCATTTAAAATGGTTTCAAATATATGCTCTATAAATTAAATAATGTTATGATAATAATTCTGTGTCTGCAGAGTTGTTAATCGTTACTTTTAAAAGTATCGCGCTATCGCTATTTGTAAAAAAATTTAGCGCACTATAGCTATTTGTCAAAAAAAGTAGCGCGCTATTAGCTACTTTTTAAGCTAATTTTATAAAAAAAATTTAGAAACAAATTTGTTTTATTTTTTGCTTATAATGTTATTGTATAGTAAATATATAATCAACATTTATAAATATTAAAATATAGTTAGTTTTGATTATAAAAAAATTTATGTAATAAAAATAAATATTTATGGTAATTTGTTGCATTTTATAAGTTTTTACCTTCTGTTATGTGTCCAACTATCTGCCGTGGTACATATATATGATATCTCTGATAACTCTACTATTACATCTTTCATCACTTTAAAATTATCTGCTATTTTATTCATTAGTGTCTGGCGACATAAAATTGTTGTACCAGTGGATAGAGTTTTAATCATCATGGTAAATGATGGATTATCAACCAAGGACATTGGCTGAACTGTATAATTTATAAAATCAATAATAACTATCAGCCAATTTCTGAGAAATATTGGCATTTGTATTATTAATTACATTATATTTTTTAAAAGAAGCCCGCTAAAAAATTAAATAATTGCAAAAAAGTAGCCGCTATTAGCTATAGCTACCAAAAAAAATAGCGCGCTACAAGTAGCTCGCTACTTTAAAAACTCTGTGTGTCTGTGATATAATTGTAAAATAAAAATACCTGGAAATTTATCGATACAACATTATTTACAAATTCTTTGAATGTAATTGAATTAGAGTTTGAAAAAATTAAAAAATTTTTGATTTTATCTTGAAAGATTTTTTATGCATGGAAATTATAAAAATTTACTTAAAAAAGTTTTACAATTTTTAGGTAAAAATTTCAAGAAAAATTTTCAAAGATTTACTCTGATCTGATAACTTTTTTTTGCTTATTTTGCAAGTATTTATTTAAAATATTATAAAATACATATTTTTAAACGTAATTTATATTTATATTCGAATTTTTTTTTCGAAAATTTGCCAAACCCTGAATTGATTTAAAATTTTTTTATATAATTTTTAAAATAAAAAGCGAAAAATAGAATGGGTATTGTAAGGAGAAATGAATACAATATCCTAACTCGTTTTTTTAAAAATAGGTCTGTGTCAAAAATTTAAGAAAAATATTAGACAGGAAAATATTTTTTTTTTGAGAGAGAGAAGCGAAAAATTATAAAGGTTAGAGAAAAATTTTTAAAAAATGGGCCTTTATTTTGATGAGAATATTTCTTATATTTCTTTTTCAATATTAATATTAATACTACAAATAAAAAATAGTATAATTTTGGATATCCCGTCTTTACAGAGAATCTTTTATAGAGAATGCAAATATAGAGAAACTTTTATAGAGAAAACAAGTGTAGAGAATGTAGTTTATAAAGAATATCGTTTATAGAGAAACTTTTAAAGAGAAAACAATTATAGAGAATGTCGTTTATAGAGAATCTCATTTATAGAGAATGATTTTGTGGAGAATCTCGTTTATAGAAAATTTATTTTATAGAGAAACTTTTAAAGAGAAAACAATTATAGAGAATCTCATTTATAGAGAATGATTTTATAGAGAACGTTTATAGAGAATTTATTTTATAGAGAAACTTTTAAAGAGAAAACAATTATATAGAATGTCGTTTATAGAGAATATTTTACAGAATACAGAGAATTATTTTATAGAGAATATTTTACAGAGAATTGTTTTAGAGAGAATTATTTTATAGAGAAGGATTTTATAGAGTATAATTTTATAGAGAATGATTTTATAGAGAATGATTTTATAGAAAATGAATTAAGTATTATTTTAGAAATAAATTTTCTCAAAAAAACAAGCCAGATGCCATATAAATTCTTGGAACCCTTGAATAAAAAAAGGGAAAAAATAATCTTAAAAAAAATTATTCACGTTCCTGATTTGTATTGTTTATGAATAATTATGATAATATTTTGAGTTTCCTGTTGTTATTTTTTTTAAAATACGCTGAACAATTAGAAGTAGTAATGCTAAAATTATGAAAATGTTTCCTTCTTTATCAGTTTCTATTAGTGCTTTGCTTTAACTAGTAGAGTAGCCATTTAAAAAAAAACTATTAGCAACAAAGCCAGCCTTACGCCAATTGTTTTAAAAAATTTTGTCAATATTTAGTTGCTTTGTGCATTATTTTAATCTGCTTGTCCCGGCCCCGATTTTTTAAAAATATATTATATATTTTTAATTTGCCTAGATAATAATGGTGATTTAAAATATTTGGTTTAAAATATATGGCCCGGCCCGAGTTTTTTAAAAAAAAGCTTTTTTTGACCCGGCCCATGTATTTAAAAAAATAAAATTTTAGGCTCGGCTCGGGTATATTTAAAAAAATTAAAATACGGCTCGGGTTTAAGGTTGGGCCTGTAGGTCTCTGATTTATAGTGCGCTTTTATAATTTCCCTAATAAATCTGATTTTACCAATTCCGAAGAGAATCTACCCTGGGAATTTCATACGATTGCGCCAAAATTTTTTTGTATTTAATAATTTTATTTTATTTCATTTTAAATCATAAATTGAGCGCGTTTTATTAAATTTTAAATCTGATTTTGCCGAAAATGCATTATAATATGTGTAGAATACCCACCCTATAAATTTCAGAAGATCTTATATTGAACCTCTGAAGAAATTTTAATTTACATTAATCTGAGATTTATAAGTAGTGTTAATAGCCTAAAAATCACCTAAACATAATTTGGCTTAACCGAAAAATCGCCTAAAACTAATTAGACAAAATGTAGGGACTGGGAGCTAGGCTAATCGCCCGTCAGCGTTACGCAACACTAAGCCTAGCCTTTATTAAAATTATTTTATATATTTATTGTGTAACGATATATGACGGGGGATTAACCGAGCTCCTTATAGTTTTCGCCTATTTTTATGCTAAGCCTAATTATGGTTTTGGAATCGCCTAAAATTAACCGATTGCGCAACATTAAGGGTGGGTATTCTACACTTATTCTGGTGCATTTCTGGCAAAATCAGATTTTTAAATTTAATAAAACGCACTCAATTAATGATTTTAAATGCAAATAATAAAAAATAAAACAATACTCATCAAACTATCGCCTTACCAAAATTAAGTTTAGTTAAAAGATCACTAGAGTACTGTCTAATATTCACAGAATAGGCAGGGAAGACCAGGGGGTGGTTGGATCAATTTCTGTCAAAATCGTCATAGGTCCGAAAATAATTGTATCTGAATTTACAAAATACAAAATGATAGTTCAAACCCTTACCTAAAAATTATACATAGACAAAATTTAAAATAATACACTTTTTTCTCTAAATTGATTTTAGTAAAATAAAAATTTCTTATTACAAGCCTAAACTCCTTAGGAGTGTAGAGAAAGATGAATCAAAAAGTTTAAAATGTTTTTTATAGGTTTTTTACATTTGTTAAACATTCCGAAGATCAGACTTTTAATATTTATAAGAAATTTTTTATTTACATATAGGGATTATATTTATTGATACCAATTTGTTTGAATATGGTTGGTTCACAGACAAACTTGTATTTCATCATATGATTATAAGAAGCTTTGTATCATGATATACACTGATTTCCATCGCATTGTAATGTCTTTCTTTAGAAAATATCGAAGCTTGATATTTGCAGCAGATTGCACAATATTTTACTAACTCTTTTACACTTAGAAGTTATTTCAAATACCTAATTATCAAAAGATTTTGCATCATATATTATAATACTACCCCCTTCTTCCCCCACTCTCCTCATTTCCTATACCACATCAAATTAGAACAACGGAATTCCAAATACAAAATACCCATTTTAATTACAATGCCAATCATGAGTTATAACCCCTTCCCCTGTGCTAAAAGGTCCTGTTTAACATTGTTTGAATGGTTAAGTGTCTTTTTATTATTGGTAGTCGGTCTATAGATCTGGTTATAAGCAAGTATAATTATCATTAATAAAATTTCTTCGTATCATTAGGGCTAATTATTTATTCAAACTTTTGTTGGGAGGGAAGGGGGGGGGGTGGGTGTTTCTTAATAAAAAAAATTTCATGATTAAAGCAATATTTTTATTTTCCAGCATAACATAAGGATTTTCATTATCTAAGCTTCCTGAGACAGATATCTTACTTTTCTTATATATTTTTTATAGGGCCTTGCTTTCTACTGTAAAAAGTGGAATCATAAATGATAAGTTCGCTTCAGCTTGTTTAATTAATTTTAATATCCGTCAATGCTTGCTTTTAAAACTTTTATTTTAAATCTTTCTAAACCTCTTTTAGTCTTGAAGAATACACATTTAAAAAAATATGAAGGCATAGAAAATGTAAAAAAGAGATATTTTCCACCTTTCGATTTTTTAGGGTTGTATCTACTCCTTGAAGTACAACTCACAAAGTAAATATTTTATTCCGTTAAATTTTTTCATCTTCAGCGATGATAGTAACGTCCAATCATTATTATCGCCACTCTAATAAAATTTATGACATTCATCAGATTAATAAAATATAGCAACTGAACTGAAATGGAAATATACGATAATTTGTGTTAAAAATAGCTAAGTTATTTTTAATAATATATGAGGCATGTTCAATTCATTCAATTTTAGCTCTACTTATATTTATTATATTTCTATCCATTTTTATACAATTTTGTCTTTGATCACATAATTAGAAAAAAAGACTCGTCAGGAAGCAAGAACTTAGCAAGAATCAATTAAGGAAACCAATAATCTATTTTTTTCCCAATTCCTGAGTCACAATAGTGGCAATTTCATCATCAGAGATTACACGAATTAAGTACTGAGATGGATAGCAATTCAATTCGACAATCTACCTATGATGCTGAATATTGTTTCATGTCTTGTTGTGATTAGCTTTGACCTTGTCTTTTTGATTAAACTATAAGAGAACTTTATACAAATTTATTATCAAAAAATGCTTATCAAGTCCATACTAAATCCCTCACTAATTAAAGCATGCTTTGTCAAAAAATAATATAAATCCGAGGTCTAATTATCTGTTTGGCTCAATGTTTTAAATAAAACTTTTTTTCTTAGTGCCTTGCAAATTTTATTTATTTCGGCCAAAGCTCCATCCAAAATCTTTAGGAGCCTAGCCATAATTTTATAATTTTAGGCCTGAGCCTGTCCTGTCCCAAATTTAATTGAAAAATATAACTAAACGCATATTTAAACAATCAATTAATATACAAATTTAATTCCTTTACTCTAATCTTTAGAGAAATCTATTTTATTGCTTAGAATCTTTTTTATATTTTTTGAGTCAAAAAAATCAAAAGCCTTAACCCTATTTAAAAAAAAAATTTTTAGACCCAAGCCCGACTTTAACTTAATTTCCAGGTTCAACTAAGTCAGTCTAAAGACCGATAAATATAAAATTGTAGTTTTCATCAAACTCCATTCCCGATATCGCAACTGATGTAATTCATTTGAGATAATGCATTCGCGACAATGAATTCGCGATAATACATTTGCGATAATGCATTCGCGATAATGTATTCGCTATATTTTCGCTGTATTATACTCGCTATAATGCATTCGCGGTAATGCGTTCGCTATAATACATTCGCGATAATGCATTCGCTATAATATTTTATATAGAAACCTTCAATTGACTGTTTTGTTTTTAGGTAGGACAAAATTATGGTGCTTCTATTAAATCAAAAATATTGGTTTCTTTATAAATATGTGGAACCCCAAATAGAGATCGTCACTTTTCGACACTCAATATATTAAAGCCATCGCATACATCTAAATGTGTATCATTAGAGATTAATGAATTCTTAGTTATCTATATTAAAAAGATTTATGAATAAAATTTGTATAATAAAATAGAAAGAAAATTATATTTAGAAACGTGTTCCGAAACGCAGAACGAACGGGAATGTGGCATATTTTTTACCCAAACAACTGGTTAAAACCTTTTCTTAATTAAAATTAGAATCAAGATTCTCGTCCGTCATATTATATCCATAAGAGTAAAGTTAAGAACCCTTCTATATGCTAATTTAGGTAGCTGACATATAAATGCAATATATAAAAATTTTAAAAATGATTGGTTCAGTTTAGATTCTCTTTAGTAACGGTTAATACATATTTAAAAAATCGTTTCAGGTTTGGTTTAGCTGAGTTAATAATCAAGCTAAACCTTGATATGAACTAAAAAGATTTTACAAAAAAACCATTGTTGAAACAAATAAAGTCATCGAAAAAATACAACAAATAAACTGAATTGTATTATTAAAATGTTAATTTTGATATATTTTTCAAATCCCGCATAAATTTTTTGAACTCTATAATTGTCCCATATATAATATTTCTCTATAAAATCAAGATCTAGAAAATAATTCTCTACAATGTAATTCTCTGCAAAATAATTCTCTACAAAATAATTCTCTATCAAAAGTAATTATCTTTAAAATCATTCTCTATAAACAACATTCTTTATAAAATCATTTTCTTTGAAGTCATTCTCTATTAAGGACCTTCTCTATAAAATAATTCTCTTTAAAATCATTCTCTATAATCGACATTCTCTATAAAACCATTCTCTATAAACGGCATTCTCTATAAAATCATTCTCTATAAATTAATTCTCTTTAAAAATTATTCTCTATATAAAACATTCTCTATAAATGCATTCTCTATAATTGTTTTTGATAAGTTCGCGGCCACGAGCGCGGGCTGTTCTACCGGGGGATAGGGAGAGGGATCGGCAGAATTCGAGGGACCGGGATTTTCTGGTAGGTTGACGTTGAGTTTTAACTTAGTCATCATCGGGTAATTTTAGTAATTTAATTTATTGTTAAAATAGCACAATTTACCAAAGAATAAAACTTTAAGAATTTTATTTAACACAAAAAATATTCAGTAAAATAATTTTAAAAAAAGAATCCCCCAATAAAGGTATTTTTGCAACCTTTTATAATTTATCAAACAAAGAAAAAAAAATAACATGTTGTTATATAATATCGCGATACAATCATTCTTGAAACTGGTCAGAACCAGTTTCAAATACAATATAAAAATAAGGTATAATATCAAGATAAAAAAAAGGACGATGGGAAAACAAAAGAAATAAGTTATACGGGACAAGAGGGGGGGAGGTAGAACATAACAGTTTTCTTTATAAAATACATTCTCTATAATGGTTCTCTATAAAGACGTAGAACCATAATTTTGTTATTTCAATAATGAAAAGATCAAATAAATATAGATATTATCTTCTGGATTTGAAGGATTGGATCAATAATTCATTATAAAAATTGCTCAGTCAGACTAGACTGACCTGACTCCAAGACGACTTTGCCGAATTTTATCTGCGATGTAAACCCAAATTATGATTTGAATTAATGGGAGGGACGGATTTTTAAACAACTCTTGGAACCCAGTATATTTTCGGATCGGGGCGAGGTTGGACTCCTTTTTCAGAAAATCTGTCCCGGTAAAATTATTAAAATTTCCGCTAAACTGTTATAAATTTCTGAATCCTAATTTGGGTACAGCCTTGATTTATTTGGCTTCAACCTTGAGGTTTGAGCAAAAGTTTTAGTTTGAACTTCGAGGTTAACGCCATAAAAATCGTTAAAAATGCCGAGTGGATTTCCCCGCCAACTAGATCTATACATACCTCCAAATTTAATATTAGGAGTTACCATTAATTAAACCTATATTAATATTAAAACAAAATTACTTATTATTCTTGCTATTTTAATCATATATCATTACCCCTTTTTATAAATTAATAACTCATTTCTTTCAAATTTTCTTCCTGTTCTTTAATTCCAGGAATCGCATGTTTTTAAAAATATAATCATGTCAACAAGATTTACCAATAAGTTGACGGATCCTAAAGGTTGACCATATATTCCGGGTTAGATCTGACCGAAAACAATAATTTTCCTTTTTTTAAATATGAGGAATACAATTTACCATGCATTTTCTTTTCATTTCGCATATTTGCGAGTAATTTAAATAATCTTCACCCCCAACCCATTCCCTTATTTTATTTTTCATTTTTTAAAAAATTACAAGGTGAAAGTATACGTCACCATTTTTTTTAAAAATAAATAATTATTTTAAAATTTCTTAATATGACCTCGCTCGGATGCGAAAAATAATTAACGATTAAAATACTTGTGTATTAACTATAATAGATAACAATGCTCTTATGTATTATTAAGATTCTAAATGTATAAAAAGGATATATAAATACTCCTATCAAAAATATTCTTTTTAAAAAATACGATTAATAATCTTTAAAAATTTGACGAATAATAAATTTAAATTATTATTGTTCATAAATTTATATAGCCAATTTTTGAATTATGTATAGTAAATTTTTTTTAATTAATGCCAATCAAATATTTTATTAATTAAAACAAATCAATTGTAAGATTATATATACAATCACTGGAGTAGAAAATAATGAAGCACGGAAGCTTTCCTGGAAAAAATCCCTATGTAAAAAATATCAAACTCCTTAGAAAAAAAATTGAAGGTCGACCAAGATATTTTTCGCCTACCTAAATAACAGTGCTCTTCTACATCTTGTGAGCGTCTATTTTTATAGATATTGATTACCAAAAATAACATGTCCCTAAAAGAAGAATCAATTAAGGAAACTTTATGCCTTTATAATCAATTTATTTTGAAATGACTTTTAGTCATTTTTATTTTTATTACTACTTCTTTTTTTTATCATTTATGATTACTAATTTTAAAATAAAATATTAAAATATTTTGTATACTAAAATGAAATATCTGAATCTTATTTTTATAAAAATATTCGATTCGATTTATTAGAAACCTATATAAGAATAAAGAATTTCAGTAAGTAGGGAAGAAAAAAGAAAGGAAACGATAATTTTTACTATATTGCTTAAGCCTATTGACACAATTGATAAATATTATCATAAACAAGGAATTAGCCCTTTTTTATAACTTTTAATATATTATTTTTTCCCCCAAAAATGCTCGTTTTTAATTTAGTATTATTATTGCAATAATTAAAATTAGTCCCCCCCCCCCTCCCAAAAAAATCAATACTTTTTATGAATATTAAGTTTCTGATTTATTCTTGAAGAATTATTTTCCGTATTACATTAATTAATTATTAGAATATTTTTTTTTATTTAAAATAATTACACATTTTTATGCAATCCTTTGAAAATGAAAAATAGAAAAATGTCAACTAAAATAGAGCAATGTTGAGTAGCAGTATACCATAATTTGAATAAAATCTCAATATCATTTAAGTCTAGAATCCCTCAAATTTCTCTATTATAATTGGCTCATCAATTCCATTTTCTTATTTCAATTGTACCCTAATATTTGATGTGTGCACCTGGATTATTCAATATATTTTTTGTATTAGTTGTCTGACCCCGTTATTTATTATCAAAATCGTAAAAATTAATTTATAGGACATTTTTTATTTTTTAAAAAGAGAAAAACTTAATAGGAATTAATTTTGACCACGGAATTTTTGCTTGTTTTTTCATAAATATGTTAAATAAGAACGACAAGGAAAACAGCAGGAAACGTTTTATAATAGAGAAAAAGGACATTGGGTAAAGTAAAAAGAATAATGACGAATGGAAATTATCCATGAAAAGTAAGGGAATGACGCTAAGACAGTAAGAAGCAAATGATTGTGATGGAGTGAGTTCCTGTCAACAAAGATGATTTATTATGCCTTAGACTAAGAGGCTGCTTAGAAATTTCCCATCTAATACCTTAGGCATCGTTTATAATAACTGCGATGATAGTTAAGCCATGAATAATTATTGTTTAAAGCATGTAAAAAAAATATATTTGCTAGATCACATATTATATATAATTTTCTAGCCCGTAATTCAACCTATTTTTAAAAATTAAAATATTCCATTTTTTTCTTATTTCCGATAAAAAAATGAAAATTCGAGAAATAATTTTTTTAGTTGCTGATTACTAAGAATTATTACTACCTTTATATTTAACTGTTTAGTTATAATAAAAAAAGGTCATGAGATATTTTTGGTTTTTTTTAAATGTATAATATAGATGGCGCTATAAAAATCAATCTCTTGAGTAGAACCGCATGATATTTTGAGGTGATATGTAAGCTGTTGTATTTTTTTTTACAAATCTATGCTCATTTATAAGTTGAACAAGTTATTTTAATAAAATGTATTTTGTCTATCGATATATCTGAACGATGTACGGAAGGGGAGGGTACGAGGTTAGTCACAGGATTAGGTGCGCCGGAGTTAGGAGAAATTGCTTTCCCATTAGGATAAGTAGTAGGACCTAAAATAAATAAGGACACATGTCAATATAGAATCTATCTTTTAAGTATCATCTGGGGATAAATAAACCTTTTGGAATGGTACGGTAGATAATCAAAATAAAATTGCACAAGCGAAATAACGTAGCGCACGTTACTATTCAATAATAAACATGATCGAAATTAATCAAACATACAAATTATGTAAGATTAAATCAAAAATAATTAGTTAACTTAAAATAAGTGTGAAGTAAAAGTCCTTTTCCACAAACAACCCGTACATTATAAGTTTTATAGATCGTTATGTGTGCTTTTTTATTGGCTAATCTGGTGTCTTTGTAGACGCAATCCCATTAGCTACACACAAATATATGGTCATACAAAATAACAAACCTTGTTCGAAAAATGCATTAAGCTTGTTTATCGCTTTCTATTTTTTTGGATAGTTAATTATGCATTAACACAGTGGGTAATTAAAAATTAATACATTACTTAAATTTAAGCTGTTGTCGTACACAACAGTTTATATTTATTTAACTTTTTGATTAAAAAATGGTAAGATTATGATTTGTGAGGCATAATTATTATTGGCTTATCTTTTATTTATTTATATGTATATGATTGGTTCAATTTTTTTATCTTTTTACAAAAAAATATGTGTAAAAATTAACCAATGGTTTTCGATAATAAAAATATCATTAAATAAATTTCAACCAATCCAATGACAGACAAATAAATAAAAAATAGCCAATGGTAATTATGGCTCACAAACCATTATTGTACCTATAGGCGTAGCCAGGTGTAATGTTGTTAAACGGCTCATTTTGAGTCGATTTTTAAAAACGGCTAACTCAATATTTTTGCCAGAAAAATATTGCCTAAGCCTAGAGATTTCGCTAATAGATTTCCAAACCTTCGTTCCTTCTAAAAACAAAATCTTCAGGCTTGCGTAATATTATTCTCCGTGAAATATTGAGTTAGCCGTTTTTAAAAATCGGCTCAAAACGAGCCATTTAACAACACTTGCCAGGTGGGGCAAGAAAAAATTACCCTCTCAGAAATTTATCAGTTTTTGTGAATACCATTTTAAGCTAATAAAAAATATCCTCCTTAGTCCTCTCCCTACTCCCTATCCCCCAAAAATGTACGCATATATCTTAAACAATAATTTGAAAGAAAGAATGTAGTTATTATTTTTTTAAACTAAAAATATTGACTATAATGCATGCTTTTTTGGGAAAAAGCATTTGTATATAAAAAAAGTGAAACCAAAAATGTTTTTTAAGAAATGAAATATAAACCCAAGATAAATCTTATGACAAAAGTGAAATGTATTATAATTACTATTAATAGATCCATAAAATTACCAAATAATATAATATATCAAATATAATTTTTTATAAAGTGAGTATTAATTTATTTTTCTTAATAAAAGTAAAATCTAATTATCAAATTATTGATAAAATTAAATTATTAATTAAATAAAAAAATTAATGCACAATACAAACAATTGGATTATGTGTCTTAGATTTACAATATATCTAATTTTATCAATATCATATGACAATCAAATTATTTTTACCAATAGTGAATTATATACTTTGTAGAAGATTATAAAATATTGATATGTACTTAGTAAAATATCTTTTAAAGAATGTAAATGAAAAAAATATTCTTATTTGTTAAATTAATAAACATATCTATTCATATTTAATTTAATATCATTATTTTATTTAAAATAAATAGATGGCGTTAAAGAATTGAATGCAAATTGTTGCTTATATTTATTATCAAAAACATTGATTAGTAAAGTTTATTAAAATATTAACTCTAATATAGTCTATAACTGTGAAATATATGTCTGTAAAAGTGGCATTTTACATAATATTTTTTTAACCAATTATCTATAATGCCGTAAACATTTTTTAAAAAAATCGAACCACTTTCAAAAAAAGGCGTTCACATTCAAACCGTTCAAAATTTCATGATAAATTTTTTTTTAAATTTAATCTAATATAAATAAATGTCTTACATTTTTTAACACAATATATTAGCCATGTTAAAAAATAATATAATTATTTTGATAATAATTATAAATACAATATAATATAGCAAATAAAAAGATATTTTTATTTACAAAAAATTTTTCTTATTAATTTTTCATAACAATTATTTTCCAAAATTTTTACCTGATAGACAGGAGCGCTTAGCAGTTAATACGGCATTAGCTATACTAAAAACGCCCTCTAAAAGGGCAGATGAGGGAATTGCTGTATTATACTTAATAAACAACTCTTTTAATGTGAGGAATTTATTAAAAATTTTTATTGTTTTGTTCTTTTCTTCAAAAAATTGAGATAAGTTACCCTCCTCCAATCCATTCTCTACTTCCTCGACATAAAAAGGATATCTCGAAATAACAGTTCTTGCATTATAATTTCTAGGGGTTTCAATGAATTTTTTTCAATAACGCTCTAAGTTTATTTTTAAAAGGTTCGTTCTGTGGAAGTTTTATCCATGGCCATCGAAGCTTGGATATTGGATGTATAATTGCAGAAATTATATTGATATTCATATTAGAGACCTTCATGGGCTTAGATTTTAGGACCAAGCCCGGCCCAGGTCCATCGTAAAAGAAAATTTTAAACCCAGGCCCGACCCGTTTTTAATATTTAAAAAAATTCCCAAGTCCGCTATAATATTTAAAAAATTTCCCAAGCCCATAAAATTATTTCATGTATACTTAACTTATGCTGAAGTAATACTAATAGAAATATAATATTTTATTTAGTAATAATATATATATATATATATAATATTAATAAATGATAAAAAAAAATTTTAATTTATATTTATAAATTATTATTTAAAAATAATATATTATCTACAATTTCGTTATTTAAATTTGTTCTTCTTTCTTCAATAACCCTTCCAATAGTACTGAAATTCCGTTCACTGGAAACATTAGATGCTGGAATTGCATAAATTTTTTTGAATTTTTTCATGCTTCTTCCACCAATCTAGGATGCAGTCATCATAGTTGATATCCTCTTCATTTAGCTGAATATCCATATATAAATTAATCTCATCAGCATTTGTATTATTATGAAGTATTGTATCATCCTCCCATGAAGACATATCCAATAATGAGGATGAAGCTAAAAATATTATATAGCTAAAAAGATTTATTAAGAATAAATTACTGGTAGCTCTAGTAATCCTCAAAGTAGGAATAGGAACATACACTTCACCCAGATCTGAAATATCTAAAAATATTATATAGATAAAGATATTTATAAAATATATGTTACTTGAAGCTCTAGGGATATTTGCTTCATCTAGATCATATATAGGAATTGGATGATGATCTGAATAATCAATCATTAAGGCCCTTGTATTATTTTTTACTTCAAGTGCTTCTTCCAAAGTAAGCATTTTTTAGCAGAATTTAGGATTTAAAAATGTAGCGATTTTGTGTAAAATATCTATTTGGAATTTTGATATAAAAAATTCCTTTGCTCTTAATTTTAACTTTCTAATTTCACTATTATTTTGATATGCTTCGTATAAAATATCAGACACCGGTAACTTTTCCAATGTTTTATAAATTAATAAAACTTTAAATAATGTAGAACTTCTATCTCCCTCCAGCTCCTTGGTTGCCTGATCATATGGGGTCAACATGTCTATTAATGATTTCAACCCATTTTTATCAATAGAATTAAGCTTATCCTCCATATTTCTTTTCTGTAAACAATCTAAAATTTCTTCATATTGTTCATAAATACTTTTAAACATTTTTAATTTCGAATTCCACCTTGTTAAGATATTTTGTATCAAATTTCTACCTTGATCAGTGATGAATGTGATTTTATAAAATGCACCAGAAGCATATCCAAGTTTAGCAAAATTAGAAACAAGTTCTTTGCGTATATTTTCACTTGTTTTTTTATCTTCTAAAAAAAGAGAAATAAACAAAACGTTTTATTAATTTCCATTTAATTATGTAGTGAAGAGTTAATGTTATATATGTGTACTTTTTGAAGTAATCTGTTTATAAATCAGTTGTAGCACTACAAAAAGAATTTATTAAAGCATTTTGTACTTCTGGTAATATTTTTTTGTGCAAATTTTGAGAAATATCATTCATATGCCTTGATATAGTTATCGGACTTGGCAAAATATTTTCAACATCAATCAAACCCTTCTTTGAACCAACTTCAATAAAATATTGTGCTAAATGTTTAAAGCCTTTACCAGCTATACATTGAAATGGGCGAATATCCACAGCACAAAATTTTACACATCTATTGATAACTTCCTTTTTTTTCACATGTATATGATGTTTTATCATTTTTAATTGGATAAAAAGAAGATAATTTAATTATAGGATTTGGTTTACATTTATCTCTTGATAAATGGGATGATCCTACTTTATTTGAATATGAAAGTATGTCTTGTCATCTTTTACATTGAACATATCCGATTTTATTATTATGATTGTCTATTATTATACTAAAAGAATCCCAGACCTTGCTCTTCAATGAGTTGTTTGCTAATAATTTGTATTCTTGAGAATGTAATTTTTTAACTATTTCTTGATTTTTATTCATTATATCTAAAAAAAAATACTACAATTTATTACAAAGGAGAAAGTCATATAATACCCATCCCATATATAAAAAAAACATAAAAAAATTAATTAGTTCAGAAAAAAGAGTGTTATGTAATTTTTCTCAAAATATAAATAATATTTATTACCTATAGTAGCTATACACTCTAAACCAGTTGTGTTGAATTCGGTACAAAACAGTGAAAACCAAAATAGTGAAAAATAAAAAATGTTCCCATTTATGTATGACTCCACTAAAAAAGTCATAAATTTAAATAATATATATATTGTTAAAATATTAATAATAATGCTATTATCTTATATATTTTGATATAAATATTTATTATATTTTTAATTAAATATATTATGATTATTATTAATTTTTTTAAAGATATTATAAAAATGATTTATATAAAATTATTTAATCTAGAGCAATAAATATGTATTAATCTTTTTCCAAAATTATTGCCTAATGTGCTTAATATAAAATAAAACAATATTCAATATTTTTATCATAGCATAGACCATTTATAATACAATAATATTGCTAAATATCTACCAAAATTATACATAGCATACAGTAATTAATTTTCAAATATATATCTCCTTTTGTATATATCTGCTTTTGTATTTAATATTTTGGTATAAATTATATGTCATTGATTGCATATAGATTCCTTCAAAAGTCAGGATAATCTGATCATTTTTGTTGTACTTCTAAATATGGTTTAATAAGTTCCATTGATATTTTATATATATAATTACTTCTTAAAATAGATATTTTTATGTTTGCTATATCATGTGAATTAATTGATATTATGTTTAGAAGTGTGTAAGACCTGCTTAAAATTGTATCATTTTTTGTCATTCAATACACCATATCTAACCTACCTTTAGTCATATTATAAAATATTATAATTTCAGGATTTCTTGTATCATTTGTATCAACATTTTTATTATGGTATATGAAAAATGATATTACATTATAAATTTTATTATACTTACTTTCAGAATATGTGAAAATCAGAATAAATGATTAAAATAATCACCAGAGTATTGAAGGGTTAATGAATAATTTTCTAATCTTTTTAAATTTAATTTAAAAGCATGCCAAGCACTTTCTATCTTATAAAAATTTACTCATTTTAAATGAAGGGTTTTTTAATTATTTATATTTTAAATAATAACTCATTTACATTGACAATTTATCTTAACTATTTATACTTTCCATAGAAGGATATCATTTATATTTGCACTGGATAATATATAATATTATAATAACTCAACCATATAGAAACAGAATAAATATTTTATTAAAAATTCATATAAAATATACATCTCAACAATATTTATAAATAATATGTAAATTAAAAGTGAATGGAATATTTACATTGTAATTGTATGGATAGATTTATTTGATTAATTGTTTAAAGGAATATTATACATTATTTGCAATTTTCAATTAAACTTGCATCTTAAATTACATTTATTACAATTAATATAAAACTCTAAAAGAAAATCTTTTTGCAATAATTTGATTATGATATTTATGTACCTTGATTTGATTTGCAAGATATATCATGTTTCATACTTATGATTTTTTATGGTGTATAAATTCACAGAACCTTTATAGTTTATGAAATTATGTCCTTTTTGAGTTTTCTAATTAAAATTTTATTTTCAAATATTATAAAAATTTACTTGAATATCTATTTGTCTACGTCTAACAATTGTTTTTAAATTTTCTGCTACTGTTGGGATTTTGCTTTGAATTTGACGCTAACTTGGGAAAATATATGTCATATCGAAAATGTTGGCCATCTTTGGGAACATTTTTGGGAATATTCCCTGATTTTCGCTGTTTCGTGCCCAGGCCGTTGTGTTAAGTTAAGTAAAATTATACCAATTTCCGATTTAAAAAATATATACTCTCCCAAGGTGTATAGGAAATTTGATAAATAACACTAATAAAATCAGAATGATTTGTTATATTTGTCCTATTAAATATCCTTAAAATAAGCTAAATTTGAATTTAAAAATTTAGGCCCAAGCCCTATTGCAAAAATTTCCAACGAACCCAAGCCCGGCCCATGAAGGTCTCTAATTCATATATATATGTTCAAATCTTCAAAAAAAATAAAATATATGTAATTAATTTGATAGTGATAAATTTAATACCATTTATTAATCTCATTTAATACTGCGTCTATCATTGGTTGGCCATATTTTAGGCTACTAATTTTTTTTAATTTTAAAATAAATGTCGTTATTGTTGGAGTCAAATAGCCCAAATGCGTTTTCTTCAAATTTAATGATTTTACTTAGTTATATTATATAAAATAAAATAAATAATATTACAATCAAATGTCATTTTAAATTGGAACTTGAAGATTTTGACACTGATATAATACTTTTTGGGCACATTTTACACTTGGTAAGCATTGAATTATTTCCTTCAATATAGGATGTAACTATTAAATATTTATCGTAAATGGTCATGGTAATGTTAATTCATGCCCAAATGCATTTTTTGTTCTTTAATGATTTTACTTAGTTATATTATATAAAATAAAATAAATAATATTACAATCAAATGTCATTTTAAATTGGAACTTGAAGATTTTGACATTGATTTAATACTTTTTGGGCACATTTTACACTTAATTAGCATTGAATTAGTTCCTACAATATAGGATGTTACTATTAAATATTTATCATAAATGGTCATGGTAATATTAATTCATCTGATTTTGGATTTTCAGAATCAGATGATAGTGATGAAATAATAATATCCATGCTTATTCTAATCTATTAAATTAAAATATAAACAACAATATTTAAATTAATAAACTATAATAAAGGCGTGTTAAAATAATTTAAATGTGAAAAGGAAATTTAGCCGATTAAAAAATATAAATAATACTTTTTTTAAAAAGATTTAGATTAATATTAAATTTTTCTAATAAATAAAAATAAAAAGTATATTTAAAATTGAACGAACGTTAAATTCGAACGCGTTCGTCATAAAAAAGTAACGCCTCCACGATCAAATTCGTCAAAATAAAAGGAACGCCGTTCATCATTTTTTTCAAAAAAAACGAACTTATATTTCCTATTTGTTCCAGGCTTATTTTTTTAATATAATCTCTTAACCAATTTCTTATATTTTAAATAAAGATAATATTTTTAATTAAAATTAACCTCCTATCTTGCCCAAAATGAGAAATTTTTAGTTCCTTCCCCCCTCCCTAAGAAAATCCTGGCTACGCCTATGATCTTACCTAAAAAACAAAGAGTAAATTTATTTTTTATGGAATAATTTTACATTGAAAATTATATTATTCACGATTTGAAATTGACTTTTTGGTTTTAAAATAAAAAAAGATATACTTTAAATAATTTAATTTTTAAATTAAGTGTTTCGCTATTATGGGCGATCTAGTTATAATTGAAATAGGGCTATTAGAGTTTTTTAGCTTCCGAATAAATTGCAGGTAAAACTATTTACATAAAATTATTTTTATCTTGTCTCAAGGAATCGAACCTTATGGTAATTTTATGGTTATTTATTAATTATTTAATAAAATTTAAAGTGTACGGATTACTAAAGAGAATAATTTTTTAAAATTTTGGTTAATTGAAGAAATATTTTCCTTCCTTTTAAGTAACTATTTATTTAGGTTTGTTATAAATACATGACAAATACTGCCAACGAGTAACCCTGAAATCCCTATTTTCCTAGTCGATTTTTTTTATCCTAAACTCGCCAAAATTATATATAAATTTACTGAAATATTTATTAGACTTGTAGAAATCGAGATCTTTATATTAAATTTTTTTTTACCCATTTTTATATTCGTAGAGACACTTAACCTTTATTTTAAGCTTACTTTAAACTTAATCGCGAAGAAGATTCAAGAAATCTATGTTATTTTTTAAAACTATTTTCTTATATTTCTAATATATAAAAAAGGACAAAGAAACCTCGACAAATATTTCTTCCTCGCCACCTCCATCACCCCCTTCCCATTCCGTCATTCAGGATGGCCAAGGTGATACGGGAAACGGGAGTGGGGAAACGAGTTCAGCCGCCCCCCCACCTTCGCCTACTCGCCGGCCTAGAAGGGGAGCAGTAAGCGCAGAGGTCTACACCGAGGAAGACGCGGCCAATTACGTTAAGAAGGTATGAAAACACAAATATATAAATTTTAGAAAGTAAGATGAAGGAAAAAAGAGGTGATAGGAATTTATGTCGGCCAGTTTATTAAAAAGGCTATTAATAACTAACAGCTAATTTAAATATTTTATGATTTTTTTTAAAATTATTTAAAACTTTAATTAAAAAATATGTAAGACTATCCCCAAGGATTACAAGACAATGGAATCATTGGGCAAAGCTATTTCTAAAAACGTGTTATTTTCGCATCTGGATGAGAAAGAAAGAAGGTAAGATGTTAATATATAATGTACAACTCATAAAATTGTAGTCAAAAATTTTTCCTATAAAGAGGCAATTAAATGAAAACTATAGCAATATAAAGACAATTTGTAAAAAAAATTTATTTTATAAATTGTCTAAAATTAAGATTCGACTATTTCGTTGTCTCTTTCGACTAATAATGTTTAAGTCACAATTTTTCTTATAATAATGAAATACTAGTTGAAAATCACGTTACTTACTAATATACTACCCCACCAATGCCAATTTAAGTTTATGTTTTAAGTCAAATTAAAAAGTGAATAGATAAAATTAAGCACACATGCACGCAATCTTATATTTTTTTATATTTTACTTTCTTATATAAATATAAAGTGACATATTTGACGCCATGTTTTTGGTGCAACACAAAGCCGGCGATATTGTTATAAAACAAGGTTAATGTCAAATAAATTACCTTTATTCCAATTATTTAAGATTATATTTATTATTATCAGAATATATTATTTCTTTTATTTTCTTCTATCTCTGATTTTATTTTTGTTTCTTTTTAAAGTTTTAATATATTTTTTTAATTGAAGGTGATGAAGGAGACAACTTCTACATTATCGATACGGGAGAAGTGGATGTTAATTTTATTTAAAAAAAATCTATTATATCTTTAAAAAAAATTTCTGTTTCGTTTATTTCTTTTTTCTTATATAGGAAGATGGCATTCATTTTTAATAAAATGAAATTTTAATGTAAAACTAATAAGGAAAAAACGAATATAATAAAGAAAAAGTTTTAACTTGAACCATTAATTTATGCTAATATGCTATGAACTATAGGGAAAGTGAAAAGTAAGATGGCAAATAATAAATATCGGGCTTTACAAATTATATATATTTTTTTCATTTTTTTAGTAACAAATCATTCTTTCTTTATTCGATTATCTTTTATATTTTTCTTCCAGGTCTTCGTGAATAGTCAATATATATACTCTTTAAACGAAGGCGGTTCTTTTGGGGAGTTGGCTCTTATATATGGGACTCCGCGGGCTGCTACCATTAAAGCCAAGACTGATTTAAAGCTTTGGGGGATAGATAGGGATAGTTATAGGCGAATACTCATGGTATGAAAATAAACAAGGCATTTAAAATTATTACTTTTTAGATACAAACATTTTGCTTTTCAATTATTCGATGATAACTTGTTTTATATTTATATATTTTTATTATTTTTCTAAATCAGTTTTTGAAAAATATATGGATTTAGAAAATAATAATTATTTCCTTAAAATGTAAAAATTGATTAACTTTGTATATTATATCAACTGTTTAGAAAAAAAATTTGAAAATTTAAAAAAAACTCCAATTTTGTAGTTTTTTAATTCAATTGTTTTTATATCCTAGCTTTAGTAAAATGAAAGGATTTGGGGAAACATTAATTAAAAAAATTGAATTTAAAAAAGGATAAAATTATTTTAAAAATTAATATATGTAGGGTTCGACACTACGTAAACGCAAAATGTACAAGGAATTTTTGAGTAAAGTGAGCATACTGGAGTCGCTAGATGAATGGGAAAAATTGACTGTAGCCGACGCTTTAACTCCCATATTTTTTCACGAGGGTGAAACTATAGTTAAGCAGGGCGATAAGGGGGAGGAATTTTACATTATATTGGAGGTGAATTGTTATTTTATCTTTCTTTTAGATATATATTTTTTTTGTTCTTTCAATCTATTTTCCATATAAATTTAGTTCATATTAATTATTTTACAAAATTAGTATTTGTTTTCTAATCTTTGGCGCTTTTTTAGGGTAAAGCTGGAGTTTATCAAAAGAAAGCTGACGGAGAAATCGCGGAAGTTGGAACACTTGGTACTTCTGATTATTTTGGTATGTAATTTTTAAAAAATCCATTTATTTTTTTTAACCCAATCAACGATCATTTTAGTATGTGTTTTTATAAATTAATTAATTTTTATTTCACTTTAATATCTTTTCTGTTCATTTTTAAAAAAATTAGGGACTTTAAATAAGGGCACTTATGCGTTTTAGTCTTATCCACTCTTTATTAATTGATTTTATTGCCAACTCTTAGTAATACTCCTTTCTATTCTGCAAAATCGATAACACGTTATTAAAACAGACACAATTAAGTTAAAATCACAATCGTTATTATGAAAATCTCATTTTACTCCAATTTTCTAAATTCTTTTTTTTCGCTTCCAATTTTTTTAATTATTCTAATTAAAATCAAACTTTTTTTCATTCTATTTACCTTTTCCACACATTCATCATCAATCCCTCTTTCCTTCCCATTTTTCATTTATATATCCCATTAACTTTTTTAATCATTTTTTCACCTTTTTTTCTTAAATATTTTTTGGAAATATACATATGGCCAAAATAGAATATTAATGTTTTATTCCCCGTTCGTTCAATAATATTTACTTTCATATATCTTCGAAATTTTGCCTATTTATTTTTCAGGCGAAATAGCTCTACTATTAGACAGGCCTCGGGCTGCCACCGTTATAGCCAAAACAGATTTGAAATGTGTTAAGCTAGACCGGGCCAAATTCGAAAGGGTTTTGGGCCCATGCAGCGATATTCTCAAAAGAAACATCGAGAAATACAATAGTTTCGTATCACTTTCCGTATAAATGAACGAATGAATCAAAAGAAAAGAAAGATAAATTTTTGGAAGGGTGGCAGGTGAGAGTAACATAAATTACAATGTAACGGGACTGATATAAAGCATATTGCTAGCATAACATATTTTCTGAGAGTTATAGATTATCAATTATTATATATATATTTATAAATTTTTAAAGGAAGTAAATATATATTTTTTGTAATATCGTAATTACTAGATTCCTTACATTTTTTGGTTATAATTTTAGATTCTTTTTAAACAAGAATTTTTTTATGTAAATTTTTTTCCTTTATCGATTATAATATTATTTACTAATATTTTAACACCCGCATGACATGGAGTCATTATAATCTTTCAACCCATTTTTTATGATTCTAGCTTGTTTTTATAAGGTTTATAATTTAAGAAAGTTAAGAGAAATCTCTTATTAGGATATATTAATGTTAATAAGTAGTGAAATTAATTAATTATTTATTTTACACAATTAATTTCTATATTACGAAAAATTATTTTGCTAATTATATAATATAGTTATAAAAAAATATACAAAAAAAAAGTTTATTTGTTGAGGGTTATTAATGAATCTTTTTGAAGAGATTATTAAATATCTAATATAATTTAGAAAAAATTAATTTTTGATATTCTTTTTTAGTTGTTCTAAATATTTCCTTTTACCCTCTCAAAATATAATACACATTGTAAGAGTAGCAAGTTTATCAGTATATTTTAATGAAATCAGTTGCATTTTGATTTATATCCTCGTTCCTTTTGCATCTACAAATATTTTTAATTTAAAATTTTTAAATAAGAAGCCCACAATAAGCTAATTAAAACGATTTATAAATTCTGTTTACAGCAGAATTAAGCTCCATTTATTTATTTGAATTATACCACCCACCATATTTTTTTTTCTTCCAAATGCAAACTTCAAACGATAAATATCTACATATGAAAATATAATATTCAAAATGTAAAATTTTCTCAATATCTTTTTGCGGGAGATCTAGATTTTATAATAATTAACTCGGCGATTATCAAAAATTATATTTATTTATATAACCATAATCGGACATTATAAATATAGTTATATTTTAAATGTCGATTTAATTGTAAGAAAATTTTTTTTAAAGAAAACTAAATTATATTTTTCTTTTGCTGTTTAAATGTGCATCTTTTGATTTTCGACTATCCATAATCTATATTTTACATTTTAAGATCAATTGATGACTAACCTTTTAAAAATGAATAATATTGATGGTGCTTGAAAGGTTAAAAATTTTTTTGGAGTTTTAATAAGTTAGTTAACCAAAAAAATTAAATCAACCTCGTGAGCAATATGTATGGTTAAAAAGCTAGAAAGATATTATCTAGAGTTAGTGTAATATAATGTGTGTTAATTATATGTATTTTAATAATTTGGAATAATAAACTAGGATTTAAAACCAAAAACTGCGAATATCATCCAAAAAATTGCGAAAATCGTTTTAAAGGCATCCGTGTTCAGATTTAGCATCGTTATATAAACTATATATTGTTAAATATAACGATTTTTTTATTATATATAATGATTAAAATATAAAATATTTCATTTTCTATATTTTAATCATTTCAATCATGATTATTACAATAGGTCTATTCAAAAACGAATCAAATTTGTTTCAAATAATTCAAATCGAATATAGATATATACAAATAGTAAATTATTCTTTTTGTTTGAATACGAATGAACGATCATTCTATTTTAAAAAAATCAAAGAATAATTTTAATTTTTTTAAAATAAAAATTAACTACATTTTAATTTGCAAATTTAATGGGAAAAGGTATTGTCTGGATCCGGTTTTAATTGATTTCAAGTAACTTGGCCCCGAATCGATTCTGGTTTTAATATCTTATATAAAATAAAATATAATTATAAATTGAAAATAAGATATTTTATAAATATATGAATAATAAAATATGATAAAGGTGGGGAAAGCGAAAATCATTTTTATGAGAACCGCATAATTAAAATCTAAATTTTTAAGTGCCTCTATATAATAAGTAGGCGTATTCAAAAACGAATTGACTAGCTACGAACACGAATCTCAAAAGGCGTATATCTTAAATAGAAGAAACAATATGAAAAATTGTCCTAGGGTTATAGATAAAAGGTCCGTGAAGTTGGCGGAACGACTTGAGGATCAATTAACAAAACCTATGCCAATATTTAGAGTTTTAATTGATCTTCAAACCAGACATCAGCGGAATCAATGGTTAATGAGTTATAAGGAAAGTATGAAATTTTGAAGCTGGCGGAACGACTTGAGGATCAATTAGAGAAACTTATAACATTGTGTAGCCCGTTAGTTGATCCTAATTGATCTTCTATCCTGAAAGCAGCGAAATGAACCGTTACTGAGTTATGAGAAAAAAAGAAAGTGTTGGCACTTTGCCAAAACCGAAAAGAAGGATCATGTTCTGAAACTTGGTAATTATGTAGTATTCAAATGTACGTTAATAATCTCCAAACTGGATATCGATATCACTAACCGCAACCGGGTTATAACCGTTTTAAAACCCGAAGTTAGCGAAATCTTAAAAAGTGAGGATCAATTATCGAAAATTATGCCAAAGTGTATAGCGTTAATTGATCCTCCAAGACTCTTTCAACCTCATACCAACGGAATGAACCGTTCGTGATTAACAGGTAAAATGAGAGGTTTGGGCATTTTGCCAAAATTTAAAAATTCGAGCAATCATTTTTTAGTTTAGCCAATATTTAGTGCCTTAATAGATCCTCCAAATTCTTCAAACGGAAAAAAATTAAAGGAAAGTGAGATATCAACAAAATAAAGTGTGAAATTTTGAAGATGGCGGAACGACTTGAGGATCAATTACCGAAACTTGTACCACTGTGTAGCCCGTTAATTGATCTTCTATCCAGAAAGCAGCGGAATGAACCGTTATGAGCAAAATAAGAAAGTGTTGGCATAGCCGAAAATAAAAAAGATAATGTTCTGAAACTTGTCAATTATGTAGTATTCAATATGTACGTTAATAATCTCCAAACCGGATATCGGTATCACTAGCCTCCACCGAGTTATAACTGTTTTAAAAACGTAAAGTGATGGGATTTTTTTTTAAAAGTGAGAATCAATTACCGAAAATTATGCCAAAGTATAGAGCGTTAATTGATCCTTCAGATCTTTAAACCGCATACCAGCGGGATGAACCGTTCGTGAGTTATAAGCAAAATAGAAAAATTTTGGCATTGTGCCAAAATTTAAAATTTGAGCAAACATTTTTTAGTTAGAGCCAATATTTAGTGCCTTAATTGATCCTCCGAATTCTTCAAACGGAATGTCAATAAAATTAAAGTAAAGTAAGATATCATCAAAATAAAGTGTAAATTTTGACTGGCGGAACTATATGAGGATCAATTACCGAAACTAAAATTGTGCAGCCCGTTAATTGATCTTCTATCCGGAAAATAACGGAATGAACCGTTCGTGAGTTATGAGCAAAATAAGAAAGTGTTGGCACTTCGCCAAAACCAAAAATATAAAAGATCATGTTCTGAAATTTGGCAAATATCTAATATTCAATATATACGTTACTAATTTATAAACCGGATATCGGTATCACTAACCATAACCGAGTTATAACCGTTTTAAAAACGTGAAGCTGGTGGAATTATTTAAGCTGGCGGAACGACTTGAAGATCAATTATCGAAACTTATTATGGTGTAGCCCGTTAATTGATCTTCTCCCGGAAAACAGCTGAATGAACCGTTCGTGAGTTATGAGCAAAATAAGAAAGTGTAAGCACATTGCCAAAACCTAAAATAAAAAAGATTTCGTTTTGAAACTTGGCAATTATTTAGTATTCAATATCTACATTAATAATATCCAAACCAGATATCAGTATCACTACCGTAAGCTAGTTATAACCATTTTAAAAACATGAAGTTAGCGGAATTATTTTAGAAAGTGATGATCAATTTCTGATTATTATGGCAATGTGTATGGAGCCCGTTAATTGATTCTCCAGAATCTTTAAACCGTACCAGCGGAATGAACCTTTCGTGAGTTAACAAAACAAGAAAGTGTAAGCACTTTGCCAAAACCTAAAATTAAAAGGATTATGTTTTGAAACTTGGCAATTATTTAGTATTCAATAGGTACGTTAATAATCTCCAAACCGAATATCGGTATCACTAAACGTATCCAAGTTATATTTTAAAAACATGAAGTTAGCGGGAATATTTTTAGAAAGTGAGGATCAATAATCGACAATATGTAGCCCGTTAATTGATCCTCCAGAATCTTTGAACCGTATACCAGCGGAAAAACCCGTTCATGAATTAAGAAAAAAATAAAAAATGTTGGCACTTTGCCAAAACCGATAATAAAGAAGATTATGTTTTGAAACTTGTCAATTATTTAGTATTTAATATTTACGTTAGTAATCTCCAAACCGAATATCAGTATCACTAACGAGTTATAACCGTTTTAATAAGGTGAAGTCGTAATTATTTTAAAAAATTAGGATCAATTACCGATTATTATGCTAATGTGTAACCCGTTAATTGATCCTCCAGAACCGTATACCAACGGAATGAACCGTTCGTGAGTTATGAGCAGGGATGTGAACCCGGACCCTGGACCCTCGTATTTTGGCTGAACCCGGACCCTTTTTAAAAGTGGAGGGTCCAAGGGTTCTAGGTGTCGTAAAAAATTTTGAAAATAAAAATATTTTTTAAAAAAATAATTTAAATTTTATTAACTTTTTTTGTGGAATCATTTATTTTTTCTTCACGTTTTTCTTTCAATTTTTTTTCTGGACTTCCATTTTATTTAGAGATTGACATCATAATTTTCCAGTGTAATAATATTTTATTATGTAAATTAATATGCTATGTTATAGAAATACGTTAATTATTTTGAAAGTGAATTATTTTGTAGTACAAGTAATAATATTTTAATTTAAATGATAATGCACAACACGCTGGTCCTCAATTTGTATGATGCTAGAACGATTATTAAGTTTGAAAGATTTCTGTAATGATTTTATTAAAGGAGCATGTGAAGTCATTTTGTCGGAAGATGATTGGTCCCAAATAAAGGACCTTATTAGTGTATTAGTTCCTTTAAAATTAACAATATTAAGATTCAGTGACGAAGCGTCAAGTTTACTAATAGGGAAGCAATCAAAAATTTTACTTTAGTCAAACTCAAACCATAAAAACATTAAAATTTATAAATAAGTGGTATTCATCTTTTTTTGAGTAAGATGATCAAGTACTGCATTATAAAAATTATAGATTTTAAATTTTTTAATAATTTTTTTTCAATCGAAATCAAAGATAGATTCAATAATCGATTTTGGCTCATCCTCTTTCTGCAAAAAGATTTGATTCTTTTTTAAGATAAAAACTCCATTCTGCACTTGCTGTTGTAGCCAAAGTTTAGATGGATTTGCATAATTTAAAAAACTCTTTAATACTTTTCATCAAATCGGTGCATACTAAAAATTCAAGTATTTTATTAATCTTTTTCTTTCTAAATTCAACATCCCGAAACACTACCTTTAATTCGGTTTCCAGCTTGTGTAAGTCGAAAAATTGAGAATAAGTGTCGTTTAAATTATCTAATAGAAATTGATTATTTGGAATTTACTAATATCTAATAATTCGACGAATTTAATATTTTTTGGTGTAAGACATATGAAATAGAATTAATCAAATCATTTTGAATATTGCTTGATAGTCCAATAAAAACTGCACTATTTCTAAATGATGTTTTAATAATAAATTTTCTTCCGCGAGCAAATAAATTAATACAATATAATTTCATCTATTTACTGAATTAGAAGATTCATCATCACCACGGAATACGAGCTCCTGAATTCCAAGAAAGCATATAGAGTTGATCAATATTTTCAATATTTCTCTATTTGATTTGACTTTTAGAATTATGCTGTTTAATTGATATTTTGCGCATCGAATCTATCATATTTTCAATACTTGGCCAAATGTTTTTAATTGAATCATCGACTGAAAATGAGCGGTTGATTCTTTGCCGTTTAACTGCCTTTGAAATATTATTCATATCCGAAAATCTTTTATCATTCCAAACATATTTTTTCTTTGGGAATAATAGGCATGACCAACAATATAAGAATTAGAAACTTCACATCCAGTGAGCCATTCATATTTATCGATAGAAAAATTACGGATGCAAGTTTTGATTTCTTTTTTTAAGTTTTGTAAAATTGGTTTTGGTCTTCCTTTTTCAATAATCCATTTTTTCGCATCAAAATTTATTGAGCTAAATGATAATGTTAATAAATTTTCAATAATACAATTACAATTATTAAACATTAAATATGGATTTTAAAAACGAAAAATTTTTTATTATAAAAAAGTAAGGAAAAAAATATTATATAAAAAAATTTTTTCTCTTTTATTTATTAAAAAAATAAGCATTTTTTTATTTGCTTCCCCAATGCTTATTTTTTAATGGTAAAATTACACAATACCATGGCATGATTTTCTCTTTATTTATTTAAAAAAATAAGCAATATTAAATTTACGGTATCGTGCCGCATGATATAATTTTTTTTGTGTTTTGATGTTTTGTCGCGTGACTTTTTGCTAAATTTTGCTTAAGCTTAAAATTTGTATGCACAATTTAACAAGCAGATTGTTCAATATATACTTAATATATAAATATTACCTTATAATTCCTTCACATTTTAGAAAATATGATAGTTATAATATTACTATGCAGGCCCGTACGCAGGAATTTGGTCTGGGGGAGGATAATTAAATTTTTTAAGAAATATTATTTTAAAAATATCAAGCATAAATTTATTAGGACTAATAAATATTTTTAATACACAATTTAAATTAATGTGAATTATAAAAAATTAAATGTAAAGAATCACTTAAATGACCCAAAATAGAAATTTGAATTTTTTGAGCCTTTACACAAAAAGTTTCTTAGGAATAATTGCATTTTGTATGTTATACATTTACAATGTAAAATCCAATCTTCGTTGTGATTGAGCTAATTTTTCAATTATCTCATCCTTGCTTGTCGTCAAATGCCTATGAATATTCAAAAGATCCAAACCTTTCAATCTACTTTCAGATGTTGTACATCTTGCTATGTTTTTCAGAGACCTGCAGGCCCGGCCTCCGGGCCGGACAGTATTTTAATTTTTTTAAATATACCCGGGCCGGGCCCAAAAATTTATAAAAAAACACCCAAGCCAGGCCTAAATTATTTTTAAAAAATCACCCAATCCGGACTGTATTTTTTAAAACAGCCTATATTTGAAATCGTTATTATTAGCTATAAAAATAAAAAATAAATATAATTTATTTTAAAAAAATCCGAGTCGGGCCTAAAAATTTTTTTTTAAAAGCCGGGTCTGAAATTTTTTAAAAAAACCTAGGCCGGGCCGTAAAAATCTTTAAAAAAATCCGGGCCGTGCCCTGCAAATGGTACTTCTCTAGGCCTCTGTTATTCTTCTTAAAAAAGAGAATGTTCTCTCATTAGTTTACTAATGGGAAGAGTTTATAAACCCTTTTAATACATTAGGAATTTAATCTAAAATGTGTTTGAAATAATGCAGAGCATCCATAACAATTTTTGGGACTATATTAACCATAGTTAATCTTATAAACATAGTTATTCAGCTAGTAAGGCATCATAAGATACTTTAACATATACATAATAAAAATCTAACAAATATTTTTTTTCTATAACCATCTGAAAAAGGTTGGGAAGGCTTTTGTGGAAGTTATTTGCAGATTAGTAAGTGCTGCATGATGAATTAAAAATTCATTTATTTGTTATAAATGTATCTGATTTAAGATATACTCTTCTACTGATCCTATATTAATGTTTTAACGATGAGCTTGCCTTACTACAAGTCGAGGGAGACAAATATTAAACACGTATAGCTCTGCTTTTGACTAAACAATAAAATATAAAATATGAAATTCTTCATCAACATTAGCCCTAATTTCCTTGAATTCTGATTAAATGCTCTCCGCAATTGTCATTTTCTTAATCAAGTCAATGTCATGTTTTTGAAAAGTAATACTTAAAATAGTAGTATAATTAAATAATACATTCTAATGAGAAATAAAATTTGGAATAAGCATTATTGTATCCAATAATTTTCTAGCTTCTGAGGAAATATTTCTTTCAGGCCATTGTGATATTTCAGTAATAGCAAATAATTAGCTCTTCTAACTCCTTAAAAGCTGTTATTGCTTGATGGCAGAGACTCTATCTCGTTGGACTTGCAATTTCTTTTTCCCTGTTGGACAAGAAGTTTCAGAAATAATTATTATTTGACTAGAAATTTGAAAATGGTAGATAAATATGCCACTAAAAATTTGAAAATAATAAGTAAATATTACGCCGGAAAACTTAAAATCGAATTTAATTGATAAAATAACTTAGTAGATAAATGTAATTAAATATATATTTAATATGAGGTAAGAATAAATAATAACAAATATAAATTAATATAAACAAATATTTTTGGAAAATATATCCGGCATCTGCATTTTTTGGCTCTAAGGGGGATGGGGGATGGGGGGGGGGGGATTTGCCTTTCCCACCCTCGCTGCGTACGCCAATGTTACTATGTATTACAAATGCACCAGGCCATCATGTGTGGGTAAAGGGATATTTAAAAACAATATCTTTCATATATCCAAACAATGCACTGGTATATTTTTTATTAATCTTATATAAAATAATCATATTATAGCTCTTGCATGCTTAGAAAGTTCATCTAAAATATTTTCTCCAGCATCATTTAAGACCATAACCAACCCAGGTAAATTATAGAATATATTACTAATATGCTATCTTGTTAACTGGAAATTTTCTTCTTAGCATCAATTGATATAATTTATTCAGGAACTCCAATTAACCAAAGTAAATTTAAAATATGTTTCTTGTTAACCTGGATATTTTAATCTTAGCATCATTTGATATAATCCATTCAGGATCTCCAACTAATCAAGGTTAATTTAAAATATGCTATCTTGTTAACCTGAAAATTTTAATCTTAGTATCATTTGATATAATCCATTCAGGAACTCCAACCAATCAATCAAGGTAAATTTAAAATATGCTACTAGTTTTATTTGGAAATTATCTTTTATAGCCATTGAAGATTATTCAATAAATCAAATGCCCAATATAAATTTAATAAAAATCTACTATTTTCTAATAATTATTTATATTCTCAAAATAGAGAAAACTATTATATGCATACATAGATATTTATTAATTATTTGGTTTTTAGCTAAAAATTCACATCACTCTTTATCAATATTATGATCATGCTGTCAAAATTTTCATTTTTTAAAGCTTTTTATACCAAATTTGCACTATTTTATATAATATTGATATGCAAAAAGTAATTACCATAATTTTATATATTACTATTAAATTACAAATTGCAATCATTATTTTATATACCACCTATTGATTTACAAATTGTAATCATCATTTTATATACAATCAATATTCAATTGCAATATATACAAATTTTTATAAACCACCATCAATATAGTGTCTTAATAAATATAATTTTATAATTGATATGCAAATTGCAATCTTTATTTTATATACCTTCATCAATATATAGTCTCAATAAATATAAATTTATATACTATTGAAATATAAATTGCAATCATTATTTTATATAGCCTTATTATACAATTGCAATCATTATTTTATATTTATCAATCACAATAATAATATTTATATATACTATTGATATAATTGCAAAAGTAATAATAAAATTGTTAGGCTTATATTTCAACTCAATATTTTATCCGAAAAAATATTAGGCAAGCCAGCAGACCTTGCTCAGAGGTGGCATAAAGGTTTGGCATCTATTAGCTAAATCTCGAGGCTTAGTCAATATTTTGCTAGCGAAAATTTGAGTTAGCCGTTTTTAAAAACTCGACTCAAATCGAGCCGTATAACAATATTTTTAAGTAATATCTAAGTAATCAGATATTTATATGAATAAACACGTATGATAAATAGATTTCCTAGTAAGATAGGTGACTAGAAACCTCTAACAAAATAAATCATATTTATAGGAATAACAAGTATATATCCCTATGATAAAAATTTTATTAATGGAGTTCCTAGTAGGAAAAGAGATTAACATATTCCCATTAATCATTAGAAATCTAAAAAAAAATTAAAATATGAGTAAATCTCATATTTATAGGAATAACAAGTATAGATCCCTATGATAAAAATTTTATTAATGGAGTTCCTAGTAGGAAAAGAGATTAACATATTTCCATTAATCTTTAGAAATTCAAAAAAAAATTAAAATATGAGTAAATCTGATATTTATAGGAATAACAAGTATAAATCCCTATGATAAAAATTTTATTAATGGAGTTCCTAGTAGGAAAAGATATTAACATATTCCCATCAATCATTAGAAATCTTAAAAAAAATTAAAATAGGAGTAAATCTCATATTTATAGGAATAACAAGTATAAATCCCTATGATAAAAATTTTATTAATGGAGTACCTAGTAGGAAAAGAGATTAACATATTCCCATTAATCATTAGAAATCCCCAAAAAATTAAAATATGAGTAAATCTGATATTTATAGGAATAAAAAATATAAATCCCTATGATAAAAATTTTATTAATGGAGTTCCTAGTAGGAAAAAAGATTAACATATTCCCATTAACCATTAGAAATCTTAAAAAAATTAAAATATGAGTAAATCTTATATTTATAGGAATAATAAATATATTGGATAATAGAAGTTGTTAGTAAGATAAATGACTAAAACCTTCTACCAATAAAATTTATCTTATAATAAGCATAAATACTTACGAATAATTTGATTTACCCTTTTACCCCAAATTTATTTTTTATATCCTACCCAGCTATAAGTCTCATGAAATAATATTCAGAAAATGATGTAAGTAAATGACTCCTAGTCCTATCATCCTCGGCTATTTTTTTAGAATAAATATTACAAAAAAAATTAACCTATATTTATATTATTAAATTAAGTTATATCATATATATAAAAAAAATGTTTTAATATTGTATTATATTTAATATTGAATTATAAATAAATTATATTAAATAGGTAAATAATATTAAAATATGTAAATAATATTATAAATATATAATATAAATTAAACTATTTTAATTATATATTAATTATTATATTATAATTAAATCATATTAAATTTTATAATTATATATTACTAAAATTTATATTAATACAATTTATATATTTTTCTTTATATCAAATTAATTTAAATTAAATATATTAATTACTTTAAATATTATATTAAAATTATATTATGATAATTATTACAATTATATATTTATTAAAATTTATATTAATTCCATTTAATTAAATGATTTTAATATTAATTATGTATTATATTAAATATTTGATTAAGGTATTTACTAAAATTTATATTAATACAAAAAGATTGGCAGAACCTTAAGAACAAAATCAGGAGATCCAAAAGAAGGCGTCTACTTACGTCAACGCATAGGAATTCAGATTATAAAATCTAATTTCACAATCTAGATTTTCTTCTTCTTCCCTAGATTATTTAAAATCCCCCTCCCCCTTTCTTCTTCATATAATCATTTGCACTAATTATATTTCCATTATTATACTTTGTATTATGAAGTCGTTGGTTGTTAAATTTCTTAAAATTTCTAGAATTGTTAAATTATATATTTTTCTTAAATTCCGTTATGTACAACAAAAATTACTTATATTTTATTGTAATTATATATATTTATTATTTTTATAAATACAATATTTTTTTTTAAAATGTATATTTACGCTAAATTAAATATTTTAATATACTAGATTCAATATATTTTTAAGTTGTACATGTAAACTATTTGTATAAATTGGATAAGTATTCTGTATTATTTACTTGTATATTTGTATGCCTAAAAAAAATTTAAAAATTTTTCTTTATATGATATTAATTTAATATTAATTACTGTGATATTTCTCACCTTTAAAAACGATCAACACTTGGTATTTCTCACTTTTAAAACCGTTCAACACTTAATTTGGCTGCTTAATTCAACGACCCTGTTTTATTAATCAACACTTTAAGACTTCAACTATTTTTCTTATTCAACAAAAAAAATCTTACTTTTTCTTTAATTTTCTTCTACACTTTGTATTTTCAGTAAAATAATTCTTGATGACTATATTTTTTTTACTTTTTAATTTCTTTAAATTTCAATCCAAAGAAATATAATGATAAAAAAAAAAATTTTTCTTTTTTAACAACTTTTTAAAAAAACAATAATAATAATAATAAAACAATATTATATTTTTTAATCAAAAAAATGATATTAAAAAATCGATTATTTTAAAAAAACAACGCGTGATCTATAATTTTAATAATTAAAAAATAATAATATTGAAATCGATTATTTTAAAAAAAAACAACGCGTGATCTATAATTAATAATTTTAAAAAAATAATATTGAAATCGATTATTTTAAAAAAAAACAACGCGTAATCTATAATTAATAATTAAAAAATAATATTAAAAAATCGATTATTTTAAAATGAAAAACATGTAATCTACAAATGATAATTAATAAATAATATTAAAAAGTCGATTATTTTAAAATGAAAAACATGTAATCTATAATTAATAAATTATATTAGAAAATGGATTATTTTAAAATGAAAAACATGTAATCTACAAATGATAATTAATAAATTACGATATGTCCTCCGCCGAAAATTGAATTCCCCCTCAACCCGGTACTACTCTCCCCTCAAAAAGGCATCTAGTTCTATATCTGTCATTTCTAAGTCAACGATCTCCGGCGCTTCGGTTGGTCCATTGCTTATTATTCCCGCTGGATCCAAGGTCTCTGTCACCGTGGGCGTCACCCTTGATATTGGCACCTCTTGTATCACAGGTCCTGTCGGGAATTCTCTTGTTGGCTGCCGCTTGAACTGTCTCCTCGGTCTTCGTGGACATCTGTCTTGTAAATGATCCCTTGATTGACAAAGATAACATGTTCTCGGGGGATTTCGTCCCCTTCTCATCGGGTTTGATTGGACCGCCGGCGGAGGGAATTCGGCTAATCGTACTTCGGTATTCTGCGTATACACACTTATCCTAATGATCATCCCCGGTAAATATATAAATTTGTGGACTAACATATATAAATTAATTAAAAAAAATTATTTTTCAAAAAATATTTTAATTATTTTAGTTTTAAAAAAAATTACAATTTAATCTTCAAGAAAAGAACAACTCTTAAAAATTTTTTAAAAACAACGCCAATTTTTTTATTTACAACATCGTGACACCCCATAATTATTTTGCCAAAACTTGCCACGCTCGTAAATTTTAACAACTCTTGTAATTTTTCTCCACAAACATCCCAAATTTTACATTTTTTCCCCTTGTGTTCAATTACAAACAACCCTTTTTTTTACAACGACCTTGTTCACAACTCTTTTTACTCTACAAATTAATTAATTAATTATCAAAATTAATTTTCAAAAAAAAATTTTTTAAATAATAAAATTAACTACTTCTCTTTTATTTTTCAACTCATTACTTTATTTTTATTTTACAACAATTTTTATCATACAGCGAAATGATATATTTAATTCAACTCCTGTAATTAGACAACCCGTAATAAGAAATCACCCCGTAATAAGATATATATATTGTTGTCGACCAACGCGATATATTTTGGTCAACTCCCTTAATTACACATCCCTTAATAAGAAAACCCTACGCATTAACCCTTTATCACATATGACTACTAATCAGTCACATAGTGAATTTTCTGACCTATTTTACCGTTTAAATTATTTTGGCGCTAAAATTTGAATTGTGTCTTACAAGTAACATTCCTTTTATATAAAAATCATTTTTTTAAATAGAAATTCTCATATTTATTTAAAGTGCGTGTATTTAATGTCAGCTGTTCCCTATATTTCAAAATTGACATTTTTCGTAATTTTTAATTACATTTTTTTAATATTAAACTCCGATATTATTTTTCAAAAAAAATATCAACAGATAACTAAAATATTTCTATATTCTTTTCCGTTTTTATATTTAAAAAAAGTTTAATTAAAATTTTTTTACTAGCATTAATATATTTGTAACACAAAAGACACAAAGATGATTTCATCATCTGATTCTTCTGATGATAGCCTTGAAGATTTCGACGATAATGAGGATGAAAATTCATTATTTTCAGATAATTTTACTGCTATAAATAGACGAAGAGACATACTATGGAAGGAAAAAAATATAAACATCCCTAAAAATTATTTAAAATTCAATGGAAAGTCAACTTTGGCCAGCCACATACTGGCTTTAAATTCTCCATATCAATGTTTATCATATTTTTTAAATGATAATTTCCTAGATTTAGTGGTTCTCGAATCAACTAAATACGCTGCAATAAAAAATATAAATAAACCTATAAAAATTTCCAAAATGGAGTTAAGAAAATTTATTGGGATTAATATTCTGATGTCCATTGTCCAATTACCATCTATCAGAGACTATTGGAAAGATGTAATTGGCAATGATCTTATAAAAAAGACCATGACAATCACTAAATTTGAAAGCATTCGATCCATTCTTCATTTTAATGACAATAATAATTCTATAGCTAAAGGTCAACCAGGCTATAATAGGCTTATAAAAGTAGCCTCAATTGTGAAACACTTTCAAGATAGGTTTCGTACAATTCCTAAAGAGGAATGCTTATCAATCGATGAGCAAATTTGCTCAACTAAAGCTCGGATACATTTAAAACAATATATGCCAATGAAGCCTCACAAATGGGGCTTTAAATTCTTCATTCTATGCGGTGTATCAGGATTTGCCTATGATTTTGAACTATATTCTGGGCAGGAAAATGATTCTGAAAAGAGACCAGCGACAGAACCAGATTTAGGAGCGTCCAGCAATATTGTTGTGCGTCTAAGCCGTACTATACCTATAAATCAAAATTTTAAGCTATATTTTGACAATTACTACACCTCAATTAACCTTTTGATATATTTGGCAAAAAAAGGTATAAGAAATCTATTATATATTTAATATTTTAAGTATATTTATAGGTATATACAGTCTTGGTACAGTAAGGAGGAATAGAATCCCAAATTGTAAGCTTCCTACAGAGATCGAAATGAAAAAAGAGATCAGAGGGTCATCCTTTGAATATATGGCAAATATTGAAGGGGTAGATATAACTTCCTTAGTATGGAAAGATAATAAAACGGTAACCTTTTTGTCAACATTGTACGGGAAATTACCCCAGAGTCAAATTGAACGATATGACCGCAAAACCAAGAAAAGACTAAATATAACTTGTCCCATGCTTGTCAAACAATATAACAAACATATGGGAGGGGTTGATTTGTTAGACAGCAATATTGGAAGATACCATAATACAACCAGATCTAAAAAGTGGTATATAAGAGTCTTCCAACACCTTATTGATATAGCAGTTGTAAATTCCTGGTTATTATATCGGCGTATTCAATGTGAGAAAGCCAAATCAGATGACAATTCTGTTTTTTTCTCTATCGGAATTTCGTCAAGAAGTAGCCACAACAATGTGTCAAGTTGAAGCTACAATAGAATTGAAACGTGGACGTCCTTCTTCTATGGTCGAAAATTTAATAGAAGGTGATTATTTATTTATTATTTTATAATATTTTCATTTAGATAAAAAAAGAAGGGGGCCTATGTCTTTCGTACCGTCCACAGATATTCGCACGGATCAAATTGGACATTTCCCAGAGTGGATGAATAATCGTCAAAGGTGCAAAAATCCACTATGTAAAGGCGTTACACATGTAAAATGCTCGAAATGCCAATGTGCACTATGTTTCCATGCAAATAAAAACTGTTTTATTTTATTTCATACCAATATATAAAATACAATAAATTGTTTGTTAAATACAATTTGTGACTTATATGTAACATACATTATTATGGTCAAAATAAAAGAAATAGAAAAATAAAAAAATTTTTTTTTGATCAATTATCGATTAACATGTCAAAGGGAATACCTGAGAATTTTTTCTAACTTATTGCAAACATCATGTGGTAAAGGGAGATATATATATATCTATATCGGTCAATACGATTACCCAACATTTTGTCCTTGGACATTAAAAATTCCCAAAGAGACAACTCTTGTTTTACCTCCCCTTTTTTTATATATTACAACCCTTTAGTCATATCTATATTAGTCAGTCAGGTTTTGCATCTCTTTGTCCTTAGATATTACAAATTCACAAAGATATAACTCTTGTTTCACCCCCTCTTTTTATATATTACAACTCTTTAGTCCTGATATTTCACTTCTCTCTCAACACCACACCTCCCGATCTCAACCGTCCCGGTTCCACTCCCCTCCGTATTTAATCGGAATGCCTTACACCATCTCTTCCATCCCCAAACTTGACTTTATATAATCTGCTCCGCAATTTCTCCACTATTTTTCCCAACTCCCATTTCCTTGAACCTCCATAATTTCTGATCCACACATTTTGACCTATTACAAATTCGCAGGTCTTATTCACCCCTTGCTCATCATTAACCTTTGTCATTTGCAACTCATCCGGCACGGGCTTCAATAAATCCAACAGCATACGAGTCCGACGCCCCAAAAATTTCTCCGCTAGAGATTTTTCTTCCCCTTTTTTGCTATTATTGTAATACGCTACCGCTATCCAAATTCCACCCCCTCCATATTTAGATTTAACCAACTCTTTACTACCGCCACCATTCGCTCCGCCTGACCATTGGAACTCGGATGGTAAGGTTGAGCCAATATATGCTTCGCACCCGTTTCAGCACAAAAGGTTTTAAATTTCCCACTTATAAACGCTGGCCCTCCATCCGAAACAATTATTTTTGCAACCCCAAACCTGGCCCACAGATTTTTTAATGTTTTTATCACCACTTGCGTCGATAAACCTCTCACCTCCTCATATTCTACCCACTTTGAATAAGCATCCACCACAAGTATATAGATCTTGTTCTCAAAATCGAAAAAGTCGATGTGAACCCTGTCCCACGCCTGAGTAGCTTTCAGCCAAACACTTTCTTTATCTTTACGAGGCATACTGGCCCAGGAGTTACATATCACGCAACCCCGGCTTATATTTATAATCTCCTCATTCATTCCAGGCCACCACACATATTCTCTTCCTCATTGTTTCATTCGTTCTACCCCTTAATGCCCAGCATGAGTCATGTTCAACACGGCTTCTCTTAACTTCCTCGGAACTACCCCACGATTTCCTCGCACCACACATTCATCCACTATAGTCAACTCCTTTTCTACATTTTTGAACCTCTTGTCCCCAGCTCTCCATGGTTTTCTACCCGCTATATACGCCTTAATTCGCGTCAACTCTCGATTCTTTAATGTAGCACTTTTCAGCCCTTCCCATGTTACGGGTCCTCCCTTGGATATTGCAGCTACCGTTCGAATCATCACTTGCTCATTCTCTTCCTCATCCCCTTTTCGTTCATCACAAATTCTCTGCTCCACATCTGGATAAAATATCCGGTAAATAATTCTCTCTCCCAAGCCGATATTTGACTTGAACGTCAAAACTACCCACCAATAACAACCATCTCTGTAATCTTGGCGATAACATCAACTCTTTATTATCTTTCTTAAAAAGATACACTAAAGGTTTGTGATCCGTATATATAACAAACTTCCGCCCAATTAAATATTCCCTACACTTGGTCAAACAAATATTACTATCAATGCTTCTTTTTCAATAACCGAGTGCCTCGTCTCCGCTGATTTAAAGATCCTGGAGAAAAATATCACCGGTCTTTCCAACCCATCTATACAATGTAATAAGGCTCCACCAACCCCTTTATTGGATGCATCCACTGCCAACATAACCTCCAAATCATGGTTATAACACACAAGCACTGGTTCCTTTCCAATCTTACATTTCAACGCTTCAAACGCCTCCTCCTGTTCGTTTTTCCACTCAAAACGTGCTCCTTTTTTCAACAATTCGTATAATGGTGCTGCTATTTGCGCAAAATCCTCCACAAATCGATGATAATAATTGACCATCCCCAAAAATGATTGTATTTCCACTTTATTACTTGGCCTACACATATTCGTTATTTCAACCATATTTTTATCTATGGGTCTCACCTCCTTTCCTGTAATTCTGTGTCCCAAATACACAACTTCTGTGACCCCCAACACACTTTTTTCAGCACTTGCTCGCAAACTCTTTTCCTGAATTCTCCTAAACACCTCCTCCAACCTCTGTTCATGTTATTCCGGCGTTATTTCCGTCACTAACACATCATCCATATAATAGTAAACCCCTTCCAACCCTTGGAAAACAGCCGCCATGATCCGCTGCAAAATCGGAGCCGATACGCTAAGTCCAAACGGCAATCTACAAAATGCATACAACCCTTGCGGAGTAGTAATTGTTTACAAATTTCCCACCTCTGGCCTCACTCGCAGTTGTAAATACGCATTGGGAAAATCCACTTTGGAAAAATATAAACTTCCCTTTAAATTGGCCAATATCTCCTCAATCCGTGGCAACGGATATTTTACTTCTACAACCCACGGGTTTAAAGTTACCCGGAAATCTGCGCACAACCGAAGCTTCCCATTTGCTTTCTTCACAGGCATAAGGGCGTTGCCCACTCACTATATTCCACTGGACATACGATGCCCCTTCTCACCCATTGATTCAACTCTATTTCCACCTCCTTTCGCCATTCAAACGGTATTCTTCGCAACGCACAAAATTTTGGTACACAATTTTCCTTTAATTTAATATCTACTTCGTAATCTCTTAAGCATCCCAACCCTTCGTCAAAAATCTCCTGATATCTGTTAACTAATTTCTCAACTCCTTCCCGCACTCGAGCCATTCCTAACTCAATATCCTTTTTATTTTTCTATTTTTCTGTTTCTAACTCTTCTCCTCGCAACTCAATTTCTCTTTTTTGCAACCCATGGCATGACATTTCGCGATCCTTCCCCCAAGTTCCCCCTTTAAAATTCTCCCCTATTTCCCCCCTAAAAGTCTTCCCTACTTCCTCCCTAAAATTTTCCCTTATTTCCCCCCTAAAATTCTTCCCTATTTCCCCCTTAAAAGTCTCCCATTATTTCTCCCCTAAAAGTCTCCCCTATTTCCCCCCTAAAATTTTCCCTTATTTTTCCCCTAAAATTTTCCCTTATTTCAAACCTTCCCTTCCCTTCTTCTATCTCTCCTCTATTAAACATAGTCTCAACCCCTGGCAACCTCTGATTACCCGAATATATTATACTTTCATTTTCATCATCACCTACAATGGGCAAAAATATACCACACCACGCAAATACACCCCAAAAACTATACCAAGGACCAATGCGTATAATCCATTCCCATCCCAAAACCGTTTCAACTTTTATCAATGATCCAAAAATCCAACACTTCTATTCTGTTCTCTATCATCACCTCTATCTCGACTCTTCCCATTATTGTCATCTCTGATCCATCGAATTGTCGAACCTTTATTTCTTCTCTTTTTATTCTTTCATCTGGCCAAACACTTTGATATGTATCATATCCTGTCACTGTGATCGCTGCTCCTGTATCATATAACATTGATACAAAATTTCCATTAAAATTTAACAACACTCTGGGACAAATATCACACGCCCTTCCCTCTTGTAACATATTTACGCATTTTATTTCCTCAATATTTCTATTATATTCTTTATTTATCAACCCTTTTTTTCCCTCTCTTCCAATGATATCCTTGGATTTTATATTTTTCAACCCTTTCTCTTGCCCCATTTTAATAATATCACTCCCACTATCATATAGTCAACAATTTAAACAATCTCTAGCCACATGCCCTTCCCTCCGGCATTTAAAACACATCACATTCAACGCCCTTCCTTCCTCATTATGTTTAGATACAATTATTTCTTCGCTCCTCTTATTTTCTATCGTTCGCACAATGGGAGTATTTTGTTGATCCATTCCCCTTTGTGGGAAACCACCCCTTGTATTATATTTATCTACATTACAATCCTCTTTATTATGACCAAATCTCCCGCACCCGGCGCATCTCAATCTTTCTTGTTTATGCGGGCAAAAGGGGGCTATATGACCATGTTTCCCGCACCCAAAACACCTTTTTTCCTGACAATCCCTGACCATATGCCCTTGTCCACCACAATTATAACAAGTTACGTCTCCCCTCCCTCGAGAATTAAATCTCGGTTTCATCTCCGTTTTATTTTTCAACATATTTTCTCTGTCCCCATATGATCTCAACACTTGATTTCTATACCCATATTTTCCATATACATCCCCATCCAGCGTCTACATGGCAGAAAATTTGATGGAGGCAAACCCCTCCAAAATCTACCCATACCCACCTAAAAAAAATCCTGCGGCCTTCGGCCGCGAAATTTACAGACCTACGATGGTATAGTGATTTTATTTAAAAAATCTTATACTAAGCCACCATTTATAACCTTACAACATAATTCTATTTACAATCTTTCAAGCCTATTTAGGGAAAAAAATTTAAAAATTTGTAAGTGATAATGAACTTTTATTTAAATAATGCAATCTTTTCATAATTTGGTTATATTCACTTTATTTTCATAAAATATATATAAGTGAATTAAATGAGATAACATATTAATATTTCTATGAAAAAGATCTAAAATATTGTAAAAAATATAAGACGAATAAATTTAAAGAGGTATATTTAGCTTGATTCCACATACTATATTACCTTTTAATTATTAAAACATGTATTGTAAATAGAGCTATTATATAAAATATTAGAATAAAATGAATTATAGTATATTTTGCATTGAAATTATAAAATGTTAAATTAAATATACATTATTTTAAAAGCCTATATATTCGCTGTGAAAAAGATACATTAATTATTTTATTAATAATTTGGATAACCTTATTGATGTTAAAGCAAATTGTGTTATAATATCATCAATTGTAAATTTTTCAAAAACATCAATTTCGCTGGATATTAACAGTAAATTTTCCAAAAATGGGTCCGAAATTTTATTCCGCATTCGAGTTTTGTTAATTTTTACTTTACTCATGGCTCTTTCGGCTGAACAGGAAGTTGTAGGAAGGGTTAATAAATATTTATATAATAAATTTAAATTTGAATAAGAATTTAATTGATTTAAAAGTCGGTATGGTAATATAAAAGAAAATTTTATCCATTTTTTTATTTTGGTCATGATTTCGCTGTTGATATTTTCTTTGGTAATTTGATCGTTTGCAATACCTTTAATTATATACAATTACAAATAAAATATCAATAAATTACTTTCATCAATATATAACGCGTCATTCTTTTTAACTTTTAAAAGATCTTCGCAAAAAATGATTGATTGAGACTCCAAATATAAAGAGCGAAAATCATTATATTCATCAACAATGTTTTGGACATCCAATTGATAAGTATTACAAATTTCGGATATTTGCCATCCTTCTATTTTTTCATTATCCATAATTCCAGCGGGAGTAAAAATGGATATCTGTGATAAAAAATTTAAACAATCATAATTAAATCGATCATTTAGGTGATTAATTATTGCATTTAGAACAGGGAAAAATATTTCCGTTCTATATCTATAATAATAAATAATAATTTAAAATTTTTTTAATTTATTCAACTTGTTTTTTTTTGTTCAACATAATTATTGAATTCTGTTTGATCCAATTTGAATATTGATTTCATATTATACAAATCAGTTATTACATTATTCTTTTTCAAAAAACTATTAGATAAGGAATGTAATTTTAAAAATATATTGTCTCCATTAGCTATATTTTAAAATTATTTATAGAAATAGTAACTAATATTAACCTTTTAGTTTTTGTAATTTATTTTTTGTATGTTGTATTAATTTGGTTACCAAAGCCAAATCATTACCAACTGCCTGCATTTCAATACAAGCCTCATGTGTACATTTCAATATTTCTTTCAAAATAAAAAGACTTAATATAAAATTTTCATCTTTAATTCTTGATAATAACCCATCGGCAATGGAAGAGGTGCTTGGGTCATTAGAATCTTTTAATTCAACTAATGATGCTAAAATATGTTCATAAACATCTAAAAAGATTTCTACAGATTTGTAGGATGATGACCAATTTCTGAAAATATATAAGTTTCAAGTTTCATTAAAAATATTTTATTTACCTTGTTGTGTTTTTAATTCTTTTAAGAGATTTCTTGGACTTTCTCATTTGATATTTAACAAACACACCTTGACGTCTAACTCCATTCATAAAATTATATAACTCATCTAATATTCCCATTGCCTTTTTCATTTCAATTTTGCATCCACAAACATGAGCAACTACTAAATTTAGCCGATGTGCATGGCACCAAATATAGATGGCTTTTGGAGCCTCTTTCAATATTAAAGCCTGCATTCCTTTGTATACTCCTCTCATATTCCCTGCACCATCCATACTTTGTCCAACCAAATAATCAAGAGGAAGACCAAGATCATTAAACTTAGAAAAAACATGTTTCTTTATATTTTCCCCAGTGGTTTCTGATGTTGTAAAAACATGTATGATCCTTTCTACAGGATATGGATGCAGATCATCTTCTATATACCGTACAAGCAAAGCTATGCATTCTTTTTTAGACACATCATATGTTCCATCTAATATGATGCTATAGGCACGATTCTCTTTAATTGTTTGAATAATGCTTTTTGTTATTTTTATCTTAATAATTTCAGTTATTTTTTTCACGTGGCCATATGACAGTAAATTTATATAAGGTCTCGAAATTTTATCTGATTTTTTTCTCCGCAATTTTTCGTTGTTATCCATGTATGCACGTAAAGTTGGAACCGTTTTTGCCATTAATTTTATGAGACACATAAAATTACCTTCATTCGAATTAGAACCCCAAAAGGCTATATTACATTTTATAAGGTACATAATGGCATTGATAATATTATGAACTATATTACGATTTTCCATGATTATATCAAGCTTATTTGATAGCAAATGATCTTGAATGCGTTTATTTGCAAGCCAAGTCATGTTTGCATATTCACAATCTTTATGAAGAGAAGATGTTTCGTGTCTCTCTAAGTCACGCTTTATGTTTTTCCAATTATTTACCCCATGTTGAGTCCAAAAAGTATTGGACTTAGGGCCACCAAACATAATACAATATAGACAAAAGACTTTGTCTAAAGTAGTGCTATAAGATAGCCAATTTCTGGGGTTGAGGGAACCATCTATATTAACCTTTCTATAATAGGTTATATTCATGCTCCTGTTTAAAAAGTTAAAAAAAATATATTGGTATAGAAATAATGGATGGGTAAAAATTAATGAAAATAAATATTATTTAAAACCTCTTGTTAGTAACAGGATATTGAAATTTATTTGTACATGGCTGACAAGGGCCTACAGCAATTATGAAATTTATCAAAATATTTGTCATCCTAAATAATATAAAGTGAAAAGGGTCATTTGGTTCCTTTTTTTTGTATAGCTGAATAAGACTTGGACTTTGAATATCCTCATAATTTATTCCCTTCAAAAGTCATTATATAAATTTTATTTAAATATAATGCCTCATGCAAAGTAAGTGCCTCACTAGAACCGGGGATTGGATGAGGAGATAATACAATTTGTGAATCTTCAATATTGGAGATTTGTAATAAATAAAGAGTATAATTTGTTTACTTATGAAAATCTATTTTTAATATAATTTCAGCCAAATGGTCATTTTATTCTTAGCTACATTATAATTAAGTTAATCAATAAATGTTGGAAATATTTAAATGTCCTAATTTATTTTCTTCAAAAGTTATCATATAATTCGTATTTAAATTAAATACCTCATCATGCAAAGTAAGCGCCTCACTGGAACTGGGGATTGGATGAGAAGATAATACAATTTGTGAATCTTCAATATTGGAGATTTGCTATAAAGAGTATAATTTGTTTACTTATGAAAAACTATATTTTTAATAAAATTTTAGTCAAATGGTCATTTTATTCTTAACTACATTATAATTAAGTTTTTAATAAAGGTTGGAAATATTTAATTAACCTCATAATCATAATTTATTTCTTTCAAAAGTTATCATATAATTCGTATTTAAATTAAATACCTCATCATACAAAGTAAACACCTCACTGGAACTGGGGATTGGATGAGGAGATAATACAATTTGTGAATCTTCAATAACTGAGATTTTCTATAAATAAAGAGGAGTTTAATTTCTTTCCTTATGATAACTATATTTTTAATAAATTTTTAGGCAAATGATAATTTTTTTTTAACTACATTATAATTAAGTTTTTAATAAATGTTTTAATTCTACATGAATACATGATTGAGAAAACAGGTATTAAAAATATTATGAAGTCCAACATAAAGTTATCAGGTTACAATGGAAAGATGATACAAGTAATAGGTAAAGCACAAGTGAATGTAGAATACAAAGGGAATTCACATATTTTGAACGCAATAATCATAAACATCAATATGACTTTGTTAGATCATGTAAAAACATTTTTAAAATATACTTGAAAGATTCATAGGCATGATAGATGCAGATTAATATAAAACTGCGATCACATGAAGAAATCATAAAACAATATTATAATGACTATAAAAATAAAGAACAATATTAAGTATAAATAAAATTGTGAAATTCATGATGAAAGTATATTATCTAAAGAAATTCTAATAGCTAAATAAAACAATGATAATAAACATACCTAATATAACACATAATGTAAATAAAGGGGATGAAACTCACACAGATAACATTTTGAAAATAGTTGATTCCAAATCATATTTTATAAGATTTATATTTAAAAAAAGTAAAAGAATTTGAAGTCTTAATTCAATTAAAGATGAAAAGATTTAAATTTAAAAATTCCTAGAAATTAACATTACCTTATTTTACTACATTATATTAACTTAATAAGTTTTTTTAATACTTTGGTTTTAAATTATTATTATTAACTTATTAAACATATTGTTAAATTGAACTTTATAAAGTATATATAGATATAAAAATAGTGTGATAAACAGTTAAAAAACATTAAATAATAATATATATAATTTATTTTCTCTATACCCTGACTACTTTAATATTAATATTATTCTGGTAAAATTTTAAATCAGTTTCTATTAATTCACAAATTTATAGTTACAATAATAAATAAAAATATTACTTTTTGGAAGTAAGATGTTATTGTCTTTTTTTGCAACTGGGTTTCAACTCCATTTGTGATATTATATGGAATATCACAATTTAAAGATACCCAATTATTATTATCTCTTTTGATGGCTACCTTTGTAAATTTCATATCAGCTGGCTTGACATGAGGATGTTTATGTTTATAATGTTCATGTATCTTGTCACTTCTTATTTTAGAAGTTTTGCAATTTTTAATATTGCACTTAACTTTAAATATGGTTTTGTTACTTGGCATCTAGAAAGAAATAATTATTATAATATAATTTTTTACATATTATGTTTTTTATTATTCTTTGCTTGCTGATATATGTTTTTATGCATGACTCAAAAAATTACCTAAAATTTATCCTGCTAAAATCTATAAATTTAATAAAAAACATAATATAAATATATTAACCTCTAAGAAAAGTACCAAATAGGAAATGTGTAAATATTAACTTGATAAAATGCTAAATGAAAATCGTTGACAAAGAAAATTTATATTATTTATTAATTGACAAATATCTTTACTTTAATTGACATTTTTCAGAAAATCAAACGATAACCAACATAATCGTATCAATTAATGGATTAAAAAAAGATTATAATTCAAATCAAAAATTACCCACCAAAAATCAATACCTACCCCCAAAAAAATAATGCCTACCCCCAAAAAATTAATATCAACCCCTTAAAATTGATACCTACCCCCAAAAATGCTAATATATTTTGGAGGCATTTGTCTCCTACCCCCCCTCCCCCGGCCATGTAGACGCTGTCCCCATCAGCACGTCTATTTATTAAATTATTTTCTGATAAACCTAATATCTCACTATCAGTCCAACCATTTATTAATTCCTTACCTGGTAACCAAGTTACCTTTCCCATTACATCCTCCTCTCCATTATTTCCTTCTATCGTCAAAGTCTGCCCCTTGATCCTAACACTTCGATTGCGCCTAGTTCTCCTTCCTAGGATTAAACTACACATCCATATACCTAATACTAGCAACGCTCCAATAATATTATATTGCACCTCCCAGTATTTTATAAATTTAAAACTTTTCATCTCACAAAAAATTAACAATCACCTTTAAAATAAATATTTTAATAACTTGAAGACAGTATTAATAACGTAAATACTCCAATTATACACTTATACATATATTCAACTCAAAATTTTTTCTACGCTAAATTCGTTTCGAATCTCTCCTCTAATTTTATTTAATATCAATTTATCAACAATTTCCTTGTAAAACAACTCTGTTTTATGCCAATTTATTATTACAACCTGTTATTACAATATAACAACCTTTAATAAAATTACAATATAATTTCTCAACATCTGTTCAAATTCAACTCTTTAAAATTTATTCAATAATTTACAACACTTGGGTTTACTTGTATATTCTGTTCAAATTCAACTCTTTAAAATTTATTCAATAATTTACAACACTTGGGTTCACTTGTATATTCTGTTCAAATTCAACTCTTTAAAATTTATTCAATAATTCACAACACTTGGGCTTTGGTCACGGCACCAATGTGATATTTCTAACCTTTCAAAACGATCAACACTTGGTATTTCTCACTTTTAAAACCGTTCAACACTTAATTTGGCTGTTTAATTCAACGCCCCTTTTTTATCGATCAACACTTTAAATAGACTCCAACTATTTTTCTTATTCAACAAAAAAAAATCTTACTTTTTCTTTAATTTTTTTCTACACTTTGTATTTTCAGTAAAACTAGGAGATTTTATTAAATTGAAATAATTTCAAATAATTCCTAATAATAATATATGATTTATATATGATTATTTTTATTTTAGTCGAATAATCTCGAATAATTCGATCGAATAATAGATAAAAAATTATTCGACGAATAATATATTTTTTTAGGTATACTTGGTTATCTTCTTCTTAATTATTGGTTATGAAAGCAAAATATGAGTATTAAAAGATTTCATTAATGTGTATTTTTGGGGGATTTATCAAGCCAATTATGATATTCTAAAAGTTAAAAAATAATATGATGAATGTAATGTTATTAAGTATAAATAGGTTAGGATAAGAATATTTAAATATTTGAATATACTTGGTTATCTTCTTAATTAATGGTTATGAAAGAAAAATATGAGTATAAAAAGGTTTCATTAATGTGTATTTTTGGGGGACTTATCAAGCTTATTATGATATTCTAAAAGTTAAAAAATAATATGATGAATGTAATGTTATTAAGTATAAGGATAAGAATATTTGAATATACTTGGTTATCTTCTTATATTGTTTTTCATCCATGTTAGGTATGCAGGCCTATTATGATATACTAAAAGTTAAAAAATAATATGATGAATGTAATGTTATTAAGTATAAATAGGTTAGGATAAGAATATTTAAATATTTGAATATACTTGGTTATCTTCTTAATTATTGGTTATGAAAGAAAAATATGAGTATAAAAAGATTTCATTAATGTGAAATTAAATAAACAAATAAAAAAATTAAATAAACAAATAAAATAAATAAAAATAAATAAAAATAAATACGTACCGATGACATGACGTCACGATGACGTAGTGAGGACATCGGAAAATTATAATATAGATATTTGTTAAAAAATAGGCGGAGGTGGCATAGGGATTGTGGCAGTGGTGATAGAAATATCATTTGGAGAAATGGGTGAAAATAAAATAAACATAGATATAAAACATAAGATAAAAATAAAAAAATAAACCTCCAGATGAGTTCATTTCAAGCCTAGTTCTTTATTATTTTGTGTACCAATAACTCTAGAACGGGTAAGGCGTTTGTTTAATCGTCATTATTTTCTTTGCTTATCTTTAATAATAGAATCATGTTTTGTATCAATGTGAGGGATTAGGGTTGGCCTAGACAAATAAAGAAATCAGGCAAAAATATAAATAAACTATTGTTGAAAATAAACATACATTAAAATAATGTAAAACCGGTATATGGGTCAATATTAGATGCATATTTCTAGTAGTTGGAGGGCTATCATCAAAAAAAAATTTTATCAAGCCTATTATGATATTTTAAAAGTTAAAAAATAACATGATGAATGTAATGTTATTAAGATTAAGGTTAATTAATTGTAAGGTAATTAAAAAATATGATTAAAAAAAGGGGGAAAAAAGAAGGTATAAAATATTATATTATAAAAATTAAATTAAAGGAATTGATAAGGTTTGGCTATCATCAGGAAAAATTTTTTGGGGGACTTATCAAGCCTATTATGATATTCTAAAAGTTAAAAAATAATATGATGAATGTAATGTTATTAAGTATAAATAGGTTAGGATAAGAATATTTAAATATTTGAATATACTTGGTTATCTTCTTAATTATTGGTTATGAAAGAAAAATATGAGTATAAAAAGATTTCATTAATGTGTAATTGATAATATGAGATGAAAATTGATAAGGTAATCTAAAAAATAAAGAAAATATTAAGTGAAATATTTCATTCATATTTACAAATTTGAGGGAATATTGTTTTTCATCCATGTTAGGTATGTGTACATCATCAATTCTAATCATCTGTTGAATAAAATAAATAAAATAAAAATAAATACGTACCGATGACATGACGTAGCGATGACATGACGTAGCGATGACATGACGTAGCGATGACATGACGTAGCGATGACATGACGTAGCGATGACATGACGTAGCGATGACATGACGTAGCGATGACATGACGTAGCGATGACATGACGTCACGATGACGTAGTGAGGACATCGGAAAATTATAATATAGATAATTCTTGATGACTATATTTTTTTTTACTTTTTAATTTCTTTAAATTTCAATCCAAAGAAATATAATGATAAAAAAAATTTTTTTCTTTTTTAACAACTTTTAAAAAAAACAATAATAATAATAATAATAATAAAACAATATTATATTTTTTAATCAAAAAAATAATATTAAAAAATCGATTATTTTAAAAAAAACAACGCGTGATCTATAATTAATAATTAAAAAATAATAATATTGAAATCGATTATTTTAAAAAAAACAACGCGTGATCTATAATTAATAATTAAAAAATAATAATATTGAAATCGATTATTTAAAAAAAACAACGCGTGATCTATAATTAATAATTAAAAAATAATAATATTGAAATCGATTATTTTTAAAAAAAACAACGCGTTCTATAATTAATAATTAAAAAATAATATTAAAAAATCGATTATTTTAAAAAAAACAACGCGTTCTATAATTAATAATTAAAAAATAATATTAAAAAATCGATTATTTTAAAATGAAAAACATGTAATCTACAAATGATAATTAATAAATAATATTAAAAAGTCGATTATTTTAAAATGAAAAAAACGTAATCTATAATTAATAAATTATATTAAAAAATCGATTATTTTAAAATGAAAAACATGTAATCTACAAATGATAATTAATAAATTACGATAATTACTTAAATAGGAAAAACTATCTAATCTGTAAAAGTTAAATTTTTAATATTTTTTTAAATCTCTCGCTTCAAACCTATAGGGGCCATTTTGACAGCCATTTTAGCTTATTTGCCTTTTTGATATTTTTAAGAGTAGATAGAGCGGACCCAAACCAAATTTGCTTCCCTCATGTATATTTTTATTACGTAGTAAAAATAATAGTAAATTTTTTAACGTAGTAAAAATAATAGTAACATTTTTAACGTAGTAAAAATAATAGTATTTCTTAATATACTAAAAATAATATTAATTTTTTAACGTAATAAAAATTATAAATGTTATAAAAATTATATTAATTTTTTTACGAAGTCAGTTTAGTTTATTTAGCATAGTAAAAGATTATATTAAGTTTATTTAAAAATTTTGTAAGAAAAATTTCAAGGGAAGCAATGCTTCCCTTGCTTTTATGGACGCTTCGTCACTGTTAAGATTACAATCAGAACAATTATGTTTATTTGAGTTAAGGCATATGGATTAGATGCCAATTAGATTTAGAAAAATTTACAGTCCTTTTTATACGAAATATTAGAAAACATGAAAATTCGAGAGCAACAATATTTGCAAAATAGTTTTGTATACGCTTCTATTAGACCCTCGATATCAAGTCTTATTGAGTATTTAGCAAAAACAAATGGCTAAAGACCATCTTAAGGATTTTTAGGCATAAGTAAAACTCCTTTATTTACAATATATTGAAGGCTACGACAATACTATTGGTTGTAGTGATAATAATAATAATGATAGCAACATTGATGATCTTGAAATTTTACTTTTAGATAGAGAAAAAAAAATCAAATTATCATCAGATAGAAAGGAGGATCGAAAAATGCCTATTGCATCTTTAATAGTAAAGTTCTCAGAAGTTAAGAGAATAAATAAGGATATAAATATTTTAAAATTCTGGAAAGAAAATTCTTTAATATATCCAGAATTATATATCCTATCTAGAATCTTAATGGCTGTACAGGCGACACAAGTACAATAATTTTATAAAGATAACTATCTATTTTAGGTAAGGGTAGAACGTGAATTTTCATCTTTGAAATATATATTGTCTACTTTACGTGGAAATCTCAAGGATGATATTTTAGAAGATATTATGATTGTGCGAGAATAAAACATTTAAAATATAAATTATTTCATTTGAAAATTATGAATATGTACAGAAGTATAATAATAAATGAATAAAAAAAAATCATATTTTGAATCATTATTTTTATGTTCCCTGAACCCGAACCCTGGACCCGGGTCCTTTCAAATTTTATTCCTAAACCTGGGCCTGGACCCTTTTTTTTTGTCGAAGGGTTCACATCCCTGGTTATGAGCAAAATAAAAAATATTGGCACTTTGCCAACACTTAAAATAAAAAAGATTATGTTTTGAAACTTGTCAATTATTTAGTTTTCAATATGTGCATTAACAATATCCAAAGCCAAACAGATATCGTATCACTAACCGTAACCGAGTTATAACCATTTTTTCAAAACGTGAAGTTAACAGAATTATTTTTAGAAAGTGAGGATCAATTATCGAAAATCATGCCAAAGTGTAGTATGTTATTTGATCCTCCAGAATCTTTAGACCGTATACCAGCGGAATGAACCGTTTATGAGTTATGAGCAAAATAATAAATGATAGCACTTTGCTAAAACCTAAAATAAAAAAGATTATGTTTTGAAACTTGGCAATTATTTAGTATTCAATATGCACGTTAATAATCTCCAAACCGGATATCGGTATCACTAACCGTAACCAAGTTATATCCGTATTCAAATTACTGACTGCAAGCGCTTATTTTAATAACGGTTGAAGATCTTAATGAAAAGACTATTTGTAGGCATTAAATAATTCAGTAGACAAAGCAGATAAGAAAAGACAATTGACACTGTAACTCTATCTACCGAGAAGGGTTTAACTCAGTGAAGCCGAAACCCTTCTCGGTAGGTAGAGTTACAATGTAAATTTCTATATGCATACTGCAGATCGAAATCCCTATTTCCGAACCTCATAGGATTTCCCATCCTCTGCTTATCATAATATTATGTTATCCTAGATAGATACGAACAATTATACCCAAACTCTTCTCTAGAAATTATCATAACGACTAAAAAAGTTATTTATAAAAATAAAGTTCAACTCCATTTGATGGACGAAAATATAATTCTCAAGTGTGATTTCTTTTTTTTTATATCAACGGAACATAAAAATTGATATAAGTTTCATCATTGGCGTACGCAGCGGGGGGGGGCAGGGGAACAAATCCCCCCCCCCCCAAGCCAAAAAATAAATGCAGATGCCGGATATATTTTTCAAAAATATTTTTGTTTAGAGTGTTGTGCAGATTTAATTTAAAACATTTCAATATTTTTTAATTCGTTTGTAAAGAAAAATTTTATGTAAAAAATTGATAAGAATATATAAATATGTTATTTTAACATTTACAAGTCAAATAATTTTATTTTCAAATAAATTAATAAATATGGAAATGTTTTGAATTAAATTTACACAGTACTATATTAATTTATATTTGTTAATATTAATTCCTATCTCATATTAAATATATATTTAATTACATTTATTATCACATTCATCATAAGTTTATCAATTAATTTCGATTTCAAGTTCTCCCGCATAATATTATCTTATTATTTTCAAATTTTTAGTAGCGTAATATTTATCTACCATTTTAAATTTCTAGTCAAATAATAATTATTCTGAAATTGTCCAACAGGGAGAAAGAAATTGCAACCTAGTCCTACGAGATAGAGTTACCGCCATCAAGCAGTAACAGCTTTTATGGAGTTAGAAGAGCCGATTATTTGCTACTACTGACATATCACAATGGCCTGAAAGAAATTTTTCCTTAGAAGCAAGAAAATTATTGGATTCAATGCTTATTCCAAAATTTTTTTCTCATTAGAATGTACAACTATTTTATGTATTACTTTTCAAAAACATGATGACTTGATTAAGAAGATGAGAATAGCGGAGAGCATTTTATTAGAATTCAAGGAAATTAGGGCTAATGTTTATGAAAAATCATATTTTATATGTTATTGTTAAGTCAAAAGCAGAGCTATACGTGTTAATATTTGTCTCACTCTACTTGTAGCAAGGGAAGCTCATAGTTAAAACATTAATATAGGATCAGTAGAAGAGTATATCTTAGATACAAATACATTTATAAACCAAATAAATGAATGGTTTTTAATTCATTATGCAGCACTTACCAATCTGCAAATATTATTTTCATAAAAGCCTTCCCAACCTTTTTCAGATGGTGATAGAAAAAAATATATTTGTTGGATTTTTATCATGGAGATGTTAAAGTATCTTATGATGCCTTATTAGCTGAATAACTATTTTTATAAGATTAACTATGGTTGATACAGTCCCAAAAAATGCTATGGATGCTCTGCATTATTTCAAACACATTTTAGATTATATTCCCAATGTATTAAAAGGGTTTATATATATTAGCAACTCTTCCCAATAGTAGACTAATGAGAGAACATTCTCTTTTTTAAGAAGAATAACAGAGCCCTGCAGATGTACCATTTGCAGGGCACGACCCGGATTTTTTTAAAGATTTTTACGGCTAAGCTCAATTTTCAGGCCCGGCCCGGCCTTTTTTAAAATAAAATTTTCAGGCCCGACCCGGATTTTTTAAAAATAAATTATATTTATTTTTGATTTTTATAGCTAATAATAACGATTTCAAATATAGGCTGTTTTAAAATATACAGTCCGGCCCGGATATTTTTTTAAAAAAAATTTTCAGGCCCGGCCTAGATGTTTTTTTTAAAAAATTCAGGCTCAGCCCTGGTGTTTTTTTTAAAAATTTCGGACCTGGCAATACGGTCCGGCCCGGGGGTCGGGCCTGCAGGTTTCTGAAAAACATACCAAGAAGTACAACTTTTAAAGTAGATTGTAAGGTTTGGATCTTTTGAATATTCATAGGCATTTGACCACAAGCAAGGATGAGATAATTGAAAAAATAGCTCAATCCCAACGAAGATTGGATTTTACATTGTAAATATATAACATACAAAATACAATTTATTCCCTAAGCTTTTTGTGTGTTAATTTATATTTCTAACATTTAAATTTTTTATACTTTATATATAAATTTTAAAGCTCAAAAAATTCAAATTTCTATTTTGGGTCATTTAAGTGATTCTTTACATATAATTTTTTTATAATTCACATTAATTTAAAATTGTGTATTAGAAATAGTTATCAGTCCTAATAAATTTATGCTTGATATTTTTAAAAAACAATAATATTTCTTAAAAAATTTATTATCCCCCCCCCAGACCAAATTCCTGCGTACGCGCCTGAGTTTTATCTTTAATGCATCCATAATTTGTCAGGTCTAAATTTGACCTTGAAATATTTATTGTTGGTAACACACTTTCCTATAACTTTTTTGACATTTCATTTAAAGAATACGGAGGATCAATTAAGGCACTAAATATTGGCTTTAACTAAAAAATGATTCAATTTTAAATTTTGGCAAAATGCCAAAACTTTTCTATTTTTCTCATAACCCACGAACGGTTTATTCTACTGGTATACGGTTTATAGATTCAGGAGGATCAAATAACGCATACACTTTGCCAAGGGGTTCAGACCTGTGGTTCAGACCCACCTAAATTACACCGGGGGCTCGGATGAATGTAAAGTAAAAAAATAAATCTCATTTTCTAATCTTAAATTAAATCTTATACTTATCTTATACATTCTAAATTAATAAAGCTTTTAATCTCATTTTCTTACCATCCATTTAAATATTTTTTTAAATTTGGGGACTTTCTTTTGATCAAAATGTTTTCGCGCAAAATAAAAATATCAGTAAATATTCAAATTATAAAGTAACCCATGACCGGAAAAAAAAATAAAAAAATTGTAATTATATATAAACAAACAATAAAAATTAAACGTCATTCATGCATGTATAAATAATAGTGCTGTAAACATTTTTTTAAAAATCGAACGCATTCAACGTTCATTGACAAAAATCGAACGCGTTCACGTTCAAGTTTATGTTCAAACAAAAGGAACGCGTTCACGTTCAAGTTCATAAAACCGCTCAAAATTTTATGATAAATTTTTTTAAAATTTAATTTAATATATATAAACTTATATTCCTTAATACAATATATTTTAGCCATGTTAAAAAATAATATAGTTTTATTTTGATAATATAATTATAAATAAAGTATAATATAATATAGAGTATAAAATGATATTTTTATTTATGAAAAAATTTTTTTATTAAATTTTAATAACAATTGTTTTCAAAATATTTATCTGATAGACAGGAACACTTGGCAGTTAATACAGCATTAGCTATACTAAAAACGCTCTACAGGGGCAGATGAGGGGGTTGCGGTATTATACCTAATAAACAGCTCTTTTAACGTGGAGAATTAAATAAAACATATTGTTTTGTTATTTGCAAAAAATTGAGATAAGTTATCCTCCTCCATTCCACTCTTTACTCTCGACAAAAAAAGGATATCTATAAATTAACAGTTCTCTAAAGTTTTCAAAGCATTTTTTTCAATAACGCTATAAGTTTATTTTTAATAGGTTCGTTCTGTGGAAGTTTTATCCATGGTCATTGAAGTTTGAATTCTGGGGTATAATTGCAGAAAGAACATATTGATCCTTATATATATGTTCAAATCTTTAAAAAAATAATATGTAATTAATTGAGAGTGATAGGTTTAATACCTTTTATTAATCCCATTTAATACGGCGTCTATCAATGGTTGACCATATTTGAGGCCACTAATTTTTTTAATTTTAAAATAACTATCGTTATTGTTGCAATCAAATATCCCAAATGCATTATTTCTTCAAATTTAATGATTTAACTTAGTTATATCATATAAAATCAAATAATTAATATTAAATCAAATGTCGTTTTAAATTGGAACCTGAAGATTTTGACAATATACTTTTTGGCCACATTTTACACTTGGCAAGCATTGGATTAGTTCCTTCAATATAGGATGTTAATGTAAAACATTTATCATATTTGGTCATGGTAATGATAATTCATCTGATTTTGGATTTTCAAAATCAGATGATGAGGATTAAATAATAATATCCTCCATGCTTATGCTAATCTATTAAATTAAAATATAAACAATAATATTTAAATTAATAAACAATGTGTTAAAAAAATTGAAATGTGAAAAGGAAATACACAGCCGATTAAAAAATATAAATAATACATTTTTAAAAAAAATTCGGAAATATAATTTTTCAAATAAATATAATAAAAATATTTTTAAAATTAAACGAACGTTAAATTCGAACGCGTTCCGTTCAAAGTTCGTCAAAAATGAAAGGAACGCCGTTCATCATTCTTTTCAAAAAAACGAACTTCATTCACAAACTTCACGAACGCGTTCATTTTGAACGCGTTCGTTTACAACACTAATAAATAATAAAAAGAAATGTAAATTTATAATTTGTGATGAAATGGCCAAGTCTCATGATGCGTTTTTTTAATATTTTTGAAGTTGTTTATTAATTATTATTTTTTAGTTATTTACTATACAAAATTAAAATTTTATTTATTTTTATATTTAATAATTAAGATAACCATACATAAGATTAAATATAATTTATATTACACATGTATGCATTTTTGTTTATTTTATATTTAAAATTTTTTTAAAAAAAATGTAATATAATAATATATTAAAAATTGACTCAACCTTAAAACTCATGAGGATGACGATTGAATCAATAAAAAAACATCCCATCCCATATAAAAATATTTTGTTTGAAAATAAAATATATTTTCAATTTAATCTAGTAAATAACTTAAATTTTTTCTTTAAATCATATTCTAAAGAAAAAAAATTCTAATATATATTAGAATTTTTTTCTTCTTTTAAAATTTATAAATTTATAAATATAATAAATCTTCTATTTTTTGAGTTTTAAAATAATTTCCGGTATTAAAAAAAGAGGATTCAAAACAACAGACCGGTCATGTAACCTTCTTTAAATGTGTCAGTATATCTATATTTAATAGTATCGTTATGCCCCATCATAGTTCAGAATTAAGTACGAATTTTCTTGCCGGATTTGTTTAATTTCATCGCTATTTTTTAAACACGTATATTTATTTTTTTCTTCTAATTTTATATATGTATCTTGGACAAGTACATTTAATATTTTTAAAATATTTTAATAGTTATTAACCATTAATAACTAAATAAAATAATTACCTAAAAGAGGGACTATAAAACTAAATATATATTAAATACAGATGAGGAGGAGTGCTAAAGAAGATTCACCCGTCATCTCATAGTTTTGATTATTATCACACGTCTGTCTTATATAAAATCAAAATATGGTTGAGATATAATTTCAAAATATTCAGATCCTGCAAAATATTTTATTATTTGAGAATATTATTCAATCAAAAAAATGTAAATAAGATTTTTTTTTTTGAGTATTCAATCAAAAAATGTTAATAAGAATTTATTTGATCAAATAAAATGAGGAATAAGATAATGAAGTAAATAATTGGTATTCACGATCAGGGTTCCCGCAATTTTTTAGTTTACACGCAGACATCTTGCTCCCGCAAAACTACCGCAATTGGAAATCTCCCGCAAAAATCTACAGCAATTTTTTAATTTCTCCCGCAATTTTTTTTTTAGTATTTTAACATTATTAATATATAAATAATAATTTTAAGATACATTAATTGATGATTTTTATATTTTTAAATAATTTAAAATATTTATTCAAAAAACATGTCTAGTTTGTAAATTTCTTTCTATCCTGTTTTATTTTTATCCAATAATAAATCAACATCATTTCATTCATATAAGTCAGTGGGAGTATTCAACATCGATTGCAATACAAAAATATTCTCAAATAATAAATAATACAGATGCAACTACATTTGCGGAAATCGTATACATCTATCATGTAGTTCAACATTCACAGAGCTATATCATCACAATGTGGGTCGAATCTTTTTCTCATGATATTTAACAACTCCAATATAAGTGCAAACTTTATAGCTGATTCAGGGTTATCAATGATTTGCATGTCAGCTTTCTGCGCTGATAATGCCTCTGTAAATTTTGGCAAAAACCAAAGTTACCGAATTGAGGCAGCACAATAATGAATAAATACCAATTGGCTGTATATGCCATATACTACAGAATTCTAGCAAGAAGGCAATGAATGTACTATCTGTGGATGTCGAAATAATTGTGATGAAATGTTTTAACGAATTTAGTCATCAACTAAAAGAGTTAATGAATTAAAAGAGTTGGTGAAGTGGTCTGACTTGGAATGGGTTGTTGCAATATATACCGATCAGGTGGTTGTCCATTGATAGAATTTTAAAATTTTACAAACCCTTAAAAAAATACTTTTCTTAAATAAAGATTTTAAAAGCTGTCCTAAAATTTTGAAAAATTTTTTCGAGTATGATGGCAGAAGCATATTTGGGTTTCGTTTCACATGTAGGAAATCTACTTCATGCAGTTAATATTCAGTTGCAATTAGAATATTCTTTATAAAAAAGATTCAGAAAATCATGCTACAGCTCAATTTTATGACGCTATTGCTAAAAATATTATATTAAAATGTTCAAATAATACTTTAATTAATACATTTTTAAATGAAGCAGATATTTTTATTAAGACAATTTTAGAATATTTACAATCAAAATTTGATTTTAATAACTCTATTTACAAATATATAAATATTATGACCTTGGAACAGAAACCATCAATCGATGGTTTTTGTAATTTAATATATTAAAAATACCGATAGACATTGATGTCTTGTTTGAGGAGATTGTAATCCTCTCTATTTTTTATGATTCGCCAAAATACTTAAGTTAGATGGTCTAAAAGCAGAGGAGAAATGGGTAGAATTTTTTCGTAATAACGATAAATCCCCATGCTTGAAAAAATATGCGAGTATGTCTTCTTACCTCCTTCTAATGCCTCATCCGTGCGCATTAGAAGGAGGTAAGAAGACATACTGGAAAAAGGAGATAAATCGGATTGCTTTAACAACATTAGAGGCCGAGCAAATGGTTAAACTAATATATAATATGTCATGCCAGGAATTTTATAAACATCTCAATAACGACGGTAAACATTTAGTTCTATTATTTAAATCTCAAATAAAATATAATTAAGTTTTAGAATACTTTTAATCTAAGGATATTTAAATTAGATTTTATTTGATACCCAAATCGATATTTTGTGTTGATAAAAATATTCCTGACCCCCCAAGACCTAGACCCGCCCTCTATGAGTGATTATTATTACAATAAAAAAATATTTTAATTACCTTTTATTTGATACCCATATCAAAAAATATTATTCCTTACACACCCCCCCCTCCATCCACCTCCATAGACCAAGTCATACCCATTAAGACAAAAAATAAATACTTTTAATCTAAAGATATTTAAATTAGATTTTATTTGATACCCATATCGATATTTTGTGTTGATAAAAATATTCCTGACCCCCCAAGACCTAGACCCGCCCTCTATTAGTCATTATTATTATTACACAAAATTATTTTAATTACCTTTAATTTGATACCCATATCAAAAAATATTATTTTTTACACCCCCCCCCTCCATCCACCTCCCAGACCAATTTATACCTATCATGACAAAAAATGAATACTTTTAATCTAAAGATATTTAAATTAGATTTTATTTGATACCCATATCGATATTTTTGGTTGATAAAAATATTTCTAACCCCCCAAGACTTAGACCCGCCCTCTATGAGTGATTATTATTATTACAATAAAAAAATATTTTAATTACCTTTAATTTGATACCCATATCAAAAAATATTATTTTTTACACCCCTCCCTCCATCCACCCCCCAGACCAAGTCATACCCATCATGACAAAAAATGAATACTTTTAATCTAAAGATATTTAAATTAGATTTTCTTTGATACCCATATCGATATTTTGTGTTGATAAAAATATTTCTGACCCCCTAAGACTTAGACCCGCCCTCTATGAGTGATTATTATTACAATAAAAAAATATTTTAATTACCTTTAATTTGATACCCATATCAAAAAATATTATTTTTTACACCCCCCCCTCCATCCACCCCCCAGACCAAGTCATACCCATCATGACAAAAAATGAATACTTTTAATCTAAAGATATTTAAATTAGATTTTATTTGATACCCATCATATCGATATTTTGTGTTGATAAAAATATTCCTGACCCCCCAAGACTTCCGCCTCGCCCTCTATCAGTGTTATTACAATAAAAAAATATTTTAATTATCAACATGTTTATTAAATCGTCACAACACAACAACACGACCCGGGTCTGAACCCCGGATCTATGCTCGGGGTTCGTGCTCAGAGCTAGTTTGGTCGATTTTTAGACCCAAGCCCCGGGTCTGGGTTCTACATAACCAACCAATTAACAACACTAGATATTACAAGCCTATTTTTTATTATTTTAAGTTAGGTATATTATATTTAATAAAGTTTTTTTAAATGTAAAGTTGAAATAAAGTTTAATGTCATTTTTTTTATAAAATTTGCTTTAAAAACTTGCCTCAGCTTAAATTCTCATACAATATAAGTAGAATATAATTTTTTTATTGAAAATACTAATAGTAGTGTGTGTATAAAATATTGACTAAAAAATAATTTAAAAAACAAGTTTTTTTAATTTCTTATCAAATACAATATTATACAAAATTTTTTATTAAATACTATAATTATAATGTGATTTTTAATTTTCGTGGGAATGTTGCCACTTCATCAAGAATTTCGTTTGTCGTTGGAACCAAATCTCTGTGGTTATTTAACAGAGCTAACCCATTTAGCCAAGATTCGGAAGTAATACTTCTTAAATATATTTTCAACCTTCTCAAGTTGGAAAAAGTCCTTTCATTCGTACATGTTGTAATAGGCAAACATGCAAGAATATAAAACAACTTCAAAATATTAGGAAAATGAGCCAAGGTTTCTTTACACCGATTGAGCGCATCAATAGCATGCTCAGGTAAAATAGCTAAACGTAAATATTTATACCACAATTCGAATTCACTAATTAAATTTATTTCAGTATCAATATCATAGGAATAAAATTTTGCGAAATATTTAATTCATTAGAAAACGAAGAAGGATCTTTGGGTTAAAACTTTAAGATTGCTAAAGACTTGTTTTTTATCTAAAAACGTACTTTTATGCGATAAAAAAGTAACTAAGAATGGAATGAAAATGGATATTTTATAATATTCTTCAGTTGAGCCAATATTTATTTTACATCTCAATAATTGCCTAGGTGCTAGACGAGGTTTAATTAGTGTTATATCATAAAATTTAGCCTTCGATTCAACGTCTAGATAAATATTATGAAAATATTCATTTACATTCATTCTTATTGTATCTACCTGTTCGTATATATTTTCCGCCAAATCAATAACCTGAACCAAATCTAAATTTGGTTTTTGTAAATTTCTACTAAGTAGTGAGCTATAGGAAAAAAATTTATTGATGCAACTAGCAACAATGATAAACTCTGATTGATCAATTGAATTCAATAATGATATCGCTTCTGACGACACATTACTTTTTTTCATGCTCAGCCTTATTTAACTTTTGTATTTCTATTTCTTCTGTTCTAAAAATGGAAGTAAAAATGAAAAATATTAAAAAAATTATAGATATATATTAATAATTAAAATATTATTAAAAATACTTATTAATTCTAACTCACTAATATTTTTGAATTTAATAAAATAATTATATATAATAATTAAATAAATTACCGCATGATTTCAATCTCTTTGACTAAAAATTTTTCCATTTTATTAATATTTTTGAATAATGATAATGTACTCACAAGGAAAGGAAATTTTAATTAAATTTATTTATAAAAAATAAGTTTTGTTGGAAAATTGATATTCAAATATTTGTAAAATTTTAATTAGGGGGGGGTGGGGGGGGGGTAAATTTTTATTAGCTTAAAATGATATTTATGAAAACAGTTAAATTTGGGATGCAGGGGGGGATTTCCCCCTTCTCCCCCCATTGGTTATGCGGCTGATAAGTCAACAACATGTCTTTTCGCACAACTATATAATTTCATTTTTAATATTAATTTCACCACTTTTATTAATTTGAAATTTTGATTCATCATTTTTACCAATTATAGTAGTTGGTAGTGTGTTAAAAATCGACCCGAATCAGGCCTTTTAACAACATTAGTAGTTGGTTTTTCTTCTTTATTCGTAATAAGTATACTCGTTGCAATTAATATAAATTTACTTTATGTTGCATCATAACGAATCATATTACTAACTTCAATCTTATGTAAATAATTATCTATCTTATAATTTTCCGATGTCCTCACTACGTCATCTTGAGGTCATGCATCGCTACGTCATGTTATCGCTACGTCATGCCATCGGTACGTATTTATTTTTATTTTTTTTATTTGTTGATTTTATTTATTTATTTTATACAAACAGATGATCCTACCAACAGTCTTAATTTATTTTTAAATATATTATATTTTTTATTATTTTTTGCGATTATTACTTTTAGCGATTTAGAACAGGAACCATATTTGTTAATAACATTTTATCACATTTGATTTTGCAAAAATGGATAGATATTTATAAATAATACTGCTTGGACAATGGTTCAACAAGTTAATCATTTTCCTTGAATTCCTGAAATCGGCCAGTTATTTAAAAAAATTCTCTAAATAAGGGCACTCTAGGATTTTCATGTGAAACCAATGATATATATATCATTGTGTGAAACAGGCTGAAGGCTATGGATCCTACAAGTATATTGTAAATCTTAAAATGGGAATATCTTTTAAAATAATGATAATAACTTAATCAAAGTTTCCTTTTCACTGATTTCATAAGTTAAATATTAGAAGAAGTAAGATTATTAAATTAAGCTTTAACACTTACATATCACTTACACTTTTCACTCCATACTCTTCATTATAATATCACAAAACCTTTCAGGCAACTAATCCTTATTGCCTTATTTACTTATATCTGTTTGTTTTCTGAAGTTTAAATAAGAATATTTAATTAAGTTAATTATACTAAATGTTTTATCTACTTTATAAATTAAGAATAAGAATCTTTAATTAGGTTAAAGCGTTGTGAAAATTTAATCAAGAAAGTGTTAATTAAAAAATAGGAAATTTGAATGCAGGTTGATCTTATGTGGTTCAAAAACATTATGACCAATGTAAAATGGGTTACTCTTTAACACTCACTTTCACTAAGTATCACTAAATATCACAAAATTTCAAGCAACTACTTCATATAAATTGCCTTATTCAATCACATTTCCCTGTTTTGAAAATTTTAAATATTTGAATAAGTCTATTAAATTATGTTAAATTAAACTGAATATGTGGTTCAAAAAACATTATGATCAATGTAAACTGGGTTACTTTTTAACACTTACTTTCACTAAGTATCACTAAATATCACAAAATTTCAAGCAATTACTTCATATAATTTGTCTTATTCAATCACATTTCCCTGTTTTTAAAATCTTAAATATTTGAATAAGTCTATCAAATTGTGTTAAATTAAACTGAATTTCTCTTCACATATTAGGGCAGACCTTATTTTGTCATGATTCTCTAATAAGTGCTTTGTTCAGACTTTCTCAGTTTCCCTTATTACCAATTCACATGATTTTTTTCTAAATTAGTGCAACTGTAGGAGGCCATATTAAAACCAATTGTCAAAGTAATACATTATTTACTAAATATTACAAATTATTAATATTTTATATATAAATTCATAACTGAGTTAATTAATTCAATAAATTTAATATCTCTAGGCTTGGGAAAATTTTTTCAAAATTATTATGGGTTGGACTGGGCTTAAAAAATATTTCTCAAAATTAATATTGGCTTGGTTTTCAAAAATTATTAGGGATTGAAATGGGCTTGAGAAAATCTTTTTAAATTATTAAGATCTTGGATGCTTGGAAATTTTTTTCAAATATTGTAGGCTTGAACCTATATTGGGATTTTTTAATGTTAAATGTTAGTCTTATATATTTTACCCGTAGACTAATTGGTAAATCAGAGATTTCCCCTTCATTAATTATAAATTTAATATCTCTAAGCTTGGTTTCAAAATTATTAGGGATTGAGGTGGGCTTGAGAAGATCTTTTTAAATTATTAAGATCTTGGATGCTTAGATATTTTTTCCAGATATTGTAGGCTTGAAACTAGATTGGGATTTTTTAATGTTAAATGTTAGTCTTATGTTAATATTTTTATAAAGATATATATATTTTAACTCAAAGAATAGTTTTCAGTAACATACAAAATGTAGACTGACTATGCTATGCCGACAACATATGTATCCCTACTAAAGATATTACTAACATTCATTATTTTAACAACAGTCTCAAATAATATGAGAAAAATCAAAATTTAAAAAATACTAAAATTCTCTTTTCCTTTCTTTCCCTTTTAATTTCTTTTATTATCTTCCCCTTTCTCATCATTTCCCTTTCCTATCTTCACTTTTTAATTTCCTATTTCTTTATCTTTATCTTCCTTTCCCTTTCAATTTCCCTATTTTATTTCCATTTAATTTTCTCTTATTTCCCTACCTCAGGCTACACACTCCAGCCGAAGGCTGGGCTTATCAAAAAATAAATATCTTTCAATTCTTAATTCAACTCATATTCAAGCAAAAAAATTATACTGGGTCATATGACGGAAGCCCAATAAAATCTAACAAATGCAAAATAAAGTTATTCATCTATATATACTTAAAATGCTTATATTTTTCATTTTAGAATTCATCTATTTTAGCTTCTATTGGATGATATTCCCACTATTTCTAGAGAGGTTAACCTAATATTGACTCCTCTTCAGGTTTAATACATTAATATGTTTTTTAATTATACTTTTGTTTTTATTTTAGATAACAAGCCATGTCCTAACCTAACTTATTTTCATCAACTTTATTAATAGAAAAATATGCAGTAGTTCTGTCGTGGCCTTTATAACAATTCTTTCTACCTTTTTATGGTTGAGTTAACTTTGTCGTTCTTGATTCTATTTTAGAGGGGGCTACCAATGCTGACATTAACTGATATCTCATTTTGCGTTCTTCTTTTACCAGTATCCCAAGGCATAGGCATATGACTCATCTTTATCAGGACGTATTGTGTTTTGTACACTGCTTTGGTAATCCGTCATTACTTTCATCTACAACCCTAAATGATATGAAATTGTACATTAATTTCCTTTCCAGACAACCTTCCAGATTTATTTTGTCGCTTTTTCCATTAAAAATAAAAATGTCAACAAGGATTCGCTCTTAATTTTATCAAAGACATAATAATTAATCCTCATTATTTTTTTAAAAAATTATCCTAAATTTATATGTCAATAAAAAAAAATATCTTAAAAATAAATTAGCATTTTTTTTACTCATAAAAATATATATATCCCTTATCAAATTCTTTGACAAATAATTTCGGAAATGCAAGACATACATTAAATTTATTTGAAAAACAACAATAACCCTATATAATAAGCAACAATTTATTTTTTAGATATAATTTAATTGATCATATTACAAAAAAGTATAAGAATCAGTATTTTTTATTTTATTTGTCATGATTCTCTAATAAGTGGTTGCCCAGGCCTTCCCAGTTTCCCTTAATACGCAATTTACATGTTTTTTTTCCATATAGACTAATTGGTAAATCAGATATTTCCTGCTCATGTGATGATATTAAAAATTTAACTATCTCCGAGGCGGGAAAAATTTTTTAAAATTATAATAGGTAGGTAGGACTGGGCTTGAAACCTCAAAATTAATATTAGCTTGCACCTGACTTGGGAATATCTTTTACAAATTATTAAGGGTTGAGCTGGGCTTGATAAACTTTTTTAAAATTATAAGATTTTGGATGCTTCCTAATATTGTGAGCTTGAACCTGGCATGACATCTATCGTAAAAAATGAATAAAAATCTCATTCCCCGTCATTTTTGCCGGGCTTTCTACTAGTATAATAATCTAAATAAACTTTAATATCAAATATATGAATAATAATGTATTAAATAGCATATATAACAATAAGTTTTATTTGAAAAATACGTGATTTATAACGCTTATGTTCTCAGACCTTGAAGATACAACAGAGCTATGCTAGGTATTTTTCATTCCATATAATTGTAATTAAATTACTTTAATTGGATGAAAAAATAAAAATGAAGATCCCTCTACACGTTTGTGGGCAAACCGTACGCTTGTATACACAACGGTTTGAGAACTGTTTTTTAAGCATATATAGGCTCATAAAAGAAGAGTTAGGGAAAACAAAAGTCTATGTCCTACTACTACAGTATAATTTAATTACTAAGAGGTGGCTGATTTTAAGTTTAAATTCTTTAGTATAGGCCTTAGATGATTACTATCGATATTGAGATTTAATGTACATATCGATTGAATTTCGATTTATCCTAAAGAGCAAAAAATTAATATACATTATTTACAGGCGCATACGCAGGAATTTGGCTGGGAGGGGGGGGGGGGATAATAAAATTTTTTAAGAAATATTTTTGTTAATTAAAAAAATACTAAACATAAATTTATTAGGACTAATAACTTTTCTAATACACAATTTTAAATTAATATGAATTATAAAAAAATTATAGACATAAATCGGCATTGAAAAACTATAAAATAAATGTGAATTATAAAATATAAAGTGAATCTAACTACGATATTTTTGTGGACTCCTTATAATTTATTAGATGAAAATTTTATTTATATAATTTGTACACGGAAAACATAACTAATAAAAACTTTACTCTTTTTTTCTAAAAATCAAAAATATAAAAAAAATAAATTACAATCTTCGAATCGTAAAAAACATTATTATTATTTTTTTTTAAATAAAATACAAAAATATCTTTGACCTCATTTCTTTTTCATATAAAAATATAATATATCGTTAACATCATTTCTTTTTCATATAAAAATTCAATATATCTTTAACATCATTTCAAAATAGCAAAAATATTTTTTTTTATATATCACTATGCAAAAAAAAATTAATCAGCGCATAAGCATTCAATAAATGATTCCCATAATTTTTTGTTTAAACAATATTTTTATGTCTGTATTTCTTCTTTATCACTTCATACACTCAATCAGATCTTGATAATCATCCCAGTATTGTTTTTAGAAGGTCGATTCTAACGTTGCCATCCTCCTTTCTTTTGGGGCGATTTTCGTAGTGTCCATCATAACTTTTTGTCCTCCTAACATAGTGTCGTTCCTCTTTTACGTTGGACATACGATGTACGTGGGTAGTGGTTGCTTCTTGATTACATGATTATTTACACCATTGAAACCATTGAAATCTACATCTTTATTAACAAGGAACTATCCTTACATATTTTCTTTTTTTACAATTTCCTCTTTCAACCATTTTTATGCACTCTCTTCCGTAATTGATCCCTGTGCCTGACACCTTCCCTATTATCATCAAATTTTACCCTATTTAATTTGTTTCCCAAATTTTCTATTACTACACCTTTCTCCCATTTTTTAGTACTTCCATATAATCTAATCCATACTAATTGTCCTACAGTATATTCCAACTCCCTTCTATCAATATCCTCCACAATTACCTCAGCTTTACTGGGTATTAACATATCCAAAAACATTTTTACCTTCCGGCCTATCATTTTTTCTGCCGGAGACAAACCATCATTACCCATCGCATTATTATAATACAAATTCTTCATCCACATTTCTCCTTTTCCACTTTTGGTTTTCTTCAACCATCCTTTAACCGTCGCTACCATCCGTTCCGCCTGTCCATTGGAACTGGGATGATACGGTGACGTTAACACATGATATACACCCGTTTTTCCACAGAATCTCTTGAATTCTTCCCCGATAAAAGCTGGTCCACCATCCGATACTACAGTTTTCGGAATACCAAACTTCGACCATACTTTTTTAAAATGTTTAATCACAATATTCGCCGTTAACCCATGAATTTCTTCAAATTCTATCCATTTGGAGAACGCATCTACACTTAATATATACTTTTTTCCTTCGTATTCGAAAAAATCAACATGAACCCTCTCTCCTGGTTCTACAACTTTTGGCCTTGTACTATTTTTATCCTTACGAGGCATGTCAGACCATGCATTACAAATCTCACGTTCTTTTCCCAATTTATCAATATCCTCGTTCATTTTCGGTCACCAAACGTACTCTCTTCCCCATTGTTTCATACGAGTAACTCCTTGATGACCCGCATGTATAACATTTAAAATTTTTTCCCTCAATTTCCGGGGTATAACAGCTCGGGGTCCCCTCATAATACAATCGTCCACTATAGTTAATTCCGTATAAATATTTTTGAAAACTTTATCATCATGTTTCCATGATATTTTCCCATTAGACATAATTTAACTACCGCTAATTTTCTATCTTTCCTTGTAAACCTTTGTATATCTTCCCATGTCGTTGGGCTACCCTTTATACTTCTCATTATCGTACGTACAAGACATTCTTCCCGATTATCAATTTTCAAAATCACCGATTCATCCAAACTTTCGCCAGTACCCTTGACAAAATATCAGGTAACTGGTTCTCTTTTCCCCTTCGATATTTTAAATCCAAATCAAAACTTCCTACTAACAATAACCATCGCTGAAGTCGAGGCGATAACATCAACTCTTTGTTATCTTTCTTGAATAAGTGGATCAACGGCTTATGATCTGTAAAAACAACAAACTTCCTACCTATAAGGTATTCACGACATTTCGTTAATCCAAAAATCACAGCTAAAGCCTCCTGTTTTATCAATGAATACCGCTTTTCTATCTCTCGAAACACTCTCGAGAAAAACAAAACAGGTCTTTCAATTCCATCTATCAAATGCAACATCGCCCCACCTACTCCTCTATTACATGCATCTACAGCCAAAACTACTTCCAGATCACTATTAAAACATACTAGAATGGGCTCTTTCCCAATTCTCTCTTTTAACGTTCTGAACGCAATCTCTTGTTCATCTTTCCATTCAAAATGTACCCCTTTCCTTAATAATTCATATAAAGGCGCAGCTATTTCCGCAAAACTCGATATAAACCGATGGTAATAATTTACCATTCCCATAAACGACTGGACCTCTACTTTACTGGTCGGCCTATTCAAATTCGCAATACTCAACAAATTCTTATCTAACGGTTTTACCTCCATTCCATTAATCCCATGACCCAAATACGTCACTTCAGTTACTCCCAACACACTCTTTTCACGACTCGCCTTTAATCCTTTATTTCGAATTCTAATAAATACTTCTTCTAGCCTATCATCATGTTGTTTCATCGTTATTCCTACAACCAAAAAATCATCCATATAATAAAAAACGCCCTCTAAACCTTGGAAAACAGCAGCCATTGTCCGCTGAAAAATAGGGGCTGATACACTTAACCCAAATGGTAATCGACAAAACGTAAACAAGCCCTTGAATGTCGTAATCGTCAACAACTTCCTAGTCGTTTTTGCCATCGGTAATTGCAAATATGCACACGAAAAATCAATCTTGGAAAAATATTTTCCCCCTTTCAAACTGGCCAAAATTTCTTCTATTCGCGGTAGCGGATATTTCACCTCTACCACCCAAGGATTCAAAGTCACCCTAAAATCTGCACATAACCTTAATTTTCCATTGGCCTTTCTAACAGGAACCAACGGAGTTGCCCATTCACTGTAACCAATAGGACAAATAATTCCATCTCTCACCCAGTTGTCCAACTCTTTTTCCATTTCCGCCCTCCATTCAAATGGAACTCTTCGCACCGGACAATACTGCGGTATAAAACCTTCCTTTAAACGGATATCAACTTCATAATCCACTAAACATCCTAATTTCTCCTCAAAAATTTCACTATAACTATTCATTAAAACTGCCACTGCAAGCTTCCAATTTTCCAAACTCGACAATTGTTCTTTTTCTTTCCCTCCATTAATCTCCTTTTCAACTTTTTTTCTTACAAATTTAGCCGGGAAATTCTGTAACACTGGTATATCTTTCTTTTCATTATCTAGTTCCTTATACATTTCTTGACTAATAATTTTCTCCCACATTTCTTCTGTTTTTGTAACTATTTTTATTTCATCATTATTTCGCTCATTAATACATTTTCTACAAGGTTTACCTCTCTAGGATTGTCATTTTCCATAATATTAACACTTTGCGACAACTCAGTATATCTTACCTTTCTTTTTTTAACTGGAACTATCCGCGTTTGAGACATATTTTCTTTTTCAAATTCACTCTTCTGATTACCCATCACACCATTTCCAATGATTTCACTTTTTACATGAAATAATTCGCGATTTTTTATTTCATCGTTCTGAACTTCAATCATTTCATCTCGTTTAATTTCATTTGAAAAGATACCCCAAAAATTATTTAATGGATCAATCTTAACAATCCATTCCCACCCCATAATCGTATCCACTTTTTTATCAACAATCCACAAATTTAAATAATTAACTATACCATTTATCACAAACGGTATACTTCAATTTTTCCTAAAACCTCTGTTTAACTCTCATCTCTTCTTTAATTATATTCTTTCCCGGCCAATATTCACAAAAATTTTCATAACCTACGATCGATATTGCCGCACCTGTATCCAATAACATAGATATTTTTCTACTTCCCACAACTATTTCCACACGAGGACATTTATCCTTCTCACTTTTGTCCTTTAATTTTAAAATAGGGATTCTATAATCTTTTATAATTCCCCCATTTACCAAATTTACATTTTTTTTATCTACTAAATCTCTCTTAACTTCTACATCTCCATTCACACGAAATTTCATTTCATTCTTTAATGTAATACTCTCCATTTTATTACTTTCGCTATCATCTAGTCGCCTCTCTCGACATTCTATAGCACTATTTCCTTCCTTTCTGCATTTAAAACACATAACTTCAACTTTATCTTCTTTCAACATATCATTATTTTGTAGCACTCTTACATTAGATGCCGGTGCTATATATTTCACTGCCGGAAATGCTTCCCCATTTATCGGTTCTCTTACATAACAATTCTCTTTAGCATGTCCCATTTTTCCACATCTTTCACATTGAAATGTTCTTTGATTATTTCCCATAATACGATACGTCGGAACATAACATTTTTCACTACTATGTCCAACTCCTCCACATCTATTACATTTAATCGGTTGCTTGTTAAACATTGCATCGTTCTCAACACAATTTCTACTTATATGCCCAAATTCTTACATGAATAACATTTTACATTTTGCATATTAATCTTCGGACGATTAAATCTATTTCGGAAAAAATTTTCTTTTTCCCAATTTCCCATTCATTTCTCTGCAAGTTCATTGACGTATTATACTCTTTAAAATGATCGTATTCCTTATCATTTCTTCGATCATCTCTTTTGAAATCCCTTTCATTATACCTTCTCTCACAATTTTCTCCATGACTACAATTATTTCGTTTATTATCTCTCATTCCATTTTCATCTTTAATCTCTATTTCTCTTTTATTATCAATATCTTTTCGTTCCTCTCCCGATCTAATAATATTGATACTTTTCCTCATTCCTTCTATCATATTTTCATTTAACATTTTCCATATTTCATCCTTTAAATTTAACATCTCTTCCGTAATTCTTTCATTTTCATTAACGTTTTTTACTTCCCTTTCATTTTTTCCTTTTTCAATTTCATTATTTTTCATTTCAATTTCCTCCGTAATTTTTATTCTATCTCTTTCTATAATTCTTTTTATTTTTTTCCGATGTAACATAATACCAATTATCCATAAACATATCACTACTACAGCTATAATACAATTATTTCTTTGTGGAACCATTTCCACATACTTTTGAGTTTTTATACTTCTTTTATCATTAAACATTTATTTTTTATCCACAAATTTATAAAAAATTTATTAAAACTTTTATTATAAATATTTTAACATTACTAAAAGTTAGACAATATATTAAACCTAATATAATTAATAATATCAAAATTATATAAATGCACATCATTTTATATATTCCAAAAAATTTTTTACCTTTTTTTTTTAAAGAATTTTTTATTTTCAACCATGATTGTATTTTTTATTAGTACACTGCGTCCACTATTACCCAGATATCTTGTCCGTTGGTTGAATAAAAATTAAACGGCACCACTTTTGTGGACACCTTATAATTTATTAGATGAAAATTTTATTTATATAATTTGTACACGGAAAACATAACTAATAAAAACTTTACTCTTTTTTTCTAAAAATCAAAAATATAAAAAAAATAAATTACAATCTTCGAATCGTAAAAAACATTATTTTTTTTTTTTAAAATAAAATACAAAAATATCTTTGACCTCATTTCTTTTTCATATAAAAATATAATATATCGTTAACATCATTTATTTTTCATATAAAAATTCAATATATCTTTAACATCATTTCAAAATAATACAACAGATATGAATCACTTAAATGACCCAAAATTCAAATTTGAATTTTTTGAACCTTTAAAATATATAAAGTATAAAAAATTTAAATGTTAGAAATATAAATTAATACACAAAAAGTTTCTTAGGAATAATTGTATTTTGTATGTTATGAACTAATTTTTCAATTATTATTCCTTGCTTAACGTTAAATGCCTATGAATATTCAAAAGATCCAAATCATTCAATCTACTTTCAGAAGTTGTATTTCATAGGTATGTTTTTCAGAGACTTGCAGGCTGGCCCCCGAGCCGGATCGTATTTTAATTTTTTTAAACATACCCGGGCCGGGCCCGAATTTTTTTTAAAAAACACCCGGGCTGGGCCTGAAAATCTTTTTTAAAAAAATATCCGAGCCTAGCTGTATATTTTAAAACCAAATATTTGAAATCGCCATTATTAGCCATAAAAATAAAAAATAAATATAATTTATTTTTAAAAAATTCGGGCCGGGTCTGAAAATTTTATTTTCAAAAAAGCCGAGCAGGGCCTGAAATTTTTTTTTTAAAAAACCCAAGCCGAAAAATTTTTTAAAAAGAAATCTGGGCCGTGTCCTGCAAATGTTACTTCTGCAGGGCTCTGTTAATCTCCTTAAAAAAGAGAATGTTCTTTCATTAGTTTACTAGGAAGAGTTGCTAATATATATATAACCATTTTAATACATTGGGAATATAATCTAAAATTGTTTGAAATAAGGCAACATAGCATTTTTTGGGACTGTATCAACCATAGTTAAGCTTTTCATCATAATTATTCAGCTAATAAGGCATCATAAAATATTTTAACATCTTCATGATAAAAAAGTATCAAATATTTATTTTTTTTTCTATCACCATCTGAAAAAGTAGTGTTGTTAAATGGTTGGTTTGTTACGATCCACAACCCGAGCCGAAGTCGTAGAAATCTGCTCAACCCTGAGCCAGGGTTGAAAAATCGACCACGACCCAACCCGACCCAATGGGCCTGTTGAGCCGACCCATTTGGTCGGCTTGTTGGGTCGGCTTGCTGGGTCGGCTTGCGTTAAAATTTGTCATAATCGCCATTTTTAAGTTTTTTCGAATTTTTTTGAAGCAAATAGGTAAAAATAAATATTGTAAACATGTTAAATTAAATTTTCAGTGAATATGTACCTTAGAAAAGTGACAATTGTCATAATCGTCATCTTTAAATTTTTTCGATTTTTTTTGAAGCAAATAGGTAAAAATATATATTGTAAACATGTTAAATTAAATTTTCAGTGAATATGTACCTTAGAAAAGTGACAATTGTCATAATCGTCATCTTTAAATTTTTTCGATTTTTTTGAAGCAAATAGGTAAAAATATATATTGTAAACATGTTAAATTAAATTTTCAGTGAATATGTACCTTAGAAAAGTGACAATTGTCATAATCGTCATCTTTAAATTTTTTCGATTTTTTTTGAAGCAAATAGGTAAAAATATATATTGTAAACATGTTAAATTAAATTTTCAGTGAATATGTACCTTAGAAAAGTGACAATTGTCATAATCGTCATCTTTAAATTTTTTCGATTTTTTTTGAAGCAAATAGGTAAAAATATATATTGTAAACATGTTAAATTAAATTTTCAGTGAATATGTACCTTAGAAAAGTGACAATTGTCATAATCGTCATTTTTAAGTTTTTTCGAATTTTTTTGAAGCAATTAGGTAAAAATATATATTGTAAACATGTGTTAAATTAAATTTTCAGTGAATATGTACCTTAGAAAAGTGACAATTGTCATAATCGTCATTTTTAAGCTTTTTCGAATTTATTTGAACCAAATAGGTAAAAATATATGTTGTGAACATGTTAAATTAAATTTTCAGTGAATATGTACCTTAGAAAAGTGACAATTGTCATAATCTTCATTTTTAAGTTTTTAGAATTTTTTTGAAGCAAATAGGTAAAATATATGTTGTAAACATGTTAAATTAAATTTTCAGTGAATATGTACCTTAGAAAAGTGACAATTGAATCGTCATTTTTAAGTTTTTTCGAATTTTTTTAAATTAAATAGATAAAAAAATATATGGTAAGGATGTTAAAAAATTTCAAATAATTTTTTATAGCCGGACATAGGCAGGCGGGAGAAAACTCGCCCAATGCTGACCTTTAATTTAAACATCTATTAGAAAAATCTAGAAGTTTAGGCAATATTTTTCTTAAAATATTGGCCGTGATAAAAATCGGCTCAAATCGAGCCGTTTAACAACACTATCGCTAATATTTTTAGAATCTTAAACTGACGATTACTAGAACAATAGTTATTGCTCTTTAAATATAAGTAATATGATTTGAATCCCATATTATACCAAATATATCGACGTTCTATATTTGTAGAGCTTCATTTGCGTAAATTCAGAAAATGAGAAAAATATTAAACTTTATATGAAATATAGGAAATATTTATCGATCAATTTAATTTAAAATTTTTAAAAAAATTAACAAAATTTGTTTTTTAAAATCAAATGGCAAGTGAAGCAAATATAACAGTTATAATTTATATATAAAAATTGAATAATTTTGGTTATATTTTGGACATATAAAAATAAGGATCTTAAGGTGATTATGAAGCAAAAAAAATATAAAAACAAATCTTGATCTTTGGAATCCAATTAAAAGTTCGGATCGTTTTTTACGACATAACCGAAGATATAATTTAGAAAGTGGTCAATTTGTAAAAATTAATATTACTAAATTACTAAAAAAAACGCCGAATATTTTGCGTTTATAAATATTAAAAACGAAAAATAACATTAACATAATATATATGGGAAATGTGTCATAAATGGCCATGTTTGAAGACTAGCCACCACCTTTTAACTATTATCTTTTCGACCGATTTCTCCCAAAATTTGTCAAAATGTGTATTTTATGATATGTACTTTACCTATTGAATAGAGCAATACAATAAAAAAAATTTTAAATAAGCTGTTTTTAGTATTTCTTTCTGGAAAAATCCCTTTACACATTTTTTTTTTGGTGAAAAAATTACTAATTTAGATTATTGTTATTTTATATAAGTATTATCCTTAGGCATTCAGCATTATACGCACAAAAAATTATGGTTTCAAGTTTTATTTAATAGGCATATGTATTGACTGGCCAAAATTCTATATTCATATAGAAATGAAAAGCTCGCTTTAAACATATTTGGTACAAAATCAAATGATGAACAAATTAAACTGGCAAATGATGATATATTTATTAATAAAAGATAAACATTATTAATATCTACTAAATTTAATATTCCTAAGAAAACCTTAAAGGTGAAGAGTGGATTAATTGTCTGCAATTTGAAAACTGGGCTCATACTCAATGTACGAATAACAATGATTTATTTGTTTGTTATGTATGTAAATAGTGATACGATTGTTTCATTTATAAATTAATAAAATGGTTTTCATTATTGTTAATAATTCCCTAAATAATTTAATATATCATGAATGATAAAATTATTGAAAACAGTTAAGATAATAATTCATAAATTCAAAATAAATAGTGATTAATTGAAATAAGAATTTTTAATAAAAAGATAATTAAGATATAAATTGATAAAGTATAATCATTAAATGAATATTGATAAATTTAGATGTTAATACTAATTGCATTATTAAATTTTTATATGCCTAAAAAATGAAGAAATATATAAGATAGGTTTTTTGCAATCATTTCATCTTAAATAATTTATTATGGCCAGTAAACAATGTATTGACTGGCTAGAAAAACACTGTCACAAAACTTCATCTTCTACCTTATAAACTATTATAGAGCTTTTATTAAATTTTATTTTAAAGAATCTTATAATACCTTTTTTCAAAAAAGCTTAAATATATACTTAACACTATATGATTATTTCAGGGATGTGAACCCGGACCCTAACCCTTAACCCTTTTATTTTGGTTGAACCCGACATTTTAAAAAGTGAAGGGTTCATGGTATTATTAAAAAAAAACTTAAAACTTTATTCGAATCTAACTTACACACTAAAAAAAAATCTTAAACACAAACTAAGAAAAAAACAAAAACAACTCAAACAAATTCCCGAAACTACAAAAATCACCAAGCAGACAGGAAATATAACTCGCGAAGAATGATTTTCTTTATTAATAATTTCCGAAATAAAAAACAATTTAATCACAATAAAAATCCATAATTTTTCTATAAAAAGAAATTAATTTTCTTAAAAAAAAATAATAATAATTATCAAAATACTTTTACATATATCTATATCATCTAATCTAGGTTGATTGGCATTCCGCGTTAAAAAAAAATATAAAACATTTACGTATTTACAAATACGACATGCCACCCCTTTATGGGATCGTGGCATATCGTCAGATATAAAACAAAAAAAAAATATCTAAAAAAAAACTTACTACATCATTTCAAGAATATTTTTATACATGTTTTTTTTAAATCGACATTGGGTTAACCCATAAATCTTCAGCGCCTGCCGTCTGCGGAACACCAGCTGTTAGCGTACTGGTCACCACTCTTTGCAAAATATCCTCTCCACTTATACCTCGGGATCCATTCCAGAGTTGACCACGAGCATCAAAATGACGAGTATTGATAGAATGTCTCTCCCTATCCCTATCCGACCCTGAGGGAACTGAGTCCGTTGGTTGTCCCCCTTCTAAATCGTGATGCACGCGCTGTCGTCCTTCATAGATTTCCACTCTTGGGTTCTCAGATATTACTTCCAAAGGTACGCGAGTCTCCCGAGATGGCCGGGAACACTGATGCCGCAAGTGTCCCACCTCCTGACAATTGAAACACTTTTTCCGTCTACTCTCATACGTCGGTGGTTGATTCTCTTTCCGGCGTCCTTCTCCCAGGGTCATACCATCGTGCTTCTTGATTAATGTGACCTGGAGATACAAATCTCCCAGGTCTACTAAACGGGATATTGTTTCCATTTCTCGAAGGTGATAAAATATTCGTGGATAACTGGTTCAAGGCTATACGTGGACCCTTTCTTTATTTTGATTTTCAGAAATTAGTAGTAATGACTTTAAAAAAAAACTTTATAACAACAAAACTTCAATTTAATAAAAAAAAATATAATTTACCGGTTCAAGAATATGCGTTGACCTTTTCTTTATTTTAGTTTACAGAAAATGGTAGTAATGATTTTGTGTTAAAAAAAAAATTGACTTTATAACAACAAAATTTCAATTTAATAAAAAAAGTACAATTTAATATTTCGGGAAATTTAATTGAGAAAAAAAAATAATTTTATAATTAAAAAAAAAATCTTTTACAAAAAAAAATTTAAATTAACTAAACACTTTTGTTATTTAATTTTCCTTTTTAAAAAAAAATTACTTCATACACAAAAACAAAATCAATCCATGATTGCGTTCCAAAACACAAACACGTTTTAAACTTTTCCTATTTCCTTTTACGGTATTCCACACATACACAGACCATTAAATTATAAACAAGAGAAAAGGGGGGGGGGGGGGAAAGGAAAAAAAAAATTCAAACAAGAACTTTTAATTAATTATATCTTTTTTTACTTAAAAAAAAATATTTTCCCAGTACCAATACCAATGTTCAACAACCATGATTTATCCTATAAGGCTATGAACAAAAATGTATTCACAAAATGAATTACAACTTTTCTATTCCTTTTATTTTTTACACTTTTATTCATTTACAATACATATATTACCCCAATTTCAATCTTTTTCCTTGTTTATTACCGACAGCCGGAACATTAAACCAGTTTAACTTAACATTACATATACATACATATACTTCAATTTCCCGTAATATTACCGAGATAACCTCCTTATTCAATTTCACTTTTTTACATAACATCTATCAATAAATTCTAATACCATCATATAATAATACATAAACTTAAACAAAAAAGGTTACCGACCGTTCACGTACATTTTACTCCTTCATGCTTTAACTTTGCATAAATATATATATTTACCACTTTAAGATGAGCCCCTCTCCTATTTGATCCTTTAACTTCCCATTCCCACATACAATATGTTACCCAAACCTTCATTTACACATTATATATTTGCTCGGAAACGAGTCTAATCCTTCGGGATGCACCTTCATTTTATTTATACATATATTTTCATATTTATATTATCATATGAGGTACCTCAGATTTACTTCCGCGGTCTTATATGATCATTGTGGCGCATCACTGTGCCGCCCATTTCTAATTGAATCAAATTCAACTTTGAACCTCTGTTTACCCCAACAATGCCCCTGGCCCATTTCTTGCCCTTCCCGTCAAACAAACGAGTCCATACTTTTTCTCCAACTTCAAACCTAATCTTTCGGTCCTCCAAAACTCCCTTCTCGTGACTCTCGGCCCTTAGAAAATCTAGGGGAACCCTAGTCCTCCGACCCAAAAACAATTCAGCAGGTGTCACTCCCTCCTTATTCCTAGAATTGAGGTAATACAACTGGGCCAAATACACCCCATTCCCCTGATTGCCGGCCTTTCTTATCCAATTCTTAACCATTGCTACCATCCTCTCAGCTTGACCATTTGAGCTGGGATGATATGGCGGGGTCAAAATGTGTCGAATCCTAGACTCTTTACAAAACTGCTTGAAATTTTCGCTAACAAAGGCAGGTCCTCCATCAGATACAATGGTATCCGGCAATCCAAACCTGGCCATTAATGCCCTCAATTTCCTTACCACAATTTTCGTGGTATATCCATGTACCTCCTCGTACTCTATCCATTTCGAATACGAATCCACTACTAAAAAATACGACCTTTTGTCTAAATCGAAAAAATCAACATGTAAGCGTTCCCACGGTTTTCTTGACCTAGGCCATATCTGACCCACCTCCTTTCGGGGCATCGCTGCACACGAATTACACGGTTCACATGTCCTTGTGATATTTTCAATATCTTTTCCCATACCCGGCCACCAAACATATTCACGGGCCCACGATTTCATCTTCCCCTGACCTTGATGTCCAGCATGTAACAAATTTAAAATTTTACCCCTTAATTTGAACGGAATTACAGCACGATTACCCCTCATTAAACAATCATCTATCACCGACAATTCCTCCTTAACCTTTTTAAAAACTTTACAATCCTCCTCCCAAGTCTTTTTCCCCATTACACATAACTTTATCCTAGTCATTTCTCTATCTCTCAATGTACTCAACTTAAGATCCTCCCAATTGGTAGGACCCCCTTTGAGCATATGCGAAAGCGAACAAACCAGGGCTTTTTCACTGTTCCGAACCTTATCCTTGTTCCCTTCATCATTTTCTTCACTTACTCCTAATCGGGACAAACTATCCGGCAAACAATTCTCTTTACCGCAACGATATCGGATCTCCACATTAAAGCTGCCCACCAACAACAACCAACGTTGTAACCGGGGAGACATCATTAACTCCCGATTGTTTTTCCGAAATAAGTGAATTAACGGCTTGTGATCAGTAAAAATTACAAATTTTTTGCCAATCAAATATTCACGACATTTTGTCAACCCGAAAATCACAGCCAGGGCCTCTTGTTCAATCACAGAATATCTGGTTTCCACCTCACCAAAAACACGCGAGAAAAACAAAACGGGTCTCTCCAAGCCCTCTATTACCTGTAATAACGCACCCCCAACTCCTTTATTTGAGGCATCTACCGCCAAAACAATTTCCAAGTCATTATCAAAACACACCAAAACTGGCTCTTTTCCAATTTTTTCCTTTAAAATTTCAAAAGCAATCTGCTGTACATCCTTCCACTCATAATGAATTCCTTTTTTCAATAAATCATATAACGGCGCCGCCACCTTTGCAAAATCTTCCACGAACCTATGGTAATAATTGACCATACCCAAAAAAGACTGCAACTCAGCCTTAGTGTCAGGCCGTTTCATGTTCGATATATTCTTCAAATTTTTATCCAAAGGTTTCACTTCAATTCCATTAATCCGATGACCCAAATATTCAACCTCCATTACCCCCAGAACACTTTTCTCCTTACTAGCTCTCAAGCCTTTATCACGAATTCTCCTAAACACTTCCTCCAAACGTTGATTATGCTGCTCCGGCGTCACTCCAGTAATTAATACATCATCCATATAATAAAATACTCCTTCCAATCCTTGGAAAACTGACGCCATGGTCCGTTGAAAAATGGGAGCAGATACACTCAACCCAAATGGTAATCTACAAAACGCAAACAACCCCTTTGGAGTCGTTATCGTCAATAATTTACGGATCTCCTTTCTCAAAGGTAACTGCAAATACGCCGACGAAAAATCCACCTTGGAAAAATATTTCGCACCCTTCAACTGAGCCAAAATCTCTTCAATCCTAGGCAATGGATATTTAACCTCCACCACCCATCGATTTACCGTGACCCTGAAATCCGCACAAAGTCTCAATTTACCATTTGCCTTTTTAACAGGCACTAACGGAGTTGCCCAATTGCTATATCCCACAGGAATAATAATGCCGTCCTTCACCCATCTATCTAATTCCTCATCGATCTCCTTCCTCCATTCGAAAGGAACTCGCCGACAAGCCAAAAAGATCGGTGAAAAACCCTCCCTAAGTTGAACATCAACTTGATAATCATTTAAACAACCTAGTTTTTCATCAAAAATAATTCCATACTGCCTCACTAGAATAGGAATAGCTTGATTAACCTTATTCCAATCCTCTTTCCCCCCGGCCACAATTTGCTTCTCATTTCCCTCATCATTATGATCCAACTTACTCGATTTCTCCATTATCTCCTCCGAAATTTCACAAATTTTATTATCAATATTATCCAAAATTTCACTCTCTACAACATCCATTATTACATTATCACTAGTATCAAAAATATTCCAATAATTATTGGGAGGACCAAGCTTGGTAATCCAATCCCACCCCATAACAGTCTCAACATTTTCCTTTACTACCCATAAATCAAGGAAAAATATAGTATCATTAAGATTAACCCCCAATTTGGCCTTTCCCAACACAGCGACTTCCGATCCATCAAACTGCCTGACACACATAGCCTCTTTTTCCAGTTTGCCCCCAGGCCAATACTTATAAAAATTCTCCTGCGACATTAGAGAAATACTAGCCCCGGTGTCAAATAGCATTTCTATATTCCTATGATCAATCCTCAAACTAACCCTCGGACACAAACATGGTCCATCTAATTTTTCCGTCATTAAAATATCATATGTTTTAATCGGAGACTCAGCGTTTATTTTATCTAAAATAATAATTTCATTGGCATTCTCATTGCCCCTTAAATTCAACTCGGAATTTAAATTTTTATTACTGACACTTACATTTCTTTTAACAAGATTTGTGGGACATCTTTCCCAAATAAAATTCTTAACATCCCTTCTAAAAGGATAACGAACAATATTCCTCGGATATTGTTCCCACCTAAATCGACTAACCTCCCTCTCAGAGAAATTACGAGAATGATTTCTTATTTTAATTCTATCATTTCCCTCATTTCGACTAATAATATATGTTTTATTAAACAAATTTTTCCGAACTCTCGGAGCCCCAACTCCTATATGATTCACCTTGCAATCATATAGTCAACACGAATTTCGTGATACTTCCATGCAGTCCACAGCTACATGTCCCGGACTTTTACACTTAAAACATAATCGGACCCCATTTAAACTAACCATTTTTACATTGGCATTTCCTATATCAGGTCTCTTTAACGGAAATCCATCTTTAAACCTTTGCTCTGGGACTACGCAGGTATCCCTTTTATGTCCTCGCCATCCGCAACGATGGCAAATGATCATTTCAACAAATCTTTTATTTTCCTCGTAATCATTAAATTTCTTATTCATATTTCTATCACTCACCTGGCTCTTAACCGGACCTTTGCTCTCCTTCATCAACGCATTGATGGCTTCTTTCATTTCTTTCATTTCCAGGAGGATCCTATCTGACCTCTCCCCAACATTTCCAGCCTTGATTTCCTCTAAAACATCTTTTAGATTACTTTCCAAGTCTGCTATTTTCTTCCCATAAATATCAGATATTAAATTAAAATACGTTTCCTCCATTTTCTTTTTATAAACCTCTGACACCGCAGTGTCCTTCTTCCAATTGCAATACATGCCTGTCAGTACCGCAGTACCCCTTTTTACCAACAATTTCAATATAATAATCAATAAATACATCATTACTAATATTCCCACAGTAATCAACTGTTTACCTAAATCCAATTCATTAAAGTTCTTATACATAACTTTATAACCCAAATCCTGATAAAAGAGAACCTTATCCCCAAAACTATACTTCCCACTAGGCCTAAAAAAATAAACCATTTGCTCATAAATTTTTTTAATTAATACTAATAACCAATTACAAAAATTTAAATATTTGTAGAAAATATTAATACAGCACCTAAAATGAAAACTTCTCTATTAGAATCGTATAATGGCTAGTACAAATGCGCCGTCAAAAATTCTTAAAAAAAATTATATAATTAAAAATTTTTTGTTTTACCTTCTAAACCGAATAACTCCTAGGAAACTATCAGCGTCACAAGACACCACTAAAAAAAAACTTAAAACTTTATTCGAATCTAACTTACACACTAAAAAAAAATCTTAAACACAAACTAAGAAAAAAACAAAAACAACTCAAACAAATTCCCGAAACTACAAAAATCACCAAGCAGACAGGAAATATAACTCGCGAAGAATGATTTTCTTTATTAATAATTTCCGAAATAAAAAACAATTTAATCACAATAAAAATCCATAATTTTTCTATAAAAAGAAATTAATTTTCTTAAAAAAAAATAATAATAATTATCAAAATACTTTTACATATATCTATATCATCTAATCTAGGTTGATTGGCATTCCGCGTTAAAAAAAAATATATAACATTTACGTATTTACAAATACGACAATTATAAAAAAAAAATTAATTTTAAAAATTAATGTAAAAATATAAATTTTTATAATTTTATTAATTTTTTTAGTAGAATCATTTATTTTATATTCGCGTTTTTCTTTCGTTTTTCTTCCTGGACTTCATTTTATTTTATTTAGAGATTGATACCATAAATTTAAAACTATAATTGATAAAGGAAGGGATGTTTTAAAATATTTAAGAACTCCCACAATTGTAAGAATATTAAAATCTATGAAAAGGCAAATGGCAATATTAGATTGCACAACAAGTTTGTCCTCTATTAGTATGATGTTAGAGCGATTAATAAGTTTGAAAGATTTCTGTAATGATTTTATTATAGGAGCATGTGAAGCCATTTTGTCAGAAGATGATTGGAATCAATAAAAGACCTAACTAGTGTGTTGGTTCCTTTAAAAATAACTAGATTAAGATTGCAAGCAGAACAGTTATGTTTATCGGATTTTTATGGCATATGGATAAGATGTCGATTAGAGTTAGAAAGATTTACAAGTTCTTTTTCTTATGAAATATTAGAAAATATGAAAATTAGAGATCAACAATATTTACAAAATAGTGTTGTATATGCTTCAATATATTTAGAACCTCGATATCAAGTTTTATTAAGTATTGAGCAAAAATAAATTGCTATAGACCATCTTGAGGATTTATGGCATACCCAAAACTCTATTATTTACAATATATTACGACAATATCTACTGGTTGTAGCGATAACAATAATAATGATAGCAATATTGATGATCTGGAAATTTTATTATTAGATAGAGAAAAAAAAATGAAATTATCATCAGATAGAAAGGAGCAAAAAATATCTATTGTATCTTTAATAGAAAAGTTCTCAGAAGTTAAGAGAAATATTTACAAAATAGTGTTGAATATATCGTTACATATTAAATATATATAAAATAATTATATATATTTAATTTTGATAAATAGGAATATAGAATAATTAAGGCTAGGCTTAGTGTTGTGTAACGTCTTCCAATCCCTACATTTTGTCTAATTAGTTTTAGGCGATTTTTCGGTTAGGCCTAATTAGGTATAGTTGATTTTTAAGCTAATAACACTACTTATAAATGTCGGACAATTTTATACAAACTTATGGAGACTTTAATTTATAATAATTTTTTTTATAATTTTTCAAAATATTTTTATGTAAATTAAAATTTTAAGAAATTCAATATAAAATCTTCTAAAATTTATAGGGTTTAGCCTTTAATATATATAGATTTTCATTATAAATTATTAAATATAAAAATTTTTTGGCGATCGTATGAAATTCCCAGGGTAGATTCTCTTCAGAATAGATCTGATAAAATAAAATTTATCAAGGAAATTAAAAACACGCACTAAAATCAGATCAGAGAGCTACATGCCTGGCCTTAAACCTGATTCGAATGCCTGGGCCGAAAATTTTATTTTTTAAAAATACATGGGCTGGGCTAAAAAAAAATTTTAAATACCCGGGCCGGGCCATATATTTTATAAAAATCATTTTTATAATTTTAACATATAGAATTTTTTTTAAGATTTTTATTTCCTTCCATTTCGTCGAAATCAAAAAATAAAAATGTTTCTTTTAATAATATATTAAATAAAATAACAAAATTTTCGAATCTTTTCTATTCTTAAAAAAACAAGCCAGATGCCGTCATATAAATTCTCGGAACACCCTTGAATAAAAAAAAGGGAAAAAATAATCTTAAGTAGTCTATTTATAAAAGTCTACAAATTTTGAATAATAAAAGAATGTTTTATATATCAAAATATTAAATTTTTTTTACTTAATTTTTTTTACTTAAAATATATAATTTTTTTACTTAAAATATAATATAAATATAATATTTTTATTACTTTTAAAATAAAATATTTTTTCCTTATTCTTATAAATTAAAAAAAAAATTTTTACTTTTTATTATGGATCAGGGTATTTTCACTCCATCTGACAGTTTATCTTTTTTTTGGATGATTCCCCATTTAAAAATTGTAAAATTATATTTCAGTTAGCTAAAGTGACTGCTACATAAAATCCTGACCCATGTATAAATCATACAAATGATATTTTTTTAAAAAAGATATTACAGATCCGGTTGCTCAAACCTCTGTTGATGTTATAGATTGGTGGTCTCAAAACGCTAATCGTTTTTCAAAGCTGTCGACAATGGCCAAGGATTACTTATGCTAACAAATTACGTCCATATCAAGCGAACGTATTTTTTCTCGAGCCGGCGCAACCATTACTAAGAAGAGGAATAGGATGTCAGCCATTAAAACAATGCATATGTATAAATTCATGGGATGTTAATGTTTTCAATTTGCGTGACGAATTTTTTGTATAATTTGTTATTTTTCCATTATTTGTTATTTTGATTTATACATATAATTTTTATTTTTTATTTATGAAAATAATAAAAATATGATAATGTGCCTTATATATTTTGCATTTGTAAATTTTTACTTATAAAATATAAGAGCCTACTTGCGATAAATGAATATTTTTAAATATATCATTTTTAAATTAAAAATAGTTATTATTTCTAAAAAGAAAGGGGGGGGGGGGGGTTATAGATAAAAAATTTTTAATTCCTAATTAGTAGTATCTCTGAAGATCTAAATGTTTTTCTATGATATTCATTCTTAAGTATGAATATTTGGATTTTGCATAAGTCATCCACACAATTTCCAAAGAAAAAAAATCAATTAAAAATTATAATTTATAATGATGCATTAGTGGTAGAAAGTATTTAGGGGGTTTAGCAAGGCCCGCTAACACTCGCTTTAACAATCGTGATATGTAAACAAAATATTTGTAAAACTCAGAAATTATGAAAAATAATTTAAAATTTGTCAAGAATTATATCCATGATCTTAAATCAAATAATAATTAAAATCTTGTGTTTCAAATCAAATTTGATATAAAAAATTTATAGTAGTTACATATTACTTAATATTTTTATAAGATTAGGAACAATATATGTATCTGAATGTCTTAAATTTAAAAATGAGTTCCTTGCTCAATTATCCCTGTATTTCCCTATTATCTACCAATCCTTTAAAAAGTTTCAAATGATATACCACTCATATCTAATACCAAATATTATAAACTAAGTTCAAGTTAAAAAAAAAGAATAAAATATAATAGCAGTATCAATATTAGAGGTTTAGAAATATTTTTCTAATTATAAAAACTTTTTACTAGTCTGAAAATAAGTATAATTTTTTTTATATTTCTAGATTTTTAAGGGTGGAGTCAAAAAGTAATGAAAGAAAAAATTTCTTACTGAATCCAAATATTTTATAACATCTTTCCAATATCAAAATTTTTTAAATAGGCTTAAAACAATTTTAAATCAAATTTTCCTTATCGGAATAAAATATAATTGCAGTGACACCTTATTACTAGACATTGGCGTACGCAGCGGGGGAAAGCCAAAATGCAGATGCCGGACATATTTTTCAAAAATATTATTTTTTATATTTTATTATATTTATTCATATCTATTTCTTTTTAAATTTTTATATTATAACCTTTTTCATTTACTAATTTACTTTATCAATTAATTTCATTTTCAAGTTTTCCTTGTGACGTAATATTTATCTATTATTTTTAAATTTACCGATATTATAATTTTCAAATTTCTAGTCATGGATATTAGACTTTTTTTAAAAAAACGCTGAAGGTGAAAATAATAATATTTTAATTTAAAAATATTTTTAGCAATTAAACCCCCCCCCTTCATAATAGCTAATAATGAAAGAATTGTTGAAAAAATAATAGATAGTCAGCATATAGAGCCATCTAAAGGTCAGTTATTCTAAAAATACATTTGGTATTTAATAAATAATTTTACATTTTTATGTAAATAAGTAATTTTACATTTTTATGTACTTTTGGCGGTTTTTTTAAACACCTACTTTGAAAATGAAATGTTAATTTAATTATGTAATAATAAAATAACTGAATCTTTTAAGATTCATCATAAGATTATTTTGAGGAACCTTGTAATAGTAAGGATGGGATAGTAAAATAAGAATTTTAGGTATTTAATTTAGTAAAAGAATGAAATTGCAACAATGTGCAGCAATAATTTTTTTAAAATAATTTTAATTTAATAACTAGAGTACAATGATCATCCATATGATATAGCCAATTTTTTAGATAAAGATAATATTAGCCTAGAAGAAAGACATATACTTCTTAAAAAGGTATATATTAAAGATGCCTATGATAAATATTTTATTTAATAATAGATTTATATTCCACCCCTTAATTTTCAATATCCCCAAACTTTATGTGCTAATCGAAGTTAAAATTTCAAAATAGCTATTTTACAAGGTGGTTATGGCTAGCATACTCCATCCGAGACTGGAGCATATTGCAAAATATGTGTCCTGTTTAGACCACGATATGCTGGCATAAATCTAGTTAAGCTTAACACTCTTGTTAAGACTCCTTTCAATAAATACAAAGATGCGGGGGAGATTTTTGACAATCATCAGAAAACAAATTATCACAAAAGCTGTGAACTGATTATTTCCTCAAAAGAATCAATTCAAAAGGGGGATATGATTCCCATTTCAGCAATAATTGATAAAAATTGGGTTAAAATTGCAAAAGAAAATAGAGGCAAGATAAAACTAACTATTGAGGCTATTTTATATTGTGGCTTGCAAGGCCTAGCACTTCGTGGCCACAAGGATTCAGGAAGCTTAAATTTAAATAATAATGATAACGAAGGTAATTTCCGTGGACTTTTAAAATTTAAAGCATTAGGAGATCCTGTATTAATGGAGAGCCTCATTAGTACCAATAAAAATGCTACTTATCTCAGCCCTAGGATACAAAATGAGATAATTGATATTTGCAACAATATCATTTTAGAAAAATTGATTGTTAAAATTAATTCTGCCCCATGCTTCTCAATTTTGGCAGATGAGACCACGGACATTGCTGGCATTGAGCAGATGTCGTTGTGTGCGCGATATGTAGATACTCATAAAAACATTATCAAGGAAATGTTTCTTCAATTTATTCCTGTTTCAAGCATGATTGGGTCTGCTTTAGCTGATGTAATATTTGTGAATCTTAAAAAATTAAAAGTAATAATTAATCTTATTATATAATTATTTTCAAAAATATAGCTAAATATAAATATGATACGTGGGCAAGGGTAGGATGGAGTTCGTGCAATGAGTGGACAATTCAATGGGCTTCAGGCATTTATTAAAAAAAATGCCCAACCGCTATATATGTCCACTGTGCTGCCCATTCACTCAACTTAGCAATATCGGATTCATGTTCTTTACCATTGATATCAAATTGCTTAGGTTTTTAATTATTAAAATTAAATTTTCTATATTTATATCAGGTAAATTATCTAGCATCTATGAGATGTTTAGATACCCCAAGCGTTAAAATATTTTGAACAGAATTATATCTGAAACTCCTTGCCCAACAAGGAGAAAAAAATTGCAAAAAGCTTGTCCAACAAGATGGAGTCTTCGACATCAAGCAGTAACAGCTTTTATCGAGTTAGAAGAGCCGATTATTAATGCTCTTACAGAAATATCACAATGGTCTGAAAGAGATATTTCTTCAGAAGCAAGCAAGTTACTGGATTCAATACTTACACCAAATTTTTTTTCGCATTAGAATGTATTAATAAATTATTTAATTATACAACTATTTTATGTAATACTTTTCTAAAACTTGATATTGATTTGATTGAGATGATGAGAATAGCAGAGACAATTTTATTAGAACTCAAAGAAATTAGAGCTAATGCTGATGAGGAATTTCATATTTTATATGTTAATGTTGAATCAAAAGCAGAGCTATATGAGTTCAATATTTGTCTCCCTCGACTTGCAGTAAGGCAAACTTATCGTCCAAATATTAATATAGGGTCAATAGAAGAATATTATAAAATAAATGTCTTTATACCTCTTTTAGATACATTTATAACCCAAGTAAATGAAAGGTTTCATCAAGAAGCACTTATTAATCTGCAGATATTACTTCCGCAAAAGCCCTCTGAACCTTTTTCAGATGGTGATAGAAAAAAATTAAATATTTGAAAGATTTTATCATGAAGACATTAATGTATCTCATAATGCTTTATTAGCTGAATGCCAACTATGGTATAAAATATTAACTATGGTTGATATAGTCCCAAAAAATGCTATGGATGCTTTGCATCATTTCAAACATCTTTTAGATTATTTTCCCAATATATTGAAATTATTATATATATTAGCAACTCTTCCCATTAATACTGCAACTAATGAGAGAACATTCTCTTCTTTAAGAAGATTAAAAACGGACCTAAGAAATAAAACTTCTGAAAGTAGGTTGAATGGTCTGGCCCTTTTGAATATTCATAGGCATTTGAAGTCAAACACGGATGAGATAATTGATTAGCTCACTCCCAACGAAGATTGGATTTTACATTATAAAAATATAATGTTTCTATAATATTTTTTGTGCTATCATTTTTTAATGTCTTATATATTTTTCTTTTACATAAAAAATATAATTATTCATATTTCCAACATTTAGATTTTTTATACTTTATATATAAATTTTAAAGGCTCAAAAAAATTTAAATTTATATTATGGATTATTTATTTTATAGTCATCATATCCTGGTTATATCCACTTAATATTTTATAATTCAGATTTATTTAAAGTATTTATATGCCGCCGGTTATATCGGTTTAATATTTTTTAAATCAAATTTATTTTTATATACCGGTTTATATATTTAATTTTTTATAATTCATATTAATTTAAATTTGTATATTAGAAATAGTTATTAGTCCTAATAAATTTATGCTTGATATTTTTAAATAACAATATTAAAAAATTTAATTATCCCCCCCCACACCAAATTCCTGCGTACGCTACTGTTACTAGATCCAATGATTTTAGAAAATCTTTAAATAGCCAAAACTTTTTACAAGACTTTAAACATAAATAAAATGTTTTTTTAATTTTAACATTTCAAGCCTGGTGTTAAAAAAATGGCACTAGAAATTTCTTTATAAAAATAAAATTTTAGAACTTTATAATATTAAAAACCACTAAGATTAAAAGAAAGTTTTAAAAAAACTTAAAGATGACGATTATGACAATTGTCACTTTTCTAACGTACATATTCACTGAAAATTTAATTTAACATGTTTACAATATATATTTTTACCTATTCTCTTCAAAAAAATTCGACAAAACTTAAAAATGACGATTATGACAATTGTCACTTTTCTAATGTACATATTCACTGAAAATTTAATTTAACATGTTTACAATATATATTTTTACCTATTTGCTTCAAAAAAATTCGAAAAAACTTAAAAATGACGATTATGGTAATTGTCACTTTTCTAAGGTACATATTCACTGAAAATTTAATTTAACATTTTACAATATATATTTTTACCTATTTTCTACAAAAAAATTCGAAAAAACTTAAAAATGACGATTATGACAATTGTCACTTTTCTAAGGTACATATTCACTGAAAATTTAATTTAACATGTTTACAATACATATCTTTACCTATTTGCTTCAAAAAAATTCGAAAAAACTTAAAAATGACGATTATGACAATTGTCACTTTTCTAAGGTACATATTCACTGAAAATTTAATTTAACATGTTTACAATATATATTTTTACCTATTTGCTTCAAAAAAATTCGAAAAAACTTAAAAATGACGATTATAACAATTGTCACTGGTACATATTCACTGAAAATAATTTAACATGTCTTGTTTACAATATTTATTTTTACCTATTTGCTTCAAAAAAATTCGAAAAAACTTAAAGATGACGATTATGACAATTGTCACTTTTCTAAGGTACATATTCACTGAAAATTTAATTTAACATGTTCACAACAACATATATTTTTACCTATTTGCTTCAAAAAAATTCGAAAAAACTTAAAAATGACGATTATGACAATTGTCACTTTTCTAAGGTACATATTCACTGAAAATTTAATTTAACATGTTTACAATATATATTTTTACCTATTTGCTTCAAAAAAATTCGAAAAAACTTAAAGACGATTATGACAAATTTTTACGCAAGCCGACCCAACAAGCCGACCCAGCAAGCCGACTCATCGGGTCGGCCCAATGGGTCGGCTCATGAGGCCCATTGTGTCGGTTCATGAGGCCCATTGTGTCGGGTCGGTCTGATCTATGGCTAAATGGGTTCGCTTGTTAAGGTCGTTTTTTCGGCTCAAACCTTGCTGGGTTTTCGGCCAAGCCGACCCGACCCAGCAATTTAACAACACTATGAAAAAGGTTGGTGAAGTGTTTTATTAAATAAGTAAAATAGGTAAAGTAAGTAAAAGTATATTTAATACAAAATATCACGCATATATATATCATGAATTCAATCCTTCAGGTTATATAATTTACAAACGAAAAGTTAATATTATATTCAATTTAAATTCAATTTATATTACAGTTCTCCCCACTATAAATTGAATTCATCGTGATAACGTAATGGGGGTTTCGAAACTCTTTTTTCAAGAGTTGTATTCTCATGGTCTGCCTTTTCCACTTCTTCGGTCAACGTAACGGGTATTTCCTTCTCTTGTGTATGTGCATCCCTCAATTGATCTGCATGCTTGTTTTTAACGATCCCCTCTGATTCCACATCGTACAATATTGCGCTTTTTCGTTGTAACACTTTTCCTTCATGCCACCCTGCTGTCCTTTCGTTTGCTATCATAACTTTTTGCTGCTCTACAAACTCCCGAGGTTCAACACTTCTATCTTTGTAGTACTTTTGTTTCCATAGAGCGTTTTCCGTCCTTTCTCTCGTTGATAATTTCCACTGATCCAATGTCGTCCTAAGCGACCTTCCAAACATCATCTAGGCAGGAGATTTACCAGTAGTTGCATTGGGAGTATTACGGTGAGTAATTAAAACATTTGCTAAATTTAACTGGTCCGGAGTCCAACATCTCCTTCCAGCATAGAAACGCGTCTTTATCGTCCGTATATATCGTTCAGCCAAACCATTCGATTTGGGGCTATAAGGGGCCGATCTAAAATGTTTTATATTGTTTTTAAAAAAAAACGTTTTGAATTCAGATCCAGTAAACTGAGTACCGTTATCTGAGACAATGTAGCGAGGTAACCCAAATCTAGCGAAATAATTACGCAGATTATTTATTACACTCGCCGAATTAATATGTGTTAAAATTGCAACTTCAACCCATTTGGTAAAAGCGTCTACGCAAATTAACCAATATTTTCCAGATACGGGGCCTGTCAAATCAATGTGTAATCGTTCCCAAGGTCGGGTAGGAATGTTCCAATTGTATAATGGCACTTCTTTAGCTCCCGGCCTTCCTTCTTGACAACTCTTACAACATTTAACAAAGTCTTCAACATCAGTATCGAGATTTGTCCAAAATAAGTAATATCTACACAATGATTTCATCCCCACTATCCCAGGATGTCCTCGATGAATCACATATAAAACCTCCTTTTTTAAAATATCTGGAATAATAATTCTATCATTATAAAATAATAATCCTTCTTCGAACGAAATATTATCTTTAATCGAAATATATTTTTTTACAATCTCCGAATAATTATTTATATTATCAATATACCAATGATTTTTTATTAATTTAATAATCTCTTTTAGGTTTATATCATTGCTCGTTTCACTTACGACTTTACTGCGTGTGAAAGATAAATCCTCTATTAAATTAATTTTTAATCCTCTGATTTCTTCTTCGAATTTTTTTGTAACTTCATTGGTTTTTGCTTTCTCTACCCCCAAACGGGACAGAGCATCGGCACATTTATTTTGATTACCTGGTCTATATATTATCTCATAATCATAATTTAATAGTTTCGTCGCCCACCGTATTAAACGGTTATTTGTTATTTTGTTAAGATCTCTTTTATCACCTAAAATATATTGTAATCAGTGGCGTAGCTAGGAATTTTCCTTAGAGGGGGTCCATACATATAAAAGCTGGGGGCTTCGCCCCCAGACTCCTTTAACGGGCCTTCGGCCCTTTTGCTCGGCCTTCGGCCGGGTTTATCTTACAAATCATAACCATATCTTCGATAATATATAATAAATATATTTTTTAAATGCATCAATAATATGTTATTATAATTTAGTAGATTATTCTCAATGACTTTATAATAATACTATCCAGAATAATTTCAATAGTAATATAATATCCTTCCACAAACATCAAAACCAGAAAAATATAATTCATATAAAATCACTTTTAAGTCTTTTGAACGTATAATCTAAAAAAAAATTTTTGCTCTGGGAGGGGTCCAAACCCGAAAACCACCCCCGTAGCTACGCCACTGATTGTAATGGTTTATGATCAGTAACCAAGATAAAATGTCTTCCAAAAATATATTGATGAAACTTCTCGATAGCGAACATAATCGCCGAAGCCTCCCGATCAATTGTGGCATAATTCTTTTCAGCCGCCGAAAGTGTCCTCGATGCGTAAGCAATCGGTTTCTTCTGGCCAGTAAGAAATCGGTGTGCAATAACAGCTCCTAGACCATCTTCGGAAGCGTCACAAGAAATCACGATAGGGATATCGGCTGAATAAGGAATTATTGTATCTTCTTTTGACAATATATTTTTAACTTTAGTAAATATTTCATTTTCTTTAGCTGACCAAAACCAACCAACATTTTTACTCGTTAGTCGGTGTAAAGGCGCACAAATAGAATGCAATTTTTTAATAAATGCCTCATGATAATTCACTATTCCAAGAAATGAACGTAGTTCTTTAACATTGGAAGGTGTTTTAAAATTTTTTATAGAGCTAATCTTATCTTCTGTAGGGTGAATTCCGAAACTGTCAATAACATGACCTAAATAAGTGACTGACTTTTCTCCGATTTTAATTTTATCGGTCGTCGTGGTCAGTCCAGCCTTCACAAATCTTCTTAATACTTCTTCCAAATTAACTATGTGATCGGAATTATTCTCACCTGCAATAATTATGTCGTCTAAAAATACACTAACCATAGGAATTCCCTTTAATAGGTTTTTCATAAAGCGTTGGAATATTATCGGAGCGCTAGTCAAACCAAATGGAATTCTTTGGTATCGGTAATAACCGACATGTGTCGAAATTACTAAAAGGTCCCTACATTCTGGACTAACTCCGAATTGTAAAAATGCATCTCTTAAATCTATTGTTGAAAATATTTTACCACCCGCGATTTTATTTGTTAGTTCGACGAAAGTTGGTAGTAAATCGTTATCGATCGCTAGATATTTGTTGATTGTTAAACGAAAATCTCCGCATATCCGTACGGCACCGGATTTCTTTAAGATATTAACCGTTGGCGTAGCCCAAGTGATTGGAGTTATTGTTGGATCCACCTTCTCGATAACGCCTTCGTCTAAATGTCTGTCCAACTCAGCTTCAATGGTTCGACGCAACGGAAAAGGAACTCTTCTTGGTGGTAATGCAATCGGTAACGTGTTCGGTTCTATTCGGATGACTGCCTTTTGCAGTTTGATTTCACCTAATTTTTTTTTAAAAACTTGAGGGAATTTCGAAGCAATCGTATTTAAAGAGGGAACATTCATATTTATTTTATTAATACGAACTTCTTCTGGTAGTTTTATATCAAATTCTCTAATGAAAGGCATCCCAAAAATAAGGGAATTCTCCCCTTTAACTACCCAAATAAGTAAAAATTTCGAAATATTTTTTACTTTGACTTCTACGGTACATTTACCTAGTACTTCGATTTGGATATGATTATATCCCACTAATTTATAAGCCGGTGATAGTTGTGGTCTGCCAATACGATTCCAGGTGACCTCATCAATCACACTACACGCGGCGCCGGTATCAAACTCCATAGCTAGCTGCAACCCATTTATCTTCGCATCGATGGTAGCTTTATTTGAAATGACAGGCGAGGTGTCCGTGGCAGAATCATTTGTATGGCATGGGTTCTACAATCTTTCTCTATGTGGTTTGCCTTACCGCAACGAAAGCATATCACTTTCTTTTGAATAGAGTTAGGTTTGATACTAGGTCTATAATTATTATTAGGAATATAATTGTTACTAAAGTGTTTATTATTATTGAATCTATTGACGTTAGTATAATTATTATTTCTAAAATAATTATTTTTCGAACCCTGTGTTGGCTTATTTTTAATAATTTTATTAACTTCAGTCTGGGTTTCATTTTCCAACGAAGACAGCGCGATCGCTAAACGCACGGTCTCTTCAAAAGTAATATTGCCTTAGATATACTTTGACCGAAGTTCTTTGTCCAACTCAGGTAAGCCTACTTTTAGGATAAATATATCTCTTAAAAGTTCATCAAAAGGCGGTTTAAAATTACAAAGAGAACAGACAGTTTTAACCCTAATTGAAAAGTCAATAATCGTCTCATTACATCTTTTTAGCAAAAAATTTTCCTATTTACGAAAATGCTCGAACTATCCTTGAACACCAAATTTAAGCTTTTTATTAAAGTATCATAATTTATCATCTCTAAATTTATTGAAAAGTGAAAGTTCTTAATTTTGATAAGATTGTCTGTTCCGATATAGGCTAAAAGCAGGTCTTTTTTTTGTATTTAAATCTATAATATTTCTTACTTTATAAATTAACTCCAAGTTAAATAAGTAGTCCTGAATATTTACTTTTTCTTTGACGAATTCTGGAATATGGAATTTAATAGGAACTACTTCCATTGAGTCTTTAACTTTAATAGGGACTACTTCCATTGAATCTTCAACTTTAATAGGAGCTACTTCCATTGAGTCTTTTACTTTAAATTTAATAAATCAAATAAATCTTCTCTCAAAATATCGTCGCCAATGAAGTGTTTTATTAAATAAGTAAAATAGGTAAAGTAAGTAAAATTATATTTAATACAAAATATCACGTATATATATATATCATGAATTCAATCCTTTAGGTTATATAATTTACAAACGAAAAGTTAATATTATATTCAATTTAAATTCAATTTATATTACAGTTGGAAAGGCTTTTGTGGAAGTAATATTTGCGGATTTGCAAGTTCTGCATGATAATTAAAAGCCATTCATTTATTTGGGTTATAAATGTATCTAAGAGAGGGGGCATTTGTTTTATAATACTCTTCTACTGATCCTATATTATTGTTTTCACGATGAGCTTGCTTACTGTAAGTCGAGGGGGGCAAATATTAAACACGTATAGCTCTGCTTTTGACTCAACAATAACATATAAAATATGAAATTCTTCATCAACATTAGCTCTAATTTCCTTGAGTTTTAATAAAATGCTCTCCGCTATTCTCATCTTCTTAATCAAGTCAATGTCATGTTTTTGAAAAGGATTGCATAAAATAGTTGTATAATTAAATAATCCATTCTAATGAGGAAAAAAATTTGGAATAAGTATTATACCCAATAATTTTCTTGCTTCTGAGGAAATATTTCTTTCAAGTCATTATGATATTTCAGTAATAGCATTAATAATCGGCTCTTCTAACTCCATAAAAGCTGCTACTGCTTAATGGCGGAGACTCAATTTCGTTGGACAAGCTTGCAATTTCTTTCTTTTTGTTGAACAAGGAGTTTGAGAGATAATTATTATTTGATTAGAAATTTAGATAAATAATACGCCACTAAAATTTGAAAATAATAAGTAAATTACGCCAAGGAAAACTTGAAGTCAAAATTAATTTATAAAATAACTTAGTAGATGAATGTGAAAGTAATTAAATATACATAAGAGATAGAAATAAATATTAACAAATATAAATTAATATTAACAAATATAAATTAATATTAACAAATATAAATTAATATTAACAAATATAAATTAATATTAACAAATATAAATTAATATTAACAAATATAAATTAATATTAACAATCATATTTTTGAAAATCCGGCATCTGCATTTTTTGGCTTTGGAGGGGAGGGGGATTTGCCCCCCTGTCAAATCCCGCTGCGTACGCGCCTGATTATTTAACTTCTAGTGAAAATAAGATGTTCAATTTTAATATTCTAGTTCGATTAATATGAAAAATACACACCTTTTGTAACTTGGTTGATTTTTATTATTTATTATGTCAAGCTGTGATCCAGATAAATTTTTGCAATTTTCACATTTTATAGATGATATTAAGGTATTATTCACATAATTTTATACCTTATAAGTTTATCTATTAAGAAACAACATCTTAAGTCTATTTTATTGCGGAGATATATCATTAAAATGAAAAATGATGGATATAAGAGTTTTAAAACTTTAAAATTGATTATATATCCTTATTGTAGATTGTCACATTGAACCTAAATTAAAATTATTATATAAACGGGGTATTGATGAATGTATTGAAGAAATTAGGTAAGATATAGTTTTTAGTAACATAATTATCTTTATAAAGGTTAATTAAAAAGGCAATAGGACTTTACCATCACATTTTTAAGTTAAATAAAATTAACAATGGCAATCAAAATTCTAACCAAGCTAGGATAGCAGATTGCCAAAGTAGAAATATAATATATATTATTAATTTATGTGTAAATTTTTTAGGAAGATCATTCCCTATTTATAGAAATACTGTAAATAATAGGTTTATCCAATTTAAAAAGTTAATATCTAGAAACATTTTTAGTGTAAAAGATTATAGCAAACACTTTAAAAAGGTTTGCAATGTTTTAAGAAGAGGTGAACTAATGCAAATATTAGAAGTGGAAGCAGCTCAACTACCTATCTGGAATATCACAAATTCAAAGTATTTATTTATAAAGTTAAAATTATATTTTCAAGTACAATATTATTCTACTCTAATCAGACTTGTAAATCATTATAAATTCCTAATTTATTTAAAAATAAAAACTAGGATCTAGTGTTGTTAATATGTTTGGTCATAAATTTTACGACCCAATTTTGTGCTCAGGCCTGCTCTGAGCACATACCTGGGGTTTTGCCAGACCCAGACCTGTGGTACAGACCCAAAACAAAAACCCATTTATTATTTATTTTCCTGCTAAACATAAAAAAAGTTTTATAATTTTTTGGATTTGACATGTCTGCTATATAGTTATAATTACAATCAACAAAAACGGGACCCTAAGGAAGTGCGGTAAAAGTGGTAATTGGTCTCATTTATCACATCAGTCACCTTTCACAGATCCTACTCCTCGATTTTCTCTATTGCATTTAACATTAACATCCCCTTCGCATATCCCAGTTCTCACCACAATTAATGATTTATGTGCTAATGAGAACTCACCCTGTACTTCCATGAGTTACCAATACCCTCCTTCTCCGATGAATTTACCTAAATCTCATATTATCTCAAGAATCCCCTGTGGAGCCAGGCTTCTTGCAGCTAAATCATATAGTAAAACTATTAATAAACTTCTAACCAATTTTAACTCCCCACAGCACTGGAAAAAGTTCTTTTTATTTGGCTTCCATGCCTTTCAGATTCCAATTGACAAAAGCAAACTGTCCCTCACTCAACAAATTAAGAACAGGTTAAATGATCTAGACAACATTTTAATGGACATAACCTCCACACCTAAGTTATCCATAAATCCTTTTAAGATATAAGTAAATTTAGTGGGAAAAAAAATCGATAATTTAGATATAAAAGGGGCATCTGGATCTTCCTCAGACACACTGGCCCCCATTAATTTCCAAACTTCTTCCCAATTGACTATGAATTACCCCCCCCCCCCACACATCAGGCATCTACAACTGAACTCCCCCCCCCCACATCAGGCATCTACAACTGAATTACCTGGTGTAAATCCCACATCTTATCCAATATAATTTACCCCAGAGCAAGTTAAAAAAGCAATTTCAACCTTTCAAAAAGATTCTGCACATGGTTTTGAAGGCATAAGACCAATATACCTTCAAGACCTAACCATCCCTCTTCTAAATTCTCAAACTAACCTACTCAGCAGTATAACTCTCCCTTGTAACAAGATCTTACATGGTGACGTTCCTATCTTTGCCCAGCCAATTATGTTTGGAGCAAAACTAATAGCTCTTACAAAATCCAACAAAGACCTACGCCCAATTGCCATAGGCACCCTCTTTAGGAGATTAGTATCAAAATTAATTTAGACTCGAATCAATGAGAAAGTCCCAACAATTCTCACTTCAACTCAACTAGGGGTTGGTGTTAAAGACAGCTGTGAGTCTGCCTCTCATATAACCCGCATCTATCTTCAAAGTAATCCTCTAAATAAACACTTAATTAAAATTGACTTTAACAATACATACAACATAATAAAACGGTCTGTATGCCTAAAATCCTTATCAATGGTTTCCCATGCTACATTTTAAGCTGCTATGAATCCCTCCATCTTAAATAAGACATATAAAGAGTGAAAATGATTATAATTTATTTTTTATTTGCCTAGGCGATTTTTTTAAATTTTATATTTATATATTATTTCTTTTCTACCTCCCCTGCCCTGCCTTGATGAAAGAAAAAAATATTATTTACTTTTTCTTCCTTATTATTTTGTTTCATATTTATTTTAAAAAAATTGCAAAATTATTAAAAGAAAATAAATTTTTTATTTTGTATATTCCATTTTAGTAATTCAATTTTTATATATAATATAAATAAAATAATAAAATATTATCAATAAAAATATAAAATAATCAATCCCTTATTTTTTTTAAGTTATATTTTTTTTCTATTTTCTTCTTCCATTATTTGTTTTATAAAACTTTTAGATATTTCATATCGCGAATAGTCGCGAAATCCAAATTAAAATATTTTTCAATAACTATTAGTTAGTCGTCTTTTAGTCGATATCTCTACTAATATTGATAAATTGTGATGATAAAAATATTCTAGCCCCCAAAGACCTAGACTCGTCTACTTGTAATAATAATTTAGTTTACAATTAATATATAATAAAATTATCTTTTATTTGACACCATATCAATATTTTGAGTTGGTAGAAATATTCCTGACCCATCAAAACTTAGATCCGCCCACTTAGAATAACAATTATGATTACAAAATATATATAAATTAAGTTATATTTTACGCCCGTATCAATATTTTGCGTTGTTAAAAATATTCCTGACCCTTCAAACATTAGATTAGTCCATCGGTAGGAAACGCTTGCCCTCCTAATGAATAGATCTTTTGATTAGCTCTCGATTGATATATATATATATAAATATACTTTCCTAAGTTCAACAAAAAACAACTAAATTGGTTTTTGCTCCAGGTCTCCCCATCAGCGGGAGACTCCCGTAATTATTTAGTTTACACGCAGACATCATCTTCCTCCCACAAAACTCCCGCAATTGGGATTCTCCCGCATTTATTTTTTTAAGGATTATAACGTTTTTAATTTATAAATAATCATTTTGAGAAACACTATTTTATTATTTTTATATTTTTTAAATTTCTTTTCAAAAAACATGTCGAGTTTGTCAATTTCTTTCTTCCTAATATGTTTTATCCAATAATAACAACATCATTTGTGCATATCATAATTTTCATTATATTAATTAAAATACATAATAACATAATATCATACTTATTTCTAAGATAATTATATAGTTCACTTTGTGCGATTAATTATTATTATTAAAATATAACCAGTTATTTAAAACAGCGTTGAATATTTTAGAATTATAGAGAATCAATCATTAATTAATTCCTATTTCAAGTTCAACAAATATCAAGCCATATCGACTACTAGCATTCATGCTACATCAGAAAATCTTCTTGATATTATAAATTTCTATCATTATATTTTATGTACTTTTACTTAGCGAGGAATTAATGTTCAAATGTCGCTCTAATTAATGTCTTTAAATGAAGCAAATATTCTTACTAAAACAATTTCAGAGTATTTGATTTAATAACTATTATCAAATGTATAAATGTTATGACCTTGGAACATATTTAAATATATTAAAAATACCGATTGATATTGAAATTTTTGAGGAAATTGTTGCTCCTAATTTATTGGAGGATTCTCCAGAATACTCCAAAATAGATGGTATAAAAGCAGTGGAGAAATGGGTAGAATTTTTTCAATAACGATGGATCCCCATGCTCGGAAAAATTATGCGAGCATGTATTCTTCTTACCTCTCGTCCGGGGCGCATTTTTAGCTTGATGAGACTACCTTGAGAAAGGAGAACAACATTAGAGGCCGAGCTCATATTTAAACAAATTTATAAAGTCATGCCATCACTTTTATAAATATCTAAATAACGACGATAATCCAATATTCAAATCTCAAATAAAATATAATTAATATTAAAACTACAAACTATTAGAATTTTCCGTATTTTTTTTAATATTTTATAAAACCTTATTTATACATTGCCATTATTTTCTTTATATATAAATAAAATAACCAGGGATGTGAACCCTTCGACAAAAAAATAAAGTCCGGGTTCGGGTACAGGAATAAAATTTAAAAAGGACCCAGGTCCAGGGTTCGGGTTCAGAGAACATAAAAATAATGACTCAAAATAAGATTTTTTTCATTCATTTATTATTATAATTCAATATATACATATTGATAATTTACAAATATAATTTATATTTAAATGTTTATTCAATCGCCCAATAATAATATCTTCTAAAATATCATCCTTGAGATTTCCACGTAAATTAGACAATATATTTCAAAGATGAAAGTTCAAGTTCTACCATTACCTAAAATAGATAGTTATCTTTATAAAATTATTGTATTTGTGTTGCCGGTACAGCCATGGATTCTAGATAAGATATATAATTCTGGATATATTGAAGAATTTTCTTCTCAAAATTTTAAAATATTTGTATCCTTATTTATTCTCTTACTTCTGAAAACTTTTCATTAAAGATGCAATAAGCATTTTTTGATACTCCTTTATATCTGGTGATAATTTGTTTTTTTTTCTCTATCTAAAAGTAAAATTTCAAGATCATCAATGTTTCATAATTATTATTATCACTTCAACCAGTAGGTATTGTCTTAACCTCTAATATATTGTAAATAATGGAGTTTTGCGTATGCCATAAATCCGTAAGATGGTCTTTAGCCATTTTTTTTGCTCAATACTCAATAAAACTTGATATCGAGGGTCTAAATATATAGAAGCGTTTACAACATTATTTTGCAAATATTGTTGCTCTCGAATTTTCATGTTTTCTAATATTTCATATAAAAAGGACTGTAAAATTTTCTAAGTCTAATCGGCACTTAATCCATATGCCATAAAAATCAAATAAACATAATTGTTCTGATTGTAATCTTAATATTGTTATTTTTAAAGGAAATAATACACTAGTAAGGTCCTTTATTTGGCACCAATCATCTTCTGACAAAATGAATTCACATGCTCCTATAATAAAATCATTACAGAAAGCTTTCAAACTTAATAATCGTTCTAGCATCATACAAATTGAGGGCCAACATGTTGTGCATTATCATTTAAATTTAAATATTATTACTTGCACTACAAAATAATTCACTTTCAAAATAATCAACGTATTTCTATAACATAACATATTAATAAATTTACATAATAAAATATTATTACACTGGAAAATAATTTATGATATCAATCTCTAAATAAAATGTAAGTCCAGGAAGAAAATTGAAAGAAAAACGCGAATGGGTATTCAAAATAACCACAAAAAAAAGTTAATAAAATTTTAAAAAATTTATATTATTTTTAAAAAAAATATTTTATTTTTAAAATTTTTTATGACGCCTAGAACCCTTGGATCCTTTACTTTCAAAAATGGTCCTGCCAGGGATGTGAACCCGGACCCTGAACCCTCATATTTTGGCTGAACCCGGACCCTTTTAAAAAGTGGAGGGTTCAAGGATTCAGGATATTATAAAAAAATTTCTAACATAAAAATTTTTTTTTAAAAAATAATATAAAATTTTATTATATATTAGCGTTTTTCTTCTTGGACTTCATTTCATTTTATTTAGAGATATACCATAAATTATTTTATAGTGTAAGTAATAATATTTTAATTGTGATAATTTATTTGCTCTTATTAGGAATACTTTGAGTATTTTGATTTGAAAGTGAAATATTTGGAATTGGAATTTTTTTTTACTGCAAGTAATAATATTTTATAATTATGTTTTATAAAATTTTATTAAGTGATTATTGTGCTATTAAGATTATGATTTTTTGAGAATTAAATTTAAATTAATCAAAATTGTAAATATATCATATTATTTTATTTATGCTGCATCCAAAATGTTTTGAAAAAATCTTAAAATTTTCACAAATTAATAACAAAACACTTTGGACACATTTAAGCTTTAAAAAAATTAAAATATTCAAAATGCTTGATATGATTATTATTTTATATTACCTTTCAGCAGAGTTGGGCAGTACCGCGAATACTTGTATCTAAGATACAAGATTCTTTTGTATCTTGTACTCAGTATCTTATTGACATTTTTAATAAGATACTAGTATCTGTATCTAAGATCCTTTATTTTGAAAAGAATCTTTTTCATTTTCTTTAAAAAGATACAGATTCTTTTTAATATTCTTGTTTAAAACATTTACATATCACACAATGTAACTTTATTTTCTTCGTTAAATCTTGTATTATTTTCTTTATTTTTTCCCGATATATTTTAAATATATTGATAACAAAAATTATTTGGAAATGTTATAGGTCACAAAGATAGATAGATTAAAAATAACAACACCAAAACTAAATAAGAGAAGGATATATTTTATATGTAATATTTTTTAATTTGTAAAATGTTTAACAATCATAGTAGTAAAGATGAAATTATGGAGATGGGTTCTCCTGAATCAAATCCTAATCTTAAAATTTTAGATGGAAAATTTTATAAAGTAATTCATGTGAAAAAGAACAAGGTACAAGCTGAATGTTAAAATTGCACAGTTAAAAAAAGTTATTAAAGGTTCAACAAACTCCTTTACAAACTTTGTTAAACATATTAAAGTATATTATATTTTTATTTTATAATTATCAACATAATAATACCTATACTTCAGTCCCTCTTAGATAATTGTTATTAAAATTTTTTATAGAAGATGGTTGATTACAAATTAAAATCATTTTGGATATATATTTTTTAGGGGTGTGTCGATACCACTTTTTGGAGGCCGATCCGATATTCCCGATATTAACTTGATATCGGCCGATTACCGATCCGATATCATATCTAATTTTGTATTCTCTAAAGATACCAATGCTTTTAATTTTTAATATACTTTATTAGTATAACATCTATAATTTAACTATACCATAACTTATGTCATTTAAATATATTATAATGATGAGTTATAGTTTATATTCAATTCAATTGCAATTCTAAAAGTATATAAAATATTTTTATTATTACATCACTTTTATATAATAAATAATAACATTAATCTATATACATAATAAGTAATAAACAATTATATTATGAAATTTGAAATAAATATTTAAAATAATATTTAACATTAATATAACGAAGATTTCTTTTTAGAAATACCAATATTTCCAATTTATCAGAGGTCAGCTTGCGGCGATAATAACTGCCAATATCACCAGCTTCACTAAAAACAGATTCTGAAGAGAATCTCGCACACCTTTATAAACAGAATGCGCAAAAAAATAACAATATGGCAGAATATTTATTAATTAATTATTAAACATAATAATTTTCTTTAATGCATTTTAAATTGATTAAATTCTGTAAATAAATACTGTAATGTAATTTTACTTATATCATAAATAAATAAAAGTAACTAATAAAGTTAAATTCTACCTTATTATAATTATTTTATTAAGAGCCTTTTAAAATTATCTAATATTTTTATATATCAATTATAGCTTAAATATTTTCTCTAATAAGAACTTGCTAAAATAATTATATATAAAATATATTAGGGATGTGCCGATTTTTTTATCGGATCGGATCGGGCCGGTTTCACTCATTTTTAAATATCGGTTATCCGCCAATATTATAAAATTTGATCCGATATAAAATGGTTTCTTTAACAAAAATAAAATGTTTTAAAAAAATTATATATAAAATCAATTATTTTTATAAATAAAATCGAAATCCATTTTTATGTATATTTTTTTAATAATAATTTAATAATTATAATATAAAGTTGTAGTACATTATTATGATATTTTTTATATATAATTAATGATTTTGCAAGAAATATATTAAAAAAATTTGAAAAGAGATTTAAATGATATTTATATATATGATATTACAAACGCAAGAATTAATAAGTCATATTAGAAAATAAACTAATTTAAATAATACATAAAAATCACAAATAAGTAATGATAAATACTTATTAAAGATAATGAATAAAATAAAACTAGTATATTTTTTTTAGAGATGCCATTTAGCCATATACTCCGAATATAAGCTATATTTAAAACAACACAGAAAATAACCTGCAAATTAAATCATTTGATTTAATTTTTTTTTCTTATTTGCAAATTTTCAACTCCCATTAAATATACTACTCTCCCTTCCCTGTTTAAGCTGTTAATGGGCAAAAACTAATATTATAATCCCTGGTTATTATAATTAATTTATTAATAAATATTTTATTAATTATTGCAAATATTCATTCTTATATGTGTATGCTATGTTCTTCACAAATAAATAATAAAAACTGTATCTAATTTAATTGGTATTTATAATTTAAAAGTATCTTGTATTTAAGATACTCTAATTTAGTAAAAGATACAAGTATCTTTTATCTTGTATCTTTTTGATATTTTGAAAAAGATACTAGTATCTGTATCTAGATTCTTTTTCTGGAGGACCTGCCCAACTCTGACTTTCAGTTATTAAGAACCTATTATTTGATAATAGTTATATTTAGATTTTTTATATATTTAATTAATATATACTATGTTGTAAATAATTATATCAATATTTTATAAACAGTTGGGAAAACCAATAATCCTATTTTGAAAGATAATCTTTCCATAAAATATATATAAAAAATTATTATATTTGAGTTAAATAAAATTGTGATAGAAATAATATAATTTTCCAGCATCTTTTAAATTATAATTTTTTATTTTTACCAGATTATAATTTATTAAATTTAGCCTTTACAGTTAAAATTTCTTTTTCATTAGATCATAATTCAAGTTTTGTTTTTTCTTTTTCCTCCCAAATTTTCCTATTTTCTTTAGAATATCTAATTTTTAAGTCATTTTTGCACCAAAGGTTGTGCACTCTTATGCTTTCCTTAATTATTTTGACACTAAAATATATTAGTATAAAAGTCTATGGGTAGTACATTTAAAAAAATTAACAGCATTAAGAAAAATTGTACTTACTAATTTTTTATAAAAATTTCACAGAACACTATTGTATTTTTACATTAAAAATAGATTATGTATTTTTTTTCTCTAAAATTTATTTATATTTTTAAGATTTTGGATGCAGCCTTAATAAAAAAAATATTTCTATGTGTCTATACTTTTAAGTTTTAAACAAATTAAATTGTTTTTTTTAGTATGAAAGTAAAAGATATTTTGTCAGAGTATTATAATACAACTAAAGGGGATTCTGAGTGCAAAACCTGCCACATAATGATAAAAGGTTCAAACTAGGCCTATTCAAAAATAATTCGAATATTCGATTCGAATAATTCGAATCTAATCGAATAATTACGAATACGAATAATAAATTATTTGTTTTATCTGAATACGAATAATCATTTATTCGATTCGAATAAAACGAATTATTCGTAATATTTAATAAATTGTTTAATAAATCTAACATTTGTCATTTCTATTTGTTGACCTGCCAATCTGACAGGTGATGTGTTGGTGTTTATAAAGATTCTAGCACAAATTTAAAAATTTCTGAAGTGAGAATTTAAATTTTTATTTGCCACATTTTTTGAATCTCACGAAAAGTTTATTTTTTGAATCTCATAATAAATTATATTAAAAATTAAACAAACCAGAGGTATATAAAATATATTACATCTCTAACAATAATTATTGTTAGCTAACCTAATTATGTCAGAGGAGAATGCTTCTGATGAAATTATGCTTGATGTTGAAGATGAGAAAATTTCCTCACAAAAGAGAGCAATCTTATGGGATCAATATCAAATCCTTAAAGAAGGTGAAAAGGCTTTTTGCAATCATTGTAAGAGTATTATAAAATGTAAAGGCAAAACAACCTCTCCTCTTATTAATCATTATAATAGGTTTCATTCAGACCTTATTAAAAAAATAATAAAATTTACATTTTTTTAAAGTCTACACCAAATTCTTCAAAAAAAAATTAATTTTAAGGATAATTTATTAAAATTAATGATAAATAATAATATACCTTTTAAAAATTATTAATTCAAATGATTTTAAAAATTTTATAAGTGATCTTGATTGTTCTGTAAAATCATTATGCTCCAATACTTTTAAATTGCACATGCATAATATATTTGCAGATAAAGAACAGTTGGTAAAGGAAAAATATATAAAAATAAAAGTCAGTTTAATTTTTCATCTGACATTTGGACTAGCAACACAGGTTCCTTTTTTAAGGCTAACAGCCCATTTTATTGATGATAATTTTAATATAAATAACAGCCTTTGTTAAAATAATTAAAATTTATAATTTAGAGAATAAAAATTTTTATATAACTTTTAGATAATGCAACTAATAATAAAACATTTAGTGATACATTTTCTTTAAAATATCCATTAATAAAAATAGGGCACATCCGATGCTTTGCCCATGTAATTAATTTAATATCCAAAGAAATTTAAAAATTTTAGATCCTTCAATTCTAAAACTAAGAAACATTATTAGAATGATTCGTATGTGGTGGAAGGCAAATGCATATCGGATCCCCATGCTCTCGAATATAAGGAAGAAAATAAAAGAACAACTCTTTGCCTTTAAAAATTGGCTTAAATTATAAAATAAATTAATAATATACATTTTAATTTTGTTTATAACTTGATTATATATTATTTATTATCAGATTATTGATTACATATTATTATAATTTTTTCTGTTTAAAATCAAATTTGTAATAAAAAAATTTGTCAATATATTTGAGTATGATTTATTTTATTAAAAAAATTAATTCGAAATATTCGAATAATTCGAATCGAATATAAATAGTAGATTTTATTATTCGTACGAATTCAACGAATCGAATATAAATAATGCACTATTCGAATTCGTTTTTGAATAGGCCTAGTTCACACAATACTAACCTGGAAAGACATTTAAAAAGACATCATTTTATAATCTTTGAGGAATATTTAAATAGAAAAACCAAATTTTTGGAAGAAGACATTGTTATAAAGCCTACAGTCAGTATTTTAAAGAAGAATGAAAAAAATATTGAAAAATTTTGCTTAAAAAAAGCATTCATATTCAAATTTGTGAAGAGATATTTATGAATGCTTTAGTTGAACTTGTTACAGTAAATGGAAGACCTTTGAATATTATTGAGGATTCGGGTTTAAAAAAATTTATTGACCCTATTAGTAAAGCAATTGGAACATCAATTAATCGCTTTAAAATTAAGGACTTAGTGGTTAATGAATCGAAAAAAATACAAGCAAAAATAATAAATGAAACAAAAAACAAATTAATTTCATTAAAAATTGATTCCGCCCAAAGATTAGGAAGAAATATTCTAGGAATAAATATACAGTATATAAAAGCAGATAATATAATATTAAGAAATTTAGCTATGAAGGAGATTAAGGGGAGTTCAACTTCTGAAAATATAAAAAGAATGATACTAGAAACATTAAATAAATTTAATATTCCTATTAGAAACGTTTATACAATTACTACAGACAACGGTGCTAATCTCGTAAAATCAATCAAATTATTAAATGAATGTTCACTGGAAGAAATGGATGATATAGATGATGATGATGATAATTATGAGGAAATAAGTCAAATTGATTTACAAAAAATAATAAAATATTTCTCCACAAAAATATACTGTATCAGATGTGCAGTCCATACGTTACAATTGGCTATTAATGATTTCTTAAAAAATAATCAATTTAAAACTATAATTGATAAAGCAAGGGATGTTGTAAAATATTTAAGAACTCCCACAATTGTAAGAATATTAAAATCGATGAAAAGGCAAATGGCAATATTAGATTGCACCAACACGTTGGTCCTCTATTTGTATGATGCTAGAGCGATTAATAAGTTTGAAAGATTTCTGTAATGATTTTATTATAGGAGCATGTGAAGTCATTTTGTCGGAAGATGATTGGAATCAAATAAAAGACCTTACTAGTGTGTTGGTTTCTTTAAAAATAACTACAATAAGATTGCAAGCATAACAGTTATGTTTATCGGATTTTTATGGCATATGGATAAGATGTCGATTAGAGTTAGAAAGATTTACAAATTTTTTTTCATATTAAATATTAGAAAATATGAAAATTAGAGAGCAACAATATTTACAAAATAGTGTTGTATATGCTTCAATATATTTAGACCCTCGATATCAAGTTTTATTAAGTATTGAGCAAAAACAAATGGCTATAGACCATCTTGAGGATTTATGGCATACCCAAAACTCTATTATTAATAATATATTGGAGGCTACTACAATATCTACTGATTGTGGCGAGAACAATGATAATGAAAGCAATATTGATGATCTGGAAATTTTACTATTAGATAGAGAGAAAAAAATCAAATTATCATTAGATAGAAAGGAGCAAAAAATACCTATTGTATCTTTATTAGAAAAGTTCTCCGAAGTAAAGAGAATAAATAAAGATGGAAATATTTTAAAATTCTGGGAAGAAAATTCTTCTATATATCCAGAATTATATACCTTGTCTAGAATCGTCATGGCTATGCCAGCGACACAAGTACAATAATTTATGTATTATAAAAATGACTCTATTTTAGGTAAGCGTAGAACGAGGATTTTCTTCGTTGAAATATATATTGTCCAATTTACGAGGTAATCTGAAGGAAGATATTTTAGAAGATATCATGATTGTTCGATTGAATAAAATATTTAAAATATAAATTATTTCATTTTGGTGTATATATTGAAGTATAATAAAAATAAAAAAATGAATGAAAAAAATGTCTTATTTTGAGTCATTATTTTTATGTTCCTGAACCCGAACCCTGGACCCGGGTCCTTTTTAAATTTATTACAGAACCCGGACCCTTTTTTTATAGAAGGGTTCACATCCCTGGGTCCTGGTTCGGGTACAGCCAAAATACGAAAGTTCAGGGTCCGGGTTCACATCCCTGAAAATAACTACTAAAAGTAAGTAGAAATTAAAACTAAGTATAAAATATTACCTATTTTGAAAATAAAAACTTTACCGACTTTGTTAATATTAATATAAAGTAATTATAAGAATTAATAGGGGGATAATTAAGCACAAACCCGGTCGAAGGCCGGTACTTTGTGGGCCCATATTTCTCCCGCTAAATACCAAATTTCTCCCGGAATTTAAAAATTCTGACCTGGCAACCCTGGTCTGGACTCTGGGTCTTTGCTCGGGGTTCGTGCTCAGAGCTGGTTTAGTCGATTTTTAGACTCAAACCCCGGGTCTGGATTTTACATAACCAACTAATTAACAACACTACTATGATCTAATATATTAATATATAAATTTGTTTAGAAATCACATATTCCCACATTTTTTACTTTCTTTCAAAACTATTTACAAAATATGATCAAATTTTACAAAGGCTATACTTTTTACCTTCTTTTGAAACCATTTACAAAATATTATCAAATTTTACAAAGGTTATACTTGGCTTGAAAATGATTTTTTATAAAACCCAAATTTAACCTGAAAATAAACTGCCATGTTGCAAGTTTGATTTAAGTTTTTCAGTCTTTCATTAAACTTTTTTGCCCAATCTGGCTTTTGAAGATTTTTCCCCATTAAATTCTTGGCAGAGGCTAGTGCTCATGTTTAGGGGTAAATAGAAAATTATATTTTAGGTTACTGCCACTGTTTTGGTGTAAATAAAAAATTATATTCTATACTATGTGCCCCCATTATAGGCTAAATAGAAATAGACTAAGTTAGGTTTATTTGAGGTTACGTGCTCCAATAAAAAAATTAAAAAATACGATATGCCTTATAATAATATTTTTCAAACATTTCTCGAAACCTTATATTGTTTTTAAAAATATAGTTGTTATTTTTTCAAAATAAACAGTTTTTAAAATCGAACTTGTTTTTTTAATTCTAGCATTTTTAAAAAAAAACTAACCTTGTTTCTTGTAATCCAATCTTGTTTTTTTATAATTGAATTTTGTTTTTTTAATTCTAACATTGTTTTTTAATAACTAACCTTGTTTTTTGTAATATAACCTCTTTTTTTAAAGTGATTAGTGTTGTTAAATGGCTCGTTTTGAGTCAATTTTTAAAAACGGCTAATTCAATATTTTATCCAGAAAAATATTACGCAAGCCTGAAGATTTTGCTCATAGAAGGAACAAAAGTATAGACATATATTATCGAAATCTTCTAGGGTAAACAATATTTTTTTGGCTAAAATATTGAGTTAGCCATTTTAAAAAATTAATATAACTACTAAAGATATTCCCACATTAGCTCATTAAATTATATTTGCCGCTAACTTGATTGCTTTTGAAACACCTAATGGAGGCATCCGCCCAATTGCAATTGGTTCATTTTTCAGACGCCTGATAGCTAAAATTATTGCAAAAAAAATCCGATACTCATTCCCTGCTTGGCAAATACCAATTAGGATGCGGAACTTAAGGAGGCGTAGATATAGCCTCTTACAGCCTACGAATCTACTTTCAACATCCACCGCTTAACTCCGTTTTATGCAAAATCGATTTTAAAAATGCCTTCAATACAATTTCACGTTCCTCGGTACTCGAATCTTTTTACGATAATTTCCCCCAATACTCGCACTTCGTAGACATCTGCTATAACAATAGCACTCCCCTCATTTTTAATGGTAACGTTATATATTCCGAAGAGGGAGTACAACAGGGCGACCCCCTCGGCCCTATTCTTTTCTGCTTAGCTATCCACAATATGATGAAAGATCTTAAATTTGATTTTGATCTAGACTTTAACCTATGGTACCTAGATGATGGCACCCTTTGCGGTAATCCACATAAAATTAGCAAAGCCCTTAATCACCTCGAAAGAGAATGCTCTAAAATTGGTTTAGAATTAAACAAAACTAAAACTGAAATATGCCTCCTCAACCTTGAGATTCTCTTAGATTTATTTAAATGTTACACTATTATCGAAAAAGAAGAGATCCAACTCTTGGGCTCCCCATTACATAATAATATATCCAAAAAAATAATCGATAATACCTTTTCTGAGATGCAAAACTTGGAAAAGTTTATCAACCACATTCCATCGTACCAGCTTTTTTACTTATTAAAAAAGTGTTTATATCTTCCTAAAATCTCGCATCTCTTCCACTCATCCTCCTCATTCACCTTAAAATTTATCACACAATACAATATTCGCTTAAAGACCTTTATAGAAAGGATTCTCAGCCTTTCATTAAATTACCCGCTAAACTAGGTGGTATCGACTTGATCCCCTTAGAACTACTTTCCCTATCTCTATTTATCTCAAATCCCCTATCGCTCAATTCTGCGATCTCATCATTCATAACTCCCAATGATGATCTTCTAGCAGCAGCAATTGAAAGATGGAATCTACTTTCCCCAAGCGGTTATACATTTCCAACCGAAATCTCTACGAATCTATCATCGTACCCCTAATAAAGAAATTATAAAATAGTCTAGTCTTAACTCTACCGATATTAGCGATATACAACTATTACAATTCAACGATAAATACGGCGGGCATGAATGGCTCGAAGCTCTTCCAAGCCAAACCTTAGATAATCTCTTAACCAATGACCAACTAGAGTTATTATAGGTTATAGACTTGGATGTTCGCTGACACGGTCACACACTTGCCACCAATGCAGCTTACCTGTTCAACGCCAGACACGGCCTAAACTGCACCCGCAGCCAAGATCGCCATCTCCACCATAAAGCAATTAATAAAATCATCCATAACGCGCTTTATAAGGCTAAAATACCCAACATCCTTGAACCAACCAACTTCTCATTACAGAACGGCCTCAGACCCGACAGTTTAACCTGCACTCCCTGGTACAATGGGAAATCCCTTATCTGGGACGCAACCTGCCTCTCCTCCTTTTCTTCATCAATTAATTCAAACCCTCTTACTTGTGGGGAAAATAAAAAATTAATAAATATTCAAAATTAAATAACTTTATATTTTAGCTAATAGTCATATCAACTAACGGGAATTTTTCACAGTCTACATATTTTTTAAAAAAACTTAAAATTTTTAACATAAACGAAATTCGCGCATCCTTATTTCTTAAACAAAAACTTTCAACTAGAAATTTTTAAACACAATTATACTTGTTTTTTAGGTACATATTCATTATTAAATTAAGCTCTTTTTAGAGCCTTCGATACTTATAATATATATATTTATTTTTATTTAGTAATTTTACATATTTTTATATACTTGTTTTAATATTTTAGTGTTTTAAAAAATAACAACACTAACTTTGATAATAAACATTAATTTTTTAATATAGTTGTTTTTTTTCAAAATAAATAGTTTTTTAAAATCGAACCTTGTTTTATTAATTCTGAAATTGTTTTTTTAAACTATCCTTGTTTTTTTAAAACTATCCTTGTTTTATTAAATTCTAACCTTGTTTTTTGTAATATACTCGTTTTTTTAAAACTAAGATTGTTTTTTCTTTAGATATAGTTTTTTTTTATAAATACACAATTTTTTAAAATCACCTTTCTTATAATATAATAAATTGTGACAACGATGCTTTATTATTATATATTTTGTAAATATGCACAAGGGTAAAATATATAATCAATTTATGTAAATATTACAATAAACGACAATATATACAAAACCATAAGTTTTTTCGGTGTTTTTTACAATATTTTGATAGCGGAAATGTATAAACATATCACATATTTTTGATAAATCATCTTTTATAAAATTATGTCGCATTTTTGGCAGAGCCATGCTTCCGCTAAAATACTATTATATAGATCATTTAGTTTTCTCCATGCTTCCATTGTAACGTGCGATACAAGACTAATATACATTAGAGATCAAATCCCGGTCGAGCCCGGCCCGTCTCGTATGGATTTCGGGTCGGGCCAGGTCTATTTAAAAAAAATAATTTCGGTTCATGCTGGGTTGGGCCTAACATTTTTAAAAAATTTCGGGCCGAGTCGGGTTTAAATTTTTAAATGATATTACATTTTGTCAAATAAATTGAGATATTTTTAATTATTGCAAGAAACAAGAAGGTAAATAAAAAAAATACATTCTTAATTTAATTTTGCTGGTTATTAAGAAATTGATAAATTTCTTCTGAGAATTAGGTTGTTCTAATATTAAATATCGAAAGTTATAAAAAAAATTTATATGAAAGATAGTACTTTCTTCTATCTTAATATTTTTTACAGAGATTATTATTTTTTCTTCCTTTTTTTCTGGATGATCCTATAACTGTTAGATCCGATTCCTTACGCCATATTTTTTTTTATATTTACCTTGTTTTAATTTAGCAAATCGAATTTTGCATGCATCCAGACAAAATATAGCAAGCCTAAATTTTTTTAAACACTATATTTTTTTTTATCAGAAAATAAACCAAGGTTTACTCAGAACTTAATTTAGAATAAACTATTTGAATTTTCGCAAAATTATCAAAAATTAATGCAAAAGAAAATATAATAACTGATAATTGTCAATGAAAATATCCTTACAACTACATCTAAGGACATGAGATGTCTTAAAAATGATGATGCCGATTTAGTCTCCTTGTTTACATATTACAACGGAAGCATGGAGAAAACTAATGATTTATATAATAGTTCTTTAGTGGAACTGGCTCAAATTGGTACCATTTCCAATGCCAAAATATTGTCAACCCCCCCCCCCCTCTTATTTATGGTTTTGTATATATTGTTTATTATAATATTTGCATAAATTAATTATATATTTTGCTTTTGCACATATTTATAAATTATCTATTAATAAATCTTATTCATGTTTGTCACAATTTATTATATTATAAAATTTGATTTATGTCATCAAAAATAAAAATGATTGGGGATTGCAAGGTTTAATAAAGTAAGTATTTTTGCAATTAGCCCTTATTGAGATAAATAAAATAGTTCTATTAAAAAATTTAAATATCACAATAATGTTATTTTATATATATTCTGAACACTAGGAGGTAATGATATTTGTTTTAAAAAATAATTTTGAAAACAGTCGTTCTTTAGGAAAAACAATTTTTATTTTTAAAAAACTGTCTATTTTGATAATTAAGAATTTTTTTAAAAATGTATCAAAAAAAACAAGGTTATATTACAAAAAATTAGATTATTTTTAAAAAAACAATGTTAGAATTAAAAGAACTGTTTATTTAAAAAAAAAAACCATATTTATGAGAAACAATGTTAGTTTTTTAAAAGACGTGTATATGATAAAACAAGGTTAGTTTTAAAAAAATAATCTTTTAATTTAAAACAAGGTTCGATTTAAAAATCTGTTCTATATTTGAAAGAAACAACTTGAAAAAAAACAATATATTTTAAAGCATATAGTATTTTTTAATTTTTCACTGAGGCACGTAACCTCAAATAAACTTTTCTACTTACCCCATAACCCCCATAATGGGGTTTACCCCCTAAACAGGGGCACGTAACCTCTGCCTTTTAAAATATGGCGAATAATATGAAAAGATAATAAAATGAATATTTAATAAACACTTTGGATAACGTGATCTATCACTAATCTAATACCAAAGAATTGGGTATATAGCTTTACAAAGAATATTTAAGTAAATAATCATTTTAATTATAAATTTCACAGTCAGCCAAATATGTTAAAATAAAGTAAAATTTATTTTTAAAAAATTGAATTTAATTAAGTAATGCTGTTAAATAAATCACCTAATTTGCCAACTCCAAAATGGCAGTGAAGTTTTTATATTGAAAAATTGATATAAATCTGTAATTTGAGGCTCAACTTAAAGGTTTATTAAAGTCACCAGGCTAAAAGCTTAGCTAAGCCATATTGTATTGGCCAAAGTTAGATGATCTGACAACACTATATTTAAGTTTAATTTATTTTTATAATATTTAGACCTCCGCCTTTATGTGGTGCACTACCTCCACTTTCCAATTACATATCGCTGCCTGGGGAGAAAGTGGCTGCATATATCATGGGCCTTAAACCACTTAGGAAATCATTTAATAACGATTATATTGATCCTGAAAATGGATCTATCAAACATAATTCTATAAAAATTATTAGCACTAATGATATGAATAGTATATGTGGAAATAGCAATTTTTCAACTGAAAGCTATTTTCACAAAAGAGTCATTAGCTCTAAATCGATTAGTGAGTAATTGAAATATTTTATTATTAGGACTATACAATAATATAATTTATGAATGGAATATAAATTGCAAAAAAATCAATGATTTAAGGAAATAAAATAAAATGATTTAATTTTCAATTTTATTACTTGAAATTAAATTTTTTAATGCCCATTCATTCCATCAGATATTTTCATTCATAGATACAAAACCTATCAAATTAGCTCTCAGGCGTTTAACCAATACATTTGCTACGCCTCAAAATCAAGGAACACACACCAGAAGGATCAAATTAAATCGGTTATAACTTTTTTATTTTTACTTTCTTTTTTAAAAATAAGTTTTGATTATTGTTTACTATATAAGACATATTACATCATTACCATGTAACCTTTCTTTGTTAAAAGTTTATTTATCACAAATGCATTACCATGAATAAATATTTTCATTAATATATTACAGACAATCAGGCCCAGAAAATGATTGTTACACTACCGTGGTTTAAAAATCAAAATTTAAACAATAGGTCAGATTCAGAAAAGTCCATACCTAATACAAACTATTAGTCTCATAACTCTTATATTTTTATTTCTAGAGATATCTAACTCAGGAGTGAAAATAGGAAATGTGACCTAATTTAAGACACACCTTTACATAAATTTAATTGTTAAATTTCTCTTTTTGCACAAAGATATTTATATTTTAAAAATTTAATCATTCTAAACTATATAAAGTACCGAACCTTTCAAGTTGCAAAGAAATGCTGCTAAAATAGCTAGGCTCAACATTAGCAAACATTCACATCACACTAATGTGTCCCAATCTAATATTCACAAATATAGTGCTTTTATGAACGATGAATGCAATAATGAAGTTATCACGAATTCTGAATTGCTCTGTGATTGGTCCGGTGATGTTAAAAGTAAAAAAAAATTTTAACACCTAGATACATAATTAGATTTTTTTAGATACGAAGATTATATAGTATCGTCTACTATTAATAAGAAATAAATAAACTTATCCATATTATAAAATAGAAATTTTTATATAATCTAATTTTATGTTTCCTCTGAAGTGAAATACAAAAATATATAAATGTGTAAAATATCCAAATACTTTATTTAGCATGCATTTAAATGCCTAGAATAAACTTATCTGGACAATGTCTGGTATATCGACTAGGTGGCTATTGTTAGCCTGTAAAATGACTAATATAAGATTAATTATGCCACTGGCAGCCGCTAATCACGTGCCTTTTTATAGAAGCAAATTTGATTAGGAAAAATGTATTGTTTTTAAATATTTTAAAAGATGATTGAACAATTTTTAACCCTAAATCTATAAATTGATAATTGTCACAAGATGAAATAATGGGTTAGAGGAGGAGGAGTGAATATTGGCCTCCTCATTCGGTTCACATAATTTTGGAAGGGATCAATGGCGGTCGATATTATGAGGGTATCAGAAACAAGGGAAACCGTTTTCATTAACACTTTCAGGCAGGATAATATGAATAGGAAACCAATTACAAAATATCAAATTTTAACTTAATTCTAAGATCTTCTTTATTAAAACCTCTGAAATAAAATTAAAATTATTTTTAATTATTCCAATTTACTACACAAGTTTTATATATTTATATTTGAAACCGGAGTTATCAAATATGACATTTATTATTTTTAAATTTACCAATGTTAAAATTGAAAAAAGATACGATTTTATGTTTTCAAAGCTTTAAAATGATTAATTTTGATTATTATAACAGATTTAATAAGATGGATGTGTAACAATCCAATGTTCCCCTTCATCTATTCCGATTTAAAAAAAAATTATGTCTCCTGATATGTCTGGGAAAGATGCTATCCATATGATATTTTTAATATTATTTAAAAATTTAAAGTATATTTTATTTATATAGATAAAGGTAAAACTTTTTATTATACAAAAAGAAGAAAAAAATTTAACAACACGCTTTTTTCGCCATGAAAAGAGTTAAATAATTTTAAAAAATAATTGCCACATAAAAAGATTAAATTCTTTTATGTCAAATGAGCAAGAAAATTTTGGTTTCAATTTCGGTAAAAATTTGTAAGCACGTTTATGTTCTGGTTATATTAAAAACCAAATTTTATCTGAGATAATGGGGATTAAGGGTACAAAAATCGGGTTTTGACGTTATACTCATGTTAAATTATTAGTATTAATTTAGCGAAATCAGTTCGAATATTGAATCTAATATGAATAACTAAGTCAATAGTTGATAATTTTGGGGAAACATCAAATTAAATTTTTTTAAATATTGGTCATCTTATGTCCATTTGAAAACTTAAAATTAATATTTCATATATTATGAGAGCTCCAAATTTTTATTTACTATTTTTTTACTACTTTTCTAAGGATTTCTTCAATAGTTAGTGCGGCTGGGTAATTATAAAATCGCCAATAATAAAAAAAACGTATTGATGACCCTTTATATAAACATTTTAATACAATAAAAGGCTTTTTTATCATTTGAACATTTTAATGCTAAAAGGCCTTTTTATCCTTTGAACATTTTAATGCTAAAAGGCTTTTTTATCATTTGAACATTTTAATGCTAAAAGGCCTTTTTATCCTTTGAACATTTTAATGCTAAAAGGCTTTTTTTATCTTTTAAAATCATTTTAAGGCATCATAATTGATTTTAGATCATGCATATTGTAGAAAATTTGCTGTTAACGCTCCTTTTAAAAAACTTCTCAAAAGGAGCTAACTCCCGCTCCCGCTACTAAATTTTTAAAAGGAGTTAGCTCCCGCTCCAAGTAATGGAGTGTCACTTCATAGCTGCTCCTTTGATTTTCATTTTTTTAGAAAGTACATGAAAGAAAATATATTTTTTTAATCAAAAATGTTTTATTTATATTAAATGATTTATCAATATTTATAATCTTTTATTTGCTTTTAAAGTAATAAATTTTCTAAATTTGAAAATAACAAAAAATCCACGTCTCTCCCCTAAAACCTGTTTAGCAATACTAAACAGGCGCTCAACTGGAGCACTAGAGGTAGGCGTGGTATTATATTTTATAAAATATTTTTTAAAATCAGGAAATTTATCAAAAATAGTAATTTTGATATCATTATTTAAAAAATATTTGTCCAATATATGATCTTCCTGATGATTAATTTCATGGAATCCAAAAAAAATCTTCCAAATCATTACAGGGTTTCCGTGAACTAGTAGCTATTTTCGTATCAGGAATTTGTTTTCTTAAAAAATTAATTAATTTGTATTTTAGTTTCATATTTTGTGCATTTTTTATCCATTCCTAATTTAATATGAATGCAGGATGGATTTTCATCATAAACATTTGAAAATCTGCAATAAAGTTATTTAAATAGATAATTTATTTTTTATTTCGAGTTCTTCTTCTATGATGTCTGAATCCATAATATCAAAAACTATTTTTCATCATATATTTATAAAATGAAAATTAATATGACTTACAAGATTTTCCAAGAAATTTTCAATATAAAAAGAAAGAAAATCTTTTAATATTTTAACTAATTAGATGAAAAACCAAAATAAAACTCGGCTCTACATTTAATATTGCATAAATTTAAATAAAATAAAATTTCATTTTTATTGAATTTTAATTAACAAATAAATATATTAATATTTAAAAAATAATTTAATTTATACATGAAAGAGCGGCGAAGCGGCGCTCCTTTACTCCAGCCCTAAAAGGATCTAGTTCCCGCTCCTGATTTTTCTTAATTCTTAAAATTTGAATTGCAGGAATTATTGATAAAGTAAGGGTTTATTATATTAAATGGTATATCTATATATTTAGGGCATGGGATGATGCAATTAATGAAAAAATTTTTTATTTCTAAGGTTGAAATGAATGAGTAATTATAACTGTTGAGATTATCACAACTAGTACAAAGTGGCAATCAATTTGTAGATAAAATGAGGCCTATTATGAGGGAAAATCAATGTGAAAATTAGTAAAATTTAATCTAAAAGTATTTATGTTTTATCCAGGTTTAAATACTTTAGGCAATTAAAATCACAGGGTTGGCAAGGTCGGTCAATTGACCGAAGGAGTATTTGATCTAGTTAAATACGGTTAAATACTCTAAAATTATTGGTGAATAAATAATTAACAAATATGTATTTAAAGCAAGCTTATCAATCCAATTAGGGCATCGATTTAATTATTATTTTATAAAATATATTTGAAATATAAAACAAAAAGAATTTTTCTCATTATTAATTTGATTGGATCTCATTATATAAATAAATATAATCATTTTCATGGTTTGAGAAAATTACTAATTGTCAATTATTATGTACAATTATCCAAACAAAATGGACATCGTCAATAAAATGCAAGGAGCAAATACAAATATGAAAGAAAGCTCTGAAAGTAGCTGTTAAAAAAGTTGGATATTTGTCCGAAAGAAATTATCAATAATATATTAAATCAAGATATATCTTGGATGAAAAATTTAAACTATTCTTTAACATTTAACAATCTTGTTGTAGGTGCAAAGAGATAAATGTACTTTAACCCACGTAAAAAACGAATGCTTAATTTGGAAAACACATAATAATCATGGCATAATTTTATAAATTCTCCAAAGAAAAAAATTAAAGATTATTTGAAAAGAAAGAACAATCCAAATAGATGTGCTCACACTTCTGATTATTTATTGGATCCCAATATAAGAGAAGTATTTTACTATAGTGAGTTTGAGGAAGCATGTATTATAATACATGATTACATTTTACATGGTGATGAAAATCAAAATATGTGATATTATAAATTTCAGAATTAAAAGCGGCGATATATTTAATAGCCAAAATATCTGAAAAGTAGTAATTTTCATAAGAAACAATCAGATATCGGCCTTGTGTCCACCTTGAAAATTAAGAGAAGTGTCTAATATCTTACAAACGATTTCTAGTTATATTTCTTTTTCAGAAAGAAATTGGTGGGTTTGGAGTAATATTTATTCGAAGAAAAGAAATTGATTGAAGATCTCGACAACCAAAAAATTGGTAGGAGTATATCATAACCTAAGATTGATTAAATATTAAGGAAGGATAATTCATTTTTTACTATCATATATAGAATAAAGTTAATATTATCTTAAAAAACATTTACGGTCAAATATCGGTCAATCAAATATTAGTCACTTGACCGAATCATATTTGACCGGTCAAATGCACAACCCTGGAAAATCATTATATTTTCAAAAGTAAAGTATTAAGATATCATACACTAAAGAATTCTCTTACAAATAACTTTAAAGTTATAAAGGAATATTTTTACTAAAATATTTGTGGTATCTATATCATCAACATCAGAAGATATACTGTTTATATAAGCTATGTGCGAATGACATCCATTATTAAATATCTTTCATGTAAATGATTATTATAAGTGAATTTAATTATTTTACCCTAAAATAACAAGCAATTGGTCCTCTGAATCAATGCAATTGTTGCAGTTTGTCAGGAATTAGAGATCTTCAAATCATGGCCCGGGCGCGAAAGGGCCTAAAAAAATAATTGCAGTTCGGGCCGACCCTAATATTTTTTTTAAAATTTTTTTATTTTTAAATTCGAGATAGGCCGGGCGGACAAATAATTTTTATTTCGGGTAGCGCTTTTCGGGACAAATAAAAAAATTTCGTTCGGGATCAGACCGGGCCGAACAAATTTTTATAAAAAAAATCCTTACTGGGCTTGAAAATTAAGCCCGATACAGATCACTACTGGAATATTATCATCATAATCAAACCAAGAATATGTAAAAAGGTTCACCTTTTCATTCTTGTTTAGCTGAAAAATTGGAATGCTTTAGATCACCTTTTAGCATAACATACACGAATAAATTTCTTTAGATATACATTGAGATGTTTTGCCCTTCTTCTTCCACCTTGATAACAAATTGTTTTTTGTTCTAAACTAGCATTTACATATTTTATAAAATTAAAGATCTCGCCTCAATTCAAACAATAGATGCCTTACGCTTTTTTAATTAAAAAAGTACGGCAAAACGCAAACCCTCATATTGTGCGCACTATTATAATGATTTTTAAACGATGAAAAACACCTTTTATTGCATTGAAACGTTCCAAGCGCCATCTAGGGGTTACCAGGGTAAAGCGATTGACGGGGTAACAATGCTAACATGAATTACTTCTTAACCTTGAGCATAAATACCTTAAATATTGTTTGACGATGTATTTTTATATCTAATTTCTTGCCTATGTTCATCTTTTAAAAACTTTTCTCTCGTTTTTTACCCAAAAATTGTAAAAACCACCCTCTAATTTTTTTGCTTTTAGCAAAATATATTAAGGCTCATAATTTAAAAATTTGTATATATGTTCCTTAAAGCCTTAGTTATAAAAAAAATTCGGTAGTATATAACTTAACCTGAAATTACGCAATAACGATTTACACAATCGATATCCGTTAAAGTAAAGTAAAATATTCCGTCTGATTGTAAAAATCTAATTTTTAAATATTAGGTCTACACCATATAAAAAGATACTTTTGTGCAAAAAGGAACATTAATAAATAGTTCACATAGATATATAATTTGTTCTGTTTTGATGATGTTTCCAAACCTTATGGTAAAAATGCAGAATATCAATCGTTATACCCCGGTTTCCCCTATATGTTTTTTATACATTGTTCGCAATATTTTTCAAATAATTGCACAGCCGCGCTAATTATTGAATAAATTATTAGAAAAATGGCAAAAGAATAATAGAAAATAAAAATTTAAAAGATTATAATTCATAATATATTCGAAATAATTATTTTAAAATCAACATAAGATGACCAACATTTTTAAAAAAAAATTTAATTTTTATGTTTCTCCCATAATAGTCAATTATTAATATTAGTTTGTATATTCGAACTAATTTAGCTTTTAATAAAACTAATTATATAACATCAGTAAAAGATTTTAAAAAAGCTTTTTAATATCTTTAATCCCCATTATCTCATTTAATATAATTGCTAATCAGCTAAGATTTTTAATATAACTAGAACAAACGTGCTTACAAATTTTTATCGAAATTGAAATAGGTCGACCGAAAGGTGATTGATTTGACATGAAAACAATAAATAATTTATTAAACCATTGAAAATCGATAGAATTAAATTTTTGGTGAGGCACTGTGCTCTCGATTAAACGTAACAAAAAAACATTACAAAATAAATTAAAAGGGATCAAAGTCAATTCTGTCCGAAGCTATGGAGTGGAGAGTGGTAAAGAAACGGTTTCATGTCAATTCAGCGAAACTTATCGCGAAACTTTTGCAGCGAATTTCGTTTATTGCTGCATTTTATGGCGAAACTTTTATTGCGAATACTATTCCGAAGCAAATATCGCGAATTTTTTTTTATAGTGTAACCCTTATCGCGAAATTTTTAAAACGAATACATTACAGCGAAACTTTTATCACGAATCAATAAGCGCGAAAATTTTATAGCGAAGTCATTAAAATGAAAATCAACTTGCAAAGACAAAGCGAAAACTATTTCGCGAAATTCTTTTAGTGAATTTAATATCTCGAGTTTAATATTGTAATAATTACAAATAGTCACTATTTTACTTTGAAACATTTATTTTTATGATCATATTAGTTGAATAATATTTTTTTTAAAATAGGTACAAGATTGATTCAATGATAGAGTTTTTAATTTTCTTTTGGCCTTAATAATTTATATAATGATTAATGAACTATTTGGCTTGTAAAATTTATTAGTGGAATAAAATAATCTTGTTATTCTGCCCTATGCTTTTCCTTGAAGTCTTATTTTATAAGAATCGCACAAGGAACCTATTGGTAAAATTGATATCTGGGTTGCTCCAATATTTATTGTCTGAAAAACTAAATATTTATAAATTCGTCAATCAGTTTTGCCAGTCACAAATCTAAAACAGAATTAATTAATTGTCTTTATCTAATTTTGAATGGCGATTCAAAAATAAATTGCATCTAAGTATAAGGGATTTCCCCAATTCAAAATATTTCAATCTCATGATTTTACGTTCTTTAAATAAAATATTAGCTCAAATTTGATAGTAATTTTAATCTAATATTAAGACGCAGTCTTAAGCATGAAGCTTGCCAAACTTTGGCAAACATTAATTTTGAAGCTTAAGCCAATATGTAGAATAGTGCTACAACGTATATTTTTATTTTCACATTACTTAGAAATAAAACTAATTAAAGTAACTTTTACTGAATCCCCAAAAGATGATTTTGCTAACAAAAATTTTAATTTTCTCAGAATTGAATTTCTTAGAAAATCACTCAAATTTTTTTTATTATTTCTTCTATTTTTAAGTGCATAAGCATGATTTCTTGAGTTTTAATAACTCGGAAAATTAATAAAAAAATTCTGAGAAAATTTTAAAAAATTACTTGGATCTTATGATTTTTAGAAATAATCTGAAATCAGGAAAAAATTTTAACTTTCAGCATTTTTTTATCTTGATTGGAAAAATTTATAAGAATATTTGTTAAAATGTGCTTTTAATAGCATAAAGCACATTTTTAAAATTTATAAGGGGGGGGGGGGGGATTTATTGGGGTAAAAACTTGAACTCTCTCCTCCGTACTTACAACCAAGAATGAGAGAAACCAGAAAGAAATTGGCTAATTTATTTTCTTTCACTTCAGATAAAGGTTACATGCCTACTTAATTAATAAAAGATCCATAAACATTTCTGGTTATGATTTAAAGAACTTTTGTGGGTAAATGAATATTGTATATGTTATTTTCCTTTAAATAAATCAAATTAGCAATATATTCACTGTTTTCAGTAATGCGCTCGCGATAATGACTTCGCGCATTCGCGGTAGAAAATTCGCTATAAAGGGTTCGCTATAAAAGTTTCTTTAAGATGTATTCGCGGGTAAAGTTTCGCGATAAAAGTTTAGCTGAATTTACCTAATACGATCAGAAACCACTAGTGATATAAATATTGACATCATAAAAGGGGAAAACTAATTTATTTTGAAATTAATTGTTTTAATATTTTTATCTTAAAAAATCTAATTGCTAAATTAATAACAAAAAAATAATAAATTTGATTTTATAAAAAGTGACCATAATATTGCGACCTAATTGAACTTTAGAAAAAATTGCAAACCAGTTTCTATTAACGTTTATAAATTGTTTTTCAATTAGCACGATACCATCTTGTTTTCTTTTACATTATGAAACGCAAATTCAATTAGTTTGCACTGTAATGACGTTATTAACAAATTTATATATATAAAAAATAGTGTTACCTGAAAATACTTATATGGAATGAGAGGTTAAAAGACGTGATAAAAATGAGTAAGATTTTCAATTGAGTATATATATTTGGGGTGTACCGATACCACTTTTTGAAAGCCAATCCGATATTACCAATATTAGATATGGGCCGAATACTGATCCGATATCATATCTGATTGTAAATATGCTAATCGTTTTAATACTTAATGAATACATCTACTAAATACTTTTAAATATAACATCTACATGCCATAAAATAAGTACGATCGATTAAATATTTTTAATGATAAATCACTTATTTATATAAAAAATCTATTTGTATAATAAGTAATAAACTAATATATTATCAAATTTGAAATAAATTTTTTAAAAATGAAGACACCCATTTTATCAGATAGGAAAATTTTATCATATCGGCTGATAGCCGATATTTTTTAAAAGATGAAGAATGCACTATCAGATCCGATGAAAAATATCGGTGCATCCCTAAAATATTTTTTATAAAAATTACCCAATTTTGTAAACATGTTACAAAAGATAAATGTTACTAGTAAAAGAAAATATACAACTTGTACGTAAAAACTTAAAAAAAGGATATATGGTTTAAAAAAAAGAAGTAATTACTAACTCAAACGATTTCACTAAATATAATATATAACTAACCTACTTATCAAACGTATCATCACTCTTAACATTTTTAGCGTCCAGAAATTTTGTTATGTTTTTCGCTTTTAACTTTTTAATTTATTACTAAATGTAAAAAGAATGTTTAAAAAAACCCATAAAAATCGTTTAGATTGAATTGACCCTTTGAAAATATTTGCAACTATCTTCCCATATCCATACTAATATCTATGCAACCCTAATAAAACGTTACATTAATTCTGTTAAAAATACAATGCTATATATCTATTAGAAATTTCTGGCTTAAATAGAATGCTTAAAAATCGTTTTCTCTCCGAAATATTATAAGAATCCGAACATAAGCCCAAAATTTTTTATGCCTCCACACCTCTCAAGCATAAATTCCAACGATCGGTTGGCGAGAATGATGCGGATGCCACCATGGAATCAAAAAATAAAATGTATTTTTTTATAAAAATTTGAGATATTATTTTATCTATTTTCAAAAGTATATGTGCTAAGAAAGAACGGAAAAAAAGAAAGGGACAAATGGCAAAACCTATATTATCATAGATTAGCTGCACATATTAAAATCTTGAATTTTGTTGTATAAAATAAGAACTTGCTTTTCCCAAGAAACACAGCTAGAGGACGAGAACGTATGGATTCTCGCGAAAGTGGGCAAATTTTGGCCTTCTATTCCTAGGTTTACTAACGAAGAATATAGTCAAACCAAAGATTCGAATCTTAAAATGACACCCTCCCTAAAAATCACGAAATCTGGACACTGTAAAATAAAGAAAAACAGCGCGGGAGCTTTATATGGCGGCATGTACGAGATAATTGATGTGGACGAGAGTAGAGAGTAATAAATTTCAATAAATATAAAAAGTATTTTACAAATTTATTTTAGGCGCTTCATAATTTATTTATAAGCATCTTAAACAGAAATTTAGTGCCAACCAAACTATTAAAACCTGAATGCACATTTAAAAATTTTCTAATTCAGAACTTACCAAATTCTTAAAAGGAACAAAGAACACTATGTATAAGGGGATTCCCTATTCTCGAACGAGACAATATCTATTTATATTATATTAACTTTTTATTTTAAAATATTTTATACATTCGTTTATTTTTTTTAAATTTATAGCGTATTTATAAAAAAAATTAAATAACTTTATAGGAGATATCTGGTTAATCCTTCAAACATTATACCCCTGCCATGTTTCAGGGCGGATCCTGTGAACCATCCTAAAGCGTTTTACGCTCCGGGAACGGTAAAATATTGTTCGATTTCACATGATTATTTTAACAAGTACTAGTTACATTCTTAAAGGGTAACGAGTTCAGATACATTATAAGTTACTTTATAAATTATTTATATAACGCATTATTTTTTTTATTTAATATAAAAAAATTTACGATAAAATGAATTACACTGAAACTAGAGAATAGAATATATATACATCGAAACAAAATATCACGATATTGCACAGATTATTTTTTATGAAAATTCTGGTTTAATAAATTTTCTAAAAGATCCGCTCATTTCTTTCCATAAATAAGCGTTCCATGACTGAACAAATTATACGGGAACACTTGATATAGGGACATTATATTTAATAAAAAGTTTAAATCTAGGAAATCATCGTATAAGATAATGTGTTTGTATAAAATTTTCTTGTTCATTATCAACATCAAAATTTTACACGGGATATGGTAGTTGACAATTTATACTCTTTTTAATTAGTACAGATTATGACCCAGATTTATTTTGTAACTTTCACAAACATTGGCATTTTGACATGGCAACGTTATGCTTTCTTATAATAATTCTCTAAAAAGATCTTATTGGCATCTTTGCCACTAAGTTTAATGTATGACCATAACATTTTCTGTGCCTGGGAAGGTAATCAGTCATGTAAATCAGAACTCAGAAGTAGTAGCTGTTGTGCAAACAAAATTAGGCGCTAATAATCTCTCATTTAAAATATCCTTCATTTAAATAATATATTTAGATATTCTTGAAGTTAAGATTTGTTTACATATCATTTTTATATTAGGTTGCAGAGTATTTATTAGCTCAATAAAAATATCACAGGAAGTTTTTAATTTGTTCTAATTTATTTGGTGTTGATGAATTCATGTTATCTATAGTTATCTTTATTTTGGATTGGTGATGATATATGTTCCCTATAAATTTATATATTTTATATAAGAATATATAATTATTTATATAAAGTTAGTTTAATTATTTTTATATAATATTAGGCAAAAAAAAATCTTGTTACATATACATCTAACAAAAATCTAGTAAAATTATTTAATACAAGTTATGTGAAAATAAATTAGAGATGTGCTTCCATAGATTGACTGTAGATGAGTTAGTTGCTGAAATATATCTTTTTTTGGAATATTTCTGTACTCAGCCTTCTCTTTGTGAAATCCAAAATATTTTTAGAAATTTAACCAATTTTTACATTTAAATCCGTTGTTTTGGTAATAGTTGTAGAAGGGTATGGTACAGTTTCTATTTCATCATTCTAATAATTTGATTGTTATCTTCATCAAATGATCAGTCAGAATTCATAATTATGTCTGATTAAATGGTTTGATCAAATATATATAAATAAAGGCACACATACAGAAACAGACATTTAAACAAAATGTTAAATTAAATCAATTTAATATAACATATTAAATATAATAATTATTTGAATATATTTATTAAGATATAAAATATTTTAAAAGTACTTGTTACTTTTGGCAGTTGGAAAAAAAAATATGACTAGTTCTTTTAACATCACTAATTAGAGATAAATGAAAGATTTTATATATAATAATGAAAGAAAATAAAAATGACAGAGAGAAAGGAAAGATATGGGTAACAATATGAAAAAAAATTATATTCTTAATTATTTATAGTTTATCGATGTATTTTTTTATATCCAGTCAGTCCTGGCCAGATATCCTCAAACTACTTGTTTTTACAAAGCGCTAATTCACGAAATACCCTCGCACGTGGATAAATGTTACATGGTCATATTTGATGATCCACTTTACCCAGACGGTTATTCTCCACCTTTGCCTATACACCAAAAATATATCATCCCATTCAAATTATCAACTTAATTTATTTTTAAAAATATTTTTTGTATGTTACTTCTTTACTTTTAATTTTTATATATAGAGAATAAATCTACTTTGATATTTTTTACAAGTTAGTGTTTTTAAAATCTTCGATATGTTTTTTTTGACTTAAGGGTATTATATTTTTTATCGAAGATTTTTAGATGTCATCTGATATAAATTATTGAAAGTTTTATCTAAAACAATATGTAATTTTTTTCATTAGTAAAAACAAATTTTATTTGTAATCTTAACAATTTATATAGTCATCTAACATTTTTTTGGTTGATTTTTAATGAAAATTTTTTAATTATAACATTATATCCCATTTTTAAAAAAATAATATGCATTCATATTTGGCATAAGTAAAAATAGATAAGGTCAGGTTATAATAAAATTTATAGTTAATGTTAAAAAATATAAAATATTTAGAATTATTTTTTAAAGTTTTTAACGCCTCAATTGTATTTATTATATTTATTTTTTAATCAAATTTTTATGCTTTTTTTTAAGAGAAAAGAAAACTTTTACAAATTTTAAAGCTTCTGACAAATTTATTTGTATTAACGATACATTCGTAATTTTAAATCAACTACGAGGGCGATTTTTAAATTTGAACATCTCATTTTACTCTAAATGTATTCTTGCATGTTATAAATTTCATACAATTTTTTTAAATATATTTTATAAAAAATATTAGCCATAAGGTGGTGTATGAGGGAATGAGATATATATTCTCCCGTATGCATATTGGTCCCTTATCAATTGATTTATAGAATATGAGGGCTTGGGGTAAATTTATAATACATTCCCTTCTTATATTTGTCCACTCATCACTAATAAGGATCAAATTTTTATCTAATCTTTGGATTACTATATTTTTAATCCTTAATATATTCACTGTTTTTATAATTTCTTTCATTACACATTATTGAGTTATGGAAAATGGGTAATTTTACATAAAGACGGCTGTTGCAAATTCAATATCTATTTTACTTTGCTTTTCAGGTGATACTATATATTTCATTAAATGTTTCGTTTTCATTTTATTATATCCAGGGAAATTACTTGATAAACCTAATATTTTCTATACTAAAAATTACTTATATAAATTTCATCTGTATTAATTATAAATATACTTTCTAGGCTAGGTAATTAATTTAGACGAGTATCATGTAAAATTATTACAAAAATTAAGAAATATAGGTTCAGCTAAAGGAAATTGCTGTTACCTAATTATCTATAATCATATGACATGTTAGATTTGTTATAAAAAAATGAATTAACCCTATCGAATCCATATCTCAAACCTTTATTTAACCATCAACCCTATCCTATATATCTAACCTATAGTCCTACTTATCCTTAATGTTTTAACTTTAAATTATTTCTATATTAAAATATTTCTTTCAGATGAATATTATTTGAGTTAAGAGCTATTATTATATTATCGAAAATGATTAAGAATGAACTAGGTATAATAACAAAACGCAATTATGATTTATCAACTACGAGGAAAAAAATTTTTAAATGAAATATGATTATTTAATAAAATAATACATACAAATAGGGATACCTAGAGGAAATTTCCCTTGTGTTACATCCCTAGTCATATTCCAATTTAACACTTATGTTGAGGGTTAATTATTATTTTGGGTATCGGTTAAAATAAAAGTATTGACCAATACGTGAGTATTTGTGCATCACTGCCTGCAATAATTTTAAATGTTTTGTTACAAAATTAATATTATTAAATATAAACTTAAAAATTTTAATTGCCAAATTAAATTTATCTAACTATTGCATGATAAAAATTTTAATATATTAATGCCTTGATTTATAAATAAATAATGGAAGAATAAATTGATAAAATTAGATATTTTTCCAGGAACGTTCCGTAACTGGCAATCATAATTTTTGATCGAAAGAGAAGCATAAAAATGGCAGTTTTGGGCCCCTATTCAAAATAAAACTAGTAATACTGATACGTGAGAATATCTTTATTTAATTTTAATAAAAATGACAAAATTAGGACAGTAAGGTTAAATATATTTCTCATATATAGCAATTGTATACCAAATGATAAAATAAATAGATTGATGTTAATATATTTAAATGTGGAAAGGCAAACATTTATTAGATGAAGCCTAAAATATAAATTGAAAAAAACTTGGACTTCATATTTAGTCTAACAATCTAATGATTATTATTAGTTTAAATTTTAAAAGCAATAATTAGAATGATAAGTGCTGTGCTTTATATTATATTCACAAAAATTCATGAAGGATTTTAGAAGTAATAACATTTAATAAATGTCGCTTGAATGCTATATAGCATTTTAAATAACATAAATGTAGTATTTGTATAATTTTTTGCAATTGAAACACAACCAGACAGTAAAATATAGCAAAAGTGATATTAATTAAATAAAAGATTTCAAAAGGAATGAAATATGAATAATATTATATTTAAATTATAAATGAAATATAAATATTTGACATTTTTGCTCTCAAACATAATTTTCAATACTTTTTCTGGCCTATCAATACTTTCAAATTAGGATTGTAAACACATCTAGGTGCAGTGGCATGGTAATTCTTAGATCCCATAACTCCGCTGGGTGAACTTACATTATTGTTACTTTGCTGATGATGTGTCTTACGTTGTATATTAGGATGCGGATTGTAATTGAAGCCGGTGTTAAGAGAACCGGTATATTGAACTTCTAAAGTATTTTGAGGTTCGCAGTGGAAAGAATTATTAAAATTTTCTAAATTCGAGGCAGTAGTCGTCTTGGTACTATTGAGGCCTATCAAGTTGGTTAGAATATCTAAAGGCTTAATTTCTGGCGAAGATTGCATAGCTTCCTCCGTGGATAATGGTATGCTCTTATTTACATTCTTCGGGATAATCATGGAAGCATTGAAATCAACAGATGCCATGGTAGGAATAGGAATGACAAATGGGTTAGGCTGTGAAAAGGATATGTTGCTTGATTGATAAGAATCATTGATAGAGTTGAAAGAATTAAAAGGGGGAGGGGGTGGTGGAGGCAAAAATAGGCTATAATTTTCCTTTTTAGGGGCAGAAGAACTTATATCAAAAGTAGAAGTGACTGTAGGAAATGCTATAAAAAAATAATATATAATACCATCGGATTTAAAAAGATATGCTTAAAATAAGTAAGTACTAATATACCTAAATTGATATTATCAATAACACTGCTATTCCTTAAATCAAAATCTCCATAATCTTCCTTGAATAAATTTTCAATATGAGTCGATTGGTCACGTGGTGCCGGACCTTTCTGTGCGATGTCTTCGTCATAGCCGATATCCATATCTTCACTATTGGAGATAGCTATCTTTTCGGGGTTTTGAATGGAGTGATTTAAGTCGCTCCAAACATTTTTCTTAGGTGTTTCATTTAGCGTTTCAAGTATGGACTGGAATAAATTCTTGGCAGTTTTAACTTTATACAAAGGAGAGAGAAAGGATTCGTCATTTTTGTCATACTTTATTTTTTAATTTAATTCAAGACTAACCCCAAAAATAAATCAATAATAGCATGTGATATTTAGTTAATGATTTAAAATTTAATTTGATAAATTCCAATCTTCACTAAATAAAATAACATTTTACCAATAAGATTTAAATGGGGAAAGGAATTCACGCTGTAAGCTTGTAGATTAGCTAGCTTATCTTTAGTCATTTACTATCAGGTCTAGCTAGGGAGAAGTAGAAATTTCCCACCCCTTCTGAAATTTGCCTATTCTGTTAAATATTATTTTAAGCTAATAAAAATTTTCTCTCTATCACCACCCCCCCCCTCCAAAAAATATTTATAATATATGATTACAAACAATAATTTGAAAGAAAATAGCAAAAGTTAATAATTTTTTAAAATAATAACTATAATTCAAAATTTTTATAAAAAATATTTTTTAAAAAAATTAAAAATCAAAGTAACATAGCCAACGGTCTGCAATAGCAATAATATTTATGGAAGAAAAACCAACCTACTAGTATCCATCCTTCTTAGCACAATTCGGGCTAGGCCTATGATTACTATCCTACCACATTTTCTTTAAAATAACCTCATACAAACATAAGTAATTAGTACAAAATAAAAGTATCAATACTGTGTTTGATTTTGTGTATTGGAAGTTTTTATAACCCATAATCATTTGTTGAATAAAATATATTTACAAAATAGTACACTTACTCTCTATGTCCTGGTTACTAGTGCTGGCCACATTCACACCAAATTTGGTGGGAGATGAATTCCCGAAAAGGAGTCTTAAATCGATATCGGTCCTGGTATTTTCACCTATTTCGTAACTTTTTGTATCTTTCGCTTCCTTGTCATCTATAGTTTTATCAAAACTGGAGCCTTTCATAGGTATATTAGAAGCTGTCATATCTTTGTTTGACGTTAACCTCAAATCCGTGTCAAGATTAATTTTGACATTATGATCTTGACCACTTTTTATATTTCCGCTGAATTTGTCGATATTTTCAGAGTTTGGTAAGTTATTTAAATTATCATTTATTCTCATATCCACATCGGGTTTAAGCGACGAAACTATGCGAGATATCGAGTTCAATATATTGATGGTCTCATTATTATTTGGTTCAACAGAATTATTGGTAATGGTTGTCGGAGTACTGATTTTATTTTTTTGATCATTTAATTTCGATTTGACAGTTTCAATACGTTTGGTATATCTTTTGTATGCCTAATAGTCAATATGATAAAATAATATTTATTTTATATCAGAGATGCCCCCCCCCTCTCCACTAATATCAGTTTATATATCGATACCTTATTATTGCTAATAAAAAATTATATGCGATAAAATTCATCAATATTTATTATATTAACATCTTTTTTTCTCGTCGAAGTTTTAAAAATTGTTGGTAAAATTTTATTTTAATTGGCTTAATGTGGGCTAATATTTGATAGTATTTGCCGACATTGACCCATGTTGCATTAGTCTGTTTTAAAGGTAAAACACTATGTAGTAAGGCTGTGCCGATATTAAATATCGGATCGGGCCAACCAATACCTGTAAAAACCCCGATCCGGTCCGATCTTTATAATTTTCTTTTTTAAATTTTATTTTATATTATGTATATTTATTTTACATTATTATAATATTTTCTAAATAATTTTTTTTAAACAATGAAATGCACAACACCCTCTAAATTTTATTTCTTTTTTAAAATAGATTTATAGTATTTTAAAAGTTTTTTTTATAAAAATAGAAAGAAACACCCAAAGTTTTATTTATTTTAAATCTTTTTAAATAATAACGCCAATTTTATTATATATGCTTTAAATAAAAGAATTTTTTTAAATATGGTATCTGAATTATGGAAATATTTTACAAAATACAAAGATAATTTTGCAAAATGAGTTATCTGCGGAATCATCTGAGTCTGCCTTCAGTATGGCAGGGGATATAGATAGTCCATATCGTAGAAGCTTATTGTCAGAAAATCTAGAGGCTCTCATATTTATTTTAAAAAATCTAATATATTATAATTTTATATATTAAATATTACAATTTTATAATTCATACCAACATAAAATGGACATATTATTAAATATATATTTTTTTAATTATAGTCTTAACTGTAGAAATAAATAAATTAAATGCATAATTAGATTTTTGCATAAAAAATAGATATCTTAATTACATTTGGTTCAAAGGGGGGTGATGAAAAATCAGTATAAATATCGATATCGGATCGGTTTTGAAGCAATATCGGAAAATATCGGATCGAATCGGTGAAAAATATGTGGATCGGCACAGCCCTGTAATTAAGGTTGCCCACTTTAAATTTTATGATGAAGGAATATATTTTTAAAACTAAGTTATAACTATTTATTTTATATACAAAGGGAAGGATATATTTTTTTTAAATTAAATTTCTGGAAACTTTAATCTAAGAATTATCTAGATTGGATAAAAAAAAAATTAAATTACAAATTTTGATATTTCATATGATCTGATTCTAGAAATATTTTTTAAAGTTCTTTAATTCAATTATCCATTGTTCTCTCCAAGGGTCACTAGACTTTTCCATATACTGAGGCTCAATGGGTACTCAAAATTCTTTAAAAATCAATATTTTTGCTTTTAAAATTGTATCTTTTAAATTTGTTTACAGAATTCTTCAAAATATTTAGGGACTCGAGGCCCCAATAGCATTCTCTTAGTGGCGCCACTAGCTTTTCCAAAAATATTTTATAGCAATTGAAAACTTACTATTTATTTCATTTGTTTAAATCATCAGCTGCAAATGCAATCGAGATGGATTATTAATTATACATAACTTTCAATGCAAATATAGGCAATGAGATGTTATAACATTTTGTCCCATATCCTATTTTATATGCCAGCAGTAAATTTGGCGATTTTGAAATCACAAGATCTGCTTAAAATATTTATTTTCACGTTTAGTATAATATATGAGAATCATTTAAACTTAAAATGTTTTTGGCAAACCAAATATAAAAGGTAAAATTATTTTTCTAAATATGGGACAAAAGGAAGGATTTAACTGAAGGAACAAATATTGGCAATATTACATTTTATATTCTATGATAAATACTCTTCAAAAAAATTCCTTTAAAATATTCACGGATCATCGTTAGGTAATAAAAAATACACTAATATGTATTAGATTAAAACATAAAATCATATTTTTTAATTTTATGAGTAGTATCTATAGCCAAAACTTTAAGTAATATTTATTTAGCAAGGTCATATTGTATATGCGAATCTTAAGAAAAATGCTATTAAAAAATTTATCAACTTACTGTGGTCACAAATCTAGCGTCATCATTAACGGTTTCATAATATTTGGAAGCCCTTTGTGTATTATTTATCAGAGTTTTTCTGTCCTTGTTGAATGAGTCCAAAAAAGTTATGAGACTCTCTAATTTTAGGCTGACATTTTCTAAGCTCGTGTCAAGTCTCTGGCCAGAAGCTTTATCTGTTATATATGTGTTTGTATATATAAAAGCTGTAAAAAGTTGGGAAGGCCAAATTTCATGAATTATTAAAAATTTTAAAGAATTTTCCTCTAGGAAAATTATGAGTATTATTGAATATGAGTGAGAATAAAGGCTCTTTACTATAAAATGTAATGGGTAATTCCATGACAAATCGACCAGCCATTCGGCCGACCATCTCAAAAATGAATGAAACTTGGCATGTTAGTTATTTATGTTGTATAAAAAAATCAAAATTTTAGAGTGCTAGCTCAACCAGATCCAAAGATATACGCCTTCAAAGTCTAAAATGGCGAAGTGCGTGATTTCATTAAATCTTGTTATTTTAAAAAATACTTAAGATAGAGTCACAAATTATATATCATTTTATAGCCCTTAAAATTTTACGTTGGAAAACATAAAAAAAAAATTATAAAATTTCAAGTGTTTTCTTATTTCCGGTAAAAATAAAAATTAACATTGTTAGGAAGGGATTTTTTGGGGGTGTTAATATTCACCAAAAATGTTTATTACCTTTATATTAAACGATTTAATAAAAAATCTCGATAGCCATTTTTGTTTTTTTAATTTTATTTGAATTTTTATTATTTTTATAAATATTAAAATGCAATATAGATGGCGTTATATTAATTTTTTTTTATAATATATAATTTTTAATAAAAATATGAATAGTATTGTGATTAAAATTAAAAAATCAATTGAGTATAACCAAGAATGATGTCCTGGGGCGATATGTAAGCAGGCAGCCCATACAGATATTATTTTATTGACGCTATATTGTAAAATAAACATATTTTAAAATTTTATATTCAAACTATTATAATTTCGCGCTTATTAATAGAAATTCCTAAGGCCATAATTTGTAGATATATCCTTTCATTGTTGTGAATCTACTATCGTTATTATTTGAAAATTTATCAGTTTATTTTATTTTTTTATTACTATCATCGCTACCAATCAATCATTATATATATTTCAAAACTTAAACATTTTTTACAACCAAATGAATTTATGATAAATTTTGATTTCTCTGAAAATTATGCATTTGTAAACCAAGACACTGTTCAATAATGTTATTGCAGTACATTTATACCAGACAAAAATGATAAAATTTTTGACTAATCGATTCAGCAAAAAGCCAAACAAAATATATTACTGTTCTGATGCATCAGCTGCGCAATATAAAAACAGAAAATTTTTTATAAATTTGTGTTATCATGAATCCGATTTTGGTGTAGCAGCTGAATGACATTTTTCAGCTACATCCCATGAAAAAGGTCCATGTGACTGCCTTGGCGGAATTAAAAAGATTAGCAGCACGTTCAAGCCTTCAGCGCATCAATTCTGGACACATTTTAACGCCAGTTGATTTATATCAATTTGCAAAACAAAACATGCCATCAGTAAATTTTACATATATAACCAACGAACAATACAATTTACAAGAGATTAAACTACGAGAAAGATTCAATTTAGTTTGTCCCATTTCAGGAACTCGGGAAATACATGCTGTATTTCCTTTGAGTTTAAGTAAACTTAAATCGAAAATATATTCATATGCAGAGGACTTTCAAATTAACAATATCTCAAATGCCGATAATTTGTCTTTTGCCGATATTAAAGGATTCGTAACATGTGTTTATGACAATTTTTGGTTGTTAACCACAGTACTAAAAAAGAATGAAATTACTGAAAAGATATATATTTCCATTTTACATCCCCATGGATTAACACCATCCTTCTTTTACCCCACAATTGCGGAAAATATATGGTTACCCATATAATCAAATAATAACAGTAATAGATCCTATTACAGTGACAGAACGTACCTACAAATTATCGTCTCAAATTCTATTAATAAGCACAAATTGGGATAAGATTAAAACAAGAGGCATTTATTTTTATATTGTTTGTGTATAAAATTTTAAAATATGTTTATTTTACAATATAGTCGTCCTAATAAAATCATATCTATATGGACTGTCTGCTTACATATCGCCCCAGGACATCATTCTTGGTTATACTCAATCGATTTTTTAATTTTAATCACAATGCTATTCATATTTTTATTAAAAATTATAAATTATAAAAAAATTTAATATAACGCCATCTATATTGGATTTTTTTATTTTTAAAAATAATAAAAATTCAAATAAAATTTAAAAAACAAAAATGGCTATCGAGATTTTTTATTAAATCGTTTAATATAAAGGTAATAAACATTTTTAGTGAATATTAACACCCAAAAAAAATCCCTTCCTAACAATGTTAATTTTTTATTTTTACCGGAAATAAGAAAACTTTTGAAATTTTTTAATTTTTTTTATATTTTCCAACGTAAAATTTTAAGGGCTATAAAATGATATATAATTTGTAACTCTATCTTAAATATTTTTTAAAATAACAAGATTTTATGAAATCACGCACTTATCTGGTTGAGCTAGCACTCTAAAATTTTGATTTTATTAACATTTACAACATAAATATCTAACATGCCAAGTTTTATTTATTTTTGAGATCGTCGGCCGAAAATCTCGTTTTTTTGGTCGATTTGACATGGAATCACCCAATTCCAAATTGACTATCCAAAGTCAAATAGTTTGCCGAAAAAGTGCTATGAAAGATTATTCTTAATATTCATATATAAAAGATATAATTATCTATATAACAATGCAAATTTTATTATTGAAATTTTGTGAAAAGTTTTTTTGTTTAGTTTTTAAAATTTATTAGATAATTTATTAAAAAAAATAAGATTTGTGTTTTTAGTAAATCACTGATTCAATGAAAACCATAATGATAAGAATGGACGAGTTTTTCCAATCTTAAACATAATATAACTAATATATAAGTGCTTCAATGCTATTATTTTGGCCTAATCCTAGTTAAGCCCTAATATATACACCAAAATTTTTTAACATTTTAAAGGGTCAGGCGAAATTGACATGGAATTACCCAAATTTTAATTGTATAAATATTTCCTTAAAAGTATTAACAGTGTGGCATATAAAGAAGTGTAGTTTAATTTTAACCCCCTTCCCCATAAGAAATATTACCAGGGTTTAACAAAAATCTTCAAATGAGCATTTGAAGATTTTTTTCCCAAAATTTTGTGCAAAAAATCTTTGAAGATCAAAAAAATTGGTAAAAAAAATCTTAACATTTTTGATCTTCAAAAGAGTAAGGATCTTTGAATTTTGAGCAAATGTTAAACCCTAAATATTAGAATAAAAAATTAAGCTGAATATAAAGATTCTTAGTAATTTTCCAGAGATTTATACCTTTGTACTGTTTGACCCATTCTTTGTTGTTTAAGTCGAAATTGGAAAGACACTTTTCTACGTCGACTTCCTTATTTTTCAAATCTTTCGATAACTTGTCTACCTTGTTGATTTTTAAAAACAATTCCTTGGGCTAATTTTTTTACAAAAAATTAAAAATTATGAAACATAGATAACATTCATAAGAGTGTGAGTGATTCTTTCTATTTTGAAGAAACAAGTAATTTCTTAGTTGATGATATCAAGGGAATGTTTTTGTTTATTGAATTACAAAAAATAATAATTTTGAAGTTAAAACGAGTAAAATTATTTAAATGAACCTATAATTATGACCATTTAATTGAATAAAATTCCTTTGAATTATATTTAAAATTATAATAATTAAGAAAAAAATACCTTAAAATTATCTATTTTGTCTGAGAGAGCTGGGGAGGTTGTTAATTGAATGGATTGTTGTTTGGGTGGAGATTGGGGAGATTTGGTGAACACTACTTTCGGGGAAATTTCTTGGGTCGAATCTAGATGAAATATCCATAAAAATTTAAAATTCCCAAAATTTATAAAAATATCATTAAAACGTCTGTTTAAATGGTAAATTTAATTTTTCATATATCGTCGTCAGCTATTAAAGAACATTTTTTTCAAAATTTTGACATAACCTAAAATAATTTAAGGACTCTCTAGAATCCATGCATAACCGAAAAGGATGGACAATCCCCTCCCCCCTCGAGGGAAAAATATGATTTCCCATTAAATTTTTTTTTAATCATCAGTGTTTTCTCATGTACGAAAAATTTGAGTAATTTTTTTTATTTATTTTCTGAAATGTTTGTAAAATTAATGTATATACTTTAAAAAATATTAGATTGGTAATAAAAATTTTAGTTTTTTAGATAAAAAACATCAATATATATAGTATTATGCAAATAATTTAAAATAAATCACTTTGGTAGTATTCTGTACCTAATCTTCAATAATTGATTATAAAATTTTCATCATAAATTCGTTCTTTTTAAATTTATTTTTAAATTGCAACGATTTGCTGTGTACAAAAAAGTGTTTTAGAGGTACTGACATTTTATCTTGAAAAGTTTATACAAAATCAAATGACGGTTTATCAAGGTAACCTAGTTCTATCCACAGGAACCTATTGTTTGTATTTTATGTAATCCATGTCATTAATGTTGAACTCATTTTTTATATTTTCATACCTAGGACCCGATTAAAAAATTAAATGACTAAGGGCTAATCATATCAAATATAGATCTTTAATAGAAGAGATGAGTTAAATTTTTAGAGTAATCTTTATTTTCATGTTTTTTCCTAAAATAGGAAAGACGTCATGTTTACACTTTGAAACCGAATAAAGGTATTTAAAATAAATTCATTGCACTATTCCTCACAATATGCGTCACAATTATACAAAATGCTATTTGATTTGAAAGATGTCTAAAATAAGTTACCGATTTCAATTGAAATGACTCAAAAATCTATAAAATATACAATTATTAGACCTGTGCGCCTTTACGCCGGAACAACCGCCGATTGAGATCATCAGCGGCCAATTTTTTTATGGCGGCAACGTGGCGTGTATAATTTTTAGAATGCTGTTTATTTATATTTATATATTAAATTATTATTATTATTTAAATTTTAATATCAACATTAATAAAATTAAAACATGATTTGTATTCTACTATATATAATAGAATATTACATTCATTCCTACATCATATTTCATTCCAAATACATATGAATTATTTTTATGGACTTGCACGTTTTAAACCACCCTATCAATTATGAAATAACAACTCTCTCTACTATTTATAAATCAAGTTATGTCTGGAGGTACTTTGGAAATTTTATTTTGAAGAATGGAAATAAGAAAAGCACAATAATGTCTTATTATATTTACTAATAACCTTGCTTAAAATTAAGGGGAAAAGATGAGGAAGATTCGTATGAAATAAAATGTTTGGTAAAAATATAAGTACAAGTAACCTTTCTCGGCACAGTTAATTTTCATAAAATATCAGAGTAAACATTTCTAAAAAAATCGAACGCGTTCACGTCCAGGTTCATGTTCAAAAAAAAGGAACGCGTTCACGTTCATAAAACAGTTCAAAATTTTATGATAAATTTTTTTTAAATTAAATTTAATATAAATAAACTTATATTTTTTAATAGAATATATTTTAGCCATGTTAAAAAATAATATAGTTTTATTTTGATAATATAATTATAAATAAAATAAAATATAATATAATATAGCGAATAAAAAGATATTTTTATTTATAAAAAAATTTTCTTATTAAATTTTAATAAATATTGTTTTCAAAATATTTATCTGATAGACAGGAACACTTGGCAGTTAATATGGCATTAGCCTAAAAACGCGCTCTACAGGGGCAGATGAGGGGATTGCGGTATTATACTTAATAAACAGCTCTTAACGTGGATAATTTATTAAAAAAATATGTTTTGTTATTTGCAAAAAATTGAGATAAGTTATCCTCCTCCAATCCATTCTCTATTATCGACAAAAAAAAAGGATATCTCGAAATTAACAGTTCTCTAGGATTTTCAAAGCATTTTTTTCAATAACGCTATAAGTTTATTTTTAATAGGTTCGTTCTGTGAAAGTTTTATCTATGGCCATTGAAGTTTGAAGGCTGGATGTATAATTGCAGAAAGAACATATTGATCCTTATATATATGTTCAAATCTTTAAAAAAAATATATATGTAATTAATTGAGAGTGATAGGTTTAATACCTTTTATTAATCCCATTTAATACGGCGTCTATCAATGGTTGACCATATTTGAGGCCACTAATTTTTTTTAATTTTAAAATAACTATAGTTATTGTTGGGGTCAAATATCCCAAATGCATTATTTCTTCAAATTTAATGATTTAACTTAGTTATATCATATAAAATCAAATAATTAATATTAAAATCAAATGTCGTATTAAATTGGAACCTGAAGATTTTGACAATATAATACTTTTTGGTAAGCATTGGATTAGTTCCAATATAGGATGTTAATGTAAAACATTTATCATATTTGGCCATAGTAATGATGATTCATCTGATTTTGGATTTTCAGAATCAGATGATGAGGATTAAATAATTATATCCATGCTTATGCTAATCTATTAAATTAAAATATAAACAATAATATTCAAATTAATAAACTATGTGTTAAAAAAATTGAAATGTGAAAAGAAAATACATAGCCGATTAAAAAATATAAATAATACATTTTTTAAAAAAATTCGGAAATATTAAATTTTTCAAATAAATAAAAAAAAAATATTTTTAAAATTGAACGAACGTTAAATTCGAACGCATTCGTCATAAAAAAGGAACGCGTTCACGTTCAAAGTTCGTCAAAAATAAAAGGAACGCCGTTCATCATTTTTTTCAAAAAAAATGAACTTCGTTCACGAACGCGATCGTTTACAACACTAATTCAAAGTCTGAAAATGTTCCAATACCATGTGGCAATAATTTTTAGGTTTGTAAAATTAATTTTATTAAGCTTTATTTTGAAAGTTTAAAACAACTAAATTTTTAGTTTGTTTATTTTCAGCTTATTTGAGATCGTTTGTATAAAACTTAAATATATAATTTATTAAATTAATTGTGTAAAACATTATTTTGAAAGTTCAAAACTAAATCAAATTTTTATTAGTTTCATTCCAGCTCTAATTATTTTGATGTTTTTTTAAAATAAATATGAAATCTAATAGGGCGAAATTATGTTTTGATGTGCTGGTTATATTTAATACCATTTGATTCTATAAACAATAAAAAGATGACTGATTTTCTAAAGGTTTCAAATTTAAATAAAATGATTATTAAAAAATAAATTGCCGAAAAATAGAAATATAAAATAATTGATTCCTCGTCAGAATTGCCTAATAGGACAACCATTAGTCGGGGTGTACTAGATGATGTCCATTAATATATAAAGGCGCCCGATCATTTCAAGCGTCGAAATTGTATCACATTTAGTCTTCATCATTTAGATTATAATTTTGATTTAAAATATTTTACCCTGGCAACTAGAAATGTGACACAAAAACATACTGGGGAAACCATATTATCTGAATTGATAGTATTGAAGAGGAGTTCCATTTAACAAAATAATACATGCTTGCATTCCAAAATTATATTTTAATTTGTTATAATAAAAATCAATAGAATATTACTAATATATGTTGTTTATGTAACTCTGATCTGTGTAAAAATGCAATTCCTTAGTCTATTTCTGAGAATGAGAAAATACATAAATTTAAATTAGAGTGAGACAGGAAATAATTTAAGAAATGAATTAAACTATATTAAAAATGTGAAAGAAATCCATATAAATTATATAAAACGTAATACATTGATTTATAGATTAAATTAATATAAAAAAAAATTTTTTAAATATCGCGCCGTGAACGCCGATGAAAAAAAATAAAAAATACCGCTGCCGTCGATTGAGACATCGGCGCATAGGTCTAACCATTATATTAAATAAAATTATTCATAGCACAAATTATAATCATTTAATATCAAAAAAGTTTAATTATTGGTATGCTAATAAATTATCACATTACTATAGAAATTATTCAAATGATTCGTGAAAAATATTAAGTCGATTTCCTTAAATTTAAAAAAGTGTGAGTCAAATGAAGAGAGTGCAATAAATTTTAAAAATAACTTGTAGATTTACTTATCGCTTCTATCAAATCATCGATAAAAATTTTATCATAGAATTTTCTTTCCTTCAGGATGCTAAGTATGCGTTTAATGGGAGGCTTTATAGATTCGTCCCTTATTTTATATTTAAAAAATATAAAACTGATAAGCAAATTGTAAAAATAGAAAGGACGTAGATGTACTGAATCTAATTTTTCAACCGTACCTGATGGATCTAAATTTAGATTCGGTCGGACCTGGTGGTAATAAAAAAATTATATTTATTGACTCTCGTATAAGTAGAATGTAAAATACCATCATTTCATATCCATGTCATCAAATACCTCTCACAGCTGATCCCTTTAAATTTTGATAAAAATTTGTAGGCACGTTATATAAGTTATAGTTATATCATAAACGGAATTTTTAATTCAATAGCATAATTATGGTGGACTAAGGCCAGATGGTTTATTTTGTACTTGGTCTTTAGGTGAATCCTCAATTTAGAACTTCACATGTTCATTTCAAAAACCCAACGACTAATTATTTTTTAAAATAAAAATATTCAAATCACCATTTTTTGAGGGAACTTGCAGTCCCAACTCCGTTTTTTTTATATTATAGTTTACATGGAATATGGTTATATATATTATAAATTAATAAAATATATATTACCTATGATAATGGGAATTAAGAATAAAAAAATCTTTTTTTACCGTTCCCGATGTTAAAATTTATTTTAATTAAAAGCCAAATTAGTTCGGAATTGCATCTAACAACTCAATAATTTGGAGGAAAACACCAATAAATTTTTTCACCCTATTATTCGTTTATTATTGTATAAAAAACGTATAGCGCTATATACAGGCGTACGCAACGTGGTGGGGAGCAAATCACTCCAAAGCCAAAGATTAAGATGCCGGTTAAAATATTTTTCAAAAATATTGCTGTTGGGCAATCCAAATCGATAACTTTTCGGCCTGACCTTTTTAATTTTGATAAAATTTTGTATGCTGGTAGAATATCATTAGAAAGCATCGAATCCAAAATTTTAGCCTCCTAGTAATCATAGTTCCTGAGATATCAATGGTCAAAAGTGCCAAAAATGACCTTTTTCGAAAAATAGGATTTTTTAAAATGGAGACAAGTTAAAAAATAATGATTTCAAAAATATAGGCTATATGTCATTTTGTAAAAAAAGCCAATTTGCAATAGTTTGTTCCCAAAGTAGTTTGTTCCCAAAATAATTATGAAAATCCAAGAGATTAAAGCTAAATCGCAACAATTATCAATAAGAAAATTGTAAAGTATATATTATTTAATTTGCATATAATAATTAATTTTTTTAGAAAAATAGGCAAAACAAAGAGTGCATATAAACAAAGCTATTATTCAAATTCTAATAATCAAATGGTTCAATATAGTTTGATTAAATCAAAATACAACAATAATATTATCTATTCTAACAAAATTTTAATTCAATTTATACATTATCATGCAAAAAAAAAGAGATTGCATTTTTATATATTAATTAAAATTTTTATTATGAGATATTTCATATAAATTTTAATAATGTTATATCAAAGATATATTTATAATAAAGAGTTTGCTAAAATATTGTAAATTATATGCTATTTATATCATTTTTAAACAAAGCTATTATTCAAATTCTAATAATCAAATGGTTCAATATAGTTTGATCAAATCAAAATACAACAATAATATTATCTATTCTAGCAAAAATTTAATTCAATTTATACATTATCATGCAAAAAAAAGAGATTGCATTTTTATATATTAACTAAAAATTTTATTATGAGATATTTCATATAAATTTTAATAATGTTATATCAAAGATATATTTATAATAAAGAGTTTGCTAAAATATTGTAAATTATCTGCTATTTATATCATTTTTAAACAAAGCTATTATACAAATTCTAATAATCATGGTTCAATATAGTTTGATCAAATCAAAATACAACAATAATATTATCTATTCTAACAAAAATTTAATTCAATTTATACATTATCATGCAAAAAAAAGAGATTGCATTTTTATATATTAATTAAAAATTTTATTATGAGATATTTCATATAAATTTTAATGATGTTATATCAAAGATATATTTATAATACAATTGTGCTGTCTATTATATATTAATGGATCTAGAGCATTAAGAGTTTGCTAAAATATTGTAAATTATCTGCTATTTATTTTTACTGTTCTTGTATTAATATAAATATTAATTACCATTTAGCCATTTAAATTTAATTTAAAATAAAAAGCATTTTTTAATTTATTTGCCAAATCTGTTACAACGTTTCAAAATTATACAATTTTATAATCGCTTCAAATATATTTGTGGCCATTTTAGGTCATTTGACGTTTTTTCACAAATGTTCATACGATCTAGTGGACCCTAACCAAAATATTATATAGATCGTTTGATAGGCGTACTTATTATTATTATATTGATAACTTGTAAAAATTAGTTGTTTTTATAATAAATTATTAAATTTCCTAAAAAGATAGTTAAGATAAGATTCCGATATCTCCTACAAGAAAATATATTAAATTGTTGAAAGATAAAAGCAAGTTATCATGTTAATTTTTATTTTACAAATATTTTGATATTAATTATTTTTCTTTTTAAATTATTTATAATATATAAATATAAATGTGTTAAATCCTTTGAAAGGATCTAAACACTTTAATTATAAAAAGGACCCGTGTAAAGTCATGACGTAGATGACACAATATCCAAACATTGAGGCGGAACACTATATTTGTGATAAATGTCGTAAACGGTTATCACAAAAAATATTGAAAATATAACTATTCTGATAGTTAATATGTAAATAATCAACACAGCATCAACATCAATATATGCAATCAATATAACTTTAAACGAAATTGGAATATCTCCTATTAAGAAAAAATAATTAACCGAAAAAAACTATCCAAAAAAAAGGATAGCGAAAATATAAAAAGCTTATTTCAGATATAATAATTAACAATCCAGAATAGGGTACAAAAGATAATAATTACAATATCCTAATTTATCTAAAAATAAAAAAATATCAATTGCTGACAATTCTGCCTCCTAATTGGAGAGCAAATAAAATAAAAACGACATTTAACGCTATATAATCATATGGCATATAATTCCAAAATAATTTTAAAAGAAATGGGGATTTTTTCAACTCCAAATCGAAAGCCTGCAAAAATATCTCAATCAAAATACAGTTGATATTGCTAAAAAGAATTTTGCAGTTATGAAGTTAGTAGGGTATTACCAGGAAAATTGCATAATCTAGCATTGAAAAGGGGGAACGAGTGAACGCTCAAAAAAGGTTAGTTCTTAATAATTTGAAAGAATTATATAATCATTTCAAGGCGAGTAATAACTAAGCTCAAACATATTCTAATTCGCAGACATTTATTGTGGAGATAGTATATCCACGTGAGCAGTGGCGTAGACAAGGGGGAGGGGGGAACCCCCCCCCATTTTTTAAAAATGTTTTTTTTTTAATTTTTTTTTTTTTATAAAATAAAAAATTATTATTTTTTTATTGCGAATAATTATATTTAAAAAACGGTTTCAATTTAGAGAAATAAGATAATATATTATATATAATACTATATGAATATGAATATCACAATGAAATATATTTATAAAAAAAGGAGTTTTAATTTTAAATGATCACATCGTTTAAAAATATATATAAATTATATGAACTAAAATATTAAACAACAATAAGAATAAAGATATATTGTATTTGTAAATAATTTCTGGCATAGTTAAATTAGAATATTAAATAACAATAAAGATATTTTGTAAATATTTTCTGGCTTGGCATAGTTAAATTAGATATTTATAAATTTAATTATTAAATATATATTTTTAAATTTAAACTATTTAGATAGTTTGTTTTGTTTGTAAATTTTAAGTTTTTATAATTTTTAAATATGGATATCCGTAAATTTTTTTGTCAACAACAAAAAGAAAAAGGTATATATTAATTTATTTATAAAATTTAAGTTATGTAATTTGAATTAGAAATATATATGGATGTTGCTAGTGAAAATCAGCCATCAGTTGAGTTCGAAGGTAATGGTATTATCAATATGTTTTATTTAAATCTTGCAATTAGAAATACCAGACATACCATTACCACTCCATCTCCATCCAATGATGAGTTAGCTACAAAATCATCAAATGATGGTATATATTCTAAATTATTTATAATTTCTAATATTTTTTAATTAAAAATAGAAACATTATGTGTTACAAAAGCATGTGAGCTATCAGTTGATTTGGCTGGAAAATCATCAAATGATGGTATAGTATTTATTTTAATTCCATTTTTTTTATTTGTAAATTATACTATTTTCATTTTGAGTTATTAAAATTTTGCAATGTACGATATTTAGTTATAATTTTAAAGTTAGTCATTTTTTTGTGTTATTTTGCAAAAGGTAGTACATTATAAGTCAAACAGAGTTGAGCAGTATTGAAAACTTGTATCTACAATACAAACAGAGTTGGGCAGGCCCTCCAGAAAAATAATCTAGATACAGATTTGTTGTGAAAAAATGAATCTTAGATACAGATGATTTATCATTACCAATTAAACTAGAATAGTTTATAATATACAGTTTTTATTATTTATTTGTGAAGAACATAATTATTTTCTTAAAATCTTTTGTATACACAATCTTGGGCAGCTTATAATATTTAGGAACTTATTTTCATAATTTAAATATTACTACCTTCTTCACTTCCATGAGTGTAAATCATCCTACAAATATAAAAATATTAATTAAAATTGATAATGATATTCTATAGTAATTTCCTTCTACTTGTATCTGTCTTTAAATTTTTATTAAGAAACTTTGATATCTATCTGAGATACATTTTTTATAATCCAGATTTTTTTCTTGTGCTGCTCAGCTCTTAACATTGAAATTCATATTGAAATATATCATTTAAAATCTAAAAAAAAATATAGAAACACCACACCGTTCTCAAAAAGATGTTTCACTTTACTTAAATTTTCATTTTAAAAATGATAATGAAAAATTGTTAGCTGTTGAAAATATTTGGATACCTGACAAATGTTATAAATTTCCATTGCCCTTGGGCAAAAGAAATTTAACCTTTCAAGCATCCTGGCTTAACAAATATAAGTGGCTTGCTTACTCAGCCGATGAAAAGGGCGCATTTTGTAAAGTTTGCGTCATATTTTCCCCAAGATATGCTGGAAATGGGTTACAAAAACTCAAAACATTGGTAAGTCAGGTGTACATAAGATGGAAAGATGCGCTCGAAAATTTTAATTATCATCAAAAAAATAAATATCATCTTAATTCCTATGAGATAATGGATTCTTTAAAAGAAATCTCAATGAATCAAAAGATATCAATATCCAATGTATTGAATAAAAAAAATTTTGATATTGTTACAAAAAATCGATCAAGAATAATTATAATTATTGATGCTGTCATTTGGTTAGGGAGGCAGGGCTTGGCGTTAAGAGCTCATAGGATATCTCCTGGCCCCCTAACACTTACATCCCCTTCTCACAATGAAGGAAATTTCAAGGAATTATTGAAATTTTTATGTAATAATAATGACAACTACCTAAAGCTTTTTGAAAGCTCCTCTAAAGATGCTACTTACCTAAGTCCCACTATTCAAAATGAAATAATATCAATATGCAATCAGTTTATATTAAAGGAAGTTTCTTCAAAAGTCAAAGCATCACCATTTTTTAGTGTTTTGGCGGATGAAACTTCCGATATTGGTAATATTGAACAACTATCCATAGCAATAAGGTTTATTGATATGGAATCAGGTAATTATAAAATGAAGGAACTATTTGTTCAATTTTTTGAATTACCTGACACTAAGTCAGAAACGATTGCTAATCAAATTATTAAATCACTTCAAAACCTGGATTTAAATTTAAATCTACTGAGAGGCCAAGGGTACGATGGAGCTCCCTCGATGAGTGGCCATGTTAAAGGGGTCCAGTCAAGAATTAGAGAGCTTTATAGCACAGCTCTTTATGTTCACTGCAGTTCACATTGCCTGAATTTGATGATAACTGAGGCATGTGAAATTAGAGACATCTGGAACAGTTTACGTAAAAAGATTTTGATTTAATTGAAATTTATTAGATTTTATTATGTATTATAGATATCTTTATATAATTTTTATATATTTTTCAAAATTTAGAAACAATATCGTCGGTTTGTGACTTCTTTACCCCACCCAAGAAGAGGGAGATTTTTACCCAAACGTTCGATGAAATTGATTCAAAAAATTCAAAAAAAAAATTCAAAAGATTTTGTCCCACAAGATTCATTGAAAGACAACAATCGGTGAAGGTTTTCATCGAGTTATATGAGGTTATTTTTGCGGCACTGGAATCATACATATTACGCAAAGAAAAAGATTCCGCAAATGCGGAAAATCTTTTACAGGCTATTACGAAGCCTCAATTTTTAATTTCAATTCAATGTGTTTATTTTTTATTTAATTATACATATGATTTTAGCAAAATGTTACAAAAAATTGATTTGGATTTAAGGGAGGTTATATATAAGGCAAAGGATATTGTTGAAATATTAACAAATATCAGAGATAATGTGGATGAAAAATTTCAAGAAATATATGAGAAAGTAAAGGAGATCGCTAATATGTTTGGGATTGAAATTTTTAAACCTAGAGTAGTTTCTAGACAATCCAATCGCTCAAATATTGATGCATCTACGATTGAGGATTTTTATAAAATTAACATTTTTATTCCACTTATTGATACATTTTTATTTCAATTAAAGGAAAGATTTATAAGTCACAATTTTATTTTAAAAAGCTTTTATTTTCTTTTGCCGGTTGAGTCTGAATTGTTGATTACACTTGAAACGCGAGAGGATATTAAGAACATCTCAGAGTTTTATTCTGATGATTTATTAGGGTCGTATGATAAGTTACTTTGTGATGCCGAATTTTGGTATAAAAATCTTGGCAGAATAGAGTACTCTTTGAGACCAAAAAATGCTTTGCAGGCCCTTTCCATGTGTAATTGCACTTTAGATTCCCTGCCCAATATCAAAACATTGTTTTTTATTTTAGCTACTTTACCGATTAGTACCTGCACTAATGAAAGGTCTTTTTCAACTTTGAAAAGGTTAAAAACCTATTTAAGAAATAGCACCGGTGAAAACCGTTTAAATGGATTAGCCCTATTAAATATTTATAAGGAGATTATTCTAGATAAAAATTTGATTCTAGATGAATTAGCCAAATCTCAGAGAAAAGTAGACCTCTCTTTATAAATTCAAATCATATAATTGTTATATTTTCTTAGTCATAAAATTTTTATATGTAAAACTTAATTATAATGAATTTTTAGTCATGATATTTTTATACTATATTTAATAATAGTATTGCACCTACAATAAGAATTATTTATATAATATACTCATTTGTATTAAATATAACTGTTAAATTATATTTTTTTAAATTGCATACAAGAATTACTTATATTTTATTGTAATTTTATTTTTTTAAAATATAGATATTTACAATCAATTTTTAAAATAGTAATCTGTATAAAATTTCTAATTTTGAAATTTATTTTTTGTATATAAAATAAACACATAGTTAAATAAAGGGTTTATACTAAATAGAATTGTTAAATTGTATTTATTTAGCAAGAATTACATATTTTATTGCAATTTTATTTTTTTAAAATATAGTTTATTTACATTCAATTTTTAATATAATAATCTGTATAAAATTTATATATTTTGAAATTTATTTTTTTATATATTATTAAAATAAAAACATAGTTAAATAAATAAAGTTAATAATAAATAAAATCTCTGCAAAATATTGTTATATGCAAAAATTTAATTAAAATAATTATTTTTAACATAGAATAAAATATATTGAGTTGATCATAAAATTGGAAGGTTTGGGGGGAGGCAAATTTTTTTTACATCGAATAGATTGAATTAATATACAATTTACTAAACATTGATAACATTTTCAAAATAATGCTTTCAGTCGCTTATTAATTATAAATTTGGCAAAACTTTTAATTCTACAAAACCCCCCCATGGATCAATCCTGGCTACGCCACTGCACGTGAGGATCCTTTGATTGAGGATCTGTTAATCGTTGAGATTAGAGGATATGTCATGTGCATATGAAAACGATGATTTGTACAAGAAGTGAATGTAATTAGAGATGAAGTAAAAATTAATTTTTTTCACCCTAAAGGACTAGCAAATTCTTTTATTTATCCGCTGCACAAGATATCCTTTTCATACCAAAAAATAATATTTTAACAATAGTTAGCCTATCAACGGCTACTGGGCGTACATATAATTTATCGCAACAAGAAATTATCATGGCGTCAAAAAAACTAAATTTAATGAAAAACCGAAAATAGGTAATATCTTTCATGAATTTTAATTTATCTATTATATCTACAAAATTTATAATTTTCGAAAATTAAAATTTTTTATAAGAGAAAAATTATTATAACCTAAGCTACATAATCTCATTTCGTGATATTAATGATAGAAAATCTTGCTATTTATGTTTAAAAATAAAAATAGTTTAAAAAAATAATAATTTTAACAAAACGCGTTATTTTATAAAGGAGCGCCATCTATTTTTGAAAAAAATATTTATTTTTTAATTTTTTAAATCCCAATTACTAAAAAACCCATATTGATAGACAGACGATAAAATAATAAGCTGCAGACGGGTCGAATTATTTAAAATTAATCTTAACGGGCAAGTTTAAAATATTATGCAGAAAGAGAGCTCGTTTTAAACATTATTTTGCAAAATAATATGCTCGTAAAATATAATCGATAATATGCTTAACAAAATATTCGTTTTTAATGCAGCTGTTATACACTATCGAACTAATAAGTCATTCGCATAGTAGTATAGAGGCCTAAAAAATGTAAAGTTAAAGATGATAAGGGGGGGGCAGAACTGGGATCTTTTATCACATTTTTTATGTATCAATATTTTCATATACCTTAAGAATAATATTTTTCAACCATTAGTGCTATCTATTTTTTGTCAATTTTTGGTAAGAATGTATATTTCGGAAGAGTCGATAGCGTCGTCAAGGTTTTGATATCGTATATATATTATAAAACGTGTCTAAATAAAAAGTGAGAAAAAAATTTCGAAAACAAACTCCCTTTTTTGCTTAAAAACAGGGGTAAAGCAATATAGGTAAACCGGAAGTTAAAGGCTCAAATTTGCGCCAATTTTTATTGTTTTTTGATAGCCCATTAGAGATTTTTTATACCAATATGATATATTTTTTTACTATAAATATTATTCGAGTAAGCATTTTAAAAATTTTACAGATTCCAAAGTGGCTCTTTTCTGCGCCTATGAGCACCGATATCTCGGAAACCAGGTGTGCTAGCGAACTAAAATAAACGGCTTTCTCATTTTTTTACCTATCTAAATAATTCCAGAAATTTAGGGGTCGGCCGAAAATGAGCTCTTTTGATCGATTTGACATGGAATGACCATTAAGTGAGATAGGAAGTTAGCACCAAGAACTGATGAAAGTTTAAAATTTATAATATGCTTCTTAATTATATTTTTCCCCATTTTTTAGTATGCTATATTTTTAAAAATAATATCTTGTAAAATTATATAATAGGTAATAATTCATAAGAATATTTTTGTGCATAATCTATATTTCCAACAAATTTTTTAATAATATAATTTAAATTATAGATCTGCAAATCATGGCCCGGGCTGGGTCTATTTTTAAAAAATAATTTCAGTTCTAGCTGGGTCGAGTTTAATGTATTTTTTTAAATATTGGGCCAGCTTTTTGGTATAAATAATAAAAAATTGATCAGAACAGGCAGGACAATTATTTTAAAGATTTCTGGCCGGGTGGGCGTGAAAAATTTGGCTCGATACAGATCACTAATTTAAATATTTATTTTTTTTACAAAGATCATATGTATATATTTAATCATTAATTTATATTTGAATTTGTGTATCAGAAATTGTCAATATTTTAGTCTCTAGTAATGTTGTTAATTAGTCGGAGGAAATCGACTAAAAACTTTAGTGACTAAATTAGGTGATTAATTTGGAATACTAATTTTGCGAATTTGCTTATAATTTTTTTTCTATTATATTTCTTTTTATTTATTTTAATTTTGAATTTGTTTTATTTTAGCGCCTGACTGGCACCAAATCTAATATTTTGTATATTTTTTAAATTTATATAAAATAAATATAATTTTAGTCTTAGTCGACTAATCTAGTTGTTAAAGTTTTTATAATTTTTCGACTATAACTATTAGTTAGTCATCTGTTAGTCGACTAGATTTAGTCGATTAACATTACTAATCACATCAAATTTCTGAAACTTAAAACATTCTTAAAAAACTCATAAAATAATTAAATTTTTTAAATTTAACCCCCCCCCCCTAGTTTTAAGGCATTATTTTTTATAAATTTTCTACTGGCCATAAGATGACCCATATTTAGGCTATATTCAAAATATATAAAAAAAATTAATTCACAAACTTTTGAAATTTTATGGAAAAGAAGAAATAAGATTTTTTAAAATATAAAAACATGTACAAAATATAATAAAACTTCTGAAAATTTTAAAAAAGATTTTAGAAATCCTTATAAAAAAATCATTTTAATTTTTTACTCATAATTAACAATTATTGACTTAATTATTATTAGATTCAATATTCAAACTAGAGATCAGTTCGGGCCGGGTTTAATTCTATTTAGAATAATCGGGTTCAAGCCGGGCCTAATATTTTTAAAAAAAATTTGGGCCGGGTCGGGTCAGACCTTGGAAATTTTTTTAAATATATCTAAATTTATCAATTTTATATTGAATTTTTTATTTAAATAAAAAATATTTTATTTATTGAAACTAAACGAGATATAACATATGTCTTTTATTTTGAGTAATTATAAAAATTAATTTCTATATTTAAATAAATTCGGGCCAGGTCGGTAGAGGCCAGCAAAACTTTTTTTAAAAAAATTTTGGGCCGAGCCTGGCTTGAAAAATTAGGCCCAATGCAGATCACTAATTCAAACTAATTTAGTTTTAATTTAAACACATTATTTAATGTACCTTTAATGTAAATTATTCAGATAATATTGTTGTAAATGTTAGATATAATTTGCATAAAGAATTCTTTTGGATTTTGTTGTACTTTATATTTAATTTGCATAAAGAATTCTCTTGGATTTATTATTATAACGTGTGATAAAAATATTATATTTGAATAGTTATGAATATTAGTTATAAGAAGATTGAAAAGAGTATAAAAAGGCCAATTTTTACCATACAAAATGATCTTTCATAATTATTAACTTTTTTGTATTTTTTTTTTTATTTTTATTTTTATTAATCTTTTTTATTATTTTTACTTTTATAATTTTGTTAATTTGATAATGGGTAATTCCATACCAAATCGATAACTTTTCGGCCCGACCTTTTTAATTTCGATAAAATTTTGTATGCTGAGAGAATATCATTTGAAAGCAAATCCAAAATTTTAGCTTCCTAGTACTTATAGTTCCAGAGATATCAATGGTCAAAAGTGCCAAAAATGACTTTTTTCGAAAAATACGATTTTTTGAAACTGAGATAAGTTAAAAAATAATGATTTTAAAAATATAAGTTATATGTCATTTTGTAACTCTATTAAAGGCCTTTTATTAAATATTAAGGATTTTTTTGAAATAACATTGTTGCGGTTTTTATTTACATTATAAATTTTAAACACAAAAATTCCAGGTGTTTCGCTTTCCAAATTTTTTTGAATTTAATATTTTCTTATTCTCTAACCTTATATCTATTCATAAAAAAAATCTAAACTTGGGACAGTCATGGGTTTTTAGTTATTACGATTTAAAAAATCAAAAAATAAATATTTTTTCAAAAATAGATGGCGCTCCTTTATAAAATAACGTGTTTTGTTATAATTATTATTTTTTAAAACTTTTTTTCACTTTTAAACATAAATAATAAGATTTTCCAGCATTAATATCATGAAATGAGATTATTTAGCTGCGATTATAATCATTTTTTGTAAAAAATTTTAATTTTCGAAAAATTATTTTATAAATTTTAAAGATATAATAGATAAATTAAAATTAATGAAAGATATTACCTATTTTCGGTTTTTCATTAAATTTAGTTTTTTTGACGCCATGAAAATTTTGTTTTGCGATAAATTATATGTACGCCCAGTAGCCATTGATGGGCTAACTATTGTTAAAATATTATTTTTTGATATGAAAAGGATATTTTGTGCAGCTGGATAAACAAAAGAATTTGCTGGTCCTTTAGGGTGAAGAAAATTAATTTTTACTTCATCTCTAATTGCATTCACTTCTTGTACAAATCCTAACAACCAATCGTTTTCATATGCACATGTTACATATCCTCTAATCTCATCGATTATCAGATCCTCAATCAAATATCTTCACATGGATATATTGACATTCGTTGCAGTCACCAAAATAACAGATGGGTAACGGGGGATTGCAAATCATTCTGCCTATAACATCTCTATAAGTTGTTAATGTATCCTCAACATTTTTAGTCAATGTTGCTAATTCACAGCTTAAAATCATAAGTTTAAAATTCTGATGTATGCTACAAACGCATACACTATGTGTTCCGCTAGCCCCTGCTAATATACAATTTTTTGGTCTTAAGCTAGCAAATTTCGAAAATCCAATTGTTAAGTTTGAATTACTCGCCTTAAAATGATTATATAATTCTTTCAAATTATTAAGAACTAACTAGTGTTGTTAAACGGCTCGTTTTGAGCCGATTTTTAAAAACGGCTAACTCAATATTTCACCCAAAATAATATTACGCAAGCCTGAAGATTTTGCTTGTAGAATGAACAAAGGTTTGGACATCTATCAACGAAATCTCAGGGCTTAGGCAACATTTTTCTGGCTAAAATATTGAGTTAGCCGTTTTTAAAAATCGGCTCAAAACGAGTCGTTTAACAACACTAGAACTAACCTTTTTTGAGCGTTCACTCGTTCCCCCTTTTCAATGATAGATATGCAATCTTTTTTCCCTGGTAATATCTACTAACTTTATCAATGCAAAAAAAATTTTTAAACAATATCAACTGTTTTTTGATTGAGATATTTCTCAGGCTTTCGATTTGGAGTTGAAAGACTCCCCTTTTCTTCTAAAATGATTTTGGAATTATATGCCATATGATATGTAGCGTTGAATGTCGTTTTTATTTTATTTGCGCTCCAATTAGGAGGCAGAATGGTCAGCAATTGATATTTTTTATTTTAGATAAATTGGGATATTGTAATTTCATGTTATTGAGTATATCATTATTATCTTTCGTATCCGAATCTGGATTGTTAATTATTATATCTGTAATCGCTTTTGTTATTTTTGCTGCCTTTTTTTTGGATAATTTTTTTCGGTTAGTTTTTTTTTCTTAATAGGAGATATTCCTATTTCATTTAAAGTTATATTGATTTTATCTATTGATGTTGATGCTGTTATTTACATATTCACTATCAGAATTTATATTTTCGACCTTTTACGGCATTTATCACAAATATAATGTTCCGCCTCAATGTAATATTGTGTCATCCACGTCATGACTTTGCGCAGGTTCTTTTTATAATTATAGTGTTTAATTCTTTAAAAGGATTTACGCATTTATATTTATACATTATAAATAATTTTAGGAAGAAAAATAATTAATATCAAATTATTTGTAAAATAAAAATTAATTAATTAGGGCAGGTACATAAAAACTAGCTTTTATCTTTCAACAATTAATTATTATATTTTCTTGTATGAGATATCGGAATCTTAACTATCTTTTTAGGTAATTTAATCATTTATTATAAAAACTAATTTCTACAAGTTATCAATATAGCAATAATAAGTAGTGATCTGCATCGAGCCTAATTTTTCAAGCCCGGCCCGGCCCGAAATTTTTTTAAAAAAAGTTTCGCCGGCCCGGCCCGAATTTATTTAAATATAGGAATTAATTTTTATAATTACTCAAAATAAAAGACATATGTTATATGTCGTTTAGTTTCAATAAATAAAATCAAATATTTTTATTTTACATAAAAAATTCAATATAAAATTGATAAATTTATATATATATTTAAAATGTTTCCAAGATCCGACCCGACCCAGCCCAAATTTTTTTCAAAATATTAGCCCGGCCCGAACCCGATTATTTTAAATAGAATTAGGCCCAAAGCCCGTCCGGGCCGGGTCTAACTTTGCAAATCTCTAATAATAAGTAAGCCTATCAAACGATCTATATAATATTTTTTCCTGATAGTAATGATGGAAAATCTTATTATTTATTTTTAAAAGTGAAAAAAAGTTTAAAAAAATAATAATTATAACAAAATACGTTATTTTATAAAGGAGCGCCATCTATTTTTGAAAAAAAAATTTATTTTTTGATTTTTAAATCGTAATAATTAAAAAACCCATGGCTGTCCCAAGTTTAAATTTTTTTATGAATAGATATAAGGTTAGAGAATAAGAAAATATTAAATTCAAAAAAATTTGGAAAGCGAAACACCTGGAATTTTTATGTTTAAAATTTATAACGTAAATAAAAATCGCAACAATATTATTTCAAAAAAATCTTTAATATTTAATAAACGGCCTTTAATAGAGTTACAAAATGACATATAACTTATATTTTTAAAATCATTATTTTTTAACTTATCTCAATTTCAAAAAATCGTATTTTCCGAAAAAGGTCATTTTTGGCACTTTTGACCATTGATATCTCTGGAACTATGAGTAATAGGAAGCTAAAATTTTGGATTCGATGCTTTCAAATGATATTCTCTCAGCATACAAAATTTTATCGAAATTAAAAAGGTCGGGCCGAAAAGTTATCGATTTGGTATGGAATTACCCTAATGTTATAATTTTGAATAAAGGATGAAATTGATTTCATGATTTCGTGATTCCTAATTATTATTAATTTCTTTATATATATATATATATATATTTGTTTTCTTTTTTTATTTTAGGTCTCAAAAGCCTTACTTTCAACATTCCTAATTATTATTAATTTCTTTTTATATTTAGGTTTTGATTCACAATGACAATCTCCTCCTTGTGACAAATATAATTGCTGAAGAGATAAAATTTCATTTTTAATATAACTAGAACACAAATAACATGCCAGCAAATTTTTATTGAAATTGAAAGAGCTCAGCAAAAAATCTCAACTTTCTTGCTCATTTGACATTGAATTAATGATCCATAAAAAAATAATACAAATATGCTTATAAAAATTGTAATTTTTGGATTTATAAGTGAACACAGGCCTTATTTGAAAAGTAATTTGGCCAAGCAAATAATTATTTTTCAGAAAAAATTTGCTTAATTTGTTTGGCCTAGCCTAATATAATTTTATGAAGGAAAACGACATAAATTTAGCTAATAAGTCATTATTTTTTCAAAACTTAGCTTGGTTCATTAAAATATTGTTCAGAATTTATCTAGACCAATTAATTATAATATAAATAATGTTATTATATTTAAAGAAGGAACTAGATCCATTACATCATTCATATATATTTTTCAGGGGGTAATCAATGCCTTTAGATATGCAAGAAAATTTTATGACTAAAAAGATCCCTTTCACAAAAGGTGGGATTTATTGTAATTGATTATGTTAACATAAATAATGCATATATATAAATTTTTTAAATCTTAGCCTATCAATTATGTCCAATAGATTTATTTGACATATAAAATTACATATAAAAAGATGGAGGTTTATTTTTTGAGCATAAATTTTGTAAATTAGTCAAAAATATATCAATGAATAACTATAGACCCAGCTGTATTGTTGTTAAAAAGCCCGATTGTGGTTGATTATAAAAAAATGGCCCAATTAAGATTATAACCAAAAACACTATGTGAGCCTAAAGATTTTACACATAATTGGCAGAAATGCTTGGACATCTATTTGACAAATCTTGATGCTTACATAATATTAATTTAGTAAAATCTTAATCAGGTCATTTTGAAAAATCAATCCAAATCATGCTTTTTAACAACACTACCCAGCGAGTCATTTGACAACAGCCGTGGTACTAACAACTAATATTCTCCATCTTCTGTCGTTGTTTAAAAAATCAATAACAAATCTTTGCAAAAAATATTTATTAAACTATATTCTACTCTCCACTTAAACTAATTTTAGCTACCAAAATTAATTATAATTTTTTATCCAGATCTCATGAATATCAATAAAATTTTGAACGAAGATAATGATTTTGAAAGTTGATTCAATGTGTCAAAAGAGCTAGATGAGGTGTCATATCAAACCTCCAAAACCAAAAGTTCTGACAATTCTATATGTATATATATATTTGAGTTATCAAGAATCAAGATTAAATTATTATTAAAATGATTGAAGTTCAATTGTTAATTTTATTTTAAAAAAAGGTAAATTTTTAAAATAACAAGTGCTAATTTTTCAAAAGTGTGCTTTAGCCCCTAGCTGGCTTGCTAATGACTTATTTAGCAAAATATATTACCTATTCATGTTATTCTTTACTTATCACTATAAATAACTCTTCCTGATTAAAATAAATAGTATACTTTATTGTAAAAACAGCTTCAATCAAGGCTCTCTTATATATTGAAACAAACACCCTAGAATTTCTTTTTTTGCTATTTTGTATAACATCATTAGCTAAATAGAACATGTTTAGTTTCTGTTTCGAATTACCTTTAAATAAAAATCAATTTACCTAAGCAAAAATACCAATTTACTTTTCTTAAAAACTTTAAGCCAAATTTCAATAATCTTTTCACAATGTGCCTTATGATGAAGAATCCATAAAGATAATGTTTGCACACTGTCTTGGGTTGAGTTAAGAGCATAAAACTTTTCTTTTAATCTATTAACATCGAATGATCCACTCATATTTTTATTCATAGCGAAAGAAAAAAAAAAGCTTCTAACATGTGCAATACAACGAAAATAAGTTTTGTCAAAATAGACACTAGTTTATGTGACTTTCTTTATTTAACTTTACATGACAAAAATGTTGTTAACCGTGTATTTCAAGCACTATGTTAGAATAATTATTTTTCCAAACTACTTTTATTCTTTCTCTATATACTAATACTATTAATAATCTCATGTCTCCAGAGCTGTAGCTAGGAATTTTCAGTAAGGGGCCAGCTGCTTACTTGAGGGGGCCACTATTTTTTTAAAATAAAACAAATAATTAAGCAACGACGATTTTTATTTTTAAATTTTAGAATAAATGAATTAAAGGATAAATTTTGTGTTATTTTTTTTTATTTAGCCGTCAATACTAAATTTTGCTTACGTTGATCTTTCATCGACTCTTTAATACTCGATAGAACTCTCTTTATTGTAGAGAAAGAGGTCACACAAGAAGTCGTTGGTACCCTAATGATGATGGCTGCTGAGTAGAATTTATACAATTCTTTAAATGCATGATGATTTTTTTTTACTTAATATTTAAGATATTTTCAAAATTATGTGTTTCTTTAACTTCAGCAGCTAATAATCCTTTAGCTATTTATATTTCATAATACAACCTAATAAACGATCAACACAAAGTAATCAATAATTTCATTAATTCCTTTTTAAAGAACTCCTGGAGTCTTTTACACAATCAAATTGTAATTTGACTCGATTAAAAAATCTTGAAAATTTATAGACGTCTTACGTACCCTTGATGAATTATCGGGAGTAAGATTAAATTTTGCTTAAGGTTTTTCAGCCTTAATTCTAATCAAATCATAAGAATTACCATTTATATTATTTTTTTAATATATTGATAGTGTAATCAGGCGCGTACGCAGGAATTTCGTAAGTAGGGGGGGGGGGGGGGGGGGGGGGGGGTAAGAGGAATAATTAAAAATTTTTTAAATATAAAATTATTGTTATTTAAAAATTTCAAGCATAAATTTATTATATTAATAATTATTTCTAATACACAATTTTAAATTAATGTGAATTATAAAAAATTAAATATATAAACCGGCATATAAAAAACTATAAAATAGATGTGAATTAAAAATATTAATATAACCGGGGGATGAGAAATTTTAATATAAATGTGAATTATAAAATAATAATTAGAAATAACCACGAGCATATAAATCACTATAAAATAAATGACCCAAAAATAGAAATTTAAATTTTTTGAACCTTTAAAATTTAAATATAAAGTATAAAAAATTTAAATGTTGGAAATATAAATTATTAAACAAGTTTCTTAAGAATAATTGCAGCAGGCGCGTAACCAATAGGAGGGGAAAGAGGGGAATTCCCCCCTCCCCATCGCAAATTTGACTGTTTTCATAAATATCATTTTAAGCTAATAAATACTTCCCCCCCCCCAATCAAAATTTTACAAATATTTTAATATCAATTATCCGACATAAAACTTATTTTTTATAAATAAATTTTATTAAAATTTCCTTTCCTTGTGAGTACATTATCATTATTTTAAAATATTAATAAAATGGAAAATTTTTTAGTCAAAGAGATTGAAATCAAACGGTAATTAATTTTATATTATAGCTAATTATTTTAAATTCAAAATTATTAGTGAGTTAGATAATAAGTATTTTTAATAATATTTTAATTTTTAATAAATATCTATAATTTTTTAAATATTTTTTATTTTTACTTTCATTCTGTAGAATAGAAGAAATAGAATTACAAATACAAATGTTAAATAAGGCTTAGCATGAAAAAAAGTAATGTGTCGTCAGAAGCGATATCATTAGAATTCAATTGATCAGTCAGAGTTTATCATTGCTGCTAGTTGCATCAATAAATTATTTCCTTAGAGCTCGCTACTTTGTTGAAATTTACAAAAACTAAATTTAGATTTGATTCAGGTTATTGATTTGGCGGAAAATATATATGAACAGGTAGATACAATAAGAATGAATGTAGATAAAAATTTTCATAATATTTATCTAGATGTTGAATCGAAGGCTAAATTTTATAATATAACACTAATAAAACCTCGTCTAGCACCTAGGCATTAATATAAAATATCCATTTTCATCCCATCTTAGATACTTATTTATTGCAAATAAAAGTACGGTTTTTAGATAAAAAAAACAAGTCTTTAGCAATCTTAGAGTTTATTACCCAAAGATCCTTCTTTGTTTTCTAATGCCACTATTTGTAAAATTAAATATTTAAAATTTTATTCCTTTGATATGGATACTGAAGTAAATTTAATCAGTGAATTCGAATTTTGGTATAATTATTTACTACGTAGCTATTTTACCTGAGCATGCTATTGATGCTCTCAATCGGTATAAAGAAACCTTGGCTTAGTTTACTAATATTTTGAAATTGATTCATATTCTTGCATGGTTGCCTATTACAACATGTAGGAATGAAAGGACTTTTTCCAACTAGACAATGTTGAAAACATATTTACGAAGTACTACTTCCGAATCTCGGCTAAATAGGCTAGCTCTGTTAAATATCCACAGAGATTTGGTTCCAACGACAAACGAAATTCTTGATGAATTGGCAACATTCCTACGAAAATTATAATTATAGTATTTAATAAAAATTTTTGTATAATATTGTGTTTGATAGGAAGTTTAAAAAAAACTTGTTTTTTAAATTATTATATAGTCAATATTTTATATACATTACTATTAGTATTTTCAATAAAAAAATTATATTCTACTTATATTATATGAGAATTTAAGCTGAGGCTAGTTTTTAAAACAAATTTTATAAAAAAAATAACATTAAAATTTATTTCAACTTTACATTTAAAAAAACTTTGTTAAATATAATATACCTAACTTAAAAAATAAAAAATATGCTTATAAAATCCATAAGCACGAATTAATAAATAATAGTTAAAAATAGAAATATAATTATTATTAAATTATGAATAATTTAAGAGAATAGCTTAAATATAAGACCAGCCGGAAGGCCGGGGAAAAGCTGGCCGAAGGCCAGGTGAAGAGGTTTGGAGGCGAAGCCCCCCCAAAAAAATCACCCCCCCCCCATAAGAAAATCCTGGATACGCCACTGAATAGCAATGACGTTACTAGGGAGTAACGCGTAGGGGCTCGAGCCCCCTAAAAAATTTGAATAGCCCCTTGAAGCAAAATAATTTTTTATTTTAATGGCTCCTTAATATCCCCTCGAACTAGAAATTTTTTTTTGATTGCCCCCTAAACGATTTCTTTTATATTCTATTAAGAAATATATAGATTTAATTTCATTATTTAAAAATTAATAAGACTATCTAAATTTTTATTAAATGAATACTATTTTAATTATTAGATTAGATTAGATTAGATTAGATTAGATTAGATTAGATTAGATTAGATTAGATTAGATTAGATTAGATTAGATTAGATTAAATTAATACTTATAAATTATATTTTCACTATGTCAGCTTGCAATCAAATTATGTGTTAAAAATAGAATATCAATATCACTCACTAAATATTAATTTAGCTTTAACAATTGAAGATTAATTGACTTTTATTATTTAAATTATTATATAACCCTAATTAAATAAATATAATCATATATTAATTTAAACAAATTTAATATTGTAATTAGCCGATCACTAATCAACTATATTATTCATTTTTAAATTTAATTACCTTGCCTCTTCTTAAAAATATTTTTGAAGTCCAAATAAGTATAAGAGATTATAAAAAGTAAGTAGACATATAGTTTCTGATCCTCTAATATAATTGGTTATAAAATATTAAGTAAAATGTCACTTTTACAGACGTATTTGACAGTTATATAATATATTACTTAATATTTTAATAAATTTTACTAATAAATGCTTTTGATAATAAATATAAGTAACAATTTGCATTCAATTCTTTAACGCATCTTATTATTCATCCCGCAATGGTTTTAATAAATTAGATATCTTTTCTTCTCTTTATACGTGTTTTTAGGAAAGCTATTTTTTTCTTATTTGGAAAAATGTTTTGAGTTAAATTTTTAATACGAGTATATTTTTGATATTATTACAAGCTACTATTATTTTAAGATATAATATAACAACTAGAGGTGATGCAACAATAATATATAAAATCTTAATTGCTTTCATCATATCACTCTGGTTCTTATTTTATGTTACAAAATGTTTCATTTCTAATATGGCATCCTTGTTGTGTAAATAACTCTAGGCGTCAAAATATTTGCATAATTTCTTCTAAAGATTTTAAGTGTTTTTGTTTTATCAATTTATCTAACATAATAAATTATGATATGAGTTAACATCGTGAGTGTCATGGCTATGACAGCAAATATACTAACAATTATAATTATTTGTGTGTCTATGTAATTTAAGATTATTACTACAGCTGCTAAGAGCATATGATTGTAAATTTTAGATAAGCATGTAAATTTTAAATAAGCAATAATGGTCCACTGTGTAGTCGTTTATATATCATTAAAAATGGAAGATAATCTTTTAGAATTTTAATATTTCACAATAATTTTATCGATTACTTATCTAGCTTCCATCATGTCATCTAAGAGGAAACTCTAATCACAATTTAGTTTCATGATTTAGATTGGTCGTTTATATTCTCTTCTTCAATAAATGTTGATTTGGTTAGGCCCAGTGGCGTCGCTAGGGGGGGGCGCAGGAGCTCGAGCTCCCTGAAATTTTGAATAGCCCCCTGAAGTAAAAAATTTTTTTTAATGGCACCTTAATATCCCCTTGAGCTAAAAATAAATGTTTTTAATTGCCCTCTGAATAATTTATTTTATAATTCTATTGAGTAATATATAGATTTAATTTTATTAAAAAATTAATAAGACTATCTTAATTTTTATTAAATGAATACTATTTTAATTATTAGATTAGATTATTACATATAAATTATACTATGTCAGCTTGCAATCAAATTCTATGTTAAAAATATAACAATATCACTCACTAAATATTAATTTAGCATTAACAGTTGAAGCTTAATTGACTTTTATTATTTAAATTATTATATAACCCTAATTAAATAAATATAATCATTTATTAATTGAAAATTAATAATTTAATATTTTAGCCGAGTTCAAAATCACTACTAATCAACTATATTATTGATTTCTAAATTTAATTATCATGTCTCTTCCTAAAATTATTTTCAAGGTCCAAATCCAAATAAGTATAAGTGATTTATCTATATTATAATTTTCCGATGTCCTCACTACGTCATCATGACGTCATGTCATCGGTACGTATTTATTTTTATTTTTTTTATTTGTTTATTTTATTTTATTCATACAGATGATTGGAATTGATGGTGTATACATACCTAACATGGATGAAAAACAATATTCCCTCAAATTTGTAAATATGAATGAAACTTTTTATTTCATTTTAATCCTTTATTTTTTAGATTATCATATCAATTTTCATATCATATTATCAATTACACATTAATGAAATCTTTTTATACTCATATTTTTCTTTTATAACCAATAATTAAGAAGATAACCAAGTATATTCAAATATTTAAATATTCTTATCCTAACCTGTTTATACTTAACAACATTACATTCATCATATTATTTTTTAAATTTTAGAATATCATAATAGGCTTGATAAGTCTCCTAAAAAATTTTTTTGATGATAGCCCTCCAACTACTAGAAATATGCATCTAATATTGACCCATCTACCGGTTTTACATTATTTTAATGTTTGTTTAATTTCAACAATAGTTTATTTATATATTTGCCTGATTTCTTTATTTGTCTAGGCTAACCCTAATCCCTCACATTGCTACAAAACATGATGAGTCTATTATTAAAGATAAGCAAATAAAATAATGACGTATAAACAAACGCCTTACCCGTTCTAAAGTTACTGGTAGACAAAATAATAAAGAACTACGATTGAAATGAACTCATCTGGAGGTTTATTTTTTTTTATCTTATGTTTTATATCTATGTTTATTTTATTTTCATCCATTTCTCCAAATGATATTTCTATCACCACTACCACAATCCCTATGCCACCTTCGCCTATTTTTTAACTAATATAAACATTTAATTCTGTACTATCATTCACTTCACTAGGAGTTAATATAAATATTACTTTATCCGATTCTCTGAGAAACTTTCATGAATATTTAGAGGAATAAACTTGAATGTACAGTACGCCCAATTTCATCAACTTTATTAATGAAAAAATATGCAGTATTTCTGTCGTGGCCTTTATAGCAATACTTACGACCGTTTTATGGTTGAGTTAACATTGTCGTTCATGATTCTATTTTAGAAGGGGATAGCAATACATTGGCAGAAATATTGTTTTGCGTATTCAAAATTGAATGTACAGTACAGCCAATTTCATCAACTTTATTAATGGAAAAATATGCAGTAGTTCTGTCGTGGCCTTTATAACAATACTTACGACCATTTTATGGTTTAGTTAACATTGTCGTGATTCTATTTTAGAGGGAGATACCAATGCTGACATTGACGGAAATATCGTTTTGCGTTCATAGGCATATCATCTTTATCGGGACGTATTGTGTTTTGTACACTGCTTTGGTAATCCGTCATTACTTTCATCTACAACCATAAATGTATAAAATTTAAAATTATACATTAATTATTTCCTCTCCAGACGACCCCCCAGATTTATTTTGTCACATTTTCCATCAAAAATTAAAATGTCAACAAGGATTTGCTCTTAATTTTATCAAATACATAATAAATATTACTCATTATTTTTTAAACAAATTATCCTAAATTTATATGTCAATAAATAAAAATATCTTAAAATATATATAAATAAGATGCATATAAGTTTTATTAGTGTTTAATGGCATTTTTGTAATTTAAATAGATAGCATTTGTTTTACTCATAAAAATATATATACCCCTTATCAAATTCTTTACAAATAATTTGAGAAATGCAAGACATACATTAAATTTATCTGAAAAACTACAATAACCCTATATCCAAAAAGTAGAAGAGTCGGTTATTTTAATTTTATTTGTCATGATTCTCTAATAAGTGATTTGCCCAGGTCTTTCCAGTTTCCCTTAATACGGAATTCACATGTTATTTTTTTACATCTTAAACTTATTGGTAAATCATATAATTCCCCTTCATGTGTGATAAATCAATTAAAAATTTTACTATCTTCTAGGTGGGAAAAAATTTTCATAATTATATTGGATACGACTGGGCTTAGAACCTCAAAATTTATATTAGCTAGCACCTGACATGGGAAATCTTTAACAAATTATTAAGGGTTGAGCTGGGCTGGATAAACTTTTATTCCTAATATTGTGAGCTTGGACCTGGCATGACATCTATCGTAAAAAATGAATAAAAATCTCATTCCCCATCATTTTTGACGGGCTTTCTACTTGTTTATAAAAAGTAAGTAGACATATAGTTAATAATCCTCTATTATATATAATTTTTTATAAAATATTAGGTAAAATGCCACTTTTACAGACGTATCTGACAGTTATATAATATATTGCAGTTAATATTTTTAAAATTTTACTAATAAATGCCTTTGATAATAAATATAAGTAACAATTTGCTTACAAATATTTAACGCCATCTATTAATTTACAATATAATTAATATTAAGCGTATTATTATTCATCCCACAATGGATGTAATAAATTAGATATCTTTTCTTCTCTTTTTTACGTGTTTTTAGGAAGCTATTTTCTTCTTCTTCGCAATATAGATTTGAATTAAATTTTTAATACGAATATATTTTTAATATTATTACAAACTACTATTATTTTAAGATATAATATACCAACTAGAGATGGTGCGACAATAATATATAAAATCTTAATTGCTTTCATGATATCCCTCTGGTTCTTATTTTGTAGTTACAAAATGTTTCATTTCTAATATGGCATTTATGCCGTGTAAATAACTCAAGGCTTCAATATATTTGCATAATTTCTTTTAAAGGTTTTTAGTGTTTACAGAATAAATTCTGATATGGGTTACCATCGTGAGTGTCATGGCTAGGACTGCAAATTAACCAGCATCTTGTGTGGCTATGTAATTTAAGATTATTACTAGAGTGTCTGAGAGCATATGATCGCATATTTTAGATAAGCAATAATGGTCAACTATGTAGTCGTTTATATATCATTAAAAATGGAAGATAATCTTTTAGAAATTTAATATCATACAATAATTATCTCAATTACTTATCTAGCTTCCATCATGTCATCTAAAAGGAAGCTCTAACCACCATACAGTTTTATGATTTGGATTGGTCGTTTATATTCTCTTCTTCAAGAATTGTTGATTTGATAAGGTCTATTTCTTATTAGTCCATTCTATTGTCTAAAATGGTAGTAGAAAGTTATATTAGTTTCATGACCTTTTGACAATACAGTCAAAACCGTTTAATTGCATATCGCTTAAGTGCAAAAACTTTTAAATATGAAAAAACCCCGCGATTTTGATAATAATTACTATGGTATAATGTTAAATTACATTTATAATTGCGAATCGGTTAATTGCGAAATATCGGATAATTGCAAAATTTTTCAGGTCCCATTTATATGACAATAACGTTAATTTAATCGGATAAGTGAAAAAATAAAAAAAATTTATCGAAAAAAATTATTCATCATTTTTTTTATTTAACCTTTTCCCATTCATTCATTACCACGCCAGAAATTAATATAAAAATGGTAAAAAAATCATTTCAAACATTAACCCTGAAGCATAAAAAAGAAATAATTGATAAATTAAACACTACATCAAAAACATAATTAGCATCAAATTACAATTGCCACGTCTCGACAATCTACCGTTTAATAGAGAATAAAGAAAATATATGCTCACAATTTCTAAGGAATAAACCTCCTACAACTAAAAGAGTAAGAATGAGTTGTTACCCAAAGACAGAACCCTCTTTATTGGTTTGGTTTACCCAAATGCGAAGTAAAAATTGCAGTCTAAATGGGCCAGTGATGCTAGAAAAAGCTAAGTTTTTTAGCCAAACATTCAATGAAGGTAATTATAATATATATATATAAATTATAGGCATTCCTACTAGCAGCTGGTTGCAGAGATTTAGTATCTGATCATATAATTACAAAAAATCTGTCTCTTAATGGTCATTATACTTTTCTTGAATATGCTCATGAACATCTAAGGGATCAAGATTCACTAAGAAAGCTAGAGAATATAGTGGAAGAGTCTAGCCAAACTCTTATCATAAAATATTTTTATTAAATCTTACATTACTTTATAATAATTGTGATGCATGTATAATAAAATTAGTTCAAATAAAATCTTATGTTAACAAAGCATTAATAAACTTTCATTCCAGCATGGTCTGTTAATACATTTACATTTATAATATTAGAATTCATAAGATTTGAATAGGTACAGGATTTTAAATCAAATATCATGTGAATGAAAACAAAACACTTAATAAACTTAAATTCTTTTATATTAATCTTATTGTTTCCAGTTTTTTAAGCAAAATATTTTAAAATTTGGCTTTAATAATAAATTAGAATTTAAAAAGTGATAATATATTTGTGTAAAATTATATTTCAGTAAATTTAATGAAGGTAAAATGACAAAAGTAGTTAAAATTAATGAAAATAAATATTAGGGTATTGTAAAGGAAAAATTGTTATTATCTTCCACAAAAGCTTTTTTTTGCTTTAATTCTTACATATCTTAAATAAAAAATGAGATAAAATCAAGTAAACAAATTTAATTGAAATAATTTTATTCAATAAAAAATAATTTATTAACAACTATAATGATAATACATAAATATAATACATAAATAATTACAATCATTTTATAATTAAAAGTCTTGTTTTCTTTGTTCCTTTCTGTCTATAACCATGTCTAGATCTAAAGAAAATATAAATATATATATCAAAATATATCACATTACTTTCAAGTGCTTCAGATATTTTAATATTATTTGATTGATCTAAATTAATTGAAAACTTTTTATAAAATAATAACTTAATGAATTGACGATAAAAATATAGGATTATTGGTGGGAAGAAAAAAAAGCTATGATCATATGTTTCAACAAATAAGATAAATTTTTAAAATTTAATTTTTTTATTCGTTACATAACTTATTCAAATTAAAATATATTGTTGGTTACATTAATTAAAAATTGTATTTATTGCAAAGTTTAATGGCTTATATGATTAAAATAGATATAGATGATAAATATCTTTATAAAAAACACAAACTGATTTTTAATAAATAAATTGTTGAATTTTAATCGTATAATTGCTAAAAATCGGATAATTGCGAAATTTTTAAATATTTAAGTCCCAAGCTTTCGCAATTAAACGGTTTTGACATATTATATTATATTATGTAGTTTTCAATAACCATTATCAATTGAGGCATATATATGAATTAATTAACCTTTTTTATCATTTATAATTCTTTAGACGCAAAATTTTTTTATATCAACAATCGAAAATATTTTATATTGTAATAAATAGATTTTGTATTAAAAATATTATTTTTAGAAATGTCTTGTATTGTAATATTTAATAAATTTAAAAAAAGTATAATATATAAATATAAAACCTGGCCGAAAGCCTGCAAATTGGGGGTATGGGGGGCGAAGCCCCCATAAATTTTTTTTAATTGAGCCCCATGAGATTGTAAAGGCTAGCGACGCCCCTGGTTAGGCCTATAAATCTTTCCTTATTGGCCCATTCTATAAATTCTTGTCCAAAATGATAACAGAGAGTTATTATAGTTTCATAACCTTTTGTCAATGTAAGTTGCTAAGAATGTTGTTTTTAAAAACCATTATCAATTAAGGCATATGTATAAATTAATTAACCTTTTTTTAAGACTTGTATTCTTTAGACGCAAAATTTTTTTACATTAGAAATCGAAAATATTTTATACTGTAATAAATAAATTTTGTAATAAAAAATATTATTTTTAGAAATGTCTAGTATTGTTTTAATGATTTATATGTTAGTTAATTTTGTATGCATAATATTAATGACAAAATATGAAATCAGAATAATTTTTCAGAGTTAGCAAATTTTAAAAAATTATAATATATTATTAGGGGGTATGGGGGGCGAAGGCCCCTATAAAATTTTTTATTTGAGCCCCCAGAGATTGTAAAGGCTAGCGACGCCCCTGAATAATTGTATTTTGTTTGTAATAACTTAAAAAGTATTCATGAAAAAATATATAACACATTAATAAATAAATAGCACAAAAAATATTAGCAAGAAGCATATTATAAATTTATAATGTAAAATCCAATCTTCTTTGGGATTGGAATAATTTTTCAATTATCTCATCCGTGCTTGGCGTCAAATGCCTATGAATATTCAAAATGGCCAAACCATTCAATGTACTGTCAGATGTTGTACTTCTTAGGTATGTTTTTATTCTTCTTAGAGTAGAGAATGTTCTCTCAATAGTTGCAGTACTAATGTGAAGAGTTGCTAATATATATAATAATTTTAATACATTGGGGAAATAATCTTAAAGATGTTTGGAACGAAGCAAAGCATCCATAGCATTTGGGACTATATCAACCATAATTAATCTTTTATACCATAGTTGGCATTCAGCTAATAAGGAATCATAAAATACTTTAACTTCATGAAAAAAATCTGCAGATTGCTAAGTGCTACCTGATGATTTAAAAACTATTCATTTATTTGAATTATATAGGTATCTAAAAGAGGGATAAAGACATTTATTTTATAATACTCTTCTATTGACCCTATATTAATGTTAGGACGATGAGCTTGCCTTATTGCAAATCGAGGGAGACAAATGTTAAACTCGTGTAACTCTGCTTTTGACTCCGAAATAACATATAAAATTCTTCAACATCATTAGCCCTAATTTTCTTGAGTTCTAATAAAAATGCTCTCCACTATTCTCATCGTCTCAATCAAGTTAATGTTATGTTTTTGAAAATACATAAAATAGTTGTATAATAAACATTCTAATGAGAAAAAAAATAAAAGTATTGAATCCAATGATTTGCTTGCTTATGAGGAAATATCTCATTCAGGAAATTGGGATATTTCAGTAAGAGCATTAATAATCGACCGAAGACTCCATCTCGCTGGACAAGCTTTTTGCAATTTCATTATCCTCGTTGGGCAAGGAGTTTCAGAAATAATTCTGTTTACAGAATCCCCTAATAATTTAAATTTTACAAGACCACGAAAATTACTTTCATTATCATTATTATTGAAATTCAAGCTTCCTGAATACAAATGGCCACATAATTCTAGGCCCTGAAATCCACAATATAGAATGGTCTCAATAGCTAGTTTGATCTTACATCTATTTTCTTTTGCTATTTTAATCCTATTTTTGTCAATATGTTATAAAATGGGAATCATATCCGCACTTTGAATTATTTGAAGAAATAATCAGTTCACAACGTTTGAGATAATATGTTTTTAACATGATTGTCAAAGATTTCTCCAGCATCTTTGTACGTGTTGAATGGAGTCTGGACACATATCTTGCAATAAGCTCTATTGTCTTGGATAGAAAATTCTAGCCATAATCATCTAATAAAATAGCTGTTTTAAAATTTTAACTTTCGATTAGCATATATTGTGGATATTGAAATTTGAGGGGTGGAATATAAATCTATTATTAAATAAAATATTTATCATAGGTATCTTTAATACCTTTTATGTCTTACTTCTAGACTAGTGTTGTTAAACGGCTCGTTTTGAGCCGATTTTTAAAAACGGCCAACTCATTATTTTATCCGGAAAAATATTAAGCAAGCCTGATGATTTTGTTCATAGAAGGCAAAAAGTCTAGGCATATATTAGTGAAATTTTGTTTAAGCTATATTTTTCTAGTGAAAGTATTGAGTTAGCCGTTTTTAAATATCGGCTCAAAAAGAGCAGTTTAACAACACTATTCTAGACTAATTATAAAATTATTTGTACTTTTTTGTAAGATGACTAGGATTTTTATCCTCATCAATATGCTTAAAAAATTTCTTATGTCCATAATTATTATTTGACTAGAAATTTGAAAATAATAGATAAATACCCCATGGAAAACTTGAAATCGAAATTAATTGATAAAATAACTTAGTAAATGAATGTGAGGAATAAATGTAATTAAATATATACTTAAAAAGAAAGAGAATGGAATAAATATTATAAAATACAACTTAATATAAACAAGAATATTTTGAAAAAATTTATCCAGCATCTGCATTTTTTGGCTTACCCCCCCCCCCCCCCGATACGTACGCGCCTGAGTGGAATTAATACAATTTTAGCATCCACTAGATTAGTATCTACTGACTGTAGATACCTATTTGGTGGATCTATTGTTATTATATCTCATAAATTATAATGGCTAATATAACGTAATTTATATTAACGCATTGAGATAAAAGACCAGACAGGATTAAATGCCTGTTCGATTTTAGTTATTAATCTAATATAATTTTTCACTTATATAAAAAAAAAATTGTATCAGGTGAGCCTAAAAAAATTTATGAGAAAAATATTGCAATTGTAATACATATATAATTTACATATAAATCTATCTAAATTATCATAAATAATATAGAATTTTGGTTATTTTTAATAAAAGGGAAATATAATTCATGGATTCAATCTTTTCTTGTTTTGACTCTACTACTAGAATAATTGGATGGATATTGCAAAGGTATATCTGGTGTAAATATCTGGCCTATTGGTTGGATCAATTTCTATAAAAAAAATTTGCAGGTAAATTAATAAATATTCATTTGTGTGTGAGTAAAATAAAAATATAACCCTTCCCTCTCCGTTTGTAATTAATTCTTCAAAAATGTTCTTCCCTTTGATCTTCATATTATCGTATTATTTATGTAAAATAAATTTAAGGAAACAACAAAAAACCTTCCTTTCATATAATTTGAACATTTCAGATTTTAGTTTTTTCAGTATGTGTATACTAGGCGGTTGATCGGAATCATTGATATTTTGTAAGGATGTAATACTTTGTTCTTCAAGCTAAATTTATATAAAAATGTCAAAATAATTATCATTAAATTCTTTATCGAAAGCTATGAATTATTATATTATCTTAACCCCCCACCCCCACAACAACTTATTTATCTCACATAAGGTAAAAAATAAACTATTTGTGGATGTAATTTTTAAATATAATTTTATCCATTAAATAAAATTGAAAAATGTTTTCAATGTGGCTAAGCTAACTGGTACCGAACTCAACAATAAGCAAACTTTCCTTATACATTTATTCTGCATCTACAGTAAATATTTAATAGCTATGGTTTGCTCTTAAACAAATAAAGTGTTCATAGTGTATTAGCTGATGCTATATTGAAAATAAGCTAAGTTGTTGGACTCAATTTAAAAATTAACTGGGCAACATATGATGGATAGATAATGGAGGGTGTAAATAAGACGAGAAAGCTGCAAATATCTAAATTTAGAAGCAATATTAGACATATCAGGATTGCATGTATTTTTTCAGAGAATCGCGTCGAATATGTCCCGTTTGAATCTCGATGGCACGAGAAATTTAAAGCCATAAGAGTTTTCACAATTATTTCTCTTTCTACGGACAAAAATGAATTGATATGTTCAAATATAACCATGTTTCTATTTTGGGAACCCAACCAAAAAATTGTTGGCCATGATATTTTATCCGTTTATAAAATAAGATTTTTATATTATTATGTTTTTGAAGTGGATTTTATAGTTTTTATAACGTCATGTTACACAATATTTTACTTAATATTGTATAAATAGATAATTAATCCACTTAAATAAATGAAGTAATGTAAGTTTAAAAAAGGTCCATCAATCGGTCGGGTCTAAGACTGATAGGACTCGTTGACATTCACTACAATACATATAATTATTTTTAAATGGTACCTTTTTAAAGAATGAAAGTTTGAAAAAGTCATTTTATCACCATTTTTTTCAAACTGCCACCCCCCCCCCCCCTCCTATCGTAAAAATTGCGGGGGCTCATAATCTAATGAATCGGATTACAATTTTTTATATATTAACGTAACATATTTTTAGAGTTCATTAAACTTATATTTTTGTATTTTAAATGGATAATTTTTAGATATAAATAGTGGAATTTTCAAACGAATAAAAAACAGTTTTCAAAACTTTTTAATAAGAGAATATTCTTGACATCTGCAAACTACTATTATTTCAAGACACAACATAATGGCGTAGTCTTTTTTCATTTTTGCTGTTCATATTACTCAAAGAAAGTATTATTCATATCTCTTAAGCAAAATTCTATAAGGAAAATAATGCCGAATAAAACTTATGCTATTTATTTATCCTTATTTAAATTATTCAAATATAGTATCTGTTATGTATTAAATTGTTTATTTTGTTATTTTTTATAAAATGTTTATTTTCATTTTATATCTTATTATATGAATTTGAATAGAAAAAGAAAATGCGATTTGATAACGAATAAAATAAAAATATATTTCAAGAATTAGTTCTAATGATACATTTCAGTATCTCTTAAGAAAAATTATTTATAAACCTTTAAAAGAAAAAAAATAATTATCAAATAAAACTAATGCTATTCATATCCTTATTAATTCATTTTTTCTCCCATTTTTCCCAAAAAAGTATATTTTTTAACTTTTTTGCCCTTCAATTCATTGATAAAATTTCGTCCGTACAATCTCAATATCGAACCCCAATTCGTGACTTGAGGATGAATTTTCTGGGCACATAAAGAAAAATATTTAAAAATATTATTAGAGTGGTCTATCAACAAATTTCGCATTTCAATCTCAAATTTAATTTATATGCAAAGCCACTATTATATAAATTTTAAACACATTTTACAGATCGACTTTAAATATGACTAAAAAATTATATTTGTTCAAATTGGCATGCGAAACTGTAAAAAAATAGGGTTCCCGTTCAGATTTTGGAACTGTGATATAGATAGCGACATTAGTGTTCTTCACATAGTGCTGTGTCAATCAATTAATTATTCCAATGTATATTTTAACAAATATTTATACAAAAATAAAAATAAAATAGTATCATGGTTCAAACTTGTAATATGTGCTGAGCTGCTTTGTGCTTGCCTTCCTTCTTGCTATGACAATAAACCTTTTTTTTCGTTTTATTTATATAATTATCATTTTACATTTGCGAATTAGTAAAAACATGCTAAAAATAAATATATTTGAATTTGATAAGTATTCTTTCTTTAGTGTTATTTATGTTTTAGATGATGGTGGGTATACCAGTTATAACATTTTTCAAGAGCCCATAAATTTTAACCTATAAAACTGATATTTTCTTTGCACAAAACTTAAAAATATGCATATTTTAATTAAAGGGGTTAAAAAAAATTGAACATTGAGGATTATTATAATAAGGATCGGGATGGAATATGCCATTTCAGCAATTATCATTTTTTTAAATGCAAAATTTTAATTAAAATAAAAAAAAGGAATTAAAAATTTTTATTAAAAATATAGTTGAAATTTTTAATCATTTAATTAACCTCATAAATAAATAAAATTCTATGACGGGGTAGAGTATAGTTAACTTTATATGTTAAGTTAAAATAATGACTAATAAAGCATATAAAACAAATTTTTATAGATAAAATTAATCATATAAAATAATTTTTTTATATTTCATTTGGTCAAAATGGTAGTTAAAGAAGCTTCATAAGATTTTTGAATACTCTTTCGAAGCTTTTTATAATTTATGATTTATTTATAAATAAAATAAGGGGAACCAATATTATTTAACTTAAAAAACAGCAGACTAACCTATTCTTCCGATGTCGTGAGGCTAAATCGGGGTTTTTAGGTAAAAATGATAATAATTTTTTAAAAAAACGTGTAAAAAATTTTAAAATAACATTGATTTAGTGATTATCATTACCGAAGCTTCGTGTTTTCCTACGGTGAGTGTAAATAAATGGGTGTTTTGCTTGATAAATTTCAGTTCGCTCTTGATATTAGAATCGGTGAGGCCAAAGTTTCTTTTATATATAAATAAAATTCTTACGTATCATTCCATTTCAAATCACCCAAAAATTAGGAAGACATTTTTAAAACGAATAAGACTTGGCATGATAGTGACATATTTTATACAATTTAAAATTTTAGAGCTCTATCTCAAATATATTCGTAGTTATGGATCTTATAAGTCCAATGTGGGCTTTCTTTTAAAGAATCTCAAATTACTCAAATAATATTTAGAGTAAGGTAAACCAATATAAGAAGAAATATTAAGCGGCAGAGTATGTAAAATATATAATATAAAAATAATTAATTATTTTTTCATATTTTAATGAATGTAGAAAATTAAATAAATATGTATGTATATTAAACAATTTTTATAATAATAAATATAAAATAAAGTAACAAAATAAATTCCGCAAGATAGAGCATTTTTAAAAAATGTATATTTTTTTATATAACAAAAATAGCAGTTTAATTTACAACAGAATATGAATATATATTTTATAATATAAAATGACATAAATTTAAAATTCATTTAAGTTTTTTTTGTTCAGCAAAAATATGGATGTATCTTTTCCATATGTATAAGCATATATTTTTGTTTTTACTAATAATTACATTCTTAAATTTTTCAAACCTTTATCAATCTTTATAAAATGAAAATTAGATTAAATTATAATATAACGAGCAAAAACATAATTCTATAATTTTAAATAATGTTATTTTTTACTATTTTTTAATTTACAGACAAAAATTAATATCTCTGACTTTTTTTCTATTATTTTTATTCCTGGCCATTATTTTATAGAATAGGATGTGGCTTTGAATCAAAACGATTATTATTTTTCTAAATTATTTAGGTTTCCAATTAACAATAAAGCTCTTTTAAGAGAATTTTTTTAAACCAAAATATTCATGTCTCTGCATTGCACATTTTAAATGAATATTTTTTAACATCTACAAATTATCTTATCCTGATAATTTTAATTTAACAATTAAATAAATGTGTTTTTACAGAATTTTTAAATTGAAAAGAAAGCTAAAATTAAAAATAAATTAGTTAAAAGTTAAAAATATAATATTTTTAGGCCAACCATTTTTCATTATATAAAACCTATTTTCCTGTTTTTTATAAACTTGTATGTTTTCATGAATTATATAGGGTTATATTTAATTTTTCTTTCCTTTTTTATCAATTTATCTTTTCTTCCAAAAAAATCAAAATTACATGAATTTTAAATTTAAATCATTTTATATTATAAAATATATATTCATATTCTGTTGTTAATTAAAGCGCTATTTTTCTTATATAAAAAAATATACAAATTAAATTTTATTAAAATACAACATCTTGCGGAAATTTTATTGTTACTTTATTTTCTTATTATCTAATATTATTATAAAAATTGCTTATATATAATTATTTTTTTATATTCATTTATATAGGATTTCTAAACAATAGTTAATTAAATTTATATTATATTTTTGAAAAATTTCATATCTTGCAATTTATATTATTTATATGCAATTTAAATATAGAAAAAATTTCATAAATATATCAAATATTTAATATTAACCCTTTGACATCCAGCTTTTTAATAATTTTTTTTTAAAAAATTTCCTATAAATTATTCATTTATACACTCCATAGATCCCCAATTTTTTTTAATCAACTTTTATTTTTAAATATACATGTTAAAAAATGATGATGCAATTTGACATCATCAGGTATAGTGTAATACAAAAAGATACAACAGTGTAATACAAAAAAATACAAATATCTATTTATCAGAGACCTGCAGAGGTACCATTTGTAAGGCCCGGATATTTTTTTAAAAAATTTTCAGGTCCGGCCCGGGTATATAAAAAAAATTAAAATACGGCCCAGCCCGTTATTATGAAAATATCGAAAACAATCTATTGATTAAAACATAAATATATGTCGTAATTTTTAAAGGGATCAGAACTATCCGGGGTCATCACGGGTTTTAAAGGGATAACTAAAAATAGGGTTTTAAGTTAAAATGATAATACGGTATTATCATGTTATAACCGTGATAAAGAGGAATCTTATTTTAAAAAGCGTTATACGCGCGTTTCGTTTCGTTTTATTTTTTTAATTTTATTGTTATTTATTAATTTTCAATGTTGTTTTTCTTGACCTTATGAAATAAGATATGTCTAATTTAGGGTATCAATTGATAACTAATCAAAAGATCTATTCAACTGGAGGTCAATCTCTCCCCCGTAATGGGCGAATCTAGGTCTGAGGGGGCCAGGAATATTTTTATCAACAATAAATATTGATATGGGTATCAAATAAAAGCTAATTTAAATATCTTTTGACTGAAAGCATTCCTTCTTAATCTTGATAGGCATGACTTGGTTTTGGGGATGGGTGCAGGGCGGAGGGGGGGATATTTTTTTGACATGGGCATCAAATAAAAGGCAATCAAAATATTTTTTTATTGTAATAACTTGAAGCGGGCGGGTATAGATCTTGGGGGGTCAGGAATATTTTTAACACAAAATATTGTTATGGTTATCAAATAAAAACTAATTTAAATATCTTTAGACTGAAAGTATTCATTCTTGGTCTTGATGGGTTTGATAGGTCTTGGGGGTGGGTGGGGGCAAAGTTTATTTGAAATGGGTATCAAAAAGGTATTTAAAATATTTTTTGATTTCTCTAAATGGGCTCTAGGTCTTTGAGGGTCAGGAAATATTTTATCAACACAAAATATTAAATAAAAATTACAGATTAAATCTATGCCCCAAAAATATTGAAGCCAAAATTATCTAAATGGAGGGGGAGAAACTATGGGTTGGAACCTGTTTGGGAAAAATTGGTTCCCAATTTTTAAAAACGAAGGTTCACAAATCAATAAAATTTAACAATTTAACCATTCCTAATAAGACCATCTCCATAATAATAGCATCAAGAAATGCATCTTTTCTTATGGTAATTGTAAATCAATTTGCCAAAAAAGTTACAACAATAAGAGATGCCAATGTTTTAAAAATGGTATTATTTGTTTCACAAAATGTCACTTAAATATTATTTGTGTAAATAATAAATAATTGTTCAAAATTATATTTAAATTTCAATTATCAAAAACATATAAAATATGTGTTGATTATATGGCTTGAAAAAAAATATAATAATAGGCATGCTTTGCTTGTAAAGAGTGTAATAATTTATAAATGCAATAAGAAAAATTTACAATGTCATTTTAAAATTTGTGAAATGATGGTTTCAAATATAGCTTCCAGAAATTTTGAGATTTAAAAATATAACATATTAGATTAAGTTCCGAGCAAATAATTTTATCATTATAATACAATGAGTTTTTAAAAAGCATAGACTATATATATATGACCCCTGCTTATAGTGATATTTAATATTGAAGTCTAAATAAGTTGTATTTAACTCTTATTTGATACCCATGTTGATGTTTTGTGTTAATAATAATATTCATGACATTTTAACAAGCCCGCTTAGCGTGATAAAATTAATATAATTAAAAGATATTTTAATTCTTTTTATTTAATATCCATATCAATTTTTATATACCCTTCCCCCATTCCCAGATTAAGTCCAACCATTTAAGATAAGAGTAAATACTTTAAGTCAAACGATATTTAAATATTTTGTGTTTATAAAAATATTCTTGACCAAGACCTCCCGCCTAGTTAAGTATAATTATTACAATCAAGAGATATTTTAATTATCTTTTATTTGATACCCATATCGTTATTTTATGTTGATAAAAATATACCTGACACTCAAGACCTAGAACCGCCTACCTCCTGACCCCCCAAGACGTAGACCCGCCCACTTAAAGTGATTATTATACCTTTTATTTGATATCCATATCAAAAAAATTATTTTTTACACCCCCCACCCCCATTAACCCCCTTGATTAGGTCATACCCATCAAGACCAATAATGGATACTTCCAGTCATGAGATATTTAAATTTGCTATTATTTGATAAACATATCGATATTTTGAGTTGATAAAAATATTCCTGACCCCCCAAGACCTAGACCCTCCCGCTTAAAGTGATTATTACAATAAAAAAAAATATTTTTTACCCCCCCCCCCCCTCCCCCTTTAATTATTTGATATCCATATCGATATTTTGTTTTGATAAAAATATTCCTTACACCCCGACATAGACTGTCCTATTAATGGTGAAATTTTGACCTCTAGTTGAATAGATCTTTTGATTAGCTTTCGATTGATACCCTATATTCGACATATCTACTTTTATAAGCCCCCCCCCCAAAAAAAAAAACTTTGAAAATAAATACAATAAAATTTTTAAAAATAAAGCATAACGCGTTTTAAAAGCTTCTTTATCATGCTAACGTAATAATATCGATTAGTTCTTTATCATTAAATAAATTGAAATCTTAAAAGGATCCCTTTTAAATTACTTGATGATCCCGGATAGTTCTGATCCCTTTAAAAATTACAACATATATATTACATTTTGCATATTTTGTTCTGGAGTATGCATAACTTGAATCTTTGCCTAGTTTCGCAGGCATCCGGTCAATGACCTATGTTTTCATATCAGATAATCAAATATAAGTGCCATTATAGATGAATTTTTTTTTTAAATTATCGGTTCATTCAAAGATTTCCCTGATTTTCTTCTATCTGCAGATAACTATGCGTTTTAAATTGGATAAGTTTCATAAATTTATTCTCTTTCATGGCATATTTGCCACCCATATAAAAGCCATGAATTCACCACACACACATCAATGAGATGAAAAATACTTCTCAATAGAACCCTTTTCCTTTAATGTCTACTCGATAGCATTCAACTAGCATATCATGGTCTTGGCACATCAATATATTTTTTGCTACTTAGTGATCATCTTCTTAAATTTACTATTTGATGAACAATGACAAAGGATGAGATGACCTGCACAAACTTATTGTCGTACCATTTGAACAATTATTATATTTCCTTTTTTATCAACTTTACATACATAGCTCCCGCGGCCTTATTTCTTAAGTCTCTAGCATTTTAACTTGCAATCTTTCATCAAATTACTTCTAATAGTTCCTACCAAATATACCTATTTCTTTAATTTTTTAGCCAATGCTATTGAAGAAATGAAGTTATCGCAAAAGGATTTATGATTTTAAAATTTCGGGATATTTTTAGCCAATTGAAGGACTATATCACTAATCATTCCTAATTCTGATGGTTTTGGATTAGTTTGCTTTCCCGCATAATTTTTAAAATCATATACAATACCGGAGGATCAGGCTAAACTTTGATACCCCATTTATGAGGCTTCGATTTTATATATTATTTTAAATGAACTCCGCCCTTTGAACGGGATGATTAATTCAACATATACTCTTTCCTCCATCTCTAATCTTCGCATATTGTTTTTTTTGGATGATAATGTTATCATTATTTTCTAGATCTTCAATCTCGACTTGAAGATTATTAGATGTTCGAGTTGATGAAGTTGAAAGAGAATCATCGTAGAGAGTGTGCAAAATATCTTCTTCATTGTCTGATTCATCGACGTCGGCTTTCGAAATGTCTCCCTCGACTAGTATAATAATTTGGTAAATTATGCAGATTTTAAAAATATAATAAATGTAAAATTGTAATATGAATAAGAGGACATAAGTCTTATGGACGTCAAGAGGTATTTTAAAATCCCAATGACTGATTTTGGAATCATACACTTTAAGTTGATATAAAAAGAGCATAGTCATTTTTAATAAAATAATTAATCATAATATTATACACTTACCTTTAATAATGAATAAAAATTTAAGAATTATTAAATATTATCCACAGAATTCATTATATTGTGGTTTTATAATCATATATTTCAGTAAAATGGTAAAGATAAAATTGTGAAAATATGATTGGATCAAATTTAAAAATAAAATATCAAGCGTTAATAATTTTCATAAAATACGAAAATATTTTTATGATATTATATGACGTCAAAACAAATAATGAGACGTTTATAAATAGACTATAAAATAAAGGTTGTTCTTTTGCAAATGGCGATATTTTAAAGGCGTTATTTTTAATCGTTGAGCAGTCTATATTAATACAAGCCTATGATTAAAACATCAGATATATTAAAATTATTATGTAAAATAACCCTTTTTAAGCAATTTATTATTGTAAACATAGATATAATTCAATTTTCTGAGGTTATCTATTGTTTGCTGCACGCATACATGCTATATCTATCATTTGGACTATATCGTTAAAAAAAATTATTATTATTATTTATGATTAAAATATGCACTTAAATGAGGGTTTAGTCAAAAATTAAAAAAAACTTTTTTTTGCTTATCATATTTTTGGGAATTGGATAGAATTTTTTGTGGGGATAAATTATAAGTGGGTCCTGGTAGCAATAAGACCTATCATTATTTGGCTAGTAGCCACTTCTTATCCTCAGCGTACTGTAGAAAGATTAAGTAAATCTTTCTATTTATTTCATATATTTTTCTATTACCACACCTTGGCTAAAACTAAGCAAAAACATAGTATACGCACGACGTCGAAATAAATAAATACAATTTTATAATCTTCAGAATTAGAATATAACTTTGTTCGATCTTTATTTAAACCCATAGGAAATATGGGATGTATTTTATGAGTTTGTGGCATACAGTATTTCTTCCTCCTCAAATTCATCGATAGTACTTAATATGTATATTTTTTATTTTGCATACTGATATAAATCAATAGGTGCTATGATTTTTTAAGTTGAGCATTGTACGCTGGATCGTGCTGACAACCTTTTTATAAAGCATTCAAGGCCTTTCATGGATATTTCCCGGCCATTCTCTGGATCCAAAATTCGACTCATGAAAATCTAAATTTATAATAAATTGCGCGGCATCTATAAGAACATTAAAATATGATATCAGGTTTATTGCCGAACATATCCTTCAAAGAATTAATTATTAGGCTTTGGTATAAATAAATAGCTATAATAACATCGTGATGAAGTGATTCTGATATTACAATGCAACTTATATTAATTTTACCATCAATATTGTAATAAATACCATTGGATGAATAATGGCTTAATCATCCATTATATGAATAATGGCTTAATCAAACATTATATGAATAATGGCTTAATCATCCATTATATGAATAATTTTTGGAAAAATAGCATAAGAAAATATTCATTTTAGTTTAATTGTTATTTTAAAATAGAATGGAAGGATGATTGCTCGATAGCAATATGGCGTAAATAAATAATGATGAACTCCAAAAAAAGAAAAAAATAATATGTTCAACAGACTTTGTGGTACTCATTGTTTACAGGAATGTAAACAATTTTCATTTCTTTATATATATTTCATACTGTTTTTGAATTGAAAACATTCCGAAGTAATAATGGCATTCACCCATATAACAAATGATTGTTGGATTACCCCATTTTGGGCTAATATAATTTAGTAATGGGTTACTTGGCGTATTTATTAATTTTCCAATATTAACATAGAAGAATATCAACTTCATATTTTGGCGAATCACGCCAACGTGCATTAATCCAGTCAATATACAATTCTTAACCAGTTCAGAGCCGATTTATTTTTTATAAAATCATCGATTAATTATTTGGAAAATCATAAGATGGGTGTTCAGCATTCATTTACTACCTATATTTTTAATGATTATTTGAAACAATTTATAAAATTATTTAAAATAAAGAAATTATAAAAATCCGAGGGCTTGAAACTAAAAAAGATATAAAATTCCGAGCCGGCTGAGACTTAAAATTTTGCAGCTCTCATATTTTTTTATTATATCGGAAATGCGACGAGACTGATAATATATTTTTTTTAAATTTGTTAACGAAAAATGATATATAATTTGTGTGACTTTAAACTAAATATTTTTCGAGTAATTCTAGATTCCTTAAAAGGAGAAAACGCCTGCATGGGACTTTGCATAACTCCGGATATATTCAAGATAGAATTTAAAAATATTTTGATTAGTATAAAATTTACACATCGTTCATTTTAAAAAATGTTATCCGAAAATCTCGTTTTTTTGGTAGATTTGTCATGGAAAATTTAACTTTATTTTAATATTTTTAAAAATTATAATCATAATTGGATCCGCCTGAGCACTCATTATTTTAAAATATCAAGTAATGGGTCGATTTCTACCAAGATGGTGAATAAAAATATATTTAAGATACAATGCTAATGCTAGATAATTGTTAGAATGGTAATTTTTTAAAATTTGAATATCCGATTTACTTTTTAATACACATTTATTTTATTGATATTTGGGTTATTTTGTTCTTCCAAATAAATATTTTCTTAAATAATGTTAACCAAAATAGAATCGGTTGATACCGGGATCGGTCTTTAAAATAATAACAAACAATGAATATTCGACCACCCAAAAATGAGAAATTATCTATCAAATGTTAATATTATGTGTAATGCCTATTACCTTTTGAGGCACTCAAGCAACAAGGTATAAGGAGTCGGTTGACCGGCTTTGATAGATAACTCGGCGATCCTAGGATCCGTTATTTTGAGTTCGTTGAAAAGTTCGAATTCCTCTACTTCCTCTCTCACTTTTTTGTGATTGCTACTTTTATTGTCATTATTTGCCTTCTTTTTGTAATCATGGAAAGGGGAAAAGTTTGGTACGTGGGAGTTGGAGGTAGAAGAATGGAAAGTTGTTTTTATCAATTTTGAGCCTTTTGTATAAACATTTTACTCATCATTTTTGGTATATGGTTTATTTTGTTTAAAAATTATTTGGGTTAATTTAATTTTGTTTATTTTTTATTCAAGGTTTTTTTATAAAGGGTGAATTTATATCAATTTATAGTAGTTTTTGATGACAAGAATAATATTAATATATGTATTATTTTTCTGAATTTGTTTGTAGAATGAATTAAGAGAAATATATATACGCGTATTTTGAAAAAGAAGAAGTTAATATATTTTTTTTTTCGCGAAACTTTTAAATTATTATTATTATGATTTTTGGGGAAAAAATAAAGAGTACATTTGAAAATTTGTTGTTATTATATCAACAATAATTTACGTTAATACTTTTGAGACGTTCTTAATATTTTTTATAAGATTTAGCAAGGTTGTGTATTTGACCGGTATTTCGGTTCGGGCTGGGTCTGGCCTAATATTTTTAAAATATATTATTACATTAGTCAAATAAATTTATATATTTTAAAATTCTCGCAAGAAACAAGGCTTAAATATTTTTTATTTGAATATTTATTCAATCAAAAAAAGTATTAAATTTTTCTACATTTAAATAAATTAGAGGCGGGCTGGGCCGACAAATAATTTCTATTTTTACTTAGGAGGATAAATAAAAAAAAATTGTTTGGGATCAGGCCGGGGCCGGATGAATTTTTTCAAAATTAGGGCCGAGCTAGAAAAATTAGGCCCGATTCAGATCACTAATGAGAATAATAAGTCTTACAAATAACGATGTACAGAACCGTAAAAGTGAAGGAGGGAAAACTGGCCTATCCAGTAAATATGGAAAACCGCCAATAAAGGAAAAAAGTTAAATAAAAGTGGTCATATATATAAGAAAATTATTTAAAAAGATAAAATGGGCCATCAAAAATTGAGAACTCTATCAAGGTCTTTGCTCTATAAGCATATTCAACTTCGTAGGTTTATACTTTCAATCGAGCTTCTAAGTGTGTTGCTGGAAATGGATATATTGTTGGGTTCTTTATAATCTCTTTTTCCATCATCACGATCACTAGTTGTAGCAAAGAATGTTGGAGTCACCTTCTTCTCGACCGTAGTTGGTCGTTTGCACAGTTTCTCGCTATGGGTATTATCTATGGATTTAGAAGGAAAACAATCAATTACAAAAGAAGGTTTAGAATATTGGCAAAAATATTTTTTATAAAGTTTCTATTGGAGTGACCTACCGATATTCCCTATTTTAAATCATTTGAAAAAAAGCGAATATAATCTCTAAAACAAAATAAGAGCAAATGGATCAGTGCGGTTATTCCAGATCAATTCAACCCCCCTCCCCCCCAAATTACCATTTGAGAAACTCGGCTTGGAGTTTACCCTTGGTGGTTTATGAGTTGTTAGATTCAATTACAACCAGGCGCGTACGCAGCGGGGGGGGGGCAGGGGGACAAATCCCCCCCAAGCCTGCCGGATTTATTTTTCAAAAATATTATTGTTAATATTAATTTATATTTGTTAATATTTATTCCTATCTCATGTATATATTTAATTATATTTATTTATCACATTCATCTACTAAGTTATTTTATCAATTAATTTCGATTTCAAGATTTCCTTGGCGTTATTTACCTATTATTTCCAAATTTTAGTGGCGTATTATTTATCTAAATTTCTAGTCAAATAATAATTATCGCTGAGACTCCTTGTCCAACAGGGAGAAAGAAATTGCAAGCTTGTCCACGAGATCGAGTCTCCACCATCAAGCAGTAACAGCTTTTATGGAGTTAGAGGAGCGGATTATTAATGTTATTAATGAAATATCAAAATGGGTTGAAAGAAATATTTCCTCAGAAGCAAGAAAATTATTGGATTCAATACTTATTCCAAATTTTTTTTCTCATTAGAATGTATTATTTAATTATACAACTATTTTATGTAATACTTTTCAAAAACATGACATTGACTTGATTAAGAAGATGAGAATAGCGGAGAGCATTTTATTAGAACTCAAGCAAATTAGTGCTAATGTTGATGAAGAATTTCATATTTTATATGTTATTGTTGAGTCAAAAGAGAGCTATACGTGTTTATTTGTCCCCCTCGACTTGCAGCAAGCAAGCTCACCGTCAAAACATTAATATAGGATCAGTAGAAGAGTATTATAAAACAAAAGTCCCCTCTCTTAGATACATTTATAACCCAAATAAATGAATGGTTTTCAATTAATCATGCAGCACTTAAAAATCCGCAGATATTACTTCCACAAAAGCCTTTCCAACTTTTTTCAGATGGTGATAGAAAAAAAAATAAAATATTTGTTAGATTTTTATCATGAAGATGTTAAAATATCTTATGATGCCTTATTAGCTGAATAACTATGATTAAAAGATTAACTATGGTTGATACAGTCCCAAAAAATGCTATGGATGCGTTGCATTATTTCAAACACATTTTAGATTATATTCCCAATGTATTAAAATGGTTATATATATTAGCAACTCTTGCCATTAGTAAACTAATGAGAGAACATTCTCTTTTTTAAGAAGAATAACAGAGCCCTGCAGAGATACCATTTGCAGGGCACGGTCCAAATTTTTTTTAAAGTTTTTTCGGCCCCTGTTTTTTAAAAAAAATGAAAATAAAGTTTTCAGGCCCGGTCCGAATTTTTTTAAAATAAATTAAATTTATTTTTGATTTTTATAGCTAATAATGGCGACTTCAAATATTTGGTTTTAAAATATACAGTTCGACCCGGATATTCTTTTTAAAAAAATTTTCAGGCCCAACCTGGGTGTTTTTTTTAAAAAAATTTCGGGCCCGGCCCGAGTATGTTTAAAAAATTAAAATACGGTCCGGCTCGGGGGCCAGCCTGCAAGTCTCTGAAAAACATACCTATGAAATACAACTTCTGAAAATGAATGATTTGGATCTTTTGAATATTCATAGGCATTTAATGCCAAGCAAGGATAGATAATTGAAAAATTAGCTCAAAACATACAAAATACAATTATTCCTAAGAAACTTTTTGTGTATTAATTTATATTTCCAACATTTAAATTTTTTATACTTTATATATTTTAAAGGCTCAAAAAATTTAAATTTCAATTTTGGGTCATTTAAGTGATTCATATCGTGGTTATATTCACTTTATATTTTATAATTCATATTTATTTTATAGTTTTTCAATGCCGGTTTATATATATAATTTTTTTATAATTCACAAAATTTAAAAGTGTGTATTAGAAAAGTTATTAGTCCTAATAAATTTATGCTTAGTATTTTTAATTAACAATAATATTTCTTAAAATATTTCACCCCCCCCCCCTTCCCAATACCAAATTCCTGCGTACGCGCCTGATTACAACTTAAGCAATTTATCCCCTTTTCGATATTGGTTAAGCAATAGATTTATAATTAAACATTCTGTTCGAGAAGAAAATATTTATCTTAAACGTTTTACCTTCTTCCTTGATGATGTTCAGAGCTTGCGATTGATCGGAAGCGTATATATTCGGTACCTAAAATAAAAAGAATACAAAAAATCATTATAAAAATTAATAATTTTAAAAAAATAGAGTAAAAATAGTGTAAATATTGGGAGAACTATAATGGCTCAACTTTTTATAATGAATTAGAGGTGGGAGGGTGGAATAATTAAAATACATTTATACCCCCAAGTTTCCCGTGACATTCTCTTTAATAGGTTGTTCATATTTATCGAAAAGGTCCATATTGGTAGCATATAGACAAGATCGATCACCCACATCTGCCTTTATCTCGGCATAATTCTCTACCCTGGAAAATTCTTCGAATTGCTTTAAAAGTAGTTGAACTTCTTCAATATCCTCACCAATCGGTGATTCACTGGTAATAATTTTTGGCAGGAGATAATTGGCCCGATTTTCAGAATTCTCTGTTTTAAAGTTATCGTCAAACAATTCGTGGATATTGTCCTTTGCATCGTGAAACAGATATTGGTGGTTTCCTGCTCCTTTCTTATCACATTTAGTTTCCATCGGGTAATCTTCGTCAATGTTATCGGTGTTGTTGTTAAACAGATTTTTTTGGTTAATTTCGTTTAGCCCTCCCGAATTCGGTGTAAATATTTCTGTTTTTGCGTTCGATAATAAAAAACTGCTTTGGCTTTTTATACTACGTTCATCAGAGAAATTTCCTCCTGTGTCATCGCTTATTTTATCCATCATTTCTTTGTAATTTTTATCAAAATTATTGCTGGGGAGAGCATCATTTAGGTCTGCCGAATCTATTAATTGATTATCGGATTCATAATTTATACTATTCTTATTATCACGGGCATGGGTAAACTTATGAGGTTGTCTATTATCGCTATCAAGATTGGCATTTCTATTAATTTGATCGACAATTGGGAAACAATTTTTTTTACCAATATTCTGAAAGAGAGACGCTTTCTTGTCCAGTCCTAATAATTGATTGTTGGTAGTAACTTCATTTTTATCGGTATTTTCTAAAATTTTAATGTGGGCACCACCCATGAAATTTAAATCGTCTTCTTTGCATTCATCTTTGGTAATTAAATTTAAAGGGGGTAAATTTTTACTCTTTTCGTAGAGAGACGCTATCTCCGGGTTCAATACTGATAAGGCTACACGGGCTATTGATAATTAAAATTAAACAAAAATTTTAATATAAAATTTTTTAAAATATTGGGAAAAGATATGAAAATTAAAATATTCGAGGGGCTTGATCTTCTATTTAAAATGTATTTTTAAGGTGATTAAAACTGAAAGGGAAAAAAATAATTTGATTCAATTAGAATATTTTGGTATTTAGAAAATAATTTATTGAGATTAAAATCCCGTTTAAGTATATTTAATAATTTTTAATCTAGCTCATTAATTAGTAAAGTCGATCCTGACAGGCAGCACTTAGAGAATTTAATCGAAAAAATATAATTCGACATGACTCGTTGCTTTCATCTTACCAGCACAAAATCCAGCTATAAAAATTAATCTTTAAATAGTGTCTCTCAGATAAATAAAAGATATCCCGAGCTCAAGAGCAAAAGCAATACTGTCTAATTGAAGAGAATTATTTTCCTTCACTTTTTCTTTCTTCCGAGCTCTTTTTTAGAGTTAACAAAGGATAATTAATATTTAGTTTATAAATATTATGTTATAAACCTGCATCTAACTTAGCATTTTTCTTATTAGAACCATAGCCGATTCCATATTCGAGACCTTTGATGGAGAGCCGAGCGCTAAAGGGTGTATTGGAGTTTTCTGCATATATTTATTAAAAATTATAACAATTTTTTTTGAGGGGGGGGGGGTCAAAAAATTACGTTTTTCTTCTTCTTATTTTCCTACCTCCTTTCTAATTCATAATTTATCGTTTATTCAAAGTAAGCATCATTACCCACGGTATGGAAGGTGTAAGAAACTTGGGTCTTAAGCACATTTTGAACATATTCGTGTAAAATGCTTAATACGGTTTTATCTTCCGGGTTGAAGTAAAAATCTTTTTTTTAAAAGAAATGAAAAAAATCCCAATTATTTTTGAAACAATATGAAAATGAAAAATCTTGTTAAATCTAATAAACTTTGTATCTAATGGCATTCATATTATAAAAATTAATTTTTAAAAACATCGTGCGGTAAGATTTCATATGGAATAGAATATTTTTAAACTATCCTAATTTAGTGCTAATCTTATTATTGTTTTATATAAAGTTTAAAGGGTATTTGAATTTTTATTATAATCGGATTAATGTCTTGACATTAGCAAAATTTCTCAAGGCGTAGTCGGAAGGGATTCTCTTTCGGAATAAAATTATTATTTAAAAAATGTAACATATCCAAAGGTCATCCAATAAAATTTATAGGGAAATACCAACCTTGCACCCCCTCCCCCCGCCATTTCCTAAATTAGGCTATTATTGTATCATTGCAAACTATTTTAACTAGATATTCAAACTAGCCGACCCAAATTACTAGGACTTAGGATATTTATTTCGGATTAAAATTTTATATACTATTACGATGACCTCATATTGATTTTGGCAAAATTTTGGGTTTGACCATTTTTTACGAAATTATTAATCCCAATTTTATAGGATATTATTATATATTAATACACTATCTCACAATATATACATTCGGCCACTAACAATTTTTTGTTTGATGCATTTTAAAATTTGAATAAAAATAAAACTATTTGTGGAAAATTCGACTATAAATAAGTAAATAATAGAGATTTACTGTAAGAATGACCATCATAGATATCTGATTTAACTCTAATTAAAACTTTATGGAAAATCATGTAAAAACAATTAAGAAAATAGAACCTTCTAAAAGGAATCTTCAAAAAAAAATGAAAGATCGAATTTTACTTATCAGGAATTCTGCGGAAATATCATAAATAAAATTCCCGACAAAATAAAAGTTGTTTTTAGTGCGAAAATAGATGCAAGCATGAGCTAGTAAAAATAAGGTCATAAATCATAAAAAAATTGAACAAATTATAAATAATTAATTTTATTTACTTTTTAAAAATATACAATGTCGGTATTTTTTATATATAATCTTATAGCTTAATTTATATAGAATTTAATAAATAAAAATATTTATTTTAAATTATGCAGTTTTATTTTTATTAAAATTTTAAAATCATATAAAAAAATCATAAATGGCTGAATATATATGATGTGTGGTTGTATATTCTGGAAATACAATAAAATGTCTTTAAATTTTTTTTGACTAATTTTATATAGATTGGTAAATGTTACTTTATAAAGCTTTTGCTTTAAAAATTATATAGAAATATTTTTGTCTTCCTTTAAAGATTTTTATAAAAATGATTAATATATATTTTAATTACTTTTTTTTTTTGCGACTATTTGTCCGTTGTACTTTTGGGTTGGCAAAATGCACTTCACAATTTTTGCTGATTTCGGCTTTTCATTTAAGGTATTATTTTTTTATATATAAAATGAATCAAATGTTTGTAATGTGTGGCCCAATTTTCGTATAAAAGAAACGCGAAATGACAAAATCTTTTCCTTTTTTAATCTCTGAATTGATAAGATAGTATAGTGTAATAAAGTTTATAGTAAAGAAAACCTAAAGTATATTATATTAAATGGATTATAACATTTCATATATTTAATCCCATATTTCATTTAATGGTCCCCTGTAAAATTATAATTTTAAAAATTTATACTTTTTTCTATCTTACTCTAACTATATCAAAGAAAAAAAATGGAATTTACTAATGAAGGTCTTTGAGATTTGACTTTTTTAATATGCCTCCTTCTATCAGCCCAGGTTCTTTGAAAGGATAAATAAAAAAAATTGTAATATAGTAATGTATAAAGTGGTACTCATGTACCCATTAATTGCCTTATTTCGATGTCAGAAATAAATAGAGGGAAATTATAAAAGTATTTGAAAAAGACTTGAACAGCTATCTATTCAAATATTTGCAAGTGTTTATAAAGTAATAATCTATAATCGTTTGAAAACTGATGTTTTTAAAGTGTCTTTTAAAAACGTATATAAAATACATTCCTTTTTAAATAAAATACAATAACAATGAGATTTATCTCCAATTGAACACAAAGAATAAGACGGGAAGAGAATATTGAATAATAATATACTTGAATCTTCTAACAGTTATAGTTTGAAAATCGAATAATTTTTCGCAATATTGTCTAAGTTGAGCGGGAGCTGATAAAAGATTATTAGAAATCATTTTTATAATTGTACCCAGATTTTTTTTAAAAAATACATTAGGATTAAAGGTTAGTACAAGTCATAGATTTGATAAGCTATTAGCTCAAGTTTTTTCTCTATTTATTTGGAAAATAAATTTATCGCAATCATCCATTTTAAACAAATATTACGGAACATTATCTTTAATATTTTGATAAATAATGTTCCATTTGAATTTAGAGAAAAAAATCAATCAGGGTATGATTTATAGTGTGTATTATTCTAAAATTAGTTATAAACGAATTTGTTTTCAAACAATCTTAGAAATTGAGCCACCTCCCATTTCCTCCAATTTCATACCTAAATATTTATCATTAGACCCAATATTTACTATTCTAAGTTAATATATAAACCTATCCAATGTCTCTCCTTGATTTGTTCAGCAGATTCGACAGTAACTTTGATTAAATCGCTTATAATATTATCATTTAGATTCCTCGGTAAATTTCTTATTGATGCTCGGTCATCGGAAATATTTTGTAAGAATTCTTGGTCGGGAACATCATTATTCCCATGTGTCGATGTTTTAGAAATATTTTCTGCGTTATACTTTTCCAACAAATCAATTTCGTTACTTTGACGTTCCTTAAATCTTTGGTAAAGCAGACAGGGTATACCACCCAGAGGAACGCTATGTTTCTTTAGTAAAAATATGAAACATTTCTATTCAATTAACTTAACTTAAATTTATTTTATTCTTTATTTTATAAAAAATAAAATAATTACAAATAATTTTCCGGATCCTCCATGGAAAGAAATCAGACGGATCGGTTAAAAAATTTTTAATATGAAAAGGTCAATTATTGTTTATAACAAATAAACGAAACAAGAAAGAAGATAATAATGATTTTAAAAACCCTAACACTAGCCGATCCTAGAAAGTAAGGTCTGGCTAGAGTGCAGACCCTGGTCATCCTATTTAAGTAGATGGGAATCCCGCTATTGTGTGTTACTTCAATCCATTTATCGGGCAGAACTTCGAAATCGTCTTTATCTACGGCTATAAAAAAAGTATTAAAATTCAAAAGCTTATTGTTTTTCTCTTATCCTTTTGTGCTTTCTATCCTTTTTCCTCATTCATTTAATCTTACGTTCTTTCTTTCTGTCCTAGCTTTTTACCCACCCATCTTAGTTTTTCCCTTTATTTTAATTTTCAAAATTTCATTCTTCTCCATATAAAATAATAAAAAAATTATTAAAAGACCCTTCATGACACTCTTCTCGTAAACCAATGGGCCTATAGCTTTATCAACAGGTTGTTCAAGCATGTTAAATATTTCTTCGTCCTCCATATACTGATCTGTATATTAAAAGTGTAAATGATCTGTTAAAAATTAATAAATATAATTTTGACCAGGTCCAGATTAAAAAAAAAATTCCCCTCAAGGATGATCCGGATGTTTAAAAATTTAGTTATCTCACGGCCAGGTCCATTTTAAACTAGGCCATATTTTGCGGCTTAAAAAGAAATTTAAAATAAGAGAACAGATTAAATGTTAAATATTCCATAAATAATTTCTCCACTGGTAAATTATTAAAATTTAATTTTAAAAAAATTGTACCCTGTGCGGGTAAATTTTTATTTTTAGACCAGGCCTGGATTTGTAAAATTTGACTATTTTACGGGCCTTGTGTACAAGGTCTACAGGTCTCTGATATAAAAAAGGAAGGATAAAAATGAGAATTGTGAGTACACCATTTTCCGATTTTAACTTTCAAAATCTCTGGTCCCCTCACACAGTTTATATAAGAATAAGAGGTTACCTGTACAAAAAGGAATATAATTGAGTAATTAAGTTAAATGCTAATTTTATATGGGATACATTTAAATATAAATAAATCTAGAGATAAATCTTTCTTTTCGATAAAAAAATCTAATAAACTCACCCATATCTTCATTGAGACTTCCAGCTTCTCCTTCGGAACTGCTATCTTGATAAACTTTTGTTTCTTGGTCGCGTTCAAACAAAAAATTATCTTTCAAATTTTTTGGTAATATTTTTTCATCGTTAAGCATGTCGATTTGACCAGTTACATCCAATGATGGTTGAGGCAAGTATTTAAGATCAGATTCTAATGTTGGGTGATTAGTTGGTTGCTTATTTGTTATTCTATTATCCAATTTGTAAATATTTTTAGCACTCTTGGGTGGGAAATTTTTGTTGTGCCATTTGGATGTATAAGAAGTTTTGGTTATCTCGGGTATTATGTTATTGGTTGAAACGATTGCATTCTTTTATAAAAATGGTAAGGAGGGGGGGGGGAGAGGGGAGTAAAGACTTACATTTATATTTCAGCATTATACCGATAATTTAAATTAAATAAGTCAAGAAAATAGTTGTTGGATAAACGAAATAAAAGAAGCTTTTAAATTCATAAATTATATTGTGTATATAAAAAAACCATAGGAGCCAAAATATCTTCCTTGAAAGGACATCTCTCACGAATAGATCTTTGTCCAGTAATTTTAGTGAAACTACTATTACTTTGAGAGTCCGAAGTAAGGCGAATGTCACCAATTAAATCTTCACTACCTCCGGCTTCTTTCGTAATATTAAAAGAATTGAATGGAAAGGTATAATTGGCCTCTTTTTGACTAAATTGGATTATATCGTCAAGCTCATCTTCGCTCACCTCAACCGAATCCAAGATATGGAAAACGTTACTTTCATTCCCTATTTTCAAGACATTATTACTCAGAACATTTATTACAGCATTATCATCACAGGATTCGAGGATATAACCGGTTTGACCATAACTTAATCGTGAATTCCTGTGCCCTTCAATAAAACTACTATCATCGCGAGAGACTTGAATTTCATTAGCCATTTTCAGTGATTTATTTTCAAAATTGTCACCTGGTACGTCAATCTCCATTTTCGATTCTTTTTGATTGGCAGGTAATGTGTTTTTGATAAAGTTTGATATTTCTATTTCGGTACTTGAGAGCAATGATTCGTAACTGATTTCTCCTTCGGCATTCCGATCATCGCACGCTTTAAGGGGAAGTGGTAAATCTTTTTCTAACCCCTTTCCGCCTGTAGTCCTTTCGTGCCTGCAAGGATTTCGAAAGTTGAATTTGTTAAATTTATGATTATCTTCGCGAAGATGAGATTTCTTAATACGCTTCGATTCGGTAGCTTTGAATTCCAAAACCTCACACTGTTTTGACGATTCATGCTTTGAAATAGAAAGTGGAACAGTGTTTCTATTCGTAAAATTTCTCGATAACTGACCTTCGAGTTTCAAAATTGAACCCCCATTAGTATGGTAACTATTATTTCCCCTGCCATATCTCTTTCTTTTGATCTCGTTTTCCGACTCATTCTTTTTTACCGCTTCAAAATCCATTTTGTTGTCGGAGGCAATGGGTTTATACCTGGCAGGCAATTTGGTCAGAAGGTGTTGTTTTTTCAAGCTCTTCATGAGTCGACCAGGATCCCTAGAAGAGTTTCTATCCGATAGTTCGTCAACTTCGTAGGTAGAACCTTCGGAGCTCTGTTCTTCTAAGGTGGACATTAACAATAGTGTTTCCTGCTCCAGTTTCGCGCTTCTTCGCATTACGGCCCCTGTATTATGTGAGCTAGCCTTAAATTTGTATTTATCATCCTTCTCATGAGAACGATGATGAGAGGAAGAATGAGGAAAAAATTTATGAAAGGTATTGGTATACGATTGTTTTCTGATAGAATTTGAATGCAAGTGACGAGGAGAACGGGAAAAATAAGGTGGTGATCGACTAATTGATTTTTTATAAATAAAATACAGAGCAATTTCTTCAAACTAAAATTAAAATTGATAACTGTGAGTTAAAAAGAAATTATATTAAAACCCTTTTGTTTAAAAAAACATTTTCAGTTTAAAATGATATAGTAGTTACAGTTATGAGATTCATATAGGATTTTAACAATTGAGCATTAGCAGTATCAAATTAAAATTAAATTTAAAAAATAGTGGAAACCAACCCATCAAAATCAATTTACCAATCTACTTATATATTGACAAGATATTAACAAACATACCTAAAATAAACCATGTTTATTAAATAAAATTGTCATCAAAACCTTCTATGAAAAGATTTTCTTGCATCAACATCGCTCCTACCCCCTCGGAACTCAGTCATATTCCTGCATCTATCTGGCGAAGACAGCTTTCGCTTAAGATCCTTACTATGTTTATTTTTTTCATCACTGATATATTCAGATACTTTATCATGATTTTTAATTTTTTTATCATTTCTGGTAGGATCTGTGGCAAAATTGTTATTTTTAATATTTGTATCATTATTATCATTAGAAGAAGAGCCAGTTATAGATGGTCGGTGAATATAAGGATATCCATAAGCAGTATTATAAAATGGAGGTGGAGCATAATGAGGAATCATTACAGGTGGAAAATTGGGTCGGGGCATGTATGGTACCATGTGAGGAGGTGGAGGATAAAAGTTGTAATTGAAATGTTGCGGTGGTGGGTTATAACTGCAGTGGATAGGAAAAGGAACAGGAAGGGAGGGGTTAGATTTGGTTACTCCGGTTATAATTGCAACGGATTTCAGTTTTTTTTCAGTGGGAATCATTTTCTAACTTTAAAAAAATACTTTTATCATTAATTTTTGACGGCTCCCATTAACGCTTTTAATTAATAATAATGCAGCTGATATCTAAATTGTGTGTATATTTTTTTAGAATATATGTTTAGTATATGAAGAATATTAAAAATAAATCATGATGAAACAATTACATTAAATCAAACAGATGTTTAGAAATGAAAATTCTCCCATGGTTGCTTCTGATTGATCGTTCAAACTTGTAGTGAGGCCGGTAAAACATAGACCGGGGCGCATGCAGGCGGCAAATTTTTTAGATTCAAGCCTTACTCGACCTGTTACGGCCAAAGTGGTAATTTCAAATCAAAATATCTATGATGATGTTATCGCCGGTCCTGTAGGCCTCTAAGATATTTATTATTGAAAATTTGTTACATTATTAAGTATCTAATGGGCATTTGCCCACACTACCCTTCAGTTTAATTAGTATATTTAATAGAAATTCTAAATTTTTTAGTATACAAAGTGAAAATATCCTGTAATTGGTAAGTTAGCAACAAAATTTTAACCATAATCCGTAATTTCATAAAGCTCCAGCTATTTTTTTCCAATTTTCGGTAAAATATGTATATTTCGGAAGAGTCGATAGCGTCGCCAAGGTTTTGATATCGTATATATATTTATAAAAGGTGTCTAAAACTCCCTTTTTTGCTTAGAAACACAGGTAAAGCAATTTAGGTAAACCAAAAATTAAAGGCTCAAATTGGAGCCAATTTTTATTGTTTTTCTAGAAAATTTTTGACAATTATAAAAGGGGTCGATCGAAAATGTGCCTTTTTTGATCGATTTGACATGGAATAGCCCAACAGTATTATAAAAACACAAAATTTTCTATATTTTCTTTCAACCCCTATCCCCCCAACCCTTTTTCCAATTTATCATCGCTATATAGTTGAGTAGTATTGTGATACTGCATTCTACATATTTTTCTAGTATCAAATGGTATTGGAATACTTATGACATATGTATCGATATCTAAAAATAGATACATTTCATATATTTTTATTTTAGTTTATCTTTAAAAAAACATTTAGTTTTATATAGAATTGGCAAGTCGGTCAATTGACCGGTCAAATTCATTAAATTGATTAGAGGATAAAAAAGCTAAAGAAAAAAAAATTAAAATGTTTGAAAGAAGAAAAAAGATATAACATGATCACAATGCTGCTTATTTATTGGGTCCCCAATATCAAGGAAAGCATCTCACTAGTAGTGAATTTAATGATATATGTGATATAATACAAAAATTAGGCATTTTAAAAGGTGATGATGATCAAAGTATTTCAAGTGATATCATAAATTTTTTAAGAAAAAGTGGCCTGCTTAATAAAAATTTATGTGGAAAGAAGTAACTTCAATAATAAACAATCAGAATCTGGCCTCAGGTTAGAGGGATGGGCTTTGCCTACCATGCCCATCATTAGGGGAGTGGCATTTTACTACCAATTCATATACTTGTTCTTCAGAAAGAAATTGGAGTGGCATTTTACTAAATACTTCTCCTTCAGAAAGAAATTGGTCAATTTGGGTTAATATTTTTATGAATATAGAAATCGATTGAAGATCACAACAGGAAAATTAATTAAAAAATATTGAAGAAAATGATAACATCTAATATGAATAATAACAAGATTCTACCACAGAGAGTGAATCAGTTATTGAAATGACAATGAATTTAAAAAAATAAAATTTACTATAGATTCATTTTACTTTATGTACAAAATAAAGTTAATATTGTCTTAAAAACATTTATTTGAATGAACATATTTGATCAGTCAAATATTGGCCAATTGACAGAATAATATTTGACCAGTCAAATATACAACCCTGGTTTTACATAAGAAAAAAATCATCAGTGATCATATCATTCAAATTATTCAAAATTCGAAGAAAAAGCATTGCTCTTGATAAGTAGATATATATGATAAAAATTAAGCAACAAAACCCTGACAATTATCTTCAAACACAGATAAGAGATTTTGCTATTTTTAAAATTTCCAAAAATCAGTAAAACTGCTATTCAATATTGCAAAAAATGTTTTTACTGATAAGGAGATGCTACCTAGATAAAAGATTAGAAGAAATATATTTTAAAGACAAATAAAAATATTTTGTATTAATGTTACTTGCTAAATATAAATATCATAGATATGTTTTTCCATATAATATACAATTATTATAATTTCCTGGTCACTTTTCATTTAAATTTTAATCATTTACTAGCAATTTTTTTATTTTTTTAAATTTGATCCTAGATCATGCTCCTTTTCTTGATAAGATCATAATCAGATTTAATTTTTTTTTAAAAGGATCAACTAACATGCCTGTTAATTGTAGATCCTGCATGATTTAGCTCAAAGTAAATATTTTATTACTGGCCAGGCTAAAAAAAAATATAAATGACTAGACCAATCTCTAGTCAGTTGGATCACAAACACATCATCTTTAATTATTTGATTATCAATGCAATTAAGATAACTTTGCATAATAAAAAACTTTTAAAATAAAAAGACTTTATAATTAAAGGCCAAAAACATAGTGTTTTAAATTAAAAGTATAGTTCTAAAAAAAAATCAATAATTTATTAAAATTATATATATATATATAAATAATTCATTCATTTTTATGAATACTAAAATTTAAAAAAGCATATTTTATTCACAACTCCAAATTTCATAATTTAACTCATTTTTAGTTTTATTGTCCTGTTCTAGTATTTTTATTGTTTAATCATATTATTTTTCATGTACTCCATTTTCTTTGCCATAATGCTAAATAAACAATTTGTTAAGAATAAATAATTTTCTAAGGTTAATTCTAAGAGGAAAAATTATATGAATCAAATTTATTGATGCTAATTTATTTCATTTTGGTATTCTTATTGTTTATTCATTACCTTTTTAGGGCACTTGTCATTATTCTAAATAAACTAAAAATTAACTTAGCAAAATCCCTCTGTAATAGAAACTTTTTATAAATTAGATATAGATATTTTTTTTATATTTCAATTTCTCGAGCATTTAAACATGGACAGGTAACCACAACCTGCATAAAAATTGGTGAATAATTCTAATATATACAAATTTTCTTTACCCAGTTTGATGTGCATAATAATCATGTATTAGCTGTTCCCCCAACGTGAAAAGACAATGGATTTATAAAATGAGGATTCATGTAAAATCTAAATGATATATATTAATATATTATTAGAATTTTCATAAATCATTTTTCAATAGATAAACATTTTGACATTCCAAGATAATAATCTGGCCATGATTTCTATAACTCAATAGTTAAATTTAGATTAAAAATTTTATCTTAAAGTAGTTTTCCATATTTACAAATAGAAAGGATAACATTAATAAAATTAAAAATATTTTGATTATGACAAATTTAAATGTCTTGGCATCTATACATTTAGAATGAAGAAGCCTGCATATACAGTTAAATATGATGCCTCTCTATTATTTTTTATATTCAATAGAGAAATGTTCATAAATGAAATGTGTATGCATTAATGCAATTGGTAAATATTTACTCTTTCAGGTGTAGATCACAAAATTTCCATTTTGTTGGTAAAAATGCGATTGGCAGAATAATGTAAATTCCAAATTTATATCCGAAACTAATGTCCACTATAATAAAACGGGTATACATCATGTATAGGATCTATATACTAGTGAATATACATGGTGCACGCTACAACTCCTGGTGGGTGATGAAATTGCACTTCGTGCAATTTCTGGCGTGGTAATGAATGAATGAATTTGATATAATTACCTCAATCAGGTCCTCTATATAATTCTCAGGCTTGTTAATCGATCCGTTTAAAAAGATCAAATCCCCATCACGATCTTTCAAAAAAACAGGATCAAAATCCAGGATCGTCTTTTTATTTAAAAAAAAGGATCGCGATCATGATCCTTTTCTTATAATTTCTAAAGAAAATTTCTGATCGATGCAAAATTAACTAGTATATAATGAATACAACTGGGGTGCCTATTTTCGGATTACCGCATTCAATTTAGAAATGCCTCGTCAGGTTATGATTAAACAAGTACGCAATTTGGTCAACAATATTGAAAAAGAAAAATGTTGCATAACACTAGATTCTAGAATTCGAGATTTGATTAATAAACACCAAGAAATTTCGGAAGAGAATCAAGATTCTAAACATGCTATGGATATTCGAAGTATTAATTTGGATGATATGCAATTGTCAGAAGATATTCTGCGAAAAGAGTCGAAGCAAGATTTAATATTAAAAAAAGTAGCAATACATATTCAGCAAAGTTGGCGAAACTTTGATCGTCATAAAGATAAAGAAATAGTTAATTTTTATAATCGACGGGAAGAGCTATCTGTCAATCGTAATATTATAGAATGGAATGGGAGATTGGTTATTCCTAATAAATTAAGAAATGCAGTGTTAGGAATGATTCACTGGGGACATCCTGGGGAAAATGTAATGAAATCTATTTTTAGATTGTATTGTTGGTGGCCCAGATGTGATGTTGATATAGAAAATTTTATCAAAATATGTTCTGGATGCCAGAAAAATAGACCATGGTTAGAAGTTGATCTAATGCAGAATACCTCTGCTGATGCTATGATAAAACGACTAAATAAATGGTTTGCTAGGTTTGGAAGAGATTCAATTAGCGATCCCGAAGAAGCTATGACACAGTTAACAACCTACAGATTGGGAGAGCATAGTTCCACAGAGAGATCTCCTGCTAAAATTATGTTTGGGAGGCAATTGAAAACAAGTCTGGATTGGATCCGACCAAATGCCGAACACGAAATAGTAAGGGCCAATGATAAACAAAGCCTTCATCATGATTTATATTCAAAGGAAAGAGAATTTGAAATCTCACAACCTATATGGTTAAATAATGAAAATACCAATGGTTGGAGAGAGGGAGTAATTAAAGAAAGAATAGGACTTTATTCTTATATTGTTGAATCTTCCGAGAAAACATTACGGAAGCATGCAGATCAGTTAAGAAATCGTTTAGTTATCCCAAATCATGAAAGTTCTTTGGAAGTTACAGAAATGGTTGTGCCAGTGAATGAAGCAAATACAAACACAAATACAAACCACATTACGTTGTTCATCAAGAAACCGTAAACCTACAAGAGGTTTATTGAAGAAATTTAATTTTAAAATGTTTGAAGGAAATGTAATAAATTAAAAAATATTATTTATAGATATTATATAAAAAAATAGAATAGAATATTCGAAAATAAATTAATATAAATTTGATGTTAAAAATAAATTGAAATTAAATTAGTAGTCGTATTGTTTATAAATTAGTAGTCGGTATTACTACAATATGGTATTAAAGTTTTCTAAGAATAAATGAATATTACGAGTTCAATTTTATTTAATTTATTTTTTAAAATTGTTTTAAAACTAAAAATATCATGCTTATATAACATGTTACAAACCAAAAATCAATTTACATATTAATAAAATAATTTGTATATAAAAAAATCAATTTTCACAATTTATAAAAAAAAATCAATTTATATAAACATAAAAAAAAAAATAATTTAAAGGTTAGTATTAAATGGTCATATCAACATTCCACCCTTTAAAAAAAACGATCTCCATTCAGGTTTTTCTCGCATGTGAATCTTAACGTGCAGTCAACGTTTCTTAATAGTCATATTGTCATCATTAGTATATTTCATTAACTTTTGCTGTTGAAAGTTTATTTAAAAAAAATATTTTATTATATATATTTTTTTAGTCTTTATTTCATTATAAAATTATAGAATTTTTTTGGGCAAAATTATATTCCTGCTTGGTCTTTGACTAACAAGACTCTGTTCTTGTATTCCTAAATTTTGATCATCATTTCTTCTAAAACTTACAGTAAAAGGTATTGCATTTTCAGTATTTGTTTTCAAATGTGTCGTTTCATCAAGAGGTGTAATAATCGTAGACCTTTTTTTAATTTGGTCTAAATGTCTTCTAATAAATTTGTTTCCTGTATACACTTCAAATATTAAATTCCCATTTTACGTTTACCGTGCCTTTGTTCCAATATTATCCTTGAAGGTTTTATACCAATTTGTCACCATTCATGATATTTCTATTCGACGGTAAACTGCGATTAAATTCATTCACTTTTTCTTCTTGCGGTTTGATTAAATCCCATATGGTTCTTATGGTTCTGTTGAACATCAATTCACTTGTATCTTGTTAGTTGTCGCGTTGTTTGATGTGTTGCGATAATTAAATAAAAACTTTTCTAAAGCTATATCTAAGTCTATTTTATTATTACTTTCCATATTCCTTTTCATGCATATTTTCATGGATCTTAACATTGGCTCACACTGACCATTGAAGTGTTGGTGGTGTAGCGCGGTGAAAATGTGATCAATTCCATGATCATTACAAAATTTTTTGAACAAGCTACTTGTAAAATTCGTACCTTTATCCCTGATTATCATATTGGATATACCAAACTGATTATTTTTAACAATTCTCTAATTGTAGACTCAGTAGTTATATCACTCATCCTTCTAATGATAGGAAACTTGCTAAGTGCGTCAACACATACCAAGAAATTGCTACCTCAAACTGTGCAAAGTCGATGTGCACGCGTTCGAACACTTTTACAGCTGTTTCCCATGGATTTTGTACATTATGAGGATAGTCCGCATATTTATTACACGTATCACAGTTTCTCACCTCCTGACCTATTTCAGCGTTTAGACCAGGCCACCACAAGTAATCTCTCGCCAACAATTTCGTTTTCCCAGCACCAAGATGCCCTTTGTGTAATTCCTGAAATATCTCATTTCTCATATTTTTCGGTATAATGATCCTATTTTCTTAAAAAAGACAATCTTTAATTAAGCTCAGTTCCATTTCCATATTTTTATATATTTTATTCTTTATCTGTTCATGATTCTTTATATTGTTAATTACCTCCATTAATTCGATATCAATACTAGTTTCATGAACTATTCTTTTAAAATTTATTGGTAAGTCTGAAAATTAGTCATCAATTTTTTTATCATCTATCTCTTGTACCATTTCTTCTGTGTTCATTTGGGGTAATCTTGACAAACAATCCGGTACTACATTTCGTTTTCCGGGTCTATGAATTATCATAAAGTCATAAGCTCCCATAGCCAAACTCCATTTTGAAGTCGCATTGATATGGATGAATTATCCTTGAGTCCCTTCGTAAATATATAAACGAGTGGCTTGTGATCTGTGATTATTGTAAATCTCGTACCAATTAAATATTCTTGAAACTTTTTTACCGCGTATATAACAAATAAAGCTTCCCTCTCTATATTAGTGTAATTAAACTCTGATTTTAATAAAGCTCTTGACGCGAAAGCAATAGGTTTCTCTTTGCCATCACATTCAATATGAAATAAGATTGCGCCTAGACCTTTCTTTGAAGCATCAGTTGCAATGCCTATTGGTAGATCCGGATTATAAAAATTTAACGTAGGCGGAGTACTTATCAGTGTTTTTAAGTCGTCGAAGCTTTCTTGATGTGTCCTATCCCATAACCATTTGTCTTTATTAACCATTTTGTATAAGGGATCAGCTATGTCCGCAAAATTACATCAAAATTTTCGATTATAGCTCGCCATCCCCAAAAAAGTTGCCAATTCATCTTTTGTCTTCTGTTTCGGCATGTTAGAAATAGCTTTTATCTTATTTGAATTCGGATGTATACCTTTGTCGTCTATATCGTGCCCCAAGAACCGTAGTTTTTTAAAAAAATATATACTTTTTGCAAAGTTGGGTGTAAGCCCATATTTCGATATCTTTTCGAACACCAATTTTATGTTGTTTAAATGAGCTTCATCGTCGTCCCCGGTAATCAGTAGATCCTCGATATAAAATATTACATCTTTCATATCTCCTAAAATGTTATCCATAGTTTGTTGGAATATTGCGACGAAGTTTTTAAACCAAACGGCAGTCTCGTAAACCTATAATAGCCCTTATGTGTCGATATTGTAAGAAAATCTCTTGATTCTTTGTGTATAGGTATTTGGAAAAACGCGTTTTTAAAATCTATCTTGGTAAATTTCTTACCTTTAGATAATTTTGCGATTAAATTATTAATGCGTGGTATAGGGTACTTGAAATCTTGTAAAGCAGGGTTGATTTTTGAAGTCGGCACAGAGCCGAAGTGAGCCATCGCTCTTATAAACGGGAGTGAGAGGACTAGCCCATCTAACATCTTAAACAGGTTCAATAATTTTATCGTTTATCCACTTTTGAAGTTCTTTTGTTATCAAATCAATTCTAGAATATGGTATACGCCTTGGCTGTATGATTTTCGGTGTGGCATCGTGTTTTAAACGTAATTTAACATAGCTGCGAAGCATTGGTTTTTTGTTAAGTTTAAAATTGCATTACTTAATCAATTCTTGTTTAGTATTATCATAATCATCCTCGACCATATTCACAAATTTATCTGGTATATTCCCAAAAACTGTTATCCAGATCCTTCCTAACAGTGCAATCTGGACTACATAAGCAGTTAAGATTTGACTTTTGTCCTCGAATTTTGCCTTGACTTTGGTAGTTCCTAATACATTTATTGTGTTTCCATCATATCCAGTTAATTTAATATCTGATTTATTTAAGATTTTTACTCCAATCTTTTTCGCGATATGTATCGGTAGGATACTATACTTTGAACCGGTGTCAATCTGCAAAATAGGCATGTCGTTCAAATATCCTGTAACCTTATATGCATCGTTAACTGTGTAATTATTATCGGTATCCATATTGTTTATGTCTAAATTGTATAAATTATATTCTTTTCTTTCTAGTTTGTCATTATCATCTTCTTTTATCTCTTCTATATTTACAGTGTTTACTTTATTTGTATATCGTGATTGATTATTATCGTTGTTATGATATTTACAATTGCATACTTGATTTCTTCCTTGATTTCCAATATTATGATTACGTTATGTCTTTGAATAAATCTTGAATGGTTATAATGTCTGTTATATCTGTAATTATAATCATTATTAAACCTATAATTATTATAGTTATTGTTATTATAACTAGCTCTATTATCAAATCTCGAAGAATTATTGTACGATCCTGGATAGTTTGCTCTGACGTTGTTGTATAATTCGCGTTATAATTCTGATACCTAGGGTTGTAATTATTTCCTTGATATCTAGGGTTGTAATTATTTCCTTGATATCTAGGGTTGTAATTATTTCCTTGATATCTAGGGTTGTAATTATTTCCTTGATAATTATTTCTTTGAAAATCATGGCCTCTTGTTGTCCAAGGTTGTCTGTTATCGTAATTAGATTGTAAATTTTGTCGTTCGTCATGGTCTCCATACAGTGTCTACATGAGCGGGGGGGGGGGGTAGGAACAGTTTGCATCCTAATATCTATAAAGGGGTAGGGGGTAGGGGGTAAGTGGTAGGGGGTAGGTGGTAGGGGGTAGAGGGTAGGGGGTAGGGGGTAGGCATTTTGGGGGGTAGCCTATAATAATCTAGAAAATTTTCCATTACATTTTTAAATTATCTATGGGTAACATTTTGGTATTTTTAGGGGGGTAGATATATATTTTTGAGGGGGGTTTGCATCCAGTGAATATACTGTCATGTAAACGCTGTCTCCATATCTCTCCAATTGTTATTTTTTTTATGTTTTCCTGCCTCTTTGCCTTTCTACATGTTTCACGGTTGTATCATCTTCTGTTTTTTTGTTAGAAATATTTTCAACTTTAGCAATTATATTTTCTTTTATTTCTAACTCTTCAAAATCATCTCTTAAAGTAAGAACTTCTGCTAATGTAATGTTTTCTTTTAAAGTAATTTTCTGCCTAATATTTTTGCTGATTGATGAAATTTTTACTTTTTCAATAACTCTACTATCACTTAGCAAACATTTATTTTTTTAAATGCATAATCTATTTACCCAATTGATGTAACTTTCATTTTTACCTTGTACAGCTGCGTTAAATAATAAGTTGGAACTTGTAGATTTCCTCGGGTGTAATAACCTAAATTTTTCAATCAATATCGATGGATTGATGAAGTCGGTAGGTGAAAATATCGATTTGAGCTTGATATATACCTCATCTGGTAGTCTTCTTGTAAAGGAACCTGCTTTTTCGATGTCCGAGATCTGAGTGTCCTTGAAAATGTCTTCGAATCTACTCGAAAAAGATCGCCATTGCCTGAGTATATTGGAAACTCAATATTTATATTAACATTATTATTGGGAATCTGTTTCATATTTATTTATTTATTTATTTATTTACGATTTCCTCGATTATGTAGCGGAACTGCTACCATAAAGTTTTCTAAGAATAAATGAATGTTACGAGTCCAATTTTATTTTATTTATTTTTTAAAATTTTACCTCTGTTTAAAACTAAAAATATCATGCTTATATAGCATGTTACAAACAAAAAATCAATTTACATATTAATATAATAATTTATGGTGATTTCCATATCAAATCAACCAAGTTTTCAACACAACCCCCTATTTTTCTTAAATTTTGTATACTGGTAGTATATACTATAACTAAGAAAAAAATAAAATTTTACCTTCCAACACTGTTTATCCGATAAGATATGGCCGTTTAAAGCGCGGAAAAATGGTACATTTTTTACAAAATTTACCTCATTTATTTTCAAATATCTTGAGAAATAATTAAGTTAGAAAAATAATTTAAATTTTATTTTGTAGCTTAATAAATGTTCTTTAAAATGACATAAAAATAAATATGATAGACATTTGATTAATATCTAAAACAGGATGTGTCAAACCGTAAATGGCCATAGAAAAAAAAGGTTTTTTTAAAAAAATTTTTTTACTGTAGATAGATATCACACTGCTTTATATTTGTAATCCTAGACTGGGATCAACATGGGTTTAGGAGTTATCACTCTTTATATGGCTAAAATTAAACAAATTTAACATTAATATCATCATATTTTAATTTAATGAATAGTTATGAAATAATGTTAATTTAAAAATTATGTCTAAATGATAGGCCCTTACTTTTTTTATCTTTATCAAAATTTTTGAGAAGTGGCTGGAATAATGAGTTTTGCTTAGCACTTTAGTTAAATTTTGTCTCAAAGTTACTTGACAAAATAATTCTAAACATATTTATAACTTTATTTGCCTCAAATTGCATTACATATAATACAATCAAAAATTTATAATTAAAATATATCATATATTATAATCATCCAAGGAATTTTAATAAATTAAGACTTTTGTTTTCGTCTAGGGGATTAAAAGCTTGGAACTTTGTGTTCCAGAAATTATCTTTGCTCTCAAAAATCTGCTTTCAAGATGACTTTCTATGTTCATATATTCGTTATTGCTCACAAATATATAATATACCCCATAGATATTATTTCTTGCATTGTTAAATAAATCTATTGTTGTCAATATGTGATGTTCATATGGACGTTGCAAGTTTGCTCTTGCTGCTAACCGTTTAGTAACGGCCCCCAAAATGTCGCATGGACTATTACCTTGTGCGGTTTCAAAAACGTCCTCAGCCTTTATCCCAAATCATTTTCATAATTGTAGAGATTAATTAAATCTATCATTTTTATATTGGTTATTGCTCCATCAGAAAAATAATAAATTTTAGCCATTCTATTAAATCTTTCCTCCAAGAATACGATCAATTTTTAAAATAAATAAAATGCACATGCGTTGTGCTTTAAACAATCTGATATAATCAATAAATTTACATGTTTTATGTTGTTCTCACGGTAATAAATTATAAAAGTGTTGATAGTGGCTTGATTATTGGTCTGATTAAATGTGCATGGTTCTGCACTACAAATGCATAGTTTTCTGAAAAGTCTGCAATAACTAAGAATTCGCCAACATTTAAATTGAATTTTAAAAAGTTTCGAATTAATGATTATCGTGAAGCTATAATAAATGAATTGTCTAATTATTCAATTAAATAATCTACAAATTCATCAACGGATTTTGTCAGTGTTTTGAGGGTAGTTCGATCAACTGCTATCCATTGTTTGAATGTTTTATATTCTATAGAATTCTCGTCAAATAATATATTAAGCCTTTCTTTTAATTTTGAATATATGGGGGGAAATTTATTGTTGAATTTCAATTTTGGTAGATTATATTATGCTAAATAAAATATTTAAAATTATTTTGTCCAGTAATTTTAATTTCGAGATAAAATTTAACTAAAGTTTTAAACAGCTCACTATCCCAGCCACCTCTCAAAATTTTTTTATAAAGATAAAAAAAAGTAAAGGCCTATCATTTAGACATAATTTTTAAATTAATATTATTTCATAACTATTCATTAAATTAAAATATGATGATATTAATGTTAAATTTGTTCAATTTTAGCCATATAATGAGTAATAACTCCTAAACCCATGTTGATCCCAGTCTAGGATTATGTACAAATATAAAGCAGTGTGATATCTATCTACAGAAAAAAAATTTTGAAAAAAAAACCTTTTTTTTCTATGGCCATTTCCGGTTTTACACATCCGGTTTTCGATATTAATAAATTGTCCATCATATTTATTTTTATGTCATTTTAAAGAACTTTTATTAAGCTACAAAGTAAAATTTAAATTATTTTTCTAACATAATTATTTCTCGAGATATTTGAAAATAAATGAGGTGCATTTTGTCAAAAATGTACCATTTTTCCACGCTTTAAACGGCCATATCTTAGCGGGTAAACAGTGTTGGAAGGTAAAATTTCATTTTTTTCTTAGTTATAGTATATACTACCAGTATGCAAAATTTAAGAAAAATTGAAGGGGGTCGGGTTAAAAATCGACTTTTTTTTGTTGATTTGATATGGAATTCACCTTATATAAAAAAATCAATTTTCACAATTTATAAAAAAAATTCAATTTATATAAACATAAAAAAAGTCAATTTAAAGGTTAGTATTAATTGGTCATATCAACAGGTATCAATCTATTTTAATTGAATAATATAATATAATATAAGTATAACAATTAGAATATATTTATTTATAATTAAAATCAGCCTTTAATAATAAAAATTTTAAGTTATTATCATTTATACATCCATGTCTTTCATTGAGCACATGTTTAGCTTTACTAAACAAGCGTACCACAGGAGAACTTGATGGCAAAGTTGTGTTATATTTAATAAATATTTTTTTAAAATTAACATAAGTATTAAAAATATTCATTGAATTATCATTTGAATAAAAATAATCATTAATGGAACGAGCATTTTGTGAAGAATTTTTCCCAAAAGATATCTATTTCATCCATACACTGATCCTGCATATTTTCCAAATGGGCAATTAACCTTTCTTTTAACAACAGATTTTGTGGCAGACTAATATAAGGCCACTATAGCTTAAATTTTGGGTGAATTATTGTAGCCAATATGTTATTGTCATCATACAGTGAAGGAAATCTATATTAAGAAATGATAATTAATTTATTATAAATAAGTGTTTATTCATTTTCATATAAATCAGATATCTGCAAAACTTAGCCCAACACATCAATAAATATTTTATTAATTATTGTAAATAATTCTTATTATATGCATATTGTTATGCTCCTCCTCAAATAAATAATAAAAACGTATTTTTAAAAGAAATAATTACATCTAAATGCCTTTTAAGGTGTGAACTACTAATCTTTATAGAAGATATTTTGTTCTCACATAAATATCATTTTGTACTAATCATTGTATAGTTACTTCCATCAGTTTCACATAAAGTAAATTAAGTAAATTATGAAATGGGGAAAAATTCTCATTCTCACTTATATCTGATTCACATCAATAGTAGATGTTTTATCTTTTAAATCTATAATATAGGACATTATTAACACCAATGACATATATATCATTGATTAAACCCTAAATTATTAATTATATAAAATATAATATAATTATATTAATATAACTTGTAGGCTCTAAATCTCGTTCTAGATAAAACTTAGGAAATTGTTGAAATATAAAATATAGTGGAATGTAAATTGATATAAAATATAATGTAGATAGATATTTATTTAAAATATAATATTTTAATTTAATTTTCAAATTTTTTTTTTTATTTATTGCCTTTTAAGTATAAAATTAATTTTTAAAAAGATCGGGATCGAAATTAAAAAAATGATCTCGATCACGATTCTTAATTTAAGTCAGGATCATGAATCTGAGAAAATTGACAAATTTAGATGCGTAATACTTATAAAAAGCATTGTGTTTTTCGTGCATATCCTTTTTTGTTTACTAAGAGAATTTATAGAGCGTTTAGGGTTTTTATTCAAAACTTTCTTGGAAAAATTTTTAATCTTAATTTATCTCCATTCACTTGAAAATTAGCCCAACATCCAAATTAAAGGCGGGGCATCGATTTGTTATACCTTTATATTCATGCCTTATTGCCACCATCTTTCCTTTCTTCCAGCCCAGACGTGTAACCAAGGGAAGGAAGCCTTTGCAAGTATGGTATTAGTATTTCTTAAGCTAATAAAAAATTTCCTTACATACCCCCCCCCCCCCACATCTCCCTCTCTCCCAAGAATGTATACAATATATCCTTAATGAAAGAAAAATTAGTGAAAGCGAATATATTTTTAAAATAACGACTATGCAGCATCTACATGAGCTGGGTTAGGAACAGTTTACTTTCAATTTTTTTGAAAGGAATAGGGGGTAAGCATTTAAGGGGAGGGGGTAGGTTAGAAGTAGGCTAAATTTATTGGGAAATTTTTTAATTAAATAGGGTAAATATATTGCTATAAAATATTATTTCATATTTTTATTATAGATTTATTTTAATAATATAGAATTTCTAAATGACCAAATTTATCCATTGTACACAAATCCTATTTATGGATAATTTTATGCTATCTTTTCAAAAGTAATTAAAGGACTAGACATTCCATCAGCAAGCTCATATTCATACCCAGCAATATACTATAATAATGCATTTCATTCATTGTAAATAAGGGGGTTTTGAATTATTCATGTTCTAAATAATAATTCTTTTACATTTACTTTAATAGAGTATTGATAAATTTAAAATATATGAAGGGAGTTCCATTATAATTAAAAACGCGTAATTCAAAATGTTGGATATTGTTGACGAAGGCGGCGAAATTTTTTTAAGGTGATAGTTATGGGTTTTTGAGGGGGGGGGGTTTAGATCCTGTGAATATTCTATCATGTAGACCCCACGACTATGAAATGTAAGTGAAAATAAAAAGGCATTTTTATAAATATATAAGTCAAACCACAAAATTTATAGAAATATACTATAGCCAAAGGTCCAAAATAAGTGGACCTAAAGTCCCTCAATAAAATTTATTGCTGAAACCCAGTCTAATAGTGCCTCCTCCCCATAGGATTGATACGCCTATGTTTCTGCGTATTAAACAATTCGCTAATATCGAGCTTAATCTTCCATATAAATAATTCGCTATATAGTCGTGTTCCAATATTTTCTTACGGGAGAGTGGGGATTCAGGTAAAGTAATTGGGTATATATTTTATTGGGGATCTTTAGGTTGACCTATTATAAACCTTTGTAATTTATATTTTTATAAAAATAATTTTGGTGTTACCTTTTTTTATGATAAAGTTTTTTTCTAAAAAATTTGAATAATATCGTTATTTTAAAAAATTAACTTTAACCATTGTTTATATTAATATATTGTATGCATTTTAAGGAGAAAGAGGGGCGGAATATGAGAAGGGAAAGTTTTATAAGCTTAAATTAAAATGATATCTAAGAGAACAGACAAATATTCATTGGAGGGGAAAATTTTTTTCTTTCCCAACTTGATTACATACGCGTATAATTTGCTGAATCAGACTCTTATGATATACCAAAACAATGTATCGATTGGTGAAATTTTTTCTAATATTATTCACAAAAATATTTTTGATTTCATTGTCGTTCTTTGTGGCATATGTTAAATTTTCGTGCATAAAATTCAAAAATAAGATCGCCATCCCAATAGTTGGAGATTGTGAACTTATTTCGCATGTTATTTTATAGAAGGGACATAAGAATATTTATATATCTGTTGATAGTCGGCTTCTTTATTAATGACAAACATATTCTTTCCTAAAGATGATTAGCTCAATAATTGCGTCGATATTCTGTATTAAATAAATATATTATAATGTACACAATGATATAAAATTATATACTTTTTAAAAATAATAACTTATTTACAGCAGCTATCATTAGATATGTGCTATTTCAGCGTGTAGCCACGTCTAAAGGAATTTTGGTACCTCCACTTATTTTGATATAATCTTCCATTAATTTTGGTGAGGTATGAAGCATGTTGACTAGGATATGAATTACTCCAATTTATTTGACAAACACCCTAGTCCTTCTTGTACTACTTAATTTATTACGTGGGCTAGACAACGATGGTTGTACAAATCTGTTTTATATAAAAGTTTGAACTCCTCTTTTATAATATTAACACCACTAACAACATATTTAGAGCATTGTCATTAGTAATTGCTAACATCTTTGCCGTAATTTCAAATAACAATTAATTAGCAAATCTGAAATTTGCTATCCAGTATGGGGATGTGGGAAAGAAACAATGGTTAGCAATTTATTGGTTAATTCCATTCACTACTGATTGTTACATATTCGTAACAAAATTATTTATTTATTATTGTGTTAAAAGTTAATATACTTGTCTATTTAAATAATGTCAGTTTAAGGCGATCGTGTGATATATTAAATTAAACTTTGAAATTATATAAATCGAACATATTAAACGTTATTTTATATGATATTTATATACATATTATTTGAGAGAAAAACAGATGATTATTAAATTTTTATATCAATAGTTAATAATAAAAGACTTTATTCACATTCTTATATACTACTACTGACTACTAGCGAGTCCATAACAATTCTCTGGACAAGACCTCCCCCGTTTGTCAATACTGATGTAATGAATAGTTACAGCGCAGTAGGTTATGGAGTCAGGACTAGACCATCAATCTGTAGTGACTGCTATTTTGTTTATATAATTTAATTTTTTAATGATTATTTATTTTGCTGATTCATATACTGTTTCTAGTTTTTTTTTCATCTTTTGCCTGGTCCAAATTTTAGATCATTTATTACAATAATGTATCATTTCCTTGAAACTGTTGTGTACTATTGCTCTAAAGTAAATGTTTGTTAATATGAGATATTTTAAAATAAGCAGATTTAATTTTAAATTTTCGTAAATTAATGGTTTTCTTATTCCCGGTATCATATCAGGGGTTGTAACAAAAGATGTTTCTGATATCAAATTGGAATGAGATGACCCCAAGTGTCTTTTTAAATTAGCTAAAATTTAGCAAAAATATATTTATAGGAATAAAATATTACTTGTGAAAGTTGTACTTATGTACTTTTTTGAACAATGAATACATTTTTTATGCATCTTGGTGGGAGTTTCAACAAAACTCCCCTTTATATCTAATGATGTAGTGGAATGGTTAAAGGATGATTCTGAATATTGTGTTGACTGTAATTGTGATATTAAATCTAATCCAAACTGGCTTGCATCTTCCATATCACTCAGGGTAGGTCTCATAGGCGTAGCGAGGGGGGGAGGCAAGGGGAAATTCCCCCCTTCAGAAATTAATCTTTTTTTGTGAATATCATTTTAAGCTAATAAAAAAATATCTCCCTTAGTCCTCCCCCCACTCCCTGACCCCCAAAAATGATGCATATATTTTAAACAATAATTTGAAAGAAAGAATGTAAAAGTTGATATTTTTTTATAAAACTATTCATCATAATTTATACATTTTTGGAAAAAAGTGAACCAAAAATGTTTTTTAAGAAATGGAATATAAGCCAAAGACAGCGTCTATATTAACGGGGGGGGGGGGGTAGGAGCAGTTTGCATCCTTTTGGGGGGGGGGGTATCTATTAAATTTTGAGATCAAAAATTTATTACTGTAAAAATTAATACTTTTATTTTAGACTTATTATAATACAATTCATCAACCAAATCTATACCTACAAAAATACGAATCGAATAATGGAATTATTCGTATTCGTTTAAATCGAATAATTTATTATTCGTATTCGTTTAAATCGAATAATTTATTATTCGTATTCGTTTAAATCGAATAATTTATTATTCGTATTCGTATGAATAATAAAATGATTATTCGATTCGATTCGAAAATTTTATTTACCATGAATTAAAAAAGATCTATTATAAAATTTATTTTGTAAAATTTAACTAAGGATAAAGACAAACAAATTTTATTAGTGAGACAAAATAGAAGCATACATATATAATATATTTATATACAATGTGGAAAAATCAATATAATATTAATATCTATAATGTAGAAGATAAATCTGACAACAGCCAATTTTTCAAACATAGAGTTTTTCGGATTGTTTTCTCCTTTAACGACATTCTTTGTAACCATATGAGCTCCAACAGAAAAGAGTCGCTCACATGGGGTTGAAGATCCGTGTATCGACAATATGTCCCTCGTCATTTTAGATAACACGGGAAAACGGTCTCCATGTAGTTTCCACCATTCTAGTGGGTTTTTATTTGAAATTATTCTCACTTCTTTCAAATATGTGTCAATTTCAGAAATTGGCATAACATTCTGTTTAAAAATGACATCCATATTTGATTGTATTAAAGGTTTACTTTTTGATACATCATATTTAATTTTATATTCATCAAACATTTTCTCAAAATTATTAAATATAGTTGTAACGTTTATATTATGAGATATAGGTAGGCACTCAAAAAATTCCAGTTTAAGTCTTGGATCTAATATTGCAGATATAATTGTTTGGAAATCTGTTTGATACTATTTTTTGTTGCGCATTAATTACGTTTATAAGCGTATTATCAAAGAGTAGGTGCTCAATTAATGATATATAAAAGGGGATGACCAGATTAAGTGTAGGATATGTTTCTCCTGATATGGCAACAGTAAAATCATAAAATGTTTTTAAGTTTAAATGTATTCTTTCTAAGGCGATCCATTCATCCTATATTAAAAAATAAAAATTAGATTTAAATATAAATAAATACTTCACTAAGTCGTTTCTCTTGAATAATAGATATATCATAACTATTAAATCTATAGCTTTTCTCATTTGTATTGCTCGTTCTATCATAGAATATGAGCTGTTCCATCTGATAGGTGTATCTAATTTTAACTTCAAATATGTAATAGATGGAATTTGTGAATTACAAAATTCTTTCATCATAGTAGTTTTCTTATAAGAATTTCGAATGCTTTTTATAGTGCCTCTTAATTTTATTAATTGCTCATCAATTTGTTTTATTATTTCTTGAACAACAAGATTTAAAACATGTGCAAAACAGCGAATATGTGCAATTTTGATCTTGGATTTTTAATTTTAAGGGTATTTATAAAGGTAGTGTTTGATGGGGCATTGTCGCATGTAATAGCCGTTGACTTTATATCTTATGCTATAATTGTTAATGATTCTATAAAATGTCTTATATATGTTTTCCCCAGAATGGGAATTTGTAAAAGGAACAATGTCTAATAATATAGATTTTAGTACCCATTCATCAACAATGTAATGGCAGGTTAATCCCAAGAATGGGACATTTGTTGGACTTGACCAAATATCTATTGTAAAATTTATTTGTGTATTAGATTTGTTTATTATCAATTTAATTTTTTGGAATTCATTATCAAAAGATTCATTAATGTATTGTTTTAATGTAGGAATTGAACATATTTTAATGCTAGGATTTAATGCTTTAACAAAACCTTTAAATTCATTTGTTGCAAGAATTTTAAATGGGATATTAGATTTGATCAAAAATTTTAATAAATGGTGTTTGATATCATTATTGTTGTGCATATGATTTTTATTTATATCATTATCAAAATATGATTCAATAAATTTATTATTATAAGTTTTTTGATGGAATCGTTTGTAATGATTAATCAAAGCTGAAGTAGTTTTTTTTACACTTAATTTCAACCCGACAAATCTTACATCTTGCAGTTTCTGTTGATGCTTGGTAAATATAATGTTTCCAAATATCTGCATTTTTCCGTCCTCCCGAGCCTGACTGTATAAAATTTGAGGTGGATGATGAATATTGGCTTTGTTCACCAATGCTTTCTGATTCAGAAATATCTATTATACCAATAGGTTGAATATCTATTTAATAAATTAAATATTATTATAATATTTATAGCATAGCCAGCCAACCCAATATGGCAATCAATAAGTTAGTCAGTAATATATATATATGTCAAAATCATCAGATCCTATAATCATCATACCAGAATTTTCTTATAAAATATTTTTTACAAACTGCTCATACAATTGATAAATTATCCAAAAATGTAGATGAGATGATAGCTTATAAAAAATTTATCACAAAATTATAATATATATTTTAGTGAATTTGGATATAAATGAAAAATAAAGTTTTAAGTTTAAAAATACTATTATGTACTTATATTAAATTTTATATAGATTTACTTATAAAATATTTTTTACAAAAATGATTTGGATTTATAGGTTTTAATTCCAAACACTGTTCATAAAATTTAATTATATTGGGAAAAGAATCAAGAATATAATTTTATAAAGATAATATTAATTTTTGTGAATTTTGATTCATAGTAGAATAATGAAAGTTTTAGTTTATTTGATTTGGGCAATAAGAAATTCCTACTGAGATTCAATGATGATCTTTAATCCCAAACACTACTTTGTTGTTATTAACATAAACTAAAATAATATATAAGTCAAAGTAATATTCTTTTTAATGTGGGGAAATAATAAATTGTCAAAAAGATATGCAACTTAAATAAGTACGAAAAACTCACATTAGCAATATTTTACAAATAAAGTGGTAAAAACTTTAGGCAAAAAGTCAAATTTATGATTTCTCCATCATCAAATGAAAGAGAAATATCAGGTTTGCCCGTCATTCTTGATGTGTTGGGATTAACAGTTTATTATAATTGTATATGTTATGTGATATATAAATTACCTTCTTCGTCCATCTCTATCATAAAAGAAATTTCTAAAGTAATGGTCTATTATGAGATAAATTAAAATGGAGTTTCAAAATTTGGCGCAATTTTCATTATTCCACTAGGAGATTTTATTAAATTGAAATAATTTCAAATAATTCCTAATAATAATATATGATTTATATATGATTATTTTCCAATATATATTAATACTATAAATTATTTTAGACGAATAATCTCGAATAATTCGATCGAATAATAGATAAAAAATTATTCGACGAATAATATATTTTCCTTATTCGAATTCGATTCGAATAATTGTGTTATTCGTATTCGTAAAATACGAATCGAATCGAATATCGAATAACAAATAATTCGTTTTAGGTATAACCAAATCTATATATTGCAAACAATCATAGACATTATTTTCCAGATAAAACTTACTGCTATCCTTATAAATGTAATTTTAAAGGTTTAGACATTTTTTGCAAGCACATAATGCTATAATAATGAATTCATTGTAAATGATGGGGGTTTTAATAATTTATTATCTAAAAAATAACTCCTTTATATTCATAAAATGTTGATAGTTGGTCGTAGAGATAAAATAATCTGTTATTTTTTTAAATTTTCTGATTGAGTATCATTATAATTAAAAAGGTGTAATGAAAAATAGTAAAACATCCCCGCCGAAGGCGGCGAGAATTTTTAGGGGGGTAGGCATAGGTTTTTTAAGGGGGTGTGCATCCTGTGAAAATCCTGTCATGTAGACGCTGGCCAAAGATAAGTCTTAAGACAAAAGTGAAATTATTTATAATTATTAATAATGGATCCATAAAATTACTAAATAATATAATATATCTAATATAATTTTTTATAAAGTGAGAAATTTTAAATTATTTATCTTAATAAAAGTAAAATATAATTATAAAACTATTGATAAAATTAAATCATAAATTAAATAAAAAAAATTAAAGCACAATACAAAGAGTGGAATATTATATATCGTAAATTTACAGTATATCTAATTTTATCATATGACAATCAAGTAATCCAATATAGCGAAATATATATTTTACAGAGAACTATAAAATATTAATAAGGACATCAGAAAATATCTTTTAAAGACATTGTGGGATGAATAATATGAAGATTAATTTTTAATATCATTTTTTATTTAAAATAAATAGATGGCGTTAAAAAATTGAATGCATATTGTTGCTATATTTATTATCAAGAGCATTGATTAGTAAAATTTGTTAAAATTTTAACTGTAATCAGAGTTGTTAACGGATCGAATCAAAAGATCGCCGATCCTGGATTCGATCTTAAATTTGTCAATTTTCTTTCCTGACCTTAAATTGTGGATCGTGATCGAGATCATTTTTTTAAATATTCATCCTTTTAAAAATTATTTTTTTACTTAAAAAGTAATAAATAAAATAAAAATTTTGAAAATTAAATTAAAATATTATTTTAAAAAAATATCTATCTACATCTTATTTTATCAACCATTATTCCACGAGATTTTATATTTCAACAATTTATCAAATTTTTTGTACGAACAAGTTATATTTATTTATTTATTATTTTATAATATAAATAAATTTTAGGTTTTAATAAAGTCCTCCATTATAGATTTAGAAGATGATACATCTACTTCTATTGATGTTACAGCAGATCTAAGTGAGAATGAGAATCTTCTACCATTTCATAATTTACGTAAGTATTTTATTTTATGTAAAACGGATGGAAATAACCATACAATAATCCAGTGGCGTCGCTAGGGGGGGGGGGTGAAAGGGCTCCAGCCCCCTGAAAATTTTGAATAGCCCCCTGAAGCAAAAACTTTTTTTAATGGCTCCTTAATATCCCCTTGAACTAAAAATAATTTTTTTTGATTGCCCACTGAATAATTCATTTATAATTCTATTGAGTAATATATAGATTTAATTTTATAATTTAAAAATTAATAAGTCTATCTAAATTATTGAATACTATTTATTTATTAGATTAGATTAATACTTATAAATTATATTTTCATATGTCAGCTTGCAATCAAATTCTGTGCTAAAAATATAATATTAATATCACTCACTAAATATTAATTTAGCATTAACAGTTGAAGCTTTATTGACTTTTATTATTTAAATTATTATATAACCCTAATTAAATAAATATTAATTGAAAATTAACAAATTTAATTTTAATTAGCAGAGTTCAAAATCACTAATCAACTATATTATTGATATTTAAATTTAATTACCATGCCTCTTCTTAAAATTATTTTCAAGGTCCAAATCCAAATAAGTATAAGAGATTTATTTATAAAAAGTAAGTAAACATATAGTTTATAATACTCTATTAGATATAATTGATTATAAAATATTAGGTTAAATAACACTTTACAAACGTATTTGACAGTTATATAATATATTAGAGTTAATATTTTAATAAATTTTACTAATAAACTTTTGATTATAAATATAAGGGGTTTGACTAAATACTGTCTTGCTAAACTGTCTAAACTGTCTTGCTAAAAAGCAATTAATCATAATCAATCATAATTTGATGATATAATATCTTTTAAAAAAAAATTTTCAAAAACATTTTTTTTATTTTACATAAATCAATTTTTAATTAATTAAAAAATTGATATTAAATATCAAATAATTTAAAATTCTATTTTTACTTAATATTATTGGAAAAAAAATATATTTACTAGCTTATTACAATTTATATTTTATTTTTCAATTACAAAATTTAACAGATTTATATCCATAAATATGTAAATATATTCTTAGGAAACCAGAATAAATATTGGATAGCGCTTTTTTGTATTTGAGTGTAAATACATGTGAAAAACCTAAAAAAAATTTAAAAAATAGAGGTTTCTTTGAGATTTAATTAATGAGTAGGTTTAGAAGCGAAAAATAGTAGAAAGTTTGTAATGAACATATTGCAGGCGTTATTGATCAAAATCTCTTCATTTTTTGTTTATACGTGTATATTTAGGTGTTAAACATAATCCTAAAAAATATTTTGAAAATATTATGATTTGACCGAATGCCGGGCTTAAAACCGACCAATTACTAAATATTCGATCGACCAAATTTGGTGTTAATATTATTTGGAAAATAATCATTTTTGGTTTATTTATCTATAAATACGTGCAAATCATTATCCCAAAAAATATTTTAAAAATATCGTGATTTGACAGAAAACCGATATGAAACCGGCCCAATGACTAAATACTGTCTTGCTGGCGTTATACATGGAAAATTCTTTATTTTTGGTTTATACGTGAACAATAACGTGTTAAGCATTATCCTAATTAATTTTTTGAAAATATTATGATTTGACCGAATGCCGAGCTTAAAACCGACCAATTACTAAATATTCGATCTACCAAATTTGGTAGTAATATTATTTGGAAAATTCATTTTTGGTTAATTTGAAACCGAAATACTGCGTTGCTGGCGCTCTCCATGTAGAATTCTTCATTTTTGGTTTATAAGTTAACAATAAGGTTAAGCATTATCCTAAATTATTTTTTGAAAATATTAAGATATGACCGAATACCGAGCTCAGATAATCTTAATTATAATAAATTTTTTATCTCCAAAAAAAAATAATTTCTATAAAAAATCATCCCTCCCCTCACCTCCATCGAAAATCTCGGGTTCCTGTTATTTTTTTATTTCATAGAAATTAAAAATACAAAATTATAATTTTTTAAAAAAATAATTTTTTAAAAAATAATTTGGCATATTCCTAAAATAAATAAAAATTAATGTGCATAAAAAAATAAGAAACAAATAAATAAATAATTTTAAATATTTTCCGTTAAAATTTATTATTATTATATAATTATAAATATTCTTTTTGTGATAAAATGCCTGATTTCCTGCCCTATATGAATCGGTAAGTTCTATAAAATTATAAATATTAAATTTTTTTTATATTAGATAAATTGAGAAGCCATCTCCTGAGGTGGCTCTCGAAATTCTTAAAGAGATAAAAAGTGAAGATATTGTGCCTATGATGTATCATTCTTCAAATGGATTAGTCGGGTATGTTGATGTAATTACTAAGCATATATTAGAGAGAATTCAACCAACAATATTGTTGAAGTAAATATAAATATATATATATATATTACAAAAACAATCAGAGACTTTTAACCTTGGCCCCGGGTATATGTAGCAGGCCATGTTTTAATTTTTTAAAATATAAAAAAAACAATGGCCGTACCGAAAAATTTTGTAAAATAAAAATTCTACCCGGGTTGGTATTTTTTTTAAAAAATTCGGCCAGGCCGTTTAAAAGGAAAATCTGCTTTTATATGAATATTGATTAGATAATATGAACTATATTAAACTTTTATTTGAATCATTTTTAATTGTTTAAAAAATAATGAATATTTTTTTAAAAACAAACTATATTATTAAGATTTTCACCATGGAAAACGATTGGGGATGGAAATTGCCAATATCGTGCTGTGTCATTAGCAATTTTCGGTGAAGAAACGTACCATATTTATTTACGTATTATAGCCGCAATCGAGGTCATACTCAATAGAGACTTTTATGATTTACAAAATGTTAATTATATTGTACCAGTTTCCATGAGAGAACGTATTTTATTTTATTCTTATAATCATACTTTAAATAACATACATAAAATAGGGGATTGGTCGGGCATGATTATTATTTTTGTTTAAAGTGGTGCTTTAAATACGCCTATTAAATCTTTTTGTCCCCTTTTATCATTTAATTTATTAAGCCCAAGTCCTTATACCCTTGATATACATGGTCGGGATGTAAGCAGATGTTCTGATATAAAAATTAACATAATGTGGACATCTTGTAGTATACCCGATGATATTTTAAATATTTCTATAAATCATTTTATTTATTTACAAAAGCTTAATTTCAACCCACATGATAAAATAGTTAATATTGACAGTTCATTTGATACTATATCTATTAATGAATCCCATGATTTTATAACTATTACGGATAATGTTAAAAAATCGAATTTAAATTATATAAACTCTTCCCCAATTAATGATATCAGCGGTAATTTTGATAAAAAATCTATTAAAGAATCGCCTAAATTTATAACTATAAAATCAAATTTAAATCATTCGGTCAAATCATAATATTTTCAAAAAATTAATTAGGATAATGCTTAACACGTTATTGTTCACGTATAAACCAAAAATGAAGAGATTTTCTATGTATAACGCCAGCAAGACAGTATTTCGGTTTCAAATCGGTTATCGGTCACATCGCGATATTTTTAAAATATTTTTTGGGATAATGATTTGCACGTATAGATAAATTAACCAAAAATGAACATTTTCCAAATAATATTAACACCAAATTTGGTAGATCGAATATTTAGTAATTGGTCGGGTTTAAGCTCGGCATTCGGTCAAATCATAATATTTTCAAAATATTTTTTAGGATAATGTTTAACACCTAAATATACACGTATAAACCAAAAATGAAGAGATTTTCTATGTATAACGCCAGCAAGACAGTATTTCGGTTTCAAATCGGTTATCGGTCAAATCGCGATATTTTTAAAATATTTTTTGGGATAATGATTTGCACGTATTTATAGATAAATTAACCAAAAATGAACATTTTCCAAATAATATTAACACCAAATTTGGTATATACACGTATAAACCAAAATGAAGAGATTTTCATATATAACGCCAGCAAGACAGTATTTCGGTTTCAAATCGGTTATCGGTCAAATCGCGATATTTTTAAAATATTTTTTGGGATAATGATTTGCACGTATTTATAGATAAATTAACCAAAAATGAACATTTTCCAAATAATATTAACACCAAATTTGGTCGATCGAATATTTAGTAAGTGGTCGGTTTTGAGCTCGCCATTCGGTCAAATCATAATATTTTCAAAATATTTTTTAGGATAATGTTTAACACCTAAATATACACGTATAAACCAAAAATGAATAGATTTTGATCAATAACGCCAGCAATATGTTCCTTACAAACTTTCTACTATTTTTCGATTCTAAACCTACTCATTAATTAAATGTCAAAGAAACCTCTATTTTTTAAATTTTTTTTAGGTTTTTCACATGTATTTACACCCAAATACAAAAAAGCGCTATCCAATATTTATTCTGGTTTCCTAAAAATATATTTTCATATTTATGTATTTAACGCCCTCTTATGGATATAAATTTGTTAAATTTTGTAATTGAAAAATAAAATATAAGTTGTAATAAGCTAGTAAATATATTTTTTTTCCAATAATATTTTAAGTAAAAATAGAATTTTAAATTATTTGATTTTTAATATCAATTTTTTAATTAATTAAAAATTGATATATGTAAAATAAAAAAAATGTTTTTGAAAAATTTTTTTTAAAAGATATTATATCATCAAATTATGATTGATTATGATTAATTGCTTTTTAGCAAGACAGTTTAGCAAGGCAATTTAGCAAGACAGTATTTAGTCATACCCCAAAAAAATTTATTAAAAAAATCATATAACACAAAAAATAAAAAAAAATTAGCGATCAATATATCAAGAAAAAATTTATTTAATGATTAATGAGAATTTTGATTGATTAATTCCTTTCTTTACGAGAAAAATATTAAAATAACATTACATTATAATATATTAAAAAATTGGAAATTTTAAGAACTTTTCATATTAATTTTGTAATAATTTGCGGTCTTATTTTAATTATATAAATTTTTAAATTAAGTTTTTGATTAAATTATATTTCGTTATGATTTTATATGAATACAATTTTTAAAAAATGGAATTTTTGAATTTTTAAGTTTTTTTTTAAAAACTAAATTGATAGTAAGTATATAGATATTGTAAGTACTGGACTACGAAGTAATTAACAAATATAAATTAAATGATCAATTTTATTTTAATATTTTTTTGTCGAACATTCAAAGGGAAAAGGCCAACATTTTTAACGTATTTTAAATATTTTTATATCATTGAACTCAGAATTAAATTTCCTATCTAAAAATGCTTAGAAATATTTTTTTACGTTTTCGGTTCGAAATATATTTTTTTTTGTCTCGAAAACATACATAGGGAAAAGGCTAACATTTTAAACGTCATTTCAAATATATTTATATCATTGAACTCAGAATTAAATTTCCTATCTATATATGCTTAGATGTATTTTTTTACGTTTTCGGTTCGAAAAATATTTTCTTTGTAGCGAAAACATTCAAAAGGAAAAGGCTAACATTTTAAACGTAATTTTAAATATTTTTATATCATTGTACTCAGAATTAAAATCTCTATCCAAAAATGCTTAGATGTATTTTTTACGTTTTCGGTTCGAATAATATTTTTTTTGTAGCGAAAACATTCAGATGGAAAAGGCTAACATTTTTAACGTAATTCAAATATATTTATATCATTGAACTCAGAATTAAATTCCCTATCTAAATATGATTAGATGTATTTTTTTACGTTTTCGGTTCTTTTTCTCTGAATGTTTTCGCGACAAAAGAAATATTTTTTGCACCGAAATCGTAAAAAAAAAGCATTTTTGGATAGAGAATTTAATTCTGAGTTTAATTATATAAAAATACTTAAAATTACGTTTAAATTGTTAGCCTTTTCCCTTTGTGTGTTTTCGCGACAAAAAAAATAATTTTCAAAATTTACCATTAAATTTATATTTGTTAATTACTTCGTAATACTATCAATTTAGTTTTGAAAAAAAAACTTAAAAATTCAAAAATTCAATTTTTTAAAAAATTGTATTCATAACGAAATATAATTTAATCAAAAACTTATTTTCAAAATTAATATAATTAAATTAAATTTAAACCACAAATTATTACAAAGAATTAAAAAATTGAAAGATCTTAAAATTTCAAATTTTTTAATATATTATAATGTAATGTTTTTTTTTAAAAAAATTGTAATATTTTCTCCTGAAGAGAGCAATAAATCAATCAAAATTCTCATTAATCACTTTCTTTGTTATTTTTTATTTTCAATATTATTTTTTAGCTTTTCGTATCATGCATACAGCCTTTCGACTTATAGACCTTGCGTTTTTTAAATTTTGGGAAAAGATTTTTTCTCATTTTCCAAAGAAATTTCGCTATCTTCAACAATCTCACTCATTTTTAATAACTAGATTTATAATGCATATTTTAAAATATAAATTTAAATTTCAAAATTAAATTAAATTAAATAAAAGGATTAAAATTTTAGATTTAATAAAAAATATATTTTAATAATTTTTAGATGTATTTATTATGTAAAATTAAAAGTAGCGAGCTACCGCTATCGCTATTTTCTAAAAAAAGTAGCCAGCTAAAGCTACCGCTACTGAAAAAATTAGCGCGCTATAGTAGCATGCTATTTTAACAACACTGCTATACTAACCCCGACTATTGTCAAGTTCAGTTAGGCTCAAAAAATTGATTTAGTCGACTATATTAATCGATTAAGCATGTAGACTAAATGGGTCGACTATGCTGACTAAATTAGTTGTTTTGGTCGACTATATTAATTGTTTTAGTCGACTATATTAGTCATTTTAGTCGACTTATATTAGTAATTTAAGTCGATTAAATTAGTCGTTTTAGTCGACTAAATTAGTCGTTTTAGTCGACTAAATTAGTCGTTTTAGTCGACTATATAAGTCGTTTTAATCGACTATATTAGTCGTTTTAGTCGACTATATTAGTCGTTTTAGTCGACTAATAGACTAATTTAGTGGCTAAAGTTTTTAGTCGATTTCCATGACTATGACTATTAGTCATAGTCGAAAGAACTCGACTAATTAACAACACTAAAAAAAATTCTGATTCATCCCTCATCAAATTAAGGAGAATATCTTATTCCCCGTTATTCTTGACGGGCTTTCTGCTCGTTATGTATAATGTGTTTTTTATGTGATATCGATTGAAAAAATCAAGAAAAATCTAATTTACCATCCTTGACAGGCCAAATGATTAAAATGAAAGATAAAATAACCAAGTCCTACATAATGGAACGATTCAACGTTATCTAGTTTATATCTAGAAGAATATAGACATTCACTGTTTAATGAAGAGAGAAAATTTATATTGAAAGCATGTGAGAAATATATGATATTTCATATAAGCTTAATCTAATTTTAGCTAAATTATTTGACCCAGGGTTGTGCATTTGACCGGCCAAATAAGATTCGGTCAATTGGCCGTTATTTGATCGGTCAAATATGGTCAAATTCAAATAAATGGTTTTTAAGACAATATTAATGCTGTTTTATATATAATAGTAAAAAATGTATATGTATATTAAATTATTTTCTAAATTCTATAATGAATGTTTCGCTCTTTATGGCAGAGCCTTGTTCTAATTTATATTCAATCTTATCATTTTCTTTAACATTTTTTAATCAATCTTAGGTTATGATATACTCCTGCCAATTTTCAGGTTGTCGAGATCTTCAATCGAATTTCTTAGACACTTCTCTTAATATTCAATATGAACAAAGCCCATTCCAACAACTTGAGCCCGAAATCTGATTGTTTTTTATGAAAGTTACTGTTTCCACATATTTTGGCTATTAAATACTCCGCTTTTACTACTGAAATTTATGATTTTACTTAAAATATTTTGATGATCATCTCTTTATGAAACGACTAATTTTTGTATTATGTCATATGCTTCATCAAACTAAAGTAAGATGCTCCCTTTATATTGGGAATCCAATAAATAATCAGCAGTGCAGTGAGAGCACATGTATTTGGATTGTTTTCTTTTTCAAACTTATTTTTAATTTTTTTTCTTTAGGTTGGTAAATTATAAAATCATGGACATGATTGCATTATGTGTTTTCTAAATTAAGCATCTTGTTTTTTACGTAAGCCAAGGTCAATAATGTAAAATTTTAGTATTTCAGACTGAATATGTCCATAGAACATAATGTTTTGGCCAACAAATGTAGTGGTTGAGAGAATTTAGAGCATAAAATAAATAGTATAAATAATTTAACTACTAATACTTTATTAATTAATATAAATATTAAATAATTAAAATAAGAAATTAAAATTAAAAATTATGTTCGAAAAATCATAATCCTTCTTTTTTTTAAGTAAAATATTCCCGATTATATATACTTTCTTTTCCTATTCATTTACATCGTCTTTATTCAAAAATCTAATAATTCGTTACGTTTTTCTGTTTAATAATCGATTTGAATATTACTTCTTTTTCCTCTATTTTATTTCAAAGTAATTTACATATTACAACACCCTTACACTTAGATTAGGCCCCACATCCTGCGAAATACCAATATTCGAGCATGTATCAAATTGCTGTTTTATTTCCTTTGCTCACTTACATCACCGATAGATTCTGTTTCTTGTCTTAGTCTGTTATTGATGAGCTCTTAGCACTGACAACTTGATTAACTAAACGATACACGATTGCTAGTCAACGATTATCGATACTACGTCTCAAATTCTCCTGATAAATTAATTTGGTCTTTTGCTCGTTTCTAACGTTCTCTTGTAACTAATGATCATTGCTTTATATCGGTCAACGATGTGCGATGCTTGATCTACGATTAACGATTGTTTTCCCGAATTCTTGTTTTTAAGATCATCGATTTTGTATCCTATACTAAAGTTTTGATAAGCAATTGGCGATAATTGGTCAACGATTAACAATTGCATCCTGGTCTTGACCACTTGTTCTATCTAGTCGCTTGTCACTTTATCAACTTCGTCTTAAGATCTCTTATACGATAAATATTTCTTTTATCTTTTGATCTCAAATAAAAATTCGATCTCTACGTGAGCTCAATTGCGACATAAAATTTCTAATGACGAAAAGCTGTTTCTCTTTATGAAGATTTTTGGTTAATCCACAACCTATTATTATATAAAACGATTACTTGTACCTATAAAGATCTCTTGTGACGAATTCTTTATAGCTAAATGACTAATTATATTCTTTTCTGAATTACGACCATTAATATTGATACCATTGATTTATTGCTCTCATTCTTTGTATTAATGTCGATAGTAATTTCATACATCTCCTTCCCCCTTTATTTAGAATTTCTTTTCAGTTAATTAGACTGAATTGTTGTAATTGCCCTGTCGCCTCCTATCTCCAACACCATTGTCATAGTTGGTAGAATTTAGGATTGGGAGATTAGAACCATTGTCAAATTTTAGTATTTTAAGTAGACTGAATATGTCCATAGAACATAATGTTTCGGCCAACAAATGTAGTGGTTGAGAGAATTTAGATCATAAAATAAATAGTATAAATAAACTACTAATACTTTATTAATTAATATAAATACTAATTTCATAATCATAATTAAAATAATAATTTAAAATAATATAAAAAAATTAAAATTAAAAATTAAGTTCGTAAAATCATAATCCTTCTTTTTTTAAGTAAAATATTCCCGATTATATATACTTTCTTTTCATATTCATTCATCGTCTTTATTTTATTCAAAAATCTAATAATTCATTACGTTTTTCTGTTTAATAATCGATTTGAATATTACTTCTTTTTCCTCTATTTTATTTCAAAGTAATTTACATATTACAACAAATAAGATAGCTAAATGTTTATGAATAGTTTAAAATTTTAAATTTTTTGTCCAAAATATCATTTAATTTATTATTGATAATTTCTCACGGACAAATATCCAACTTCTTCAACAGCTGCTTTCAGTGCTTTCTTGCATATTTATATTTGCTCATTACATTTTATTTATGATACCCATCTTGTTTGGATAATTGTAAATAATATAATATAAATTGGCAATTAGTAATTTTCTCAAACCATGCTTAAGTAAAATTTTTATATTTATTTATATATTTAAATCCAATCAAATTATAATGAGAAAAATTCTTTTTTTTTATATTTCAAATTGAAATTCTAATATTTTAATAAGAAAATTTTATATTTTTATATAAAATTATAATTAAATCGATGCCTTGATGATACAAATATATTTTAAAATAATTTGTAAAAATTAGATTGATAAATATGCTTTAAATACATAATAGTTCAATAAATAAATATAGTTATTCACCAATAAGAGTATTTGACCAGGTCAAATACTCCTTCTGTCAATTGACCGACTTGACAACCTTGATTGGACCTCTTTTAAGGATTAGTTTAATTACCAAAAATAATAAAATATTTATCACTTCAAATGATAACATCTACATTTAGAGAACTGCACGGGCTGTCCGTAGCCCGACCCGACCCGACCCGACCCGAAAATATATATAATAATATTAATATCTTAAATAGTTAGTATAATTTATAATATTAATTATAAAATCATATTATTTAAGATTTATCACATTTTAGGATTAAAATGTCAATCATATTAACATGTCATGTCATTATTAATTATTATTTTATAAACCTAACAACCGGATACCAAACTATTTTATTACTAAATTGTGTTTCTCGTAAATTACAAGATAAGACATATTTTATGTAAGTTTTATTTATTATTTATCTAGCCTATACATTGTCTTTTTTAACATTTGTTTTAACCCTTCACTACAAAGGTAGAAAAAACTCCCTTAACTACAAAGGTGGGGTCTATTTTACCCCAAATTTTGATTAGATATATCTCAAAACATATTAAAAATTGAGATCTAAAATTTTGAGTATATATTTAAAAAATATTGGAGATAATAAATACAAAATCTTAGATTAATATTTACTTCCAAAAAAAAGTTAGACAAATTTTCCTAAAATTACTGAAATAAAATTTTCTTTTTCAGTACTTCCTTTAATTATTTTATTATCACTAAATAAAATTCAAAAAATTCAAATTTTATTAAATCAATGTTGAATAATGATAATTACATAAATTTTATAAAAAAATATCATATATCAAAAAAAATATTAATCATCAAATATGTAAAATTTTGAGATAATTTCTGGTTTTAACAATTCACCAGTTGTTACATCAATTTTATTATCATAATGTAGTGTTGAAAGCAACACTACATTCTTATACCTTTTTGGTATATATGAAACTATAGTAGTATTTTCTTTGATCCAAATAAACTTGAATATATATCTCTTTTTTTATTAAAAAATAATGCAGGTAACTGCTTTTTATTTTTTTTAATAGTCCCTACTATTGTTAGGGAATGTGAAGATATTAAATAATTAGCTAGTTCATAGATAGTAAACCAATTGTCCATTGTAATATTACTATTACTTTTTGAAATTAGTTGAATTAGTCTTTCAACTACATCAAATGGCTTGTTTGACAATTTATATGGCCCTTCTGGCTGATTTTGCCAGTAAGAATCAACTAGAGCATATATTTTCAGACCATATTTTGATGGTTTATTTGGCATATATTGCCTAAATGGACATTTTCCTTTGAATGCAGGAAGCATTTCATCAATAATAACATATTGTCTAACAGAATAGTATTATTGCAATTATCATTAAAAATATCAAAAATTTCTCTAATATGTATGGCTTTATCAAGTGCTTTCCTTGTATTTCTTGTATTCATATCATCAAATCTAAACACTTTCAATAGAAATTGGAATCTATTTATATTCATAGTATATCTAAATATATCAACACCAAATCCATCCTTATTCCATAAATCTCTTATATTTTGATGACTGGATTTATAAACTCCGGAATATATCATTACATTTTAGATTAGTTAATCGCCTCGCATAAATGATGCTTATTATATAATCGTTATAATTTTTAAATTCGCTTGTATATTAATCGTTTTATAATATTTTTTACAAATTTAATAAAATGCAACTTAATATATATCTTGAATAGATTATGGCCGTCAAATAAACTTTTATTTAAGGTGGCTGAACTGAATAAATACACATAAATTTTTTTTTGGTTATTATAATATTAAAACTTAAATTGCAAAATTTTATTCGGGTCGGGCTCGGGTCGGGTTGAATTAAAAAATGTGTGCTCGGGCTCGGGTCGGGCTCGGACAAAAAAAATTTTAAATTCGGGCTCGGGTCGGGCTCGGGTTGCGAAAAAATTACTTTGCAGTTCTCTATCTACATTCAACCTTTGAATTTTTGTATCTTAAGTCTTTATATTCATTTTAGACATCAATGGTATATTATCTAAGAGATTACAATTTTTATTTTTCAAAAATTTTAGACGGAAGTATATATTATTTTAATAAATTATTTATTAAAGATCACCATTCAATTTCAGTAGAAATTTATTGCCCAAATCAAATAATATGTCTCATATTAAAGATCACCATTCAATCTCAGTAAAATTTATTGCCCAAATCAAATGATATGTCTCATTTATTTTCTATGAATCAAAATTCAATAAAATAAATATTATCTTTATAAAATATTGAACATCTAAGACTCTCATTTTTTTTCTATGAATCAAAACTCACTATATATCATCGTTAAAATATTGATTTAGATCACCATTCAATCTCAATAGAAATTTCCTCTTTCTCAAATCAAAAAATCGAACTCATTTTTTTCAAAATTCTAAAATATATATCATCTTTATAAAATATTGATTAAAAATGACTATTCAACTTATTAAACTTTAAATGTTGCATTAGGTTTTTATTACGTCAATATCTAATCCATTTTTCACAGTGTATTTATTTCATCTGTATCGAGGCATTTTAGAAGCATTATTGGTATGTTAAAATGTATCGTTAACGTACGTTTTAAATGTATCGTTAACGTACGTTTTAAATGTATCGTAAAAATTCAGAATATTATAAAGTGAAATTCCCTATAATTTTTATACATATATATATTATTTTAGAGGAACCCTATTGATTTTAATAAATTTTCAAATACAAGCCTGTGTCTCAGCTAGACCTGTAAAATACGAATTGTATTCGTACGAATCAAATAATTCCGCATTCGTAGTACGAATAATTAATAAATAAATCATCCGATTTAAAATTAAACCATCCGATTTAAAATTAAACTTTTCAACATTTGGCGGGCGGATTAAAATTTTTTTTAAATAAATGGGCAAGCGGATGAATTTTAAAAAAAACTATGGATAGGCGGGCGGTTTAAAAAATTTTTTGTAACGACGAATACGAGGGGTTGTTGGCTAAAACCCACTCATTGCAAACCCCTAATTTGCATTCGCAAATTACGAATTGATTCTGTTGTTTACTATTACAATATTACTAATATTTATAAACACGTCGCCTCATTGTTAACATTTTTTAAATATATATATTTTCTGTATTACTATGATTAGTTGTGAAACTTCATATATTCAACTTTCATATAAACTTAATTTGAAATCTCGTCTTTTGGCAATAAATTAACTGTACCTGACAAGCATTTATCTCAACATTGTGTCATTCCTTGTTTATTTAGGTGAAATTAGAACAGCCCTGACAAGGCCTTTTATCAAACTTTTTCAACAAATGTGTCATTTTTGGTATTGGCCAATTCAATATTGACCCTGTCCGAATCCCCTTGTTAAGCCAATTTATATATCCTTCCGTAGACGCTTCCATTTTCAGGTCCAGTTTACCAAAATTCCTGATAGTATATGTCTAAAATATAGATACCATGATTCTCCTAACCGTCTCTCTTGGGAGCCGCAGTTATTACGATTAAATAATAATTCCTTCTAGACCTAGTCTTATCTCGTCTTTTTTTAATAATCTAATAACACCAATTTTAGAATAAAAAACAACGATAAAGTATGAATTATATTTTTGCTAATTAAATTTTTTTTAGTTAATTCTTAATAATTGTTTTTTTTAATTTAGTTAAATTAAATTCACTTCCAGAAAATTCATCCTACAGGAATTTGGGATTTCCGGTTTTTATTAAATGAATAAACATTTTAGTTATGGAAATTTATTTAAAATATTTAAAGTTTTATTAGTGAAGATCAACCAAGAGCAGTTTAGACCACTAACACTGAAGATTTTAATGGTAGTTAGCCACATGCATATTGATATAGAAACTAAATAAAATCCATTTATTTTTATCTCTAGAATTCCTCTGCATGCAGATAATCATTTTTTAGAAAGTGGTCTAAACTGGTCTAGTTGACCTTCCCTGTATTTTTTGTATTGTGTTAATAATGATAGTGCTAAAGAAATATTTCAGTTTTTTGGAGGAAATTTACTGAATTCTTAAACCACAATATTTAATGTGATTTTTGAAAATTATTTCCCATGTAATATATATGATATTGGTTATTTTTGTAATAAATTAAATCTAAGATAAATAAGGATATTAAATAAAATAAAAGTGATTTTTCCCCTTAGATTTTTTATATTTTAGTGATAAAAGTCCCTTTAAAAAAATATCAATAACTGTCTAGGATATAAGTATAATATTTTCAAACTTGTTAACATACCTTTTTAAAAAGAGCTGGTTCATGCTATTTAGTTTTTAAAAGGAGATAGCTTATGCTCCAAATTAAAAAGAAGAGCACCACCTACTCCTAAGATTCTAATTTTTTTAATAATATAAATAAAGTATAATTATATTTTTTTCAATTTATATATTTTATTCAAAGAAAATGGTGTATCAAAAAAATATATAATCTTATTATTTGCTTTAAACAGTAGCAAATTTTATAAAAGAATATGATAAACAACCATACATCTCCCCCAAAATTTAAGCAATACTAAAGAAGCACATAACAGGAGCAAGAAGGAAGAGGAGTATAATATTTTATATAAATATTTTTTAAATCGTTATAATTATCGTATATATTTATTATAGTATTATTTATTAAAAAATATTTGTCTAATATATTTCCTTCCTGATAGTCTATTTGATTGACTACAAAAAAAATCTTCTAAATCAATGTAATGCATTTATGGTGTGAAAGTAGGTATATTGGTATATGAAATTTGTTTCCTTGCAAAATTAATCAATTTATTTTTTGTTCTCTATTTTGATCCTTTTTTAATACTTTAATAAATTTCTTCATGAGAGTTAAAGCGCATATTCCTGTTATGACATAAATGATTCTTGAAATTTTTTGCTAAATATTTTATCTAACAAATATGGAATAATATGAATTCCATCTAGTGGTATTTGGTGATATCAAACATCTTCCCAATTTTTTAATTATATTATTGACATTTGTGTACATATTTTGTTTATTCCATAAAGACTGATACTTTTGAAATGAGCTTTATGACATAATTTTAGAGCTTTCTCTGCATCTGTGGCCACTAAATTAATAATGTGGTAGGCATATCTTGAATACTGTGGTAGAAAGTCATAAACTTCTACTGTTATTCAATACATCATTGATATTCACACCTTGAAAATCCTCCAAAACCTTTATCCCCAAACATTCTAAAAAATCAATAGTGAGCTTACCTTCAATTTAGCTGTAACAGCTAATTGGATTGACTCAAAATCATTGCAATGGAAGTCTGTAGCCTTGGCCTTAAAACAAGTTGTTTCATTAAGATTCGCCTCTTTTAGAAGAGAAAAATATTTACTGTAGGATGGAAACAGAAATTTTATTTCATTCAATTCAGTATATTCTAGCTGGTAACCAGAGTTGGGCAGTACCGCGAATACTTGTATCTAAGATACAAGATACTTTTGTATCTTGTACTCAGTATCTTTTTGACCTTTTTAATAAGATACTAGTATCTGTATCTAAGATCCTTTATTTTGAAAAGAATCTTGTATCTTTTCTATTTTCTTGACAAAGATACAGATACAGATTCTTTTTAATATTCATGTTTAAATAAAACATTTACATATTACACAATGTAACTTTATATTCTTCGTGGAATCTATTATTTTCTTTATTTTTTTCCTGCTATATTTAAATATATTGATTACCAAAATTAGTTGGAAATTTTACAGGTTACAAAGTTTGATAGATTAAAAATAACAACACCAAAACTAACTAAGTAAAGGATATATTTTATATATAATATTTTTTAATTTGCAGCAGCGTCTACATGAGCGGGAGGGGTAGGAACAGTTTGCATCTTATTTTTTGAGGGGAGTAGGCTGCTTTAATGGGGGTAAGGGACAGGCTGCTTTAATTGTGGTAAGATAAAATTTTTGGATGGTTATCTATTAAATTTTCAAATAAAACTTTCTGCTATCATTTCAGCAAGCTCATAATGCCATAATAATTAATTCATTGTAAATAATGGAGGTTTTAATTGAATTTATTATCTAAAAAATAAATTCTTTATATTCACAAAATATCGATAGTTGGTAGTAGAGATAGATTAATTTAAGTTATCCTTTATAAATTCTCTAAAAAGAGTATCAATAAATTTTAAAGGTAAAAATAATAATAGGGAGACACCGCCACTGAAGGCGGTGAATAATTTTTAGGGGGGTAGTGAAAGCTTTTTGAAGGGGGTTTGCATCCAGTGAAAATCCTGTCATGTAGACGCTGATTTGCTGAATGATTAATATTCATAGTGAAGAAAGTAGTGAAGATGAAATTATGGAGATAGGTTCTCCTGAATCAAATCTGAATCATAAAATCCTAGATGGAAAATTTTATAAGATAATATATGTGAAAAAGGACAAGGTACAAGCGGAATGTCAAACTTGTACAAATAAAAAAGTTATTAAAGGATCAACAAACTCATCTATAATTAAACATCTTAAGGTATTATATTATATTTATACATTTTTATTTTATTAATTAACATACTTAAGTCCCTCTTAGATAATGGTTATTTTAAAAATTTTTATAGAAGATGGTTGATTATCAAATTAAAATCATTTTGGATATATATTTTTTATTTTTAATTATTTTAACAAGTTCTCTTATCAGAAGAAATATTTAAGCTACAATTGATATAATATAACATTAGATAATTTTAAAAGGCTCTAAATAAAAGAAATTACATTACAGTATTTATTTACTAAATTTAAACAATTTAGAATGCATAATAGAATGTTATGTATTTAATAATTAAATAATATAATGTTGTACATTATTTTCATATTTTTTTTATAATGATTTTGCATGAAATATATTAAAAAATTTGAAAAGGGATTTGACTGATATTTATAAGATGATAAAATAAGTAAATATGATATTACAAGCACAGACAGAATTAATAAATCAGATTAGAAAATGAAACTAATTTAAAAAATACATAAATATCATAAACAAGTGATAAAAACTTATTAAAGATAAATGAATAAAATAAAACTAGTATATTTTTTTTATTAGAGATGTCATTTAGCCATATTCTCTGAATATAAGCTATATTTAAAACAGCACAGAAAAAAACCTCCAAATTCTAATACCATAAAAAAAATGATTCAACCTAATATATCAGAATCATTTAATACAATTACAAATAAAATAAAACCAACAATTACCCAAAATAAAATTGATATGTGAATTTATTGTCAAAGGTTTACATCCTTTGAGCCTAGTTGAACAGCCTGAATTTGTTACAATGATGAAAGGTTAGATTATTTTATATAGATTAATATTGATATGATATTCTAGATATTCTTAGTAATATTGGATGATTTAAAATATTTTCAAGGAGGTCTTTGCAGAGAAGAATAGAGGAAATTTTTGAAAATCATGTAGATACTTTAAAAAATATTTTAAAGGCCCAATCATATATTTGTACCACGGCAGATTTGTGGTCTACAAAAACCTGTAGTTTTATGGGAATAACAGCTCACTGGGTATTTATATCGTATTTTAATTTTTTTTATAAATTATTTTCAAAGATAACAAGAGAAACTCTTGAAAAACAATCAAGAGCCTTGGCATGTAGAAGAATGCCTGGCAGTGGCACACATTCATTTGATAAAATTGCCGAGTTATCGGAAGAAGTCTATAGAGAGTATGGGATTTCTAATAAACTAATTGCTACTGTCACAGATAATGCATCCAATTTTGTAAGTCATTTAGTGAATATGGTGTGAAATTAAATGCTATTGACAACGATTTTGAGGATGAGGATGATCTATTAGAGTTTAATGAAATCAATGATGGTACAGATTTTTTTTAGAATTTTTTTAAAATCTTTATCTTTAGATGATATAAACAAAATAATAATACCCAGGCACATCAGATGTGACTGCCACACTTTGTCCTTAATTGCAACTAAAGATATTATTTCATCAATATCAAGCTCGAAGAATCTTGAAAAGATTCATTATGGACTAATGGGGAAATGCACAAAATTTTGGAATGCATGTGGAAGGCCCAAATCTTCTGAAAAGATCAGGTGGTATTCAGCTAAAGGTTCCATGCATAACGAGATGGAACAGTTTATATGATAGTATGACTTCATTATTAAAATATAAATCCGATTTAAAATTATTATTTGAAACAATTGATAGTCCTAATTTAAAAGAAGTGGATATTGTTTATATGGAGGAATATTGTAAAGTTTTAGGCCCTATAGCAATTGCATTAGACAAACTACAAGGGCAGAGTAGTACATTTTATGGGGAATTAGTGCCCATACTATTTGTAGTTAAAAGGGAATTAGGTAAACTTGAACATTCAAGTTTACAATATTGTCTACCTCTATTAAAAGCTGTCCAAAATGCCATGGGCAAAAGATTTGGAAATTTTTTTTCTTATGATGATGAATATAATGAGACCTTTTTGGCCCCATTATCACATCCATATTTTAAGAACCTATGGATTGAATCTAATAATAAAAAAAAATATTTTCAAAATATATTATTAAATGAAGCCTTAAATCTTGCATCTATAGAGTACAATCAAGCTCATGCTATTAAATCTGTAGATTTAGTATCTAATGAAGAAAATTATGATTATTTTTCTTTTGGTGAAGCAAATGTTGTTGAGTTCAACAATACAAACAACATTGATCTCGAGGTTTTAAATTATATTAAAGACCACCAAAAAACACTAGAAATGCTAAATTTTTATCCTTTAATTAAGGAAATTGTTTTTAAATATAATACTGCCATACCTTCATCAGCTCCTGTTGATAGGTTATTTTGTTTTAACACAATGCTAAATATGCCAAAAAGGTAAAGGATCAATGATAAATTATTTAAAAAAATAATAATTTGATTTAATTTTTTTTATTTTTCAAATTTTCAACTCACATTAAATATACTACTCTCACTTTCCTGTTTATGCTATTAATGGGCAAAAGATAATATTAAAATCTCTGGTTATTATAATTAATTCATCAATAAATATTTAATTAATTATTGTAAATATTGATTCTTATTATGAGTATGTTATGTTCTTCACAAATAAATAAAAAAAACTGTATTTTATAAACTATTCTAATTTAATTGGTAATGATAATAAAAAGTATCTTGTATTTAAGATACTCTAGTTTAGTAAAAGATACAAGTATCTTTATCTTGTATCTTCTTGATATTTTGAAAAAGATACTAGTATCTTTATCTAAGATTCACTTTTTTATAAAGAATCTGTATCTAGATTCTTTTTCTGGAGGACCTGCCCAACTCTGCTGGTAACAATACTATATCGTCTTTTATGTTTTATGATTTGGAAAAGAGAATAAAAAAATATAAATAATAGAGGTGTACTGATACCCCCTTTTGGAGGCCAATCCGATATTTCCAATATTAAATTGATATCAGCCGATTACCAATCCGATATCATATCTAATTTTGTATTCTGTAAAGATAACAATGATTTTAATTTTTAATATACTTTTTATTAGTATTAGTATAACATCTATAATTTAACTATACCATAACTTAAATCATTTAAATGTATTATAATGATCAGTTATAGTTTATATTCAATTCAAATGCAATTCTAAAAGTATATAAAATATTTTTATTGTTAAATCACTTTTATATAAAAGTAATACATTAATCTATATACATAATGAGTTATAAACAAATTTATATGAAATTTGATATAAATATTTAACATTAATATATCAAGATTTTTTTTAGAAATACCAAAATTAATTTATAAGAGATCAGCCTGCGGCGATGGTAACCGTCAATATAACCACCTTCATTAAAAACTGATTTTGAAAAGATTATCACACAATTTTATAAACAGAATGAGCAAAAAAATAACAATATGGCAGAATGTTTATTAATTTATTATTATTTAAAAAATATACATATGGATTTTGATTTTATTTATAAAAATAAATGATTTTAGATATAACTTTTTTTATTTTATATATTTTGTTAAAAAGCCATTTTATATCGGATCAAATTTTATAATATTGGCCGATAATCGATATTTAAAATGGGTGAAATATCGGCCCGATCCGATAAAAATATCGGTACATCCCTAATAAATAACAACTTGGATCAACATTTAATATTAAGATTATTTTTAATGAATGCAGTATAATTAAAGAAGCAAAGGAGGGGAACTCCTCCACTTTATCTCAAAAAGAGCTAACCACTCTCAATTTTTAAATACTGGAGCACCACAAATTGGGAGTGATAGCTAGCTCCTTTTTGAGATAAAGTGGTGCTCCAGGCTACATATTTTACAATAATGATCCTATACTGAGACAGTAATTATAAAATTATTCTATATATTTTATATCAGGTAAAGGTCTGCAAAGTCTGGCTCTTTATTTGGGCCAAGCAAAAAATTAACAATCCAGGCTGATTTTTTAATATATTTTTGTAAAATTCTGATAATTCATAAGATATATAGTTTTTAATTTAACCAGTCCCCTCAAAATAATTATTAATCCAGGCTGAGCAACCTTAGCCAAAACTTGAAACAGGGACCAGGTAAAAATTAATAAATTCCCACTGGGCTGGCCTAAAAATTTTGCCATTTATAGACCTCTAATCAAGACTTAATATTTGATAGTTTATTTTAACTATCAGAATCCTATAAAAATTCTTATTTAAATAAACTGATTTAGGATCCAAGCCTTTGTAATAGTAGTAATGTTGTTAAAGGGTTCTGCTGTGCAAATTTGATATATTACCTAAACTTAGCTATTTTGCCCAGAGATGGCAGAAAGGTTTAGACATCTATTGTCAAAATTTTAAGGCTTAGAGTGCACACAAATTGAACATTTCAATGCAGTATTTCAAAAGGCAAATAAAAAAACGTATTAAATTGAAATTAATTTATATATATTTTAAATAGGAAAAGTCGAAATTTAAAACAAAAAAAAGATAACCAATTTAAATGAATGCATTTAAAATGTAGCATTTGCAAATTATGTATTGAAATGTTCAATTTTGCACTGCACACTTAGGTAATATTATTTTTATTTTAAGAAATTGATTAAATGAAACCTTAACATCATTGCTTTATATATATTTTTGTAGTCCAGGGCTCTTAAATATTTCAATACATGTAGGGGTTAAATTTACTAATGATTTATTATTTAATTTTTTCTTGATTATTTGTTAATCGCATACTAAAATTTATTCTGCAAATGCAATCTTGGTGATTCTTCTAGTACTTGACTATTTCTAAACATTGGTATATTTTTTAAGATTATTTAATTTACTCAATACATCTAGTTCATTACAAATAAGTTTTAATACTTAAATGATGAATATATTGTTAAATTTTTCAAACAATCTTTTAGTTATCAAATATTATCTCAAACTGAAAAAGATAACATAATTAAAGATATTTAAAAATTTATTTAATTATTGTTTCCCATAAAAATTAATTTCCATCTTATATATTAAAACATTTGGATAAAATAAAAGGAATGAATGATATAATGTAAATATGTTAAATAAATAATGAGCATAAATAATAAAACATATTGCAATATATATTCCAATATTATTTTCCATTTAAAATCCACCTCTTATGCTTTGTATTATCTGAAATATGGCTAAATTTTATGAGGAAATACAATACATCAAAACATAATAAAAATTAGATACCAGAGCCACAAACTACAAATATGAAAAACGCCAAAAGTCCTTTACCGACTGGTGGACCTTGTTGCTTTATCTAATGTAACAGAGAATTTAGAAAAAATTCACATACAATATATATTACGTTCTTGCTCAATGTACCTCCTTGCGCAACAGTTTTCTGATATTTTTCATTCATTAACCTAATTCTTTGTTTGCTCCCCATGTTTTAATTGATTTATGTATTAAGATAATCTATTGACGTTTTGCCAGCTAGAAAATTAGTTGTGTACCACTAAGAATGAATGTTTAAAAATTTATAATCTTAACTCAAATATTTAAATGTGCATATATAAATATAGTTTTTCAATATTAATATATTTATATTCTTGACACTTTTATAGTTTCAAAGGTGTAGTCAGGATTTTGCTTGACGGAGTTTTCGCATCTTTAACCGCTTTTACATACCCTATATCACTAATGATCCCCAAAAATTAAAATTACATCTAACCTCCTTGAAAATCTGCCCAAACCTGTATTTTCCCCCCTACTACTTTGCTAAAAATTTTAACCTTTCTCAAAATTAAGTTTACAAGTTTAACCTTAAGTAACTGAAATATGCAGTACCATCTAGACACCATCATTATGCAATAATATTCGCTTTATTAACATAATATTGAATAAATTTTAAATTATATTTATTAAAATTAAAATTTGTTAAATATAGAAATATAATGGCAATCGCAATATAAATATCTATTATAATAATTAGAATATTATTATTTTTATTTGTATTTTATATAAATTTGAATAGTTACGGAAAGTAGTTTTTTTATATATAAAGTTAAATATTAAAATTTGAATAAATGTTAGTAGTACAAATTATTACGTTGTGCCGTTACTTAATGACCTTCCTAACGAATTGAACTGTCCCTTTCCAGAATAAATTTATTTTACTTTTATTTTTCTTAAAACAAATTGACACCGAAACTTTAATTAGTCTATTTATTTTTTTCTTAAACAAAAATTATATTTTTAACAAAATTATAAAAAATCAAAAAATTAAAAATTACAATTTCATAAAAAATTAAAAAATTATTCCAAAAATTAAAAAAAATTTTTTAACTAAAAAAAAATATCCTCGACTCACCATGAGTCTTCTTTCTCTTAAAACATAATGATTCCGTGTATGTTGTAATATCAATCCGCGCTAACAAAAATAAAAAATAATTTCACGACAAAAAAAATAAACACCAAAAATAAATAATATCATGACACCTCCACCCCTCCATACTCCAAAGTTCCCTATTAGAGGGGGGGTAAGGGTCTGTAGTCTTCAAACAACTCATCTAACTCCTTCGTGCTCATCCCAACCTCCAGAAATTCTACTGCCTGCCTTCTGGGCGCGTCCCACACCACCGGCTGCCTCTGCGATGACGTGGAGGGCAATTCAAAGGCTCCCGGTCTCCTTGGTGGCACCGGCCGTGCCGGCTGCATCGGCCTTGTAGGCATCATAAGCCGGGGCGGCGGGGTTACACTCAATATATCCGGTCCTCCTTGAGGCGCCATTGTTCGGGGCTGGGACCTTCCCAATTCTCCATACATTTCTCGTCTCCTTGGCAAATTTTCTTGAGGGCAGTCCCGCCGCATATGCCCCTCCACTCCGCATCGAAAACAGGACCCTTTGTTCACCTCCCACCTCGTCTGCGTCATTAGTCGGGGTTCTGCACTCTGAACCCGAGAAGTTCCTGGATCTTGATCTTTGGACATCATTCTCCACTCACTCACCAATGGCTCCATGTCGTTGCTAATTATAGTCGTTCGAAGCATATGCGACCCTAAGTCTATGTAACTGACACGATAATAATAGGTTCATATATAAACTTTATTACCCCTACTACCCTATACCGTACTTAACCTTACCCACCACTAATATATATTTTTTTTTCGGAATTATTATTTCCTACAATATGAGCTTTATCTACAAATATATATTTTTTCCCCAAAAAAACCCCCACATTTCATTTCCTCAATTCCGAAAACTATGGGAGAAAAAAAAAATAACAAACTTCTTAACCCTTTCCTACAAAAATATAAAATCTAAAATAATCAATACTTACCGGTTATCTATGGGCATTTTATTTGAATCCCTCAAGAATAACTCCAATATGTTAGCGAATACTATTTATAATCTTAATTCAAAAACTAAACTGATTTTTAATTCAACACAAACTTAATGAATTTTACTTCATAACAAACTTTTTCTATTTTCTTCACCAACCCCATCCTTTACAAATAAATCAATTTCTCATTTTGTTTTATGCAAACTTTCTTAATATTACTAACATTCCCTTAACCTTACTCTTGCTCCCTTTCGTTAAACATAAATCACATTTAAAAACAAATTTTCTTTAACGAAAACAATTTTAATAAAAATATATATCTTCCCCCTTTTTAAAATCTGATCCAATTTATATTTTCCTTTTTTTAAAAAAAAAATATAAAATACAATCTGATCCCATTTTTATACTCTTATCCTTATTTACAACAATCAAAAAAAAAAGGTAAACCAACTATCATTTTATATTTCTTATTACCTTTATATATACCCATTAAACATTAAATTATTTTATATCTCTTATTATTATATTATTTATTTATTTTTACACACTTACCAAAATTGACCAAACTACAAAATGACCTACATACCACTTAGACTTACCTTATACTACTTTAAAAAAATTTTTTTCCATTACTAATTTTTTTAAAAAAAAATATATGGTCAAGAAAAAAAACTATAAATCCCTAACGGTTTACTCACCTTCCATTCTACATTTAAACCCCAAATTATTTCAATAAACATGTTTGGATATATACTTTATTTATTTTAAGAAAATATATTTTTGTTTTATTTAGTTCTTAATTTAACAATGTTCCTACAAACATGAAGTCTGAAATAAAATACAATAATATTCATTTAATAAAATAAAATATATAACTTTGACTATAAGAGTACACGAATTCGGAAAATTAAGAATCGAATTCGCTAAGTAGTCTAAGACTCTCAGGATAAGAGGTACCTGAAATATCATATTTTTTCTAAACGATTACAATATAGTTTAAGGAGGAATATATTCATATACAATTAAATAATTATGAGGAAAATGTTACCAATTTTTCCTTACAATTTGATTATAATACATAATTTATTTAGTATATAGGAAAAAAAAATGTTACCAATTTCTTCCCCATACCATTTGAATTTACCTATATAATTTAGCATTTATACCAAAGAAAATTTTTTCTCTTTTTAATACCAATTACTTATATATATTTTATTTATTATTTTATTTTTTAACATCCCCTTTACCATCCTCCGTAAGACATCCCCTTGACCCTCATCCGTGACCTTGACCCCATTAAAAAAAAATTCTTTTTTATATCCATCGGGCCTGAGCTCTATTGCTGCTCCGGGTCAACCCCTCTACGTAATTGGTCTTGATGCCGCATGCCCACTTTTCAATCCTGAAACTTGACCTTACTCAACTTCTTCCCCACGTTTTCCATCACTACTCCGGACTGCCACTTTTTCCTTTCTCCATATACTCGGGCCCACACTGTTTGTCCCACCGTGAACTTCACTTTATTCTCCTCCTTTTGTTCCATTTCTGGCCTATCTGACCACGGCTTTAAAGCATCCAACCTAATCCTCGTTCTGTGTCCTAAAAATTTCTCTGACGGCGACATCTCCTCTCCCTTCCTACTATTATTATAGTACGCCACAGATACCCATACCCCTCCTTTCCCGTACTTTGCCTTTCTTAACCAATTCTTCACTATTCCAACCATCCGCTCTGCCTGTCCATTGGAGCTCGGATGATAAGGAGGAGCTAGAATATGCTTTATCTCATTTTTTCTGCAAAACCTTTCAAACTCCGCACTGCCAAACGCCGGTCCGCCATCCGAAACTATCACTTTCGCTACCCCGAACTTCGCCCATAGATTTTTCAACTTCCTAATTACAATTTTCGTGGTCAATCCTCCCACCATCTCAAACTCCACCCATTTAGAGTACGCATCTACTACGAGAAAATATTCCTTCCTCTCAAATTCAAAAAAATTCACATGGATTTTTTCCCAGGGTCCTGATGCTTTCGGCCACGTACTTCCTTAATCCTTTGTTGGCATATTAGCCCTAGTATTGGATACTACACACTTCCTTGCCAACTCTCAATCTCCCCCTCATCCCTGGCCACCATCTCGCCCCCATTGATTCATCCTTTCCACTCCCTGATATCCCGCATGTAACATTCCCATTGCTGCCTCTCTCAGTTTATACGGTACCACCGCTCTATTCCCCAGCACTACACAATCGTCCATCACTGTCAATTCCTTGCCAACATTTTTATAAACTCTATCGCCCTCTTTCCAGGATTTTCGACCTATTATACATTCCTTTATCATACATAAATCTCTGTTCTTTATTGTCGCCGTCCGAATTTCTTCCCAATTTACCGGGCCACCTTTTAAAATTCTTGACATCGCCCTCATCATGGCCATTTCATCTTTCTCCACCATTGTCCCCCTTTTGTCTTCAACCTCTTCTCCGCCCCCACATCTTGACATAATGTCCGGCAAGTAGCTTTCTCGTCCTTTTCGATATTTTAACGTCACATCGAAACTTCCTACCAACAACAGCCACCTCTGCAACCGCGGAGACATCATCAACTCTGTTATCCTTCTTGAATAAATATATCAACGGTTAGTGATCCGTATATACAATAAACCTCCCAATCAAATATTCCCGGCACTTTGTCAGTCCAAAAATCACGGCCAAGGCCTCCTGTTCTATTACAGAATATCTCGTCTCCGCCTAAAGAAATATTCTGTAGAAAAATAATACCGGCCTCTCTATTCCATATATTTCATGTAACAACGCCCCTCCTACTCCTTTGCTGGACGCATCCACCGCTAGAATCACCTCAAACTCATTGTTGAAACAAACCAAAATGGGCTCCTTTCCAATTCTCTTCTTCAAACCTTCAAACGCAGCATCCTGCTCATCTCCCCACTCAAATCTTACTCCTGTCTTTAGCAATTTATACAACGGCGTTGCTATTTCTGCAAAATCCTTGACAAATTGATGGCAATAATTTACCATTCCCACAAAAGATTGTACCTCCGCCTTGCATTTCGGCCTTACCATACTTCCAATTCCAATCATATTTTTATCTAGTGGTTTAACAACTACTCCATTAATCTGATGCCCCAAATATACAACCTCCATTACTCCTAAGACACTTTTCTCTCTACTCGCCCGTAATCCCTTTTCCCGGATCCTCTGAAATATTTCTTCCAATCTTCTATTGTGCTGCTCTGGCGTAACCCCCGTTATTAGTACATCATCCATATAATAAAAAAAAACTCTCTCTAATGCCTGAAAAACTGCCGCCATCGTCCGTTGAAATATAGGCGCCGATACACTCAATCCAAACGGCAACCTTCTAAAAGCAAATAGGCCCTTAGCGTTGTTATAGTCAATAACCTCTGCCTCTCCTTTTTCACCCGTAATTGCAAATACGCGTTCGAAAAATCCACTTTCGAAAAATATCTGCACCCCTTTAAACTGGCTAATATCTCCTCTATCCTGGGTAACGCATACTTCACCTCCACCACACATGGATTCAACGTTACCCGGAAATCCGCACACAACCTCAACTTCCCATTGGCCTTCTTTACGGGTACCAAAGGCGTCGCCCATTCGCTGTATTCCACCGGACTCACTATGCCCTCCTTTACCCACCGATCCAACTTCTTTTCTACTTCCTGCCTCCATTCAAAAGGTACTCTACACACAGCACAATATTTTGGTAATCATCCCTTCTTCATCCGAATATCCACTTCATAGTCCCTCAAACAACTCAACTCTTCACTAAAAATTTCATCATATTCCTGGACTAACCGCCCTACTTTTTTTTCACAAATTCCAATTTCCCCACAGACTCCTCTGGTCTATTTACTTCTCTTCCTTGTTCTTGCCACTCCTTCCCTTGTAATTCTCCATTTTCTATACCTCGCATCCGCGGTCCAATTATTTCCTTTGTTACTGTTGAACATCCTCCCATTTCCCTATTCATCAACATTTGACCTTCTCTCATCGCCTCTATACGATCCCCCATTGTCATCATTTCACTTTCTCCCCAAAACATGGATGTCCCCTCATCCACTTCTATATTGTCTTGGTTTTCCATCCATTCACCATCTCTCCAGTAAATTTCTTCATCCTCCTCGACCATCTTTATAATATCCTCCCTGATGCCTTCTTTGACGGCCAGAAATACTCCCCACTGCGCAAATACTTCCCAAAATTTATACTCCGGCCCAACACTCGTAATCCAGTCCCATCCCATTATTGACTCTACACTTCTATTAATAAATCCAATACTTGGCATCCGTCACTTCCGACATCGCCTATTTTCACTTTTACCATCTCCATTTCGGATCCATCAAACTGCCTCACTTGAATCCTCTCCCGAATTATTGTACTATTCGGCCATAGTCTTCTAAAATCTTCATATCCCATTACCGAAATAGCTGCTCATCAAACAACATGGATATCATTTTCCCGTTTATATTAAACAACACTTTCGGACTCGGAAGTTATACTTTTTCCTCTCTACCCTCTTCCCTCAACATTTTCATAACCCTTTCTCGCCCCTCCGCTCTCCCCTCCTTCCTGAATTCTCTTTTCCTCACCATCATATAGTTATCCCCTGTCGCAATCTCTTGCCCAATGCCCTTCTACACGGCACTTGAAACATATAATTTTGCAATCGACCCCCATTTCACCTTTTGTTGAAACCTCGGCCATACTACTCACATTAATAGCATTCGAACTCTCTCCTCTTTAGGGAAATCCTCCTCTGGTTTCCACTCTTCCCACTCTGCAATCATTCTCCGCATGTCCAAATCTTCCACATCCAGAGCATCTTAATCTCTCTCTTTTACCCGGACAATACGTCGAAATGTGACCACCTTGGCCACACTCAAAACATTTAATGTCCCTACAGTTCATGGCTATATGCCCCTTTAACCCACATTTATAACATACCATATTTCTATTTCTCGGACCTTCCGTCCTAAACGACCTCATAAATTCTCCTAGACCTCTATGTATTCCTATTCTTCCATCTTCAATTCCTTTTTCCTTACCGCTCCATTTTAAATCTTCATTACTTGCCCATCCCTGCAACGTTTCCTGCACGGGCAACCACGTAACCCTACCATATCTATCTTCTTCCCCGATATGTCTTTCAATCAATAACGTCTGCTCCCGTATCCTAATACTTCTATTCTGGCGTTCTCTCCTGCCGAAATATAAACTACCTAACCAAATCAGCAATACCACTATCGCTCCTAATATATTATACTGTACTTCTACATATTTAGTTAATTTAAAACCCTTCATTTTATTTAAGGAAAAAATTTTTTTAATCAAATTAATGAAACAAAATCTATCTAAATTAACTTAAAAATATTTCTAAATTAATTAATCTATATTAACTATTTTAACAAAATAAAATATATCTCAAAATATTACATACAAAAAGTTAATAATTAACTTAACTAAAAAAATCTTAACTACCTGAAGAGTTAAACAATATGATACAATTAATAAAATTAATACCGAAATAACACAACAATACATCAGACTCTTTAAACCCTTTTATACTCCATTGTAACCCAAATTACAATTTTTCCTATCCCTATTAATAATCCCGGTACTTCTACCGAATTTTTCCCCCTCAAAAAAATCCACAGAACTCTGTGACCTTAACAACCACGGTACTCACCGATTTTTCTCAAAAAAAAATCCCACAGAACCCCTGTGCCTTTAAAATATAAATTCAATAACACAGTTAATCCACTGTGCCCTTAACAAATGTTAAGTTTTTCCTTTTTATTTTTTATACCTAAAAAAAAATTATATATAAATATAAAAAATAAAACTCACCTTTTATTTTTTTGGTCACGGCACCAACTATTACGTTGTGCCGTTACTTAATGACCTTCCTAACTAATTGAACTGTCCCTTTCCAGAATAAATTTATTTTACTTTTATTTTTCTTAAAACAAAGTGACACCGAAACTTTAATTAGTCTTTATTTTTTTCTTAAACAAAAATTATATTTTTAACAAAATTATAAAAAATCAAAAAATTGAAAATTACAATTTCAGAAAAAATTTTAAAAAAAAATTACAAATAATATTTTTTTTAACTAAAAAAAAATATCCTCAACTCACCATAAGTCTTCTTTCTCTTAAAACAAAATGATTCCGCGTATGTTATAATATCAATCCGCGCTAACAAAAATAAAAAATAATTTCACGACAAAAAAATAAACACCAAAAATAAATAAAATCATGACACAAATATAGCGATAAAAAGATGTAATATCAAGAAAAAAGAAATTGTTTTAAATTATAATTTTTATTTTGCTTCTTTATTTTTGTTATGATTTATTTAATTACCATTAATATTATTTAATAAAGTATTAGTAGTTAATTTATTTATGCTATTTATTTGTATTCTCTAAATTCTCAACTACAACAATATCCTAGATTCCAAGTGATTTATTAATATGTAAATTATGTTGGATATAAATAAACCTTGACTAAAATATGTATATATATAAAATTAATTAAATTTGAATAACTATAAAAAATATAAAAATATGGCATCTGAAATGGCACATCCCCTAAAATGTACCTTGCTGTTCCACAATCCTGGGGAGTGTCTGATCCAGAAATAGAATAACATACTATATACAGCGTCCACATGAGCGGGAGGGGTAGGAACAGTTTGCATCCTATTTATTTGAAGGGGGGTAGGCTATTTAATGGGGGTAAGGGGTAGGCTGCTTTAATGGTGGTAAGATTAATTTTTTGGTTATATATTAAATTTTGAGATGAAAAAGGACAAAATTTACTAAGGTAAAAATTAATACTTTTATAATAAAATTATTATAAAGCAATTCATACCAAATCTATATATTGCAAACAATCACACACATTGTTTTCCAAATAAAACTTTCTGCTATCATTTCAGCAAGCTCATAATGCCATAATAATTAATTCATTGTAAATAATGGAGGTTTTAATGAATTTATTATCTAAAAAATAAATTCTTTACATTCACAAAATATCGATAGTTGGTAGTAGAGAAAGATTAATTTAAGTTGTCCTTTATAAATTCTCTGAAAAGAGTATCAATATATTTAAAAGGTAAAAATAATAATAGGGAGACACCGTCGCCGAAGGCGGGGATTTTTTTTAGGGGGGTAGGCAAAGGTTTTTGAAGGGGGTTTGCATCCAGTGAAAATCCTGTCATGTAGACGCTAACTATATAAAAAATAAAGATATGGAACCCTAATTATAAAGTGAAAAAAAAACAATATGGCATACCAAGTTTAGGAAAATATTTGCTATCATATTATTTTTGAAAGGGTGTAGGTAGCTATCTCGCCATTTTGAGGTTTGTACTTCGAATAATTGTCTTTTTTTATCACCATATATAGCGCAAAATTGCTCGATTTGCTTTTATTTTTAAAAACGGTTAACTAAGTATCTTATCCAAAAAAGTATTTGAAATATATAACTCAGCTATATACAATAAGAATGAATGTAGATGAATATTATTATAATATTTATCAAGACGTTGAATCGAAAGCTAAATCTTAAGATATAGCCTTAATTAAACCTAGTCTAGTATCCAATTACTGAGATGTAATATAAATGTTGACTCAACTGAAGAAAATTATAATATATTCATTTTTATCCCATTCTAAGATATTTTTTTATCACAAATAAAAGTAGGTTTTTAGGAAAAAAACAAGTCTTTAACAACTTCAAAATTACCTAAAGACCCTTCTTCTATTTTCTGATGCTACCATTGGTAAATTGATATTGAAATCAATTTAATCAATAATTGTTGTATAAATATTTAATACGTTTGGTTATTTTACCTGAGCAGCTATTAATGCTTTCAATCGATGTAAGAAAACCTTGACTCAATTTCCAAATATTTTGAAATTGTTTTTTATTCATGCATGTTTGCCTGTTACAACAAGTACGAATATAAGAACATTTTCCAAAATGAGAAGGTTGTAAACTTCTTTTTTTACTTCCAAACCTCCGCTAAATGGATTAGCTCTGTTAACTATCCGCAGAGATTAGGTTCCAACCACAAACAAAACTGATGAATTGGAAAAATTTCCGACGAAAATTAAAAATTACATTATAATTATAGTATTTAATAAATTTTTTGTATAATATTGTATTTGATTAGAAGCTATGAAAACTTCTTTTTTAAATTATTTTCTAGTCAATATTTTTTAAACACTACAATTACTATTTTCAAAAAAAATTATTCCACTTATATTGTAAGTTAGTTTTTAAAGCATTTTATAAAAAAATGAAACTAAACTTTTTTTCAATATTACATTTAAAAATTTTTATTAATATATACCTATCTTAAAATAATAAAAAAAATTGAGATAATTTAATGGAATAGCTCAAATTCCTTCCCCTATAGGAATATCCTGGATACGCCACTGCGTCTCCCTATTGAAGCTAATGATGGTCACTACTAGTGATGCTAAGAGCCTGACTTGGGTCGATTTTAAAAACATCCCGATTAGGATTTTAGCTAAAATTATGTAAGCCTGGAGATTATGCTCGTTGATAGCTGGAAGGTTTGCAAGGCATACATAATATTATTTTAGCTAAATTTTAATCAGGCCGTTTATAGTTTTTTTAAGAGCCTAGTCACTACATTATAACATTTGGCAATTATTTTAAGGTCTAATGGCATAATCACGTTATCAAGCCGTTACTTTTCATGTTAATTAGGTCATTCTTGTTCATTCATATTTTTATTCATTATTCCAAAAAATAAGTAAATAAGGTTAGAATGTTTATATTTGTATATATATATATATACACACACCATTTATATTAATATTTTCAGATTAAATGAATAGTAGCAGTGCTACTCGAGCCTTGGCTCTTGAGTACAAATCAGTTATCGAGGATCCTGTAGAGGGTTTTAGAGTAAAATTAATGAAAGATGACGACCTTTTTAATTGGGAAGTTGCCATTTTTGGTCCACCTGATACTCCATATCAAGGAGGTTACTTCAAGGTATATTATATATAATTTTTTTAAATATTATGATTAAAATAAAAAAATTATTGTTAGTTTAAACTTGTTAATTGGCATTACAAATCAAATTGTCACTCTATTAAGTTAAAAACTGTAACACTTTTATGATATTATTTCCAATTATGACTTTTATTACTATAAGAGTTAATAATGAGCAATATGTTTAATATAATATATATAATAAGTAATATTTATCGAATAATTCTAATGTTTTAAATTTAAAAAACTTTTTCTAATATTAAAATTTCAAATATTGTAATCTTATTGAAAAAAACTTTAAGGCACATATGAGATTTCCTAAAGATTATCCATATGCTCCTCCTACCATCAGATTTGTTACCAAAGTTTGGCACCCTAATGTTTATGAGGTTACAAAAAAAAATATTTATTTTATTTTTATGTGAATTTCTTGATGTTCCTATTTGATTAAATACATAATTTTAAACACTTTTCTGATATTTATATACTATCATTTTCTTATATTTTCTTTCAAGGTTTTTATATAACTGTAATAACTACCTGTTTAAACTAAATCCTCACAAAAAAAGTTTATTGATCTATAAATTTTGATAATATTACTAAATTATTTATAAATCCTTGATTTTTATAAAATATCTGGGAACTTTGAATCCCTATAGAATCATCCTTTAGGATAATTATACCTGTAATAATTTAGTTAGTGAGGTAAATATTTATAGTTATACAGGTACCATGTATATCTATATTTAAGATATAACTTCCTCTTATATCTTGTAATTTATTTCATTAAATATTTTTAATAAGATATTTATATCTGTGTCTTATATGCATTTTAAAAGCATCTTTTTATTTAGAATTTATCTTTCACATTATTGAAACAATCAACATACATCATATCATATTTTTCTATGTACATTAGAGATCTGCATCAGGCTTAATTTTTCAAGCTTGGCCTGAAATTTTTTTAAAAAAATTGTCCTGCCCAGCCCAATCTTGAACAAAAATTTTTATTTGTCCCGAAAAGGCTAACTTGAAATAAAAATTATTTGTCCACCAGGCCTGGCCAGAATTTATTTAAATATAGAAAAATTAATATTTTTTTGGTCTTAAAAAAATATACAAATAAAAAATATTAGCACTTTGTTTCTTGCAAGAATTTTAAATATATCAATTTATTAAAAATTTTATTCCAACCAAGCCCAAACCAAAATGATTTTTAAAAAATAGACCCAACTCGGACTGAAACTCGTTGGGGCCAGGCTGTAATTTGTACATTTCAAATATACATCTGTTATTTGGGCCATTCCATTTCAAATCTATCAGACACATTTTTAGCCAACCCCTTTTAAAAGTGTTTAAAATTTCTGGAATTGTTTAGATAATTAAAAAAAATGAGAAAGCTGTTTATTTTAGCCCACTTACACACCTGGTTCCCGAGATACAGGGTGGAGATCTGCAGTGATCTTTTCATCTCCAAGCCCAACCCAACTTAAATTATAAAAAAAATTTTGTCCAAGCCCAAATTCAAAAATTTTTTTTCAACCTGACCCAAATCCAACTAAATTTTTTTTATTTGAGTGTGAATGTTATAATATCCAAAAAACAATTAAAACTTTGTGTATTAGCTTAAATAAAAGTTTATTTGATTGCCATAATATAATCAATATTTATATTAATTTGCATTTTATTTAAATTAGAAACATACTTTTATTCATTTAAAATAGATTGAATAATTGTGATATATAAATGGTGAATGATTGTCATATATAAATGATGAATAATTGTGAGTATAAATAATGAATGAGGAGTTAATTTTGTCAGGCTTTTTACAAGTCCTCCTATCTTCAAAGGTCCTACAAGCAACTGAAGGCGCTCTTTCACTGCTAGCCGAGGATGCAGGGATATCCAGGAATTTAAGAGCTAAAACACTTAAATTGGGAAATACTTTTTGATAAGTCTTATACCAATTTAAAATTTGGTAAACGATTTTAAATATTGTAAATTTGAGGCTATTTAATTAAATAGATATTAAATAAATATATTTTAATTTGCCTGATAGAATATGATGTAAATAAAGTATGTAATAATAACTTCTTCTCCTTTTAATAACAATTTCTAGGTTTACCCAGTTTCCCCTCAAATTTTTCTTTTCCATTTTTGATGGTCCTGAGCATCAATAATTGTAAGATTCTCTCATACCCACCGCTATCACCTTTATCTACGTCATCTTGAACCTTCCTCTAGATCTTGATCCTCCTACTTCATCAAGGTGCATCCCTTTAGATACCCCCCACATCCATCTAATCATCCTCATCTCTGTTCTATCCAATTTGGCTTCATAGGCCGCTTTCATTTCCCATGTTTCGCCGCCATAAACTAAACTCCTCACACAGCTTACGTAAACTTTTCCCTTTAACTTCAAAGAGATGTTTTTATTTGTTAGAATAGGCGACATCTCTCTCTCTTTTATGCTTGTCTGATTCTTGCAACAACAGAATCTCCACCATCTGCGTTTAGCATACCAACCAAATAGCAAAACTTTTTTTACTTTTCCAAGGTTTAACCCATTGCCAATATCCAATCACCATTTTTTACGTTATCAGTATTATGTACTCCTTTTATGCCTGTTCTAAAAATAAAGGTCATTCTTGCTAACATTACTCAGAAAAAAACGTCGTTACTTTACTCACTTTCCAAAATTAGTAACAAATGACATTGCCTTTTCTCTAAAAAGTTTAACCTTGTACTTTACAGCAATAATAATTTTAGATTTTGTTTTTTTTAAAAAAAGAGTGTGAAAAGGTTGGCGACACATTCGTAGTTTGTGATAGAGGTCTGCACCAATGTTTTAAAATTTTTTTAACCCGATATACCCGCCTGCCCCGCCCATTTGTCTAAAATTCCTTCCTTCCGCCCGCCCATTATTTATAAAAAATTTTAACCCAAGTCCACTTATAAAATTTAATAATGGCCATTCTTTCAATTTTTTAAGCATCTAATAAAAATATTTCAGCATTACACCTCTACAAAAAGTTTATAATTTAGGAAATTAATTTAAGCATAAAAAAATATTCAATTTAAATTATGAACAATTTATTTGATCAAATAGAATATTTATGAAATAAATATAAATATAAAATTGATATTATATGTAATTATAATGCAAAAATAATAATAAATCCACATTTTCTGGATTCAAACACGTTCTTCTTTGTTCTAAAAACCTTCCAGCAATGCTAAATCCTCGTTCAGAAAAAGCACTAGTTTCAGGAATTGCCAATATTTTTCTTGCTAATCTTGATAGCTTTGGCAAATCTCTTGTCATTTCCACCAAAGTAGGATATCCGTCTGTAGTATATCCTTTTCCTCAAGTGAGATCCGGATGTCCCGTATGCAATATATGTAAAACTCTTTTTTGAAGTGAGTACGAAGATTAATCTGCCATTCCAAAATAAAACACCGTGCTATTTTCGTAATCGTTTCATGCTATTCGGAATAGTAACAGAACAAAATACTATACAGTTTTATAAACCAGACCTCAATTTAATATTAGAAACAGATGTATCTAACCAAGGATTTGGAGCTGTATTTATGCAAAAATATGATAATGATAACGAATTTCAAATAGCTTACACCTCAGGAACTTTACAAGACGCTAAAAAGAATTATTCTACAAGAGACAAAGAAGCAAAAGAAATAATAACGGCGTAGAAATATCTCATAACTATTTGTATGGACGAAAATTTAAAATTTGAACACATCACAAACCTTTAATAACAGAGATTTAAGCTCATTAACATTAACATACCAAAGATTATTACGTTGGGCTTATAAATTATCTGCATATGATTATAATATAATGTACAAGAATAGCGCTAATAATATAATTGCAGATGCTTTATCGCGAAACCCAATAGAGAAAAATGATGATAGAATAACAAGTGAAAATAAAACAGTGAAATATCTTACTTATGACACATTAACTCTATCAAGAAAAGAAATGGTACAAATATACAAAATCAAGCACCAGAATTACAATATTTTAGAACAAGAATAGATGAAATAGATAATGATGACTGTAATGTATTTTAATAGTAAACGAGTTTTTTCTTATTCTTTTATTTTGTAATGTAAAAAATCCAAATCAGCCTTTATTATTCAAATTAATCTCGAAATATATAATAAAAATAAAAATAAACATTTTACAAAAAATAACAAAAAACACAATTTAATACACATCATTTATCCCCAGTCGATCTGGTTTCGATCGTATCCTTTTGGGATATCGACCTTGACTTGTTTCTTCCTCCCTCTCCTTTGAATTCATTTCATCGTTATTCTTTATTACATCCTCTTTGTTTACTATCTCTTCGGTTTTCTCTTCTACTTCAGTACTCTCTTCTAATTCGTATTCTTCTATTAATACATTTTCGGTTCTTTTCCTTAATTGGTCCATATGACGTATTATCGTATTACCCGCTATACTTACTTCATAAGGTTGTGATACGAATATGCCTTTAATAATGGCTTCTTCCCATTTTTTTTCTTTATTATTGTAAAGGCGCGACCAAACTTTTTCATTTATCTGAAATTTTTGATTGTGGTATTCAAACTTCTTTTTTTTTGTTTCCCCGTTCGAATATTTGATCTAACAATCCTCTAGGTTTAAATTTTAGTAGTATTTCAGCGGGACTTTGTTCAGTTTCTGTTCCTGGTGTATTTCTGTAATTGTATAGAAAAATAGCTAGGCTGGTTTCTAAATCCCTCTCGTTTCTTTTATTCATACTCTGTTTAAAAGTTCGAACTAATCGATCGGCCATGCCGTTTGTCTGAGGATGGTAAGCACTTCCATGCACTAATTGAATTCCGTTTTTTTCACAAAAATCATTGAAATCTTTGCTGCTGAATTGGGGTCCGTTATCAGAAACGATTATTTTGGGAAATACGAATCTTGCAAAAATATTTCTTAATATTTTTATCGTGCTTTCGGTTGTAGTGCTAGTCATGGGAACTATTTCTGGCCAGCGACTGCTAGCATCTATCACTACCAACCAATAATGATTTTGAAATGGTCCAGCATAATCAATATGTACTCGGAGCCATGCTTTTGGTTTTGGCCAATTTTGAATTGCTGTCTTTTGAGGCATATCGTGTTGTTCCTGGCATTCTCTACATTTTTCGACCCAGGTTTCTATATCTTGGTTTATATCAGGCCACCACGCGTATTGTCATGCTCTCATCTCCATTTTTACCATTCCGATATGTCCTTGATGTATCATGTCCAACACGTTGTTTCGGTATTGTTGTGGTATTATCATTTTCGTTCTCCATAATAAACAACCTCTCTCAGTTGTAATTTCCTCTCTCCTTTGTACTCCTTTAAACATGCATCATAGTTTATTGGCCATCCATCTATTGTATATCTGTATACTTTAGAATAGTGTTGTTAAACGACTGAGTCTAAGTTTTGGGTCAAAAAAATCGACCCAAACTGACTTGAGTTATGAACTCAAGTCGTGATTTCTAATTAGTTTTTATTATTAATTAACAATACAATTATTTTTTTTAATTTAGACTTCCAACTTGAGTAAGTCGTGACTAGATATTACAAGCACTAATTATTATTTATTTATTTTTAGTAAAATAATTTTTTTTATTTTATAATATATTATGAAAATGAATATTTATTTGGTATCTTTTAATAAAAAAAATGATAAGCTGCAAATGTAAGTTAAGTAATATCATTTTGTTACAATTAATTAATGATTTTCACGCCCAAATTTTAAGCAAAATTTGATTTGATTTGAATTTTAAATGATTATTTCTTTTTTGTTAATAAACTTTTTTTATTAATTCTTTTGTAAATTTTATTTAAATAAACAAATTTTTAGTTGAAATCTTTTATTTATATAGGTTTATTTTTATCATTTTTGTAAAATTATCTATTTTTTTAGTATATAAGAACTAGTTTTTATTTTTAAATATTTATATTAAATTTTTATAAGTATTTTACATGATCGTCTTTGTGATAATTGTCATGTTATTTTTTAACATTTATGAAATCTTTGACAGAAAAGGATAAAAATATAATTTATATTATAAAGATATTAAATTATAAATTCCTTTCTAAAAATGACAATTATCATAATCTGTATTTTTAAACATATTAGTTTATTTTTGACGCTAATGGGTAAAAACATAAATTGTAAATATGTTAAATTAAAATTTCAGTGAAGATGTACCCTAGATAAGTGACAATTGTCATAATCGTTATTTCTAAAGTTTTTTGAAATTTTTTGACGCATATAGGTAAAAATATAGATTGTAAATACGCTTAAGTAAAAATTCAGTGAAGTTGTACCATAGATATGTGACAATTGAATCGTTATTTTTAAAGTTTTTTGAATTTTTTTGACGGAAATAGGTAAAAATATATAGTGTAAATATGTTAAATTAAAATTTTAGTGAAGATGTACCCTAGATAAGTGACAATTGTCATAATCGTTATTACTAAAGTTTTTTGATGTTTTTTGACGCAAATAGGTAAAAATATAGATTGTAAATATGTGAAATTAAAATTTCAGTGATAGATAAGTAACAATTGTCAAAATCGTTATTTCTACAGTTTTTTGAAATTTTTTTGACGCACATAGGTAAAAATATAGATTGTAAATACGTTTAATTAAAAATTCGATGAAGATGTATCATAGATAAGTGACAATTGTCATAATCGTTATTTCTAAAGTTTTTTGAAATTTTTTGACGTAATAGATATGTGACAATTGTCATAATCGTTATTTTTTAACTTTTTTGAATTTTTTTAAAGTAAATAGATAAAAATATATATTGTAAAGATGTTAAAATAAATTCAGTGAAGATGTACCATAGAAGAGTGACAATAAGTGATCTGCATCGGGCCTAATCAAGCCCAACCTGAAATTTTTTTTAGAAAAGTTTTGCCGGCCCGGCCCGAACCCCAAATTTTTTTAAAATGTTTTGCCGGCCCTGCCCGAACCCGAATTTTTTTTTAAAAAATTTACCGACCCAGCCCGGCCCTAATTTATTTAAATATAGAAATTAATCTTTATAATTACTCAAAATAAAAGACATATGTTATATGTAGTTTAGTTTCAATAAATAAAATCAAATATTTTTATTTTACATAAAAAATTCAATATAAAATTGATATATTTAGATATATTTAAAAAAATATCCAAAATCCGACCCGACCCGGCCCGAATTTTTTAAAAATATTATGCCCGGCCCGAACCTGATTATTTTAAATAGAATTAAGCTCGAGTTGGGCCGTGCCTAACTTTGCAGATCTCTAGTGACAATTGTCATAAACGTTATTTTTTAACTTTTTTAATTTTTTTGAAGCAAATGGGTAAAAATATATATTGTAAACATGTTAAATTAAAATTTTTGTCATAATCGTTATTTTTGAATTTTTTTAAAGTAAATCGGTAAAAATATATATTGTAAAAATGTTAAATTAAAATTTAAGTGAAGATGTACCATAGAAAAGTGAAAATTGTTATAATCGTTATTTGGAACTTTTTTAAATTTTTTCAAAGAAAATAAGTAAAAATATATATTATATTAAAATTTCAGTGAAGATGACCATAAAAAAGTGTCAATTGTCATAATCATTATTTGTGAACCTTTTTGAAAATTTTTAAAGCAAACTTGTAAATATATATATTGTAAACATGTTAAATTTAAATTTCAGTTAATCGTTATTTAAAATATTTTTGAATTTTTTTGCCCAAATGATCTGGTTTTTAGCCCATGCCCTTCTATCAAATTGGGCTGGCTAGCTAAATAATTTAAAAAGTGCTAACGGACCTTTGAAAAATTTTAACAATGGGCAGGCTAATAAACTTTTATTTGTTATTTAGAATTTATTAGGTAAACATTAAAAAATATATTCTTCATAACTTTTTTTTAAATACCAGATTATCGATAACTGTTGTGGATGTTATCGTCGGAAAAATTAATGAGATAAAAAAAACTTGTTGGATTTGATTTGAAATTATAGGGTCGAAGTATTTCGTCCTATAATTGATCAAATTATTAACATCAGAACCGTGCAAAAAGAGAGTTTATTTTGAATGTGCAATATTATCCTAGGCATTTTGATAAAAATAATAGTAAAGGTATTTCTGAAAAGGCATTGGGAAAAGTGACACAACAAATATATTGAATGTTAAATAACGTAACGAATTGTGTTCATTTGCCTGTGAATTCAAAGATTTAATAGTAGAATTAAATGAAACGGACGATGATATCGTATGAGCAGGTGAGGAGTCTAATGAAAAAGTAGAATAAGATAATAACTCAGAATGTGAACTGTGATAATAAATGTAACAATTGATTAATATGTCTGTATGAAATTCTTAAAAGATACAATATGCACACAAGTGCATACACTAATTTATTTTTCACATATGAGTACATTTCTTTATCATTCTCAAGTTAATTGCGAGAGAACATTTAGTAAATTATAAAAAATAGGCTGAGAAATAATATAGACGAAGAAAAATTAGGATCGTTTTTAATGTTAGTTGCATGAGCAGTGGCGTAGGCATAAGGGGGGGGGGCCCATGAAAAATGAAAAATGAAAAAAAAATTAAATTTTATTTTTTAAAATTTTTTAATTTTAATTTAATAAATTGTTAATAAACGCTTGATTTTTATGTTTTAAATTTATTATAAATAATAATAGATATACACATTTGATTATTTTTATATTTATTTTTGGTTTGTAGCTATTTCACACCACCGAAAAAAGGGAGTTATTTATTCAAACATATGATATTGACTCAAAAAATCAAAAAAAAAACTAAAAAGATTTTGTCCGACCAGATTCACCGAAAGACAAGAGTCGGTGAAACTCTTTATTGAAATATATGATGTTGTCTACACTAGAATTTTATATATCAAGCAAGGAAAAAGATTCAGCAGATGCCGAAAATCTTTTGCAGACTATTTCTAAGCCACAGTTTTTAATTTCAATTCAATGTGTTTATTTTTTCTTTAATTATACATATGATTATGATTTTAGCAAAATGCTATAAAAAATTGATTTGGATTTAAGGGAGATTATGAATAGAGCAAAGGATATTGTTGAAATATTAACAAATATCAGAGAGAATGTGGATGAAAAATTTCATGAAATATATGAAAAAGTAAAGGAGATTGCTAATATGTTTGGAATTGAAATTTTTAAACCTAGAGTAGTCTCTAGACAATCCAATCGATCAAATATTGATGCATCTACGATTGAGGATTTTTATAAAATAAACATTTTTATTCCCCTTATTGATACATTTTTATTTCAATTAAAAAAAAGATTTATTAGTCATAATTATATTTTAAAAAGCTTTTATTTTTTTTGCCGGTTGAGTCTAAACTGTTGATTACACTTGAAACACGAGAGGATATTAATGCTGATGATTTAGTAGGTTCATATGATAAGTTACTTTGTGATGTCGAATTTTGGTATAAAAATCTTGACAGAATAGGGTGTTCTTTGAGACCAAAAAATGCTCTGCAGGCCCTTTCCATCTGTAATTGCATTTTAGATTCCCTGCCTAATATCAAAACATTAATTATTTTAGCTACCTTGCCAATTAGTAGGGGAGACTGGGGTTAGGTGAATCGATTTTTACAAAATTGTTTATAGCTCCTGGTTTTTTTTAGATAATATAAAAAGCAATATATGATTGGATACCTAAAACTATACTCTATAAAGGTGCCTTATAAAAAAATTCTAGAATATAATCATTTTTTTGAAATTATATTTTTTGTAAAAGTCGTAAATTTGCCCAACAAGCCCCAATAGCGGGGTGAGGCAAACCACTTCAAGGGGCTTCCTAAACCAATGGTTTTTTTAGGCCATAATTAATTGAAATGTATTTTTATTTATTAATAATGATTAGTGCTGTAAACATTTTTAAAAAAATCGAACGCGTTCAACGTTCATTGACAAAAATCGAACGCGTTCACATTCAAATTCAAAAAAAGGAACGCGTTCAAGTTCATGAACGCGTTCATGCGTTCAAATTTTTTTTTTAAATTTAATTTAATATAAATAAATGGCTTATATTTTTCAACACAATATATTAGCCATGATAAAAAATAATAGTTTTATTTTGATAATATAATTATAAATACAATATAATAGAGCGATAAAAAAATAAATTTATAAAAAAATTTTCTTATTAATTTTTAATAATAATTGCTTTTCAAAATTTTCATCTGATAGGCATGAACGCTTGGCAGTTAATACAGCGTTAGCTATACTAAAAACTCGCTCAACAGGGGCAGATGAAGGGATTGCGGTGTTATACTTGATAAACAATTCTTTTAAAGGGAGGAATTTATTGAGCTATGTTATCATCCTCCAATCTGCCCTCTTCTTCCTCGTCAAAAAAAAGGATATCTCGGAATTGATTTTAAAACAGTGAAATATTTTTGATATTTGGGCCATGGTAATTCATTAATATTGAATTTTGATTTTCAGAATCTGATGATGAAGTATTTATATCCATGCAAATGCTAATCTATTAAATTAAAATATAAAATATTCAAATTAATAAACTTTAATCTTATCTTCTCTAGCAGTAGCACGTTAATTGCAATATGAAAGAGGAAAAAGTAAAAACAGCTGATTAAAAAATATAAGACTTTTTTGTTAAAAAATTGGATTAAATATTAATTTTTCAAATAAATAAAAATATAAAACTTTTTTGTTAAAAAATGCGGATTAATATTAATTTTTCAAATAAATAAAAATAAAAAGTGTTTATAAAATTGAACGAACATAAAATTGAACGAACGTAAAATTGAACGAACGTAAAAGGAACGCGTTCACGTTCAAAGTTCGTCAAAAAAAAGGAACGCCGTTCATCACCTTTTTTCAAAAAAACGAACTTCGTTCACGAACGCTTTCAACAACACTAATAATGATACATATACTATAATTTTATTCTTTTATTGTTAAAAATATCATAATACATATAAATTGAAGCTAATTATATATAAAAATTGAAACTTAATTTTGGTTAATTAATACACATTTTGGACATATAAAAAATTTATCAAAATTAGCACATGTACCATGTGCCCATTTGTGGCACATTCGTAGCACATTCTGCACTGGTACCACTCTTATGATGTTTGATATATTCCAGCTTACAACAAACACAAATATCTTTGTGAATAATTTTTTTCACTATTTTTCTCTTGTTAATATTTTCTTTTTCCATTATTTTCTTTTCTTTCTCAATTAATTTCTTTTTATAAGGAGATGATTTAAATATCTCTGCTCTCCTTTTAACTCTCTTGACTCTTTCCTCTTTGGGATGAGGCAAGGATATTGATAAATTGCACGATAGTCCAGGTTTTATCTAAATGAACATAAGACGTAGATGGAGTATCATTACATATATCTAAGTATCTATTAGTATTTAAAATATCTTTTAATACCAAAGATACTGAGCTTGATTCTAATAATGGGCTTTTTGGAAGTTCACATATAGAATCTCCATAAACTGAGGCCACAATCTTCTTTATTGAATATATCTGTATTCAGTGGATATATTCCACATGCTTTAAAACCATTAGATATATTGAGAGGTGATGATGCTAAAGGCAAGACATCCTTAATAACTGATGGAATATCATAAATTGTAAATAATTTTCCTGGATGGCTACGCATCCAGGAATCAAGTGCATTATTGTAATATTTTTTGAGAGGCCCAAAAACAGATCGATCAAGAGGCTGTAATTTATGGGTGCAATGGGGTGGCAAAGATAATAGAATTATTCCCGTATCTATACAAAATTTGACAGCTGAATAGGAGTGGTGTGATATATGATTGTCAAGGATTAATAAAACTTTGGACTTTGGAGTACACCGAGTGTGTTTAGAAAAATGCTTCAAAAAAATAATAAAATCCTCCTCTTGCATCCATCCAGAACCATTTGATACCCCTATAGAGCCAGATGGACCATCTCTAACAAAATAGTCATAATATTTTTTTCTGGGAAAAAGAAACATTGGAGGAATTGTATAACCAATTGCATTTACAGCAAGCGCTAATGTTATTAAGGTACCCCTTTCTGCGGAAGTAATAGATCCTAACTGTTTTTGACCCTTTTGTGCAATAATCTTGGATGGGGTTTGAACTGTGGTAAGTCCAGTTTCATCCATGTTGTAAATTGCCATACATTCTAATTTATGTTCATCTAATATTCCTAAATATTAAATGTAAACTTTTACTTAACAAATCATTTAATAAACTTTTATATAAATCAAAAAAGTATAGAACATTTTCTTCATTAAATCCAGTTGCCCTAGCCATACTTGTAGCTTCAGGGGATCTTAAGGAGAGAGTAGGATTTCTTAACATAAATCCTAAATACCAGTCATGGCCAGCCATTGAATTGCCCTTCCAAGATTTAGGAAATTTTTTCTTCATATTTACTGCCATTTGGTAGGCTAATATTTTTATCTAAAAAACAATATAAAATAATGAAGAATAAACTATACCTTTTTAATTGAAAGGCCATAAAAAATTTGGCTAGATTGAATCAGATATTTAGTTATATCTCCCTCTTCTTCTTCTGTGAATATCCTCATATTATTATTTTGTCCTACACTAGTAAGTATGCCACTTTCTTGATATCTCTTATAATATCTCATAAAGTTTGATCTAGGAATACCTAAAATAAAAATGTCAAGTAAAATATATAATTATTTAATTATAAGTTTAACATTTAAGAACATAAAATTTAAAAATGATAATCTCTTTACCATTACCATTTAGATTTTATTAGCATATTCTCTATTATTAAATATTGCTAAAATTTGATTTTAATGTTTAAGAATTACATAAAATTAATACAATAATACTATACTTCATCTAAATTGTAATCAATCTAAAATATAAGATCATTTATAAATTACATTTAATAAAAATATTTACATAATTTCTATTATTAAATATTGCTAAAAATTGATTTTATTGTTTAAGAATTACATAAAATTAATACAATAATACTATATTTCATCTAAATTGTAATCAATCTAAAATATAAGATCATTTATAAATTACATTTAATAAAAATATTTACATAATTTCTATTATTAAATATTGCTAAAAATTGATTATATTGTTTAAAAATTACATAAAATTATTGTGATTATATCTTAAAAATAAGACAGATAATATAGATAAATTTATCTGTAAGTTGGCTAGTCTTCCTTGTTGATTTACAATTTTCATATACCCTAATAGCCTAATTACAATTATAATATTAATTCATTAAATTTTTATATACTTCTAAATAATTATCAATATTAAATGATTCTCCTATATTAATTTTTTTGGATTTATATTTTCGCACCATATCGAATAATGTAATAATTGCTAAAAAAAATTATTGAAATAGATTGACATATATGGTTTAGCAAGCCCCGCTAGCTCTAAATTTACTAATCATGATTGAAATACTATATAGACATAATAAATATTCATAAAACTTTCCCAAATTATAGAAGAGTGTTTAAACTTTGCTATAAAATTTAATTTATATATAAATGAATATATATTTTAATAAAAATTAAAATTCTGTCATGTAAAAATCTTTAGAAAATTTCATCAAAATTTTATTTCTTAAATAAAATTTTTAATAATTAATCATTTCAAAAGATTTTTTGTCTATAGATGTAAACTAATAAAATCTATATTAGGATAAAATTTTAACCTTCTAATAAAATTTTTAATAATTAATCATTCAAAGATTTTTTGTCTATAGATGTAAACTAATAAAATCTATATTAGGATAAAATTTTAACCTTCTAGTGTTTATAATTTTAAAATAAATTTGGGGGGCGAATTTTTAACCCCCCCCCCCCCCCCCCCATGATAAAATCCTGGCTACGCCACTGTGTATAAGAACTTATAGTGGAGATTGAACTAAAAGATATTCTTGTTTATTTGCGTAAAGGTTTAAAATGAGATTTATCAACGTAAAAATTATATATTATCTTAATTCTTTTATTTAAAAATCATGTAATACATATAAAAAAAAACAATAAATAAATATTGTTATTTTATATTTTTTAAAATGGTATTTTAAAAAAAATGGGAACGCTTTTGAACACAAAAAATTTGGATGCATGATAATAACAAATAATATGAGTAAATAATAAAAAAAAAATTTTATATTATCATAAATATTTTGATCATAATTTAAATCGAAAATTATTTATGCTTACTAAATTATGAAATTTTTAGTAAGGGTATAGCGTTGAGACTGAACCATTTATTAAAATAAGAATTTTTTTTTAAAAAAAAATTAAAAAAAAACTTATTGGTGCCATCGAGGCGCTATAATCATTGAAATTTAAGAATAAATATATAAATAATACATTTTAAACGGTATGACTAAATACTGAATTGCTAAAATGAATTGCTAAAAAGCAATTAATCATAATCAATCAAAATTTTATTATTGTATATTTTATTTAATGAAAATTTTTAAAACTTTTTTTAAAATATACTTAAATTATTTTTTTATTAAATGAAGGATACTAATTAAATATCATATAATATATAATTTTATTTTGAGTTAATATTATTATAAAAAAAATATTTTCATAGCTTATTAAAACATAAATAAATTTTTTTCAATTTTAAAAATTAACAAATATATATCCGTAAGTGGGCGTTATATGCGTAAATATGTAAGTATCATTTTAGGAAACCGGAATGATGATTGGATATCGCTTTTTTTATATTTGGGTATATATACATATGAAAAACCTAAAAATTAAAAAAAAATTTTAGGTTTCTTTGATGTTTAATCTATGAGTAGGTTTAGAATAGTAAAATAATGGAAATTTTCTAAGGTAAATATTGCTGGCGTTATTTATCAAAATCTCATAATTTTTGTTTTGTATGTGTATATTTACGTGCTAAGCATTATCCTAAAAAATTTTTTGAAAATAATTTGATTTGACCGATTGCCGAGCTTAAAACCGACCATTTACTAAATATTCGATTGACCAAATTTACTAGTAATACAATTTGAAAAATGTTGATTTTCGTTTTATATATCTATAAATACGTGTAAAACATAATCCCAAAAAATATTTTTAAAATATCGCTATTTGGCGGATAACCGACTCGTAGCCCACCCAATGACTAAATAATGAATTGCTGGCGTTTTAAATCAAAATATCTTAATTTTTGTTTTATACGTGTATATTTACGTGCTAAGCATTATCCTAAAAAATTTTTTGAAAATAATTTGATTTGACCGATTGCCGAGCTTAAAACCGACCATTTACTAAATATTCGATTGACCAAATTTACTAGTAATGCAATTTGAAAAATGTTGATTTTCGTTTTATATATCTATAAATACGTGTAAAACATAATCCCAAAAAATATTTTTAAAATATCGCTATTTGGCGGATAACCGACTCGTAGCCCACCCAATGACTAAATAATGAATTGCTGGCGTTTTAAATCAAAATATCTTAATTTTTGTTTTATACGTGTATATTTACGTGCTAAGCATTATCCTAAAAAATTTTTTGAAAATAATTTGATTGCCGAGCTTAAAACCGACCATTTACTAAATATTCGATTGACCAAATTTACTAGTAATACAATTTGAAAAATGTTGATTTTCGTTTTATATATCTATAAATACGTGTAAAACATAATCCCAAAAAATATTTTTAAAATATCGCTATTTGGCGGATAACCGACTCGTAGCCCACCCAATGACTAAATAATGAATTGCTGGCGTTTTAAATCAAAATATCTTAATTTTTGTTTTATACGTGTATATTTACGTGCTAAGCATTATCCTAAAAAATTTTTTGAAAATAATTTGATTTGACCGATTGCCGAGCTCAAAACCGACCACTTACTAAATATTCGATTGACCAAATTTATTAGTAATATAATTTGAAAAATGTTGATTTTCGTTTTATATATCTATAAATACGTGTAAAACATAATACCAAAAAATATTTTTAAAATATCGCTATTTGGCGGATAACCGTTTCCTTTAACCTATAATAAAATTTTAAAATATATTATTAAATATATATTTTACCAAAATAAAAACTTTGAGAACAGATCAGACATTTTAATTGCAAAAATATGATTTATAATTATAAAACAATTTTAAATTTTAACGGCTATTATTTAAAAGTATTTATTTATTTATTTGTTTATTATTTTTTATATACTTCTAACTCAAATTTTTTTATTTTTAAAATAATGCCAAATATTTTTAAAATATTCAGGAAAATATAATAATTTCGAATATAAATAATAAAGGAAAATAAAAAAATAATAGAAAGAATATAATCATGGGGAGGGGGTTTAAACGCCCCTTTTTTGTATCTCAATTGCTTATCTCTTAGACAATTAAAATTATCTGAAATATTTGCACATAACACATTTTTAGAGAGTATTATAGATTTTATTTATTATATAAAAATAAAAATACTTTAGCATATAGTATTGCATAAATTTTAAGTGTTAATACAAAAATTATATAAATGTTATAACTAAGAATTTATAGTAAATTTGGTCAATCGAATATTTAGTAAATGGTCGGTTTTAAGCTCGGCAATCGGTCAAATCAAATTATTTTCAAAAAATTTTTTAGGATAATGCTTAGCACGTAAATATACACGTATAAAACAAAAATTAAGATATTTTGATTTAAAACGCCAGCAATTCATTATTTAGTCATTGGGTGGGCTACGAGTCGGTTATCCGCCAAATAGCGATATTTTAAAAATATTTTTTGGGATTATGTTTTACACGTATTTATAGATATATAAAACGAAAATCAACATTTTTCAAATTGTATTACTAGTAAATTTGGTCAATCGAATATTTAGTAAATGGTCGGTTTTAAGCTCGGCAATCGGTCAAATCAAATTATTTTCAAAAAATTTTTTAGGATAATGCTTAGCACGTAAATATACACGTATAAAACAAAAATTAAGATATTTTGATTTAAAACGCCAGCAATTCATTATTTAGTCATTGGGTGGGCTACGAGTCGGTTATCCGCCAAATAGCGATATTTTAAAAATATTTTTTGGGATTATGTTTTACACGTATTTATAGATATATAAAACGAAAATCAACATTTTTCAAATTGTATTACTAGTAAATTTGGTCAATCGAATATTTAGTAAATGGTCGGTTTTAAGCTCGGCAATCGGTCAAATCAAATTATTTTCCAAAAATTTTTTTAGGATAATGCTTAGCACGTAAATATACACATATAAAACAAAAATTAAGATATTTTGATTTAATAACGCCAGCAATTCATTATTTAGTCATTGGGTGGGCTACGAGTCGGTTATCCGCCAAATAGCGATATTTTAAAAATATTTTTTGGGATTATGTTTTATACGTATTTATAGATACATAAAACGAAAATCAACATTTTTCAAATTGTATTACTAGTAAATTTGGTCAATCGAATATTTAGTAAATGGTCGGTTTTAAGCTCGGCAATCGGTCAAATCAAATTATTTTCAAAAAATTTTTTAGGATAATGCTTAGCACGTAAATATACACATATAAAACAAAAATTAAGATATTTTGATTTAAAACGCCAGCAATTCATTATTTAGTCATTGGGTGGGCTACGAGTCGGTTATCCGCCAAATAGCGATATTTTAAAAATATTTTTTGGGATTATGTTTTACACGTATTTATAGATATATAAAACGAAAATCAACATTTTTCAAATTGTATTACTAGTAAATTTGGTCAATCGAATATTTAGTAAATGGTCGGTTTTAAGCTCGGCAATCGGTCAAATCAAAATATTTTCAAAAAATTTTTTAGGATAATGCTTAGCACGTAAATATACACATATAAAACAAAAATTAAGAGATTTTGATAAATAACGCCAGCAATATTTACCTTAGAAAATTTCCATTATTTTACTATTCTAAACCTACTCATAGATTAAACATCAAAGAAACCTAAATTTTTTTTTAAATTTTTAGGTTTTTCATATGTATATATACCCAAATATAAAAAAAGCGATATCCAATCATCATTCCGGTTTCCTAAAATGATACTTACATATTTACGCATATAACGCCCACTTACGGATATATATTTGTTAATTTTTAAAATTGAAAAAAATTTATTTATGTTTTAATAAGCTATGAAAATATTTTTTTTATAATAATATTAACTCAAAATAAAATTATATATTATATGATATTTAATTAGTATCCTTCATTTAATAAAAAAATAATTTAAGTATATTTTAAAAAAAGTTTTAAAAATTTTCATTAAATAAAATATACATAATAAAATTTTGATTGATTATGATTAATTGCTTTTTAGCAATTCATTTTAGCAATTCAGTATTTAGTCATACCCCATTTTAAATTGAAATAATTTAAAGAACCAAAAAATCTTGCTATTGTTACAAATTTTAAATAACAATGGGAGAGAGAGACAGGGGGAGGGATTGGTCATTTATTTTCTATTTTAATCATTATTTTTCGGATCTTTTCTCAATTTTTTTCTTCTCAATTTTCATTTAATTTTTTTTAGTATAACCTATCAATAATTAATTTTGATAAATAAATTTATAAGTGAGTGCTCATGGCATATTATATTAATATGGGTGGAAATTTTATGTCCTCAAAAAATTTTCTGCAATTTAATATCAGCACCCATCCCCCCCCCCCCCCCCCCCAAAAACACAAAATCTTACGAAAAAATATTCGAAATAATATTATCATGTTAAATATTTGTATTTGTTTTTTCAATTAGGGGATCATATTATAATCATAGAAAACTACAAAAGCTAGGTCTGGAAAGCCAATACAGAACCGATAAAGCCCTAAGCTTCTTTTGTGGCACGAGGGACGGCTCAGCATTTGTTCCTTTATGTGATATGGGCAATGCAATGGCATTCCTGAGATCAGTTACTCCGACCAATGATAAAAATTACATCAATGGAGAGGGAGGTCACAAGAAGCAATTCTCAATCCCAGACACGTCGAATTGGGCCTCGATTTCCTCCAGAAACTTGGAACGTGAATGAGAGCACCCCATCTGATGAAGAACCCACAAATAATCAATGCGAAGGTTGGGATCATCATTTTTCATATCTGATTGGGAATAAACGCCCATCAATTTGGGTATTGATTAATAAAATGAAATGCGAGGTTGCTGCCGATGAAACCAAACTTGAACGATGGCGTGTAGGTAGTTGGACACCAAAACAAAATCGTAGAGTTATAATACCCAGATTCGGTTAAAGAAACTTTGCGAGGAATACCGTGTTAGGGTGCAAGGCCTTCCAGATTAGATTTTATGAGGGCGATTTTCGCCTTTATTTGATGTCGGCCGCTATAATTATTATTCTAAATTATTAAATTTGAATATACATAATGATTTTTCAATAAAATAAACAGATCTTATTGCAAATTTTGTCAAATTTAGTCTACTTAATATAGTAATTAAGGATGGATATTGTATTTATTACTATAGCAAATAATTTTTACGAAAATTAGTAATACATGGGTTATTTTACTTTGGTATTTTTTTATCTCAGTATACCAATTTGAACATCAGCATTTTTTATGGAGGGTATATGAGTAATCTTTAAGTAATGAATTGGGGCCTAAAAAAATTTATTATTAAATTATATTTCTATAATAATTTTTTCTAAAATACTAATTTGCCTATACTTTATTAAATCCAAATAAAAATATACCGATATTATTAGGCCCTAACAGGAGGTTTTTATTCCGAGGTTTTTTCGGGGGTTTTTTTCCGGGATTCGATATTTTATTATATGAAATTAAAAATAATATTGACATTATAGGGGAAATGTGCCATGAATGGCTATGTTTTTGCCTTTTTGAAAAAAATTATTAAAAGAGGAAAAGATTTGTTTTGACTTTTAAAGAAAACATGGTACGTCTGATCAATTGCGAGAAAAATTTTTTTTGAGGAAGAATTATGAAAATCGATTTTGCGAAAAAAGGTTTAATTACCCCCCCCCCCCCCCACCAAATTTATTCTTATATACTTTATATAAATAATAACAAATTCAGTATCGTTTTGTAATATTTTTTAATGAAAATACATGTTCGCATTTTTTAGGCGTGGCGATTAAGTGTGTGAACCCCGTGTCTTTTCCAGAGGCTCGTGATCAGAGCTGGTTTAGTCAATTTTTAGACCCAAATCACGGGTCTGGGGGTTACACAACTAACCAATTAACAAAACTTAATCTTTTTTTTTTATTTAAATAGTTTTCAAATCAAGAAATTTATTTATACGTGTAGATTTACAAATCAATCTCCTTACTTTCAAATTTAAATGGTTATGTAATTAAAAAGTGTGCTCTCCTCCTCGCCTAATAAGATAAACGGGCGTAGGCTAAAAGTCACCTCGTTTTAACAAAAAAGTTCAAAAATAACGATTATGACAACTGTCACTTTTCTGTGGTATCTTCACTAAAATTTTAATTTAACATGTTTACAATATATATATTTACCAGTTTTCTTTTAAAAAATTCAAAAAAGTTCAAAAATAACGATTATGACAATTGTCACTTTTCTATGGTATATCTTCACTGAAATTTTAATTTAACATTTTTACAATATATATTTTACCGATTTACTTTAAAAAAATTCCAAAAAAGTTCAAAAATAACGATTATGACAATTAGGACTTTCTATGGTATATCTTCACTGAAATTTTAATTTAACATATTTACAATATATATTTTTACCTATTTATTTTAAAAAAATTCAAAAAAGTTCAAAAATAACGATTATGATTGTCACTTTTCTATGGTATATCTTCACTGAAATTTTAATTTAACATTTTTACAATATATATTTTTACCGATTTACTTTAAAAAAATTCAAAAATAACGATTATGACAATTGTCACTTTTCTATGGTACATCTTCACTGAAATTTTAATTTAACATATTACAATATATATTTTTACCGATTTACTTTAAAAAAAGTTCAAAAAAACGATTATGACAATTGTCACTTTTCTATGGTATATATTCACTGAAATTTTAATTTAACATGTTTAGAATATATATTTTTACCGATTTACTTTAAAAAAATTCAAAAATAACGATTATGACAATTGTCACTTTTCTATGGTATATCTTCACTGAAATTTTAATTTAACATTTTTACAATATATATTTTTACCGATTTACTTTAAAAAAATTCAAAAATAACGATTATGACAATTGTCACTTTTCTATGGTACATCTTCACTGAAATTTTAATTTAACATATTACAATATATATTTTTACCGATTTACTTTAAAAAAAGTTCAAAAAAACGATTATGACAATTGTCACTTTTCTATGGTATATCTTCACTGAAATTTTAATTTAACATGTTTAGAATATATATTTTTACCGATTTACTTTAAAAAAATTCAAAAATAACGATTATGACAATTGTCACTTTTCTACGGTACATCTTCACTGAAATTTTAATTTAACATTTTTACAATATATATTTTTACCGATTTACTTAAAAAAAATTCAAAAAAGTTCCAAATAACGATTATAACAATTTTCACTTCTCTATGGTACATCTTCACTGAAATTTTAATTTAACATTTTTACAATATATATTTTTACCGATTTACTTTAAAAAAATTCCAAAAAGTTCAAAAATAACGATTATGACAATTGTCACTTTTCTACGGTACATCTTCACTGAAATTTTAATTTAACATTTTTACAATATATATTTTTACCGATTTACTTTAAAAAAAATTCAAAAAAACGATTTCAATTTCATTTTAGTATATTTACGATTTATTTAACAAAAATAATTTGACAATTTCACTTCTCTATGGTACATCTTCACTGAAATTTTAATTTAACATTTTTACAATATATATTTTTACCGATTTACTTTAAAAAAATTCCAAAAAGTTCAAAAATAACGATTATGACAATTGTCACTTTCTATGGTACATCTTCACTGAAATTTTAATTTAACATGTTTACAATATATATTTTTACCAATTTGCTTTAAAAAAATTCAAAAAACTTTAAAAATAACGATTATGACAATTGGCACAATGGTACATCTTCACTGAATTTTTAATTAAACGTATTTACAGCCAATATTTTTACTTATTTGCGTCGAAAAATTTGAAAACTTTGGAAATATCGATTATGACAATTGTCACTTATTTAGGGGAAATCTTCACTGAAATTTTAATTTAACATATTTACAATCTATATTTTTACCCATTAGCGTCAAAAATAAACTAATATGTTTTAAAATACAGATTATCATATTTGTCATTTTTACAAAGAAACATCATCATTGAATTTATAATTTAACATTTAATATAATTATATTTTTACCCTTTTGTACCAAAAATTTCAAAAATGTTAAAAAATATCATGACAATTGTCACATTAAAATATTATAAGACGATCATGTAAAATAACATAAAAATTTAATATAAAAATTTATAAATTATTTAAACTAGTTCTTTTAATATACTAAAAAAAATAGATAATTTTACAAAAAATGATAAAAATAAACACATAAAAGATTTCAACTAAAAGATTAATAATTCACAAAATAATTAATTAAAAAAGAAGATTTTAAATTCTTATCAATTCACATTTTGCTTAAATTTTTTGCATGAAAACCACAAATTAATTGTAACAAAAATAATATTATACAATACCTATTCGAAATATTCGTCCTCTAGTCGACTTGAGTTCATGACTCGAGTTGACTGGAGTTCACGATTCGAGTCGACTTGAGTTCACGACTTCAGTGAGTCTACTAATTAGACTAACGACTCAGACTCTGAGTCAGTGTCGGGTGAACTCGACTTTTTAACAACACTACTTTAGAAAGTATATCATCTCTCATTGTTTCTCTTTCAATTTCGCTTGCATTTAAAGGTGTTTCTCCCACCTGTATTTGATCTAGCGCTTCTTCTTTTGATATTGGAGTACCCTTTAGGGGTAATCTAGATAGCATGTCAGCATTTGCTTTTGTCTACTACTTTTGACTCTATTTCATATTGATAACCGGCTAATAATAAAGCCCACCTTTGTAATCGGGCAGTTGATGTTGTGGGTATATCTTTTCTTGGATGAAATAAAACCATTAATGGCTTGTGATCTGTTTGTAATGTGAATTTTTTTCCATATATAAATTCTTTGAATTTGGTAACCCCGAATATGATGGCAAGTGCTTCTCTTTCAATTTGGCTATAATTTTTTTCAGCTGCATTTAGTGTTCTTGAGGCGAATGCAATTGGTCTCTCCTTACCCCCTTCTATATGTGATATTACTGCCCCAATTCCTATAGATGATGCATCTGTTGCTAATATAATGGGTAATTTTGGATCATAATATTGTAATATTGGAGTACTACTTATTTCTTGCTTTATTTTTTTATACGCATCTTTGCATTCATTAGTCCATTTCCAAACAACTACTTTTTCTAATAATTTGTATAATGGTTTGGCTTTGGCTGCAAAATTCGAAATAAATTTTGAATAGTATGTTGCTGACTCTAGAAATGACTGTAATTGTTTCAAATTTGTTGGTTCTGGTACATTTTTTACTGCCTCAGTATTTTTTTCGGTAGTTGTAATTCCGTTTTTTGAAATATTGTGTCCTAAGTATTCGACATTTTGTTTGAAAAAATTACATTTTTCTATTTTTAGCTTGATTCCATTTTCATCTAGACATTTTAGTACTTTTTTTAAATTTGTTTCGTGTTTCTCTCTATTTTTCCCGGTTATTATAATATCATCTAAATAACAAGCTACTCCTTCAAAACCTTTTAATAAATTCTCGATGGCTCGTTGAAATATTGCTGGAGAAGACGATATATTAAAAGGTAGTCTTGTATATTTAAATAATCATCTATGCGTATTGATTACAAGATATTTTTGAGACTCTTCCTGAAAATAGGCATCTGAGAGATCCAATATTGAAAATTCCTCTCCTTTTCCCAAATTGGCTAATAAATCTTGGATTCTTGGTATTGGATATGAATCAATATTAATATTTTGATTTATAGTTCTTTTAAAATCCCCGCAAATTCTTAATGTTTTATCTTTCTTTTGAACAATTACTATGGGTGATGCATAAAGTGAATGATTAATTTTCTCTAGTACTCCTATTTTTTGCAATTTATCTAAATCTTCTTCAACTTTATCTTTTAATGTGTATGGTACGGGACGTGATTTACAGAAAATTGGTTTCTCGTTTTTCATATATATTTGTACCTTATAATCTTTCAAGCAGCCTAATTCTTTGGTAAATAATTGAGGAAATTCATTTTGTATATTAATATTATTTATTTGTCCTTTCAGGTAATTCAGTCATTTTGGGAAATTTAATTATTTAATTTCTTCCAATTAGATTTTTGGTATATCCTTTTGTAATTATGAGAGGTAGTTCTAATGTTCGCCCTTTATATTGTACTTTTGCTACAGTTTGACCTAATAGTGGTATATTGGTTCCTGTATAACTTAAGTTTTAACATGCAATTTGTTAATTCAGGATGATTAAGTGTATTTTTCCAATCTATTTCGTTAATTATACTGACTCCAGCTCCAGTATCCAATTCCATTCTTATATCGCTGTTGTTTATTTTGACATCCACCCTAAATTCTGGATTATATTCGTTTGTTTTATTATTAATAAAATTCACTATTTCTTTTCTACAGACTCGAGCAATGTGCCCAATTTTGTTGCATTTATAACAAGTGGCATTCTTGAAAAAACAATTTTCCCTTCTGTGGTTTCCGCCGCAGGAGTAGCATGGATTTGGTTTTTTGTAGCTCGCATTATAATTATTATATGATTTTAATTGTTTATCATTATCATTAGTATTATATGATTTTGTTTGTTTATCATTATCATTATTAACTTTTTTAATTTTATTTATATTATCATTATGTTCCTCTTCTAAATGATCGATTTTAGTTTCATCATTTTGTATTAATTTTGTATTTTTTATTGCTGTTTCTACTGCAGTAGCTATCTGAATAGCTTTATTTATGTCTATATCGTCTTTGGATAGTAATCTTTCTAAAATTTTTGGATTTTTTATTCAGAATATAAATTTATCTCTTAATGCAGTATTTAAATATTCCCCAAAATCACAAGTCGTTGCTAATTTTCTTAGATTTTGTATATAGTCTATTAGTTTTTCATCATTTTGTTGATTATATTGATAAAAATTATATTTCTACTATTATTTTAGGTTTAGGATGAAAATGCTTGATTAAAATATTATGTATTTATAATACCTCTTTGTTTCCCGCACATAAATTTACCAGTATTTTGTACGTATCACACCCTATTGTTGTTAATAACAGAGATTTTTCTTGTGATGATGTTAAACTTGGTTGTGTGTTTTTAAATTCTTGAAATAAGTTGTACCAATCTTTGTAACACAGGTTTGAATCCGTTAGACTTTTTATAGACTGCGCCATTTTTGTAATGTATTTTAATAGTAAACGAGTTTTTCTTATCCTTTTATTTTGTAATTAAAAAATCCAAATCAGCCTTTATTTTTCAAATTAATTTCGAAATATATAATAATAATAAAAATAAACATTTTACAAAAAATAACAAAAAACAACAATTTAATACACATCAATGACGGTATTTTACTTTGGAATGGCAGATTAATCATTCCGTACTCACTTCAAAAAAGAGTTTTGCATATATTGCATACGGGACATCCGGGTATTATAACAATGAAATCCATTACGAGACATTATATATGGTGAGAAAAATTAGATAAAGATGTCGAAAAACTAGTAAAGTGTTCTTCACTTAACAAAACGATTGGTACAATAAAAAAAGAAATATTGTTATTGATCTTTTAATTAATTATGATTTTTCTTTAGTTTGTAACAAAAATTTTTAATTTCCTTAATCCACCCGCCCATTGTTTAAATTTCGCAACCCACCCGCCCGCCCGCCCTAAGTTTCAAATTTTTTTTAACTCGCCCGTTCGCCTGCCCATTCTCAAAAATTTTTTTTGCCCGCCCACTTAGATGGGCGGGTGTGGGTGGGTGGGCCGAAACTCCGCCCAATGCAGACCTCTAGTTTGTGGATTATATATTAAAATAAATTTTAATATTTCTAAATTATCATATTTCATCCTTTTTTTGCAACTATTTTATTATGACACTCAAAAACTACCAATGTAAGAGCTTTATCTTTCATATACAATGTAAATAAATGTTTTTTATACTTTATCGCATTATTAGAGTTACCTAGTCTCCAACACTCTAAACCAATGGCGCTGAAGCCCCTTATGATAAAATAAGAATAATTAAATTATAAAATATATACTATGTATGTTGACTAAGAAGGTACCCCCGAGATTTCAATGACACTTTTGATTCCTACACTTATGTGTTAGAAGGTCCTGTCTTAGCCTTTATTTATTATAGATCTTTAACCCCACTTTCGAAATTGAGTTAGGATTTAGACCTAATCTTCGGGGGTTCTCTTCAACCCTTTACATTAAAAAAATTAATTGTAATTATATTTTTTTTATTCAAATATAGTTAATGTTGTTTATATAGTGATAACCAAATAGCTTCTTTTAAACACTTTACTGCAAAATTTATAGAATATTTATAAATAAATTTTAATCTACGTGATATATACAGAATGGTGACTTATGCATATCAATTTTACATCCACCCGTTTCAGATCCGCAAAGTGGGGAAGATCCTTCTGAGAGATGGAATCCTACGCAAAACGTTAGGTAAAAAAAATAAAGAAATTTATTTAAGCAAGCATATATTTTTATACTCTTAATTATTATTCGTTAGAACGATTTTATTGAGCGTAATTTCTCTCCTCAACGAACCTAACACATTCTCTCCGGCCAACGTTGACGCTTCTGTTATGTACAGAAGGTGGAAGGAATCCAAAGGTGTCGATAAAGAATACGAAAATATTATTAGGTAAAAAAAAGGAGGGTTTCTTTTAAAAAATAAAACTGTTGAGATCAAGGATATAAATATATTTGATAATACTTAAAAGAAAAGCATATTAAATTTATATACATTACATATACATCGTATTAGAATATACACTAAGTTCTTTAAATAATTCGAATTCATGATCTAGCTCGCACATCGTTGCTGGACCATCATAAGAATACTAGTCGCCGCAACTACAAAATTTTTAATTTTATCATATTATTTCATGAGTTTATGATTGATATAAATTAACTACTAAATTTTGGAGGAGCTTTTTGGGGGTAATTTTTAGTGATTCTTAATTAAAAATATTTTGCTAAATTTAATCCTGAGTTGTTAAAGTAGCGCGCTTACTTTTTTGGTAGCTATAGCTAATAGCGGCTACTTTTTTTGTAATTATTTAATTTTTTAGCGCGCTACTTTTTTTGAAAGTAGCTAAGTAGTCGCTACTTATAAAAAATAGGTAAGTATAAACATGAAAATTTAAATATAATATCATAATTAATTATAATTTTTATGATTTATTATTTAATTTTGAAATTGAAATATATTTTCAATTTGTAATTTATATTTTCATTTGTATTATAAACCTAAATCATGTGTTAATATTTAAAATGTCATCGCATCGCCTATGGATATCCAAATCGTTGAAAGTGATTCAGACAATGATATTAATGAAATGGAAGATACCAGGGAAGAAATGCTCTAAATAGCTATAATACAAATTTGAAATTTCCCATTCCCTAGATTTGAATTTTTTTTAAAATAAACATATAATTCAAAACTGGCTTCAAATTTATTTGTTTATAACCTCAAGAAAACCTAAAGGTAAATTGTCATTTTTACATTCTCATAATCTATTTTTAAGACTGTTCATGAGTTTTAAGGAAATGGAGAAACATCTAAATAATTTTGGTATAGGCGACTACATCCAAAAATACTAATTCAATTCAAACCAAAAATTAATAATGATGACAAAATTTCTCAGAAATTGGCTGATAAAGTTATTCTTGATTTTATAATTTATACAGTTCAGCCAATGTCCTTGGTTGATAATCCATCATTTACCATGATGATTAAAACTATCCCCTCAACGATTTTATGCCGCCAGACACTAATGAATAAAATAGCAGATAAATTTAAAATGATGAAAGATGCTCTAATAGTAGAGTTATCAGAGATATCATATATATGTACCACGGGAGATAGTTGGACACATAACAGAAGGTAAAAACTTATTTATATTTATAAATTGATCTGATTAAATATTTTTGAGCTTATTTGGGAATCACAATCACAGGCCATTGGCGACCCTAGGACTTTAAAAAGAAGATCTGTGGCATTAGCCCTCAAAATGATAATAGGATGCCAGACATACGATGTACTTGCAAATAAAATTATTGATAATCGATCTTATATTAAAAATATGTATATAAGATTAAATACGCCCTTACCCTCTAGTGTCGAGAGATTATTTAGTAAGACAAAACTTATACTTTCTGATCGTCGCTCTAGACTTGGGGATGATAATATTGAAATGATTTTATTATTAAAATGTATCAAATTACATCATAAATATTTATTTTTATTACATAAATTTTTTTATAATTAAAACTAACTATATTTTAATATTTATAAATGTTGATTTTTATATATTTACTATACTAATAACATTATAAGCAAAAAATAAAAAATTTGTTTGTAAATTTTTTTTATAAAAAGTAGCTTAAAAAGTAGCTAAAGCTACTTTTAAAAAATAGTAGCTAATAGCGAGCTACTTTTTTTGACAAATAGCGATAGCGGTAGCGCGATACTTTTAAAAAGCGTTTAACAACTCTGATTTAATCGTAATATGAAAAATATTATCTCAAAATGAATATGGATATATCAACCAGTTTAATATCTGAGTTTTACAATTTGTAAATTTTTAATTGGTATCCTACTTTGTACCTATTCCTTATTGTGAGTTATTAATTTTACAGTTAATAAATGGCATCCTTCTTGCCCACCCTGAAACATATTTTTCAGGTCTATAAAGTTTTTTAATTGTTCAACCGATCTCGCCACATTTTTATCAAGATTTGATCAAGCCCGAACTCAATTTTTATGTCTACGAAAAAAATAAGTTATGGAAATTTTAACAATTTATTTAGTTCTCAAGAAAGGCTGGAAGATTATAAGCTCTCGAGAAAATAAGAAATATAGCTTTGCCCTATGGTCCAGACCTAGAAAGCTTTTGTTCGAGTCTGGTTCGGTCCTTATGACGATTATGAAATCAATGTTAGGCAGCATCATCTGATTCAGGCACATCTGCTTCAAGACTACTAATAAAGATACATTAGATTAAGAATTAAATTAAAATAGAATCTATGTTAATTTGATATAATTTACATATATATGCCGTATAAAGACACCAAGTAAACGCCACAAAATCGGAAGCCGAAAAGGATAACGTAGTTGTTCCCTTGACACAAGAAGAATGGTGTATGAAAATTAAACCAAAAATTCGTCACCATGGTGAATTTTCTTCATCTCATTTTTCGCACACATCTATCATCTCCGTGTCAGCTGATGGGAATCCTAATTCCAGCCCTTTACCGCCACCCCCACTCTATATGTCCAGCCTGGACCATGCGGATTTTTACATTGATGATGATGGGTAAAATATTATTTTATTTTTTTCTCTAATCATTGGTATCTTTTTCCTAATATATGTGTTTCTTTTTATGTTTTTTATTTTTTGATATTCAGTAGTGTTATTAAATAATCGAGTTCATTCGACTCTGACTTGGTAGTCGTTAGTCGACTAACTTAGTTCAGAACTCGAGTCATGAACTCGGGGATAAGTAGTTCATAATTACCTTTAATTAACAGATTACTAAAATTTTTATTTTCGTTTTTTTTAGATAAAATTAATGTGGGAAGACTCTCCTAGCTAATTTGTTAGTTTTACCCCCATTTTCCGTATAATCCGTTTTTCGATAAAAATCTTGATTTTTAATGTGAACTCTAGCAGTATTGTTAAATAGCTCGATTTTTAAACACGGCTAACTCAATATTTTATCCAAAAAATATTATGCAAGCCTCGAGATTTTACTCACAGAAGGTAAGAAAGGTTTGACCATCTAAAACGAAATCTCAAGGCTTGCATATTTTTTTTTGGCTAAAATATTGGGATAGTCGTTTTTAAAAATCGAGCCTTTTAACAACACTACTAGCAGTTTAATTAAACATTAAAATCAGATAAAAATATCTAAATAATTTAGATTTAAAATCCTTTAATTAACCAATCATTTTGCTTTTCCCAAATGTACAAATTATAAAAAAATACTTAAAATACAAGCTTTTACAACAAAACCTGTAAAATTTTTGCTTCACTCTTCTTCTTTATCGTTTATTGGCGGTTTTCCAGGATTACCCGGGTGACCTAGTATCCCCTCTGATCCCTTTTCTGCACTTTTTGCAGTTTTGGGCGTCGTTAATTGTAAGAATTGTTTTCATGTCATCCGTTATCTCTTTCATCCACGTCTTCGTTGGTCTTGATCCTATTACCTCCATCGAAGTGCATCTCTTAACCCTTCACTACAAAGGTAGGGTAAATACGACCCCACAACTTTTATAATCTTTAATGACCTAGAAGATATTTCGACTTGGTTTTTTCAGTAGTTTAATATTTTGTAACAAGGAATACAACTTCCAAATTTCATGATTATTGATTTGATAGTTTTTGAGATATATGCAATTTGTTGAGCTTGGGGTAAAATATACTCCACCTATGTAATCACGTAATTTTTTTTTAAAATCCAATTTTTTTTGTTACTAATTATGTTTATGTATGTCAGGTTAATAAATATAATTGGAAAAAATATAATTATTTTTGTTTGATTGATATATATGACTCTAAATTTAAAAATATTGTATTATTTATTTTTTCGGTGGATTAAAAAATCATAAATTTAACATATGATTTTTAATTTGAATTATTCTAGTGAAAGTAATTCATTTATATATATTTTATATAACAATTACATATGTGAAATAGATTGTGAATCAAGTGATGATGATTATTTATTAGATAGCAATCACAATTCAGAAACTGAGTAAGATGATACAGAGAGTGATAAAGAGGGAAAAGAAAATAATAATTATTTTTATAGTTTAATATTCTAGTATTATATAATTTATATTATAAATTTAGGTAAAGATGGCCTGACTAAATGGAGTAAGGCATGTTTTCCCCAAAAAAGAACCAGATCTCTTAACATTATTTCTAGCTTGCCAGGTGTAAAATCAAATGTAAAAAAAGCAACTTCACTATTAGAATGCTATAAATTATTTATTACACCAAATATTACAAATCTGATAATAAAATACACAAATCAAAAAATACAATATCATAATTCAAAAATTCTCTCTTCTTCTAATGTCAAAATTGATGTAATTGAATTAAATGCATTGATAGTTTTATTATTGATTGCAGGTATATATAAATCTAATCATCGGAATTTAAGAGATCTATGGAGTAATGATGGATTTGGAGTGAATGTATTCAGGTATACTATGAATATTAACCGATTCCAATTCTTATTGAAAATGCTAAGATTTGATATGTATACAAGGGAAATAAGGCACAAGATAAAGCTGCACATATCAGAGATATCTTTAATAATTTTAATGAAAACTTTAATAAATGCTATAGTGTTGGGCAATACGTTACAATTGTAGAAATGATTCCATTGAGGGAAATGTCCCTTCAAGCAATACATGCCAAATAAGCCATCAAAATATGGCTTAAAAATTTATGCTCTCATGGATTCAAGAACATTCTATACTTTGAAAATAGAATTATATGCTGGCAATCAACCTTAAGGACCATATAAATTGAGCAATAAGCCTTTTGATGTGGTTGAAAGATTAATTCAGCCCATTTCTAAGAGTAATAGGATGTCACCACAGATAACTGGTTTACCAGTTATGAACTTGCTAAACATTTTTTAAATTCCCATTCATTAACAATAGTATGAACTTTAAGAAAAAATATAAAGCAGATTCCAACATTTAATTTTGAAAGATATTTATTCAAGTTTATTTGCCTTCCAATATAATATGACATTAGTATTGTACGTACCAAAAAAAGTATAAGCATGCTATTATGCTTTCTACCCTTCACTATGATAACAATATTGATACATCAACTGGGGATTTGTAAAAACCAGAAATTATCACATTTTACAATCTCACCAAGGCTGGTGTTGATGTTGTGGATCAGTTATGTTCAAATTATTCAATATCCAGAATAACAAATAGATGGCCTATGGCAATTTTCTATAATTTGTTGAATATATCTTGCATAAATTCTCTAATAATTTATAAATCCAATAATCTAAAGGAGATTAATAGATCAAAGTTTATAAAATTATTAGCAATGGAGCTAATAACTCCATTAATGAATAATAGATACGAAAACCCACATGTTAATAAACTGCTAAGAGATAATATTGGGAATATGCTTAATATAGAGGAATTAAAACCTATATCAACCAAACAAAAAGGAAGGTGCTCATCTTGTCCAGGGGTTGGGGACAAGAATTCCTCATTTATTTGTTCAAATTGTTCAAAATTTATATACAAAGATCATATGTATATAACATGTCGTGAATGTTTTTTACAAAAAATGCATGAACTTTAAATATCAAATATTTTTTTTAATATCTGATGTTTTATTATAAAATTTATTTAATTATTACTATAAAATATTGAATTAATAAAATATATAATCAAATTTGCTTCCTTTCATTTATTTTTGTTCATATATTATGATTAAAGAAACTTCCAAAAAAAGTTTTTTTTTGAGCAGCTTTAGTTATATACCATAACTTTATTTATAAATAAATAGAAATCTAGAAATTTTGTATTTATTATCTCTAATATTTTTACAATAAGTGTGTAAAATTTTAGGTCTTAAATTTTATTATTTTCTGAGATATAGCTATTTAAAATTTGGGGTCCTATGTACACTATAGGTTTTAATTCCTCTATATTAAGCATATTCCCAATATTATCCCTTAGCAGTTTATTAACATGTGGGTTTTCGTATCTATTACTTATTAATGGAGTTATTAGCTCCGTTGCTAATAATTTTATAAACTTAGATCTATTAATCTCCTTTAAATTATTGGATTTATAAATTATTAAAGAATTTATGCAAGATATATTCAACAAATTATAAAAAATTGCCATAGGCTATGTATTTGTTATTCTGGATATTGAATAATTTGAACATAGCTGATCAACAACACCAACCTTGGTGAGATTGTAAAATGTAATAATTTCTGGGTTTTTTCAAATCCCCAGTTGATGTATCAATATTGTTATCATAGTGAAGTGTAGAAAGCATAATAATATCATCTTGGAAGGCAAATAAGCTTGAATAAATATCTTTCTTTTTAAAATTAAATGTTGGAATCTGCTTTTTATTTTTTCTTAAAGTTTCTACTATTGTTAATGAATGGGAATTTAATAAATGTTTAGCAAGTTCATAACTGGTAAATCAGTTATCTGTGGTGGCATTCCTATTACTCTTAGAATTGGGCTGAATTAATCTTTCAACCACATCAAAAGGCTTATTGCTCAATTTATATGGTCCTTCAGGCTGATTGCCAGCATATAATTCTATTTCCAAAGTATAGAATGTTCTTGAATCCATGAGAGCATAAATTTTTAAGCCATATTTTGATGGCTTATTTGGCATGTATTGCTTGAAGGTAAATTTCCCTCTAAAAGCTGGAAGCATTTCATCAATTGAAACGTATTGCCCAACAATATAGCATTTATTAAAGTTTTCATTAAAATTATTAAAGATATCTCTGATATGTGTACCTTTATCTTGTGCTTTCCTTATCTCCCTTGTATACATATCATCAAATCTTAGCATTTTCAATAAGAATTGGAATTGGTTAATATTCATAGTATACCTGAATACATTCATTCCAAATCCATCATTACTCCATAGATCTCTTAAATTCTGATGATTAGATTTTCAATAAAAAACCTATCAATGCATTTAATTCAATTCCATCAATTTTGACATTAGAAGAAAAGGGGATTTTTGAATTATGATCTTCTATTTTTTGATTTGTACATTTTATTATTAGATTTGTAATATTTGGTGTAATAAATAATTTATAGCATTCTAATGGTGAAGTTGCTTGTTTTGCATTTGATTTTACACCTGGCAAGCTAGAAATAATGTTATGAGATCTGGTTCTTTTTTGGTGAAAACATGCCTTACTCCATTTAGTCAAGCCATCTTTACCTAATTTTATAATATAAATTATATAATACTAGAATATTAAACTATAAAAATAATTATTATTTTCTTTTCCCTCTTTATCACTCTTTGTATCATCTTCCTCAGTTTCTGAATTGTGATTGCTATATCTAATAAATAATCATCATCACTTGATTCACAATCTATTTCACCTATGTAATTGTTATATAAGATATATAAAAATGAATTACTTTCACTTAAATTAAAAATCATATGTTAAATTTATGATTTTTTACTCCACCGAAAAAATAAATAATATAAAATTTTCAAATTTAAGGTCATAATATATATCAATCAAAAAATAGAAATAATTATATTTTTCCCAATTATATTTATTAACCTGACATACATAAACATAATTAGTAACAAAAAATAGATTGGATTTTAAAAAAATATTACGTGATTACATAGGTGGGGTATATTTTATCCTAAGCTCAACAAATTGCATATATCTCAAAAACTATAAAATCAATAATCATGAAATTTGGAAATTGTATTCCTTGTTACAAAATATTAAACTACTGAAAAAACCAAGTCGGAATATCTTCTAGGTTTTGTATTACAAAGATTATAAAAGTTGTGGGGTCGTATTTACCCCACCTTTGTAGTGAAGGGTTAATTGTTGTTTTATATATATGTAGCGCCATGCATATAAAATAAAAAACATAAATATAATAAATGTCAAGGGATAGGTTCTAAATCGCTAAAAATTTGAAATCTTTTTGTAATAATTGTACAAAATATCTTCAAAGAAGATTTTTAAGCAAGATCTATCTAGAGACCAACATCTTCCTTTTAGTCCTGAGTTCGAAAATATTGTAATTTAAAAATATAAAAAGCATTTTAATTTTTGTATTAATACTAATTGTCCTAATCCTAGAAAAATTCTAATTTTTCCTTTACTTGGAAAAAAAGATGATTTTTCGAATCGTTGCATTAGTCGTTAAGCAGTAAATAATCGCTCGGCTAACTAGCATACTATTTTTTGGGGGTATTTTTAAGTCTTAGGTCGACCCGATTAAAATTTTTTTAACCCGGAGCTGAGTTGCTTGCAGGGCTTTGTTATCTAACCCAAAAAACGTTATTGCCTTTTGCTGCTTCTTTACTTTTGGTAAATAATTTGTATTTGTAATAACATTACTCATCCGAACCTCAGGTCTGTGCTCGGGTTTTGTGCAGAGCTGGTTTAATCGATTTTAAGACGTAAACTCCGCGTCTGGGTTTTATACAACCAACCAATTAACAACACTACTATAAACTAATAAATTTTATCGAAATATTTTAGGCCCGCCATTATTTTTAAATAATTTTGATTTTCATTTTTGAATAAAACTTACGAATTATATCCTTAATCGTTTTTTTATAAATAAAATTTAAAAAAATTCCCCAAAAACAATTGAAATAACGAACCCTCCAGACAAAATAAAAATAATACATTTTTAAAAACAATTTAAAAAAATATAATTTTCAATATTTTGCAACATGTATTATTATTATTTTTTATTATATATTCACCAGTTTAAATAATATTATTTTGGTTATAATCTTAATTTCATTGCCCATGTGAAAAACAATCACGCGAGAGAATAGATGGTTTGCCCTCAGACCCAATTTTAGAAACACTATGTATTAAAATCTAATTAATTTGTAGCTTTCATGTTTTAAAAATATATTAAATAAACTATATATTAGTTATTTTAACTGTTATTTTATCATTATGACAGCTTTTGTCAAGGGAGTCAAAAAAGTGACAAATTATTTTTAAATGCCTCAATGGTATATAAAAAATATATAAATAAAATTGATAAAAGTTTTTATTTATAATAAATTTATCAATGTCAAAACAGGTGAAAAGATGTTACATGTGAACAGGTGGGGTCTATGTGACACCAAGCTCCAATAAACTCATAACTCTTGAACCAATGAAAAAAATTAAAATTAATTTTACACACATACATAACTTTATCTAAAAATGTTAAGCTACTAAAAGATTTAGGCTAAAATATCGAAAGAATTTGAAGTAATAACTTTTTTAAAATGATTGGTCTCCATAGTTACACCTGTGCAATGAAGGTTTAAAAATTAACCCAATCGAACCTTTTGACATTAGTTAAAGAAAGCCTTTAATCTTATTCTAAAAATTTGAAGAAATAAATTAAATTGCTTTTCAAAATAATAATTTGGACAAAAAATTAAAAATAAACAAATTGCTTGTTGAATTTATTTATTCTTTATATAAATGGCGCCACATATCTAGAAAATAATAATTAATAAAATTATGAAAAAAGGGAAATTTATTTTTTTTGTTTTTTAAATACTTTAATTTTTTACGTTCAATTTTCGTATATTTCAAAATTGATTTTAGGAGATGTTATAAATATAATATCCTGAATATTTAATTTTTCCTATTTTTATTTAGCTATAACTATATTTGCAAATCAAAATATTCACTTTTTAAAATAAGCTCTCATATCAGTAATTTTTATTAAGAACCGACTACGACATTGGGATTGGGGGGGGGGGGTATGACGTAATATCGTTATTTAATATCCTGAATATTTAATTTTTCCTATTTTTATTTAGCTATAACTATATTTGCAAATCAAAATATTCACTTTTTAAAATAAGCTCTCATATCAGTAATTTTTATTAATAACCGACTACGACATTGGGATTTGGGGGGGGGGGGTATGACGTAATATCGTTATTGAAATTAGATGATGCAGGTTTTGGGCATCTATTAATGAAATCTTGAGACTTCTGCGATATTTCCCTGTGTACATTTAGGCAAATCAAAATGATTGGTTAAATAAAGGTGTAAATCTAAATATTATTGTTATTCGATTTTTTAAACGACTCGAGTTCACATTAAGAACCAAATGGCATTTATACAAAAAAAAAATTAGCTAGACAAGTCTTTCGGATTCTTAGTATCTATTTCAAAAAAACGAAAATAGAAATTAATAATAATTTAAGGTAATTGTGAACTACTCGTCCTTTCACCACTCGAGTTCATAACTATTGTTTAGGAACTGAGTTCACAACTCGAGTCAGTTTTAGGTCGATTTTTTCGACCCAAAAATTGGCTTCAGTTTTCGGCTGCTAGACTTATTCGATTAAAAACACTAATTTTATTTTCTTTTAACTAATTTTTATGTCTTCTTTTAATACCTTTCTTAATTCCGATCTTTTCCATTGACGATATATAAAATAATTTATTTGTTTCTATTGTTTAAGATAACTCCAGTCTCTATCCTCTTCTTACTTTTTGTTTGGCTAGTTTTATAACTTATCAAATCCATAATACCGTTTATTTGATTCTTTCTATTGTTTATAAATAACTCCATTCTCTATCCTCTTCTTCCTTTTTTCCGTTTATTTGTTTCTTTCTATTGTTTATAAATAACTCCATTCTCTATCCTCTTCCTTTTTTTGGCTAGTTTTATAACTTATCAAATCCTTAATACCTCCCCCTTCTAATAATGAGGAAAGAAAATGTAAAGCTAAAGGAAACAATAAGGTTTTGAAATTAGACTTAGAAAATTATATTATCATACTATTTAAACACCAAAATACTATTCACAAATTTTAAATATTTTGTTTTTGACGTCTTTGTCACGCAGATTTGATGATGACGAAGAGGATGAAGAAGACGACGGCACTGCTATGACTTCCTCTGCATCTTCGTCCGAAGACGAGCGGCGCAGGCGCAGACCCGTTATCATAGCCACTTCCAATCTCGAAAGTGTAATCACTACACAAATAGATAGCGCTAATAACAACGGTGGAGAAAATAGATCCATTATATGATTTTAAAAATTGATCATTTATTAAAAATTTCAAATTTTTTATTTATAATGTAATTAAAATTGGAAAAGTTTAAAAAAATGAATTTTGTAATATGTGTTCCTATTACTTTTATTTTACATAAAATTAATTTTTGATTAATCTTGAAATTAATTGTGTATATTAATCAAGAAAATATTATTTATTTATTTCTGATATTTAATTTTCCAACACCCAAAAATTTATAACAATTATATTCTTTAAATAAGATATTTATCCTATTTTATATTGTCAAATATTTAAATACTTGAATCCAAACTTAAATCTTAATCAGCATACCCCACTCCCTCGAGCTTTTATTTGACAAAATTTTTTCACCAAATTAACAGTTAGTTTTTCTTCTTTTTTCTATGAAAACCAATTTATTAGAAAAAAAGAACCGTTCATTTTTTATAAAAATTACGATTTTAAAACGGTTCTAAAAAAATGAAGGTTTTATTTTATGATTTTCACTTAATATAATGATTTTGTTCAAACCCATTTTTCCCCTTCCCCGATGCTCTTTTACCGCAAAAATGTTTTCAAATTACATAACCATTTTTTTGTAATTGTAGAATTCATAATACCTACTGCGCACAACATTTTTTTTAAAAAAATAGCGATCTTACTTTATATTCGGTTTATATTCGATTCCATATAATTAACATTTTTTATTTTATTTAGTTTTCACCGATTTACCTCCACCTCTTGCAATTTTTATTACCACGCCCAAATTTTTTTAAAAAAATAGTATTTTATAAGGTATTTAAATGTTTGTAATTTTTATTTTTTTATGTTTCAAATACTATAATAAAATAAAGTATATAATATAATCAATAATGATATTATTTTATATTTTATTTTGTTGGGTTTTAATTATTTTTTAACCGTATAGAAATTTAGTGTTACAAATTACTTAATTATAATGTATTATTTTTACTATTTCCCTCCATATCCTTACTTCTCCTTTATATACCTTTTGGGGATCAATTTCCCACTTTTTAAAAAAATCGAAATATAATATAAAAAAAATTTAATTGGCTGGAGAATTATGATGTATATTTTAATAAATCTAATTCTCTTTAAAACGAAATTATTGTTTATAAAGCTCAAAATTTAGTTTAAGATGATGGAACTCGAAGGGCTGCCTATCTACTAATTCACCTTAGTTTACTTTTTTGGTAAAATCAAGAAATCAAAACGCCCATAAAGCATATTGATCCTAAACGCGAAGCCGGCCTTAAAATGGTCTGATTTAAACAAATCCGGGCCGGACCTAAAAAATAAAGAAAAATACAAACTCGGGGCCTACTTTTTGACATTGATTAGCCAGTTGAAAAATCGCATGACAATTCATTTAAATATTTATTTGCTTCTCAATTTCCCACTGAAGTCATATGTAGTGTTGTTAATCGGCTTAGCCGAGTCGGCTCGAACAGAGCTAACCCAAATTTTGGGTCGTTTTTTTCAACCTCAACCCTAGTTCAAGCCGAAAAAACGACCTCGACCCAAAATATGGGTCGTATTTTTCGACTCAGACTTAAAGTTTGGGTCGTTTTTTCGACTCAGACTTGAAGCTTGGTTGTTTTTTTCGACTCAGACTTGAAGTTTATTTTTTTAAAGCCAATGTGTAAAAATATATTTTGCAAACATGTTAAATTAAAATTTCAGTGAAGATGTACCATAGGAAAGTGACAATTGTCTTAATCGTCATTTTTGAACATTTTTCAATTTTTTTAAGACAAATGGGTAAAAATATATTTTGATAAACATGTTAAATTAAAATTTCATTGAAGATGTACCATAGGAAAGTGACAATTGTCATAATCATCATTTTTGAACTTTTTCAATTTTTTTAAGGCAAATGGGTAAAAATTTATTTTGTTGTAAACATGTTAAATTAAAATTTCATTGAATATGTACCTTAGGAAAGTGACAATTGTCATAATCGTCATTTTTGAACTTTTTTCAATTTTTTAAGGCAAATGGGTAAAAATATATTTTGTAAACATGTTAAATTTAAATTTCAGTGAAGATGTACCATAGGAAAGTGACAATTGTCATAATCGTCATTTTTGAACTTTTTCCAATTTTTTAAAGGCAAATGGGTAAAAATATATTTTATAAACATGTTAAATTAAAATTTCATTGAAGATGTACCTTAGGAAAGTGACAATTGTCATAATCGTCATTTTTGAACTTTTTGAATTTTTTTTAGACAAATGGGTAAAAATATATTTTGTAAACATGTTAAATTAAAATTTCATTGAAGATGTACCTTGGGAAAGTGACAATTGTCATAATCGTCATTTTTGAACTTTTTTGAATTTTTTTAGACAAATGGGTAAAAATATATTTTGTAAACATGTTAGGTTTAAATTTCAGTGAAGATGTACCATAAGAAAGTGACAATTGTCATAATCGTCATTTTTGAACTTTTTTCAATTTAATTGAAGCAGATATATAAAAATATATACTGTAAACATCTTCACTGAAATTTTAATTTAACATGTTTACAAAATATATTTTTACCCATTTGCCTTAAAAAAATTGAAAAAAGTTCAAAAATGACGATTATGACAATTGTCATTTTCCTATGGTACATCTTTACTGAAATTTAAATTTAACATGTTAACAAAATATATTTTTACCCATTTGTCTAAAAAAAGTTCAAAAATGACGATTTTGACAATTGTCACTTTCCTATGGTACATCTTCACTGAAATTTAAATTTAACATGTTTACAAAATATATTTTTACCCATTTGCCTTAAAAAAATTGAAAAAAGTTTAAAAATGACTATTATGACAATTGTCACTTTCCTATGGTACATCTTCACTGAAATTTAAATTTAACATGTTTATGTTCTAGGCATATGTTTTTTTATTTATTATTAATAAAATATTATTGATTTTTTTAATGTATAAAATATATTATGGTTTTTTTTTATTGGTTTTAAAAAGAAAATAAAAGTTTGAATTTTGGAAAATAAAAGAGTATCACAAAAGTGGTGCCTCTAATTTAAAAAGATACCTGTATAAAAAAAAATTAATTCGGAACAACAATGACTACTATTACGAAACAGGCCAAAGATTTATAAAAAGGAAAAAGGAAATTCGTAAAAATAAGGTAAAAGTTTATATTTTTGTTGAAATTTTATGTATTATTGTGTATTAGGGATTTTCGTAATAATTTCGATATTGTATATTTTATCATTTAAGTCAGTTAAAATTTTTTTGATAAAGTTATTGATAAGTTTATTATAGAATTAAAGAATTTGAAATTTGAAAATTAAGAGTTTAAATTAAAAATAATTTTAAGGAAATGCTAAATCGCAAAAATATTAAGACCAACAATTATTTTGAGGTCAAAAATGTTGAGCCGTTAAAAATGTATTTTGGAATATTAGTGGTTTTTATATTATGGGTTATAATATATTTTTGGTATAAGAAAAGAAATGGAAATAAAGATATAAATCGAGTAAGAATGTTAGAGCAAGTGGAAAGGGAGAAAAATAAAAAAATTGAAGAATTTAAGAGGAATATTGAAAATTTATTTAATGAAATATATATGGTGAAAAATGAAAATGAAAAAAAGGAAATATTAAAAACAGATATCGTCAGAGATTCTGAAAAAAAGGTATGTGAAATTGATATTAATAAAACAGATTTCGTTAGAGAGTCTGAAAAAAGAGAAAATGGAAAAATTGGAGAAAATGAAAAAAAAAAGGAAAATGAAATTGGAAAAATGGAACATAAAAAAAAGGAGATTAATATTGAAGAAATAAGAAGAGAAATGAGGGAAGAATGGGAAAATGAAAGGAAAGAGATAGAGAAAAAAGAAATGGAAGAAAGGAGGAAAAGGGAAAAAATGGAGTTGATTGAAAGGGAAAAAGAGATGTTGAGAACAGAAATGACAGAAATGAAAATTAAAATAGAAGAATTGGAAAAGAAAAGTGAAGGAAAAGGAGTGTATGGGAATGATGAAAGGGAAAATAAAAAGTGTTATAATTGTGGGAAGTTTGGACATATAAGTAGAGGATGTAATGAAAGGAGAAATCCAAATGTGTTAACTATAATTTGTAAAAGGTGTTGAAATAAAGGGCATAAAACTGAGGAATGTTATGTTCCTACGTATAAATTGGTGAATGAAATTCAAAAAGCTTGTGGAAATTGTGGAAATTTTGGTCATGGTCATGATAAGTGTTTTAAGAATCAACAAGAAGATTCTAAAGCATTTCCGGCGGTAGAATATATAAAAAAAGGGGAAAAAAATATCTATGAAAAAAGGAAAGTCGAAGATGTAACATGTTTCAAGTGTCGTAACATTGGACATTATGCGAGAGATTGTCCGGTCACATGACTATATGGTGGACAGGAATCAATATGTGGGGTTATTACATCGGAAAACCCAGCAGACAAGGGAAAAATTTCATTATTAGGGAATGTACTAAATATTGAAAATAATTTGGGAATTGAAGAAAAGAAAAATAGTAATGAATTAGTGATGAAAAATAAGGGGAATGAGTGGCCCAGGGCGAATATACAAATTTGTGTTATGCCAGTTTCGATGAAAAAAGATATTAATTATGATGAATGTCCGCGCGTGAAAATTAATGTGGGAAATAAGGAAATTATAATGTTGTTAGATACGGGAGCAACTATATCGGTAATGGGGTATAGGGAATTTTCGAATTTATGGCCGAATGAGCGATTAATAAATGATAAAATGATAATTAAGCAGTTAAATGGAACTGTTATTTCGGTTTTGGGAAAAGTGAATTTGCCGGTGCTAATGAATGGGGAAGTGCAGTTCTTGGATTTGTGGATAATAAAAGAAGAGGTGGGTGCGATTTTGGGATGGAATTGGATATCGAAATTTGGATTAGAAAGTAAATTTTTGAATATATTTCAAGGGAAAAAGGATGATAAAAATATTGAAGTATTGGAAACATCTGTAAAGGAGGTGAATATGAAAAATCGGGAAAATGAATTTGTAGAAAATGAAATAGTGGGAATTGAAATTTTAGAAAATGTTAAAGTGGAAAATATGGAAAATGATAATCAGGAAATTTGTGATAATGAAATTAATGGAATTTCGGAAATTGGAATATTAAAAATTGAGGAAATTAAGAATTTGAGAAATGATTTTGAGGAAATTCAGAGAAATGAAATAATTATAAATAAAAAAATGATTCAGGAGGAGCCTGAGTGTATGAATAATAAACAAGTTGTAATATATGATTCTGAGGAAAATATTGATTTGAATGTTGATGATATTTTTGTGGATGTAGAAATGGATAATATTTTGAAAACAAGTGATGAAAATTTTAGTTTTGAGGTAGACAAAAAGTTGATTCCAAGAAAAATGGGATTGGAGGATAGTTATATGAATGGTGATGAAATTTACAAAGAATTGAATTGGGAAAGGGAAAAATTGCTTGTAGCACAAAATTTTCCGGTGAAATTGGTGAGAAAAAAAATAGAAAATGAAAATAACGAGGATTTAGTGTTGTTAAAGAAGGCCATGATTAATTTAAAAGAAAAATATAAAGAAATTTTTGATGAAAAATTGGGACGTTTAGTAGATTATGAAGTAGATATACGTTTGAAAGAAGGATATATTCCACAATATTGTGCTGTTAGGAGGGTACCTTTTGAGTGGAGAGCAGAAATGGAAAAAGAATTGGATAATTGGTTAAGAGATGGAATAATTTGTCCCATTGGATATAGCGAATGGGCGACTCCATTAGTTCCGGTGAGGAAAGCTAATGGCAAGTTAAGGATTTGTGCGGATTTTAGAGTAACTTTAAATCCATGGGTTGTGGAAGTAAAGTATCCGTTACCGAGAATTGAAGAGATTTTAGCGAATTTAAAGGGGGCGAAGTATTTTTCAAAAATAGATTTTTCATGTGCGTATTTGCAATTACCTATGAAAGAATCTACGAGGAAATTGTTGACCATAACGACGTTTAAAGGATTGTTTACGTTTTGTAGATTGCCATTTGGATTAAGTGTTTCGGCACCAATTTTTCAAAGGACAATGGCCGCGGTTTTCCAAGGGTTAGAAGGTGTTTTTTATTATATGGATGATGTATTAATTACGGGAATAACGGTAGAACAACATAATAGAAGGTTGGAAGAGGTTTTTGAACGAATAAAAATTAAAGGATTGCGTGCGAGTAGTGAAAAAAGTGTTATGGGAGTTACCGAAGTGGTATATTTGGGACATAAGATAAATGGAATAGAGGTAAAACCATTGGATAAAAATTTGATAAGTATTGCAAATATGAGAAAGCCGACGAATAAGGCGGAGATTCAATCATTTATGGGAATGGTAAATTATTACCATAGATTTATTGAAGATTTTGCAAGGGTAGCAGCTCCCTTATATGAGTTATTACGGAAAAATGTATCTTTTGAGTGGAAAGATGAACAAGAATTATCGTTTGAATGGTTAAAATTACAAATTAGCAAGGAGCCTATTTTAGTGTGTTTTAACAGTGAATTGGAGGTTATTTTGGCGGTAGATGCATCGAATAAAGGTGTTGGAGGAGCTTTATTGCATTTGATAGAGGGTATAGAGAGACCGGTAATATTTTTTTCGAGGGTGTTCAGAGACGTAGAAACAAGATATTCGGTGATAGAACAAGAGGCTTTGGCAGTTATTTTTGGATTGACAAAATGCAGGGAATATTTGATAGGGAGGAAATTTGTAGTGTACACAGATCATAAACCCTTAATACATCTTTTCAAAAAAGATAATAAGGAGTTAATGATGTCGCCTCGGTTGCAAAGGTGGTTACTGCTGGTAGGAAGTTTTGATTTGGAGTTGAAGTATAGGCAGGGAAAAGAGAATCATTTGCCGGACATTATGTCTAGATTAGAAATCATTGATGAGAAACAAGAGGGGAAAATTGATGAAGAAAATGGAGAGGAAGCTCTTATCAGGATATTAACTAAAGTGTTAAAGGGTAGTCCCACCAAATGGGAGGATATTCAGAGATATACTATGAAGGATAAAGAATTGAATTTGGTAAAATTGTGGATTACTGGGAAAAAACCATGGAGTGTTCAGGGAAAGAAATTTAAAAATGTGGAAGCGGAATTAACTATAGTAGATAAATGTATTATGAGAGGAAATAGAGCGGTTATTCCTCGTAATTTAAGAGGAAAAATTTTAGATGTTTTACATGCGGGTCATCAAGGAATTACGAAAATGAAACAATGGGGACGGGAATATATATGGTGGCCCGGGATGAATGAAGAAATTGATAAATTAGGGGAAAATTGTGAGGTTTGTAATGCCTGTGCTAATATGCCCCCTAGAGATAAAAATAGTAGTTGGCCGAGAACTAAAGAACCTTGGGAAAGAATTCATTTGGACTTTTTCGAGTGGGAAGGGAAAAAATTTGTTTTAATGGTTGATTCGTTTTCGAAGTGGATAGAATTCGTGGAGGTACATGGATTAACCACGGGAATTGTAATAAAATTTTGTAAAAAAATATTTTCGAGATTTGGAATACCGAAAGTTATGGTATCGGATGGAGGTCCAGCATTTGTTAGTATGGGATTTAAAAATTTTTGTATCAATTTAAATGTAAATCATATAGTTGGGAAAAAGGAGTGGTGAAAGAGAATTTGGGGAATAAATTATGTTCAGTAGTAATGGAAAATAAAAGTGTAGAAATGAGACATGGTTATCAATTAAAAAAAAGGGGGAAATAAGTGGAATAGAATAAAAAATATATATATAGAATTTAGAAATATAGAATAGAATAAAAGGTTATATTTAATTTAAATATTTTAAACCATTTTAATTATTAAATTAATTGGGACAGGAATATCTGAGTCGATTTCGATTATTAAAATATTTGTTTGGGTCATTTCGAGTTATGATTATTAAAATATTTGTTCGGGTCATTTCGAATTGTGATTATTAAAATATTTGTTCGGTTCGAGTTATGATTATTAAAATATTTGTTTAAGGATCATAAAAAAAAACTGAGATATAGTTTGGTATATATGTATATATATAATTGAATAGTTAGAAGTATGTAAAGGTAAAAGTAAGAATTGTCTTAGTATATGAGATAATATAACTGAATATGTTGATAATTCGTTTGGTTTAACAAAAATGTATATTGCAAGTCATTTTTTTGGTTTTATTAAATATTTGTTATTAAGTGAAGTGAAGCATATCGTGGTTAATAGTTTTTTTTTCTTGTGTTAAAAAAAAAACAGTTGAGAGATAAAAGGAAAAGTTGAAGAGGGAAATTATTTTATAGTAATGTAAATTGTGTTAACTTTTTAAATTGATAGAATGTTGAGATAAGAAATCAATTTATTTGGTAGAAAGAAGCTAATTTATATATTAACATATGCACCGAGAAATAAAAGAGTTGATAAGAAAAAAATAAATTTAAACAACTTATGGATTATTATTGAAAAAGTGAAATTTATGCAGCAAGAGATAAAAGTTGATTTAAAGAGGTTTGGAAAATATATGTTTTGAAATGAAATAATGAGGGTGGTGAGTGGATTAAAAAATGTTATTTGTTTATCAAATTAATTGTTTATTGTGAAAATAATAATTTAATATGAGTTGGAATGAATAAGAAAAGTTAATGATGTTTAGTAAATAATTTTATTAATTAAAAATTGTTTGATAATATGAATACGTATTACGTTAACTTAAAATCTAGTATCCTGCAGATCAATGAAGCGCAAGCAGGGACTGCTTTAGCCTGTGCATGGACTGAACTGGCAAATAGAAAGGAGGAACTTGGGAGAAATGGTCAGTCACCAAACCAACCAACAATAAATGTGCAACCATCTTTTCATAGATCAAGGATGACGAATGTTCAACAATTATGCAACAAACCCATATTCCGTCTAACTTGCTTTGCTTGTGGAACTGAGGGGCATAAAGCGGCTCAATGTCCCAACAATACATTTGTTATAAACAATAATGATAATAATACAAGTAAATTTGTTAACAATGTGCATTCTGATCATTCTAACCCAATTCTGGATCGATCTACTGCAATCAGAGGAAGGCAAGCACCGTTGACTCTTGTTATGAATAGAAATAAAAGTTTTGGAGTGAGGAAGACGCTGATGAAAAAGACAATATTCACAAGGAAAAAACCCGTCAATGTTCCGTCCAAGATTAATGGAACTGAGGAGTTTCAGCAGGAATTCGCCGATATGGGAATAAATGAAGATAATGAATAAGTAGTTTTTTTTTATATATATAGTAACCTGAGAACGCCTCTTAAAAATAAGGGAGGTGTTCTAGGCATATGTTTTTTTTATTTATTATTAATAAAATATTATTGATTTTTTTAATGTATAAAATATATTATGGTTTTTTTTATTGGTTTTAAAAAGAAAATAAAAGTTTGAATTTTGGAAAATAAAAGAGTATCACAAAAGTTTACAAAATATATTTTTACCCATTTACCTTAAAAAAAGTTCAAAAATGACGATTATGATAATTGTCACTTTCCTATGGTACATCTTCACTGAAATTTAAATTTAACATGTTTATAAAATATATTTTTACCCATTTGCCAAAAAAATTGAAAAAAGTTCAAAAATGACGATTATGACAGTTGTCACTTTCCTATGGTACATCCTCAATGAAATTTTAATTTAACATGTTTACAATATATATTTTTACCCATTGGTCTAAAAAAAATTGAAAAAAGTTTAAAAATGACGATTATGACAATTGTCATTTTCCTATGGTACATCTTCACTGAAATTTAAATTTAACATGTTTATAAAATATATTTTTACCCATTTGCCTTAAAAAAAGTTCAAAAATGACGATTATGACAATTGTCACTTTCCTATGGTACATCTTCACTAAAATTTAAACTTAACATGTTTACAAAATATATTTTTACCATTTGTCTAAAAAAAATTCAAAAAAGTTCAAAAATGACGATTATGACAATTGTCACTTTCCTAAGGTATATCTTCAATGAAATTTTTATTTAACATGTTTACAAAATATATTTTTACCCATTTGCCTTAAAAAAAGTTCAAAAATGACGATTATGACAATTGTCACTTTCCTATGGTACATCTTCAATGAAATTTTAATTTAACATGGCCTTAAAAAATAAACTTCATGTCTTATTCGAAAAAAACGACCAAACTTCAAATCTCAGTCGTAAAAAACGACCTAAACTTCAAGTCCGAGTCTAAAAAACTACCCGAACTTTGGGTCGGGATCGCGACTCGCGGCGTTTTAACAACACTAGTCATATGCAAAATAGAACCGAATAACAAAACTTTTAAAGATCGGTAATAATCTAAAAATTAAAATCCGACGGCTAAGATTTTTTTTATCCCCATGATTTTCCATATGTAAACATATCTCCATTTTGATTTTTCAGAAAAAGGCTTTCTTTTTTAAGCCTACTTTCAGACCAAATATAGGATTGAACTTTTCCAGAGTATATCAATTAGGTATAATAAAATGAACTAGAGGTCAACACCGGTTTACATCCCTTGAAATTATTTTAAACAAATTGCCCGTGCTGGCCCTTTATTTCTTATGGAAAGCTTATTTACCAAACCTAGTTTGACGACTTATTCATTAAAAGTTAATATACATTAGTAGTGAATGCCATTGGCTATAGTAGACGCCATATGCATTTTGTATAAATACCTTTCAAAACATTTCGTCTAGATTCCTTTTAATGGCAAATTTCGTATGCAGTAGGAGTAGGGGTGCATCGCTAAGAAGGTGGGGGGCTCTCTAAATTATTTTTTATTTTTGGAAGGCAAAATGTTTTATTTTTCTACTTTATTTAAAATATAGAAGATTCACCATCAGCAATTTTTGGTAGCTCGATTTTAGCAGGTTTTGGGCTAACTATAAAAAGGCTAAACCGAATTTTTAAGCGAAAATTATCATCTTAGCCTCGCTATAGGTTGAAACTTATAGGATAGCTCAATCTTGAAAAAAATGTATTCTTGACTCAAGGCTTAGAGAAGTTTAAAAGATTTTTGAACATATTTTGATAAAAATTTTAAATCTTCTTTGTAAATATATTTTTTTTGAGGAATTCTTTTGTGAAATTTATTGTAAATGTACAATTTTTAAGTGAAATCTTTTATAGTTTTTTTTATCATTTTTGTAAAATTATCTATTTCTTAAATATATTAAAAGAGGTGGGTTTTCTAAATAATTTTTTTTTAAATATTTATATTCAACTTATTTATGTTATTTTATATGATCTTTTTAAGGAAAATAATTTAATATGACAATTGTCAAGTTCGTTATTTATTAAGATTTTTGAAATTTATTGACTCAAAAGGGTAAAAATGTTATTTATATTGTAAATATGTTAAATTATAAATTCAATGAATATGTTCCTCATAATCGGTATTTTTAAACATATTAGATTTTTTTAATGCTAATGGGCAAAAATATGTATTTTTAACATGTTAAATTATAATTTCAATTAGGATGTACCATATAAAAGTGATAATTGTCATAATCATTATTTTTAGAGTTTTTTTATAATTTTATGACATAAATGGGCAAAAATATAAGTTGTTACATGTTAAAATAAAATTTCAGTGAAGATGTACCATAGATATAAGTTACAATTGTCATAATAGTTGTTTATAAAGTTTTTTGATATTTTTTGTTGCGGGTAAAAATATAGATTGTAAACATGCTTAAAATTTCACGAAGATTTACCATTGAAAATTGACAATTGTCATAATCGTTGTTTATAAAGTTTTTGAATTTTTTTGTTGCAAATGGGTAAAAATATAGATTGTAAACCTGGTAAATTAAAATTTCATGAAGATCTACCATTGAAAAGTGACAATTGTCATAATCGTTATTTTTAAAGTTTTTTAAATTTTTTTGATCAAAATGCGTTAAAATAAGTATTGCTAGTATGTTTAAATAAAACTTCAGTGAAGATGTACCCTAGATAAGTGACAATTGTCAAAATCGTTATTTTTAAAGTTTTTGCTATTTTTTTAACGCAAATGGATAAAAATATAGATTATAAACATGTTAAATTAAAATTTCACGAAGATTTACCATTGAAAATTGACAATTATCATAATCATTATTTTTAAACTTTTTAAAATTTTTTTAACGTAAATGGGTAAAAATATTGATTGTAAACATGTTAAATTAAAATTTCATGAAGATGTACCATAGAAAAGTGACAATTGTCATAATCGTTATTTTATAACTTTTTTAAATTTTTTTGACGTAAATGGGCTAAAGTAAGTATTGCTAACATGTCTAAACAAAATTTCAATGAAGATGTACCATATATAAGTTACAATCGTCATAATCGTTGTTTATTTTGAATTCTTTTGTTGTAAATGTGTAAAAATATAAATTGTAAACATGCTAAATTAAAATTTCATGAAGATGTATCTTTGAAAAGTGACAATTGTCATAATCGTTATTTTAAAAGTTTTTGAATTTTTTTGACCAAAATGGGTTAGAATAAATATTGCTAGCATGTGTAAATAAAACTTCATGTACCCTAGATAAGTGACAATTATTATAATCATTATTTTTAAACTTTTTTTGTCGTAAATGGGCCAAAATAAGTATTGATAACATATTTAAATAAAACTTCAGTGAAGATGTACCCTAGATAAGTGACAATTGTCAAAATCGTTATTTTTAAAGTTTTTGCTATTTTTTTAACGCAAATGGTTAAAAATATAGATTATAAACTTGTTAAATTAAAATTTCATAAAGATGTAATAGAAAGGTGACAATTGTCATGATCGTTATTTTTAAAATTATTTGAATTTTTTAGACGCAAATGGTCAAAAATAAATATTGCTAACATGTTAAAATAAAATTTCAGTGAAAATGTAACCTAGATAAGGGACAATTGTCATAAGCGCTATTTTTAAGTTTTTTAAATTTTTTTGACCCAAAACATGTTAAATTAAAATTTCATGAAGATATACCATTGAGAAGTGACAATTTTTATAATTGTTATTTTCAAAGTTCTTTATGTAAAGGGCTAAAATATAGAATGTAATCCATTTTAACCATAATAAAATCTTAACATTAAATTTATAGGATGTTGATTGTATCATATAAATAATATTCACATGGTTTTTAAGTTCTTTCTATAAAAATCCTACCCTGAATTCAGACTCAGCACTATTTTGCCACGAGTATACAAAAATATTTGCTAACTGTGAATGCAAGGTTATACATTTTTATGATGTAGAATTAAAATTTATTAATTAAAGGAATAAGATTGTGAATCTATATCTTAAAAGTTTAGAATTTAACATAGGTTACAACTATCTTTAATAATCACTTTGCATATTTTAATCAAATTTTAAGCAGGATAGAAGGAGCAACGATTATGAGAATGAAAATAATTTGTTTTTTTGTTTCGACTAAAATTTTATTTTATGTTAACAATTTATATTTTTGTTCAATTGCGTCAAACAATTTAAAAACTTTAAAAATAACGATGATGACTATTGTCACTTATCTAGGGTACATCTTCACTGAAATATTATTTTAACATGTTAGCAATTTATATTTTTACCCTTTTGTATCAAAAAATTTCAAAAAACTTTAGAAACAACGATTATGACAACTGTCACTTATCTATGGTACATCTTCATTGATATTTTATTTTAACATGTTAGCAATTTCTATTTTTGCCCATTTGCTTCAAAAAAATTCAAAAACTTTAAAAATAACGATTATGACAATTGTCACATATCTAGGGTACATCTTCACTGAAGTTTTATTTAAACATGTTAGCAATTTATTTTTTGCCCATTTGCGTCAAAAAAATTCAAAAAACTTTTAAAATGATTATGACAATTGTCACTTATCTTGGGTACATCTTCACTGAAGTTTTATTTAAACATGTTATCAATACTTATTTTAGCCCATATACGTCAAAAAAAGTTAAAAAATAACGATTATTACAATTGTCACCTTTCTGTGGTACATCTTCATGAAATTTTAATTTAACAAGTTTCAAAAAAATTCAAAAAACTTTAAAAATAAGGATTATGACAATTGTCACTTATCTAGGCTACATCTTCACTGAAGTTTTATTAATACATGTTAACAATACTTATTTTACCGATTTACGTCAAAAAGATTATGATAATTGTCACTTTTATATGGTGCATCTTAATTAAAATTTTACGTCATACGTCATCATAAGCGCAATTGCCCTTTATCGCTATATGAAACAGCAGAGCTACGCTTGGACTATCTCATCCCATCTAATTGGGTTAAGAAATTTGGGGGTAGCCTATGAGATGAGCTCATCCACAATTTTTGGGCAGGCTGCAGTTACCTGTGCGCGCAAGAGGCGAAACCACTTGCTTAAACGCCTACGGGAGATAAGAAGAGAGAGAAAAGCCCGTACCCGATTAAGTAAAATGTATATTATAGGGAGGGGTATTGGTAAATTTTAAGTTTATGGTCTATATTGAATTTGTTTATTAACTCAACTTTGCTTTTTGTAAAATATTGAGATATAATATTCATAGAATCTGTAAATAAATATGATTAAAATAAAATAATATTTACCGTTCTATCACTTCAAATTTTCCATCGGATGAACCGAGCCCTTTTAAATCAAAAAAAATCATAATCAATTAAAATTTTAATTTAACATGTTAAAAATACATATTTTACCGTAAAATAATCTAATATGTTTAAAATACCGATTATGATAATTGTCATGTTGCCAAGGAACATCTTCAATAACAAATATAAAAATTGTCAGATTAAATTTTTTTCCTTAAAAAGATCATATACATTAATAAGTTAAATTAAAAATATTTTTAAAAAATATTATTTAGAAAACCCACCTCTTATACTTAAAAAATAGATAATTTTACAAAAATAAAGCGAGATAAAAATATTAAAAATTTAACTTTTACAGATTAGATAGTTTTTCCTATTTAAGTATTTAATATTAATAAATATCATTATAAAAACCTTAATCAAATATTTAATATAATTATATAATTAATATTAAAATCATTTAATAAATATTTTAATAAATATATAATTATAATATATAATTATAATATTTAACATAATATATTATTAATATAATATTTAAAGTATTTAAATTAATTTGATATAAAGAAAAATATATAAATTGTATTAATATAAATTTTAATAAGTATATAATTGTAATATTTAACATAATATATTATTAATATAATATTTAAAGTAACTAAATTAATTTGATATAAAGAAAAATATATAAATTGTATTAATATAAATTTTAGTAATATAAATTTTAGTAATATATAATTATAATTATGATTTAATTATAATATAATAATATAATATTAATTAATATTATTAACATAATTAATATATAATTAAAATAGTATAATTTATATTATATATTTATAATATTATTTAATATTTAATATATTTATAATATTATTTACCTATTTAATATAATTTATTTATGATTCAATATTATATATAATACAATATGGTTAATATTACTAGGAACTCCATTAATAAAATTTTTATCGTAGAGACTTATACTTATTATTCCTATAAATATCAGATTTACTCATATTTTAATTTATTTTTAGATTTCTATTGATTAATGGGAATATGTTAATCTCTTTTCCTACTAGGAACTCCATTAATAAAATTTTTATCATAGTGATTTATACTTGTTATTCCTATAAATATGAGATTTACTCATATTTTAATTTTTTTAGATTTCTAATGATTAATGGGAATATGTTAATCTCTTTTCCTACTAGGAACTCCATTAATAAAATTTTTATCGTAGAGATTTATACTTATTATTCCTATAAATATCAGATTTACTCATATTTTAATTTTTTTTTAGATTTCTAATGATTAATGGGAATATGTTAATCTTTTTTCCTACTAGGAACTCTATTAATAAAATTTTTATCGTAGAGATTAATACTTATTATTCCTATAAATATTAGATTTACTCATATTTTAATTTTTTTTAGATTTCTAATGATTAATGGGAATATGTTAATCTCTTTCCCTACTAGGAACTCCATTAATAAAATTTTTATCATAAGGATTTATACTTGTTATTCCTATAAATATGAGATTAATTTTGTTAGAGCTATTTGTCATACGTATTTATTCATATAAATATCTGATTATTTAGATATTACTTAAAAATATTGTTAAAAGGCTCGATTTAGGTCGAGTTTTTAAAAACGGCTAACTCAAATTTTCGCTAGCAAAATATTGACTAAGCCTCGAGATTTAGCTAATAGATGCCAAACCTTTATGCCACCTCTGAGCAAGGTGTGCTGGCTTGCCTAATATTTTTTCGGATAAAATATTGAGTTAGCCGTTTTTAAAAATCGGCTCAAATCGAGCCGTTTAACAACATTACTTATAAAAAAATATGATATAATGAATAAGCATGCATGTTGTAAGAATAATGAAATATAAGCCTAACAATTTTATTATTACTTTTGCAATTATATCAATAGTATATATAAATATTATTATTGTGATTGATAAATATAAAATAATGATTGCAATTGTATAATAATGCTATATAAAATAATAATTGCAATTTATATATCAATAGTATATAAATTTATATTTATTGAGACTATATATTGATGAAGGTATATAAAATAAAGATTGCAATTTGCATATCAATTATAAAATTATATTTATTAAGACTGTATATTGATGGTGGTGCATAAAAATTTGTATATATTGCAATTGAATATTAATTGTATATAAAATAATGATTACAATTTGTATATCAATAGGTGGTATATAAAATAATGATTGCAATTTGTATTTCAATAGTAATATATAAAATGATGGTAATTACTTTTTGCATATCAATATTATATAAAATGGTGTAAATTTGGTATAAAAAGCATTAAAAATGAAAATTTTGACAGCATGATCATAATATTGATAAAGAGAGATGTGAATTTTTAGGTAAAAACCTAATAATTAATAAATATCTATGTATGCATATAATAGTTTTCTCTATTTTGAGAATATAAATAATTATTAGAAAATAGTAGATTTTTATTAAATTTAGATTTAATAAATTTATATTGGGCATTTTGCTTTAAAAAAATTAATTGATTTATTGAATAATCTTCAATGGTTATAAAAGATAATTTCCAGATAAAACTAGTAGCATATTTTAAATTTACCTTGATTGGTTGGAGTTCCTGAATGGATTATAAATGATGCTAAGATTAAAATTTCCAGGTTAACAAGATAGCATATTTTAAATTTACCTTGATTAGTTGGAGTTCCTGAATGGATTATCAATTGATGCTAAGAAGAAAATTTCCAGGTTAACAAGATAGCATATTAGTAATATATTCTAAGAAGAAAATTTCCAGGTTAACAAGATAGCATAATAGTAATATATTCTATAATTTACCTGGGTTGGTTATGGTCTCAAATGATGCTGGAGAAAATATTTTAGATAAACTTTCTAAGCAGGCAAGAGCTATAATATGATTATTTTATATAAGGTTAACAAAAAATATACCAGTGCATTGTTTGGATATATGAAAGATATTGTTTTTAAATATCCCTTTACCCACACATAATGGCCTGGTGCATTTGTAATACATAGTAATATTATAACTATCATATTTTCTAAAATGTGAAGGAATCATAAGGTAATATTTATATATTAAGTATATATTGAGCAATCAGCTTGTTAAATTGAGCACATAAACTTTAAGCTTAAGATAAATTTAGCAAAAAGTCACGCGACAAAACATCAAAACACAAAAAAAAAGTATATCATGCGGCACGATACCCATTTCATTTCATTTCATTTCATTTCATTTCATTTCATTTCATTTCATTTCATTTCATTTCATTTCATTTCATTTCATTTCATTTCATTTCATTTCATTTCATTTCATTTCATTTCATTTCATTTCATTTCATTTCATTTCATTTCATTTCATTTCATTTCATATTATAATAATATAAATAAAAAATATATATCATATAATATGTTTATTTATTGATAAATAAAATATAAACATTAAATATAAATAAAATAAATTATTTTAATAAAAATAAAAAAATAATAATAGGCCGCGTTATATTTCGCGAAATAGTTTTCGCTATATTGTCTTCGCGATTTATGTTTCGCGATATTGACTTCGCTATAAAATTTTCGCGATTATTGATTCGCGATAAAAATTTCGCTCTAATGTATTCGCTTTAAAGGTTTCGCGATAAGAGTTTCGCTATAAATAATTCGCGATATTGTTTTCGCGGAAAAGTATTCGCTAATGTGGATTCGCGATAAAAGTTTCGCTATAAAATTCATTGAAAAAGTATTTCGCGATAAAAGTTTCGCTGAATTGACATGGAACCGTTGCCAACCGTATTCTAAACATTAGCCACTAGCGTGTACAACTTCAACCTGTACTATAATGTTATCCGTGAAAGAATGAGAAATAATTATCTTTTAATAAATAAATAAATTTATCAGTTATTTTTATCTTTAATCTACAAATAGTGTTTATTTTCCCTACCTCTCGCTCCCTTTTGATGCCCACCCCACTTCAAAAAAATTAAAGCAAATATACCCACTTTTTTATGTAGATGCTCTATGCAGGTAAATATTTACAGATATCTCTCGATTCAGAATACATTTATTTAAAAATATACTATAAAAAAATCCAAAACTTTTAAGATTAAAAATAGACCAATTTATAATTACTTTGAGTCCCGTTTGATGGATAGCTTTGAAAACGAGGGCGAATTTGAATCGAGTTAATTTTTTATTTTAGAAATTATTTCCGATATATTCTTTTTTCAAAATGAAAATTGACATAGGAACCTAGATGCGCGATTTGGCGAGAAGCAAAGAATCTACCAAATATTCAAAATAAATGTATATGAAACGATTGCTGAACTTGGAAAAAATATCGATAAAGATATTCCTAATAATAAATTTTAAAAATTCTTAACTCTGTGGCTACTCTTTCCTGCAGAACTGTCAAGTCTGAAAGGGACTTTTATGTTATTATTTTTATCATGATGGATAAATGGTGGAGTTGAAGAGTAAATTTTTTTAATTTAAATGTTCATAAATATTAATGAATCTTCGATATCCATGTAACCAAAAATGGAAAACAAATTATCGCGGTTCCAGAGAAAAATACAGCCCAAAAAACACAAAATAAATGAAAAATTTATGGAACTTTTTCGAATTCATATTTCTATGTATTGATTTCAATAGTTATGACGTTATTTTTAAAATATAATATTATTAAGAATTTATTCATATTCATAATAAAAAAAAATCTATTTTATATGTAACATATTCTTTGGTAATATATATAAAACCGTAGCCAACCCCCCACCCCCTTTTCCCCGCCAATTTTAAGCAATACACCGCTGGTGCCATCCTTTTCTACACGTAATACTAAATCAACGGACTTAAATGTTAAAATACCTTGGCCGAGCTTCGAAAAATATTTTAAATTACAAGTGAAGGCTGGTGATATAGAAAATATTAGTGTTCAATGTCTCCTATGTCAAAAAGATATATTTTAAGAATGTGAACCCAAAAAAATGGGGCCTCAGTTCGGAGCTAAAAATTTAAAAAGGGTTAAGGTTCAGCTTAGGTGAGCATGAAGAAATATTTCTCAATATTAATAAAATAACAAAATTTTTATTTATATATTTTTTATTTTAATGTCTCTATATAAATATAATTTACTAGCAAAAATTTTAAAAATCATCTATCCTACAATTATTTTTATTTTTTTAAATATTATTTAATCTGCCTAACGTTAACTTTTGATTTTGTTTTCCCTTGAATCCTATAGTCTTAGTTGAATGGAAAGGAAAAATCTTTTCTTTTAAACATGTTTTATTATTAACTATATTATAAAAATATATAGAAATAAAGAAATCCCACCCACTTTTCCCATATTATTATTTTAGTCCTACTTTATAAAACACAAGCTCAATATAACACTCTTATTATTTTTCCAATTATTTTTCAATTTTACAATTATTTTCAATTTTTAATTTTACTATAATCACGTTAATCATGTTCTTTGTTTTACCAACTCTCACCTTAGTGTAAACCGAAATATACTGAAACTGAGTTTTAAGCGTTAACTGATATGGAGAACACAGTGTACGGTAAATTACTTATTGGGTCCCTTAATATTAATGGTTTGAATAATAAATTAGTAGTGCTACTAAGAGATTTTGCGTCCATGAAATTAGACATCATTGGCATTCAGGAGACTCATAGTCCAGGAAATACTACAGCTGACTTTAATGAATATAAGTTGTTTTGTTCTGGTATCACCCTTAATAGCTGGTCAGGAATAGCTTTCCTAGCAAGCAGACGAATACAAAAATCAATAATTAAATTTGTACCTATATCAGAAAGATGTGGTCTCCTGTATCTGAATACAAAATTCAGACCCACAATTTTAGTAAATTTGTATGCCCCACCAAAGAGGAAAGAGAGACTCAACTAAACGAAATAATTACTCTAATAAATTCTCTGCCTTTGAGGTATAATATTATAATCTTAGGAGACCTCAACCTAAGAATTGGCAAAAATGAGGAATATGATAATAATATTATTGGAAGTGCGAGCATGCAGCAAATCAATAAGGAGGATAGCATCAGATTATTTAATTTTTGCAGAACCAAAAATCTGAAAATAGAGAACACCTTTTTCAACCATAACGAGATGAACACACTTACTTTCGTGAGAGCAAATCAAAAATCCAAATTTTTCATATCAAATATCCATGAATGGTTCGAGGATGTTAAAGTGTCCACGAACATCAAATTATCAGATCATAGATTGGTAGTCGCAAAGATGTTTGTAAAAAATATATGGAAATATCATCACAAAAATAGCCCAAATACACCAGGCTACAGAGTAAACTCTCTTAAACCCATACTTCCAAGAAAACAAATAAAGGCACAATCACACCAAAATCTACAAATACTAGACCAAGCGTTAACCAGGAAAAGAGACATGTTTTTAAATACGACCGAAAATAGAAATGTAAATGCTGTTTGGAATCTTTTTAAAAGAGACATCATAGAGTCATACAAGATACACTACCAAATGTGAATATCTTTCTAAGTAAGGAATGGCTAACAAACGAGACAGTAATCAAAATAAATCAACTCAGAGAAGGAAATATTTTAAACAAAGACTTATGGAAGGACATACAAAAACGTTTGAGGAGTGATAGAAGGACATACATTGCTAAGAAAGCTTTTGAAATAGATAAAGATATGAAGGAAAATAGAATATATGATGCATATAACAAACTGAACTATTTTTGTAAACCCTACAGTTTTAAAAAACTCCCATCTCTAGTTCTAAAAAACGGAAAACAAATTGTAGATCAAGATGAACAATTAGCTTTATGGGTAGATTATTATATGAAGATCTTTGACTCAAGAAAAGCTTTCTGCCAAACAAGCACAAGCGTACGCTCAATCTCGCCTCCGTCTGGTTTTTCCACCTATGAAATTAAGAAAGCTATCACTAAACTACGTAATAATAAAGCTCCTGGGCTTGACGGAATAACTGCCGAACATCTAAAAAGTGCATGAAACACTATATCCTCCTATCTATTACCCCTCTTAAACAAAATCTGGGATAGTGGCGAAACTCCTAAAGAATGGAATATATATTTATTATGTAATTTCCCCAAGATTAAAGACCCAAAAAGCTTCAAAGATAATCGGGCTATAGCCCTAACATATACTGTATCTAAAGTATTCATGGTGCTGATAAAGAACAGAATTATGTCATCTCGGCCAACCTTACTTCCGAAATATATTTGTGCCTACAGGCCAAAGAAAAATATGCTAGAACCAATTTTAGCACTAAAAATAATAATACAAAAATGTTGGAAATACAAAATTCCCGCCTACTTCACCTTCGTTGATTTCAGCAGAGCGTTTGACAATGTAAATCATGATGCTCTTTGGAAGACATTGTCGGAATGCGAGATTGAATCAAACATAATCCACATAATAAAAAATCATTATACGAATCTCACCGGCTGTATAAAAATTAACAATAAAATATCCCCCCCCTTTTAAGATAAAGAAAGGCGTAAAACAAGGATGCGTACTTTCACCTTTACTGTTCAATATTATAATGCATAAAATTATTAAAGAAGTTTCAGGAGCTGCATGTTTAATGGATCTAAGCTCCAACTCAAAGTTACATCTAGAGAACAGAATAATATCATACGCAGATGACATCGCTGTAGTGTCCTTAAGTATTAAAGAAACGGAAAATATATTACAACTATTAGTAAACTTAAGTCTAAAAATGGGTTTAAAAATCAATTTTAATAAAACAGTTATTCTTCCTTCTCCGAGTGCTGCCCAGAATCCAAATATCATAATTGATGGCAATATCATTAAGGTAGTAGAAAAAATAAAATACCTAGGCGTACTTTTGGATAACAAGGGCTGTTGTAAAGAAGAGATGAAAACCAGAATACAAAAGGCAAAAGGGGCTTTTCACAAGTATATGAAGTTATGGAAGACGAAGGAGATCTCTGTTCACACCAGACTTAGAATCTTCAATTCTACAATCATCCCCATATTACTTTTTGGAGGGGACTTATGGGAATTTAACAAAACAGAAAATAGGAGACCAATCCTTTATAAATAACTGCTTTAGAATCATAAATGGAATTTTTTATCCGAAGGTTATATCAAACAACAATTTATGGAGAGCATCTAAGCATACTCCGATACACATCACCCTGAGGAAACGCCGTATTCAATTTCTGGCCCATATCATAAGAAACTCTGATCAAAATCTTGTCCATGATGCTATTACTTGGCTTTACACCTATAATAAAAAAGAATATACAAAATACAAATCCCTCTGGTACTATAAGACCATAAAAGATATAATGGAGTTAAATTTAAATATGAAACAATTTATTAAATTAAATAACTGCAAAAAGTCCATTAAAAAACTCTTCAGGATAAAGGAAAGATATTTCAAATGAAATAATCATCAGTGTTGTATATTTTTAATCACCAAAATCAACTATGGGACGTTTCTAAATTAGGACTAATAGCAAACTGGATTGGTATGTACTTTATTTCATCTTAATTTCTATAAAAATCTTAAACTAGAAATCAGCCATAACCAACCCTTAAAGTAATTAACTTAAACTACAGTTCTTGGGCATAGGCTCGTTTTTTTGTCCCGCTCCTTTTGATCTTAAGCCTATGGACGTCTGTAACTTCTTTGGAATGTTGAGCGTACAAGTACGTGCGGCTTGCCCACAAACGTGTGAAGGGTTTCTCATATTTTATTTCTAATACCCAAATTAACTTTGTTTCCAATTAGATGGAAATGAGGAAAACCTAGCGTAGCTCTGTTGATACTCAACGTTAGAGGGCATATGCGCTATCACGTATCACGTAAAATGCAAGGATGTGAACCCGGCAAAAATATAAACTGAGTTCGATTTGGGTTGGGTTCAGGGGGATATTTTTTATCTCGGGTTTAGGAATATTTAATTTGTACATAAAAAAAATTACTATTTTAAATCATAATTAAAATACTAGACATAAATTATATTTAAAAAATAAAACTTTTTCAGAGCATATAGTCTGTATCAATTTTAAAAATTTTATTTTGACCTATTAACTCAATATCTTCCAAGAGTTGTTCGCTCATCCTCGATATATGCGGGGAAAGAATGAATTTCAAATGTGAAAAAGATCTTTCAACGCTAACCTATATTAAAAATATTTATATAAAAATATGATAAATTAAATGGAATTATAGTCAAATAAGATTTAGTATAAAAAATAAATAAATCAGAGTGCTACAGTAGCAGACTCGCAAAAATGCAAAATATTTTCCTTCCTATCCAATCTTTTAAAATCAACAAATCCAGTAATTATCTTTCCAATTTTTTCTCTGCAATCGTTGACCCTCTTTGAGTATTTTCTCCTGCCTTTCTTTAATTTATATCAATTTCTGTAAATCTTCTTGTTCAATAACTTCATTCTAACTATTATCATCAGATAAAATGAGCGTGGATATGGTTTTAATCCAACCCTATAAATTAACATGATGCCTATTCGCACAAATCTATCATCACTAAGTAATATCTGTAATATTTATAGATTATACCATTTATATTGAAAATATATTGAAATATATATAAATCTCATAAAATTAATATTTGCATTCCCAATTTTACAAATATGTTAATATATGATTTAAAATATAAAATTCACTAAACCCGATTGAACCTGAGGAAATATGAGCGGAGAGAATATAGGACGAGCGAATATAGGGTATATAATTAGATTTAGAATATTATTCGATATAAATCATTATGATCTCAAATTTAGATATTTTAATTCTACCTTTAGAATTTGATTCTGTAAAATTTATATTAATAAAAATTTTAAAAAATTATTTCTTTAATGGTTAAAAATCAGGGTTACCAGGTCAAAATTTTCAAATTGCGGGAGAAATTTGGTATTATGCGGGAGAAATTTGGTATTATGCGGCGGGAGAAATATGAAAATTGCGGTAGAAATATAAAAAGTGCTAAAAATAAAAGTGCCGGACTTCCGGGATTTTAAATTGACTTAATTATCCGCCTATTATTTTTTATAATTAGTTTATATAAATACAAAGTCAATAACTATTTTTCAAAATAAAATAACATCTTGATTTATTAAAATACAGTGTTGTGATAATTTAATGAAACATATTGAGGATTAAATTTAAACCCATTCATATAAAATGATAATATTTGCAAAAATAATTAAAATATAGACAAAACATTATTGAAATTTCTTTTATGATTTCTTTTGTTGTACATTTGTAAAAATTATAATTATATATGCATGTCTTTAAATTAAATCGTCAATATGTTTCATTAAATCATCACAACACTGTATATTAATTTATAAAAAAAACCAACGATCTTATTTAAATATATAAGAATGTAAACAAGATAAAATTTTATAAAAAAAAACGATTTTAATTTTACAAAAAATATATTTTATGTGAATGTCACGCAAAACGACCGCTTGGAAATCTACCGTGTGTGCGTATAACATTATAGGGATAGGCGCTTAATTATCACTTATCATGTTTAAATACATAATTAGATACTCCAAAAATAAGAAATAATACAGATGCAACTACAGTTGCGGCAATTTTAATCACTTATCTTGTAGTACAACATTCACAGAAATTATCATCACAATGTTGATAGAATCTTTTCCCCATAATATTTAACTACTCTAATATAAATGAAAACTATACTTGTAGAACAAAAATGAGCAAGGCTATCATCAATGTTTTAGGACCTAAATCCGGGAGGTCAATTCCTGACGATTTGAAAGATGGGCATACATATGCAATTCTAACAGATGCATCTAATAAGAGAAATATTAAAATATTTCCCTTGATCCTCCGCTATTTCAACAAAATTAAGGTCATTTCAATAAAACTATTAAATATTTTCCCCTCAAATAGTGAAAAATCTAAAGACATAGCTAACCATATAATGGTAAATATAGCAGATTCGAGATTATCAATAAATTGCATGTCAGCTTTCTGATCTGATAATGCCTCAGTGAATTTTGTAAAAACAGAGTGTATTTACAGAATTGAGTCAGCACCAATGATATAATTGGTCAGCACAATGTTGGTTGCGATATGTTCCTAATACCCACCATCGATAGAATTTTAAAATTTTATAAACCTTTAAAAAAATATTTCTTTAAAGATTATAAAAGCTGTCCTAACATTTTGAAAATTTTTTTCAATAATGAATGGCAGACACATGTAAGAAATCTACTACATGCTGTTAATGTATAGTTATAATCAGAAGAATCTAAACAAAGATTCACAAAATTATGCTGCAGATGTGTTCATCTTTACAGTTAAAAATTGACAATAAATTTTATGGCGCCATTGCTAAAACTAAATTATATTTTATTTGAGATTTAAATAATAGAAATAAATTTTAGCGTCGTTATTGAGATATTTATAAAATTCCTGGCATGACATATTATATATTTGTTTTAACCATTAGCTCGGCCTCTAATGTTGTTAAAGCAATCCGATTTCTCTCCTTTTTCCTGGCAGTCCTAATCAGGCTAAAAATGCGCTAGGATGAGGCATTAGAATGTGCTGCAGATGTGTTCATCTTTACAATTAAAAATTGACAATAAATTTTATGGCGCCATTGCTAAAACTTGATTATATTTTATTTGAAATTTAAATAATAGAACTATATGTTTATCGTCGTTATTGAGATATTTATAAAATTCATGGCATGACATATTATATATTTGTTTAACCATTAGCTCGGCCTCGAATGTTATTAAAGCAATTCGATTTCTCTTATTTTTCCAGGCAGTCCTAATCAAAAATGTGCTCGGAAGAGGCATTAGAATGAGGTAAGGAGACATACTCGTATATTTTTTCCAAGCATGGGGATTTATCGTTATTACGAAAAAATTCTACCCATTTCTCCTCTGCTTTTAGACCATATAACTTTAAGTATTTTAGCGAATCATATTAAATAAAGAGAATTACAATCTCCACAAACAAGGCATCAATGTCTTTCGGTATTTTTAATATATTTATTAAATTATAAAAACCATCAATTGATGGTTTCTGAATAGAGTTATTAAAATCAAATTTTGATTGTAAATATTCTAAAATTGTCTTAATAAAAATATCTGCTACATTTAAAAATGTATTAATTAGAGTATTATTTGAACATTTTAATATAATATTTTTAGCAATAGCGTCATAAAATTTATTATCAATTTTTAACCGTAGAGATGAACAGAGCTGTAGAATGATTTGTGAATCTTTTTTAATAAAGAATATTCTGATTGCAACTGAATATTAACTGCGTGAGATTTCCTATATGTGAAACGAATCCCAAATATGTTTCTGCCATTTCATACTCGAAAAAATTTTTCAAAATTTTAGGACAGCTTTTAAAATCTTTATTTAAGAAGTATTTTTTTAAGGGTTTGTAAAATTTAAAATTCTATCGATGGCAGGTATTAATGACAACAACCTGATAGGTATATATTACAACAACCCACACCAATCCAAGTCAGACCACTTCACCAACTCTTTTAATTCATTAACTCTTTTAGTTGATTAACTAAATTCGTTAAAACATTTCATCACAATTATTTCGACATCCACAGATAGTACATTCATTGCCTTCTTGCATTTTTCACTATCCGAGGAAATAATTTTAACAGTTTTATTGAAATGTTCTTATTCATGTTGAAATAGCGAAGGATCGAGGGAAATGTTTTAATATTTCCCTTATTAGATGCATCTGTTAGAATTGCATATGGATGCCCATCTTTCAAATCGTCTAGAATTTACCTCTAGGATTCAGGTACTAAAACACTTATGATAGCCTTACTCATTTTTGTTCTGCTACAAGTAAGGTTTGCACTTATATTGGAGTCTTTAAATATCATGAGAAAAAGATTCGACTCACATTGTGATGATATAGCTCGGTGAATGATGAACTAAATGATAGATGTATACGATTTCCGCAAATGTAGTTGCATCTGTATTATTTATTATTTTTGAGAATATTTTTGTATTGCAATCGATGTTGATATACTACCCTGTACTGACTTATATGAATGAAATGATGTTGATTTATTATTGGATAAAAATAAAACAGGAAAGAAAGAAATTTACAAACTAGACATGTTTTTCGAATAAATATTTAAAATTTAGATTTCCAATTGCGGTAGTTTTGCAGGGATAGGTTCTAAATCGCTAAAACAAAAATCGCTAAAAATAGGGAACATGGCTTATATCTCCTAGAAAATTTTTAAAGTAAATTTGAAATTAATATTAATAGATACTAGGGGACTAAACACTTGTATTTAAATTGAAAATTTAAAAAAAATCGCCAAAATGGAAGAAATATCATCCAAAATCCCAGTTTTGGGAATCAAATTGGGAATATGGATGATATTTCTTCCATTTTAGCGATTTTTTTTAAATTTTCAATTTAAATACAAGTGTTTAGTCCCCTAGTATCTATTAATATTAATTTCAAATTTACTTTAAAAATTTTCTAGGGGATATAAGCCATGTTCCCAATTTTTAGCGATTTTTGTTTTAGCGATTTAGAACGGGAACCGTTTTGCAGGAGAGAGATGTTTGCGTGTAAACTAAAAAATTGCGGGAGTCTCCCACTGATGGGGGGAGACATGGCAACCCTGTTAAAAATATCAAATTCTAAAACTTTAAAAATAAATGCAAAAGAATAACTTAGATACCTTCTTTTGATTTTGATATCATAAGATAATAACAATGTATAAAATTATAACTTTATCAAATTTTTATCCTTAAAAATAAATGCAAAAGGGTAACTTTGCTACCTTCTTTTGATTTTACTAATATAAGGTAATAAACATGTAACAATTTATAACTTATGTATATTTTAACCTCGGCCACTTCAACGGTCCTTTACAATCAATGAATTTTCTATATCCCACCAAATATAGCTTGACGGTTTATTTTATTCTTATTCATATACCTTTTATATTAGAAATTGAGTTCCAACTTGTATAATTTAATTTTGAAAATTTATTACAATATTTCCATGTATTTTATTTAAATGCTCCAATTTCATATATTTAGTATGATCAGAAATATGTTTGATTGTAGAGTGAGCGATAAATTCAAGTTAGAGAAAATATTTGCAAGGAAATTATTTTTACTACATTTTAGATTTATTAATGATGATAAAACATATATTAAATTGTAATATTGATAGTTTTGCCTTCTTTTGATAGTTATTCATGTAATAATTTTTAATTTTAACAATCATAAATTGATATCTAGATAATTCAATAAAAACCTCCATAACCTTATAATTAAGACAATTTAATATTTAATATAATATTGTGAGTTATTATTATTAAATTTAAATTCAAACAATTAAATCTTCTACTACCTGATTATATAATTTTAACAGAACTATACGGGATTAACACGGGTTTTTAAAGGGATCCCTTTAAGAATTCAATTTTTGAAAGGATAAAGAATACGGTATTATCATTTTGAACCATGATAAAGGAGAATCTTAATTTAAAACGCGTTTTACGTGTGTTTTGCTTTATTTTTTTTAAAATTTTGTTATTTATTTATTTTCAAGGGTTTTGGGGGTTTATGAAAGTAGATATATAGAATATAGGGTATCAATCGTTAGCTAATAAAAAGATCTATTTAACTGGAGGTCAATCTCTCCCCCTTAATGAGCGAGTCTAGGTCTGGGGGGTCAGAAATATTTTTATCAATACATATCGATATCAAATAATAGCTAATTTTATTATCTTTTGAATGAAAGTATTCATTCTTGGACTTAATGGGTATGACTTGATCTGGGAGGGGGCGGATGGGGGGGGGGGGGGTGTAAAAAATATTATTTTTTGATATGGGTATCAAATAAAAGGTAATTTAAATATCTTTTGATTATAATAATTATCACTCTAAGTGGGCGGGTGTAGGTCAATACCCATATCGATATTTTGTTTTGATATAAATATTACTGGCACCCCAGACCTAGACTCGCCCATTAAGGGGGAGAGATTGAGCTCCAGTTGAATAGATCTTTTGATTAGCTATCAATTGATACCCTATATTTGACATATCAACTTTTCATAAACCCTCAAAAATTGAAAATAAATAAATAACAAAATTTTTAAAAAAATAAAGCAAAACGCGTTTAAAATTAAGATTCATCTTTATCATGGTTCAAATAAGATAATACCCAGGCGCGTACGCAGGAGGTCTGGGGGGGATAATAAAATTTTTTAAGAAATATCATTGTTTTTTAAAAATATCAAGCATAAATTTATTAGAACTAATAACTATTTCTAATACATGATTTTAAATTAATGTGAATTATAAAAAAATTATATGTATAAACCGTCATATAAAAAACTATAAAATAAGTGTAAATTAAAAATATTAAACGGATACAACTGGCGGTAAAGAAAACCTATAAAATAAATGTAAATTTTAAATATAAAGTGAATATAACCACTATAAATGAATCACTTAAATGATCCAATTGAATTTTTTGAGCCTTTAAAATTTATATACATAAAAAATTTAAATGTTGGAAATAGAATGTTCTCTCATTAGTAATGGGAAGAGTTGCTAATATATATATAAACCCTTTTAATACATTGGGAATATAATTTAGATGTTACAAATGCAAGGCATCCATAGCATTTGGGGCTATATCAACCATAGTTTATTTTATAAACATAGTTATTCAGCTGATAAGGCATCATAAGATACTTTAACATCTTCATGATAAAAATATAACAAATATTTTTTTTCTATCACCATCTGAAAAAGGTTGGTAAGGCTTTTGTGGAAGTAATATCTGCAGATTGGTAAGTGCTGCATGATGAATTAAAAACCATTCATTTATTTGGATTATAAATATATCTAAGGGACATTTGTTTTATAATACTCTTCTACTGATCCTATAATGTTTTAACAATGAGCTTGCCTTGCTGCAAGTCGAAGGAGACAAATATTAAACACGTATAACTCTACTTTTGACTCAACAATAACATATAAAATATGAAATTCTTCATCAACATTAGCCCTAATTTTCTTGAGTTCTAATAAAATGCTTTCCGCTATTCTCATCTTCTTAATCAAGTCAGTCATGTTTTTGGAAAGTATTACATATAGTTGTATAATTAAATTTTTACATTCTAATGAGAAAAAAAATTTGGAAATGAGCATTTAATCCAATAATTTTCTTGCTTCTGCGAAAATATTTCTTTCAGGCCATTGTGTTATTTCAGTAATAGCAAATAATCGGCTCTTCTAACTCTGTAAAAGCGGTTATTGCTTGATGGCGAAGACTCTATCTCGCTGGACAAGCTTGCAATTTTTTTTCCCTGTTGGACAAGGAGTTTCAGAAATAATTATTATTAGACTAGAAATTCAAAATGGTAGATAAATATTACGCCACTAAAAATTTGAAAATAATAAGTAAATATCACGCCGAAAAACTTGAGATCGAAATTAATTGATAAAATAAATAAGTAGATGAATGTGATAAATAAATGTAATTAAATATTTAATGAGATAGGAATAAATATTAACGAATATAAATTAATATAAACAATAATATTTGTGAAAAATATATCCGACATCTGCATTTTTTGCCCCCCTCCTCCCGCTGCGTATGCGCCTGATAATACCGTGTAGTTCATTATCCTTTCAAAAATTGAATTCTTAAAGGGATCCCTTTAAAACACGTGATGATCCTGGATAGTTCTGATCCATTTAAAAATTACGACATATATATTAATATTTTAAAATATCAATCAATGCGTTAATAAAATTTTAAAGTAAAATTAAACGAAAGTTAGGTATAAAAAATTTAACACAAAAAATAAATAGAAGTTAAGCGTTATAACAAAAAAATAAATCGAATTTAGTTTAAACATTAAATAAATCAGAGTTTGGAAAATATCTTCAGAAAACTTTTGAAAGAATGATTTATGATAAAACATTACCAAAAATTTTAAATATTTTTAAAATTATTTATAAGCAAATATTTTGTAATTTTCCTACATAATACAAAATCTTTCAAGATGAAATCTATAATTTTAAGTAAATTCAAAGATTTATTTCAAATTCTCATAAAAATGGAGTTAAGGAGATATTATTTTATTACAAATAAATGCGAGAGGAGATTATAATTTTTTTTAAATATAGTCAAAAATTACAGTGTGTTTGTTATTGATAAAAATAACTTATAAATATTATGTCTGCTTATTTGAAAAAAAAATCACATTTAGTTTGCCCGTGATAAAAAAAAATATTTAAATTTTGTTTGATATTGATAAAAATTATTATAAATTCAATTTATGTAAAAAAAAGTGCCCACATTATGTCTATATGTATTATTTAATCTTAAGTGCCCCCTTATCTATTTCTTTTATGACTTCATCAGAAATGGAAATGATATTTACATATATATTTAAGAGCTAATGGTCAGGGACCCAAACCTTTATTCATAACGGTTAAGTTTGGTTACTGTTCAATATGTATAAAATTATAATGGTCACGGTTCTTACAAAAAATTTATAAAGTTTGGGTTCGGTTCAGCTAGAAATTTCTTTTAAAATTATTTTTATTCAAGCAACACCATGGGTATAATGATTTTAATTATGAATATTATTTATTAAAATTTTTGTTATCACTTAAATTAGTATAATATTTATGTATCAAATTAATTTATTTTATTATAAGTATCTATGAATATATATAAAAAATATTTATGAAATGAATCATAATTCATAACATATTATTTGAACCTATAAGTAATATATTTTCTAATATAAGTGGATTTATTCATATTTGTTCGTTGTGACGTTTTAGCCCAGAAAAGGTCCTTTCAATAGAGATTTGTTTTGCGGGAACCTCAATAATGATGGATATTCAATTTTTTTTGATTCCCAGTATATAAAAAATTATGAATTTTTAGATTAATTATATAAATGTAACTAAATCAAAAATTGGTTATTTAGATATTTTGCACACTAAAATATAGAAAATAGGAATACTTTAATACTTATGAAGCAGCTTAAAGATTGTGGATCTATTTAAGTCATAGTGAAAAAATGAATATATACTTCTTATGGATATTAAACAAATATTTTGATCACTTAATTATAAATAACGACGCAGATATGGTAAGATATACACCATAAGGAAAAGAATGTAAAAAAATGTATTATAACTTATTTTATTTTGGTTGAAATCAGTTTAAATCACTTTTTTATACAAATTATTTTTACTCCTTTGAAAAGTTACGGTTCAGATATTTGTACAAGTTTATAAAAAATTTACGTTGTTTATATTTCTGGAAAGATATCACTATTGAATTTATATAAATTCTTTAATATTAATATACTAGAAAAAAATTTGCAAGTAAGTTTACTCGCTTTCTTGAAACTCTTGGGAGTATAGTTAAAATTAGTAGGTAGATTGGTAAAAATGCTTCTAATGATGTTTAATATTTGTGTGGATTCCAAACCTATTTATTTCAATTAAATTATATATTTTTTAAACTATTAATCTCGGTAGATGTATTCAACTTAAGGTTCTTAGATTACTTGATTAAGCGGAGGGAAATTCTATAGATATTTTCCATTTTTTAAGTTTGTATGATATATTGAATATTATAATTGAAAAACTTAGGCTTATCAACGATGACACATTCGCTTTAGAGTCAATAATTAATCTTTATTAAAAACAATTATCAATTTTAAATTAAAATTTAAGTCATAGCTGTGACAATTCTTTTCAAAAGTTGACTGACACTAATAATATTTTTTAGATTCATATAAAAAATTTGCCTTTTCTAGAGCCTAATATGATGATCAAAGCAGTATTTCTCCCTCAGAGCCCCTCTCTCCCAGCAATCTTATTGGCGCACAATGGTTTCACCTTACATTAAATTTATTTCAATATGCATTAAATCTAAAAACTACCTTTAAAACGTTTAACAATATTATACACCTTTCCTATAACTACTTGTACAAATGAAAAATTATTTTATACAGTACCGAAGAAAGCTATTTAATACAAACTTGGGTCATCAGGGATTTGAAATGAACCAGAATGAATCTCAAAACCGTTATTTTATATTAAAAAACTAATATTTAAAAATTACTTTATTAAGGTATTTATTAGAATATAAAATAATTTTGAAGCCTTTGAACGTATAATCAGCATTTTTTTTGCTCTGGGAGGAATCCAATCCCCTCCCCCTCCATCGCTACCCAACTGTATTATGTGATTTGAAAATGTGATAACTCTATGAATAAGTAGATAGCTAGATAGATCTGTTAGAAATTATGGATAAAATTACATTACATGAATTTAAAAAGGATGAATGTTCTATTGACGACTATATGGACTACATCAAATATATGCTAAATGTTAAAAATATTCCTCAAACTGACGCCACTTTGAAAAAATTATTTATAGCTAATGGAGGAATAAATATTATAACTGATATAAAAAAATTACTCTTTCCAAGAAAAATTGATGATGTGGTATGGGCAGATCTATACAAAATTGCAAAACAACTTTATAAAGATGAAAGAACTGTTTTGGCATCGAGAATTGATTTCATTAGATTAAGTCGTGGACCAAAATCCGTATTGAGTTATTTAAAAAATATAAAGGAATTAGCCCGTAGATGCGAATTTGAAGATAATATAAAATTACGAATTCGTGATCAATTAATAGCTGGATTAAAGATGTCACAACTAGATAAAGAACTACGTTTAAGATACCCAGATACTAGAGACGAAAACCAACCGTTAAGCTTAAACAAGGTTATAGAAATGGCTTTAGCTAGAAATAAATAATACTACTAAAATGGTTTATAAAATCAAAGAGACGACCAAATATAATGATAATAATAAACGATTAAATCAAAATGATAAAAATAATCGACAGTATAATGATAATCGACATTATCAAAATGAAAATAAAACATACGTAAAAAGAGAACCAATGCAAAGTTATAATAATTACCACACAAATAATAATAATACAAGAAAACCGTGCTATTTCTGTAATCGTTTTCATGCTATTAGAAATTGTTCAGCATACGAAAAAACGTGCAACAAATGCAAGAGATCAAACACACTTTGTCGTGTGTTGTAAAACTAGAAGAAAGGTTTACGGTACAAATTACAATAGTAACGAAGACGATTCAGATTTCTATATAAAAAAAGTCTACAAATATGGACACATTAACAATTATGGTATTAATAAACAACCAGGAAATTAAAATAGAATATGATACGGTACAGCAGTAACCAATATAAATGGAACAATATGGAATAAAATTGGGAGGCTAAAACTTAGAATGGTTAGAGCTCCAACTACATATGAAAACAATACAATAAAAATTATGGGCGAAGCTTATGTAAAAGTGCAATTAGATGATAAAATAAAATAGCTTCCATTATTAGTTACAAAAACAAATGATGCAGCACTATTTGAATTTTCATGGACTATTGAATTTATCTATCGTTACCATATGTAAAAATCATTATGATCAACAATAAATATAATAACAATGATAATAATAACGTAAATATTGAAAAACTATATAAAGAATTCTCTGATAATAAATTAGTATTAATAAAATCATTTGAACCAGCAAGATACAATTGGAAGAAAATACAAAACCAATTACACTACCAGCTAGAAGAGTACCGTTGCCTTTAAAAGTAGAAATTCAAAATGAACTGAAACGTTTGGAAGAAAATAATATAATAAAGAAAATAGATCCATATCCATCAATAACAAGAGTAACCTGAAGTACTCCAATGGTGTGGTATGTAAAACTTTAAGTGAACTTCGATTATGTGGAGATTTCAAAGTAACATTAAATAAATCTCTACTAAAAGACTCACATTTTACCAACGTTTGAAGAATTAATCGCATAGATCGCTAAATGGAAATAAATATATAACATTAGATCTCTAAGTCGCATATCTACAAATGAGCATTGACGAAGAATCGCAAAAAATATTAACAATGGTAACACCAATTGGATACAACCACTATTTACCATTACCGATTGGTATAGTACAGCACCAATAATATTTCAACGATATATGGACGATTTACTGGCTGATACAGCAGTTTATCTATATTATAATTTTCCGATGTCCTCACTACGTCATCGTAAAGTCATGTCATCGCTACGTCATGTCATCGGTACGTATTTATTTTTATTTTTTGTTTGTTGATTTTATTAATTTATTTTATACAAACAGATGAATGGAATTTTGAGAATTGATGGTGTACACATACCTAACATGGATTGAGAGATTTGATCGTCTTTGAATTGATGTAAACAATATTCCCTCAACTTTATAAATATGAATGAAACTTTTTATTTCACTTAATCCCATCTCTATTTTAGATTACCTTATCAATTTTCATCTCATATTATCAATTACACATTAATGAAATCTCTACAAGATACTCAACTTGTATATTTATTTTGAACATACTCACAATTTTTGTCAGTACTTAGATTACAATTTTTTGTAATCATATTTTTCTTTCATAACCAATAATTAAGAAGATAACCAAGTATATTCAAATAATATTCTTATCCTAACCTATTTATAATCTCAAACGCTTATAAATAACTCTTTCTTTATTTTTTCCCCTCCCTTAATGAATTTATTTATCACTAAATTTTATTATCCCATTCTTTTCTTTCTATCTCTATTATCTATTAACCACTATTTCTCAAAACCTTATCAATTCTTTTAATTTAATATTTTTTATAATATAATTATTTATACTTACTTTCCCCCCCCTTTTTTAATCTTATTTTTTAATTACCTTACAATTATTAACCTTAATCTTATTAACATTACATTCATCATGTTATTTTTTAACTTTTAGAATATCATAATAGGCTTGATAAGTCCCCCAATAATTTTTTTTGATGATAGCCCTCCAACTACTAGAAATATGCATCTAATATTGACCCATCTACCGGTTTGATGAATCTATTATTAAAGATAAGCAAAGAAAATAATGACGATTAAACAAACGCCTTACCCATCCTAGAGTTACTGGTAGACAAAATAATAAAGAACTACGCTTGAAATGAACTCATCTGGAGGTTTATTTTGTTTTTTTTATCTTATGTTTTATATCTATGTTTATTTTATTTTCACCCAGTTCTCCAAATAATATTTCTATCACCACTACCACAATCCCTATGCCTCCGCCTATTTTTAAACAAATATAAACATATAATTATGTACTATCATTCACTTCACTAGGTTAATATAAATATTACTTTATCCGATTCTCTGAGAAACTTTCATGAATATTTAGAGGAATGTTCAAACTTGAATGTACAGTACGGCCAATTTCATCAACTTTATTAATGAAAAAATATGCAGTATTTCTGTCGTGGACTTTATAACAATACTTAAGACCGCATGATTCTATTTTAGAAGGGGATACCGATGCTGACATTGCCAGAAATATCGTTTTGCGTGTTCAAACTTGAATGTACAGTACGGCCAAATAATGCAGTAGTTCTGTCGTGGCCTTTATAACAATACTTACGACCGTTTTATGGTTGAGTTAACATTGTCGTTCATGATTCTATTTTAGAGGGGGATACCAATGCTGACATTGACAGAAATATCGTTTTGCGTCCCAAGGCATAGGCATATCACTGCTTTGTTAATCCGTCATTACTTTCATCTATAACCCTAAATGATTCACTGCTTTGTTAATCCGTCATTACTTTCATCTATAACCCTAAATGATATAAAATTATACATTAATTATTTACTCTCCAGACGACCGCCCAGATTTATTTTGTCGCTTTTTCCATCAAAAATTAAAATGTCAACAAAGATTTGCTCTTAATTTTATCAAATACATAATAAATAATCCTCATTATTTTTTAAAAAAATTATCCTAAATTTATGTCAATAAAAAAATATCTTAAAAAATATATAAATAATTTGCATATAAGTTTCATTAGTGTTTAATGGCATTTTTGTAATTTAAATAGACAGCATTTTTTTTTACTTAACATAAAAAAATATATATCCCTTATAAAATTCTTTGCCAAATAATTTCAGAAATGCAAGACATACATTAAATTTATCTGAAAAACAATAACCCTATATAATAAACAACATATTTTTTAGATATAATTTTAATTGATCATATTACAAAAAAGTATAAGAGTCGATTATTATTATTTTATTTGTCATGATTCTCTAATAAGTGGTTGCCCAGGCCTTCCCAGTTTCCCTTAATACGGAATTTACATGTTTTTTTTCCCATATTAGACTAATTGGTAAATCAGATATTTCCCGTTCATGTGATGATATTAAAAATGTAACTATCTCCGAGGCGGGAAAAAATTTTCAAAATTATAATGGGTAGGACTGGGGTTGGAACCTCAAAATTAATATTAGCTTGCACCTGACTTGGGAATATCTTTTACAAATTATTAAGGGTTGAGCTGGGCTTGATAAACTTTTTTATCTTGGATGCTTCCTAATATTGTGAGCTTGAACCTGGCATGACATCTATTGTAAAAAATGAATAAAAATCTCAATGATGTTATAATCACAGAAAAAAATGATACAGAACATATAGAGAATATAAAACAAGTCCTCAAAAATTACAAAATGCGGGATTAAAAGTTAAAACTAGCAAAATAAATTTTATGAAAGAAAAAGTATCATATTTAGGATACATAACATAATAGATCAAAATGGAATATACCCATATAAAAATAAAATAATAGCAATACAAAAATATCCAACTCCAAAAGATAGACATGACATAAAATCATTTCTAGGTATATTAAACTATCATACACGGTTCATACCAAACTTACATGGAATTATAGCCGAATTACATAATAAAACTAGTAAAAATGTTAAATGAAATTGGACTAAAAAAGATGTTACATTATTTGAAAAAGCAAAAGGAATAGTAACAGAACAAAATACTATTCAATTTTATAAACCAGACCTCGAGTTAATATTAGAAACAGATGCATTTAACCAAGCATTTGGAGCTGTACTCATGCAAAAATATGATAATGGTAATAAATTTCCAATAGCGTACACCTCGAACTTTACAAGATGCTGAAAAGAATTATTCTACAATAGACAAAGAAGCAGAAGCAATAATAACCGGTGTAGAAAAATTTCATAACTATTTGTATGGACGAAAATTTAAAATACGAACAGACCGACCACAAACCTTTAATAAAGATATATGGTAATAACAGAGATTTAAGCTCATTAACAACCAAAGATTATTACATTGGGCTTATAATTTCAGGGTTGTGCATTTGACCGGTCAAATACAATTCGGTCAATTGACCGATATTTGACCGGTCAAATATGGTCAAATTCAAATAAATGTTTTTTACACCAATATTAACTTTATTTTGCATTTATATAATATTATAATAAATCTATGTATAATAATAAATATCATAATATTTTTTAATTCATTCTATAGTCAATGTTTCACCCTCCGTGGCAGAGTCTTGTTCCGATTCATATTCAATATCATTATTTTCTTTAATATTTTTAATCAATCTTAAATTATGATACACTCTTACTAATTTTCCTGCTGTAGAAGCCTTTAATCTATTTCTGTTTTTCGTGTGAATATTGCCCCAAACCGACCAATTTCTTTCAGAAGAAGAAGTCGAACTAGGAAATGTTAGTAAAATATTAGCGACTTCTCTTAATGGGCAAGGTGGGCAAAATGCATTCCACCAACTTGAGGCCGAAATTTGATTGTTTCTTATGGAAGTTACAACTTTCCACATATTATGGCTATTAAATATACCGCTTTTGCTTCTGAAATTTACTATATTACTCAAAATATTTTGATAATCACCACCTTGTAAAATACCCAATTCTTGTATTATATTACATGCTTCATCAAATTCAGTATTAGTAAGATGCTCCCCTTGATATTGGGGGTCCAATAAATAAGCAGCATTGTGAGCACATGTATTTATATCAGTTTTTCTCTTTTCAAACATAACCTTAATTTTTTTTTCTTGAGATGGAGAAAATATAGAATCATGGCATGATTGTATTATGTGTTTTTCCAAATTAAGCATCTCGTTTTTTACTTGGGCCAAAGTACATTTATCCCCTTGCACTTTCAACAATGAGGTAGCTAAAGGTTGGAGTATAGCTAAAAATTTTAAATTTTTCGTCCAAAATTCTTCGTTTAATATATTATTGGTAATTTCTATGGGACAATTATCACAAACAGCTTCTTCAACAACTGATGCTTTTAGAGCTTTCTTGCATATTTGAATTTGCTCCATACATTTTATTGACGATGCCCATCTTGTTTGGCTAATTGTACTTAATGTAGATGGTATGCCATGAAGATTCTTATTACGGGAAAATACTGCAGCTGGTATGTGTTTATTCTTGAAAAATTTAACAATTTTTTTAATTATTGAAATATGGTCACTGAAGGCGTCCAATCGTTCAAAATCGTGAAAGAATAACTGCAATGTATGCGCTGCACAACCATAACATTGTATATGATTATAAATAGATTCAGATTTTAGAATTCTCCAGGCTGCTTTCATGTTAGCGGCATTATCAGGAACTAAAGAATATACTTTTACCGGATTCAATTCATGAATTACATTTTTAAATTCCTGGGCAATATAATCTGCCGTATGGCGATTTTCCTCAGTATTTAGAAATTTGTAGAACACTGGAACAGGCGTCATCACCATAAAATTAATAATACTCTCGTTTCTAATGTTGCTCCAGCCATCTGATACAATTGATAAGTAAGGAGCTTTATCTATTATATCTGCAACTCTCACCTCCATATCACCTGACGCTTTGTCTAGAAGATATCCAGCCAGCTGCCTTCTCCTGGGTAATGTGTAAATAGGACGTATTTTTTTAAAAAATTCTTGGATGTAGGGATTTTCAGTGATGTGGAAAGGTAAATTGCTCGCATATACAGCCTTTGCAAACAATTGATCCAGCTCATTTTTTTCTTTGGGATTAATTCTATCTATGAAACCGGTTATACAAGATTGAGATTTATATTTAATCGCCTTGCTTGTAGATTGATTAGAAATAAGGGAATCAAATTCTCCTGAGTCACAAGACAAAATATTGTTCATTTGATAATCATTCTCACTAATTTCACCCAATTCTTCATTAGAGTTAGACTTAGAAGTATTACAAATTACATTTGTGATATTTTTTGTAGAGGTTGATATTTTGTAATTTGAATAAAATTTTTCCTTAATTATAACAGGGCACATAGTACAGCTGCTTAATAAATGTTTGACCATTCTATCAACGTGGGTGATATAGGACATCTTGCAAAACTTGCACACCGCTTTAACTGATTTACCATCGCGTACTTCTTGAAAATGTTTCCAAACATGATGCTTTGGTTTGACCATAATCCCTAATATATTAAAATTTAACAAAAAATGATTTTGATTATTGTAAAGTTAATCAATCTTAACTATTTTATAATTATCGACCAATTATTCCAATAATTTCTTAATATTATAAATATAATATAATAAACTTTTTACCAGAATTGAATTATATTCCGTAAATCTGACCAGAACAATTAAAATGAAAATTAATTTTAAAAACCAAATATAGCAAGTGTAAGTAAAACAAATGAGAATTAATATAATTTATACTCGGCTAAATATTAAATAAAATTTAAATTTATTAAAAAATAAGAATGAAAAAATTATATTATGATTATAATAAATCGGGTATTTTTATTTTTTTTAAGAAAAATGAATTGAAAAAAATAAAGAAGGCGAGAAACGGCAATGATTAGGCAAAAAAATAACTAAAAATATTACTATATTTAGAAAAATTACATATTTATATTTTAACAATAAAAAAATTCTTTTGTTTTTAACAATTCATGATACAAATAATTTTTTAAATAATTGTAACCTAATAAGATTGATAAACATGCTTTTAATGCATACTAGTTAATTATATCAAAATATTTATTCGCCATTAATATTTTAGAGTATTTGACCAGTCAAATACTCCTCCGGTCAATTGACCGAATTTGACCGGTCAATTGACCGACATGCCAACCCTGTATAATTTATCTGCATATGTTTATGATATAATGTACAAGAATTGCGCTAATAATATAATTGCAGATGCTTTATCGCAAAACCCAATAGAGAAAAATGATGATAGAATGCGAAAATAAAACAGTGAAATATATAAGAAATCTTACTTATGATACATTAACTCTATCTAGAAAAGAATTTAAAGATTAAACCGCAAAAGATCCAATTTTAAGAAGAGTAAAAATATTAATAAATGGTACAAATATACAAAATAAAGCACCAGAATTACAATCTTTTAAAACAAAAATAGATGAAATAGAAAATGATGAAGGTATTTTATTTTGGAATGGCAGATTAATCATTCCGTACTCACTTCAAAAAAGAGTTTTACACATATTGCATACGGGTCATCAGGGTATTACATCAATGAAATCCATTTATGAGACATTATATATAGTGGGAACAATTAGATTACGTTGAAAAATAAGTTAACCGCTGTATTGGGTGTCATAAACATCGCAGATATACCAGGAGTTGCCGTATACCAGGCGAATCCGCTATAACAACCCTGGGAAAGGGAAGAAAAGGAAAAAATCGAAGAACCAGTTGAAACCGAATCAATAAAAATGGTTGGCAATATAAAGTTAGAAGATAAAATAAAACCAAATCAAGAAGGAATTCAAAACCGATATCCAAAGAGGGAACGAAAGCAAACAAAAAGATTGATAGACATCTTAAATTAACTTTTCAACATATTTAAAAAAGAATTAGCACCCTATTAAAAAATTAGCAGCCTTTTTTTAAAAATAATTAACACCCATTTATTTAAATAGCTTTCTTGAGAAATTTTAGGCTTATTTTAAATAAATATTATTTTCGGCATTAAATCAATTTATTATGTTTTCCTTCCATTCGCCTTAAGCAAAACAAAATGGTGAAAAATCAAAATATATTATATTATAAAATAATATTATAGATGATCCTATATAGCAAAATAAAATCTAAACAAAGGAAACGTAAAAATTGTTTAAATTAAATATATATATCCATTTTTACTCTAATATTTGAGTAATCAAAAAGTTGTGCAAATTTTCCAATTAATTTAATGTTGATTTTGTAATAAGTTCCATTTTAATTCCGAGAAAATGCAAAATCAAAGTAATAGATAAAAAAAATTCCTAAAATTTTTGATAAATCTAAGAGCTTTTAAATTAGGATTGGTTATGAAGGTAAAGCATTGAAGCTGGCATTTTAGATATACTTTTGTTTCGAATATATACATATTATAATATAGTAGAAAATATAAATCTATGGACATGAACGGCCGAAGGCCGGTCAAAAACGAAATGAAGAACCACCAAAAGGGTGGGGGGTATGGGATGAAAGATCACATATGTTATATATAGTTAGAAAAATTAAACTTTTTTAAAATAAATTAGCACCTATTCGCATTAACTATCGACGCTCCTGCTTAGTTCTCCTTTCTCAGACTATTTTGGTAACATGTTTGATCATTAAAATGAGCGACTAAATATAATATGCAAATTACCTCCACCTATATTAGGCGTGTTTGGGAATCAGTTCCTGAAAATTTTTAAATTTGTTAGAGTTCCTAGATTTCGATTTCTCCCAAGAAAAAGAATAAAATTTTTTCAAATAATGACAGCGGGAGGTAGGAAATTGCATCTAATTTTTTTAAAGGCTGTAGGCGCCTTTAAGGTGGGTAGGATAAATTTATTGGGGGGTTATCTATTAAATTTTTAGATGAAATAGGACAAAATATATTGCTGTAAAAATTAATACTTTTATTATAGACCTATTATAATACAATGATATTGCTAATCATCGACCAGATCTATATATTGCATAAAATCATAGACATTATTTATTTTCCAAATAATTCTGCTATTTTAAATATAATTTAAAAGGGCTAGCCATTCTCAGCAAACTCATATTCATGCCAAACAATTTGAATGCATTCATTGGAAATGTTGGGCTTTCTAATTGAATTCATGACCTAAAAATAACTTTTATATTAGAGCTAAAATTCTAAATTTTGGTAGAGAAATGATTTTGGAGTTCTATATAAAAATTTTTAAAAATCATGGTCATTTAAAAAATAATAATACAATAAATGAATTTAAACAAACAGTGTTATATTGTATATAAAAAATATATGATATACGAGATAAATATATATGATTTGATTTTAAAAAAATACCATAATATGTGAGAAATATTGCACATCTTAAAAAATAATTGATGGTTTAAGGAAATATTACACACTTATATTTTTGCATGATGAATGATTAAAGGATAAAAAAAATATTAACATCAGAGAAAAATAATTAAAATATATTTTTTTATAATTTTAATAATAAAAATTAGTTAAAAAGGTATATAATATTATAATAATTGTCACAATATTTTTTGGTTAAAATCAGAAACCTGAAAGGCATCTGACATGAAATAAGCATAAAAATAAGATAAATTTAAAAATCTGAGTCGATCCGAACATAAAATTGGAAATTCGGGCTGGGTACAAAAATTTAAAGTCAGGGCCGGGCCAAAAAATCCGAGATCTGCTTTAAGAGAGAGAAAATTAAATTCAGGGAGATTCAGACTTAATCCAGGATTGACCTAAAATTTCTACCTCTGCAGGTCTCTGGTTATAAATATAAACATGTTTTTGTAATTTCTAAGATCTCAAAGGAGCATTAAAACTTACTAGAGATTAAAAATATAAATTTCACATTAAAAAATGGTATAATTTTTTCAAAAGATTATTAATAAATTATAGCATTTTATAATATATAACTTTGTTTCAGTAGGACTAAATGTGAGGTTTTAAATTATATGATCATTCAAAAAATAAAACAATTATGCTTATTATTAAAATAATATAAATAATATTGTGGTAATTAATTGCTAATTGATTGTATTCACATCTGAATTTTTGGTTTCTCAATCTTTGAAAACATAAAATTTTTGTATGATTGTTAATCAATACGGAGTAAATCTGTGATAGCCACCCTTGTATAAAGCCTGTAAGTAAAAAATAAAGTAAAGGTAAAATAGGAAGGGGAAGATAAAAACTCATTTTAGACAATGTTTTAAAAATAAATGAAAGTTGATAAAATAGTTGTGTAAATTTTGTATAAATTAGAGGTTAGCTCAAATAGATGGGGAGAAATGATCCTTTCAGGTTTAATTCCAGCATCATCTAGGCATAACTAATCTCAAATTACTAAATATATATATGTATGCTAGAGTAACAAATTATATACCATCTGTGTAATATATTCGATATAATATAATATCCAATTTAATAATCTAATAAAAATTAGTTTAATGCTGATTTTCATAGTCTCAATAATGTAGACAACCGTAAATTAAAGAAAAGTTTGGGGCCACGACCGTGGGCTGTTCTACCGAGGGATAGGGAGAGGGATCGGCAGAATTCGAGGGACCGGGATTTTCAGGTAGGTTGACGTTGGGACCGGTTTTCATCTTAGTCATCCTCCTGGGTAATTTTAGTAATTCACTTTATTGTTAAAATGTCACAATTTACCAAAGAATAAAACTACGCACAACAAGATAATTAATATTCAAATTTCACACAAAAAATATTTAATCGTCAAGAAAAAGAGAAAAATCATTATGATTGTTATTTTTGGATAAAAATAAGAAAATTATAACCATTTAATATATTTTATAAAAATTGAGATGAAAAATTATATTAATTTTCTTTGGGAATAAATATATTGATTATAGAGAACTATAGCTATAAAAAAACCTTCATATTATTTTTATACGTGTAATATCTTTAAAAATAATTATTTTAGATAATAGAATATGGTAAGATTATAACTTATAAGTACATTTTACAAGTTTTACGTTATATATAAAAATGTTTTTACATTATATATAAAATGTCTATTTTCATCAAAAATAACATTTTAGTTGTATTTCATACACAAAATAAATAAATAAATTTTAAATCTAATGCCATTTAAATTCCAACTTGTCTATTTACATTGCAAAGATATTGTTCTCTATAATTCATATTTTATTTTATGATTTTTTATATGGATGTATTGATTTATCAAATTTTAGAATAAAATAAAATTAATTTTTATTTAAATGTAATATGTATAAAATGTATGTGAATAAATCTTGGTAGAGATCTGCAAAGTTAGGCCCGGCCCATACCCGGCCCGAACGGGTTTCTGGCCTAATTCTATTTAAAATAATCGAGTTCGGGCCGAATAATTTAAAAAAATTTGGGCCGGGTCGGGTCGGACTTTGGAATTTTTTAAAATATATCTTATCAATTTTATATTGAATTTTTTATGTAAAATAAAAATTTTTGATTTTATTTATTGAAACTAAACGCCATATAACATATCTCTTTTATTTTGAGTAATTATAAAAATTAATTTCTATATTTAAATAAATTTGGGTAGGGCCAGGCCGGCAAATCTTTTTAAAAAAATTTCGGGTTCTAGCCGGGCCGGCAAAACTTTTTTAAAAAAAATTTCAGGCCATACCGGGCTTGAAAAATTAGGCCCGATGCAGATCACTAAATTTGGTATCAATAATATATTAACAATAATTATTAAACAAGGCTTTTATATCTCAGTAAATCTAAACTGAAATACCCATATGAGTATATATATTAAAAATTTCAAAGTTAACACAATATAAAACATTCATAATAAAATTTAACATTTAATTAAAAATTTTATCAAAATATGGATAAATAAAATGTTTTTATTTGAAAAAAACATGAATAATTATTTAAAATACAGAAAATCGATCTAAATCATAATTTTTATTCATAAATAATCATTGATTTTATTCGCGATTCAAATCAATGTGATTTAATCATGACAACCCTAATATTTTCTTCAAAAAGATGGTAATAAACTTGACAAGTGAGTTTCATAGTCTCAAACGACAAATTTTTCAAAACTGAGTTTTACCAAAAATACCATGACACTGAAAATCATGGATATTTTTCCCGATATTTTCTCAAGGAGAATTCTAAAGGCTTTAAATAATATATTATCGCCTTTAGCATTATTTTTCGCTTAATTGGAGATCAATTAAGCTAAGATGGTTATCGAATTAAACTTTGAAGACCCATATCTGGGGATGTATTAAAGTTAGAATTATAGTTGGTTAACTGTTCTATTTTTAGCCGGTTAAAAAAACGCGCTGAAAACTATCACCTCATTCTCGAGTTTTTAAAAATATAACTCAACTTTTAAAAAGTAGAAATAAATCACCTCGCCACTCAATACTTAGCGAATTTTTTTCGGCAGGCGTCTGTAGATTCATTACCCAATATAGTCAAAAAATTTAAATTCTTACAAAATTTATACATTATCATAACTTTCATTCATTTCAAAAATTGAAAACACTGGTTGATTTCATATGCAATCACCCTAAACGCAAGCTGTGCCGAACTGGGGACTTAGGTTACCATAGACATAGGGTATATAATATTTTTCTCAGAGAACACCTTTAGGTAGCTTTCCCTTAAAAATATCATACAAGGTTTTGGGTTTTTTTAAAAAAAATTTTGATATGTTTTTAGTAATTAAAAAGAATTAGTAACCTACATTTGTTTTAAATTACATATTTTATTAATTTTTGAGAGAGGGAGGAGTGAAATGTGTAGGGGGGATAATTTATATTGGCTTAAAAGATATTCACAACTTGCTAAGACTCTCTCCCGTCCAACCCCTTTCCTATTAATGTAAATTTCTAAAAAAGTATATATTTATAATCCATTACTATAAATAACGCCCTTAACAAAAAATAGTTCTGGCTAAATAAGAAGATTTGTTCATGAATTAATGCCAAAGCTATTTTTGAACTATGCATGGAACAAAACAGTATTTATTCTCATAAAATATAATTTTGAACTAAAAATGCAGATAAAATAGTTTAAGTTTCATATCGTCAGCAAATATTTTTAGTACCAAACAGGCTCTGATTTACAAATGCCTTAAATTACTTTCCATTTTCCGGTGGGAAATGGCCATGCAATGGCTATTTCGCCCCTATAAATGAAAATATTCAACAAAAATTTTATTAACAAAATATATGAATTGTTAGAAAGTAACCGTATATCCAGGTATAGGACCAATCGTTTGTGTACCTAAATATGGATCGAAGCTAAAAAAAATTTAAAAATCATGTGTCATTAGTTTAATTTCAATATCAATCTTTTATAAATATGATTTTCATTTACACTTTCTATTAAAAAATAATTCTACAAAGAATTTTATATAACCTCTTAGATTTTATCAATTTCAAGGAAAAAACATATAATTGTAAATCACCATGATATATTTATTTACCCAATAGCGTAAGCCAAATTCGATGACTGACTGGTAGGTAAGTTGTATTGATTAGCTACAACCTAAACAAATTAGGTAGATTTATTTATCTTCAAGTGCATTTATAATTCTTATTATTATTACAAATGTTAAATATCCTCAGAGTTGGGCAGTATCGTGAATACTTGTATCTAAGATACAAGATCCTTTTGTAACTTGTACTCAGTATCTTATTTACATTTTTAATAAGATACTAGTATCTGTATCTAAGATCCTTTCTGAAAAGAATCTTGTATCTTTTTCATTTTCTTGACAAAAGATACAGATTCTTTTTAATATTGATGTTTAAAATTTTACATATCACAGTTTATATTTTATTTTCCTCGAGAATCTTGTATTAATTTCCCTTTTAAATATGATGATAATCAAAATTAGCTGGAAAATTTATAACTCATATGGTAGATATATAAAAAATAACAACACCAAAACGAAATAAGTTAAGATTATATTTTATATATAAATGTTACTCGATAGAATATCATTACCAATTTTATGCAATATTTTTTAATTTGTAGGATGATTAACACATATGGTAGTGAAATTTAAATTATGGAAATAAGTTCCCGTGAATCAAATCCCAATCTTAAAATTTTATATGGAAATTTTTTTAAAATAAAAGTTAAAAAAGACAATGAACAGGCTAGATGTAAATCCTTTATATACAAAAAATGATAAAGGTTTAAACACAAATTTTGTTTAACATATTAATGTATATTAATTATGTGTGGTTAAGAGGGGCATAGGTTATCTTAAAAATTCAAGTTTACAATATTGTCTTCCTTTATTAAAAGCTGCCCAAGATAGTATGGGCAAAAAATTTTAAGAATATATTTTCCTATGATTTAAATATAATGAGACTTTTTTGACATCAATATCACGTCCATATTTTAATAACTTATGGATTGAGTCAAATGATAAAAAAAATACTTTCAAAATAAATTAATAAAAGAAGCCCTAAATATAGTAACAGGTATATTATCAAGCTCAAACTATAACACCAATAGATTTAACATTTAATAAAGAAAATGATGATTATTTTTCTTTTGGTGAAACAAATGTCGCTGAGTTCTTAATACAAATAACATTGAACTGGAGGTTTTAATTATATTAAAGGACGAAATACATTATAAATGCCTAATTATTATCCTTCAATTAAGGAAATTTTTTATAATATAATAATGCAATACCTATATCAGCTCCAATTGAATATTTAGTTTTGGCACAATATTAAGTACGCCAAAACGGCAAAGGAGTAACGATAAATTATTTGAAAAATTTGATTATCTTATAAAATAATGAATCTATTTTAAATACTCTTTTGCAAATTAATATTTCAACTCCCATTATACTAGTCTCCCTTCCCTATCTATGCTAAGAATGGGCTATTACTAATATTAAAATGTATGATTATTATAATTAACTCATATTAATTATTGTAAATATTCATTCTTATTATATGCGTATGTTATGTTCTTCACAAATAAATAATAAAAACTGTATTTTATAAACTATTCGAATTTAATTAGTAATAATAATTTAAAAGTATCTTGTATTTAAGAACTCTAATTAGGCAAAAGATACAAATATCTTTTATCTTTTTGATATTTTGAAAAAATACTAGTATCTGTATCTAAGATTCATTTTTTCACAAAGAATCTGTATCAGTATCTAGATTCTTTTTTTCGGTGGACCTGCCCTACACTGAATATCCTATATAATGACAATTTAGTAATTCAATTATGGCGATTCTTAAGGAACAAAAAAATATCTCCCAAACAAATCTGTATAATTTTTCTAAGATAAAATTATTTCTTTTTTTTATTACCTGATTTCCGTTTATGTAGTTTTGGAGAGTGTCTTGATAAGAAGACGTTCTTAGATATATAAAAAAAAATACAGCATAAGTATTAGAATAAATTTATAATCTTATAAAATTTGAGATTATGCATTGTTGTTGAAAAGGGTTCTGATTCTAAATATTTTTAAAAAAAGTGGTTCCACTTCCTAAATTTGACGAGGTTTTGAAGGTTCCGGTTTCTCTGTAATCCAACATAAATTTTTTTTAACAATATATATACCCCTTAGAAAACATTTTAAATAAAATATATAAATTATTTGCATTTTTGTTAGAATCGGTTCCTTACAAATTTTAGAAGAGAGTTTAAGGTTCTGACTCCAAACTTTGGTAAAGATATTTAAAAAGTAGTGCGATATTTATATTTTATAATAATATAGAGAGATAAATATCGATATCTTTTTTTTTAATAAAACAAAAAAAAACTATTTTTATTACATCATAATAATACAATCATCTATATTATGACCACCGTGGCGATCACTTCGTATAAGTTTTGCATTAACTAAACAGTCCAACACTGAATAATAGAATATTTAATTTTATAAAAATATTTTTAAGCAAAAAATTTATCAAAAATGTTGATAATCTTATTTTTTGATGAAGGAAATGTTTCCAAGGTTTAAGGAGGCTTTCTGTCGAATCAGGAAGATCAAAAGCCTGGAAAAAACAAAGATCGAACCGGTATTTTAATGGGTTTTCTGTGTCTTCAATCTCGGTAATCGGTCAAGTAGGGTGTATACGGTTCGTATTTTTATAAAAAATTAAAGTGAATAATATTCTATTTTTTAATATTAATAATGTTTTACAATTCAATTTATGCTATTTAGATTATGTCATATTATCAGGTTTATTTAAGTAAAATTTGTATTAAAAATTTATAACTTATCTTTACATATACAACTACACATTTTATTTCACCTGTTATTAATATTTATACTCGCATGATTAAAAATAAAATTTTTGTTCTTGGGTTACCAATTGGTTGATCAACAGGCCATAAAGCATTTTTAGAATGAAACCTTATAAATCTTACTTAAAAGAAAAATTATTTTTTTTTCCTCTTTAGCTTTCACCTTTTCTGGTGGTAAGCTCCTTCAATATCTCTCTCCACTTTATGTTATTCATACTATCTCTTTTATCTAATTTATACTTCTTCATATTGGCTCTAACTTTATGGCACCATTGAAGTTTTGGCCTTCCTCTTTTACGTTTATCCATCACTTCCAAACTCTCAACCTTATTTCCTATGTAGTTCAGAGGCCTTCTCATTGTATGCCCATACCATCTAAGTCTGTTTACCATTATCTTAGTCTTAAGATTACCTTTAAACTTCCTAGTATTTTTGTACTTCGCACCTTATCCTTTCTTGTTACTCCAGCAATCATCCTCAGCATTCTCATCTCCATAGTTTGTAGACTTCTCTCGTCTGATTCTTTGGTTGGCCATGTTTCCGAACTATATAGAATAGTTGGTTGTACTATGGAACTGTGAATTTTTCCCTACAATTTGTGTGGGATTCTTTTGTCAAAGAGCACTCCAGATAAAGATCTCCACTTTAACCACCCTTGATTAATTTTATTCTTTATCTCTTTCTCTATTGTGCTGTTTGTTATAGTGTTGCCCAAATATTTGCAGCTTTCAATTGCCGATATCTGCCATTCATTTATATCAATGCTCTCTGTTTCATCTCCTCCTATCACCATATACTCCATTCTATTAACTTTTAGTCTGTACTTTTCTAGGATATTTATCCAGCTCACTAATCTTTCTTTCATTTCATCCTAAAATATCATATTCCACGGGACTGTTTGTGGTATAGACTGTGCTAATATATCTATTACTGTTATAAAGATAAGTGGGCTGAGAGCCGACCCTTGATGAACTCCCTCGGCTATTGTGAAGCCTGTTGAAGTACCAGTTGTGCTACGGACCATTGTTGTATGGCCCCTATACATATCCTGTATTATTCTTATATATTTTTCGGGAACCTTTTTGTGGCGTAGCGACCACCAGATAAGTTTTCTTGGGATTCTATCGAAGGCCTATTCTAGATCGAGAAAGACCATGTGTAGCTTTTTGTTCTTTTCCCTGTATTTTTCACTCATTTGCCTATTGCGCGGATAGCATCAGTTGTTGATCTTCCAGGAATAAAACCAATCTGAGTCTTTCCTATTTCGATTATGTCTCTTAACCTTTTTTCTATTATTATTTCGTAGAGTTTAAGACAGTGTGACATTAGTTTTATGCACCTGTAATTTTGACAATTGTGTGGATCCTTTATTTTTGAAGATAGGAACTAGATAGCTCTTTTCCCATTTTTGAGGGATCTCTTCATTTCCCAGTATTTTATTGTACAGATGAGGAGATGCATTCCATCATCTCCTAGTGCTTTAAGGCTTTCTATTGGAATATCAACTGGACCCCTAGCTTTGTTGTTTTTCATATGGTTGATATTTCTTGTTCTGTTATTGGTTGTATAAGGTTTTGACATGGGGAGTGTTCGTCTAGATGTAGTATGTGGGGATTAAAGTTGAGAAGCTTCTGAAAATATTATTTCCATCTATTCATTATTTCTTTTTTCTTATTATCAATTTCCCATCTTTATTTTTGATTACTTTCGGAGCTCCGTTTATATCCCTAGAATTCTTTTCTCGCTGTTTGGCTAATCTGTACATTTTATTTTGCCCTTCTTTGGTATATAGTTCTTCATACATGTCATCGTATGTCATAGCTTTGGCCCTAGCCACCGTTTTTGTAGCTATTCTCTTGGATTTTTTGTAATTTTTCTTGTCATCTGGGTTTTTGGATTTGTACCATATTTTATATAGGGCTTTTTTCTCCTTTATAGTGGTTTGTACCTCTTCATTCCACCACCATAGTTCTTTGTATGATTTGTTGCTTCCCCTTGTCAAGCCCAGTGTCGATTTGGCAGTGTCTATTAATCTGGATGAAAGGTCTGTCCACATTTTTTCACTGACTTGTGAGGAATCTATTGTTTCAATGTTTGCATTGATTGCAAAGGCATCTGTCATTGATTTTAATCTACCCCATTTAATGCATGGTTCAAGTTTTATTTTGTTTTGAGTGGATTTATTTGTGATGTGTAAATCCATGACTAGTAGCTTGTGTTGCGCGGCAATATCTTCTCCTGGGATGACTTTGCAGTCTATTACATCTTTTAATCTTCTGCGTGAAATAAGCATGTAATCTATCTGGATTTTCCTTGCACCACATATGTTATTAAATGGTTGTCCTTTTTCTTATAGTAGGCGTTGGTTAAGGCAAGGACGAAGGCTTGCGCAAATTTCGTACATGCTCTCCTTCATCATTTCTTTCTCCATATCCAAAACCACCATGATGCCTTTTGTAGCTGTCTCTTGCTTTTCCCACATGCGCATTTAAGTCTCCACATATTATTACTAGGTCATCCTTGGGGATTTCCATTACAGCTTCATCAAGGATAGCTCTAAAGTCACCTTTCTCCTCTTCCTTACCCGTTTGAGGAGCATATACTAAAAGGATGTGTAGTATTGATTGGCCAATGCAGAGTTCTATTTTCATTAGTCTATCAAAGATCCTGTTGACTTCTACCACTGAGGAAGTTAGATCTTGACTGAGGATGATGCCGACACCGTTCTTATTGCTAACAATTCCATTATAGTACAATTTATACCCATCTCCAATCACTAAAGTTTTCTGACTTTTCCACATTGTCTCTTATATGCACGATATGTCAACTTTTCTCTTGTTCAACACTGATGCCAATTCTCTCGTCTTACCTTTAAGTGTACCAATATTCAAACTTGCTAACCTTGTCTCCTTTGCTTTGACCTTTATTTTACTTTTCGCAGGATGGAGGTCTACACCCTGCGCGTCGCTTGGAGGGAACGTCCTAGCTTTCATATTCGTATTTTCATTTGTTTCCTTCATTTTTGTTTATTGGACAAGTATCCTTAGCACCCGGCTGTCCAAGCCTGTCGGTGACCGGGGTGTCATCTCTAAGCTCCGAAATTCATCTCGCCATATGTCTTTACACATCATTCATCGAAGAAAAACCCAAAATATTTTTACGTTCCTTACCAGGATCGAACCTGAGACCTTCTGTTTCCAAGCCTACATCATAACCCATTAGGCCACCCCAGCGATAAAGAAATGTAACCAGCTAATAATTTAGCGATGTTTTGAAATAATAGCCAGTCGATATTACACTTACATTGATTAATGTGACAAAGCTCAGCACAAATCAAATTTTTATAAAAATGTATTGTAATAATAACCAGGAGATCTCCGATACCAAAATGTTATTTAAAAATATTAGGTTAGTCCTGACTATTTCATTTTAAAAATGGGTCGATATAATAGTTCTATTGTAATAAATATTATATCTATATAATTTAGTCGAACAATATTTAAAAAAAATTAATTATATTAAATAAGAACTAGTTCGCGTTTCAAAGTTGAAGGAGCTTGGACAGGGGCTACCTAGTAAAGTGAGAAAATTGTTTTTTTAGGAAAATTCAAGGGAAAAGTTTTATATATTCGAGATCCACAAAAATAGGCCTGGTCTAAATGGGCTTTGGGCTTATTTTAAAAAAAATTAATTTGAGCTAGTTCAGGCGTAATATTTTTAAAAAAATTCGGGGGTTTGAAAAATTAGGCCTGATGCAGATCACTACTATATATTAACAAACCTCAGTAGATCTAGATTAGAAGGCTGAATAAGGGCTTGATTCAAAGATGAGGACAGAATGTTATTCGCTTGATTTTGGCTGATCACTGGATTGTTTCTATTGTTGGCTAATATATGATTGGTAAGTAATTGCTGTTGCATCTGCTGCTGCTGAATGAGGGTGGAAAGCAAAATGTTTCCTACCATCCGTTTATATAAAATAGGGTGACATTTAAAAAAAAATGAATATGATAGATTTTAATTGAAAATATGCATAGGTAATTTATAATATATAATCATAGTTATAATATATATTATATTATGCAAACGTTCCTTTAAAAAATAAATAAAATTTATCTTGAAAAATGCTCTCGCCTCATTATATTGAATGTACTTTAATAAAAAAATGTCTGTCTATCAAAAAAAAGGCAATTTTATATATAAGATGCAATTTTATTTTAACTAATACTTATACATTTTAAATCGAAAATGTAGGGTAACTATAAGGGTAATTCCATGACAAATCGACCAGTGATTCGGCCGACCATCTCAAAAATGAATGAAACTTGGCATGTTAGTTATTTATGTTGTAAATGATAGGGTAATTCCATGACAAATCGACCAGTGATTCGGCCGACCATCTCAAAAATGAATGAAACTTGGCATGTTAGTTATTTATGTTGTAAATGATAATAAAATCCAAATTTTAGAGCCCCAGCTCAACCAGATCCAAAGATATACGCTTTCAAAGTAGAGAATCGCGTAATGCGTGATTTCTTATATCTTGTTTTTCTTAAAAAATACTTAAGATAGAAGTACAAATAATATATCACTTTATAGCCCTTAAAATTTTACATTGGAAAATATTGAAAAAAAGTTAAAAAATTTTAAGTGTTTTTGTATTTCCGGTAAAAATAAAAAATTAACATTCCTGGGAAGGGATTTTTTTTTGGTGTTGATACTCTCTAAAAATGTTTATTACCTTTATATTAAACTATTTAATGAAAAATCTCGATAGCCATTTTTGTTTTTTTAATTTTATTAAAATTTTTATTATTTTTGTAAATAAAAAAGGATAATATAGATGGCGTTATACTAAATTTATTAATAATATATTATATTTAATAATAATATATTTTATAGCGGTATTAAAATCAAAAGAAATCGATTAAGTATAACCAGTATGATGTCCTGGGGCAATAAATGAGGAAGCGGCCCATATAAAGATACTTTAAAATTATATTCAAGCTATTATAAAAATATATCTATTTATCGCAATCCATTTTGCGCTTAAATAAAAATTCTTGAGGCCGTAATTTGTATATATTTCACACTTCTGGATCTACTATCGTTATTATTTAAAATTAAAGATTTTATCATCTAATTTTATTTTTCATTCCTTTCTTTCTATTAAATTTTTAATTATCAATCATGATTGAAAAGAACATAAGGATTAAAAAATATTTCTTTTTTTACTTAAAATTTTTTTTTAAATTTAAAAAATTGTAATAATGAAATCACTGTGTAGTAATCCATTCATTAGAGAAGGCCATAAGTCTATTTCAAAAAATCTACAAAAGGCAAGTTTATTTATATTATGGGATTCTGGATTTTTTACTAATATAATATCTTTTTTATTATTGGATATCGTGATTATTTTTATTATATATAAAATTAAATTACACCAAAGATGATTAAAAAATCCAAAGGTTTATTAACAATAGGCCAATCATTATGTCACTCATGTCGCTTATATTTGATAAATATGGAATCCATTGAGGATATATCTGAAAATGAAGAGCCCGAACTAGCCCCATCCACTTCAACTTTGGATATAATAAATGTATCGCTAGAAGAAATAGGCCAATCCCCAATAAAAAAGAAAAGATAAGGAGAAAAGAAATATCCGCAAGAAAAACTTAAAAAAATAACAAAAGCATTAAGTCAAAACATATTAAGAAGCAGCCTTCCTGAGTTTGATATACAAAATAATAAAAATGACGAACTTCTTCAAAATTTAAAACATCATTATCCAATTATTTCTAAGGAAAAAAAATATCAACTCCTTAAATATTGCCCCCTTCTTGGACTTCTAAAAAAATTGAGATGGAGTTCAAAGCCACGAATTACTTGGTAAGAAAATTAAAAAAACTAATAGAATTAAAAGGATTTATGTCATCTCCCAATATAAAACCTGGGCAAACAATTGATCAGAAAACCGTGAATATTATAGAAAAATTTTACTCTTCTGATGAAATCAGTCGCGCGATGCCCGGGAAAAAAGAATATAAATCCATAATGATCAAGGGGAAAAGAGAGCAGTCTCAAAAAGATTAATTTTAAACAATTTAAAAGAATTATATGAACGATTTAAAGAGAGGTACCCGATAATTAAAGTTGAATTTTCTAAATTTGCAGATTTACGGCCAAAAAATTGTATTCTGGCTGGAGCCAGTGGAACACACAGTGTGTGTGTTTGTGTAATTCATCAAAATTTTAAGCTTATGTTTGTAGATGCTAATTTGGCAAAACTATTAGCTATGCCAGAATATCCATTACATAACTATAAAAATATTTTAGCTCAAACAATATGCAATCCAGCACTCCCTATTTGTTATTTAGGAGATTGTAACTATTGTCCAGGCACATTCTCAATTAAAAAACAATTAGATGTTGTATTTGCCCAAAATGACATAGATCATATATCCTTTAAACAGTGGGTGTCTGTTGATAGAAGTAATCTGGAAACAATAAAAAAATCTTTTCAAGAATTTTTAATCTTTTTTTTAGAAAAAATTCCACCTATGTTACGTCATTCCTTATATTATTATTAAAATTAATATAACACCATCTATATTATCCTTTTTTATTTATAAAAATAATAAAAATTTTAATAAAATTTAAAAAAAAATGGCTATCGAGATTTTTCATTAAATAGTTTAATATAAAGGTTATAAACATTTTTAGAGAGTATCAACACCAAAAAAATATCCCTTCCCAGGAATGTTATTTTTTTATTTTTACCGGAAATACAAAAACACTTAAAATTTTTTGATTTTTTTTAAATATTTTCCAATGTAAAATTTTAAGGGCTATAAAATGATATATTATTTGTAATTTTATCTTAAGTATTTTTTAAGAAAAACAAGATTTAAGAAATCACGCATTATGCGATTCTCTACTTTGAAGGCGTATATCTTTAGATTTGGTTGAGCTAGCACTCTAAAATTTAGAAATTTACAAAAATATACAAAATAAATAACTATCATGCCAAGTTTCGTTTATTTTAAAGATGGTCGTCCGAAAATCGCGTTTTTTTGGTCGATTTGACGTGGAATGACCCATAATTAACTCTATAAAACACCAATAATAGCAAAGGAGGCTAAGTAGCTTAAAAACAGCAATTATTGGGATTAAATAAAAATATTATAATCGCGTGTATTTTATTACAAACTCACCGCTATCATCAATACTCGTAGTACCATTTTCGCCGGGGTTAAGCAAGAATTTGATGCCTTGGCTGCAAACGTCATTTGGCCGACTTTCAAAACTTGTGCTCATCACTAAATTATTAGTGTTACCACCATTATATGACGGCAGGATTATGATTATATAGGTACAAACTATTACTAAGGTGCTGATTATTCCCTGGCAACAAGTTGTGATTTAAGGTAGAGGAGGGCGTCGATGATATAGGGGTGTGATTTTGAGGAGAAACTAGAGATGATGATGAAATATTAGGTGGCAGAGAGACAGAACCAGGGTTAGGGATAAGCCTATTAGTGCCTGGGTCGATCATGTAATACATCATTTGGCCGCCGGTGGCAATGGGGGGTAAAACGCCGTATTGGGAGGATAAATTGTGAGACTGGATATAGCGAACGGGCAGAGGCGCGTTATTTTGTTGAGTTTTGAGGTGTTTGTGATGATGAGCCGGGGTAGGGTTGGAAGATGAGAGAGGATTATCGGTAACACCACCGCTTTATAAAATAAAATTTGAGTTTTAAATGACGATATATTCAATTTTATGAGTGATATAGAAAATAAGGTATCCCCTTATAAATTAATTATATAAACAATAATTCTACATTTGAAAACTAATTTTATTAAAAAAATTAACATATAAACCTAAAATTCCTCTTCTTGGAAGGGGTAGCAGAAGCTGGAGAGTCCAAGCTTGGTAAGGCCTGTAAAGCATTCAAGGGAAGGTGTGCCTGTAAAGGAGCAAGATGGTTCATATTGTTTATATTATTCAAGCTATTCAAGGTATTTAACGGGTTTAATTGAGAGGAATTTATGGCCAAGTTATTCATATGATTGTTGTTGAGGTTGGTAAGTAACATACTTTCCAAATTGGCTTGATTAGAAGAAGGGGCTAGTATAAAGGGGGTACCATTGTGATCCAAGTAGATTTTCACATTATTGAGGTTACTGGCGTTTTCGTTGGTTATCAGCGAGAGATCGTTCAAGATAGAACCTTGAAAGGCGGCTTTGTGGGCTAGATTTCAAGTGAATAGTATATAAAATAAAAATATGAGAAAAAATTAATTAAGTACATAACATTTATACCTGCTTATTTTAATTAATAACCTCCTTTGCAAATAAGCAGTTATAATATATCGTATCTAGAAACATTTCAAAATTTATCATATTTATCTTTGAAAAAGTACCTGTATAGGTACCTAGAATGTCGGAAATTATTGAGAGGGAAAACACACGGAAATGATGATATTATTGCAATAATTGATCATATTAACTTGTAAGTTATGGTTAAGATGCCAGAAAATTTAAAGTTAAAGGAATTAATACAAAGATTAGTAGTTAATCTTTTGAAGTTAATAAATGATAAAACTAGAACTCAGAGAAAAAAGTTAAAAGTTTAATATTAGAATAAAGATAATATGCAATAAAATTTAAATAATCTTTTAATGAATATGATTTTACCATTGTTCTTAATATAAAGTTGTTATGTTATATTAATAAAGTATAGCAATAATTTTCAGAGCATTAGACAAAAATCTGATTTAATAAATAGTTTTTAACAAGCCAGCAGTTTGTTTCTTTAATTTGAAATGTAGCAATAAATTTCAAATAATGCATTGTCACCAGAAACCTTTATGAGCCTTAATTTTTTGATCAAACTCGGTCCAAAGCTGCAGTAAAAGGTTCAGGTCCATATTTAATATTAAAAAAATTCCCAAGCCCATTATAAGTTTCAAATTTTTCCCATGGCCTACGCCCATATTCAAAAATTCAATTACTGAATTAATATAAATAAACGATATTTAAGTGTATTTAGGTAATCATTGTTTACAATAATAAAATTTATCAATATTAGAAGAAAAAAATTGCAGTATTTTTTTTCTTAGGCCCAAATCATTTAAAAAACCCAGGCCTTTGAGAAAATATGATATTAGGCACAGGACCACGGACCATCTTTTGAAAGTCTCTGATTGTCACACAATGGTTTTACCTTATTATTACAAGTTATTGGCCGAAAAAGTATATTAAAATCAATCAGTATCTCGATATATTTTTAAATATTTAGAAACATTTTCTGCAAATAGATAGATAAAAATAAACACTAGTTACTTTAACAATATACCATCCTGCTATGAATGGCCAATGGCTATTATTTTCTGAAAAGTTGATCAATGGAAATATTAATTAGGCATAATAATATGTATTAAAAACTTCTTATCCATTTTTTACTGCGTTATAAATTGACCAAGTAATAAATATAAATTTAACTTTTTTTTACGTTCATTTTATTATGCTATTTTAATGGTATTACCGTTTTCGTCCAAGGACTGCCTTTTCATGGAGTATGTTGGATCCAGAAAAATAAATTTGGAGGGGTCTATGATACCCCGACTACCTATGTTGTTTATATTATTGATTAGATTGCCTTGATGAGCCGGCTTTAATATGTAATCGGCGAGGTTAGAGTTGGCTGCCAATAATTGTTTATCATCTACCAGTGTCTTATTGTCGTATAGGATAGGGTTATTCCCGGGGTTCAGATAATTAAGATGAGACAAGGAGTGTTTAACGTTAGAATTAATATTATTGTGTCCCCCTATTCCCCCTAACATCATAATATGAGAATTTTGAATAGCATGCTGATTATGCAATTGTGGTGTTGGGTGGTTTATCAATAGCAAAGTATTGCCAGTCTGCGATGGAAGCATCAAATTTTTTCCACCCGATGTTTGCAATATAGAATGGTGGTTAAAGCCATTATTAGCTGCCGCTAATAATAAGTGTTGCTGAGAAGGGTGAACTGGGTTATGATGATGAATGAGTAGTTTGGTGTGTTGGTTGGTGTTATTATTATAAGGAGCTGAAATTATGGTGGGGTGCTGATGGGATTGGATCAACGATGGAGTTAGGTGTTGAAGGGAAGGGCTACCGGCAATCAGGTTGATGCCCCGTAATAAAGCGAGAGCTATTATTTAAAAATAATAATGTGGGTAAAGATGTGGGTAAAGATAAATAAGATTTATCATTTTGCGGAGAAAAAAATACTTGTAATTTTATTATAACTATGTTTTATCTATGCCAACGTTGGTTTAAAACAGAACTTGGGAAAATTATAGAACGCTATCTGAACGGAAAAGGTGACACGGAAAGTTTCTGGACATGAACGTTCAAATTTTAATTTAACTTTAAATAATTATAAATGCAGTTTGCTTTACATAACAATATTTACTCATTATTAAGTATTATCAAGTAATTTTAAGAGTATAAAATCATTTTTTTTAAATCAAATTTAAAATAATTTTAACTGTTATAAAATTAATATTATATAAAATAAAAGGTTTAAATTTCAATGGATAATTGTGTTGCCAAGTTATTATATAAAATAGAAATATAATTAGATAATTTTTAGGAACACGTTCCGTGACGTTTCGGAATGTGGAACAGGGTAAATAATTTTTCGGGAAGAACGAAAATTACAAACGCAAAAATGCTTTTGTTCCAAACTCCTGCTTTAAACACATATAAATAAAATTGGTGTGGAATAAAACCCAAACGTTTTGCTCTAAGACTAGAAAAATATTTAAATGTTTCGATTTCTGAACCTATTAAATTATTATCTTCAATTTAAAAACATATCCTTCTATTAATTTTAGGTTGAAAATATCTTTTTTAATATTTAGCTTACAATTAGGGATTATGAGTGGTTTGGTTTTATTGTTGGTTTGAACCTTGGCGGTAGCGTTGTTGACCTATATGGGAAAATATTTGAAAAGAATAATTATAATTAATATGTCATTTATCTTTTTCCACAATAAAAAAAAATTTCAAAAAAACAAATAAAAAAATATTATTACTTACGACATATACTGCCACTATTCAAAAATATCCTGTCGTTTTAATATGAAATTTCAATTTTAAACCTTATTATTTTAAATTTATGAGTGACAAATATTTTAATAAATGTAACTCTTCAAAATGTATGTCGTTAAATTTACCATAATGGTTCACCCATGGTATTCTTTTTATTTAATAATTATCGTCATTAGGAATATTAAATTTAACCATTATAAAAAGTTATTTTTCCCGATATAATATTAGCTAAATTTATCTAAATAAAGAAACAAATTAACAATCAAAAAAATTTATTTTATTACAGATATATTATTTAGCTCTGAATAAAAACTGAGAAGCTCAGAATTTTTTTTCCCTTAATTACTCAGAATTAAAAATACCTTAAAATCTTTTTCTAAAAATACTTACAAGGATATTTATTTGATAAGCTTTAAATAAATCTGAATCGTAAATTATTTTAGTAAAAAAATTCATATATTTCAAAGAACGTTTTGAGAGGAGTTATATTATTTCGAATAATTTAATCCGATTTTCATATATATATAAACATATTTATAAAACAAAAGATTCTGTATTTAAAACAAACCTTAGTTAACAAGTAAAAAATTTTATGGGGAAGGGATATTCGAATGAAGACATAAAATATTCAACTAGATGGTATTGTATTTATTTTTACTCGAAGGTAATTCCAGAACTAATAGAAATCCGTTTAAAATGTTTTAAAAAGAATTCGAAATCATTATCTTAAACTTTCAAATTACGAATTCGTTCTAGTGGAGGAAGCTATATAATATACAAATTCTTAAAATCAATAGTAATAAGAAAAAATATTTCTTAAAAATTAAGTGACTAGTTTTCATTTTTTTTCTGAGCAATTCATTTTTTAATCTGAGTGTTTTAGTTTTATATCCTAGCATTTATTTTTTCTTTTCTTGAACATTAAATAAAATATTCCGAGCATTTAATTTTTCTTCTGAGTGATTAAATAGGATCTTAAAATAAATGGGAAGTGGAAATATTACAATTTAATTTGTAATATTTTAAATAGGCTAAGCAATTGACAACAAAACAAGAAAAAAATATCAAAGGGTACATTGAATTAGAAACATGAGTACATACATAATAGGAAATAGATTTTTATTTTCAGGTTCAAAATAGAATGAAAAAAAAATATAACGAAAACTAACATCAATTTCTTAGCCTCAATTTTACTTAGTTGGAACTTCTTATCGTTAATTTGTTAAGCTGAGTAATTATTTAGACCAATTACGTTTTCAATCAATAAAAAAACAGCAACAAAGGCGATACTAAAGTGTTTATGCATTATGCAACCAAACAACCTACAAAGACTTAGCTAGTGAATTTGTGGGCAATATGCAAGGATCCTCTACATCCCAATCTTATACCAGAGAGCGGCCCGACGAAACCTTCAGTGACGGATCGAGAAGAAAAGGGGACAACCACTCTGATGATGGCAATCACTCCCATATTAACTAGAACAGACGTATTCTGAGAAGATCTATTACTACAATCCATCTAAGGTAAAAGATATCAATTGAATTAAAAACTATTTTTTTGAACCTTTTTATAACCTTAATATATGTTTGTTTACAATATATTAATCTGTGCATGCTTCTACAGGGTCATAGCCATGACCCACCCCCCCCCCCCCAAAAAAAAAATTTTGTCCACAAATTAAAAAAAAATAGTTTAGTTATTAAATTTTAATTTACCATTATTTTTAGAAAAATATTATTTATTTAATTTATCCAAATTAGTAATCAAGTTGTGAAAACCCAAGTATAATTATTCATTATATTTTTTTGAGAAATCCAAGAAAATTTAATAGGAATCAATAATCTACAATTTCTTTCGGCTGAACGTATTACTAATTATATTTATGAACAAAATATTAATTCATTGAATATAATAAGCCAGGCATATTATGGTGCAAACGTCATGTCTGGCCGAAATGGAGTACAAACCCTGCTTCAAAAAAATTAATAAAAGTGCCTTATATACATTGCTACAACTAATGATGCAAAATTGCACCATTTGAGCCCATTTTTAGAAACGGCTATTTCAATATTTTTGCCAGAAAAATATTGTCTAAGCCTAGAGATTTCGCTAATAGATGTTCAAACCTTGCTATCTATAAGCAAAATCTTTAGGCTTGCATAATATTTTTATGGATAAAATACTGATTTAGCCGTTTTTAAATCGACTCAAATGGAGCGATACAAGTTTCTTATGGTTCAAAATTGCTCTAATAATATTGTTATCATTTCTAATTTTTTAAAATTTATTTAATGCATTGTATGATTTTTTAAAGCGTTTTAATGTATCCTGTAAATATACAGGTCATACTCTTATGAGACTTATAGATCAGAGGTGGACAGGTCATTTAGAAACATCTCACATCATTTATGAAAATTTTGACGCTATTGATGAAGTATTATTCAACTTTTCTAATAGAACTCTTAACTCAGAGATTTCCACTCATGATTAAATAGAAGCCTCTGGTCTTTTAGCTCAATGCGTTAATATAAATTACATTATATTGGACATTTTAATTTATGAGGTATTAATAACAATAAATTCATCAAATAGGCATCTATCATCAAATAGGCATCTACAGTCAGAAGGTACTAATATAGTTGATGCTAAAAATTGTATCGATTCCACAATTAATATATTAAAAAATAAAAGAAGTTATAATTCTTTTGATCTGATAAGAATTAAGGCTGAGAAACTTATATCAAAATTTAATCATCCTTCAATACTCATCAAGGGTATGTAAAACGCCTATAAATCTTCAATTTTTTTTTAGTCGATACCAAATTTGATTTTGAAAAGGACGTTCTTTAAAAATGAGTTATTATGAAACTTTTGATTACATTGTAGATCGTTTTTTAGATAGATTTAAATCTTCTATATTTTATATCAGATAAAATAGCACCATTAGAATCATTATCGAACTTATATATGGAAACGTTAGATCATGAAATGAAAATAACAAAAGGATTAATAGCTGCAGAAGTTAAAGAAATATAATTTTAAAAATATCGTAAATATAAAAAAATATAACATCTTGCATTTAAAGGATTGTATGCATAGAGAATTGATGAAAGATCGACATAAACAAAATTTAGTATTAATGGCTTATGGGAAAAAAATAACACAAAATTTAGCTTTTAATACATTTATGTTAAAATTTAAAAATCGTCTTTTATAGTGCGCACAAATTGATCGTTTCAATGCAGCGTTTCAAAGCGCAAATAAAAAAACGTAAACACAACTATATTTAAATTGAATAATTTTTATTTTATTAATATGAAACGTCTAAATTTAAAACAAAAAAATGCTGTCCAATTTAAACGATGCATTTAAAATGCATTATTTGCGTTCTGAAAATCTGCGTTGAAACGTTTGCGCATTATTACAAATTTTTAATAAAATTAGCAAAAAATTTCTGAGTGCCTAACTATTTGTTTTATTTCGAAAAAATGTTGGTCCCCTTTAGTAAACAGTTGGATCCCAGCTGGAAATATCTGGCTATGGCCTTCTGGTCCACAAAGGGTGGTATGTCAGAGAATCTTGACTGTTGTATTAATGTAGATTTTTTAATTTTAATATGTAAATCAACATTTTCAATAAGTTTTGATTGGATGTTAAAAGAATAACAAAAAAATAATATAGATATATTTAAATATTATTGTTAAATTAAAAAATATATTCACTTATGAAATTTATTGTAAACTTATGAAAATTATAAATTTAAAAAATAGAATAAAAATTAATTATTGACTGAAAAATAAATTAGTTTAATTACTCAGCTTAAGAAATTAAGAATAAGAAATTCCAAACAAGTAAAATTGAGTCTAAGAAAATCATCATTGCACCTAGTGTCGTTAAACGGCGCGATTTTTGAAAACGGCTAACCCAATATTATGCGAGCCTCGAGATTTCGTTAATAGATGTCCAAACCTTTCTACCATCTATGAGCAAAATCTCCAAGCACGCGTAATATTTTTTGATTAAAAATTAGGTTAGCTGTTTCTAAGAACCGTTTAACAACACTTTGGTTTGTACCTAAAATATAACGTAATCACATCAAATTATAAAGTACACAAAGTTGTTGCACAATGAAACACAAACTCCAAAGCCGTAATTGTATTTTTAAAATTTAAATTTTTATAATTTTATTATTCTTTTGGTTCTGATAAGCCTATTTTTTTGTAAATATTGACATCCTAGGGAAGAGATGATAGGTATAAAAATATAATTGTTTATTTTTGATTCCTGCAAAATTTAAGTATGAGCGCACTTAAGAGAGTATCTAAAGTAGTTTCGACTAAGTCTCAAGGAGCGAGCGGAAAAACTCAGCTAAGCCACTAAAAGTCGACTAGATCAAAGCTATTAGTCAACCTCAGCACTAAACTTTCGAGTATTGATATTTATTTATTAAATTTGAAAAATAAACTTCGATCTTTCTGCTTTCCACGATGGTTCCATTGAGTTTTTCTCTGGCTTTGTCAGCATCTTCCGAATTTTTAAAAGTTATAAAACCAAATCCCTAGAAAGAGAGAAGAAATAAGATGTTTAAAAAAAATTATTTGGGAAAAAATAGTCTCAGTTTAGCATACTTATCCAGGTATGGGTCAGAATTTTTTTTAAAGCTTTAAACAAAAGGGGGGAAATGAAAATAGAGACTATAGGGATTATAGATGAGCGCGCGTAATGAATGTAGGATTAAAAACATAGAGGAATATAAGTTCTTTTTTTAAAAAAATAATATAGATTTTTTAATAGTCATTTGTGTCTTCATATATAAACAATAAGCGATATATTATTGGTAGAGTTCGGTAAATATTTTTTTTTAACATACAAATCATTAGCTATAGTTTGACATGCTCTAAGGTTAAAAAATTTTTTATACATTTACTTTGATAATCTTTTATACCACAATAACTACCGTGAAACGTGGTGAAATACATCCTTAAGGCTAGGCTACGACATTTAAAAAAACTATATTTTAAGTGGAAAAACTTTGAATTAGCCAAATCCATTTGCTACTAGTAGGAAATCAAAAAATATTTTTTTAATTTTAAAACAGGAAGGAAAAGTATCATAAAAAAATTACAATTTAATATTAATTGGGGGAAAACATGCCTTTATGCTAAACGATCTTTTCAACCATGCCAAAAATAGTAAATAAATGATGTTAATAATATAAGAAAAATTATAATTGGCGCATCATTTAAATTCTGTAAATATAGTATCTTCTAAAATCCTATATAAAGTTTGATGATATATTATATATAACCATGCTTTTGTACATAATAAATACCAAAATAACCTAGTAATACATATAGTGGGTGTGAGCAATATATTAGAAAATTACATTTTTTTTCATCCTCTACCTCTTTCCTGATATAATATAAGCAATTTAATATTGACTAATCAAACCAATAATCGATCATTCTTAATAATTAACCAGAATTTACACAACATGGCATAGGTATAATAAATATAATATCAAGAATATAACGTGTTTCTAATCCAAATATAAAAATTAGTAACTAGTCATTTCAAAAAAAAAAAAACAATAGCTCTGGCACATTATATCAGAATCAACATACACATTTAAAATTTGAAGAAAAAAAAATACTTGCTTTTTTAAAGGAAAAAAATGTTACGCATCAAAATAACTTTTTTCGAAATGCATTTCCTTGAATAGAAGGCAAATGGTTATTGAATAATACGAATATTTAATATCAAAGTAAAATATCCAAATGCAAAATTCAAATATAATAGAATTTTACCTATTTATCATGTCTTTGCTTCATATAACTTATTACAAATATAACAACTATAATACTTTCTCTACATCTTTGTTTATGTATGTATAAAAAAATAAAAAATTATAATTTTTTTTGCTTTATTTTAATATTGATAAAAAAATAATTTTTACACAGCCAGCTGGACTTGATTTTTTAAAAAACAATAATCGCTATTGGCAAAATTCTGATATAGTTATGTAAAATGAAGATTCTAACTCATATAATATCAAATAAAATTTTTAATAAAAGGTATAACTATTAAAATCTGTCAGTTAGTGACTATAATTTATCATTTTTTATAACATATCAACTAACTTTTTAATCATATTCATAATTATAACTAATAAAAATCTTATGCAAGAAGAAAGGATTAACAAAAATAGGTAATCAAGGAAACAATAGGCTATTTTTTTTATTATCTTTTTAAAGTAATTAATTTTAAAAGCAGTTCTTGGGTGTAGGCTATTTTTTGGTCCCTCTCTTTTCCTCTAAGCCTATAGACGCTTTAATAACATTTCTTCAGAATTGTTGTGCGTACAAGTACGTGCAGCTTGCCCACAAACGTGTGGAGGGCTCCTCATATTTTTTTCCCCCCTTAAATTAATAAATTCCAATTAGATGGAAATGAGGAAAACCTAGCGTTGCTCTGTTGTATTATTCAACGTTAGAGGGCGAATGCGCTATATATCACGTATTACGTATAAAATAAATTCTCAAAAGTAAAACAGTAAACCTGTCTAATTTGAACATTAAAATTTATAATAGTAATAGTCAGTTTAAAATTAAAAGGTGAGATATATGTTAGGGTCAAAATTAAAAGGTTAGAGATATGGGTAGGGTAAAAAATAAAAGGTCAAAGATATAATTACAAGATTAAAGAGATATAGATTAGGGTTACAGTTAAAAGTTTAGAAATATGGATTATTAGGAATGAAATGAAAAGTTTAGAGATATGGGTTAGGGTTAATATACTGGTTTAATAGAATCTAGTCGTGCTATAATGTGGGCAAAAGCCTGCGGAACTGATTTGGTATAGTAGGGCTGATATATATGTGATGGCAAGAATTCATTTCGTTAATAAATAATCATATTCGACATTTTGAAGTCATCACTCTAGGGTAGTAAATTAAAACAGAGACTCGGACTCTAATTCTCATCTAAATCTGTATATATTTACAAGGAGACCATTCACTATTTTTAGGGAGGCAGCAGTTACCTGTGCATGTAAGAGACAACCAACTTACTGAAACTCTCACAGGAAGATAACGCCCATTGCGGATTAAATAGGGAAGGGCTTGGTAAGTAAGTGTATTTATTTAACAATATGCTCACATGATACATGATCGATTACTTTATACTGAAAAATTTAATGCTTTATATTTTTTTTAACAGATGCAAATTTTTGCCAGAAAAATAAAACAATTTTTTTTATAAAAAATAAAAAAAAATTGTTTCCCATTGTTTTCTTGAATACCCAAAAATATATAAATCTAATATAAATTTATCAGATGAAAATAGGTTTATAAATTATATAAAAAATAAGATCATGCAAAATCACGAGCATAAATTTTACTTTAGATCCTCTTTCATTGAATATGATTTCGGCATCGAGGATGGGCCCATATTCCTTCCAATAAAATATGAGAAATAGTAAATTAAAAATTTAATTTGTCAAATAAGCAAAATAAAAATATTAGACAGGCACGACAAATGACTTGTAAATTGTAATAGTAGTATACCAAGCTAACTTCCTTTTTTTCTTTTGTTGTAATATAATTTTCCTTTAATTTCTTTGGTTATAAACAAGTATTCAATATCAAGAAAATATTAGGGCAAAAAAATATTTCTGTGAAATCATTACGGCTAATATATTGCAACGAAAACATTACTGGGAATCATAGTTGAGTAGGCTAAACTTACTTCTTTTTAATTCCGCGTTTTATTAAGGTCTTTATTAAGCTAATGCGAAATAGCAATAGCTAAATTTAAAAATAATAAAACCATCATCATCTTATGCTCCAAAAAATAGTTAAACAGTTCTATTTTAATAAAGGAATTCCACAATAGTAGTCGTTTTGGCAAATAATTTGTCTAACCATCTTCTCCAATAAAATACATATATTGAATAGTTAAATTTGTTTAAAATAAAATAGATATAGCATCTGTGTATATACATGTCATCAGCTATCAATTGACATTCGATTATCGAAAAAGCTCATTTATTATGTATTCTTTCAATAATTTTTAACAATTTACTTGCAAGATAATATTATACTGAGGTAAAAAAAAAATTATAACATGTTTTTTAATCTAAATCCATAATTCTCTAATTACCGGAATATTAAAAAAAATAGCGATTGAAATAAAAATCATTTATGGGTATTTTTTGAAAATATAGCTCAACTTTAAAGAAAGCGCAAATTGATTAACTTACGCTCTTTGGCACGGGAAAGTAGATTGAGCTAAATTCGCTAATTTTTAGCCCTTACCCAATTATATTGGAAATGCATTACCGCGAATATACCAGCGAGAAAGATACCACAAAAATATCATAGCGAATAAAATCCGAAAACATATTGATGAAGTTAAGTAAATCATTTACATAGTTAATTTATAGTACTGTAACCCAATATATAATATAATATCCCTAGAGACCCAGGACTATAAATATTATTCTTAACTTTAACGCCCCCCCCCATCAAACTTTAACATGGAATGCATTTGCGGTAATGTTTTAGCTGTAATTTATTCCGAGGAAATGCATTCATGGTAATATACTAACAGTAATAAATTTGCGGAAAAGATTAGTGGTAAATGATGTGATATGACTTTTTTTTACCCTGCTACGTAAAGGAGGTTGAAAAATAAAAGAATCGTTTAATTTTTAAAAATGAGTTTTCAATCTGCATATTTGAATTACAAATATAATGAAATGGATTTGATGAGAATAATAATGAATTTTAACCTAAAACCTGTGGCCTTTTAACTTAATTAGTGTATTTTTAAGTTGATAGTGTTCTATTCTGTGATAGTTTTCGTCAACTTTACAGTTTATAAAGTGTCATTAATTCTGTAAATATTAAAAATAAATAAATAAGGATTTTTACGGTGAAAAGAGCTTTTAAATCGTAATCCCTATATTTGAATGGTATATTAGATATATGCAAACGTTTGCTATTGGCGTGAATTGTGTTTTCATCGAATATTTTCTCTTCGCATTCCTTGGTGATGTTAGAAATGTCACCAAAGATATCAGTAGATGTGGCGGTTGTTATATTATGGTTATTGGATTCATTTGTAGGAGTTAAAGAAGGTGATATTATTGATGATTTAATCATGTTTAATGGGTCTAAATTATCTGGATTCTCATCTGGGATCACTAAGGGATCATTTATCAGGCTTAAGTCAAGTTTGGAATCCGGCTGAGAATTGATTGAGTTGTTTTTGTCCTTAAATTATAAGATAACTTTATATAAATTGTATATCGTATACAGATTAAAATATAAGTAAATGAATGGAGTAAAAAAAGAAACTCTAGGAATTGTTTATTAATCATTTACATAACTTTTTTGAAGGTAAATTTTAAAAAACATGAATATAATTCATATAATTAGAGGTGTAATGATAATGCTTTTTAATCCAATTATACCGATACCGATATCAAATTGATATCGGCCATTCATATTTTTAATAATAACATTATGGGGAAATAAAATTTATACATATTAATAATAAAACAACTGGGCTAACCCTATTTCAAAAAATTATATATTTTTTTAAAAATTCCATGATTTAATATAACCAACATATATAATTTTTTATCCGCCATTATGATATATGGCCAGTTTAATGATATTAGCCGATAATTGATATTTTCAACGAATTATCGGGCCTATATCATATATATATATAAATGGATATAGCCTCATTATCCTACAAATACTAAACATAAATATATATACAAGAACTTAACTATGCTAATATTCGTTTGTTCGACTAATGTATTTTCAGTAAACCGATTAGATAAAGAAATCGCCAAGTTGTGATTCTCAAATAAGTTTGAGTAGAGATAGGAATCCTTTTCAACAACGATGCCATTGCATAGGATAGTGTCATTATTCGTATTCTTATATTGTCAATAATAAGTGTTTAATTGTTATATTATTTAAAATCGAATTTATAATGATGTTGATAGCAAATATAAATAATATGTGCATATTATTATACTAAAACGAACCCATCTTACGTTACATATAATTAACAATATTAGCCTTCAACGTTTAAATTTATATTTTTTTAAACGTATATAAGCTACCTTCCCCTCGACAAGAGTTAAATAAGTGTGATAGTATAATTTGTATAGTGGTAATCTTAAACATTATTATATTATAAAATTTACTTGATTTTCCTTCGAGCTCTCATTTGAATTCTCTTTTGGGTCAGAAAAACATTCAAGATCCTCTATATCCACCTTAATGGTAATATCATTATTTTCATTCGATGATAATAATTCTTCTTCGTAAAAGATAGAATTTTCTGGATTTAATTTATCTTTAAGTGTATCATCAAGGAATTCGATACAGTTATTGGTAATCGCATTGATATTATCATCAATGTTACATGGTAATGGGGGATTTATGTGATCAATAGGGGAGCTGGGAGGTAAAGGTGGATTATTGAGGCAAGTGTTATCTTCCATGGATCATCCTTTTTTTAATTTAACAAAAGTATCTTACAGCCTCAGGTAAGTCTCCATTCTAATTTAATAACTGAATTCAAATGTGAACGAAAAGATGTTTAGAATTTTAGTTATATGATATGTGTGGGAAAATTAATTCATGAATTGACATAAGGATTTGGTTTATTATAACGAATATTTTCTAGGTGGTTTTAAAAAATCATTTTTTTTTATCCTTTGTTAGATTAATTTATCGCCGATTCACATATCATTTTCTATTTAAAATAAAAAAAATATTTTTGATAATTTAATAATAAAATTTAGTAAAAATCTATAACAAAATCAATAAAAAAAATAAAACATATAATCAATATAATCGATATAATTTGTTTTTATAAATTTCACGAATAAAAGGAGAGCTTAAATAAAAACCGATTTTTTTGAATATAATAAGCACGAAAAATAGATAATTTATAAATTCTGGAAATTTTGTAACATTTTTTTTTAAAGGTAAAATAAATTAAGAATCCAGGATATTTAAATTTTAAAATATATTTGGTTCATAACTTTGCAATTTTCTTGTGCCGGCTTCTAATTATGATATTTAAATATTTTTTAAAAATACTGCTATCGTCTGACTCTATACTGTCGATTCTTTTATCTTTTTAGAACATCCTTTTTACATTCAAAATATTTTTAATGCTCGATTGGTTAAATCAGTAGTGGCTTAGCTAGTCTATCCAAGGAGGGGGCGTAAGATTTTTTTGGGGGGAGAGGGAGTTTCGCATCATCTTAGCCTTACTAAATATCTAAAAAATATTGAAATTATCATATACCAATTTTAATTTAAGTTAGATTATATTAATTGCCCGGCCTTCGCTTGTTAGCCTAATGCCAGAATAGAAAATATAGAAGAACTAAATATCTGATTTGCGCTAATATTCATTGCCAGACTAGTACTTATTAATTCCGACCCGTTTTCAAACCACAAAAAAAGAGCGAGTAAACAAAATGGAGACTATCACGTCAAGTTTTAAACGTGAAAACCTGGCTTGTGGAAACCCTAATTCTGAATATGTAATGTTTAAGATTTTATTGCCTTAATCTCTTTGATTGATAGTTTAAAGCGAAAAGGGAGAATATGGAAGTTAAAAATATCTAGCTTGTTAATATTTTGTGCCTTACTTATTAATTATAACTTTCAATCAATTTTACCAACCATAAAATAGAAACCAAAAAGCTAAAAAAACCATAATATCATGCCTAAAGCATGTCAGCCAAACTTTTGGAACCATCAATTTTGAAATTTATATGCGTCGTATTTAGTACACATTTTGGCGCTTCATCTCGTTTGGTGGCAGTTTAAAGAAAAAGGCATTATTGTTAAAATAAGAAAAAATTGTCAAGATTGGCATCATTCTAGTGAAAATTATAGAAGCACTGAATATCTGAGTGGGCATCTGGTTAATATTTCTCAGTTCCAGTCAATAAACAGAAATCAGTTATAAGCTAAATAAAAAAACTATAACGGCAAGCCTTAGCGAGTCTTAAATATCGGATTTTAAATTGCAATTCAAAAATCAAATAGGTTTAAATAAATGAGGGTTTCAATTTTCCTGATTCAAATATTTTTGAATCTTATGATTTTATAAACTTTATAAAGATTATAGGTAAAATTTTACTATATTTTGAACGAGTTATATTTTCAAAAATTTAATATAAACTTGAATCTCATATGAAAAGTAGTTTTAACTATGCCAAACTTATTAACACTTATATTCTAAAGCTTCGCTCAATAGTAATAGTGAACTATTATACATTTTAGCTACTTCAATCCGTTTGCTAAACAGTAAAATAATATGTCTGTAGTTTTGATGATTTTATAATTTAATATGTGCAGCATAAAAAAAAGTCTTTATAATTTTTAGAAAATTGATTATGGTGAAATTGAAAACGAAATCGAAAATTTTTTCCCTGAGGCGCCAATATTGAGTGATTGTTTAGTAAGGTATTAATAATTTTAAGATTGCTGCTATACTTGGAAATAGAAAGGTCAAATGTCCATCCCTTACTAATTTAGCGTCTTTGGAAAATCCAGGTTTTTAATTTTTTTTTTATCATGAAAATTTGATTATTCGTAATTTTTTAGAAATCTTTCGTGCACCTTTTTAATAGAAAATTAAGGAAGGGTTTATGAATATAAAACGAAACGAAATGAAAATTTCGTCTAGATATGAATATAAAAATATTATGAAAACGTAAAATTTTATTCAAGCATATTTTCCAAGCGGAAGGAGATCACAACTGACCCCCCCCCCTGTCCATGCTATTATAAACAATAATGGAAAAGAAAATTAAGTATAAATTAGATAATTTTTAAAATAATGACTAATTCAAAATAATCAGAAATAAAAGCATTCAAAGTAAAAAAACCAAAATTTTATATGTAACCTTGCCAAAGACTTATAATAAGTGAGCCTAAAGCTCTCCATAAAAATTTATGAAGAAAACCTTCACCTAATACTGTTTCTCACTCTTAGAAAAACACAAGCAACATGAGTAAGGTATGGGGAATCAAAAGAAACGTTTCTTAAAGGCGTTATCCCTACAGTGAGATGCCAACCAAGTGAAATGCCAAAGTTCTATCGTTGTGTTTATAAAAAATCAATATTTTTTAACGGATTTTTTTTGATGAAAAATAAATAAAAAAGCCAATAAAATAATTTATTTAGCATCATTATCAACACAGCTGTTAGTTAATTTTTTTAGGCGATTTGAAATGGATTTTTTATTATATAATATGGCATGTAATGTATATGCTATGCACATTGATAAGAATCTTATAAGGAAGGGGATATTACTATTAGATTTTTTTAAAATCCTGGTATCAAGATTGAGGTTAGAGCCTTGCAAATTCAAATATTCTCGGCCCGAATTCTTATTTATTAATATTTAAGCCCAAGTTGGCTTTACCAAAATTTACATTTATTTTTAAGCTTGACCCGAATCTCTATTCTAAGCGGGAGCCAGGTTAGGCCCTAAATTTTTAATTGAAAAATATAAATTAAATTCATTTTTATAAAATACAATAAAAATCACCATTATATAAATAGAAAATGATAATTAATTTCTTTGGACGAAATATTTTAAAGAAGAATTTCAAAATAAAATTAGAATATTGCAAATTTATTTTTACGTATGTTTCCTTCAAAAAAAAATAATCAGGCCAGATCAGATAATATTAAATTTTTTATGGGCCATATCAAGAAAAGAATTTTATCGGCCACATAGAATCAAATTTTTAACAGAAATTAGGCTGTGCTAATTTCTAATTCACATGTAGTGTCTTTCCTTAGGTTCTATATTCTGCCAAGAAATCTATTAAAGAAACAGAATCTAAATATTTTTTTATATTACAAATACTCAATCTTCTACATTTTTCATTGCCTTAATTAGTGTTGTTAAACGGCTGTTTCGATTTTTAAAACGGCTAACTCAATATTTTAGCCAGAAAAATATTGCCTAAGCCTCGAGATTTCGCTAATAGATGTCCAAACCTTTGTTCCTTCTACAAACAAAATCTTCAGGCGTGAGTAATATTATTCTAGATGAAATATTGAGTTAGCCGTTTTAAAAATCGGCTCAAAACGAGCCGTTTAACAACACTACCTTAATACTAAACTTTAAATCATATCCTACTCTTTTTCCCATTTTCTAAAGTGAACTTCAAATTTCTATTAGAAAAGTGTCGATCATAAAAGGAAAAGGACCGATCAAAAAAGGAAAAATCCGATCAAAAAAGGAAAAGGTCCGATTATAGTTAAGGAAAAGTACTAAAAACATAAAATGATAGAACCAAAAAAGGAAAAGTTAATCAAAAATAAAGTACCAATGACTTAAGAAAATCAATCAAAAAAAATGCACCAAAGCTTAGGAAAGGTCTGATCATAAAAGGAAAAATGTCAATCAAAAAGGGAAAAATCCAATTGAAAATGAGAAAGTGTCAGTCAAAAAAAAGAATTCAAGTTTAATATTCCTGAAATATCATTTTTGATAAAATTTTGGTTATATTTAATTTTCCTTATCATATAAATAATTTAATTCAATTTTTGTCATTCTTAATTTATTTTCCTTCTCATTTTTTATTATTATTTTCTAAATCTTTTTATTAAAATTTCATTTTTCTTCAATTCTCTATTTTAACCAATGTTTTTTCCCCTACATATTAAGTGTCTTTATCATTTTTTCTTCTTATATTTTTTTTCAAATTTAATTTTTTTACTTCTCTTTATCAATCATATAATTTTCATAAATATTTGTCAGAGGCCTGCAGTGGCCCCTACAACGGGGAGGGGGGGGGGGTCCGAAGCAACTGCTTCAGTAAATTTGAGTGGGAGTACTTTTTTTTAAATTTTTTATTTTAAAATTTTGAGTGGGGGTGGGGGAACTTTTTTAAAAAAAATTTTTATTTTAATATTTTTTTTTTATTGTTTTGCTACATCCATCCATAACCAATTGATCTCTGGTTTGTGTATGTAATAATAAGACCCCCCCCCCACTTATTTATTAATTTAATATGTATTGGCGGGAATTTTAGATAGATGTTTAGTAAATTAGGTTGTTATCCGAGATTTCTTGTCATAAATTATTTTCCCAATTTCAACATATGCCTAAAAATATTAACCAAAAAAAGTGTGTTAGAAAAAAATATAATATCTGAATCTTTTAATGATCATGAAATTTAATAGTGATATTATTGTGCATGAATCTTCACAGGCACATATGATGGCCGATTATGGAAAGCTTTCACACAAAAATTCCATATTACAATTTATAATACCCCAGAAAGAATGTGTGGATAATAACCGTTCTATCATAAGAATATTAATAAGATGTCTAGGTTATTTAATATCTCGTAACCAAGCCTTCTGGGGGAACAGGCTACAAGAAGGCAATATGGCGGGCCTTATTAAACTCATTGCAGATTCTGAACCTGTACTGTGAGAAAAACAATAAGGGATTAAAAACGAAATAATATGCAAATCTATTAACATATAATAACATAAATATTCTCATTAAACCATGAAAAATATGGTTATAAAAAAATTCAAAATGAGATTGAATTTAACAGGTGCTTTTCAATCATAGTTGATGGCACATATGATGTTTCGAAATCAGAAGCAATAGCTTTGACAGTAAGATATGTTGGAAATAGTGAGACGCCGAAGCCTGTTGAAAGACTGATTGGCATATATTGTACGGGAAATACCACAGGTCTCGATATTAAGTATAATATAATGTCCAAACTTGGCTCGATGAATTTACCCCTTGAATTCCTAGTTGGGCAAAGTTATGATGGCGCCTCAAACATGAGTGGAAGAATCAATGGTGTGCAGGCCTTGATTAGAGCAGAGGCGCCAAAGGCAGCTTTTATTTGGTGTTATTGTCATTGATTAAATTTAATCATTGTTCAATTATTCCAATCAATTAAAGAACTTCGAAATATTCTAGGAATACTAGATGAGATTTATATCTATTTTAATGGTAAAAAAAGATATGAGATACTCAAAAAATTTTAGTGTAATGATCTGAAAAAATCGCAACGATTTCTACGCATCAAGAATACTACTCGGTACGGTAATAGTACCTTATTTATTTATATTTAAAATGTTTTTTTATTTAGAAGCTGGCTATCGTCATATAAAGCTATTGTAAATTTTTTTCTACTTTATGATGCCTTGAGGGCAGCTTTAACAAATTTAAAGGATTCTGAAGATCCTGCCACTTCCACTATGGATAGTGCTGTCTTTAGAATAAAAAAATTTGATTTCATCATATCACTTAGTGTTTTGGATAAAATATTGTTGATAACAAGTTTGGCTTGTACAAAATTGCAAACCATTTCGAAGGATATAGGGTTTGCAATAAATCAAATTCAATTGGCAAAAGATTGCTTGATTAATTTGAGAAGTATAATATAAATTATTGTCTTAATTATTTTTAAATCTAATAGATAATAACACTGAATTTTTGGATGTTTTTCAAAGGCACAAGATTTTATGAAGGAGAGAAATCTACCTTTTGATTTTGAAAGTTCTATACTTCAAACATTACAATCCAAAAAGGAGAGGAGGTATATATACTTTCATCATTAAATATAGAAATTTTTTTTAGCTTTAAAATAGGTGTTTTATGCTGCACTCGATTTAATTATTATGCAGTTTAACGATGAAATTTTTACATCAAACATCATTTTTTACGCCAAATAATGTGGCAGAAAAATCAATTATTAAAGAAGATATCGAGGATATCTGTGAATTTTACAATTTAAATTAAAGTCAAATTTTCGAAAAAATGTTGAAGTTTAGAAATATTTATAAGATGGCCAAAATGGGAAATGTAATTATTACTCATGACCTAGAGGTTCAAGAATCTAAAGATTTGTCAGATTCTGAGAATTGTAAATTTATTTAATTAAAATATTTTTACAAATACATTATTTAGCTTCTTCTGATGATGATGAAAAATCAGGGACTTACGATTCAGATTGGAAAAACTATTCATTTATTTTACATTGTCGTCTACTTTTAAATTTTTCTGCTTTCCCTAATTTAACAATTTTATATAAATATTTATTAACCATTCCTACAACCTCATGTACTGCCGAAAGAGTCATGAGTAAAATTAAATTAATTAAAACAAGACTTCGTAGTACCATGAAAGATTCATTTCTCAATAATTTAACCATATTATCAATGGAAAAAATTTATTTAAACAATTAAATATTGATGAAATTATAAATTCTTTCGCTTTCTCGTTCTCTAATTTATCTAAATTATTAATTTAAAAATAATATTTATAAAGTATATATTTGCATTTTATTTATATATATTAAAAATTGATGCAATAAAAATTATTTTTGAAATTTATGGGTGTCATAAAATAATTATCATTTTTTCGAGGGGGGGGGGAGTACTTTTAAAGGGGGTACTTTTCAGAAGGGTATTCTGCTTCATTCGCTCAGAAAGTGTAGGGGCCACTTGAGGCCTGCAGGGCTACATCAAAACTGTAATTTTAATTATTTTTATGAATACTTGTAATTTTTATTATTTTTATGAATTTTTAATATAATTGTATTTTTTTTTGCATATTAAAAAAAAATATATATGAATGAAAAAATTTTAAATAAAAGTCAGTGTATGGTTTTATAATTCAAGAAACTTATTTTTGTGGTATAAATTTCGAGATTGGTTTCGTAAGACTTTACCGAATTATTAATTCTAGGTTCAATTAATTTCAAGTCTCGCCCACGAGCCTTGACAATTTTATTACAATTCATATAAGGATCTGTAACAGTTTTTATAAATAGAACTAAGAAATGCTTATCAATATTTTATTCTTTAATTTATACAATAAATTTAAATATTCAGCAATTGCATATTTATTTAATGATGTTATCTATTTCATTTATGGCTATACCAATATTAAATAAGATTGAAAAACTAATCCAATCCAATTATCCTTATTTTGGATAATTTTATTTCATATTAGATAAGTTTATTGAGATTTCAAACCTCCCAATTTCATATCATCTACTGAAGGAGATTTTAAATTTGAAAATTCTAATTTAATTTGAAATGTATCCCAGAATGTGTAAATATCTAACTTTTAAATTTCAGAAAATTTAACCATGAACTTTTGTGGATAATGTAAATAAAGTGTTTCAAAAACTCTGGCAATATCTCTGAAATTGAGTGTGGATACTCTATACATATTGGAATGATAGTAAATTATTCATTTTGTTCAAATTATGGCTGTGCCGATATTCAAAATCGAGCGATATTTAGCGTTTTCCAAAAATATCGGATCGGACCGATAACTGTAAAAACCGATCTGATCCGATCCGATCTTTTTACTTTTATTTTTTTATTTTTTATATATATATTTATTTTACATTAATAATATTTTCTAAATATTTTTTTTTAAACAATGCAAATGCACAATACCCTTAAATTTTATTTATTTTTTAAAATAGATTTATAGTATTTTAAGTTTTTTTTATAATAAACACCCAAAGTTTTATTTATTTTATATCTTTTTAAATAATAACGCTTTTATTATTTATACCTTAAATAAAAAAAAATTTTTAAATATGGTATCTGAATTAGGGAATATTTTACAAATGACAAAGATAATTTTGCAAAATGCTTTATCTGCGGAATTATAATTTCACGGGGAGGAATAATCGAAAATTCATTTAATACTACCAATATCTGTAAACTTTTTTTAATTATTGTAGAAATAAAAAAATAAAATTAAATGCATAATTCGAATTTTTGTATAAAAAATATTGATTTCTTAATTAAATTTGGTTCAAAGGGGGGTGGTGAAATATCAATATAAATATCAGATCAGTTTTAAATATTGGAAAATATTGGATTGGATATGTAAAAAAATATGTGGATCCAGCGCTAGTTCAAATACATACAAATAAACAATTATTTGATTCAATTTATTTCAATAAAATTATTTGAAATAATTGTTAATTCTTTTTAATAAATAATCAGTATTAAAGACCTATCAATTGAACAGTTGATGTGACTAACAAGGTACATCAACTAATTATGAAGTTATTCAGAGTTGGAACTAATTTACTGTCAAGGTTTAAATAAAGAAGAACAATAAGAAAACTCCTTGCCCTAAAAATTGGCTTTGGCATTGCAAATTAAATTAATATACATTTTAATTAGGGCTGTGCCGATATTAAATATCGGATCGGATCAGTACCGATATTTAGCGTTTTCCAAAAATATCTGATCGGGCCGATACCTGTAAAAAACAGATCCGATCTTTTTACTTTCCTTTTTTTTGTTATTTTATGTATATTTATTTTACATTAATAATATTTCCTAAATAATTTTTTATTTAAACAATGCAAATGTACAACACCCCTCAGATTTTATATATTTTTTAAATAAATTTATAGTATTTTAAAAGTTTTTTTATAATAATAGAAAGGAACACCCAAAGTTTTATTTATTTTAAATCTTTTTAAATAACGCCAATTTTTTTATTTATACTTTAAATAGAAGAATTTTTTTAAATATGGTATCTGAATTATGGAAATATTTACAAAAGACAAAGATAATTTTGCAAAATGCGTTATCTGTGTAATCATCTGAGTCTGCCTTCAGTATGGCAGGAGATATAGATAGTCCATATTGTAGAAGCTTATTCCCAGAAAATCTAGAGGCTCTCATATTTATTAAAAAAATCTAATATATTATAATTTTATATATTAAATATTACAATTTTATAATTCAAACATAAAATGGATATATTATTAAATATATATTTTTTTTATTATAGTCTTAATTGTAGAAATAAAAAAATTAAATTAAATTCATAATTCGATTTTTTGCATAAAAAATATTGATTTCTTAATTACATTTGATTAAAAATCAGTAAAAATATCGGATCGGTATTGGATCAGGGTTGAAGCTATATCGGATCGAATAGGTGAAAAATATGTGGATCGGCACAGCCCTAATTTTAATTTTGTTAATCTTGATCAAATGTCTTTATTTTGTTATATTAGATGTGCAATAAAAAAAATTAAAAAAATTTGGTCAATATAAATATATTTTTAGAATTATTATATATTTAAAAAAATTATTTGAATCATTTAAATAGAATCCTAATAAATTTTATTTTTTTTATTAAAAAAAAGTAAATCAATCTATTTAATTAAATGAATCAAATACAAATAATGTAACATTTGACCCCCCCCCCCACCCATGCCCATCCACTTATGTTTATTTTTGATCAAATTAGATGTTTCAAATTTAAAAATAGCAAATATTTAAAATTCATAGATTTCATATTTTAAATATGAAATATTATATTTTAAACATATTTTATTAACAAAGGAAAAAAGGGAATCAAATTATTATTATTATATAAAAAATTTAAATATTTTAAAAGATATTCTTTATTTGTTATATTATTTGCAATATGAAATGGATTTTGAAATATTTAACCAGTCACATTTAGCCATAAACATTGTCTATATCTTAAATGAGATTATTTTTGGAAGGATATCAAAATTTAAATTGATAAATTATCAAGAAATAAAAATATTTTTAACCTTTTTTAACCTTTTGGGAATAAAAACAAACAATAAAAACAAACACTTAATCTTTTGGGATAATACTGGGGAAAATTTTGGGGGAAGTAAGTTGGGAAAATTAAATCAATTTTAAAAAATTAACTTTAGGTTAAAATATAAAAAAAAATAAGTATCATTAACTAATTTCTTTCCTAGCATGTTGGACTATGTCCCAGCAAGGAGAGAGCAATAATTATGATTGGAAAATAACTTCAAATATTAATATTCTCATCACATATATAAATTTTATATTCTATATCTTAAAAAAAGCAAACAGAATTTTGAAAAAATTAATTATGAAAATTTTCACATTTACCTTTACGATGCGAATAAATAAACTTAGATAATAGCGAACTATGATAATAGATTAAAAACCATATGGGAAAAATGGTTGGTATAACATTCATATAAAAACGAATTCGGTACGAAAGAGCGAAAAAAAATTTGATAAAAATGTTCCCATAATTTATAACTCCACTAAAAAAGTCATGAATTCTATTAATAAATATTATTATTTTGATAGTTATATATGGTAAATATTAAGTATTTTTTAATGTTTAATATTAATTTTTTAAATATATAATAAAAATAATTTATTAAAATTATTCTTAATATCATTTTGTTCTATATATTTTTAATCTAATCTATATCTTTTATCACTAGCCTAAACATTCAATAAAGCAAGTGTTGTTTTAGTTTTTCAGATATTTCATTCTATTATGTTAAGAAAAATCTAGAATTAAAAAGGCAGTATTAAATATATCTCTACATTCACTTTTTGATTTTTAGTGTTAAAGCCTTCTATATATATATTAATAAATTATTTATCTTAAGTATTTATACATTGCAAAGAAGGATTTATCATTTATATTTGCACTGAATAATATATAATATTAATAAACCCAATCATGATATAATATGCGATCATAAAATATAAAAATTGAATAGACATAATTCATATTAAATTAAATATATATAAAATTATGCCAATAGAAATATAGCGTTTATATATAATGTAATATAACAAAATAAATAATTTATTTAAAAAATCATATAAAAAATATACCTGTAAAATAAAAGCGAACGGAATATTTACATTAAAATTATATGCATAGATTTTGATTAATTATTTAAATTTCATGTAATTGTAATAAAAAATATTTAATTGGATAAATTGGGAAATACATATTTGTAAAGGAGCGATAATAACTGTGAAAATGTTTATAAATAAAATAAAAAATTAAGATTTTAATTTAATGATTTTGGTAACCTCGTCCAAAAATGTAATAACATCTTCGCTTTCTTCATAAATATCTGTTAAATTTGAGATCATACGATCTTTTATCTCGTAAGAGTAATTAATGCGATTAACCGTTGATCCATTATTTATTTGAATAAGTTTTAGATCATTACTGTTTTGATAGTTTATTAAAATTTTTATTAATGTATAAATATTAGGATGAGCATAGGATATTTTTCGGTTCAGGGCATGATGAAATCCCTCTAAATGATTATTTGTGCGGGGACCCAGTACTCTATACCTAAATTAACAATATATAAATTAGATATTATATAATTTAATATCTTTTATACCTTGACCATATTTTATAAGGAAATAGTGGTCTAACTCCGAGCCAAGTTGTATCCATATATTGCATAAAACTTAGTAACAAACTATTGTTAGCAGCCATTTGATAGCAAGTATCACGTACTATTGCCACATGTTCTTCCCTACAGAATGGGAGTGTGCTCATTCTTCGGACTACTTTATGTACATCCGAATGCCCCATGTACGATGATGATAATCCCAATGTTTGGCATTTTCGCCATAAAGCTTATGAAAAATGAAAATAACAACCTAAATATATGTATAAAAAAATAAATATATTAAACTACATGAACCTTTTATTGCCATTGTCGGAAATACATCCTTAAGAGCAGAAATGGCTGCATTTTCAAAATCTGTCTGGGCCAATGATGGACTAAACCAAATATTGTTATCACCACAATATTTTATAAGGACTCTTAATACCTTTGTATATGTCTCTTTATTTTTGTTTGGCAAAAGAGCATATACAATAGGTATCATTACCTTGTCATACAATACATGAATCACATAGAGCTGATAATAGAAACTAGGAGCAGAATAAAATGTTCCATCTATATATATATTATCAGCTCTCTCTGCTAATCTCAGCATTTGAGCTGTTCCGAAGATGATCAACTTATTGCTATCAGTATATATTAAAAATTGTTCACCCCAATTGGTTAAGGTATATTCGGGAGTCAAATGAATATCCTTTACAGAATGAGGTAACATAGGGCGATATTTTTTTATAATTCTATCAATAGTAGTTTTGATAGAGACAAACGAAGGGATAACCTCTGGATAATCTGCAATATCCAAGTTCTCCGAGCAACGAATCACCATAGCTTTTTCATAAATAGCTAATCTTGTCTCGAGAGGATTTTCTGCTACTACCATTTCTAAGACCTCTTTAGTCCTAAGTTTTTCATAAAAATATGTCTCATGTTGATGGGAATAAAGACAAGTGATAGAATACGTTCCATCAAACTTGCATCTACCTTTGCAGCTTTTATTTCGACACCGATAATAAATAATTAGATCCTTTTTATGATCAATTCTGTACAAAAACTTGTTATAAAATAACAATGTTTTTCCTTGTTGGCTTTTTATAAAACGAGGGCCTTAATAAATAAAAAAATAATTAGTCATTATATATTTTATTTTACTATGACTGTATTGATGTAAATCAATTAACGTATTAGCAACATCAATTTGATAATCATCATCATCTAAAATAGATTTAATAAATATGTTTATTTAAAGGGTTGAAAAAAAAGGAAGATTATATTTATATAATATTATATACTAACCTTCTTTGCATCTAAAATCATTAAATTTATAAAAACTAATTCGTAAAAAAATTTATACTTTCAGCAGCAAAGGCATGGCTTTGTCTTAATAGAGAGTTGCTTGGAGATTGTATTGAATTTGCATCTAAAATCATTAAATTTATAAAAACTAATTTGTAAAAAAATTTATACTTTCAGCAGCAAAGGCATGGCTTTGTCTTAATAGAGTTGCTTGTGGATTGTATTGAATTTGATCTAAAATCATTAAATTTATAAAAAGTAATTGGTAAAAAAATTTATACTTTCAGCAGCAAAGGCATGGCTTTGTCTTAATAGAGTTGCTTGGAGATTGTATTGAATTTGCATCTAAAATCATTAAATTTATAAAAACTAATTGGTAAAAAAATTTATACTTTCAGCAGCAAAGGCATGGCTTTGTCTTAATAGAGAGTTGCTTGGAGATTGTATTGAATTTGCATCTAAAATCATTAAATTTATAAAAAGTAATTGGTAAAAAAATTTATACTTTCAGCAGCAAAGGCATGGCTTTGTCTTAATAGAGAGTTGCTTGGAGATTGTATTGAATTTGCATCTAAAATCATTAAATTTATAAAAACTAATTGGTAAAAAAATTTATACTTTCAGCAGCAAAGGCATGGCTTTGTCTTAATAGAGAGTTGCTTGGAGATTGTATTGAATTTGCATCTAAAATCATTAAATTTATAAAAACTAATTGGTAAAAAAATTTATACTTTTAGCAGCAAAGGCATGGCTTTGTCTTAATAGAGAGTTGCTTGTGGATTGTATTGAATTTGCATCTAAAATCATTAAATTTATAAAAAGTAATTGGTAAAAAAATTTATACTTTCAGCAGCAAAGGCTTGGCTTTGTCTTAATAGAGAGTTGCTTGGAGATTGTATTGAATTTGCATCTAAAATCATTAAATTTATAAAAAGTAATTGGTAAAAAAATTTATACTTTCAGCAGCAAAGGCATGGCTTTGTCTTAATAGAGAGTTGCTTGGAGATTGTATTGAATTTGCATCTAAAATCATTAAATTTATAAAAACTAATTGGTAAAAAAATTTATACTTTCAGCAGCAAAGGCATGGCTTTGTCTTAATAGAGAGCTGCTTGTAGATTGTATTGAAATTGCATCTAAAATCATTAAATTTATTAAAAACTAATTGGTAAAAAAAATTATTCTTTCAACAGCAAAGGCATGGCTATCTCTTAATAGAGAGCTGCTTGTAGATTGTATTGAAATTGCATCTAAAATCATTAAATTACTAATTGGTAAAAAAAATTTATACTTTCAACAGCAAAGGCATGGCTATCTCTTAATAGAGAGTTGCTTGGAGATTGTATTGAATTTGCATCTAAAATCATTAAATTTATTAAAAACTAATTGGTAAAAAAATTTCTACTTTCAATGGCAGTGAGCAAAGCCTGTGCATCATTATTGCCATTAAGCTGAGGATTTGAGCCTTAAATTAATAAATAAAACAAATGTAGTAAAAGAAACTTTTAATTCAATAATTTGAGAGATACCTATTTGGAATTGTATGTTATGAAATATTATACTTGGTAAAGGTTGGGCATCTAGAAGAGAAATTATTTATTATATCAGATTTAATTTATGTACCTTGATTTGACTTACAATTTATATCATGTTTCACACTTATGATAAAATTGTAACCTGCCAACAATTTTCCTCGGCCACCACACCTTTTTCTACACGTAAAATAAGTAGCATTTTTACCTTTCTTATGAAGTATATATTCATAACCTTTATAGATTATGAAATTGTGTCTTTTTTGAGTTTTCTAAAATTATAAAAAAAAATTTAAAAAGTTTATATACTTGAATATCTAATTGCCTCCGCCTAAAACTGGTTTTCAAATTATCAGCGACAGTTGGGATTTTCATGGTATTTATTTTCTCCATTTTCTCCATATCAAAAATTTTCTCCATCTTGGGAACATTTAGAGGGAATATTCCCAACTTTTCGCTCTTTCGTTCCCATAGCATAAAGACTTTACATATAAAAAATAATGATTTGCCTAACTTTGATCGTAAAGTCATTTGATCGTAAATTTTGTCCATTTTTCTCTGATTGGTCTATTTAATCGCGGTAAATTAAATCATTTAAAAACATTATGCTTAATACTGTAGCTGATAATTTAAGACTATTTTTTAAAAGAAGAAATGAATCATTACAAAGTATGATATATTTAATTTGATTTTTAAAAAAATATTTTTTTAGAGTGACACAAAATCATCTAACAGCTGATTTAATACTAAACTTATCTAGATTACATACATTAATTTAGATAAAAAATCTCAGTGTAATATAGATCAGAATATTAGCCAACCCAGTAGCTCATCTAGTAATCAATAAGTAACAAATAAATTAATTATTTTTGAATAAACAAGCTAATACAATTCAACAAATACAACCACAACATATACGGCCCCAAATATTACAACCAATTACTAGAGATAACTTTACCCTCCAATTTCAAGTAACAAAAATAATTGTATAAATTAATAAACATTTTTTTAGATATATTAACAAATGTGGCCCAAATACAAAGTTTTGCATTTAACCACACTAATAATCAAACTACTTTTACAAGTAGATTACAAACATTTTTTTTAAATTATATTTTAATATAATTAGACCTGGAAGACATTAACAATGCAGGAATTTTATTAGACTTACATAATTCCAACAATGAAAATTTAAGTAAATAAATTATATTATTACATTTACATAATCTGTTATTACATTTACATAATCTGATTATAAATAATTTATATTTTGACACTGTAATTTTTAGATATACAATATATTCCAACTTCAAAAGGGAATTTGTGCTTGTATCATGATGGATAATATATAACAAAAGAAAAGAATATTCAAAATCTAATTACTCAATATAATTTAAAAATTATAAATAAATATTTATTTGTTTAAAACTTATGTATAATTATAATATAGATGTATAATAAAATATAATATTCTGACCAAATTATCAATTAATTTTATTTATAAGTTATAATTATCTAATAAATAATAAATTGTAATCATATTTATCAGTTGCTTCTATTTCCATTATTTAAAGGAGTTTAAAATCAGTAGCTCTTCTTTCTTCATTATCTAATAAATAATAAATTTTAATCATATTTATCAGTTGCTTCTATTTCCATTATTTAAAGGAGTTCAAAATCAGTAGCTCTTCTTTCTTCATTATCTAATAAATAATAAATTTTAATCATATAGATCAGTTGCTTCTATTTCCATTATTTAAGGAGTTCAAAATCAGTAGCTCTTCTTTCTTTATTATCTAATAAATAATTGATGTTTATTAATAGGTATACATTATTACACTAATCTGATATAAAGAATTAGAAAAATATTTCCATTATTTAAGGAGTTCAAAATCAGTAGCTTTTCTTTCTTCATTATTTAATAAATAATAAATTTTAATCATTTTTATCAGTCTATTAATAGGTATACATTGTAATCATATTTATAGTTGCTTCTATTTCCATCAATTAAAGGCATTCAAAATCAGTAGCTCTTCATTATCTAATAAATAATACATTGATATATGTTTATTAATAGGTATACGTTGTAATCATATTTATAGTTGCTTCTATTTCCATCAATTAAAGGCATTCAAAATCAGTAGCTCTTCATTATCTAATAAATAATACATTGATATATGTTTGTTAATAGGTATACATTACTACATTAATCTGATATAAAGAATTAGAAAAATTACGTGCATATAAATTCATATGAATTAAAAAATCGACATTTTTACCTGAAATGGACAAAGGTACCATTTTACGATCAAAATAATACGATCAAAGGAGGCCCTCCCAAAATAATTGCGACTTTAGTGAATGTATGGAAATATTCTAAATACCAACCTAATTTGCTAAATACCGACCAAAATTTATTAAAATGTAATAAAACTCTTATTATTTAATATATTAATACGGAATCACGTGGTCGAGTCCGGCCTCCTATATATTATCCCCCCAAGGATGGAACCACCAAGTTAGAATAAGAAAAAAAACATGACTATTCCAGGGATTCGAACCCGGGACCATGGGATAAGTAAGCCAAGCTCTTGCCTACTAGGCAGGGGCGGACTGGCCATAAGACCCGGTGGGCATTTTGCCCACGAGGCCGAGAGAAAATGTGAATTTTTGAGGCCGATCAGAGGAAAATATCAAAATAGACCCCGATTAGAAAAAAATTATTATTATGTTCACATTATTTTCTCATATCATATTTATTTTTAATGATATCTCTATGATTTGAATATCACATCATTCCTTGAGAATTGTCATGTCGTTTACTATATTTTAATGCATATATCAATAACGTTGCATGACGCTACACATCATTACCACGTTCTTTTCTTTCTTTTTTTTCAAATGAAGTGAAAACGCTGTTTGAGTAGAGTGAAAGCTAAGTTTTGATTAATTTATTATATTTATTTTTATACATTGATTTATTGTAGAAATAATACATTTCTTGTTCTTAATTCATTGATATCAAATAAAATCAGGTCGGTGAATCATATAAAAGGATGGATGCTTGGGTGAAACAGAATAATTTATCTGGCCAAAATAAATTGAGAAGGCTGTGCAAAAAATAGGTGAGATAAGGTGGTAGTCACGTGAAAAAGCACTTAGATGGATATATGGTAAAGAGAGCTTGCTCCCAATAACGATAAAGGCACTTTAATTTATAATACATAAATTTGAGACAAAAACTTGAAAGACTCTAAGTACATCTATAATATATTTGAAAATTTTTAAAATAGTGGGGCCACTGTTATATCTTCAAACTAAAAAATTAGGTACTTTGTCAGCATGGAAAATGAAAGAAGATGCTAAATCTTCTGTATCATCGATTATTACATCAATTCAAAATAAAGCAATAAAATGAATGCTAATTTAAATGAAACATTTTCATATTTATAGCTCCCGGGGAGTATCTGACTACAAAATGCTCTGTAAAAAGATCTAATAGGACGAGCGAAGAGAATATATAGTGACAAATGCCAAGATGAACGTCCTCAAGAATCGATTGACCTTTATAGGTTCAAAATATTTCTTCCTATAACTGATAAAATTATAAACAGCTTGTCGAACTGCTTTCTGCGAATTGAGAGCTTATCTTGAATGTGCGATATTTGCATCCAAGACATTTTGAAGAAATAAATAATAAAGGTATTTCTGAAAAGGCCTTGGAAAATCTGGCACAATTGGCATATATATTGAGTGTTAAATTTTGTAACGAATTATGTTCATTTTCCAGTTTATTCAAAGATTTGGTAGCAGAATTAAATGAAACGGAGGGATTATATAGCATGTACAAGTGAGGAGTCAAATGAAGAAGATGAAATATTACAATATGATAATAAATCAGAGTGTGATATAAATGTAACAAGTGTTTAATATGCGTGTATGAAATTCTTAAAAGATACAATATGCATACAAATGGCACTAATTTATTTTTGGCATATGAATACATTTTAATTTTATCATTTACGAAGGTTAATTGCGAGAAAGCATTTAGTAAATTAAAAATTATAAAAATAAGTTGAGATCTAATATTGACCAAGAAAAATTATAAGCGTTTTTAATAATATCAGTTGAACGAGAACTATTAGCGTAGATTGAACTAGAAGATATTCCTGTATATTTGCGCAAAGGATCAAAGTTAATGAATTTATTAACGTAAAAATAATATACTTTCTTAATTCTTTTATTAGAATCTTATTAATATTATTTTGGTGCCTGATTTTATAAAAGTGCAGCAATTTTATTCTCTGTAATATTGTATAACTGCAATAATTTTATATTTATAAGTAATTGATTTAATATATTGAGTATGCTTTTTTTTATATTTAACATGTGATGTATGATTTGATTTTATAGTGCAATATCGTTGTAAATCTAATATAAAATATATTTTTTCAATGAATATTATTTGAATATGATTTTAGATGTGCATTTTTTTAAAATAAAATATATGATTATAGTATAACCAGAGATCCAAACCGAACATGAACCGAACTCTGACACCGCTAAAACCCGGTATTTTTTATCGAACCTAAACCTCTAAAAAAGTTTCTAGCCGAACCTGAACCGAACCGCTAAAATGCTTCTGAACCGGTTCGAGTCTCATAATTTTATGCTTATAAAATAATGTGTAAGTTATTACTAGTAGTATATTGTTAAATTTTAATTATATTCAAATTGTTTTAAAAATTATTATCAATCACATTTGATTGATAAATGTCAGTCATAATTTTTATAAACTTTAGTATATTGCCATTTTACAACATTTTTTAAATATTTTAAGCTTATAAATTATAATGCCTAAAAGTTAAATCTAATATATAAATTATTTACATATAGTATTATAAATGACACATCAAATCTGATATCATACTGGCAATGCCAGCTACCCAAGTTAGTGTGGAAAGATATTTTTTAAAATATTATCTCATTATAGATGTAATTTGAGTGAGACGAATTTTGAGAATATATTAATTGTGCGGCTTAATAAAAATTTTTTAAGTAATTGTTTATATTAAAATTAATCATTGATATATTTATTTGTTATATTTATAAATTAAATATTATTTTATAATGTGCAATTAATAAAAATGAAGGTTTTTATTTTAATTATGAAATAAAAAATTTTTTTTCCTTATACATAATCCTAATGTAGGTTTGAATACAAAAGTGTTCAAACCGGTTTTTAGAGGTTCGACCGAACCGATATTTTTATTTTTTGCTAACCGAACCTGAACCTTGAACCGTTATTTTTATCCGAACCTGAACCCGATCCGATAATCGTTTCGGTTTGGATCCCTGTATAATACTATCCATTTTTTTATTAAAAATGTAAAACGTTTTAACTTTGTTGCAGTTTTACTTTACAAAAAAATGCATTATGCAAATCGTAAACAAAAAGAATGTTTTATTAAAATATCCCCGTCTATGTAAATGAGAAAAAAACGCGTGAGATTTGTAGATTTTTTCATACTTTAACAGTTTTAACAAGTGGGATGTAGAACTTTTTATTCTTCGCTAGTGAGACTATGTAAATGTTGATTAAAGAAAAAGGATATATAATGGAGAAATTATGATGCGAAAAGGGGGATTATTATTTTAACTAAAATTTACTTTTAATTTTTTAATTTTATTTTATTTTTTTATGATGTTTACTATTATAATTTTGAATAAAGAATTAAAGTTGATTTTATGATTTCGTGATTCCTAATTATTATTAATTTCCTTTTTATATATATATTTGTTTTCTATTTTTATATTTAGGTTTTGATGCACAATGACAATCTTGTCGTTGTGACAGTGGTGCCGAAGAGCGGAGGAGACCGGCCCTTAATAACCTTCAGTCTGTGACCGGCAACAAGGAGATGTGTCAAACTGTATTCTAATACAAAAAAAAAAAAATTCCAGAAGAACGTAAGAAAAATATGTAAATAAAGATGAAAGGGAAAAATTATGTGGTTAAGATTATGTTTATGTAGGAATATAAAATCTAAAATTAAAGACAAAGGTTTTGAAACTAATAAAGACTATGATATTTTAGATTTTAGAATTATTATCAAGGGATCACTAGAAATAACTTTGACAAAGAAATAGAAGCATAAATTGCGAAAGTTAATATTTAACTAATAGGTTGCTGAGATATAATAATTAAAAAATTCGGTGAATAAGATTATAATATAACTTTATTGTTAGGAAATAGTTGATTAAATTCTTATTGAAGATTTACGTTTAACTTTTATTTTAAGGGCTGCGAGAGATAAAACAGCCTCAAGGATTAATGTGAATTAGTATATTAGGTTGTAGATTAACCAAAAAATCTTCATAGAGAGAATCGGCTTTTCGTCATTAGAAAATTTATGCCGCAATCGAGCTCAATTTGAGATCGGATTTTTATTTTGAATCATGAATAAGATTTAAGAAGAATCATACAATATTATTCTAATAATACAAAAGGAAAAACATGCTTTAGAAATATACATATCAGTTTTCAACAACGGTTGTGCGAAAAATTATAATGATTAGATTTCATAAGTTCTTCAAAGACGTGGGGTGAAAACCATAGTGATTAGAGTTAAGAGGTTGTTCATAAACGTAAGTATGAAAACTTATATGATTAGATGTCATTGATTTCTCAACAACGTATGTATGAAAAGAGATTTATATATTTCAGCAGTTTTTTTTTTAAAAAAAAAACTTGAGTAAAAGAAAGATTTTGATATATAGTAGAATAGTATTTTTAGATATAAATTTAGGATAGACATGGCTGAAAAGAAGATAGGATCAATAGCTAAAGGATGAGTACAAGTATATTTTTCAATGGAAATATGGGTCTAGGCTTCATTAAGGGGAAAGGGGTGATAGAATTTGATATATTTATATAATTTATTATAGATATTTTTGCTACGTATTATAAATTTAAGATTTAGTATAATTTACACCATTTATTAAAGGCAGAATTAGTTTAGAGGAGATAAATGTAGACATTAGGATAAAGTTGGTATATGTATATATTTTATTAGTATATGATTAGATAGTTTATGTTGTAGAATAAATATAAAAAGTGATAAAATATGTCAGAAGTTATTTAAATAGATTATTTTAGGTAGAAGTAGATTAGATGTGATTACCTGAAACCTTAAGATAAAGTCGATATCTCAGCAAAGGCAGACTGTCGTAGAAGACCCGGAAGTCTAAAAGATAGATACGATTACAAGAATTAGAGGCAGCAACCAATCAATTACAAGAAAAAGTAGAAAACAAGCGAATTGATAAGATGGTCAAGACGTTATGCTGCAATCGTTAATCGCGGACCAATAATAGCCAATTATTACCGAGACTTTAGTCTAAGATACGAAAATCAACAATCATAGGAACAAGAATTCGTGAAAACCATCGTTTATCGCAGACCAATCGTTTATCGAGATAAAAGGCTAATCGTGGATTACAAGAGAATGATAGAAAACAAGTTACGATGAAACTGGATGGCATCGATAATCGTGCATCAAGCGTGGATCGGGGAAAACAAGCCTTTATCAAGTTCGTCAGTGGCCTACAGAGATAAAAAGCTGATCGTTTCCCAGGGTGACAAGCGACAGATAGAATTCAAAAATTTCAAGCGACAAAGCCTTCGTTAGAACTTAGAAGACAGCAAAAATTAAGAAGAATAAGTCGAGATCGAAAGAAGATGGATTATTCGCAGATTGGTGGGTCTAACTTAAGTGGAAGGGTGTTGCAGTTTTACTTTACAAAAAAATGCATTATGCAAATCGTAAACAAAAAGAATGTTTTATTAAAATATCCCCGTCTATGTAAATGAGAAAAAAACGCGTGAGATTTGTAGATTTTTTCATACTTTAACAGTTTTAACAAGTGGGATGTAGAACTTTTTATTCTTCGCTAGTGAGACTATGTAAATGTTGATTAAAGAAAAAGGATATATAATGGAGAAATTATGATGCGAAAAGGGGGATTATTATTTTAACTAAAATTTACTTTTAATTTTTTAATTTTATTTTATTTTTTTATGATTTTTACTATTATAATTTTGAATAAAGAATTAAAGTTGATTTTATGATTTCGTGATTCCTAATTATTATTAATTTCCTTTTTATATATATATTTGTTTTCTATTTTTATATTTAGGTTTTGATGCACAATGACAAATTGTCGTTGTGACAAACTTATTATCAAAAAGTAAGAAGTAATAAAAATCATGTAAATCAAAAAAGCTATTTAAGGGAACCCGGTCGAAGACCAGGCAAAAGCGGGCCGAAGGCCCGCAAAATGGAAGTATGGAGGCGAAGCCCCCATATAAATGAGGCCGCTATAAAAAATGCCGTCCGCCACCCCTGCTACTAGGCCATAGAGGCTTTCCAAAAATCACGATTTTTCAAATATATATTATAAATATAAATTTTTTATAACCAATGGGTATAAAGTCGCAATTATCACAACCAATCATAAAAAAAAAGTCGCAATTATTCTCAGTCGCAATTTTTTATATGAAAGGTTTTTATATGAAAGTAAGGGAAACGGGAAAAAAATATGGGTTTTATCCAAATCCATAAAATGAATAAACTAAAGTAATAATAAGTAAAATAAAAAATACATCTGCCAAATCTGACAGCACAGCATTGACAGCTCAATCTGACCATTATATAAATGAGTAGTTGTACCTATGAAATTTGTATGGCATCCAAATATTTATTTCAAATGGTGTGTTCATATTGATTAACCTTTTACTTTGTATTACAAAAAAAACTCGAGATAGTGTTTTATATAAATTTTTAGAAAAATAAATAATATACATGTGAATTCTCTTTAACTATAAAAATACTTCTCAATTTTGGAATAGGAATAGGCTGTATTTGAAGTAGCGTTAACATGAATTGGAGGAAGTTGTAGTAATTTGCTTCTAAAAAATTTTTAGGGGGTGGGGGGTTATGATTTGGGTTTAAGTAGGCGGATATAGATTTTAGATGGGAATTCGCCTTGAGCAAATATTTTTTCCTATAGACACTCGCCTTGGTTAGAAATTTATAAATAATTATTCTATCATTTATATTCTAAATATCCGCCGGATAAGGGTCAATTGATGGGGTGTAGTGTACCGTTGGTAATTGACTGTTAATTTTCGATTTCTGTCAATTTACCAGGGACAGTTATTTCCAATGACATATATAATACTTAGACTGACGATTCATTCATTAAAATGCATTTTTAAGCGTCGTAAAAGACAAATCAGCTGGACCCGCCATTTTGGTAACACATATAGTAATTATTCTCATGTTAAAAACTACTATTAAATTGATAACTTACTTCCTTATTATCTCAATGATCTGGTAATTCTTTAATCATCAGATATAGGAATAAATTAGGCTCTCATTTAAAATTTTGCTAATGATTAGTATAACCAAGATGGCGTCTCCAGCTGATTCGCATTGATGTACACTTTTAATGAATGAATCGTCAGTCTAGGTATTATATATGTGATTGGTTATTTCACAACAGCCGCCATTGTAAAATAACTGCTATCATAAATTTCTGGCTTTAAAAACATTGGCGGCCATTTTTAATGAAAATAAATGGATTAAAATGACTGCAATTTTTACTACTAAAAATTAACTCTTTAGCCCTAAATGTTTACCTTTTAAAACTATTTTAAATGTTTATAAAAGAATAAGTATATTTTCTGGATCTATAATACTTTACTGCCCTAATATAATCTATTCGTAATAAGAGCTCTAGGGATTAGCGCAGAATTAGGATCATCAAGTATCTTTTTTAAATCAAACAAAGGTAAAATTCTAATAATATGATTTTAAAGCACAAATAAAGCGACGTAAAAAAATATATGATATTTTTTATATATTTAACAAAAAGAAAGTTAAATATATAAATTTTTTATTATATTAACTTATAACCGTGAACAATATCATAAAGATAAATATATATAATATTATAAATAATCGTTAACAAAATAAACAATCTGGACATAAATACTACTCTTAGACTTTGCAGCTCCTTTGACACACTTGCTCCAGTAGATGCGGTGTCATACCAAACACTACTAGATAAGCATCCTCATACACCGGAGGCCATAATGATTTGTGAAACCAAAAACCCTTCTCCAATTTTCACTTAGGAAGAAGCATTTAAATCAGTGAGATCTTTTCAGAAGGACGCGGCCCCTGGATTTGAAGGTATCAAACCTTTATTTCTCAGGATTTAACTACTCCTATCCTCAACAGTCAAACCTCTTTATTAGATAAAATAACTCAATTTTGCAACAAGGTCATCAATGGTGACTTCTCAGATTTCGTAAGGGCCCTCCTTTTTGGAGCCAAACCTGTCGCCCTGAGAAAAAAATGGTGATATCAGGCCTATTGTCGTTGGTGCTGTATATAGGAGATTATGTTCCAAGCTTATAGCTAGCAGGATTTCTGTCCAAGCTTCTTACATACTTCTTCCTCTTCAATTAGGTGTTGAGCTCAGGTTGTGAAGCGGCTGCACATATAACTCGTATTTATGTTCAGAATGCTACAATCGCTCAACACCTTGTTAAAATCACTTAAGGAATGCCTACAATAGCATTCACAGAGAAGTAATCATTTCACAATTCATAAAACATTTCCCAGCTTTTACAATCTATATCTTTTCATCCTATAAAAAAACCACCCCATTTGGTATTTGGCCATTATATTTTAACCTCATCTGAAGGTATTCAACAGGGTGATCCCCTTTTGTCTGAATATTCATGATATGATCACTAAAATAAAAAATGACAGCTCGCTACCCCTACATTTATTGTATATTGATGATGGGGTTATCTCCGGCAATTTTGCTGAGGTGAAAAGGTTGTTAATATTATTAAGGCTTCCACTGACAGTCGAGAACTTGTAATCAACCAAACCAGTGAAATCAATTCAATTTCATTATACGTTTTTGGCTTTTAGCATGTCCCCTTGAAAAATTTATCGCATTTGGGCTCTCCCATTGGTGAGGAGTCAGCAAATTCTTTTTTTTTAGCGATATGGACGATATATTTGAAAATCTAAAACGCATTCTTCCCTGTCTCTCAGCTCAAAGGCCTTTTTTTTAATTAGGAATTTCTTCAACATCCCCAAAATTCTTTACGCCCTACGATCAAGCACATTATTTTTAGAGAGGGTGCATCTAATAAGATTCGAAATCAGAATAAGAGTAATTCTTAGTTGCTTAAATATAAAGTTTTCAGACATTGCTTGGCATCAAGCCACACTTCCAAACATGGCAGACTTGGTATAAGATCCCCACTGTCGATCTCAATATGTGAGTTCATTGCTACCATCAGGCACATAGATTAATTGAGCAACATCCAGTCCACGATCCCTATTTGAATACAGCTAGGATGGGGTGGGGAAAATCCGTCACAACCACAACAATATTTCAGATCTCTGTAAAACAGAAGGATTGGGATCTACCACTTGTGAAAAACCCTGTTGATTACCTTATTTCGAGTCTTTCACCTATGGCTAGGTCCACATTCATTGAACTTATCAAGGATCGGGGATATTAATTTTTAGATGTTATTCCATCTAGCAATCTTTTGAATTGGACAATCCTATGTAACAGGCTCAACATTCCTTTTTCATTACCATATAAAATGTAGCAAATGTCATACTGATGATGACAATATGGCGCTTCATCCTTTACATTGTAATCGTAATCCCGGTCAGCAAATCGGGCACAATCAAATTATATCTCTTACATAGGTCAGCTGGTTTTTCTACCACATTGATGCTTTCTGGTCTCTTTCCCGATGGAGTTACACGAATTCCATGGTCACAAGGAAAGTTTCTAATATGGAATTTTTCTTGTTTGGACACGAACTACCCTTCTAATTTTAACAAGGACGCTCTGAGCAGAGCTCAAAATAAGATCACCAAATACAGCGCTGATTCTTCTAATTACATATTCATACCAATCATCTGTTCTTCTTTAACAACATATGGTGATTTGGCTAAAAGGTTTTTTCAAGACGTTGGCCACCTAATCAGGAAAAATTCTGGAGAACCTCGCGAAGGCTTTTACTTAAGGTAGAGGATCGCAATAGCTATTCTTATATCAATTCGATCTCTCCTGATGATTAGAGGAATAGGATTTTGAATAATTCTGCTGGTTTCGGTATTTTACATTATTTTATTATTTAAGCTCAATATTGTCTTTTTGTCATTACAATTTTTTTTTTATTGTTTACTAACTATTTACTTCATTATTATAATTAAATTATTACCAGTTAAAAACAAATTATTCCCGTAGGCGGACGGGCGAAAAACCTGCCCAATGTAGACCTCTTGTAGAGATTAGGTCAGAATTAGGATTTTCAGAAGTATCTTCATTAAAACGATTTTTGTGTAAAATAATATCATTTATATATTACGTTTTTTTAAATATTTAACAAAAAGAAAGTTAAATATATAAATATTATATTAACTTACATCTGCAATCATGTCACATAGATAAATATATATAATATTATAAATAAAGGACAATTAATATATAAAGTAATATAATATTAATACAGTAGCATTTCATTTTTAAATCTGGGCTTTTCAGCTTTAATATGAACAACTAAATAGACACTGTTGTAGCTGTTGGAAATTGAAATAAGATAATATAAATAAAATAATAGATTATAAAAATGTCAATCATTTTTTTAGTTTTAATAAAAAAATATATTGTATATAAAAATATTTTTACTTTTTTATTTTTGGATTATAAATAAAAAATAAAGTGGATTTAAAGATATTGTGTTTTTGTTTTTTTTCTAAAAGTTATTTTAAAGATATTGTATTTTTGTTTTTTTTCTAAAAGTTATTTTAAAAATATTGTGATTTTGTTTTTTTTCTTTCCTATTTTAAAAGTAGCGTAGCCGGGATTTTCTTATTCTGGGTATTAGAAGTTATTATAAATAAAATTTATTCTGTGACAAGTTCATATGAAAAATTCTTGGACAGGGTTCAATTTCCGATGAATCAATTGTGGAATCGGATAGTTCTAAAAATAACATTAAAAATTAATGAAAATCAAGGTTGATTTAGAATTTAAATTAAATAAAATGTGAAGATATATCTATTTTAATAGAGAAATAAGGTATAATTTTTGAAGACACTCTGGGATGTCTAATGATTATCAAGTAGGTGTGAAATTAAAAGAGGGATTTTCACACCTTTTTTTAGCGTGTCGACGAGTTCCTTTGGAGTGGAAAAGGAAATTGAAGAAGAATTAGACCGTTGGGTGAAAGATAGTATCATTATTCCGGTTGAATATAGTGAATGGGCCATACCATTGGTTCCTGTTAAAAAATCAAATGGAAAATTGAGGCTATGTGCTGATTTTCATGTAACTTTAAACCGGTGGGTTATTGAAATTAAATATCCATTGCCCAGAATTGAAGTGATTTTGGCCAATTTAAAAGGTGCTCAATATTTTTTCAAAGATTTTTCTTCTGCGTATTTACAATTACCTTTGAAAGAAGAAATTTGTAAATTGTTAACAATAACGACTCCTAATAATTATTTGCCTTTTGTAGGTTACCGTTTGGATTAAGTGTGTCAGCACCCATTTTTCAACGTACCATGGCATCTGTTTTCCTTGGAAGGTGTATTTTATTATATGAATGATGTGTTAATAACTGGGGTGACACCAGTGCAACATATTCAACGTCTTGTTTTCAAGAGAATTCGTGATAAAGGTTTGAGAGCCAGTAAAGGAAAAAGTGTTCTTGGTGTAACCGAAATAGTGTATTTGGGTCATCAAATTAATGGGGTGGAAGTGAAACCTCTTGATAAAAATTTAAAAAATATATCAAATATGAATCAGTCAAGTAGTAAGGCTGAAGTGCAGTCCGTTTTGGGCATGGTAAATTATTATCACCGTTTTGTGGAGAATTATGCAAATGTGGCATCTCCATTATATGATTTATTATAGAAAGGGGTTCATTTTGAGTGGAAAATTGAACAACAAAATGCTTTTAAAATTTTGAAGAAAAAAATTGCTGAAGAACCGATTTTAGTATGTTCTAATAATTATTTAGAAATAATTTTAGCCATAGATGCATCTAATAAAGGTGTCGGAGGCGCATTATCACATTTAATTAATGGTTTATGGTTTAGAGAGACTAATTTTTTTTTTCAAGAATTCTTCATGAAGTTGAAACTCGGTATTTTGTTTTTGAAGAGAAAGCCTTCGCGGTTTTTTTTGGATTAACCAAGTCTCGTGAATATTTAATTGGTAAAAAATTTGTGATTTATACTGATCATAAACCTTTGATTTTAAAAAACATAACAAAGAATTAATGATGTCCCCAAGATTACAATGTTGGTTTTTACTTGGAAGTTTCAATGTGGAAATTAAATATCGAAGAGGGAAAGAGAATCATTTGCCAGATATTTTGTCTAGATTAGGATCGGGCTGTGCAGATCCTGAAGTAATTAACAATATAATTATAGATAGAGAGGATGAATTAGTTTGTACTCTATCATGTATATTAAAGAGAGGTCCTACAACTTGAAAAGATCTTAAATTAAATACCTTGAGAAAGGATTTATTTAAAATTATGTTTAACGGGTGAAAAACATTGGAAAAGCAGACATGATTCATATAAAAAAATACAAAAAGAATTGTCAATTGTGGACGATTGTATAATGCGTAAAATCATGCTGTAATACCATGTAAATTGTGCGATAAGATTTTATGTTTATTACATGCCGGTCACCAAGCCAGAGATAAAATAAAATCATGGGCGCGTGAATATGTTTGGTGGCCTGTATGAATATAGAAATTGAAAGAATTACAAATAAATGTGTTCCATGTAATACCCGTGCCTCCATGCCCCGTAAGGAAATGGGAGGTGTGGCCGAGGTCAAGTCAACCGTGGGAAAAAGTCCACATTGAGTTTTTTGAGTTGGATAAAAAAATTTATTTTTTAATTGTGAATTTATATTCTAAGTGGATTGAATATGAAGAAGTTCATAGGTTAACAACCAAGGTTGTTATTAAATTATTATAAAATTTGTGGGCCACATTTGGGATTCCAAAAACAATTGTGTCTAATGGTGGTCCGTCTTTTATAATTAAAAATTTTAGAAATATTTGTACTTCATTACAAATAAAACCTGTGTTGGCTCTACCAATCATCCTAACTCTAATGGCCAGTCTGAAAGAATGGTAGCCATAGTGAAAAATTGAATTAAAAAGGCCAAACAAGAAAAAAATGAGATTTGGATGGCACAGTTATATTATAATAATTCCAAAAATAGGGAAGGTGTTACCTATGTTGAATTGTTTCTGGGTCGAAGAACCAGAGTGAGATTTATTAAAACTAAAAGACAGTGCTATTATATTGCCATGTGAGGGAGTAAATATAAAAAATCCTGTGGGACAAATTATATGAGCTCGTGTTTTCAACAATAAGAATAAAAAATGGGAAAAGGATAATATAATAGAAAATGGGTTTTAAATTAAATCGTATAAAATTCAGAACTATGGTAATCCGCCACAATGATCATATAAAAAAGGGGAATAGTAAGTAATGTGAAATTATTATTAGATGTATATAAAAAATGGTATCTTAATTAACGCAAATATTTCTGACTTAATTGACTTAGATATTGTTTTAATTCTACCTTAGGAATTATTTTAATTTCTAACCATATCTTACTTAATGATTAAGTAATGTCTCAGTAATTTTCTCAATTGGACATGTGTAATTGTGAAAAATAGTGAAATTATTATTGTAAATTTATTAGTGTAAAATTTAATTTGCTATGTTTCAATTTCTCAGTGATTTTCACAATTGGAGAAGATTTAACGTTAAATTTTTATTGTAAATTTATCGGTTTAAAATTTAATTTGTTATTATGTGTCGAGTGAAATAATAAGTTAATAATAGAAAGAAAGAAACATATATGAGATATAACACAAATTGAATGGATAATTTGTTAGGTGGATTCATTTTATTTTTCGATATAAATACTAGGTGATGGTATGATGATATATACACATTGGTGTATGCAGCGTCAGGGAAACAAATCCCTGCCCCCCCCCCCAAAGCCAAATTTTTCAAAAATATTATTGTTAATATTAATTTATATTTGTTAATATTTTTTCCGATCTCATATATATATATATTTAATTACATATTTATCACATTCATCTACTAAGTTATTTTATCAATTAATTTCGATTTAAAGTTTTCCTTGGCGTAATTTACCTATTATTTTCAAATTTTAGTGGCGTAATATTTATTTTAATTTCTAGTCAAATAATAATTATCTCTGAAACTCCTTGTCCAACAGGGAGAAAGAAATTGCAAGCTTGTCCAACGAGATCGAGTCTCCGCCATCAAGCAGTAACAGCTTTTATGAAGTTAGAAGAGCCGATTATTACTGCTATTACTAAATATCTCAATGGCTTAAAAGAAATATTTCCTCAGAAGCAAGAAAATTATTTGATTCAATACTTATTCCATATTTTATTTCTCATTAGAATGTATTATTTAAATATACAACTATTTTATGTAATACTTTTCAAAAACATAATATTGACTTGATTAAGAAGATGTGGATAGCATTTTATTGGAACTCAAGGAAATTAGAGCTAATGTTGATGAAGAATTCCATATTTTATATGTTATTGTTGAGTCAAAAGCAGAGCTATACGTGTTTAATATTTGTCCCCCTCGACTTGCAGCAAGCAAGCTCATCGTCAAAACATTAATATAGGTTCAGTAGAAGAGTATTATAAAACAAATGTCCCCTCTCCCAACCTTTTTCATATGGTGATAGAAAAAAAATACAAATATTTGTTAGATTTTTATCATGAAGATTTTAAAATATCTTATGATGCCTTATTAGCTAAATAACTATGATTAAAAGATTAACTATGTTGATACAGTCTCAAAAAATGCTATGGATGCTTTGCATTATTTTAAACACATTTTAGATTATACTCCCAATGTATTAAAATGGTTATATATATTAGCAGCTCTTTAGTAAACTAATGAGAGAACATTCTTTTTTTTAAGAATAACAAAGCCTTGCAGGGGTACCATTTGCAGGTCACGGCCCAGATTTTTTTTAAAATTTTTTCCGGCCCGAATTTTTTTAAAATAAATTATATTTATTTTTGATTTTTATAGCTTAATGGCGATTTCAAATATTTGGTTTTAAAATATATAGCTCGGTCCGGATATTTTTTCTAAAAAAATTTTCAGGCCCAGCCAGGGTGTTTTTTTTAAAAAAAATTACGGGCCCGGCCCGAGTATATTTAAAAAAATTAAAATACGTCTCGGGGGGCGGGCCTGCAAGTTTGTGAAAAACATACCTATGAAATACAACATCTGAAAGTAGATTGAATGATTTGGATCTTTTGAATATTCATAGGCATTTAACGTCAAGCAAGGATAGATAACTGAAAAATTAGCTCAAAACATACAAAATACAATTATTCCTAAGAAACTTTTTGTGTATTAATTTATATTTCCAACATTTAAATTTTTTATACTTTATATATTTTAAAAGCTCATAAATTCAAATTTCAATTTTGGGTCATTTAAGTGATTCATATCGTGGGTCATATTCACTTTATATTTTATAATTCACATTTATTTTATAGTTTTTCAATGCCGGTTTATATATATAATTTTTTTAATTCACATTAGTTTAAAATTATGTATTAGAAAAGTTATTAGTCCTAATAAATTTATGCTTAGTATTTTTAATTAACTATAATATTTCTTAAAAGAATTTATTACCCTTCCCCCCCCCCCAGACCAAATTCCTGCTTACGCGCCTGTGTATACACATGTGAAAAATATTTATTAATTTATGCAATTATAATCTGTTTATTTTTATATGTATATTTATAAAGCGATACTTGAACGGGTTCCCTGTCAATTCGGCGCACAATTCGACGCGGCGACAATTCGGCGCAGCGAAAATTCGGCGTGTATCTATTACAGTTGGAATTTATTATAAATTACTTATTAAAAAATATAAGGATAATTAAATAGAAGTCATTTTGAATGTTGGTATTATTAATTATTTCTTCATATTTATTTTTACAAAATCAATTTTATTTACTAAATGTGTAATATCAAAAAAAATTAACTAATATTTATACCTATTTCTTTAATGGACCAATTTACCACATTATAAGGTAAGTTGATTATTAGCCAATATTATGTAAGCCTGGAGATTTTGCGCATAGAAGGAAGAAAGAAAAACAAAGATTTGACCTCTATCTCTATCTCTAATCTTATATATTATTTTGGCCACAATCTTAATCAACCGTTTTTAAAAATAGACCCAAAATACCCCCCTGATAAATACTATAATGTTAAATCTTAAATCCCCTTTTCACGCCAAATTTTAGACAATAAAAAAATTATAAAATTATAAAAGTTTAAAAAAATAATATACCCCCCCCCCCCCCTGATAAGTAATATGCCCAAAATCTCGGCTTACATACATTGGCTACTAATCAACATACCTTATGTAGTAAATTAGTCAACCAAAGAAATAGGTATAAATATTGGTTGTTAATTTTTTTTGATATTACACATTTAATTTTTGATTTATATAATAGAAAAAATTAGCCTAAGCATAATGTTTTTTTAAAAAAGGATAAATAGAATTTAAGGATTTTTAATAAATCTAAAAAATGAGTCGGTCTTAATTTAATTTTTTTTGGATCATGGCTGGGTAAATTTAAAAAAAAGGTCGATTTAAATTCTAGCCAATAATATGTAAGATTCGAGATAGAGGTCCAAACCTTTCTTTTTCTTTCTTTCTTCTATGCCCAAAATCTCGGCTTACATAACATTGGCTACTAATCAACATATCTTATGGCAAACAAAGAAATAGTTATAAATATTGGTTGTTAATTTTTTTTAGATTTTTGTAAAAATAAATATGAAGAAATAATTAATAGGACCAACATTCAAAATGATTTCTATTTAATCATCCTTATTTTTTATACTAAGTAATATATAATAAATTGCAACTGCAATAGATACGCGCTGAATTGGCGCCGCATCGAATTGAAGCTGCGCTGAATTGATGCCGCGCTGAATTGACGCCGCGCCTAATTTTATGCGCCGAATCGTCGTGATACCACGTGAACGAAAGTTTTTTTTATTTAAGGGTCATTCCATGACAAATCAACCACGATTCGGCCGACCCCCTTCGATTTTTTTAAAATTTGGTAAGCAAAAAGGTCAATGTAACTAAGAAATAGCCAAAATTTTAGCCTCGTAACATTTATATTTTTGGAGATATTAGGGTTCAAAGTGGCAAAAATGTCGTATTTTTACCATTATCTGCCTTCATTCAATTAAGCATATCTTAAAAACTATCTAATTGTAAATAACAAATTTAATATCAAAATTACTTACAAAGATTCTACTTTTAGATAAAAAAAAAAAATTTTTTTTTCAATTTCCGGCCATTTTATTAAATATATAAGGACTAAAAACAATTTTTTAGAAATTATACGACCTTCAATTTTTTTAAAAAATTTAGTAGACAACACTGAACTCTTCCTTTATATTTATAAAAAAAATTGGTCTGGGACGAGGCCATCTTCATTCTCAAAATCGATAAAAATGTTTAGAAAAGTGTATAAATATTTTCCCGAAAGGGGGCGTCTTTGCATAAATTTATATTTAAATCAGTTTTTAATGGTTTTTTTTGGACTATTTGATATAATTTAAAGGATTATTCATCTTGTAAATATAAATTATAATATTTTCTTCACTTATGGGGCTTTCATTCAAGTATAGAAATTATCTATCGATAAAAGAAACTCAATTTATTACATTATTATTTATAATTATTATATATTTGCCCATATAACATATATTTAACGAATATTAATAAAATATGATCCACCAAATATCGATCAATTAAAATAATGTGATCGTCGCAAAAAAAATAAATTTTTCAAAGTCAAGATATATTATATTTTTTTTGTGTCTCCATGTTATGTACATTGTATTTATTGTTTTGTTTTTACCAAAAAAAAATAATATATGAAGAATTATAATTCTTCCATTGACGTGGAAAAGCTAATAAAATATTACAAATATTAATTTATTATTATTATAAAATTATATACAAAATAAAAGTATCATCAATAACCCAAACAATATAAATATTGGATCGGATTTTCTAAAATCGGCATAGCTTTACTTGTAAATAAGAATAAATGAGTGTTTCAATCAATAAAATAAAGAAAAATTTAAAATTGATTAATCATTCAATAACACATGCTCACTATATTAATTCATTTTTTAATTAATTTCTTGGTATTTTAAAAAAACTATAATAAATTCTAATTATTCTTATAATATCAAAGGTAAAAAAATTATTTAATTGAAGCGATAAATTTTATAAAAAACTAAATGAAAATAATTAATAATGTCTTATAAGGATATTTTTGGTTTTAAAACTAAATCAATAATTTTTTCAAAAATTAACCAGTTACTTTCTACATCAAAATAGGGTTTTTGGAACAAAAAATGATTATACCATATTTTTACTAAATTTTATATAGAATTTTACATGAATAAATAGTCCTGAAATACTAGGTTAATTTAAATTATAATTATTTGTTTTAAGTTATGATAAAATATATAATATGTAGAGCGAGCAAAATCAGATTAGTGATATCGGTTATTTGGCCGATATCAATATAATATCTGCAATATCGTATCGGATTAATCCCCTAATCGGTACACCTGTAATTATTAGATATTCGGTGATATTTTTATAAATTAATTTGTTTTATCATATAGAATTTCAATAAAATGAAAAAAATCTTATTCGAAAAACTAGATGCTGTAACCCTTTTAAAATACTAAAACATAATAATGTAACTACAAATCTTAGAAATGTACAATCTTGGATGTCACTTCACTCAGATGATAAGATATGTGATAAATGTCGAAGAAAACTCGGAACAGCTAGTAAGTCAAATGACGCATTTAAAGACCCTGATATTCATCATATCGAAGAGAACCTGGCTTATGAATCAATTAATACATCATTGATAGAAATTGGAGAATCTCCAATAAAAAAGAAAAGGTTGAGAGAAAAAAGATATCCAATTAAAAAAATTACCAAAATAAAAAAGGCTATAGAAACTCATTTAGATATAAATGCGATTGAGCCAGCTACTATCGATAAAGATGATGGTATTCTAAGCAATATTAAAAAAAAAATTTCACTCTTATCTAAAACTGATAAATATAAAATTTTGACGATATTACCAAAGAATTGGACAGTGTCCAAAATAATGAATGAATTTAATACAACAAAATACATGGCAAGACAAGCTAAATTATTGATAGCGGAAAAGGGATTTTTATCAACCCCTAACCCCAAGCCTGGAAATACTATAGACGAATGTACAGTTAAAATTGTACAAGAATTTTATTGTATGGACGAAATAAGCAGAATCATGCCAGGCAAGAAAGATTGCCTTTCAATTTTGACCGAAGACGGAAAAAAGAATACAATACAAAAGAGATTAATTTTAGATAATTTGAAAGAAATTTATATATTTTTTAAAGAAATGAGGCCTGATGTTAAAATCGGTTTTTCGAAATTTGCAAGCATTCGCCCAAAAAATTGTATACTCGTAGGAGGTAGTGGTACAAATAATGTTTGTGTTTGCAGCTACCACCAAAATTTTAAATTAATGATCATTGGATCAAATTTAACCAAAGATGATATGTTGCCCATTAAAACATATAAACATATTTTACCCTTAATAATTTCAAATGTGATAATTGTCCAGGGTCAACAAATTTACGCCACCAAATAGAAATATTGTTTCGTTCTAAGGACATCGAATTTATAACATACAAACAATGGCTATCCGTAGATAGAACCACTCTTGAAACAATAACCAAGCCAGTAGATGAATTTATCAATGCCTTTTTTGAAAAAATGGAATCTTTATTACCCCATTCTTTTATTTCAACGCAACAATCATTGTATCAAAAAAATCTAAAATTGAACTTAGACAAAGGCCAATATTTAATTTTATGTGATTTTTCAGAAAACTATAGCTTTATACTTCAGGATGAAGTACAAAGTTATCATTGGAATAGAGCTCAATCCACTGTTCACCCTTTTGTTATATATTATAAAGATAATTTAGCCAATATTTGTTGCCTAAATTATGGAATGATATCCGAATCTTTGCAACACAATACAATAGCAGTACATTATTTCCAAAAAACATTGGTAAATTTTTTAATTAATAAAATTTGTATGCCAAATAAAAATTTTTATTTTTCCGATGGATCTGCTGCACAGTATAAAAATCGTAAAAATTTTGTTAATATTTGCCATCATGAGATGGATTTCGGGATACAGGCGGAATGGCATTTTTCTGCTACAGCACATGGGAAAAGTGTTTGTGATGGGATTGGTGGCACTGTTAAAAGATTAGCCGCTAGAGCTAGTTTACAAAAACCTTACTCAAAGCAAATAACCACATCATATGAATTGTACGAGTTCGCTAAAGAAAATATTAATGGCATATATTTTGAATATATGACCCAAGAAAATTATGATCACGAAGAAATATTACTCAGGGAAAGGTTTTCAAAAACGAGACCTATACCTGGAACACAGAAAATTCACACGGTGATTCCCACAGGTCTACATCAATTTAAGAGTAAAATGTATTCCAATTCAATAGAAAGTAATATAGAATATTTATCATATAATGATGAAAGTATCATTTTTGGAGAGATATCAGGGTATATAACATGTGTTTATGATTCTAATTGGTGGTTAGCCTTAGTTTTAGGGAAAAATCAAAAGGAGGAAGAAATATATATAAAGTTTTTACACCCATCCGGACCTTCTAATTCCTTTACATTTCCAAGTATAGACGACACTCTCTACTTGCCAAAATGTCATATCTTAACATTAGTTTCACCGTTAACTGCTACTGGCCGTAGTTACACATTGTCGTCACAAGAAAGTAAATGCGCTACCGAAAAATTAGAATCTTTTAAAAGTGAGTTATATATTAGATTTTAAAATTTATATTATATCAATTATTTTTAATATTTAGGGCGCCATATATGAAATGCTAAAGATTCTGATTCATATAATCAAGAAGTATAAATTTGGTTGAATATATTTTATTAATATTAATATATGTTATATTAGCAAAAAAATTTATAAAAAATTATAAATAAAGTAATAAATTGAATTTCTTTTATCGATAGGCAATTTCTATAATTGAATGAAAGCCCCATTTATTGTTATTTTCACTTACAAGATAAATACTTCTTTAAATTATATCAAATAGTCTAAGAAAAACCATTAAAAACTGATTTAAATATAAATTTATGCAAAGACGCCCCCTTTCGGGAAAATATTTATACACTTTTCTAAACATTTTTATCGATTTTGAGAATGAAGATCGATTTTGAGAATGAAGATGGCCTCGTCCCAGACCAATTTTTTTTTATAAATATAAAGGAAGAGTTCAGTGTTGTCTACTAAATTTTTTAAAAAAATTGAAGGTCGTATAATTTCTAAAAAATCGTTTTTAGTCCTTATATATTTAATAAAATGGCCGGAAATTGAAAAAAAATTTTTTTTTTATCTAAAAGTAGAATCTTTGTACGTAATTTTGATATTAAATTTGTTATTTACAATTAGATAGTTTTTAAGATATGCTTAATTGAATGAAGGCAGATAATGGTAAAAATACGTCATTTTTGCCACTTTGAACCCTAATATCTCCAAAAATATAAATGTTACGAGGCTAAAATTTTGGCTATTTCTTAACTACACTAACCTTTCTTTGCTTACTAAATTTTAAAAAAATCGAAGGGGGTCGGCCGAAAATCTCATTTTTTTTGCTCATTTGACATGGAATGACCCTTAAATAACTTGAACGAAGGTTTTTTTATTTTTATTACTTTATTTATTATACATATTTTTGTTTATGCTTTATTAAAAATATTTATGTCAATAATTTTGTTATAATTTATATGAAGTAAATGAGTACATTGCACCTAAGAAAAAAAGAAACAAGTTATATAAACATAAAATTTAGAAATGGTTTATATTTTTTTTAATATTGTTATTATAATTTGACCACTTGAATTTAAAAGGAAAAAAATACACTTATTGTGACTGTACCTTCGATTATAAATTTTAAAATATTTTTGTTTATTTTTTCTTTTCTTTGAATTTATATTATGATTGTACATTCAGGAATGTTTTAAAAAACATGAATATGTAAAACTTCATTTCAGAAAGTATATATTATACATCAGGAAATTTCAAATATACGATTCGATAAATACCATGGACGATAAAACAATCTCAAAAGTTGATAGAATTCAAAGGGACGATTTGATAAATAATAAAAGAAATGGCTAATGTAGAAATACGATAATTGAATGAATATGAGATCGATAAATTTCAGCTTCATGGATAATATGAGACGACTGGGCTTATGAAGGGTGGGCGTGTTGTAGCTGTTGGAAAATTGAAATAAAATAATAGATTATAAAATGTCAATCATTTTTTTTAGTTTTAAAAAAAATATATTGTTTATAAAAATATTTTCTTTATCTTTTTAATGTTTTAATCTTAAATAAAAAATAAAGTTCATTTTAAAGATATTGTATTTTTGTTTCTTATTTCAAAAGACACCATAATTAATTTTTCTAATTAATTGGACAGACTACATAGTTTATAATTTGTATTTGAAACAAAGTGTCCAGTTTATTATTTTTATGATAACTTAAAAAGCCCAGTATAAATCTAAGCAAAATTTGAGATTGGTATAAATAGTAACTGATATAAATTAATTAAATCCATTATATAAAAAATTTTTTTATAAAATATATGCGATAACAAATTCGCATAAAAATAGGCACAATATATAATTATTTGTGTATAAATAAAGTAATTTATATTTATTGCAAAATGAGATCAATAAAGATTTATTTTTTATTTCTAGTGTTTGTAAAATTTAGTGTTAAAACAAGATAAGCCATAATAATATTGTAAAAAATGATGTGTAAAAATATTAAATTACAAGATAAAACTCAGCATGTTCTAAATTAATAATAACTTCATTACAGTACTCAGTGCCCTGGTTATTGATTTATCTAAATTAATAAAATGTATAGATTATATAATATAAGACACAAATATCTTATTTTATGACCTCCATATCTAACCAACAACACTAATAACTTTGCATTAACATATGGGCCTCAATATATTCGCAAAATCATCAACTGCAACAATTAAATATTCAGTGAAAGGGAAGTTGATATATATATGTCTCTTCCTTTTAAAATAGGAACACTATCTAATTTAGGATCATTTTTACAAATCGCTATCTGATTTCTGCCATATCTCATATGTCCTAATGCAATCTATTATAGTATCGTGCTTATTATTTTTAATAATTATATGTGTTAAGAATGACATATTTCCAATTCTGAAATAATTGTAAAATATCACCATGATAATATATCCATATTAAAATAACTTTAATTTTATTTATCATATAACACAATCATAATAATATAATCTTGAACATCATATCATATTATACACTGGGGAGACGTCCCACAATTAAGTGGGCACTCCACCACCCCATAGAGGGTGTCTCCAGTGCAGTGAATTTGCATTCACTGTTTGGCAGAAAATTTACCCTACTGTCTGGGCCCTGTTTAATTTGAGTGGGATGACAGGTACCACCAGATTGATAAGCCAGGATCCACAAAGTTGACAGTAATTTACCCTACTGTCAGGGTCCCGTTTAATTTGAGTGGGATGACGGGTACCACTCGTGGATAAGCCAGGATCCACATTGTAAATAATGTTTATTTATTATAAAAGATAAGATATGAATATGTATTAGAAAAAAGGGGAGGGGGGGGGGTGATTAAGGAGTAAAGAGGAAGAAGAATTAGTTTTTGTAATTTATTTATTTATTATTTTTGTTTTGTTTTCTCTTTTTTTTTTAATATTATTGGTAATAAGAGATTCTTGTGTTAAAATAATGTTAATATCATATTGATCAAGGAGTTTCCTAAGTATAGTTGTTTTTGAAAGTAGGCCAGGAATGTTGTAGGAATAGATTGTTAGATTTTTGAAAATTGACATAATATAAATTTTAAAGTAAATTGTGATAAATTTGAATTTTGAAATAGAAAAAAAATGGGGAAAAAATAAGCAGACGATACTTGGAAAATTGAAAAAGCAAAAAGCAGACAAGAGAAATGATGAATAAGAAAATATCCATGAAATTGAGTTTTAAGAGAGGATTAAAGTTAAATTTTGTTTAAGAAAGAAGTTGTAATTATATTAAATGTTGATTTATATTATTTTGTTTAACTTAAGTTAATAAGATTAATATATAGAAAAAAAATTGTTAAAGGAAATAAATAATTGAAATAAAAGATAAATAAATGATTTATAATGGTACTTGCTAAACTTTATAGTAGCTTAGGTAAAGAATTGGAGAAGATAAGAAAGAATTAAGTTATGATGAATTGATTGAGATAAATTAGTAAATAAAGAAGAGAATTTATTTCTTTGAATCTAGAAAAAATAAAAAAATTAATGAATAAAAGTAATAACTTGAGAGAGATATATTATGGGTTATGTATAATCCTCAGCAATTAAAAAAGTCTCATTACTCTCCCAAACATCTTCCATGCATTTGAAAGAATTTACTAGAGTTTTGATTCAGAAGAGTAGAAGTCAGGCTTTTCATGTCATAAAAAATGTATGTAGTCGCAAAGTAAATATTTAAGGAATATAGTGTGCTTGAAAATGAAATTGTGAGTGATAGAAGTATTTGTAGAATTGATAGATATTATTATTTCTTGGAGGTGGCGATTTAACATCAGCCATTTTCCCGAGGACGAAAAAAGTCCATTTAATGAATAAGATTCACATATACGTATTTCTATTTAAGACTATATATTCATTCATTCATCATCACCACGCCAGAAATTGCACGAAGTGCAATTTCATCACCCACCAGGAGTTGTAGCGTGCACCATGTATATTCACTAGTATATAGATCCTATACATGATGTATACCCGTTTTATTATAGTGGACGGTACCACTATGTAGTCAGCTAGCATAGTAAAGAAGAGAGGAGTAAGAAAGAGGGAATCTATTAGTTCCGTTACCGGCAAAATAGTGTTAAGAATTGTAGCTAATATTAATAATAATAATGTACCTGACACCTGGTTAGATTTAAGAGATGGGAAAAAAAATTTTAACGTTTGGTAAGTATATCCTTGGAAGATAACGCAATGTCTATATAACATGTCCTATTCCTGAGGTATTCAACTTCTCTGTAATTGTAATCTCACTTCCTGAAAGTCTCTTGTCCTAAAGAGCTTGTTGTCTTCGTCTGATTTATTCCTTCTTTTATCCTCAATTTGTCATTCTAAGTCAAAAAGTATCCCCATAGATCCTTGTCTGTATTAAGCAAGCGATGCTCGGAATCCATGTTATTCATTATTATCATTATTATATTGAGCCTGGAGATCGTTATCATTATTAATATTCATGGTTTTAAGATTATCATTGACATAATTCCTATTTATTAATAATCATATAATCTTGAACAAAGGAGTTCCATCTTTTCTTTACATTGTCCAGAATTCTTCATTGACTGACATTTTTGGTATTTGACATGCAAAACTTATACAATTGTCATATGATATTGTATAAAATTAAATATAAAATCTACGAATTTACATTTAAACATTATTTGATAGACATTAGATATTATATAAAGTTATATATATATCAGAGACCTGCAGACCCGGCCCTAAGCCCGGCCCGGCCGGGCAGTATTTTAATTTTTTAAATTTACAAGGGCTGGGCCGGGCCTGAAAATTTTTTAAAAAAAATATCTGGGCCGGGGCGTATATTTTAAAACCAAACATTTGATATCGCCATTATTATCTGTAAAAATCAAAAATAAATTAAATAAATTTTAAAAATATCCGGGTCGGGCCCTAAAAATTTACTAAAAAAAATAACCCGGGCCTGTCCGGGCCGTACAAATGGTACCTCTGCAGGTCTCTGTATAAATATAATGTAAAAATACACAACTACAACAAAATGTATAATATAATAAATTTTACATTATTTTAAAAATTTAAGCACACAGGCTGGATTGATAAATACGCCTAACCCCTAATTAAATTTCTAAAAATAAAATTTTTAACTAAATTTTAAAAAGTTAGAATATTTTTTTAATTTTCATTCCCCATTTAAACAAAACTTTTTTAATTTTACCTTTTTAACTTGTTCAATTTTTGTTACATTCTATTTTAGCAATTTTCTGTCCATTTTCTTAATTTTATAACTGGCTTCTCACAAAATCATAATCATATAATACGACACCAGTCATAAAATACCATATTCACATAATTATATATAAAAATCCATAACGTATGAAACCTTTTTTCTAACTTTCCTCTGATCACCTGGTATATCGATTTCTATCCTACATCTCCAAGTGTTAGATAGCTAATCGTTATAGTGATCTTTATCATTGAAGGTGATATATAAAATTTTTAAATATGTGATTAATATATTATAATTAGGACGATTGGGCAAATTTACGAAATTAATTTGCGAATCGCAGTCAATTTACCATAGCAGTAATTCTATAACGCTACACCGGGTCTCCTTTCCCTTGAAAATACCGGAACGTCAACCTTAGTAGATTTCTACTTCCCACAACTTTTTGTGGTTCTCATGGGCCAGGCCCAAAAACTTTTAATACAAAATTAATAGGGCTTTTGATTTTTAAAATTTTTATAATCTGTTAGTAAACTTAATTTCCATAATTCAACGTACATAAAATTAGAAATTAAAAGATTTTAATAATTATTATCATAACATTATGATTTATAGCAACGTTAACCCTCGTCCATTTTATAGGCCATTATAAAATTTATAAAAGTTTATCAAGTCATGCCTGTTGAATATTTATGATGAATATGATTTGAGTTTACTATTAGCATTATATTTCTGTACTATGAATTATGATTCTTGGTTTACTGATAGAATCAGAATCTGTGTAATGTTGAAAATTAATTTTCATTGGAAAGTACGATGCACTGATAGACAAATCAAATCACATGTGACTACAGCTGATTTATGCACCTTTAATAAAAGAAGTGTTTTTGTCTAGGTTAGTAATAATTTATTGAATTTGGCATATCTTATTCATAATATAATTTGATTTAAGTTTTAATAAATTATATACAAAATTCTCAAAAAATCATACATAACTAGGGCTACGTCCTAGCCCGGCTTTCTGCAGGGGGCAGTGTAGCCTCGGAATGATAAATCGCGTGGAATCAAAAATTTTCATGAATCACAAATAGTGGTATGTAACAAATGGCGATGGATCACAAATCATGAGATATTTGATTTCAAATAAAAATATTTTAGTTATAGGGCTTATCAGCTGGAATGAAGTGCAATCATGTTTAGAACAACGAAATGGTCAGATTGAAAAAGGTAGGATTCAGATTATATATAATTTTATTTAAATTATAATATATAATACTATGTATTGTTATCTCGATCAGATTAAAATAAAATCGCGAAGCATATATAGTTTTTTAATGAATTATACAAAATAATCAGCATAGATAAAAAGGAATATTGTACAGCTACAACGAATTGGAAAACTTCTAAAAAAGCTAGGATCCTTGCGAAGAGATATAGAATCTTATTTTGATAATTAAAATATCACATATATATAGTTATATAAATTAGCGAACTGTGTATCGTTTTTTTTCTTACTGAGTAATAGAAGATAAGCAGTGAGAATAATGGTAGATGCGACAAAGTCGAAATTTTTAAAGATAGTATCCTTAATGATAGATATACAATTTTATTTAAATAATAAATATGTACTTGGGGAAAAGAAGGTAAAGTAAAAGAAAAGGAAACTGGGTAGGAGAAGAAAAGAAAATGTAAAAGAAAAGGAAAGGGGGGGGGGAATAAGAAAGCAAATAAAAGGTAGAGGAAAGGGAAAAAATAGAGAAGGCTTGGAAAGAGAAAGTGAAAGTAGAAAGGGAAAAAAAAGTTGTAAGGGGGAAAAAAAGGGCAAGGAAAAGAAAAAGCGGAAGAAAAGAGGCAGAAAAGGGTTTTTGTTCTAAATTGCAAAAATAAAAATAGCTAAAAACAATAAAAATGAGAATCTTGCTTATATATCCTAGAAAATTTTTAATATGGAAATAATTACTTGTATTTAAATAAGAGTTTTTTAAATAGTGGCTAAAAATGAGGGAAATAAATACTCATTTTGAAAATGAGTATTTACTTCCTAGCATCTATTAATTTTTTTTTTCAATATTGCCTTTGAAATATTTAGAAGATATAAGCGAGATTTACAATTGTTAAGGGTAAGAGAAAAAAAGGAGAAAGGAAAGAAAAGAGGAAAGGTAAAGAAAAAAAGAAAGAAGAAGCGAAAGAATAAGGGGAAAAAATGTAAAAGAAAAGAGAAAGGTAAAAAGAAAAGAAAAAGGCAAAGAAAAGGGAAAAGAAAAAAGGGAAAGAAAAAGGAAAAGTGAAAAAGGGGTATTATAAGAGGATTTAAAATGGAAAGGAAGGAAAAAAGAAAGAAAAAGGAATATAGAAAAGAAATTAAAAGAGAAGAGTGGAAAGGCAAAAAATGAAAAGAAAAGGGGTAATTAGAGGGAACGTGAAAGGAAAAGAGAAGAAGTTAATTAGAGAAATAAAAAGGAAAGAAAGGAAAAGAGAAGAAAAGGGAAGGTAATAAGAGAAATTAAAAGGGAAAGGAAGGAAAAAGGAGTGGAAGGAAATTAAAAAGGGAAAGAAAGGAAACGAAAAAGGATAATGAAAGAGAAAGGAAAAGAGAAGAAAGGCAAAGGTAATATGAGAAATTAAAAGGGAAAGGAAGGAAAAGAGAAATAAAAGGGAATATGGAAAGGGAAAGAAAGAAAAAGAAAAGGGGAAAGGGAAAGAAAAAGGATACTAAAAGGGAAAGAGAAAGAATAAGAGAAATTAAAAGAGAAGAGAGGAAAGGGAGAAAGTAAAAGGGAAAAAGGAAATGAAAAAGGGAAATAAAGAGCGAAATGGAAAGAATAGAGGAAAGCGAAAGTAGAAGGAAAAGAAAAGGGTAAATAAAAGAAAAGGGAAAAGAGTAGAAGAAAAAAGGAAGGAAATATTTAAAGGAAAAGAGAAAAGTAAAAGGGAAATTAAAAGAAAAAAGGGAAGGGAAAGAAAAGAAAAAAGGGAAAGAGAAGATAATAAGAGAGAGATTAAAAGGGAAAGGAAGGAAAATAGAAAGAAAAAGAAATATGGAAAGGAAAAGAAAATGAAGAAAAGGGGAAAGAAAGGTGGAAAGGGGAAGAAAAGTAGAAAGCGAAAGAAGGAAAAAAGGGGGAAAGAACAGATAGAAGAAAAAGGAAAGTGGGAAAAGAAAAAGGGCAAGGATTGGGAGAATGAAAAGAAAAAAGAACAGGGAAATTAAATAAAATTTAAAAAAAGTGGAAAAAAAAAATAGGTAAAAAAAAAGGAATAGGGAAAGAAAAGGAAAAAAGAGAAATAAAATGGCAAAGCAAAAGGATAATGGAAAAATGGAAAGGGAGGGAAAAATGAGAAGGGAAAGAAAAAGGATAAGGAAAAGAAAGGGGGAAAGGGAAAGAAAAGGAGAAAGGATATATAAAAGAGAAAGGGAAATGTAAAGCTAAACAGAAAAGAAAAAAGGAAGGAAGAGTGAAATATAAATGAGAATGAAAAGAAAAAAGGGAGAAGTGACTAATTTATTTTCTATGGTGGGCAGATGTTAGATTTCGTGATCTATGGAACGTTTATTTTGTTGAGTAACCAGCCATCTCTTTTTTTGTTTGGCAACGACAAATTAATCAAAATTTGTACAATCACCAAGAAGGGTTAAGGAGGATCTGTTTTCTAAAATAAAAACAAATTAAACTATTTTAAAATAATAATGTACTGAACCTCCAGCAAAGTCAGCATTAGATGTGTCTTTCTAATTGATATCTAAAATACATATATATATATATAATTTACTTCAATATAATATAACCTACTTCAAATCTGAACAACACTGTAATTAAAATTTAATGTGCGACCCATTAGTTCTGATTATACTTTAATATTATATTTTACTTCAAATTTGCACAACATTGTAATTTTTTTTTTAACAATTAAAATATATATTTATTATTATACTATTTCTTTTTATTTTTGTTTTTAAATAAAAATAATTAAGTACGTACCAATGATATGACGTCACGAATTAACGTAGCGAGGACATGGGAAAATTATAATATATTAAACAAACATTATTTTTTTAAATGTATCAATTTTTATTGTTTTAATCTAAATAAACGATGAAATAAAATAAAAATTTGATTTATATTTTTTAGAAAGGCGTCAAAAGCGTAGTGAAGGTCGCTGCGGTCTATGGTCCGGGCCGATTCACAAGGACTGGACTATGTTTTTTCATAGTAAATGATATCATTTATTTTGCATAGTAGAATAATGAAATTCAGTTATATTAATAATAATTGATTTCGCAGTTTTTAAATCATATTGTTCGTTTTTAATATGTTTTCAGTTTTAAATATATGTTTTCATTTTAAATAAAATTATTTTTCAGTTTTTGTTAGAATTTACCAAATGTAGGGATTTGGTGTCTAATAAAATTAATATTTCTCTTCATCTAATAAAAACACTAACCCTTATTTTTGTTGTATGGTCCCAAGCTAATCGATAACGCAAGATGCGTATTTAATTAAAAAAAACTCTAAAAATATTTTAAAAAAACTGTTCTCTAAAAAACTGTGAATAAATATAATTATTAAGCTGTAAATATAATTATAGAACTTAACATTTATTTAAAAAATAATGAAATAATTTAAAAACTGTAAAATCATATTTTAAAAAAATTATGCATTTCAATTTAAAAACTGTAAAAATAATTTGTTCCCTTTATTAAATATAAAATTATTTTCTGTTTACATAAAGGTTAACATAATAGAGATTAATCGATTCCATTTTTTCTATTATAAATCATTTTAATATTATTTGATTCATATGTTCAGTTTTATATTTATTTAATGGTATTAAAGATAGGGATTTTGTGTACGTAGTTGGCTTATTAAAATTAAGAATAAATTAGATTTTTATGGTATCTCCATCTATATTTTTATCATGAAAGATAAAAATTTAATGTTTTATCGATCTCTTTCTTATAATTTTTTATTAATTCACACATAATTTATCATCAAAGTTTTATTCAAATTTAATAAATATTATATAATTCTTTAAAATCCATAAAATATAATTAACCAAAATCGAAGAATGATAAAATCCAAGAATATAAAATCAAAAAAAATAAGTTCCCAAAAATAATATAATAATCCTTATTTATTATTTATGATATGCTTAGTTTTTAAATTCTACCAATCAACAATAAGCATTTAAATAAAAAAATATTATAAATTTTTACAATAAACGAAAACTAGTAATAAATTAACCAAAAACTAATAATAAATTGAACAAAAACTAGGACAGTACCTAATAATTTTTATTTAGAATAAATATAAATTATTTTAAATTAGTTGTTAATATATTAAATTTGGTACTTTAGTGAATGCATATTCTGTTTTTTGTTGGAACTATAAGTAAAATGCTATTTTGCTTAAAATATAGAAGTGAGAGTTAAGGATATTATATATCTTCCCATTTATGCTCTTGTTTCAAGTGGGTGGAGCTATTCGAAATGAAAGCCTTATATATTTCAGAGTAATGATAGTTTCCGTATACTAAAAAAATTGCTAAATGGCAGATTACATTTCCCAGAAATTTATAAATATAATTGATTAATTAAATTCTACAAAAGCGATTTGGCCAATATGAAAGCTGATTATTGAATTTTAAAATACAAATCGGCCTTTAACTATATTCAATATTATGGATGTAATGAACACACCATACAATTATTTATTCAGGATCTTGAACGCCTAAAGTTAAATGATTAATATATCCATTTTTAAAAAAATGTAACATATACCAAGTGCAGTATTTTTCTACTTCATAAATCAACATGTCATATTATCTGCTTTAAGTAGTGGAGACCAGGGTGAAACGATTGGTATTTTGCATTACCTTAAAATTATGAAACTTGAAAAATATAGATTTTATAAGTATTCAAATGTAGTGTTATTTTTCCCATTTAATCGCATGCCCAGAGTAAAGTGGCTAAGCATTGGTGTAAAATGGTTAAAATAAAATAAACAGTACTATATTGTTTAATTGAATAAAATATTTCAAATTTGACATCTATTCATCTTTAGTATAAATTAATCAATTACCGGGATAAAAAATCATATCAAAAATAGTACATTTTACGTGTGCTCATTTTAGGAACATCGTATATTTCAATTATTCATCCCTTTTGTGACTATTCTTAAAGTTTTATTCCAAATAACACACAAACTATTTGTAAATATTTCTTTTTGCTCAAAAGTATTTTTTTTTATATGGTGATGACGTTTATTTAAAAATTAACTTTTTATAGCTTAAATTAAACGAAACATTTTAACCGCTATACCCATAACAACTTTACCCAAGGGATATATTTTTATATAAATCGTTATTGCGTGACTTCTAGTTAAATTATAAACTTCCGATAAATTTTATTTTATAGCTATGGCTCTAAGGAACATGTATGCAAATTGTTAAATTCTGAGCCTTAATATAATTTATTCAAATACAAATAAACTAGAAGGTGATTTTTATAATTTTTGGGTAAAAAACGGTTTTGGGCTAAATATGTCAAACCTGGAAGTAAGAAATTAGATATAAAAATACATCTTCGCATCAATTTATGCTCAAGGATTAAAAAATTAATCGCGTTAACATTGTTACCCCGTCAATCTCTTTAACCGTATTTCTTCTATGATTTGTTTAACGAGATGGGCCTCTTCAATAAAATGTACGAAACAAATACAAATATGCAAAAGAGGTTTAGAAGCGTCCATCGTTGAAAAAATTGTTGGTTATATATGCCCAAGTGATCATATCTTAGACGAAGAACAATTTTGGATAAAAAATTTAAAGTTTATAAATATTCTTTAAAATTTGAATACAGAGAATTAAAATCGATTGAAAACTTTGATTATGGAAAAATTAGTTAGCGTTTATCATAATTTATGATTAATTAAAACATAAGAATATATGATTATTCAATTGAACCACAAACGGCTCTGCCACAGAGTGAAAATAAAATAATATTTCAAGAATGAATCAAAATATTAACAAATTTAATAAAATGCATTTATTAATAAATATATTTTGCATTTCTTATTACATATTCCTAATAAAGTGAATACTTCATAAAAATATTTAATTGAATTTAACCATGGCCGGTCAAATGACTGAATCATATTTCATCAGCCAAATGCTCAACCCTAATTAGTTTTATAACATAGCAATAAAACTTAAAATTATTCTAAATTTGTAAGTTTTGACAATTTGAATTACATATATAATAAAAGGGTAGTGTAAGCAAGAGAACGATTTGGGAAATCTCTGCTCCCTTTGATAATTTGTTCTCTAAACATCATTTTAAGTTAATAAAAATTTCCTCTCTACAGACCCCCTAACCTTTTCTTCTCCAAAAAATTTTCAATATATCACTATATATGAAAATAAAAATAAGTAAAAGTTATAAACTTTTTAAAATAAAGACTTATCAAAATTTTTATAAAAAAATTAAAATTATTTTATAAAAGAGAAACATAGCCAAAATCATTCAATAATTGGACCTAAACACCTCTGATAAAATTTATAAAAGGAATGTAAAAGGGGCAAAAGTATTGCAGTAAATCAAGTTGATTTAAAAAAAAGCAAAACAAGCTTTTATGAGCTATTATAAATATTATATTTATAATTAATATGTATAATTAAATTACAATTTTCTTATTTTTTTGGGAATTATAAGGAATCACTGTTGCCTTTCCGATTTCGTTCAATATATATATACTCAAAGTACCCTTCCCAATCCCTGGATAAGGATGGGTTGATTAACAGTAAAAATATTAGCACTCATTAATTTTAATCCTTTAGTCATTAAAACCTATATAATTCGCCTGTTCATCTGGTGCATTTTTATTACTAAGTAAAATGGACCAAACATCAAGCTCCCCCAAAAAAGAGGAAGGGGATTAAATATCTATTTTTTGAAGTTTGTATAAATTAATTATTAATTTTTTATGATGCTTGATTTTCAAGAAACACATTGACAATTGTATAATTTCCTCACCAGATAAAATTAATTTATTTGTAAGAAGTATTTAAAAAAACATATTTATGAAATTTCTAAAATTCTTTTAAAACTTAAATATTTTTTTATTTATAATGAATTTTAATATCTCCAGTATCTTAGATCTACCTACAGCTACAACGTTAAACATTATATGGTTTATTATATATTTTAAAATCTTCCTCACATAAATAAATATCGAATTCTTTTAATCTTGATCAATGTAAACACTTCTTTTATTAATTATTTTCATTTAGCTTCAACCGACATAAAAATTCATTTTCAAATTCTTCAACTATTGAAAATAATTCAGTGCCATTAAATTCTCATACTTATACTCAATAACCCTATAGTGGCAATTGTTAGAGGGAATTGTCCAACCATTTATATGAATAGGCGAATATTAAAACAATAGTGTAGTGTTGTTAAACGGCTCTATTTTTAAAAACGGCTAACCTAATATTTTCGCCAAAAAATATTAAGAAAGCCTGAAGATTTTGCTCAGAGGTGGTAGAAAGGTGTGGACATCTATCAAAAAATTATCTAGGCTTGTGTAATATCATTTTAGCTAAAATCTTAATTTATCGGCGAAATCGAGTGGTTTAACATTACAATAGTCATGACCTAACTTGATCAGCTCGCTATACCAATTTAAGCGGATCACTTTTTTAGAATATTATAATGATCCCTTAACTGACTACATAACCAATAAAAAAAGAGGGAGAAAAAAAATTAAATTACAAAGTTAGTGAATTATAATGAGCTTATATAAAAAAAATTTATAAATAATGGGCGGGCGTATTTTTTAAAACTATGTGCGGGTTAAAAAAAATTTAAAATATTAGACGAGAGGGCTTGTGGGCTAAAAACCCTCCCATTGCAGACCTCTACTATAAATACTTTATATATTATTTTGCAATTTTTTAACTTTTTTTCATAAGTTAATAAAGGAAATTGAAGTGTGATAGTAGTCGTTTATTTAAAATGAAAATTCAATTTATAAAAATTTAAATTACAAACCACCTCGTATTGTATGTTCTTCAAAATTAAATAACACGATTTTGTTTGCTTTGATTATATAAGGATAAAATCATTTTATACAATTTTAATATCGAAAGGAATTATAATAAAGGAATAATTCAAACGAATTGTATAGAAATTCTTAAAGATTAGAAATTTTTTTTGTAATTTAAAGACGTTTTTGAAAATAAGTCCTTCCCTGGCACAAAAAAATTATTAGGCCGGATTATTATTGAATCTAGAGAGAAGTGATAACCCATAATGTAGTGTTTTTAATTTAACTCCCCAATATGACAAATATTTATTTATTTTGATGTTCATCTACATATATTAGTAAAAAAAATTAACAAGCAGGGCCTGAAAATTTTGCCATATGCAGATCTTTAGTGACAAGTTTATTTTTGTTGTGGGTAGTTGCGGCGACTGGGATGAAAGAAGTATATCGAACTGAAAATTAAAGCAACTTAAAATATAAAGTAGCTGTTTTCTTCTTTTTTTAAAAATTTAATTTCTAGGTAGTATATTTGATGGTTAATCCTAAACAAAAACGGGTCCCCATATCCTATATATTTCTGTGATAACGATCGTCGTCGATCCTTCCCCTTTCCAAGATCCCGATTAACCTGACGTAAGGCACTAATTCGTAGAGCTCTGTATAATCCGTCCCTTTCACTTTAGGATTAAAAATTTATTGCTTTTAATTTGTGATGATTTTTTTAAGAAGTAATGGCTTAAAACATTTTTTAACAAACGAATTCATTCGTGTTCATTAACAAAAATCGAATTATGCGTTCAAGTTCGGGGACACCTAAATATATATCTTAAAAAATAATATAAATTCGAAATAACACCATAGTCCTTGGATTCGATGTATTTATTTTGTATATAAAATAGTGTGGTAAACTATTAAACAGCGATATAATATGATTTAAAATATAATATTTGCTAATTAAAAAAATAAATGCTTTTCAAAATTTCCGCCAAGAGCACTTCATGGTTAAAACGGAATTCTCCACCTTAAGAATGTCGGTAGGAACTGATGATGATATTGCAGTGTTATATTTAATAAATAAGAATTTTGTTCCAGGAAATTTATTTAAAAAATATCTAAATATTTACCTCTACGTTTAAAAATTTTTGATATATAATCCTCGTTTAAATTATCCACTATTCATTGTCGAAAAAAACGAGATCTTTGAATCGATATTCTGTACTTCTAGAGTTTTCTACCGAATTTAAATGCGATAAAGGTTTATTTTTTATCTGAAGATGAATTTAATACTGTATGTATATATTTATAAAATTATTATAAAATATAAACTTCAGGTTAGAGTAGAAGTAAGCACTAGTCAGAATTGGAAGCATGCTGGAAAATACAAAACAAGTGACAAATTATTTTAAACTGGAAAAAACAGTTTAAATGAAAATTTTAACTTTTTAAACTGAATAAATGTACAAGATTCAAAATTCGTCTAAAATAAAATAAATCAAAAAATTTTATTTATGAACGCATTCGTTTGCCACACTAGTCAGTAACACTAATAAAATTAATTTGGATGGCCTATAATTTATATTTCCTTTCCTCCCATAAGAGAGAGAATTTGTTATAATGAATAAGTAATTTTTATAATTTCTTAATCGCCATTTAGATTAGTATTTTTAAAACTTGATAACACGTACAATTTAAATGCATTTATATGTAGCAAAGGTAACGCTTTTATTTAATTCATTTCTTAATAACAAAAAATGTAAATTACTTCCAATACTTATAAAAAATATCTACCAATATTCTATTGAAAAATTGATGTATTAATAAATCAAGTATTTTTCCGACTAGATCACCTGCGAGACAATTGTGCGAGTTATTGGTCCTTCCTATGACAATCCGCATCGCTCTTTGGCAGCTAAATTTGTTGGAATATTATATTTTATGTTTTTCATCCCTAGTAGTTCAACCAACGGTTTTTTATATTGTAATGTAGGGTTAAAAAATTGTAGCGTAATATTAAAATCAATTGAAAAATTATATTATGATCTCAAATCCATTCAAAATATAAAAAAATTAAATGAGAACTAACCTTATATAGAAAGTGCAAATTATATCCAACTAGTGTTGTTAAACGGCTCGATTTGAGCCGATTTTTAAAAATGGCTAACTCAATATTTTAGCCAGAAAAATATTGCCTAAGTCTCGGCTAATAGATGAATAAACTTTTGTGTTATCTATGACCAAAATTTTTAGACTTGCATAATATTTTTCTGGTTAAAATATTTAGTTAGCTGCTTTTAAAAATCGGCTCAAATCGAGCTGTTTAACAACACTATCTCCAACTTCAAATTAACAAAAAGATTATCGCGCTCCGTCGATTACCTACTCCTGTAACGCCACCCAGCAGCTAATCAACCTTCGTTCTTTGATTTTGGGTTACTATGAATGGTCAGAAACTTATACAAGCAAATCAAATTTTTTTAAATGGACGGATAACGAATTTAAGATGCGGTTGTTACTAGATTATGCGATGATTCTCCCAAACTCACAGCTATCAGGTACTGGTGAACTCCAAACACGACATCCACTTCATTTCCAATATTATACGTTAATGCAATTCAATTCGTTGAATAATTATACAAATTGAAATAATGGATTTTCAATTTTTCGTTTCTGTTTTGCTGAATTTAAAGGTGATGAATTTTCATCTATAAGGATTAGAAATGTAAAGACATGTTTATAAAGTACGTTATAGTTCTAAACAATTCCATTATGAAATTATTTGTATCGCACAACGATTAAGGAATAACCACATCAAAATTTTTATTAAATATTTCAAGTAAATACAAGATATTGTAGAATCTAAATTTAAAACATGTAGGTAACTTTTTCTAGATTATTTCCAAATATATTTAGAATTAAAAATTATTTGAAATAAGTGCTTCCTTTACAAATATTAAAAAACTCTAAAAGGGCTCTGCCGATATTAAATGACATGATTTTAAATGTGTATATATCGGAATTGGTACAATACAGGCAGTAATTTTAAAAAGCATAAGCATCTTGGAAAATCAAAAATAGGTTATCAAACAAAAATATTTTAAGGATTCAGTAGAGGTAAATGAAATTAATTTATGTTTGGATTGTTTTAACAATTTTTTGCTTATCTGATCCTGAAATTTTTTTCGATCGGCCAATTCTAAAGCCTCCTTTTTTATATAACAGTTTTAATTCTATATCGATATTCCAGGATATTTATGCATAAAAATTAGTAGCCAATCTGGTGTCCTGAGATAAGTATTTATAGCCAGGTCATTTTGTTGTCGACAAAGCCCTAGCATGACCAATTAAATCAAATGAGTATGTGTATTCAACACTGATGAATTATATTTCCAAATTTAATATGTATTAATGCCTAGTTTCCCATTATAAAATCTTCCAATCGTGAATTATAACATATATCTATAAGATATAGTGCTAATATATCATATACCTAAGATATAGTGAATATAATTCGCAAGGGTAATTTTTCCCAAAAATAATATACAAATCTATAAATCCGATTTTCCTCCCCCTTCTTTGTTTTATAGGGAACGTAGGGCTAGTAGGTGACTTCATTTTAAGTCCAATAATAATCAGACGTTTGGATTCTGTTGTAAAATAATTCTATGTGTACCTTTGGGACATTAAATATTTTAAAATTTTTATGATAAAATATCGAGGTTAAAATAAAATGTTTAACAATACAATTAGGGTTATATTTTAAGAATTAAATTTATTAATTTAAACAAAGGTTCACCGATTAGCCCTGGTCTGCCATATCCAGTAAAATAATTTTCCTAAAACCAAATATTTTATATCGCAAATATTTTTATATGGACAATTAAGAAAAAAATAATATATAAAAATGAAATGCAATTAAAGTCATGACATGCTAGTTCCTAAAAATTATTAGGCATGTGCCAAAAAACATTGGGGCCATTCAAACAATCTTTCGAATGAGAAAAGAAATGAAACTTGGCATGTTAGTTATTTATGTTGTAAATATTAATAAAATCAAACGTTTATAGCGCTACTAGATCAATCAGATCTAAAAATATAAGCAATGTCGAAAACCGCGCAATGCGTGATTTCATTTAATCTTGCTTTTAAAAAAATAATTAAGATAGCGTTACAAATTATATATCATTTTATAGCCCTTAAAATTCTACATTGGAAAATATCAAAAAAAAATTTAATAGTACTAAAATAAAAAAATCCATTGAGTATGATAAATATGATGTCCTGTGGCGATATGTAAGCAAGCAGCTTATATAGATATGATTATTAGGACGCTAAATTATAGGGATGTGCCGATCCACATATTTTTTACCGATCCGATATTTATAATGATTTTTCACCACCACCCTTTGAACCAAATGTAATTAAGAAATCAATATTTTTATACAAAAAATCGAATTATGTATGCATTTAATTTAATTTTTTTATCTACAATAATTTTAAAAAAGTTTACGGATATTGGTAGTATTAAATGAATTTTTCATTATTACTCCCCGTGAAATTAGAATTCCGCAGATAACGCATTTTGCAAAATTATATTTGTCTTTTTTAAAATATTTCTATACTTCATTCAGATACCATATTTAAAAAAATTATTTAAAGTATAAATAATAAAACTTTGGGTGTTCCTTTCTATTTTTATACAAAAACTTTTAAAATACTATAAATCTATTTTAAAAAATAAATAAAATTTAAGGGGTGTTGTGCATTTGCATTGTTAAAAAAAAATATTATTAATGTAAAATAAATATACATAAAATAACAAAAAAAAGAAAAGTAAAAAGATCGGATCGGTTTTTAAAGGTATCGAACGAATTCGATGTTTGGAAAACGTTAAATATTTGTGCTGATCCGATATTTAATATCAACACAGCCCTACTATATTATATAATTTTATAAAATAAATATAATTTTTTTGAATACAAACTATTATAAAAAAAATACCTTATTACATTTTACACTTGTTAATAAAATTATCAGAGGCCATAATTTTTAGGTTTATCCTGTTGCTGTTATGGAACTATCGTAATTATTTGATGTATATTTGTGGGGTAAATGAAGGATGTGATGGTCCATGGGGATGTAACCTGAGTATTTCATTATTTTTTAATACTATGACTAACCAAAAATCAACACATGGAGTCCAGACCATGGTCTTAAATAAAGTAATCATATGTATAAATGAAAATTTTTAGTGGTTAGCCACAGTACTAAAAAGGAATGAAATTACTTAGGATATATATTTGTTTTTTACATCCCCATTCTTTTACTCAATGAGGAAAAGAGATGACTGCCTATTGATCAAATATTAACAATTTTATATCACATAAAGGTGAAAAGATGTACCTGCAAATTATCTCCTCCAGAAATTTCAATAATAAGCACAAAATGGAATATGATAAATATAAAGGTTATTTTTTATAATAGTTTGTAATAAAAAATTTTTTAATGTTTATTTTTAGTGTCCTAATAATAAACATAGCGGTATGAACTGCTTGCTTACATATAGCCTTAGGACATCATATTTGGCATACTCAATAAACTTTTTCTTTTAATACTAATACAATATATATTTTAATTAAACATCATATTATGTTATAACCATTTTTACATATAACCTCATCTATTATACTTTTTTATTTATAAAAATTTAATAAAATTAAAATAAGAAGGCTATCAATGTTTTGATTAAACAGTTAAATATAAAGGTAATAAACATACCAGCAAATATCAACACAAAAAAAAGAACTTTTTAACAATGTTAATCTTTTATTTACCAGAATTAAGAAAAATTTGAATTTTTTTTCGATATTTTGCATTGTATATAAGATATTTTAAAAACAAGATTTAAAAATCACGCATTGCATAATTTCCTATTTTGAAGATGTATACCTTTATATCTGGTTGAGCTTGCGCTCTAACATTTTGATTTTATCAAAATATACAACATAGATATCTACCATGTCAAGTTTTGTTGATTTTAGAGATGAACATTTAAAAATCTTGTTTTTGATCAATTTGACATGGAATAAATCATTTGCAAAGCTATACATCTTAATTTAAATTATATTAATATAGAATCGTATTTATTAGAAAATGTCTTTTTTGATTTTTAAAAAAAATGGTAACGGTAAAATTTAAAAAAAAAATTTTTTTTACATGAATAAACTACGCGTCCTCTATCAAAGAAGCTTAATTTATAAAATATGAACGCAGAATCATATATAGCTTAACAAAAGGAATCAAAAAATGTTAATATTAAATTTTAAAACTTTTTATAACCTAGTGGGCTTTTGAAAAACAAATTTTTTTTGACTAAACAACGCGCCCCCTATCAAACACATAAAAAATTAAAGCATAATCGTATTAAGCACATTAAAGGGAATCAAAAAATGTTAATATTAAGTATATAAATTATTTATAACTTATTGGTATTTTGAAAAAACACTTAATTTATTCTTTTTTTGACTAAACTACGCGCCCCCGGTAAATATACAATATTTTTAAAAAATGAATACAGAATCATGTTTAGCTTTTCAAGGAGATTCAGAAAATAGTACTATTCATTTTTTTTTAAATTTTTGACTAAACTACGCGCCCCCGGTAAATATGTATTATTTTTTAAAAGTTAATACAGAATCAGGTTTAGCATTTTAAGGAGATTCAGAAAATGGTACTTTTGGTAAATATACGCTATTTAAGCAGAATTTGCTTAGCTTATCAATAGGATCTAGTCAATGAAATCGATTTTTTCCAATCATGCTAAATCGATCCGAGCCCTAAGTTTTTATAAAAGGGGATTACCAACTTAATGGGTTTTTTGTTAAATGAATTTAAAATGCTAAACATGATTCTGTATTAATTTTTTTTAAATAATGTATATTTGCCGGGGGCGCGTAGTTTAGTTAAAAAAAATTTTTTTTTAATGAATAGTACCATTTTCTGAATCCCTTGAAAAGCTAAACATGATTCTGTATTCATTTTTTTTTAAATAATGTATCTTGACCGGGAGCGCGTAGGGGCGCGAAGTTTAGTCAAAAAAAGAAATTAGGTGTTTTCAAAAGCCCACTAGGTTATAAAAAGTTTTAAAATATAATATTTACATTTTTTGATTCCTTTAAATGAGCTTAATACGATTGTTTTAATTTTTTATGAATTAAGCTTCTTTGATAGGGGGCGCGTAGTTTAGTCCAAAAAAAATAAAATTATACCATTTTCTGTATCTCCTTGAAATGTTATACATGATTCTGTATTCATTTTTTAAAAATAATGCATATATTTACCTGAATCTCCTTGAAATGTTATACATGATTCTGTATTCATTTTTTAAAAATAATGTATATATTTACCGAGGGCGCGTAGTTTAGTCAAAAAAAAGAAATTAAATGTTTTTTCAAAATACCTATAAGTTATGAATAATTTATAAACTTAATATTAACATTTTTTGATTCCTTTTAATGAGCTTAATACGATTATGCTCTAATTTTTTGTGTTTGATAGAGGGCGCGTAGTCAAAAAAAAATTTTGTTTTTCAAAAGCCCACTAGGTTATAAAAAGTTTTAAAATATAATATTAACATTTTTTGATTCCTTTTAATAAGCTATATATGATTCTGCGTTCATTTTTATAAATTAAGCTTCTTTGATAAGGGGCGCGTAGTTTAATCATATATAAAAAAAAAATTTAATTTTACTGTTACCATTTTTTTAAATAAAAAAAAAACATTTTCTAACTCATCCTATGAAGCAAAATACGATTCTATATTAATATAATTTAAATTAAGTTTCTATAACAGTGGGCATGTATTTTAGTCATGCCCTTATTTTATAATTTAACAAATGAAACGAAACTAAATTATTAATAGAATAAATGGATATAAAATAATGACAATAATGGGGTAGACTGAAAAGTGTGAAATATATTTTGGCTAAAGGAAGCTTTTGCTAAATTTGAAATATTTTAAGCATGTTCAAATTAATTTTTTTGGTAATAATCTTAAGCAGGGTGGCAAGTTCATACAGTGGCCCCTACAACGGGGGGGGGGGTCCGAAGCTTCAGTAAATTTGAGTGGGGGTACTTTTTTTTATTTAAAAATTTTGAGTGGGGGTAATTTTTTTAAAAAAAATTTTATTTTAATATCTAAAAAATTTTTTTTTATTGTTTTGCTACATCCATCCATAATCAAATGATTTCTGGTTTATGTATGTAATAATATGACCCCCCCCCCCCACTTATTTATTAATTTAATATGTATTGACGGAAATTTTAGATCGATGTTTAGTAAATTAGGTTGTTATCCGAGATTTCTTGTCATAAATTATTTTTCCAATTTCAAAATATGCCTAAAAATATTAACCAAAAATAATAGAATGTGTAAGAAAAAAATATAATATCTGACTCTTTTAATGATCATGAAATTTAATAGTGATATTATTGTGCATGAACACAGACCGATTATGGAAAGCTTTCACACAACAAAAATTCCATATTAGAATTTATAATACCCCAGAAAGAATGTGTGGATAATAACCGTTCTAACATAAGAATATTAATAAGATGTCTAGGTTATTTAATATCTCGTAACCAAGCCTTCTGGGGAACAGGTTACAAGAAGGCAATATGACGGGCCTTATTAAACTCATTGCAGATTCTGAACCTGTACTGGGAGAAAAACAATAAGGGATTAAAAACGAAATCATATGCAAATCTATACATATAATAACATAAATATTCTCATTAAACCATGAAAAATATGGTTATAAAAAAAATTCAAAATGAGATTGAATTTAACAGGTGCTTTTTAATCATAGTTGATGGCACATATGATGTTTCGAAATCAGAAGCAATAGCTTTGACTAAGATTGAAAATAGTGAGACGCCAAAGCCTGTTGAAAGACTGATTGACATATATTGTACGGGAAATACCACAGGTCTCGATATTAGGCATAATATAATGTCCAAACTTGGCTCGATGAATTTACCCCTTGAATTCCTAGTTGGGCAAAGTTATGATGGCGCCTCAAACATGAGTGGAAGAATCAATGGTGTGCAGGCCTTGATTAGAGCAGAGGCGCCAAAGGCAGCTTTTATTTGGTGTTATTGTCATTGATTAAATTTAATCATTGTTCAATTATTCCAATCAATTAAAGAACTTCGAAATATTCTAGGAATACTAGATGAGATTTATATCTATTTTAATGGTAAAAAAAGATATGAGATGTATCTCATAAAAATTTTTAGTGTAATGATCTGAAAAAATCGCAACGATTTCTACGCATCAAAAATACTACTCGGTACGGTAATAGTACCTTATTTATTTATATTTAAAATGTTTTTTTATTTAGAAGCTGGCTATCGTCATATAAAGCTATTGTAAATTTTTTTTCTTGCCTTGAGGGCAGCTTTAACAAATTTAAAGGATTCTAAAGATCCTGCCACTTCCACTATGGATAGTGCTATAGTCTTTAAAATAGAAAATTTTGATTTTATCTTATCACTTAGTGTTTTGGATAAAATATTGTTGATAACAAGTTTGGCTTGTACAAAATTGCAAACCATTTCGAAGGATATAGGGTTTGCAATAAATCAAATTCAATTGGCAAAAGATTGCTTGATTAATTTGAGAAGTATAATATAAATTATTGTCTTAATTATTTTTAAATCTAATAGATAATAACACTGAATTTTTGAATGTTTTTCCAAAGGCACAAGATTTTATGAAGAAGAGAAATCTACCTTTTGATTTTAAAAGTTCTAAACTTCAAACATTACAATCCAAAAAGGAGAGGAGGTATATATACTTTCATCATTAAATATAGAAATTTTTTTTAGCTTTAAAATAGGTGTTATATGCTGCACTCAATTTAATTATTATGCAGTTTAACGAAAGATTTAATGATTCGATGAAATTTTTACATCAAACATCATTTTTTATGCCAAATAATGTGGCAGAAAAATCAATTATTAAAGAAGATATAGAGGATATCTGTGAATTTTACAATTTAAATTCAAGTCAAATTTTCGAAGAAATGTTGAAGTTTAGAAATATTTATAAGATGGCCAAAATAGGGAATGTAATTATTACTCATAAGCTAGAGGTTCAAGAATCTAAAGATTTGTCAGATTCTGATAATTGTAAATTTATTTATTAAAATATTTTTACCAATACATTATTTAGCTTCTTCTTCTGATGATGATAAATCAGGTACTTACGATTCAGATTGGAAAAACTATTCATTTATTTTACATTGTCGTCTACTTTTAAATTTTTCTGCTTTCCCTAATTTAAGAATTTTATATAAATATTTATTAACCATTCCTACAACCTCATGTACTGCCGAAAGAGTCATGAGTAAAATTAATTTAATTAAAACAAGACTTATTAGTACCATGAAAGATTCATTTCTCAATAATTTAACCATATTATCAATGGGAAAAAATTTATTTAAACAATTAAATATTGATGAAATTATAAATTCTTTTGCTTACTCTTTCCCTAATTTATCTAAATTACTAATTTAAAAATAATATTTATAAAGTATATATTTTTTGCATTTTATTTATATATATTAAAAATTGATGCAAAAAAAATTATTTTTGAAATTTATGGGTGTCATAAAATAATTATCATTTTTTCGAGGGGGGGGGGGGGTACTTTTCAAAGAAGTATTCTGCTTTATTCACTCAGAAAGTGTAGGGGCCACTGAGTTCATATAAAATTAGGTAATTATATTAGGGTATCATTTCTAAAACACTCAATAGTGATTCACAAATTGCCCATAATAAATACTAATTTTTTTTAAATTGGATTGATATAATGACTTGATGTAAATTTTTAGCCATAGTTTATAATAAAAAAAAGCATTTAAAAAAATTTATATATTTTACCTGCAAACATGGTGAGGGGCTGATTATTTTATATATTTTCCTATGAAAAGCTTTTATACGAATGTTACACCAGCACATGTTCATAGAATTTACAAGTTCTCCCTCATCCTTCCCAATATGCTCAGATTAAATTGTATTTAATAATGTTGAATTATATTTCTATGCATCTGATGCCAAATTGAGAAGCCTTTTTGCAGAGATTTTAGCAATTTTTTATTCTCAACTTTCGATATAAAAAAACTAAGCAGGTAATATAATTCACTTTATAAATATTTAAATTCTTGATAATAATTTGTGAAATCCTAAAATGTAATTAACACACTTCACAATTATCTCCCCCATTTTCAAAACCTAATGTTGTAATAACTAAGATGCATAATTTGATGTATAACTGAATAAAAGTTGAGATGAAGCAAACTCCAGCATTCAATTATATGAAAACTCCAGCTTATGCCTGGGCTCCCCAAAATCACCACCATTTAACTGGTACTAATAACTCCAAATATAATTTTACTAAGATTTAAAATTCATATTAATGCTTATATCTCTGCGATTGTATATTATTTGATGTAAAAACATGTCAGAATAAAGTTAACTCTCCAACACCTAGTCATTGTTTGAATACTCCAATCTATGCCTAATACACCCAAAAAATCACCATCATTAAAGTGATAGTACTAAGTAATAAATTACTCCAAATGTCACCAATTACTATTTTATTAAAATTTAAATATAATATACAAATTAGAAACATATTTCCCAATGTATTAACAATTATATCTACTTATAAAATTAGACAAAAGATCAAAAATATCAATTTAATTTACATATTCATATTATAGTATATTATAATTTTAGCATGTCAACATAAACTAGTTTTTTCACCATGCTCTCCTTTGAAAATAGTTATCATCCTGACCTTGTAAGTCATCTCTTCTATATCATTTGGTTATTGAAATTATCCAACATGTAGGTGGTGATAAAAAAAACAAATATATTACAAAAATAAATATACTTTTGAATATTTAAATAAGGTATAAAAAACAATTATTTTAAGATGAGATAAGTTACCTTCCCCTTCTATCATCATTGTAGAATGTATCACCTCTTCCACCAATATTTCTATCTCTGTAATTGTTATATCCATTATCTCCATAATGGCCTCCTAAATCATCCCTGCGATTATTATAAGGTGGTGACCTTGGATGTGTCATAAATCCATTATTATGAGTCAAATTCTCTAAGGCAGATAATGTTGGAAGTGGGGATCTCCTTCTATCTGGTGATCTGCCTCTTAGTGGGAAAAATCCAAAAGCACTGTTTTCCTCTCTTCTATCTCTACTAGGACTCCTTCTATTACCTCTGCTCCTTCCATATGAAGGGGAACGGCTGTGATTTCTCCTACCATTATCTCTATCTCTTTTAAAATTATCCCCACCTCCTCTCCTATTATTAAAACTACGACTGCGACTCCTATCCCTGTCACCCCTACCATTGCGCCTATTCCTGTCTTCATTTGCTGCTGGTGGCCCATATTTAGCTAGACCTACTTTAATAGTACGACCATCAAGTTTACGTTGATCCATGTCCTTAATGGCTTTATCAGCGTCTCTTTGAGAATAATACCTGATAAATGCAAACCCCCGGCTACGTTTACTTGTGTGATCTTTGGGAATGTACACGTCTCCTATATCACCATATTTGTTAAATATTCGTTTTAAATCTTCTTCTTCGGTTTTAAAAGAAAGGTTACCAATTTTTAAAGAAACCATTTTGGATAAGTCTGCAGGTGGAGCTCTCCTTTCTCTATTAAATCTGCTCATTTTATGAAAGGTTACTATCTTGTTCAATGGCTTTCTCGAATCAAAAAAAATTAACCAAGTTATCAATATGTTAAAATCTAAATCAATTTTTAATAATATAAAATATATGAATTGAATATTGATAAATATAATATATATTATGTAATGCAGAAATTTAAAAAGTTTAAAGCTTAATTATATAAGATATAAAAAATAATATTAAAAGATTTTATATTCAAATGTAAGGCTGTGGATAAATTTCTGTTAAATATTTAATCCAATTATAATAAAAGTTGCTAATAAATAACTGTGTTGCAGTACACAAATATAGATATCATTTAAAACATTTCAAATGACATTTGATTTATTTAATTTTTATTTACCATTTTGATAAAATTCTTAATATGGCTCTGTTAATTTTGTTGATTTATTATTCAGATTAATATCCTAAATTGATATTAAAAGCAAAAATTTTATATAGAAAATAAAAAAATGTAATAGAAAGATAATTAATTATAAAATAAAATGTAATATTATAAATGAAGAATAGAATTATAAAATAAAATATAGTTTAAATCTAATTATTAAATAAGGGCCACAATAAGGAATTATGATCAATTAAGAATATGCATTAGTACAACAAAATATGGTAACAAAATAATAGGCAATTCGAAATATAAATGATATAATTAATAATTGAATAATTTAAAATTGATATATTTAATATGCAATGTATGGGAAGTACCACCAATATTTGTATCTAAGACAGGGTTGCCATGTCTCCCCCCATCAGCGGGAGACTCCCGCAATTTTTTAGTTTACACGCAAACATCTCTCCCGCAAAACTACCGCAATTGGAAATCTCCCGCAATTTTTTTTTAGTATTAAACATTTTCAATATATAAATAATAATTTTGAGAGACATTAATTGATTATTTATATATTTTTAAAATATATTTTAAATATTTATTCTAAAAACATGTCTAGTTTGTAAATTTCTTTCAATCCTGTTTTATTTTTATCCAATAATAAATCAACATCATTTCATTCATATAGGTCAGTACAGGGAGTATATCAAAATCGATTGCATTGCAATACAAAAATATTCTCAAAAATAATAAATAATACAGATTCAACTACATTTGCGGAAATCGTATACATCTATCATGTAGTTCAACATTCACAGAGCTATATCATCACAATGTGAATCGAATCTTTTTCTCATGATATTTAAAGACTCCAATATAAGTGCAAACCTTACTTGTAGCAGAACAAAAATGAGTAAGGCTATCATAAGTGTTTTAGTACCTGAATCCTAGAGGTAAATTCTAGACGATTTGAAAGATGGGCATCCATATGCAATTCTAACAGATGCATCTAATAAGGGAAATATTAAAACATTTCCCTCGATCCTTCGCTATTTCAACATGAATAAGAACATTTCAATAAAACTGTTAAAAAATTTTCCTTGGATAGTGAAAAATCCAACGATGTAGCTAGCAACATAATGGTAAATATAGCTGATTCAGGGTTATCAATGATTTGCATGTCAGCTTTCTGCGCTGATAATGCCTCTGTAAATATTGGCAAAAACCAAAGTTACCGAATTGAGGCAGCACATTAATGAATTAATACCAATTGGCTGTATATGCCATATACTACATAATTCTTGTAAGAGGGCAATAAATGTATACTATCTGTTGATGTCGAAATAATTGTGATGAAATGTTTTAACGAATTTAGTTCATAAACTAAAAGAGTTGGTCCGGCAGTCCAAGCCTGTCGGTGACCGGGATGTCATTTCTAAGCTACGAAATTTATCTATACCTATCAGGTGGTTGTCATTAATACCTGCCATAGATAGAATTTTAAAATTTTATAAACCCTTAAAAAAATACTTATTTTAAATAAAGATTTTAAAAGCTGTCCTAAAATTTTGAAAAATTTATTCGAATATGAAATGGCAGAAGCATATTTGGGATTCGTTTCACATGTAGGAAATCTACTTCATGTAGTTAATATTCAGTTGCAATTAGAATATTCTTTATTAAAAAAGATACACAAAATCATGCTACAACTCTGTTCATCTCTACAGTTAAAAATTGATAATAAATTTTTAGGCGCTATTGCTAAAAATATTATATTAAAATGTTCAAATAATACTCTAATTAAAACATTTTTAAATGAAGCAGATATTTTTATTAAGACAATTTTAGAATATTTACAATCAAAATTTGATTTAATAACTCTATATACAAATGTATAATTATTATGACCTTGGAACAGAAACCATCAATTGATGGTTTTTATAATTTAATAAATATATTATAAATACTGAAAGACATTGATTTCTTGTTTGAGGAGATTGTAATTCTCTCTATTTTTATGATTCGCCAAAATACTTTAAGTTAGATGGTCTAAAAACAGAGGAGAAATGGGTAGAATTTTTTCGCAATAACGATAAATCCCCATGCTTGGAAAAAATATGCGAGTATTTCTTCTCCTTACCTCATTCTAATGCCTCATCCGAGCGCATTTTTAGCCTGATAAGGACTGCCTGGAAAAAGGAGAGAAATCGTATTGCTTTAACATTAGAGGCCGAGCAAATATATAATATGTCATGCTAGGGATTTTATAAATATCTCGATAACGACGGTATAGTTCTATTATTTAGATTTCAAATAAAATATAATTAGGTTTTAGCAATGGCGCCATAAAATTTATTGTCAATTTTTAACTGTAAAGATGAATACATTTGCAGCATAATTTTGTGAATCTTTGTTAAGATTCTTCTGATTGCAATTACACATTAACAGCATGTAGTAGTAGATTTCCTACATGTCAAATCATTCTTAAACATACCTCTGCCATTCATTATTGAAAATAATTTTCAAATGTTAGGACAGCTTTTATAATCTTTATTTAAGAAATATTTTTTTAAAGGTTTATAAAATTTTAAAATTCTATCGATGGGTGGTATTAGGAACATATCGCGACCAAAATTGTGCTGACTCAATTCTGTAAATACACTTTGTTTTTACCAAATTCATTGAGGCATTATCAGATCAGAAAGGTGACATGCAATTTATTTATAATCTCGCTATATTTACCATTATATGGTTAGCTATATCTTAGGACTTTTCACTATTTGAGGGGAAAAAATTTAATAGTTTTATTGAAACGACCTTAATTTTGTTGAAATAACGGAGGATCAAGGGAAATATTTTAGTATTTCGCTTATTAGATGCATCTGTTAGAATTGCATATGTATTCCCATTTTTCAAATCGTCAAGAATTGATCACCTGGATTTAGGTCCTAAAACATTGATGATAACCTTGCAATGTTGTACTACAAGATAAGTGTTTACAATTGCCGCAACTATAGTTGCATATATTTCTTAGTTTTAAAGTACCTTATTATTTAAACGTGATATGTGATAATTAAATCCCTATAAGGTTATACACACACACGCGGTAGATTTCTAATTGCGGTCAGGGTTGCTATGTCTTCCCCCATCAGCGGGAGACTCATACAATTTTTTAGTTTACACGCAGACATCTCTCTCCCGCAAAACTACCGCAATTGGAAATCTCATGCAAAAATCGACAGCAATTTTTTAATTTCTCCCGCAATTTTTTTTAAAAAGTATTTTAACGTTTTTAATATATATGAGAGACATTAATTGATTATTTTTATATTTTTAAAATAATTTTTAAATATTTAATCGAAAAACAAGTCTAATTTGTAAATTTCTTTCTATCCTGTTTTATTTTTATCCAATAATAAATCAACATCATTTCATTCATATAGGTCAGTACAGGGGAGTATATCAAAATCGATTGCAATACAAAAATATTCTCAAAAATAATAAATAATACAGATGCAACTACATTTGCGGAAATCGTATACATCTATCATGTAGTTCAACATTCACAGAGCTATATCATCACAATGTGGGTCGAATCTTTTTCTCATGATGTTTTAAGACTCCAATATAAGTGCAAACCTTACATGTGGCAGAGACAAAAATGAGCAAGGCTATCATAAGTGTTTTAGTACCTGAATCCTAGAGGTAAATTCTAGACGATTTGAAAGATGGGCATCCATATGCAATTCTAACAGATGGATCTAATAAGGGAAATATTAAAACATTTCCCTCGATCCTTCGCTATTTCAACAAGAATAAGAACATTTCAATAAAACTGTTAAAAAAATTTTTTGGGATAGTGAAAAATCCAACGATGTAGTTAGCCACATAATGGTAAATATAGCTGATTCAGGGTTATCAATGATTTGCATGTCAGCTTTTTGCGCTGATAATGTCTCTGTAAATTTTGGCTAAAACCAAAGTTACTGAATTGAGACAGCACAAGAATGAATTAATACCAATTGGCTGTATATGCTCATAATTCTTGAAAGAAGGCAATGAATGTACTATCTGTGGATGTCGAAATGTGATGAAATGTTTTAACGAATTTAGTTAATCAACTAAAAGAATTAATGAATTAAAAGAGTTGGTGGAGTGGTCTGACTTGGAATGGTGTGAGATGTCGCGACATGAAACCTATCAGGTGGTTATCGCTAATACATGCCATCGATAAAATTTTAAAATTTTACAAACCCTTAAAAAAATACTTTTTAAATAAAGATTTTAAAAACTGTCCCAAATTTCGAAAAATTTTTTCGAGTACGAAATGGCAGAAGCATATTTGGGATTTTTTCACATGTAGGAAATCTACTTCATGCAGTTTATATTCAGTTGCAATCAGAATATTCTTTAAACAAATATATAATATGTCATGCCAGGAATTTTATAAATATCTCAATAACGACGGTAAATATTTAGTTCTCTTATTTAAATCTCAAATAAAATATAATTAAGTTTTAGCAATGGCGCCATAAAATTTATTGTCAATTTTTAACTGTAAAGATGAACACATCTGCACCATAATTTTGTGAATCTTTGTTTAGATTCTTCTGATTATAACTATACATTAACAGCATGTAGTAGATTTCCTACATGTGAAATCATTCCTAAATATACCTCTGCCATTCATTATTGAAAAAAATTTTCAAAATGTTAGGACAGCTTTTATCATCTTTATTTAAGAAATATTTGTTTCAAGGCTTATAAATTTTAAAATTCTATCGATGGAGGGTACTATCAACATATCGCAACCAACATTGTGCTGACTCGATTCTGTAAATACACTCTGTTTTTACCAAATTCACTGAGGCATTATCAGATCAGAAAGCTGACATGCAATTTATTGATAATCTCGAATCTGCTGTATTTACAATTATATGGTTAGCTATGTCTTTGGATTTTTCACTATTTGAGGGGAAAAAATTTAATAGTTTTATTGAAACGACCTTAATTTTGTTGAAAAATTTAATCATAATTATATTTCTTTTGTAACTATTATTTACTAATTCGTGCTAATGGATATTACAAGCCTATTTATTATTATTTTTAGTTAGGTATATTATATTTAATAAAGTTTTTTTAAATGTAAAGTTTAATGTCATTTTTTTTATAAAATTTGCTTTAAAAATAGCCTCAGCTTAAATTCTCATACAATATAAGTATAATATAATTTTTTTTTTTGAAAATACTAATATTAGTGTGTATAAAATATTAATGTTGTTAAACGGCTCGTTTTGAGTCGATTTTTAAAAACGGCTAACTCAATATTTTCGCCAGAAAAATATTAATTAAGCCTCGAAATTTCGATACTATATGTCTAGACCTTTGCTCCTTCTATGAGCAAAATTTTCAGGCTTGCATAATATTTTTCTGGATAAATGATTGAGTTAGCCGTTTTCAAAAATCGGCTCAAAACGAGGCGTTTAACAACACTATAAAATATTGACTAGAAAATAATTTAAAAAACAAGCTTTTTTAAACTTCTTATCAAATACATATACAAATTTTTTTATTAAATACTATAATTATAATGTGATTTTTAATTTTCGTGGGAATGTTTCCAATTCATCAATAATTTTGTTTATCGTTGGAACCAAATCTCTATGGATATTTAACAGAGCTAACCCATTTAGCCGAGATTCGGAAGTAGTACTTCATAAATGTTTTCAACCTTCTTAAGTTGAAAAGTCCTTTCCATGGTAGAATATAAAACAACTTCAAAATATTAGAAATTTGAGCCAAGGTTTCTTTACACCGATTGAGCGCATCAATAGCATGCTCAGGTAAAATAGCTAAACGTAGTAAATATTTATACCACAATTCGAATTCACTGATTAAATTTATTTCAGTATCAAAATCATAGGAATAAAATTTTGCTAAATATTTAATTTTACCAATAGTGGCATTAAAAAACGAAGATGGATCTTTGGATATTAAAACTTGAAGATTGCTAAAGACTTGTTTTTTATCTAAAAACCGTACTTTTATTTGCGATAAAAAAGTATCTAAGAATGGGATGAAAGTGGATATTTTATAATATTCTTCAGTTAAGCCAATATTTATTTTACATCTCAATAATTGCCCAGGTGCTAGACGAGGTTTAAGTAGTGTTATATCATAAAATTTAGCCTTCGATTCAACGTCTATATAAATATTATGAAAATATTCATCTACATTCATTCTTATTGTATCTACCTGTTCATATATATTTTCCGCGAAATCAATAACCTGAACCAAATCTAAATTTGGTTTTTGTAAATTTCTACAAAGTAGTGAGCTATAGGCAAATAATTTATTGATGAAACTAGCAGCAATTATAAACTCTGATTGATCAATTGAATTCAATAATGATATCGCTTCTGACGACACATTACTTTTTTTCATGCTCAGCCTTATTTAACTTTTGTATTTCTATTTTTTCTGTTCTACAAAATCGAAGTAAAAATAAAATATTTAAAAAATTATAGATATATTTATTAATTCTAACTTACTAATAATTTTTGAATTTAATAAAATAATTATACCATTTGATTTCAATCTCTTTGACTTAAAAATTTTCCCATTTTATTAATATTTTTGAATAATGTTAATGTACTCACAAGGAAAGGAAATTTTAATAAAATTTATTTATAAAAAATAAGTTTTATGTTGGAAAATTGATATTCAAATATTTGTAAAATTTTGATTGGGGGGGGGGGGGTGGAGGGTAAAATTTTAATTAGCTTAATATGATATTTATAAAAATGGTCAAATTTGCGATGGGGGGTGGGGAATTTCCCCCTTTACCCTTCCCCCATTGGTTACGCGCCTGGTGAATGTTGTACTACAAGATAAATGATTAAAATTGCCGCAACTGTAGTTGCATCTGTATTATTTCTTATTTTTGGAGTACCTAATTATGTATTTAAACGTGATAAGTGATAATTAAGTGCCTATCCCTATAATGTTATACACACACACGGTTGATTTCCAAACGGTCGTTTTGTGGGACATTCACATAAAATATATTTAATTGTAAAATTAAAATCGTTTTTTTTAATAAAATTTTATCTTGTTTACATTCTTACATATTTAAAAAAGATCGTTGGTTTTTTTTATAAATTAATATATTTTAATAAATCAAGATGTTATTTTATTATGAAAAATAGTTACCGACTTTATATTTATATAAACTAATTATAAAAAATAATAGGATAATTAAATCAATTCAAAATCCCGGAAGGCCGACATTTTACTGGCCTTCGGACCACAAGAATTTTTTTTGGCACTTTTTATATTTACCGCAATTTTCATATTTCTCCCGCATAATACCAAATTTCTCCCGCAATTTGAAAATTTTGACCTGGCAATTCTGATTGCGGTTGTTTTGCGGGACATTCGCATAATATTTTTAATTGTAAAATTAAAATCGTATTTTTAAATAAAATTTTATCTTGTTTACATTCTTTTATATTTAAAAAAGATCGTCATGTTTAAATAAAACTTAAATGAAGATGCACCCTAGATAAGTGACAATTGTCATAATCGTTATTTTTAAAGTTTTTTGAATTTTTTGACGCAAATGGCTAAAAACATAGATTGTAAACATGTTAAAATAAAATTTCAGTGAATAAGTGCCATAGATAAGTGACAATTGTCATAATCGTTATTTTTAAGTTTTTTGACGCAAATGGGTAAAAACATAGATTGTAAACATGTTAAAATAAAACGTAAATGAAGATGCACCCTAGATAAGAGACAATTGTCATAATCGTTATTTTTAAAGTTTTTTTAATTTTTTTGACGCAAATGGGTTAAAACATAGATTGTAAACATGTTAAAATAAAATTTCAGTGAATATGTACCATAGATAAGTGACAATTGTCATAATCGTTATTTTTAAAGTTTTTTTTGAAGCAAATGGGTAAAAACATAGATTGTAAACATGTTAAAATAAAATTTCAGTGAATATATACCATAGATAAGTGACAATTGTCATAATCGTTATTTTTAAAGTTTTTTGAATTTTTTTAAAGCAAATTGGTAAAAATATATATTGTAAACATATTAAATTAAAACTTCACTAAAGATGTACCCTAGATAAGTGACATTGTCATAATCGTTATTATTTAATTTTTTTGAACTATTTTAGATATAACATAGAAAACTAATTTATATGTAATATTTTTAAACTTTTTAAACATATAAATTTTGACAATTATTGATTATTTCAAAATTATTGAAAATATATTTTTAACCAAGGTTGTTATCAGAACACTGCTACCCCAATCAAATTTTTTTAAAAAAATTTTGTCAGAGTATGTTTCTTATATTTTAGATGGCTTTATTATGTATGAAATTATTGGCAAGAATTTTTAAAGAAGGATGGTGAACATCAGTGTTGTTAAACGCTACTTTTAAAAGTAGCGCGCTATCGCTACCGCTATTTTATAAAAAAAGTAGCGCGCTATCGCTACCGCTATCGTTTTCAAATGAGTAGCGCGCTATTAGCTACTTTTTACGCTACTTTGATTTTTTTTTAAATATTTTTTTTTACGTAACTTTATTTCCACAAATAAAATATTGATATAAAAACATGACAATAATTTGTTACATATATATATATAATTTATTTATTATTGCACTTTAATAATAATAACATTTCGGTACTGTCATCCCCAAGTCTAAAGCGACGATCAGAAAGTATAAGCTTTGCCATACTAAATAATCGTTCAGCACTAGCACTTGAGGGCAACGCAGTATTAAATTTAATAAACAAACTTTTTATATGAAAAAAATCATCAAAAATATTTAAATTAGTATTTTTAGATTTAAAAAAGCATCTATATAGATTCAATATTATTATTATTATTTATTTCAAAAAAATCGTCTTTGGAAGGCTGCGGTTTCGATCATGCTATAGTATCGTGGTTAGGCATGCCATTTTTTAACGTTACCATCAGCCTATCAAGTTGCCATTTAGATTCAGTCAAATTAATGTATGGCCAATTTAACTTGAAACTAGGATGAACGATAGCAGCTATTACATTATCATCATCATACAGATCTGGAAATCTAATTTATATAAAGTGACTGTATTTATTATAAAAAAAAGAAGAATACCATTTTAATTTTTAAAATTTAAATTTATCTGAGATTTAGATTCATTTATAAATAAAATATTAAAATAGCAATAAATTATGGTAAATAAAAATTTTAAAAATATAATTATTATACACAAGGTAATTAATAATATATTAATTTTGAATTTTATATTAATTAATAATTACTATATATTAATATTATAGATTGTGTTTTAAATTAAGCCAATTTAAATTATGGCTAATCAAGCAATAAATCATTCATTTTATATAATTGAATAATAGTAAATAAAAATAAAGTTTTGACCTTTTCTCAATGCCTTTTAGCACAGACTCTACCAGTGGTTGGCAAAATTTTAGATTATTGATTCTTTTGAGCTTGGTAATTAATATACTCAGTGTGGGCACATAATATCCCATGCTCATATTATCTTGCCCTTCTAAGATTTTAAGTGAGGCAGCAACATATTGCATAACCTAAAAAATTAAAATGGTTTATAATATTATTTATCATTATCCGTTATCATCTTACAAACCTTGTTTTGAATTTTGTAAGACCTATGGATTTCTGCAATAATATTGGCTAGAATGTCATAAGTCTGACAGCCAATTATTCTCTTTAGAGCTAACGCTACAGATTTTTGTTTAAGATTTTTAGGATCAATCTAATGTGCAGTTACTCCTAAATAAGCTCTAAAAATATGACATATTATAAATAAGAAAATAAACATTTTTACCTTCTATTGTGAGTCCAGCAATCTGCCGTTGTACAGACGTAGGAGACATCTGATAGATTTAATATCAAATATTCTTTCATTTCCTTAAAGCTCTCCAAAATTCTTGTCATCAATGTCTGCCGGCAAAATATCTTGGTCCGTGGAGAAAAAGTGTTTATCATCTTTATAAAAGAATCATTATCCACCAAGGATAATGGTTGAACTGTATTTATTATAAAGTTCATAACGACTTTGTCAGCCAATTTTTGGGATACACCAGGTGTTGATGAATCCAAATTGGTTAATTTTGTTTGTATTATATTGATTTGGAAGTGGGTTTATCTTCTTCCATTACCCCAAAACTTTTGAGATATTTTTCAATCTCTTTATAATTTGAAGTGTGCACAGTCTAAAATTATAAAATACTTGGAATAAAAATTATGTAGGAGATAAGTACATAAAAATGATTGAAATAACTATTTTAAAATGTTTTAAATAATTTAGATAAAATTTATGAATATATAAAAAAAATGATTGGTTTTTGATTTTAATTTATTTTAAAAATTAAAGATTAGCCTACACATTGATATTAAATTTGTTTAATATATTACCTTTAAATGTTTTTTCAAATTAAAGCTGCTCGTATGATTTGAAGAGATAATTTTGTGGCACATCTTGCACCGAAACCGATATCCAGTATTAATTTTTTCTTCAAGGTTAAAGTATTTCTTGAATTTTGGGAAAGGATCATCTATATTTTGCTCATTTTCCAAAGAAATTACAATATCTTCAACAATCTGTTTATATCTAATATATAACAATAATGTATATTTTTAAATATAAATTTAAATTTCAAAATTAAATTAAATAAAAGGATTATAATTTTAGATTTTATAAAAAATATATTTTAATAATATTTAGATGTATTTATTATGTAAAATTGAAAGTAGCGAAGTAGACCGCTATCGTTATTTTTTTTAAAAAGTAGCGCGCTATAGTTACCGCTACTGAAAAAAGTAGCGCGCTATTTTAACAACACTGGTGAACATTAAAAGGAGTGATACTAAAGAGAATATAAAAGATATACCATAGAAAAGTAACAATTTTTATATAATTATTTTAACTTTTTTGATTTTTTGTGTCGCGAATAGGTTAAAATTTATACTAAGATGTAAAATTAAAATTCCAATAAAGATGTACCATAGAAAAGTGACAATTGTAAAATCATTATTTAACTTTTACCATTTTATATCGTTGTAAATAGTAAATGCACGACTTTTACTATTAAATAACGCTAAAATTATAAAAGTTGGAAGGCTAAACCTTTCTTTTGTATCTCTTCTTTTAAAATTCATCTAAATATATGCTACTTTATCAAACCCCTTTTTTTAAAAAATTCATCTCAATACATTATACTTTTACACAAATTTAAACACCTCTTTTGAATCTCTCATTAAAATCTTAAACTTTTGCACAAATTTTAAACAACTCTTTAGTATCTTTCCGATACCTTCCCCAATGAATCCTCCCATTTTACTCCCCAATGAATCCCCCGATTTTTCTCTTAAAATCCCCCTCCCCTTTGTGAATTCTCCCCATATCCCCTATTAATCCTCCCGCTCATAAATACAGATTTTTTAATTCATATTAATCGATTTCTTTTTATATAAATGAACTTTTAAATTAATTTTTCTTTTATTTCGAAAATCATATTTTAGATATTCGTCATTCCGTTTTCAAAAAAATTTATCCACAATATAAATCAGAGACCTGCAGGCCCGGCCCTAAGCCCGGCCGGGCCTGAATTTTTTTTTTAAAAAATTAATACATTATGAATTATATTCGTCAATGTAATATATTTTAAAAAATAATTTCTTCCATTTATATGAATATTAGTTTTATTTTTATAAATGCAATATATAATATAGTATATTCTCAAAATATTATTTACTTCAATTTTTATAAATATCAGTATTATTTCTTTTACAAATACAATATTATAGAGTATATTCTCAAAATATTAACGTTTTACTAATGTTGTTAGACGACTCGATTTGATCCGATTTTTAAAAACGGCTATCTCTATAATTTAGACAGGTAAATTTGCCTAAGCCTCGAGATTTAGCTAAAAGATTTTCAAACCTTTATGCCCAGGGTTGCCATGTCAAATCAATCACTTTTCAACCCGACCATCTCAGATTTTGTTAAAATTTGGTATTTAAGTTAATAAAGATTTGCAATTGACGAATACAAAATATTAGATTCTTAACTCAACCAAAGAACCGGAGATATAGGGCTTCAAAGTGGCTCAGCTTGGTCATTTTTCGATAAAAATGACTTTTTAAAATTGTGATAACTTTTATATTAGATGTACTATGTATATCTATTACGTCTCATTTTATAGCCCTAGGTAAACTCTTGAACGTATGTTAAAAAAATTAATTTTTAGTTTATATATTTCTTTTAAATTGCGGCTAAAAATTTGTAATTAATTTTTCAAATTGTTAGATTAAATTTTTTTTTCCAAATTTCAGATATTTTGTAAAGAGTACCAAGGACTGTTCATATAAAAAAATTCAGAGTGGGCCCAAAAAAAATAATTAGGAAAGAACTTATTTTTAAGATGGCGTAAGTAGTTTATAATATCAATTTTAACAATATAAGTCAATCTAAGAAATTTTTTTATTCCATAATAAAATATTTATCGAATAATTAATAGTAAGCATAATATTTAAAATAATTTTAATTAAATTTCTTTAAATTTAATTTATATATTGCTATTTTAGATTTATCATTAGTTAAAGTGTAAGTTCTTCTTGCGGATATGGCCACATAACTTCTATGATTTAATACATTATTTACTTTATAATATATACCAAATGGATGTAGGGTAACCTGGGAAGTGGCCCAGTTAACCTTGGACTTCATCTTGAAGTATAAAAGAATAATTTTCAGCAAAATCCAATAACCAAATAATAATCTTGCTTTAAATTGTTTTTAAGATTCTGATGGAATCTATTTTGCTGATCAGTAATAAAAGCACGGCGAATCAAAATAAATATTTTTTCAAATAAGTAATTAAGAAATTCGTCAGCTGTTTGCATTAGGGTCTCTAGACTGTTCTATCTACAGATATCCATTGCTTGAACGTTATCCTGTATATGTCATGTGTAATTAATAAATTTTCTAATTTAGCCCTTAATGCTTGGTCCCCAGGACATTCATGCATTCGAAAATAACAGGCTGGCAGGGGAGGATTGCTGGAATTATGTCTTTGTAAGTCTTTATCTCAAAATCCCTATTTTTTGTTAAAGTTGCTAAATTTAGCTCTTATTAGCAACTTAACATTCTGATGGATTAGTGAGACACAAACCGAGTGAGTGCCACTTGAACCTGGCATTATGCAATTTTTAGGGCGCAATGAGGTGAATTTTAAAAATTCGATTTTAAGAGAAGAGTAGATAGCTTTAAAATTTATATAGATTTCTTTTAAATTATTAAGAATTAACCGCTTTTGAACATTAATCCTTTCATCATTTTCAATTATAGAAAGGCAATCTTTTTTCCGGGCAGTGATCTACTAAATTCATCGTTATAGAAACTTTTTACAACGTCAACTGTGCTCTGATCTATGATTTTACCTGCCTTGGGATTAAGTATAAAGAATCCTTTGACCAAGAATGAATTTTGAATTACGGATCATATAAAACGAAGCGTTAAATTGTTTTTTAATTTTGTGAAGGCTCCAATTTGGAGGTAATGTAGTTAGTAATTGATATTTTTGAGTTTTAGACAATAATGGATAATTATTTTTCATATGAATTATCAAATCGTCGCTACCATTTGTATTCATCTTGGTTGAAGAATTTTGTCAATATCTTTTGAAAGTCTGCTGAGCTTTTTCTTGAGATATCCTTTTTCTCTTAGTCTCTTTTTTTATTGGAGAATGCCCCATTTGCAGGCGCGTACGCAGGAATTTGGTCTGGGGGGGGGGATAACAAAAATTTTTAAGAAATATTTTTGTTTTTTAAAAATAATCAAGCAAAAATTTATTAGGACTAATAACCATTTATTTCAATACACAATTTTAAATTAATGTGAATTATAAAAAAAAATACATGTAAAGAATCACTTAAATGACCCAAAATAGAAATTTGAATTTTTTGAGCCTTTACACAAAAAGTTTTTTAGGAATAATTGCATTTTGTATGTTATATATTTACAATGTAAAATCTAATCTTCGTTGTGATTGAGCTAATTTTTCAATTACCTCTTCCTTGCTTGTCGTCAAATGCCTATGAATATTCAAAAGATCCAAACCTTTCAATCTACTTCAGATGTTGTACTTCTTGGTATGTTTTTCAGAGACCTGCAGGCCCGGCCCCCGGGCCGGAGAGTATTTTAATTTTTTTAAATATACCCGGGCCGGGCCTAAAATTTTTTAAAAAAACACCCAAGCCGGGCCTGAATTATTTTAAAAAAACACCCAATCCGGGCTGTATATTTTAAAACAGCCTATATTTGATATCGCTATTATTAGCTATAAAAATCAAAAATAAATATAATTTATTTTTAAAAAATCCGAGCCAGGCCTGAAAATTTTATTTTAAAAAAAGCCGGGCTGGGCCTAAAAATTTTTTTAAAAAAGCCGAGTCGGGCCGTAAAAAATCTTTAAAAAAATCCGGGCCGTGCCCTGCAAATGGTACTTCTGCAGGCCTCTGTTATTCCTCTTAAAAAAGAGAATGTTCTCTCATTAGTTTACTAATGGGAAGAGTTTATAAACCCTTTTAATACATTGGGAATTATCTAAAATGTGTTTGAAATAATGCACATCCATAGCATTTTTTGGGACTATATCAACCATAGTTAATCTTATAAACATATTCAGCTAGTAAGGCATCATAAGATACTTTAACATCTTAATAATAAAAATCTAACAAATATTTTTTTTTCTATCATTATCTGAAAAAGGTTGGGAAGGCTTTTGTGGAAGTAATATTTGCAGATTAGTAAATACTGCATGATGAATTAAAAATTCATTTATTTGGGTTATAAATGTATCTGTATTTAAGATATACTCTTCTACTTATCCTATATTAATGTTTTCGATGAGCTTGCCTTGCTACAAGTCGAGGGAGACAAATATTAAACACGTATAACTCTGCTTTTGACTCAACAATAAAATATGAAATTCTTCATCATCGCCCTAATTTCCTTGAGTTCTGATAAAATGCTCTCCGCTATTCTCATCTTCTTAATCAAGTCAATGTCATGTTTGAAAAGTAATACTTAAAATAGTTGTATAATTAAATAATACATTCTAATGAGAAATAAAATTTGGAATAAGCATTGAATCCAATAATTTTCTTGCTTCTGAGGAAATATTTCATTAAGGCCATTGTGATATTTCAGTAATAGCAAATAGGGGAGACCGGGGTAAAACGATAGGCATTTTGCATATTTACCATAAAAATTTTAAACAAGAGTCAAACACAACAAATTATAGATCAATGTGTAGCCCCATCCCTCTTCTACAAGATAAAAAAAAGTGTAGCCCTCTATCTATAATATTTTAGGAGCTATGATTTGTTATGTAAAACTACTTATTTTCGCCATTTTACCCTGGGTACAGGGTAAAATGGATAAGCACTAGGGTAAAGTGGTTAAAATAATATTTGACACATATTTAATGTTTTATTTAACAAATATTACAAATTTAAGATTTATTTATGATTTTTATTTAAAAACTAATCGATACAATAAGGACATTAAAATAATTATCATAATTAGCACATTTAGAATGTGCCCATTCAAGGCACATTGTACATTTTAGCCATTCATCGCCCTCGCGACTATTTTTATAGTTTTTATTACAAATAACACATAAACAATTATTTTTTGATATCTTTTTTTTTCTCTGAATTAATAATTTTTTTTTATAAGGTGTAGATGTTAATATTTCTGAATTCTTTTTTTTAGATATTTTATCCGATGAAATATTGAATAATTTTGGAATAGGTATTATAGATGAAGGATTGAATACTTTATTATAATTTTTTGAGCATGATGGTAACATATCATGATAGGGTTCATCAATATCATCTGGAACATTTTCGTTCAATAATATAGATAAATCACTATCATTATTTTGAGTCACTGTAAGATTTTGAGTCACTGTAATATTTTCATCATTATTTTCAAATTCAATATTTGAGCTAGCATTTGAATTATTACAGCAGATATAATCTTGTTCTGTAAATATATTTGGGTTTAAAGGAAAATCACATGCTAAGAACCCATTTAATATATTATTTGGTGTCACTGCCCTTGGTATTTCATTTTTTAACACTCCTGGAATATCATAAATCTGAAATTGTTGCCCCACATGATTTCTCATCCATGTGTCAATAGCTCCATTATAAAACTTTTTCAATGGCCCATAAACTGCTTTGTCTAATGGTTGGAGTTTATGCGAGCAATGTAGTGGAAGTGTTAGAATAACAATCCCATTGGAGCGACAATAGTTTATAACGGAAATTGAACAATGAGAGCTATGGTTATCTAAGATTAATAAGACATTTTTCTCATTGGATGCACTAGAATATTTTTTAAAGTGTTCCAAAAAAGATAAAAATTCCTCCTCTTGCATGCAACCCGATGTGTTTCCCACACCCTTAGATCCAATAGGCCCATCACGAATAAAGTGATCTTTGTATCGTTTTCTTGGAAAAATAAAAAATGGTGGAATGCTATGGCCTATAGCATTGATGGCTAAACATATTGTAACTAACGTTCCTCTTTCTCCTGACGTTATAGAGCCGACTTGTTTGGCACCCTTCTGTGCTATAATTTTTGCAGGAGTTTGAACGGTGGTGAAACCACTTTCATCTGCATTCCATATATTATGTGGTTCAAAGTTATAAGAATTATATAGCTTAATTAAATTTTCAAAAAATTTATTGACATTTGTGGATTGAAGCCATATGCTCTTGCTAGACTAGTAGCTTCAGGGGTACGAATCGAAAGTTGGGAATGTCGTTTTCTAAACCCCATAAACCAGTTCTCTCCAGCCATACCATTAGTTGTCCAGCTTTCTGGGAAAGATTTGCCATATTCTTTAGCAAGCTGATATGCAAATCCTCTTATCTTGTTTATTTATAAAATAAAACTATTTCATTTTAATAATTAACAATACCAGTTCCATAGAGTTAAAATGATATATAATTAATTAAATAAATTGAATTAATTTCATAATTTAATGCTCAATTGGTAACTTTAATATTAAATATCAATATTTATTTGATTATAATAAATGAATGAATGAAAAATTTAATGTGAATAATTTATATTTTAATCGTTTTACCCATAACAGCTTTACCCCTAGGTGACATATATTATATATATCGTATTGCGTGACTTCTAATAGAGCTAAAGATGTCAGATAAATTTTATTTTATAGCTAATACATTAAGGAACATGTGTGCCAAATTTTGAATCCTGAGGATATGTAAATTTTACTAAAAGCAAAATATACTAGAGATTGATTTTTATATTTTTTGGGTAAAAAACAGTTTTTTGACAAAATATATAAAACCAGGTAAGTTTTTTAAAAGATGAACATAGGTAAGAAATTAGATATAAAAATACATCTTCACACCAAATTTAAGGTCTTTATACTCAATGGTTAAAAAGTTATTCGCGTTAACATTGTTACCCCGTCAATCGCTTTACCCCGGTCTCCCCTAATTGGCTCTTCTAACTCCTTAAAAGCTGTTACTGCTTGATGGCAGGGACTCTATCTCGTTGGACAAGGTTGCAATTTCTTTTTCCCTGTTGGACAAGAAGTTTCAGAAATAATTATTATTTGACTAGAAATTTGAAAATGGTAGATAAATATTAAGCCACTAAAAATTTGAAAATAATAAGTGAATATTACGCCGGAAAACTTGAAATCGAAATTGATTGAACTTAGTAGATAAATGTGATAATAAATGTAATTAAATATATATTTAATATGAGACACGAATAAATATTAACAAATATAAATTAATATAAACAATAATATTTTTGAAAAATATAACCGGCATCTGCATTTTTTGGTTTTTTTTTGGGAGGGGGGCCCGCTGCGTACGCCAATGCCCATTTGATTTAAAGTAGAATTTAAGGATTCTAAAAAAGTGTAGGAGTTGCCCATTGTCGTTATTAATTGGATAATCATTTTCTATATCGGTGGAGTTTAAGAAATTATTTGAAGTTGTAAGGATGTTGCTATCCTCTAAAATTGGAATACTTTTCTTCTTTTTATATAAAAATTTACGACACTTAGGACAAATATATTCTCCTTTGTTAATTTTATGATACATTGTCATCCAAATCGCCACTTTTCTTAAACCTTTTTTGGAATAATGATTTGAAAGATTCAATGGATTTGTACAAAACATATTAATAAATTAATTAATTTTAAAAATTACAAATTTTAGGAAAAAGTAACAGATAAAAAAATTGATAAATCATTGGAAAAAAATTATTCGAAAAATTGTTAATTTAATTAATGCCTACTTAATAAATTTTATTATCTATAAATTAAATTCAAGGAAATTTAATAAAATTATTTTAAATATTATACTTACTATTAATTATTCAATAAATATTTTATTATGGAATAAAAACAATTTCTAAGATTGACTTATATTGTTAAAATTGATATTTTAAACTCTTACGCCATCTAGTGGATTTTTTAAAAATGATATATTTCCTAATTATTTTTTTAGGCCCCACTTTGAAATTTTTTATATGAACAGTTCTTGCTCTTTACAAAATATCTGAAATTTGGAAAAAAAATTTAGTCTAACATTTTGAAAAAAAAATTAATTACAAATATTTAACCGCAATTTTAAAAAAAAGTATAAACTAATTTTATTTAACATATGTTCAAGAGTTTACTTAGGGCTATAAAATGAGCCATAATAGATATACATAGTGCATCTAATATAAGAGTTATCCCATTTTAAAAAAAATCATTTTTTTCGAAAAATGACCAAACTGAACCACTTTGAAGCCCTATATCTTTGGTTCTGATAGAGTTAATAATCTAATATTTTGTATTCGTCAATTAAAATACTTTATTAACGTAAATACCAAATTTTAACAAAATCTGAGATGGTCTGGTTAAGTGATTGATTTGACATGGAATGACCCAGTACCTAAATCCTAGAGGTCAATTCTAGACGATTTGAAAGATGGAGATCCATATGAAATTCTAACAGATGCATCTAATAAGGAAAATATTAAAACATTAATAAGGAAAATATTAAAACATCCCTTGATCCTTCGCTATTTCAACAAGAATAAGAACATTTCAATAAAACTGTTATAAAATTTTTCCTCGGATAGTCAAAAATCCAACGATATAGCTAACCACATAATGTAAATATAGCTGATTCAGGGTTATCAATAAATTACATGTCAGCTTTCTGCGCTGATAATGCCTCTGTAAATTTTGGCATAAACCAAAGTGTATTTACCGAATTGAGGCAGCACAATACTGAATTTATACCAATTGGCTGTATATGCCATATACTACATGATTCTTGCAAGACGGCAATGAATGTACTATCTGTGGATGTCGAAAGTATGTGTTTGTGACAATTTAAGTTAGGGAGCTTATGATTTTAAAATAATTCAGAGCAGGCAAATATAATACAGTTCCTGACTGTCTATCAAGATTACCACTCAGTGTAGATAAGGAAACTATTGATAATATAAGCACGGACAACACAAAAAACGACTTATGGGATATTCCGATTAATTTTAATAAAGTATTAGAGGAAACATATAAAGACAAAGAAATATTGGATATTATTAACTACATAAGGAAAGGTGATGGTATAAAAAACAAATCATACAAAAACATGGAAAATGAATTAAGTATTATAAATAATTGTTTGTTCAAAGAAAACAAAATTGTGATTCCTGCAGGCATGAGAAAAACTATGTTAAAGGAATTACACATCGGACACTTAGGTGCTGGAAATACCAAAGCATTAGCCAAGGATTATATGTATTGGCCAGGTATGAACACGAGTATCGATCTTGAAGTAAAAAATTGTGAATCATGTAATATTTGGGCATCGAATCCCAATTCAATTCAACATCCATGGGTTACTACTTCTAAACCTTTTGAAAGAATACATATAGACTATACGGGACCTTTTTATCAAAAATTTTGGTTAATAATAATAGATGCATACAGCAAATTCCCAATAATAACTCCAGTCAAATCTATCACAACAGACATCACTTTAAAAGAACTTATGAAAACAATCAGTATATTTGGAATACCGGAAGAAATAGTAACGGATAACGGTACAAACTTCACGAGTCACTCGTTCGATAAATTTTGCAAAGATCACGGAATCAAACACACCCTAACCGCCGCTTACCATCAGCAGTCCAACGGTCAGGTGGAAAGGATGGTGGGTACCTTCAAAATGAGTATGAAGAGAAACATGGAAAGAGAGAACACCAATTTAGACATAGCTCTAGAAAGGTTTTTATTTAATTATCGTAATACTCCGAACAGCTCAACAGGTATAGCACCGAGTAAACTATTATTTACACATTATACAAGGATAATATGGGATCTATTGAAACCAGTGATTAATAAAGAAAAAATGATGACAAAGATAACAAATACGAACAGGATAATAATGATAGGAGACAACGTATGGTATAAAACATTCATCGAAAACAAATGGGACAAAGGCATCGTCATTGAAAAAGAGAGTGAATTATTATACAGAATAGACACTGGTTGTAAAATAATAAGAAGACATATAGACCAAATAAAAAAAAGATCATGCGAGACAGTAACGGTGAACGAACCGATAGTAAATTCTGGAGGGGAAAGAGATGAAAGACCTGTAAGAGCAAAACGTTTACCGAGTCATTTCAAAGACTATGTAATGAATGTCAAGGAATACAAAAATTATTTTGAAAAACAAATTATAAACAACACGCGATTTAATAAACATTAAAAAATGAAATAAAAAAAATAAAAATTAAAAAAAAATTCACATTAAAAAATAAAAAAAATTCACAATAATAAAATAATAAAAATTCACATTAAAAAATAAAAAAAAATCAATTATCATTCTATGGACCATTCGATTTGATTCTTATTACAATTATTCTACTACAATTCATTAAATGATAATGATAACGAACAAAGAGACGAACAGAAAAACGAACAAAGATATGAACAAGAAGACGTATGATGAGACGTTTGAGATGATGAATAGGACAGAAACAAGAGAAACTGGGATAGCAAAGAATTACTCAGAGAGAGAGATGTTAAGATAGTTAAAGGCGATCAAATTCAATTTGTTATGTTTAAATTTTTCTTATTTTAATGTTACTATGTAAATGTTTTCAATTACTTCAAAACTATATATACTTGTCTTTTTTTATATACTATATGCACATTTATATTTTGATTGTAATTTTATGATTTAAACATGCGAAATAAAGTTTTAATATAAATCGTTATTGACATTCTTTTGAGGATACAATATTTTAAGTTTTTTTATTATAGAATCGTAGTTGTTAAATTCTACATTGCTACTTAACGCTTGTAGTTTAATATAGATATCGTCGGGGAGGTTTTGTGTTAGAATGTAAGCTTTATCTGTAATTTTGTTTTTACTTAAGTATCTGTTAATTCTGTCAATGTAGATATTTATATTTCCTACAAATTTCGGAAATACAACTCCGTCATCTTTTAATTTAGACATTGAAACTAATTATTTTATTATATTTTTTTTTCTTTTTGATTTTATTTTTTATAAAAAAAATTTTTTTTATATATATATTTGTACAAGTGAGTTTTTCTTCTCTTTATTATATAAAATTTTTTTTTTCTCCGTTCAAAAATTGCTATTGGTATTTTTTATTTTTATTTATATGTATATAGTATCTTTTCTTTCTTTCTTTATATGTTTTTTTTGTTTAACCGTGACCTTTGAAGGTTAAGAAAATTGCTCTTATGTTTTATTTTATTCTTTTTTCTTTTCTTATTTTTTTTTTGATCATGACCTGTTAAGTTTTATTTATTTATTTTTTTAAATATATTTTTTTTTATTTAATATTTTTTTTTATATTTTCGATAATGACCTGTTAAGGTTATTTTATTAATTTTTTTGATAATGACCTGTTAAGGTCAATGATTATTAACTTAAATAAACTTAATAAAAATAGATAACTATTGAAAATAAAGTATGATAATAAAAATATCATAAAAATTAGGTGGGTAAGTTAAGTTTCCTTAGGTGGTAAATATGGTAAAATGGTAAACAAAATATGATAAAATATTAAAATAATGTATTTGGTACGTTACCTTTATTTTTTTTCGTGAGAAGCCAGTATGTTTATATTATATATTTTTTAGATAGGATTTGTGAGGAAATTTTTTATTTTTATAGTATGGATTTTATATAATTTTTAAGAAGTTAATTTAAGTTTAATATTTTATATCTTTCTTTTTGCTATAAAATGATTTTGGATTCATCACTATAAGAAAAGTGGAGAATCATTGAGTAGACGCTTTACGCTGCCACCATTATGTGTTTGAGACAATTTAAGTTAAAACTATATTTGTAACGATTTATATTAAAACTTTATTTCGCATGTTGAAATTACAAAATTACAATCAAAATAAAAATGTGTATATAGTATATAAAAAAAAGATAAGTATATATAGTTTTAAAGTAATTGAAAACATTTACATAGTAACATGAAAATAAGAAAAATTTAAACATAATAAATTGAATTTGATCGCCTTTAACTATCTTAACACGAAATAATTATGATATGTTTTAACTCTTTTAATTCATCAATTAAAAGAGTTAATGAATTAAAAGAGTTGGTGGAGTGGTCTGACTTGGAATGGTGTGAGATGTCGCGACATGAAACCTATCAGGTGGTTATCGCTAATACATGCCATCGATAAAATTTTAAAATTTTACAAACCCTTAAAAAAATACTTTTTAAATAAAGATTTTAAAGGCTGTCCTAAAATTGTGAAAAAAATTTTCGAGTATGAAATGGCAGAAGCATATTTGTGATTAGATTCACGTGTAGGAAATCTACTTCATGCAGTTAATATTCAGTTACAATCAGAATATTCTTTATTGATAAAGATTCACAAAATCATGCTACAGCTCTGTTCATCTCTACAATTAAAAATTGATAATAAATTTTATGGCGCTATTGCTAAAAATATTATATTAAAATGTTCAAACAATACTCTAATTAATACACTTTTAAATGAAGCAGATATTTTTATTAAGACAATTTTAGAATATTTACAATCAAAATTTGATTTTATATAAATATTATGACCTTGGAACAGAAACCGTCAATTGATGGTTTTTGTAATTATAAATATATTTAAAATACCGAAAGACATTGATGTCTTGTTTGAGGAGATTGTAATTCTCTTATTTTTTATGATTCGGCAGTATACATAAAGTTAGATGGTCTAAAAGCAGAGGAGAAATGGGTAGAATTTTTTCATAATAACAATAAATCCCCATGCTTGGACAAAATTTGCGAGTATGTCTTCACCTACCTCATTCTAATGCTTCATCCGAGCACATTTTTAGCCTGATGAGGACTGCCTGGAAAAAGGAGAGAAATAGGATTGCTTTAACAACATTAGAGGCCGAGCTAATGGTTAAACAAATTTATAATATGTCATGCCAGGATTTATAAATATCTCAATAACGACAGTAAACGTTTAGTTCCTTATATAAATCTCAAATAAAATATAATTAACATTTTATTTAATTTTCTATATTTTTTTATTTATACATTCGCATAAAATAAATATATTTTTTACATTGTAAAAAATAGTGAGCATTACAATATCCTCAAACATATGTCAATCTGTATTTTTAAAATATTTAAACATTATAGTTTTAGCAATGGCGCCATAAAATTTATTGTCAATTTTTAACTGTAAAGATGAACACATCTGCACCATAATTTTGTGAATCTTTGTTTAGATTCTTCTGATTATAACTATACATTAACAGCATGTAGTAGATTTCCTACATGTGAAATCATTCCTAAATATACCCCTGCCATTCATTATTGAAAAAAATTTTCAAAATGTTAAGACAGCTTTTATCATCTTTATTTAAAAAGGTTTATAAAATTTAAAAATTCTATCGATGGCGGGTATTAGGAACATATCGCAACCAACATTGTGCTGACTTAATTCTGTAAATGCACTCTGGTTTTTTCAAAATTCACTGAGGCATATTATCAGATCAGAAAGTTGATATGCAATTTATTAATAATCACGAATCTTAGCTATGTTTTGGATTTTTCACTATTTGAGGGGAAAAAATTTAATAGTTTTCTTAAAACGACCTTAATTTTGTTAAAATAGCGAAGGATTAAAAGAAATAATTTAATATTTCCCTTAATGCCCATCTTTCAAATCGTCAATTGATCTCCTGAATTCAGGTTTTAAGCATTAATGATATCCTTGCTCATTTATGTTCTACAAGTAAAGTTATGGGGAAAGATTCTACCCACATTGATATGATAAGTAGCTCTGTGAATGTTGTACTACAGGATAAGTGATTACAATTGCTGCAATTGTAATTGCATTTGTATTATTTCTTATTTTGGGAAAATATTTTTGTTTTGCAATGGATGTAGATACACTCTCCTGCACCGATTATAATAATGTGAATGAACAATAATAAATAAAATAATTATCATTGAAATGAGTACAATATTACCTTATTATGTATTTAAACGTGATATGTGATAATTACCTATCCCTATAAATACACACACAAGGTCGTTTTAGCGGATGTTTTGCGGGACATTCGCATAAAATATATTTTTTACATTGTAAAATTAAAATCGTTTGTTTTTTTATAAAATTTTATCTTGTTTACATTCTTTTATATTTAAAAAGGATCGTTGGTTCTTTTTTATAAATTAATATATTTTGATAAATCAAGATGTTATTATATTTTGAAAAATAGTTACCGAATTTGTATTTATATAAACTAATTATAAAAAATAATAGGCGGATAATTAAGCTAATTCAAAATCCCGGCTCGGCAGGGATTTTGCGGGCCTTTTACCGCAATTTTTATATTTCTCCCACAAAATACCAAATTTCTCACGCAATTTGAAAATTTTGACCTGGCTACCCTGTTTGGAAGTGGTGTTAGCCGTAGATGCGCCCAATAAAGGTGTAGGAGGAGTGTTATTACATTGCATAGACGAGCTGAAAAGACCGGTGTTGTTTTTCTCAGGAATTTTTAGTGAGGCGGAAATTAGAAATTCGGTTAACAAGAAGCTTTGGCCGTTATTTTTGATATGACAAAATGCCGAGAGTAGTTAATAGGACGTCAATTTTGTTATAATTGGTGATGTTTTTCTTTATTTTGTTGTATATATCTTTTATCTTCATTTTAGGTTTTTTATAATAATTTGTCCGTATGACAACTGCGCAAGCATTTGACTTTGAATTGTGTAATTTAAAAGACTCAGGATGAGTCCTATTTTATTTTAGAGAATTATTTATTTTATTGTAGAATATAAAAGGATTTTGAGGCAATATATGATTATTAATTTAATTATTATTCTACTTACTTTGGGTTATTATTCGTATTGTAAAATTCCTATGTGGTGCCGTGACCGAACAAGGTCAATTTATTCTTATATTTGTAAAAAAAAACTTAACGTTTAGGGCAGTTGGTTAGCTGTGGTATTGAAGTGAATATTGTTAACGGCACTTCTGTTGGGTATTTTCTTTTTTTGGGAGGAGGGGGGGGGGATATTGTGGAGTACCGTGGTTATTGAAAGTGATAGTGAAAAATTGTGAATTGGGTTACAGTGGTGTTTAAAAGTTGGTGAAAATATGTTATGTACTCTGTATCGTTTCAGTGTTGATTTTATTAATTATATCATATTGTATAACTTTGCAAATAGTTATATTTAGTTAAGTTAATTATTAATTTTTTATAAATATATTTTAAGTTAGATTGTTTATTATAGTTATATATTTTAAGTTAGATTGTTTATTATAGTTAAATATTTTTAGTTAAGTTAATTATTAATTTTTTATAAATATATTTTAAGTTAGCTTGTTTTTTTTAGAATATTTATATAGATTTAATTAATTTAGGGATAAAATAAAATAAAAATTTTTTTCAACTTGTTTAATTAATTATTCTGTTACTTAAATGAAGAGTTTTAAAATATCAAAGTACGTGGAGTTAGAGTACAATGCATTGAGGGCAGTGGTCATATTAGTGATGTTGTGTGGTATATACTTTGGTAGGAAAATACGGAGAGAGAGAAGTATTCTAATTCGAGGGCAGTCGTTATTAGTGGAGGGACATAATGGAGAGAATGATAGATTGGGTAGAGTAACGTGGTTACCAGTATAGGAGATAAAGAGAGGATGGGTGAATAATGATGAAATTGGGAGGATGAAAATGATGATATATGATGGTTTATCGAGGACGTCATGACAATTGTTATGTTTCATAATTATTAATTTGTATAGGAATATATTCCTGCTTAAGTCAAATTTTTAATCTCTTCGCAATTTAATTTGATGTTATAGTCGAAATTATGTAGTTTATTTCATAAAATATTATATCGTATATATCTTATTGAAGGCTTTATTTTTGTAGCAAGCAATCTAAGACCCGAATAAAAAAAATTGTATATTCAAAAACAGGTATCGAAATATTTTTGCTTGTAAATGTAGAGGGGGAAGGTGAGTAAAATGTTATGGGATTTATAGGTCATTTTTTTTTGTCATTTTTGTAAAAAGTAAAAAATAATAATAAGAATAAAATAATTTAAAGTTTAATAGGTATATATAAATGTAATAAGATATATAAAATGATTTGAAGTAAGCTTAATTAATAATATATATAAATTGAAGATTGTTTCCTTTTTTTTTTGGTTGTAAAATTTGAATAAGGATAAGGGTAAGAGAATAAAAATAGGATCAGATTTTTTTTTTTAAAAAAAGGGGAAAAAAATATATATTTGTATTAAAGTTGTTCTTGTTAAAGAAAAAATTTTTTGTAATTGAGAAAAAAATGTGATTTATGATGGATGAGTGATGAGATTGGAGGAATAGTTGTTTTATAATGAAGTTTTGATAAACGAAAAAAGTTGTATATGAAAAATATTATTATGTGAAAAGTGTTTAAGGAAAAAAATGTTTTTTAAAAATCAAGTTTTATGAGAAAATATGTTTTTTTAAATTAAGTTCTATGTAGGTGCCCTTGATTGTTTATTATTTTTAGGTAAGGTTCATTTTTTTTTGATTTGCCCCGTTAACTTATAGAAGACGAAAGAAGAAAAAGGGCTATAAAAATATTGCGTAACAAAAGATCAAGGTCCACTGAAAACTAATGAAAAGTATGGCCGGGAATAATGCAGCAGTCAACAGTAGGGGAAGCTATTCGGTCGTTTGTAAAAGGGGGAGATGTCATAATTGGCGTTTTTTTAATTATTGTACTGGTATATATTTTGGTTTTTGTAAATTCATTTTATGTATTTTATCACCCGCAATAATCCGGTTTGTTAACCTTAGCGCATTGATTTGTTTTTGGATTGTAAGTCTCACAATGAGTCATGTTATTCGGATGTGTAAGAATTATTTTTATTTATCGTATTTTCATCAATAAAATAGCCGTTTTCGGCAGATTTTAAGGAGTTAGTTTTTTTATTTTGAATTAATAAAGTTAAATTATTCATGACGGTCTCGGATTTATTTTCAACAACACAACTGCTATAAAATTTGATTTAAATCAAAAAAATCGTGATTTAATTAAATAAATTCTTATAACAGTATATATATATCAGAGATGTGCAGGTTTTTTAAATACACCCAGGCCAAAAAAAAGACCGGGCCATATATTTTAAAACCAAAGATTTTAAATCACCATTATTAGCTATAAAAATTAAAAATAAATATAATATATTTTTAAAAAATCTAGGCTTAATAATATAAAACCTGGAGTAGGCCAAAAAAAACTTTAAAAAAAAATGTCTATGAATCCTAAATTAGGCAAATTTTTTCCTTCTTCTTCTATAAAAAAAGTATTAAAAGCTAAGAAAGACAACTTGTACAAAACTATTTTACCAAAAAAGTAAGGCTGCCAATTCACATAGTTTTCACCGATCCAATATTTATATTGATTTTTCAGCACCCCCCCCCCCTTTGAACCAAATGTTATTAAGAAATCAATATTTTTATGCAAAAAATCGAATTGTGCATCTAATTTAGTATTTTATTTCTACAATAATTTTAAAAAATTTTGGATATTGGTAGTATTAACCCTTTCGCACCCAGCGAGATCATTTATCATCAAAATTTTTAATCAATTAATTTTTATATTTAAAGAAACTAATGGTTGGTACTTAGAGATATTAATTTATAAAACAATATTTATTATTTCGTATTTTATCATTAACCTGTCAAAGTCATTATTTTATTATATCAAAATTACAAAATCATTATTTTATTATATCAAAGTACAAGTATTTTTTGTTCATGGGAAATATTCCGGGTACAAAAGGGTTAAATGAATTTTTCATTATTCCTAACCATGAAATCAGAATTCAGCAGATAACACATTTTGCAAAATTATCTCTGTCTTCTGTAAAATATTTCCATAATTCAAATACCATAATTAAAAAAATTCTTTTACTTAAAGTATAAATAATAAAATTGTCATTATTTAAAGAGATTTAAAATAAATAAAACTTTGGGTGTTCCTTTCTATTTATAAAAAAAACTTTTAAAATACTATAAATCTATTTAAAAAAATATATAAAATTTGAGGGGTGTTGTACATTTGCATTGTTTAAATAAAAAAATTATTTAGAAAATATTATTAATGTAAAATAAAAATTAACAAAAAAAAAGGAAAGTAAAAAGATCGGATTGGGGTTTTTACAGGTATCGGCCCGATCCAATATTTTTGGAAAATGCTAAATATCGGTGGTGATCCGATATTTAATATTGGCACAACCCTACAAAAATACTTATTTGAAATTTGCAAACTTTTACAATTAATAAAATTAGCTAAAACAAGTGTTAATAAGAGTTTAACTAAATAAATAATATACACATTTCAATATTTGTCCAAAAGATAGCAAATTTGTTATCAAGATTTTAGTCAAATAAATGTTACCCAAGTATACAGATTTTCCCAAAAAGGGATAAACCTTTTAACCATCATTTGATAAAAGTAAAATCTCAAGTCCTATATAATATTTTTTTAGATACAATCTTAATTTAACTATTTTTTAAAAAAAATAGGCTAAAATAAAGGTTTACAACATTATCAAAGGCTATCCTAAAACTGCTATAAGTTAATTTAAATAATTTATAACATATTATTATGCTCATATTGCATATATTTTTTAATAATATATAAATCAGTAAATATACAAATAATATGTTAATCAGGCTCAGAACTTGAATATGAAGGTGGGTACAGATGATTTTCATAGCTTGAATTATGATTTGGGTTAAAACTTTCTAATATAATGTTTTGTAGCTATAAAAAAATGTTAAATAACCAGGGCATGAATTCTCATCACTGTCAGTGTCATGAGAGTCTGAACTCTTTTCTAAATCTCGCAAATAATTAATATCCTTTACTGTATAGCCTTCAACTCCATCTTGTTGGGTGAAAGATATAAATTTATTTTGAAAATTTTCTATGTCTACACTATTTTCACATTTTGAATATTTCTTCAAAAGTTGCTTATTGATTTTATTAAAATTTGATCCCCATTTAAACTTTTCAAGAATTGTTGTTGCAGAATTTGAAAACCCTATAAAATATGTTAGATATGAAAATTAATTAAATAACCAGTAATATATAAAGATGCAGCAAAGGCTTCTACACAAGAGAGTTTAAAGGGTTTACCATAATTAACAGGGTTAACTGCTGTTAAAAAGGGCAATTTTCGTGATAACATTTGGTTAAAATATATAAATTCTTGCTTTTCAATTCTATTCCAGGAACAATCAACAGCACCAATTCCATGTTTCTCTATTATATTTCTTAAAATTTAGCTCTTTAATTATTATAAATAAACAATATTACAAATCAGCAGAAGATAGGTATTTTGATGCATAAGGACTTAAAAGAATACCAGAAAAATGGGATCTAAGTTTAATATTTTTAACTAAGCCAAAACGTAACAATTTTCTGCCTGTGCATTTTTTTGAATCACATTGTTTAAAATCCCATAATGAAAGCGTTATTTCTTTTTCATTCATTAAAAAGATAGATTTTTAAGCCCGTGGAAAATAAATATAGATATTTCGGGTTTGAGATTTTAAAAGATAACTCTTTAATAAGATTAAATGCGAACTAAAGGATAAGAAAATCCCCCAATTACAAAATTGTCTATCTTATAAATATCATTTAAAGCTATAAAAAAATTCCCTCTACCCCCTCCCTTCCCCACCTCCAATTCCTCACAAACCACTATAGAAAAACATTTGAAAGAAAATTTAGCAAAAGATAATATGTATTTTAACTAACCACACTAATCTAAAATTTTTAGAAAGAAAAAGGATTTTTATAAAAAATAAGTGAAACCAAAACTATTTTTATTTTTATAAAAATATTTTAAGTAACAATAATTTTAAGTCAAACAAATGATCTTTTTATCTCATATTGTTATAATAAAATTTATAATAAAAAATCATTTATTTTTCATTCCTTATATATGTCTTACAAAATAATAAAAAATTAGAATAAATTACATGATAAAATATATAACATATAAATAAAAGTCATATTTGAATAGTTTTCAGTTTAATTATATAAAAAATAAGAATTATTAACAATAACTTTATAATATATTTTAATAATTCTTATCTGAATGATATAAAGTTTTAATAAATTATTAATATACAGACGTTTATATAGAAATTTTCTATGAAAATAGGGAGGGGGGGGGCAGATTGATATTTATATATATATACTTTTTATTAGAGCATAAAAATTTATTAGAACTAATCATCGTAAAAATTTTATTAGAACTAATCATCATATAAATTTTATTAGAACTAATCATATAAAATTTATTAAAACAAATCATATTTGAAAATATGATAATTTCTAACACAAATAATAAATATTGGAAAATACAAAATGTTAAGAGCGAATATTATACGGTTGAAAAATATTTTAGCTTTATAAACCGGTATCTAAATCACAATAAATATAAAATTAAACATTTTATAATAATTTAAAAAGTTAGTGAAAATATCGTTCATAAATAAAAATTAAATCTTCCTTGCGATTGGGCCAATTTTTTAGAATTTGTTTCGTGTTGGGGATTAGATCTTGGAAATCTATTGAATCATTTAAAGATGTCAAACTTTTGATATAAAAGGTCCTCTCATATGGTATAAGTACCTTATTAAATAGATTTTAAATTATGCACTGCTTCCACTTATATAAATAAATCTATCATGCCATTTAAATTCTGAAATTAATTGCCCTTCAGATACATTTATATCTTCAGAATAAATTTTATAAATATTTAATTTTTCAATATCAAGATTTGAGATATCCTCAGATCAGAGAGAGTTATTAGATATTGTAAATTGGATAGAGTCATTTATAAATTACAAATCGAGGTTGATTTTATTCAAAATTAAATCCACAAATGGAATAAAAACGGTATAAATTATCGACTCATTTTTTAATTCTGATTCTTCTATCTTGTTATCTATACTTAATATTTCTATTATAGTAATGTTATCTTTTAAAGCAATTTTCTGTCTAATACTTTTATTTAAGGAATATATTTTTGCTTTCTAAATGACTCTATCATAATTTGTTACAAAACTTGCAAAATTTAGATATGACGTACCCAGTTGATACGTTTTGTATTTTTTTTTATGTATCGCCGCATTGAAATTAATTTTGACGTTACCGATTTCTTAGGACGTAGGATTAGAGAACTCAGAGAGGGTAAAAATTACTTCCAATTTAATATATTCATCATCAGGTAACCTTTGGAAGAATTAGATAACTTTTACAGCGTCAGTGATTTAGGTGTCTCTAGAAAATAGCTTAGAATTTATTTATAAAAACCACAAATTTATCTGTAAGCTTTGGATAATCAATGCTATTATTATTATAAATTATTGGGTTAGCTTCTTTTATCATTTTGTTTTATTATAATTTAACAAAATGCATATAAATATAAATAATTTTAAATTTTCTTTCATAATGTCTGGCATTGATGGTAAATTATTCCCCATGGCATATACTACCATGGACTTGATTAAAAATCTCTATCATCTCTTCCCTACGGTCTGTTAATTTCTCTTACAAAACCATTTACATTTAGATCCAGTCTATTAAAAGTGGTGGTAACGGCAGATAATTTAAATATAATGAGGAATCTTATTCTTAAAACACCACAATTATACATAATATTAAAAAAATATATATAATAATGTGTAAAATTTTATATTTATATAAAAAAACATTTCTCGCATGATTTTTATTTTTTCTAACTTTGAATAGCATTGCCACCATATTGTGTTATCAGATAATCGATAAAGATAAGTAACAATAATTTAAAGACAAGTTATCTTTATTTTCTCCTATAGTCATAAAAAAATTTATAATGAAAAATTATCTATTTTACATTCCTTATACATGTTTTACAAAATAATAAAAAAATAGAATAAATAAAGTGATAAAATATATTAAAAGTTATATTTGAATAGTTTTAAGTTTCATTACATAAAAAATAATATTTTTTAACAAACTAATAAAATATACGAATAATTCTTATCTGAAAAATAAAAAAGTTTTAATAAAAATCAAAAATATTAATAATATAATATTCATAACAAATATAATACAGACAAAATAATCATGTAGATATCTGTAAAAATTGCGAGATAGAGAATAGTTATTGAATTCAGTGTTGAAGATTTCTTTAACCTTCAAATCTCCAGTTTTGTTTTACACAGTATCCCATTATGTATAGTTAGTTTAAAATTTAATTTTTTTTTATATATTTAATGTGACATTTTTTTTATTATCAATTTGTATTTCACACAATTAGTTATTTTTTTATTGTTTAAAAAAAGATATATAAAGGGAAATTGTTTTTGTTGAAAGAGGATAAAAAAAAATGTAATTTATCATTTAAAATAAAATGTAAATTATGATTAAAAATAAAATATAATTTATAATAAAATAAAATGTAATTATTATCAAAATAAATTATGAACAAGGATTTAACATAATTCCTACAATTTTTGACCGAAAAGCATAATCTCAATTATTCAACAGTTTCCGTAATAAAGATAAACTTAAACTTAAAAATTTGTACCGGTTTGCACGCTAGAAAACACGCTTGTACAAGTAATTCCTTTATATATAAGATATTATATTTTGATTTAAGATTCCATATGCACTATACACCGAAAAACCTAACCCCAGGCTTACCATTATAATACATACAGAGTTAGCCGTTACTTTAACGTAATCAATATTATATTTTGTTATTATTCAATTTAAACATCATATAAAAAAATGTCAGTTCTACTATTTCTTTCCAACAAATTTTCATTCAAAATAAGCATTTATAAAAAAAATTGTATACTAAAATTATAGTCTATAAAATTATTTAATTTTTTAATAAATTTATAACTTAAAATAATTTTGTGCATCATTGGTGTTGCATAAAAATATATAAAATAATATATATTATTTCAAAAGAATATCTATATCAATGATATATATAACTATAGATTGGCGATTCATTCATTCAATGCATTATAAAAGTGTCCACACATTGTAATCAGCTGTAGCGCCATTTTGTAGTTTGGTTATCCATTATTTGTCAGCAAGAAATATTAATATATAGAAAACAAGTCTAGTTTTAAAGGTGATTTATGATATAATATTTTATAGTATCTTTTATTCTTAAATTTTCATAAGACTTTTTTTTATGAAGGTGGAGTAGGTGATTATATTTAAAAAATGAATCTAAGACTAACCCACCTTTTAATTTTTTAAAATATAGTTTAACCTAATCCTGCATGGACTTATAAGTCTTATGTTAATGCATCTTAGGATACATGCAAAACAGATCTTATAATATCACTATCATTTATTATTTAATTAGATAATGGGAGTGTGCTGTGTTCATAATTGTAATAAAACATATAAAATAGAATCTAATACACATATTTCTTATCATAAGTATATATATTATTTTATATATGCAACATATTTATTACATAAAGCATTAATAAGCTACAAACATTGAAAAAAAATCCTTATTTAGTAAAAATATAAAGTTTTCTCATTTTTATTGCTAGGACAAATAATGCTTCTTCCTATTGAGTTGATAAGATTTCTATTTTGAACTTTGCCTAAATATTTTTCTGGATAAAATATTAAGTTAGCCATTTTAAAATACATATTTACTATGATACAGTTTCATTTTAAATATTTGTAAGAAATATGTAAACCATATATATATTAATAGAGGCTCTGCCAATCAACAAATTTTCACTGATTCAATACTATATTACTAATAACCGATCTGATATTTATATTGATTTTTATATACTATCTATCTTTGTATCAATGTCATAAATATATCTTATATTTTACTCATTATTATTCACCTATTTTTAAATATAGATTTCCATTGAAATCCAAAGAATTATTGGAAAAATGGTTACAGGCTATAAATAGAAAAAATTTTATGCCTAATAAATATAGTATTATTTGTAGAAGGCATTTTAAAAATACTTGTTTCATTCATACTTTATCCGGAAAGATTTTATTGAAGGAAGATTCAATTCCATCAATATTTAGTATATCTAAGCCACTTCATGATGTATGTTAACAATATCATTACATAGTTAAAACAATATTTTAAAATGTATACTTTTTAGAAAACGAATGTTTATTCAAATAACATACAATCACCATTAAAAAGTGATATATTATATGAAAATGATCCAATTATACATATAATAAATGATCATAATTATTCCGCGACATATGAAACATTAAAAAGAAAAATTATTTACCACAAGGGGGGTTAGTGATTCCTTCATCTAGTATGTCTATATTATGCCGAATTTGTGAAAGTTCATTTAGAACTTATCAAAATGATATTAAACGTAAAAATATTATTAAAAAAATGGAAGTGTTGGTTTTTTCCACAATAATTGGTACAATATATCATTGATCTATATACTACTTTGTAGTAATGTAGGAATATATTGTAATATACTATTTATATTTTATGAATTACTATATTCGTCAATTAGATATGTTATAATGATTATATATATTTATCAATAATATAATATTGGGAGAGGTTACCTAACACCCGTAGCATCAATTATGATTATAATTTCCGCAATCGATTATATGATCAACAACCTCGTGAATATTTAATACTGAATAAACCTGTGCATGTATAGTTTAGTACAAGCGGATTAGTTTATAGGCGCAATCTAAGGATTCTAGTATTCTAATTAAAACAAATCAGAAAATCTATTATAATAATCCTCAAAAAACGTCAATCAAAATTAACCAATAGTTTTTTTAAAAAAAATATTTGTCCAATAAAAATTATTATAGCGTAATCGGTCCAATGATATTCATTCATAATAACAAACTCATACACTTTCGATCATTATATTTCACACATCTACCATTATATTACACATCATAAACATATTCTTATACATCATACACATCTTTTACCATCTTCTATTAATATTTCATTCTTTACACATCGATATATTAATTAATACATATTTAAAGTTTTTTAGGATATCTCATATGAAAAGAGAAAAAAAAACAAGTATAATATTTTCTGTTTTTTTGTAATTATATAATTTTATATAAATTAGATCACGCCAAAATCTATATCAATAAAAACAAACCAAATTATTTCTTACACAATCTATATATTAATTAAATTTGCTTTAAAATTATTATTTGGTTGATTTGGCTCTTTATGTATACTATACTTAATAGAAATCAGTTGCTCATTTTGCCTGAAATATATTTCAAATTCACCTACTCATTGTTTTAAAAATATTTTAAACCTCCCACTCACCAACTCAGTATCTTTCAGTATATACAAAGAATGAGCAAGTTTAAATTAAGCAAACCTTCATCTGTAGTAAAGAAGTAATCTATTGTAATATTTTATCATATTATATATTATATTTGACAGTTAGATATGATTATATATATATATATATTTACGATTAATATAATAGGTGTTGTTTAACTTCCTAATGTATTATGCACACATCAATCTCTTAACGTGTAATTATATATCGCCATTTGTAATTAAGTTGCACCTTATGTTTAATTATACTGAATAAAATGTCAATGAAAACTGATACCTATTAAATGAGTTATAGAAATAAATAAATATAAATAATGGTTCTTCATTCGTTAAAGTGGCGACGACGTGGATTCTAATATTCTAATTAAAACAAGTAAGAAAATAGTTATTAATTATATAAATTATGCTTAAGTCCAAAAATACTAGTATTATTGATAAGTTAGAAAAATATCAAATTAATGGGTCTATACAACGTTGGTTCCAATTTTGGGACGCAACGTTAAGACTAAAGAACTGGACACCGACCGATCAAGAAAATAAGGACCTGTTCATGGTGAGTTTTGGCGCTGAGGGCATTGACATTCTCGAACAATATTTATTTCCTGAAACCATTCTAACAACTAAATTTGATAAGATAAGGAGTGTCTCGCTACATATTTTTGAGAAGAATAAAACCATTTTCGGTAGTAGATTAGACTTCATAAGGTTAATTAGGAATGAGAATGAACCAATTGGAGAGTTCGCTAATAGAATCAAAATAACTGCGAAAGCGTGTTGTTTTACGCCGTCAGAAGTTGACCGCCGGTTAAGAGATCAATTAGTTGCGGGTATAGATCTACCAGGTCTCGAAGTTGAACTTAGGACTAAATATCCTTTAGCATTGGATGTGAACAAAAAGCCCCTGACGTTCCAGTTCGTGCTAGATATGGCCACGGCAACAGAAAATGCTCAAAACGAAATGACTATCAAGAAAGACTTGGTAAATAGTGTCAGACCGCAAGATTGCAAACATAAAATGCCTAATTCACAAGAGTGTGTTAAGAGAGACATTAATTATAGGAAGTCTAATAACAAGTTTTACGATAATAAATGTAAGAATTGTGCCGGCTGGCATGAAAGATATTTATGCCCAGCTTAAGACAAAACATGTTTTAAGTGCCAAAGAACAGGACATTTCGCAGCACGTTGCCGTAGTAAGCCTGTATATCGCAATTTAAACTCAGTGAAACCACATTTTCACTCAAGTGATTCAATTAATAATCTCTGGACAAGGGGATTAAATAAAAGGGCAAAGATCATAGCCAAAATAAATGGACTTAGTGTCACTTTTGATTATGATACAGGAGCACAAGCCTCTATTATAGGATTGAATATTTGGGAGAAAATTGGCAAACCACTAACATCTTCCACAAACCCATTAGCAGCCTATGGAGATAAACCTTTGGATCTTATGGGTGAAGCCATGGTTTGTGTGCAAGTGGGGAAGGAAATTCGCAATTTATCAGTTATTATAATAAAGTCAAATGACCTACCTCTGTTTGGGTTGCCATGGATTTTAGCATTTGGGTTTGAGTTACCGAGACAGGTAAGCATACAACAGGTTCTCAAAACGAATAGAAAAACAATAACTTCAAGTTGCCACCAAACCAAAGATGACCAGATGGGCCGCTCGAATACAATCGGTGCCCCTGCGGGCCGAAGCCCCGATTGGCCGTTCGAATACAATCGATGCTCACACGGATCGAGGATGTCACTAACGGAAGACATAATGGGGCATTTGTTAGCTAAACAGTTTAAAGCTGTTTTTGACGGCAAACCGGGGTTGATACGTAATTTCGCTGTGCGACTCCAATTAAAAGATACGGCTGTTCCAAAATCGTTTCCAGCTCGTCGAGTGCCATTTCCATTACGCAGAGCGGTTGAACTAGAACTTGATCGGCTTGTGGCTGCGGAGATTTTGGAGCCCATCGATTCATCTATAACTAGGGTGCCATGGGCAACCCCAACAGTAAATGTCAGGAAAAACAATGGCGAGATTCGTATTTGCGCAGATTTCAAGGTGAGTTTAAATCCCCATCTATTATATGATCATCACGTTATTCCTACGCTGGATGACTTATTGGTTAAGATTCAAGGGGGGAACCGTTTTACGGTGATAGATTTAAAGGACGCGTATCTACAAATGGCCGTTGAGCCAGAGTCCCAAGAATATTTGGTCATCTCAACACATAAAGGATATTTTCGATACTATGGATGCCGTTTGGGCTTTCGTGCGCACCAACTATTTTCCAGCGTTACATGGACAATGTTTTGAAAGATTGCCCGATGACTGGAGTGTATGGACGATGTAATTATCTCCAGCAAAAATGACACTGAACATCTGGCTAATTTAAAAATGGTACTCGATAGGCTGCAGAAAGCAGGCCTCAAAGCTAAATTTGAAAAAGTCCAATTTCTACAGGAATCTGTTTCGTTTTTAGGTATCGTTATCGACAAAAATGGGGTACATCCAAGCAAAGAGAAAGTTAAAGCAATCCAGGCCGCACCTAACCCCAAGAATGTTCATCAGTTACGTTCATTTCTTGGGCTTGTCACGTATCATGAACGGTTTATTCCCAATCTTCATAGTGAAGCAGCTGAGTTATATCGATTGACTAGTGTAAAAATACCATGGTGTTGGACTAATGTAAAGCAGGAGGCTTTCGATAAAGTTAAGACATTGTTATCAACAGAAGAAACCTTAACGCCATATAATGCTAAATTACCGTTGATTATGGAGTGTGACGCGTCAGATACAGGACTGGGGGCTGTTTTACTTCATAACACAAAACGGGGAAAAACCCATAGCATTCGCGTCTCGGACGTTGTTACAGTCGGAGAAACATTATGCGCCTATCGATAAAGAAGCGAGGGCATTGTTATTTGGAATAGAAAAATTCCACAACTTTATCTACGGTCGAAAATTTATACTTCGGACAGACCATAAACCCTTGGAACGGTTTTTCGGGGAAAAGAGGGATCTGCCAAAGATATCGAACAATCGTCTGACACGTCGGGCCTGGAAGATGGCCGCTTACCACTTTAGCGTGGGGAAAATGTTATAGCAGACGCCTTATCCAGGCTACCGCTCCACGATTTCGGAACGTAAACTTAGAGGATATGCAGGTCTCAGAGGGAAACCTGCGCAAGAATTCAATTAAAGATCCAATACTAAAGCGAGTGGCACAACATATTGAGCAAGGGTGGAGAGGCTTTAATCGGAAAGAAGAACCGGAGCTAGTAATCTTTCACACCCAACGAGAGGAATTAACAGTAGACAGGGGAATAGTTGAACGAAATGGTAGATTGATAATCCCTACGAAGCTTAGGAATTCAGTGTTGGAAACACTACATCGGGGACATCCGGGAATGAACGCGATGAAATCTATTTTTCGATTGTATTGCTGGTGGCCGAAATGCGAAGAGGACATAGAACGGTATATAAAGCTGTGTGTTGGATGTCAGAAAAATCGACCGAACGTAATGGAGTTACCACTATACTCATGGAATTGTACCAAAGAGCCATGGGAACGTATACATCTAGATTTTGCGGGACCGGTTGACTTTATATTGGCTAGTGGGAGTAGATTCATACTCAAAATGGGCTGAGGTAGACCTGATGAGGAACACATCGGCGAAGGAGATGATAACGAGATTAAAGAAGTGGTTTGCTACCTTTGGGGTACCTAAAAGCATTGTAACGGATAATGGACCTCAATTCATTTCAATAGAATTTAAGCGATTTTGTGAAGAAAACAACATTTGCCACATTCGCTCAACGCCGTACCACCCGAAGACTAATGGGCTGGCGGAACGAACCATTCGAACCTTAAAAGGGAGGTATTATGCCAGTCGAGAATCAATTATTGACCCGCAAGAGGCGATAACTCAAACGGTAGCAGCAGTATAGGCTGGGAGAACATAGTTCGACGGGTAGATCACCAGCGAAGATTATGTTCGGTCGTCAAATAAGAACTAATCTAGACTGGGCTAGACCAGAGGTGGGAAAGGAGATTGATAAAACCAATGATAAACAAAATCAAGAACATGATACACATTCCAATTTTAGGGAATTTGACGTTGGTCAGCATGTGTGGGTAAGGAATGAAACCGCTAAGGGTTGGAGAGAAGGGGTGATTCAGGATAGAAAGGGATTATATTCCTATGTAGTCAAGACCCCAGATCGTGTAATACGGAAACATGCTGACCAGCTAAGAGACCGTTTGATATCAGATACGACGGAGCGCGTGATCGCTGACAGGGATCAGAGAGAGTGTGAGACCCCAAGGCGAGGGCGGACACATAAGCCCCCGAAACGAATGATTTTGACAGTTAAATATGATTATATATATATATTAACGATTAATATAAAAGGTGTTGTTTAACTTCCTAATGTATTATGTACACATCAATCTCTTAACGTGTAATTATATATCGCCATTTGTAATTAAGTTGCACCTTATGTTTAATTATACTGAATAAAATGTCAATGAAAACTGATACCTATTAAATGAGTTATAGAAATAAATAAATATATATAATGGTTCTTCATTCGTTAAATCATCTACCAAAAATAATTTTTTTAGGTTTTAAATTGCAAATCAATAATGATGAGGAATCAGAATTTTCATCTTTATTCATAATAAATTTTACCTTCGTTTGATGATAACATTATCCATCAAAGCTCCTATTAGACAGCATTGCTATGCCTGCTCATTTATTTAAATTTTTTTTTAACTTGCCTGTCCATTGCTTAAAAATATTTATTTGGTTGATTTGGCTATCTATGTATTATTTTTCATCATTACTCAATTATGGATGAATATTAAATTTTACCTTTACTTGATGATAACATTATCCACCAGAGCTCCCATTAGTCAGCATTACGGTGCCTGCTCATTTATTTAAAATTTCTTTTTTTACCTTGACCGTCCATTGCTTAAAAATTATTATTTGGTTGAGTTAAAAATTTTAATTTATGTTAACAGATATTTATTTTTTTTTAAATTAGATTCAACAATGAATACCACCAAAACCTACTACTTTACCAAATCTTAATCTACCCAAATCAGTAAAAACAAACCAAGTAAATAATTTTAATTTATGCTGATTCATTTTGATTTTAATTATTTGACTTTTTATAGATATTGATTTAATTATCCAAAGTTGTAAGTTAAAAATTTAAATCACATCTGATTCATTTTGATTTTAGCTAAATTATTTGACTTTTTTTATAGGTATTGGTTTAATTATCCTAAGTTGTAAAATATTTTAATATTAATATTCATAAGAACAAAGGGTTAAAAATTTTAGTTTATGTTAACAAATATTTTAATTTTTTTAAAATTAGATTCCACAATTGATATTAACAAACCTACCATTAAAACAAATCTTAATCTATCCAATCAATAAAAACAAACTAAGTTAAAATTTTTAATTTATGTTAACTCTCATTTCACTATCATTTTACCATGCAAAATGAAAGATAAAATTATAAGTGCTACATAATCGTAATTGCCCAGTAGGAATATTTAAAAAAATATATATTAATTCCTGGCATATGCTTATAACATAGCCGGGCCTGTAAGTCTATGATTTGTTTTAATTACAAAAATATTAAATTATATGTATAATTTTTAGCAGGCCTCAGATTTAATTTATTTACAAAAGTGCTAAATTATAATTATTATATATTTAGATAGATATTCCTGCACAACAATCACTAGTACAAGAACATTATTGTGGCTTGCTCAACAATAAGTGCGAATATTGTGATTCTGTAAAAAAAATTGGAAAAACCCTCAGATGGCAGATTTAAGTATTGCTCTCATAAGGGTAAAGTTAAGATACCATCAATCAGATATATTCCTCTTTTACAAGACTTTTTATCAAATCCCAACAATTAATTTCATTCGAACTTTAATAATTCGTTCTTATAATAGTTCTCTTGCGTTTGCATCACAGATTTCTAATAGTTTGAACCCGAGCCCATATTGTTTTAGAGTTCATGCGCAAATTTATCACAGGACATCTCATTTTTATCCTAGCACTGGGATACCTCCCAAGTTTGCACAACATGTCCTTGAGACTACACAGGTTGTTAATGGCAGATTACATATGACAGTGGCGTCGCTAGAGGGTGAGGAAGGCGCAGGGGCTCGAGCCCCCTGAAAAATTTGAATAGCCCCCTGAAGCAAAGAATTTTTTTTTAATGGCTCCTTAATATCCCCTTGAACTAAAAATAAATTTTTTTGACTGCCCACTGAATGATTTCTTTGATAATTCCATTAAGTAATAAATAGATATAATTTTATTATTTAGAAATTAATAAGACTATTTAAATTTTTATTAAATGAATATTATTTTAATTATTAGATTAGATTAATACATATAAATTATCTTTTCACTATGTCAGCTTGCAATCAAATACTGTATTATAAATATAATATCAATAACTAACTAAATATTAATTTAGCTTTAACAGTTGAAGTTTAATTGACTTTTAATATTTAAATTATTATTTAACCCTAATTAAATAAATATAATCATATATTATTTGAAAATTAACAAATTTAATATTGTAATTAGCCGAGTTCAAAATGACTAATCAACTGTATATTTATTAAATTTTATTATCATACCTTAAAAATATTTTCAAGGTCCAAATAAGTATAAGAGATTTCTTTATAAGAAGTAAGTAGATATATAGTTTATAATCCTCTACTATATACAGTTGTTTATAAAATATTAGATATAATGCCTTTTTTAGAGACGTATTTGACAGTTATATAATATATTACAGTTAATATTAAAATAAATTTTACTAATAAATGGTTTTGATAATAAATATAATAACAAATTGCATTCATGTATTTAACGCCATCTATTTAAATATAAATAATATAAAAATTAAACATTTTATTATTCATCCTGCAATAGATGTAATAAATTTTTTCTTCTCTTTTTTACGTGTTTTTAGGGAAGCTATTTTTTTCATTTTCGAAAAACAGTCTTGAGTTAAATTTTTAATACAAGTATATTTTTGATATTATTACAAACTACTATTATTTTAAGATATAATATACCAAGGTGGTGCGACAATATATAAAATCTTAATTGTTTCATCATATTATTCTGGTCCTTATCTTATAGTTAGAAAATGTTTCATTTCTAATATGGCATTGCCGTATAAATAACTCCAGGCTTCAATAAATTTGCATAATTATTTCTTCCAATTTTTAGTGTTTTTATTTTATCAATTTATTCAACATAATAAATTCTGATATTAGTTTACATCGTGAGTGTCATGGCTATTACTGCAAATTCACCAGCATCTATTATTTGTGTTGCTATGTAATTTAAGATTATTACTATAACGGCTGAGAGCATATAATTGCATATTTTAGATAAACAATAATATTCAACTGTGTAGTCGTTTATATATCATTTAAAATGAAAGATAATCTTTTAGAAATTTAATATCTCACAATAATTTTCTCGATTACTTATCTAGCTTCCATAATGTCATCTAAGAGGAAGCTCTAACCACCATATAGTTTTATGATTTGGATTGGTCGTTTATACTCTCTCCTACAAAAATTGTTGATTTGGTTTAGGCCTATACATTTTTCCTTATTTAAAACATTGTCTAAAATGGTTACAGAGATTTATACTAGTTTGATAACCTTCTGTCAATATAAGTTGCTAAGAATTATTTTATTGCATTATGTGATTTTTTATATGCCAGTTTATTTTGTATGCATTATAATAAATGACAAAATTTGAAAATCAGAAAAATCAGAATAATTGTTCAGAGTTAACAAATTTTAAAAAAGTATAATATATTTATATAAAACCCGGCCGAAGACCGGGCAAAAGTGGGCCGAAGGCCCGCAAATTGTTAGTTGAGCCCCCTGAGAGTGTGAAGGCTAGTGACGCCCCTGACATATGAAACAAAATTCAGGATGCAATGAGGATCTCTTAAAAAGATTAAAAGTTTTAAAAAGACAAATCAACCCATTTTCTATTAGTTTTAAAACTTTGGAAGAAATTGAGTAAGAAGAAAAAAATAGATCTGTTAGAACAACCAAGTTATTAATATGAACACGAATTGAAGAAGCCAAATTAATATAATAACATATATATACTAATCGAAATAAATAAATAAACGTAGAAATATAAAATCAAACTAAAAATATATAAAACAAAATTTATTTCTTTCTTCTTTTTATTTCTTTACATTTTCGATTTCTATATTTATACTGCTAAAATTTACATATCATTGATAATAATTTTATACTAGTATGTAGCCATCAAAAATGATAAGGAATGAGAATTTTTCTTTTACGATAGATGTTACCTTTTATTTAAAAATCATATCTAATTTTTATTCTTTTTAACCCCCCCCCCCCCCCCCATTTAGGTCAAGTCCAACCAATGTCATTGAGTTCAACCTATTAGGACTAAGAGTGATAACTATTTTTTGAGTCAAAATATAGCTTTTACCCCATATCAAAATTATTTGTTAAAATATCACTGATTACATTAGACTAACATTTAACATTAAAAAATTTCCAAGCGTCCAAGACCTTTTAATTTTAAAAAATTTTTCTCAAGCCCAGCTCAACCCATAATTATTTTGAAAATTTTTTCTTAGCCCGGCCCATAATAATTTGTAAAAGATATTCCAAGTCAGGTGCAAGCCAATATTAATTTTGAGGAATATTGTCCAAGCCCAATCCAAATCATAAAAATTTTAAATAATTTTTAATTAAATCACATGAAGGGGAAATCTCCAATTTACCAATTAGTTATGGGTTAACTCCTAGTTATATATGCACGTGAATTCCGTAATAAGGGAAACTGGGTTTTATTGGAGATAACCCCCAAAATTAAGTTATGGAGAAATATAGGGATTGAAATTATGTCCACTGCAAAAATTCTAACTAAATTTATATTTTATAATTTTTAATGATTAATGTTTGTATCATTATTTGTTATCCATGAAATAAAAATAAATAATTCTTATCTTTTTTTGTACTAAGATCAATCAACATTATATCTAAAAAATAAATTGTTGTTTATTAAATTGGGTTATTATTGTTTTTCAGATAAATTTAGTGTATGTCTTGCATTTCCGAATATATTTATCAAAGAATTTGAGAAGGGCTACCTATATCTTTATGTTAAGTAAAAAAAAATTCTATCTATTTAAATTACAAAAATGCCATTCAATACTAATGAAACTTATATGCAATTTATTTATATATTTTTTAAGAAATTTGTTTTTCTTGCCATTTAAATTTAGGCTAATTTTTAAAAAAAATGATGTATACATTTTGTAGGTTACTGAAAACTATTTTTTGAATCAAAATATATCTTTATAAAAAATTTTACTGTACATAAGACTAATATTTAACATAAAGAAATCCCAAGCTAGGTTCAGGCCTACAATATTTGGAAAAAATTTCCAAGCATCCAAGACCATAATAATTTAAAAAAATTTTTATCAAGCCCAGCTCAATCCCTAGAAAACCTAGTCAATATTAATTTTAAGGAATATTTTTTAAGCCCAGTCCAACCCATAATAATTTTGAAAAATTTTTTCCAAGCCCGGAGATATTAAATTTCTAATTAATGAAGGGGAAATCTCTGATTTACCAATTAGTCTACGGGTTAACTCCTAGTATACATACAAAAAAACACGTGAATTCGTAATAAGGTAAACTGGGGAAAGCCTGGACAAACCACTTATTAGAGAATCATGACAAAATCAGGTATGCCCTAATATTATCATAAGAAATAACAAATCTTACCCCGTATTATTGGAAATAACTCCAAAAATTAAGTTATAAAATATGGATTGAAATTGTGTTCACTGCAACAATTCCAACAATTTATTTTTTATAATGCTTAATGATTAATGTTTGCATCATTATTTGTTATCCAAGAAATAAAAATAAATGATTCTTATACCTTATTGTACTATGATCAAGGTTATTATTATATTTTTATTTTATAAATTTATAAAATGCTTTTTAAAAAAAAAATCTTAAAATGAATAAGGACCTGTTCTTGATTAGTTTTGGCGCTGAGGGCATTAACATTCTTGAAAAATATTTACTTCCTGTAACCATTCTAACGACTATTTGATAAGCTAGGAAATATTTCATCACGAATTTTTGAACAGAATAAAACCATTTTTAGAAGTCGATTAGGCTTTAAAAGATTAATTAGGACAACCAACAATGAACAAATTGGAGAGTTCGCCAATAGGAACAAAGTAACTGCGATTCGCAGTAGTGTTGTTAAATGGTTGGTTTTTTACGACCCACAACCCGAGCCGAAGTCGTAGCAATCTGCTCAACCCTGAGCCAGGGTTGAAAAATCGACCACGACCCAACCCGACCCAATGGGCCTGTTGAGCCGACCCATTTGGTCGGCTTGCTTGGTCGGCTTACTGGGTCGGCTTGTTGGGTCGGCTTGTTGGGTCGGCTTGTTGGGTCGGCTTGCTGGGTCGGCTTGCTGGGTCGGCTTGCGTTAAAATTTGTCATAATCGTCATCTTTAAATTTTTTCGAATTTTTTTGAAGCAAATAGGTAAAAATAAATATTGTAAACATGTTAAATTAAATTTTCAGGGAATATGTACCTTAGAAAAGTTTTTTCAAATTTTTTTGAAGCAAATAGGTAAAAATAAATATTGTAAACATGTTAAATTAAATTTTCAGTGAATATGTACCTTAGAAAAGTGACAATTGTCATAATCGTCATCTTTAAGTTTTTTCGAATTTTTTTGAAGCAAATAGGTAAAAATAAATATTGTAAACATGTTAAATTAAATTTTCAGTGAATATGTACCTTAGAAAAGTGACAATTGTCATAATCTTCATTTTTAAGTTTTTTCGAATTTTTTTGAAGCAAATAGGTAAAATATATGTTGTGAACATGTTAAATTAAATTTTCAGTGAATATGTACCTTAGAAAAGTGACAATTGTCATAATCGTCATTTTTAAGTTTTTTCGAATTTTTTTAAATTAAATAGATAAAAAAATATATTGTAAGGATGTTAAAATATTTCAAATAATTTTTTATAGCCGGGCATAGGCTGGTATGAGATAACTCGCCTGTTGCTGACCTTTAATTTAAACATCTATCAGAAAAATCTAGAGGTTTAGATAATATTTTTCTTAAAATATTGGATGTGATAAAAATCGGATCAAATCGAGCCGTTTAACAACCCTATAGCTAATATTTTTAGAATCTTAAACTGACGATTACTAGAACAATAGTTATTGCTCTTTAAATATAAGTAATATGATTTGAATCCCATATTATACCAAATATATCGACTCAGGCGCGTACGCGGGAATTCGGTCTGGGGGGGGGATAATAAAATTTTTGAAGAAATATTATTGTTTTTTAAAAATATCAAGCATAAATTTATCAGGACTAATAACTATTTCTAACACACAATTTTAAATTAATGTGAATTATAAAAAAATTATATGTAAAAAATCACTTAAATGACCCAAAATAGAAATTTGAATTTTTTGAACCTTTACACAAAAAGTTTCTTAGGAATAATTGCATTTTGTATGTTATATATTTACAATGTAAAATCTAATCTTCGTTGTGATTGAGCTAATTTTTCAATTATCTCATACTTGCTTGTTGTCAAATGCCTATGAATATTCAAAAGATCAAACCTTTAAATCTACTTTCAGATGTTGTACTTCTTGGTATGTTTTTCGGAGACCTGATTTTTTTAAATATACCCGACCAGGGCCCGAAAATTTAAAAAAAAACACCCAAACTGGGCTGTATTTTTTAGAACAGCCTATATTTGAAATCGTTATTATTCGCTATAAAAATCAAAAATAAATATAATTTATTTTAAAAAAATCTTGGCTGGGCCTGAAAATTTTATTTTTAAAAAAGCCGGACCGGGCCTAAAAATTTTAAAAAAAAGAGCCAAGTCGGGCCTAAAAATTTCTTAAAAAGGCCGGACCGGGCCTGAAATTTTTTTAAATAAAACCCTGCCGGGCCTTAAAAAATCTTTAAAAAAAATCCGGGTCGTGACCTGCAAATGGTACTTCTACAGGCCTCTGTTATTCTTCTTAAAAAAGAGAATGTTCTCTCATTAGTTTATTAATGGGAAGAGTTTATAAACCCTTTTAATACATTGTGAATTTAATCTAAAATATGTTTGAAATAATGCAGAGCATCCATAGCATTTTTTGGGACTATATCAACCATATTTAATCTTATAAACATAGTTATTCAGCTAGTAAGGCATCAAGACTTAAAATATTGTATTCAACATGGTAAAAATTATTAACTTTAATTAAAAAAAAAACACTTTTCAATATGATATATTTTAATAAATTAACTTATTGTACCAACATGGTAAAAATCATTAATTTTAATTTCAAAAACCAAAACACTTTTCAATATGATATATTTATAATAAATACTTTAACTTATTGTACCAACATAGTAAAAATTAATAATTTTAATTTCAAAAACCAAATCACTTTTCAATATGACCTATTGTAACTATTTATCTCAAAACACACATTTCTTTTTTTCCTTTCTTTTAAATAAAAATGGTCAACAATAAAATAATCATTTTATTCGTGGTATGCACAATTTATATTTTTTTTATGACTTATTTTTAATAAATAGCAAAATTACATTTCAAATCTTCCCTTTTTATCCATACCATAAACCGTCATTTTATTATCGGTGGTATAGAAATTTTTTTAATCCCACATGGGGGTATTATTAATTTAAAGGTTTGGTTTAACAAAACGAAACCCGTCAAAATTATTTCGAAAAATATATCCGGCATCTGCATTTTTTGGCTTTGGGGGGGGGGGGATTTGTTCCCCCCCCCACTGCGTACGCTAATGTATCGACGTTTCTAATTTGTAGAGCTTCATTTGCGTAAATTCAGAAAATGAGAAAAATATTATGAAATATAGGAAATATTTATCGATCAATTTAATTTAAAATTTTTAAAAAAATTAACAAAATTTGTTTTTTAAAATCAAAATGCAAGTGAAGCAAATATAACAGTTATAATTTGTATATAAAAATTGAATAATTTTGGTTATATTTTGGACATATAAAAATAAGGATCTTAAGGTGATTACGAAGCAAAAAAAATATAAAAACAAATCTTGATCTTTGGAATCCAATTAAAAGTTCGGATCGTTTTTTACGACATAACCGAAGATATAATTTAGAAAGTAGTCAATTTGTAAAAATTAATATTACTAAATTACTAAAAAAACGCCAAATATTTTGCGTTTTTAAATATTAAAAACGAAAAATAACATTAACATAATATATATGGGAAATTTTTCATAAATGGCCATGTTTGAAGACTTGCCACCACCTTTTAACTATTATCTTTGCTACCGATTGCTCCCAAAATTTGTCATAATGTGTATTTTATGATATGTACTTTACCTATTGAATAGAGCAATCCAGTAAAAAAATTTTTAAATAAGCTGTTTTTAGTACTTCTTTCTGGAAAAATCTCGTTACACATTATTTTGTTTGGTGAAAAAATTACTAATTTAGATTATTGTTATTTTATATAAATATTATCCTTAGGCATTCAGCATTATACGCACAAAAAATTATGGTTTCAAGTTTTATTTGATAGGCATATGTATTGACTGGCCAAAATTCTATATTCATATAGAAATGAAAAGCTAGCTTTAAACATATTTGGTACAAAATCACCACACAATTACCAAAGAAAAAAAATCAATTAAAATTTATAATGATGCAATAGTGGTAGAAAGTAGAGGTGGGCGCGGGCCTAATTTTTTATTCACGGCCCGCCCACTCACGGTAGTAATAAAAAAAATTCACGCCCACTCACGCTTACCACTAAAAAATTTTTGACCCGACCCGCCCGCTCACGAAAGGCAAAATTTTGATTCACGCACGTCACGCCCGAAAATTCACGGTGTTTTTAAATTTTTCAAAATTGGTAACCTATAATTATACACTTTTTTGAATTTGTTCTATTTATTTCTATAATTCCATAACAAAAAATAAATACAATTTATAAATCGAAATTTTTATTTAAAAAAAGAATAATATCCATGTTTTTTTGATTTTAATTGAGTACGCCTTTCCTCCAACAAGCGATTAGCTACAGAAAACAATCTTTCACTAGATGCCGAACTTGCAGGGGCGGATAAAATTTTACTCGCTAATTTTTTCAAAAAAGGAAACGAATTTTCATGCTTCCAAAACTTCACAATACTATCATTATTATTTGTCTTCTGAGCGATGAATCTTTTAAGTTCATCCTCGCAGCTTTCTTCGATAGATGGTGAGGGTTCATAAGTATCATCTAGAAATTCTCTAAATGTTTCACTTAGAATATTAGGTTTCTTGTGAGTGTAGGACGAATTATGACAGCTAATAGTTGGCTTTGGCATTGACTTATACATATCATATTTTATGACATTTAGCATTTTTATGGTAGTTTTATATATATCGTTTTTTTCTTCTTCTGATAAAAACTTAAGGCTTTTGAAATTGGGATCCAAAATTAAGTCTACTTTATGTAGGGGCTGCATGATGAATCTTTCTTTTAAAAGACATCCAGTCCTGATTTTTAAGGCTTCTATTATTGTTGTATCCCCTTCAGAGGGTTGACCAAAACTGTAATAATTTTTGTCTCCACAGATAAACTTCATTTATTGTGGGATGAGAATCGGCACTCAGATTTTCCGAGCATTCTTTAAATATTGATAAAAAAATTCTAACTGCCGTAACATGGTAATATCAACAGTAGCTAGTCGATTTAATTCAATCTTGCTAAGCAAGTACACCTGAATTTCGGAATATGATTTTAAGAAACTCTGTATCATGATATATACAGAGTTCCATCTAGTTATCACATCTTGTTTAAGAGTGTAGTCTAGTTTGCTGTTAGCTGCACTATATACATGTAAATAAGCTTGCTGATAAATTTGATTTGAATTTGAATATGTAAATTTTAAAAGAAAAAGCTAGCAAAAGTAAAAATAGGTTCACTCGGATGTTGTTTATAAAATGCGAAAGATTTTTTGTTTTCAAAAACTAATCTTTTTTTTTAAAAAAACTAAATTAAATTAAATAATAAATAAAATATATATTTTTTAAAATTATAAATTTGCAAATTTATATTAATAAAAAACAATTTTAAAAATTAAAATTTCCGTGATTTATGGAAATATTTGTTCACGCCCACTCACGCACGAGGAAAATTTTGGAAAGGCCCGTCACGCCCAGTCACGCCTAATAATTTAAAATTTCTTCACATTCACGCCGGTAATTTCACGGCCCGCGCCCATCTCTAGTAGAAAGTATTTAGTGGGTTTAGCAAGGCCCGCTAACACTCGCTTTAACAATCGTGATATGTAAACAAAATATTTGTAAAACTCAGAAATTATGAAAAATAATTTAAAATTTGTCAAGAATTATATCCATGATCTTAAATCAAATAATAATTAAAATCTTGTGTTTCAAATCAAATTTGATATAAAAAATTTATAGTAGTTACATATTACTTAATATTTTTATAAGATTAGGAAAAATATATGTATCTGAATGTCTTAAATTTAAAAATGAGTTCCTTGCTTAATTTTCCCTGTATTTTCCTATTATCTACCAATCCTTTAAAAAGTTTCAAACGATATACCACTCATATCTAATACCAAATATTATAAACTAAGTTCAAGTTAAAAAAAAAGAATGAAATATAATAGCAGTATCAATATTAGAGGTTTAGAAATATTTTTCTAATTATAAAAACTTTTACTAGTCTGAAAATAAGTATAATTTATTTTATATTTCTAGATTTTTAAGGGTGGAGTCAAAAAGTAATGAAAGAAAAAATTTCTTACTGAATCCAAATATTTTATAACATCTTTCCAATATCAAAATTTTTTTAAATAGGCTTAAAACAATTTTAAATAAAATTTTCCTCATTGGAATAAAATATAATTGCAGTGACACCTTATTACTAGATCCAATGGTTTTAGAAAATCTTTAAATGTCCAAAACTTTTTACAAGACTTTAAACATAAATAAAATGTTTTTTTAATTTTTACATTTCAAGCGTGGTGTTAAAAAAAATGGCAATAGAAATATCTTTATAAAAATAAAATTTTTGAACTTTATAATATTAAAAACCACTAAGATTAAAAGAAAGTTTAAAGAAACTTAAAGATGACGATTATGACAATTGTCACTTTTCTAAGGTACATATTCACTGAAAATTTAATTTAACATGTTTACAATATGTATTTTTACCTATTTGCTTCAAAAAAATTCGACAAAACTTAAAAATGACGATTATGACAATTGTCACTTTTCTAAGGTATATATACACTGAAAATTTAATTAAACATGTTTGCAATATATATTTTTACCTATTTGCTTCAAAAAAATTCGAAAAAACTTAAAAATGACGATTATGACAATTGTCACTTTTCTAAGGTACATATTCACTGAAAATTTAATATAATATGTTTAAATATATATTTTTACCTATTTGCTTCAAAGAAATTCGAAAAAACTTAAAAATGACGATTATGACAATTGTCACTTTTCTAAGGTACATATTCACTGAAAATTTAATATAACATGTTAATATATATTTTTTTACCTATTTGCTTCAAAGAAATTCGAAAAAACTTAAAAATGACGATTATGACAATTGTCACTTTTCTAAGGTACATATTCACTGAAAATTTAATTTAACATGTTTACAATATATATTTTTACCTATTTGCTTCGAAAAAATTCGACAAAACTCAAAAATGACGATTATGACAATTGTCTCTTTTCTAAGGTACATATTCACTGAAAATTTAATTAAACATGTTTGCAATGTATATTTTTACCTATTTGGTTCAAAAAAATTCGAAGAAACTTAAAAATGACGATTATGACAATTGTCACTTTTCTAAGTACATATTCACTGAAAATTTAATTTAACATGTTCACAACATATATTTTACCTATTTGCTTCAAAAAAATTCGAAAATACTTAAAAATGAAGATTATGACAATTGTCACTTTTCTAAGGTACATATTCACTAAAAATTTAATTTAACATGTTCACAACATATATTTTTACCTATTTGCTTCAAAAAAATTCGAAAAAACCTAAAGATGACGATTATGACAAATTTTAACGCAAGCCGACCCAGCAAGCCGACCCAACAAGCCAACCCATCAAGCCGACCCAACAATCCGACCCAGCAAGCCGACTCATCGGGTCGGCCCAATGGGTCGGGTCTGATCTATGGCTAAATGGGTTGGCTCGGGTTTAAGGTCGTTTTTTTCGGCTCAAACCTTGCTGGGTTTTCGGCCAAGCCGACCCGACCCAGCAATTTAACAACACTAGCCGTAATCGACCAGAATGGGGTACATCAAAGCGAGGAGAAGGTAAAAGAAATCCAAGCCGCGCCTAATTGCTAGAATGTTTATCAATTACGTTAAACATGAACGAATGTTACACCGATTGACTACCATAAAAGTACCATAGTGTTGTACAAACAGGAGTTTTTCGACAAAATTAAGACATTGTTATCAGTAGAAGAAACGTTAACCCCGTACAAAACTCAATTGTCGTTGATTTTGGAGTGTGATGCTTCAGATACAGGGCTTGGAAAAGTCTTACTTCATAAAGTTTTACAAAACCAGGAAAAACCCATCTCATTTGTGTCTACGGCGTTGTTGTAGTCTGAATTATGCTCCAATTGATAAGAAAGCGAGGGCACTGCTGTTCGGAATGGAAAAATTCCATAATTTTATTTACAGTCGAAGATTTGTATTTCGGACATACCAGAAGCCGTTGGAACGGTTATTCAGGGAAAAGAGGGATCTTCCTAAGATATCAAACAATTGTCTGACTTGGTGGGCTTAGAACATAGCCGCATACGATTTTAACATGGAATACAGGCCAGGTCGTGAGAAACTTATAGTCGACACATTATCTAATGTATCTTTACACGATATTATACCCAATCGGGATACAAAACAAGCATTGGCGACTCATAATATTAATTTAGAGGATATACAGGTTTCAGAGGGAAACCTGTGGGAGAATTAGGTACAAGATCCTTAACTAAAACAGGTAGCACGACATATTGAACAAGGTGGGAGAGGTTTTGATCGGAAGGATACATGGACCAGTAATTCCCCATATCCAGCTAGAAGAACTAAAAGTACACAGAAGAATAGTCGACGGAATTGTAGATTGATAATTAAAACTAAACTTAGGAATGCAGTGTTGGAGACACTGCATCGGGGGCATCCTGGAATAAAAGCGATGAAATCAATCTATTTTCAGGTTGTATTGTTGATGGCCTAAGTGTGAAGATAACTTCGAACGGCAAAAGCTTTGTGTTCGGTGTTAAAAAAATCGACTAAGCGTAATGGAGTTACCCTTATATTTATGGAATATTACTAAAGAGCCATGGGATCGTATGCATCTAGATTTTGTAGGAACCGTTAACTCTCTATATTGGTTAGAGGAAATGGGGTGAGACTCTAAAACGAGAACGGACGCATAAGCCAAAACTAAGATTGAAGAGATATAAGCGTTCCTCTCAATTAATAAGGGAAAAATGTAGTAATACAGGAATATATTGTCATAAACTATTTATACATTATGAATTATCCAATTCGTCAATTAAATATGGTTTAATGATTATATATATTATGATTGATATAATAACGGGTGAGATTAACTACCTAAAACCTATTGCATCAATTATAAATTAAATTTCCGTTATCGATTTCATATCATTAACAACCTTGTGAATGTATATTATAAAGATTGAATAAATCCGTTATAGTTTAGTATAAGCAGATTATTTTATTCTTGAATAAAAAGATAATTGTGATTTTTTTTATAGAAAAATAGAAAACTCAAATTATATTAATTTATATATAGATGATAATTTTGTATAAGATATTTGTTTGGTATCGAGCCCATCCATTTGACTTTGTTTTGTCATTATGCCATTTCTCGACAATATTTCGAAAAATTTTCATATATTCTGAAATTAGTATTAGCAAGTATTTGTCTGAACCTTAAAGGCAAAGGTAATTGATTTTAATTAAAAATTTTTACATAATTAATATTTACATATATATTTTTCTAGTAAAATAAAGTTATCCATACAATATTAGCAATATTCTCAACTTAGTATTAGCAAGTATTTATCTGAACCAGGCAAAAGTAATTGGTTTTAATTGAAATATTTTACATAATCAATATTTTGTAAAATAAAGTTATCCACACAAAATATTAGCAATATTCTCAACTTAGTATTAGCAAGTATTTGTCTGAAAATTGTTATTTTACATAATTAATATTTACATAAAGTCATTAATTTAATACTGTAATTGTGATAATCTCAAATAATGATACCATGTCAAAATATTATAAAAATAAAAGTTATTATATTTGTACATTTCCAACCTGCTCTGAGAAAAGGTTATACATTAAATATATGACGGCTGAATGCAGTCAGATCAATCTTGCACAAGAGGCTGAGGAGAGTGATGTGGGGAATTTTGGTATCTAGTTGGAGGAAGATCAAGATACTCTGCCTTCTGTCATCAATCCTGCACTCTATAAATACGTGTAAAACATTACCCCAAAAAATATTTTAAAAATATAGGGATTTGACCGATAACCGATTTGAAACCAAAATACTGCATTGCTGGCGTTATCCATTGGAAATTCTTTATTTTTGGTTAATACGTGTACATTGACGTGTTAAGCATTATCCTAAAAAATATTTTGAAAATTATGATTTGACCGAATTTCGAGCTCAAAACCACCACTTATTAAATTTTTGATCGACCAAATTTGGTACTAATATTAATTGAAAAATGTTTATTTTATTTTATATATCTATAAATACGTGTAAAACATTATCCCAAAAAATATTTTAAAAATATCATGATTTGACCGATAACAACATTTTATGACCTCGGCCTGTAAATTTGTATATTTCATTACTATGAAAAATTTTCTTCGTATTTTTATAAATTTTGAAAATATTACCCGAAAAAAATTTTAAACCCTCTATTATATGATTTTTCAGTTATTGAATTGATATTTATTAAATCCATTCTTTTAAATTGGCAAGGTCAATATTTAATTTAATAAGATCTTAGGACCGGGGCATTTGAGTCAGGACATGGGTATCTTGTATAATATTATAGAAACGATTAATAAATCAAGTAGTTTGAGAAAATTTAAAAAATAAAATATATATCATCAAGTCTATCTAACAATGAGTGAGAGGGTGTGATCGATTTATAAAATATTAAAATTGGTATAAAAATTCTTGTTTTCATCCATAAAGATAACCTTTTCAACTAAATTTTTATTTAAAAGCCTTATGTTTGCAAGAAACTCACGCTTAAGAGGAATTTAAATAGTTTATGTTCGAAAACAAAGGATGACTACAGTAGCGTACGCAGGAATTTGGTGTGGGGGGGGATAATTAAAATTTTTTAAAATAAAATTATTGTTATTTAAAAATATCAAGCATAAATTTATTAGGACTAATAACTATTTCTAATATACAAATTTAAATTAATATGAATTATAAAAAATTAAATATATAAACCGATATATAAAAATAAATTTGATTTAAAAAATATTAAACGGATATAACCGGCGGCATATAAATACTTTAAATAAATCTGAATTATAAAATATTAAGTGGATATAACCAGGATATGATGACTATAAAATAAATAATCCATAATAGAAATTTAAATTTTTTTGAGCATTAGTATAAAAAATCTAAATGTTGGAAATATGAATAATTATATTTTTTATGTAAAAGAAAAATATATAAGACATTAAAATATGATAGCACAAAAAATATTATAGAAACATTATATTTTTATAATGTAAAATCCAATCTTCGTTGGGAGTGAGCTAATCAATTATCTCATCCGTGTTTGACTTCAAATGCCTATGAATATTCAAAAGGGCCAGACCATTCAACCTACTTTCAGAAGTTATACTTCTTAGCAGTGGCGTAGCTACGGGGGTGGTTTTTGGGTTTGGACCCCTCCCAGAGCAAATTTTTTTTTTTTAGATTATACGTTCAAAAGACTTAAAAGTGACTTTATATCAAATAAATACCATTAATATTTATATTTTTCTGGATTTTGTGGAAGGATATTATATTACTATTGAAATTATTATGGGTAGTATTATTATGGGTAGTATTATTATGGGTAGTATTATTATGGGTAGTATTATTATGGGTAGTATTATTATGGGTAGTATTATTATGGGTAGTATTATTATGGGTAGTATTATTATGGGTAGTATTATTATGGGTAGTATTATTATGGGTAGTATTATTATGGGTAGTATTATTATGGGTAGTATTATTATGGGTAGTATTATTATGGGTAGTATTATTATGGGTAGTATTATTATAAAGAATAACATATTATTCATGCATAATGCATTTAAAAAATATATTTATTATATATTGTCGAAGATGTGGTTATGATTTTTAAGATAAACCCGGCCGAAGGCCGGGCAAAAGGGCCGAAGGCCCGTTAAAAGGGGTTTGGGGGCGAAGCCCCCAGGATTTTTTATGTATGGACCCCCTCTAAGAAAAATTCCTAGCTACGCCACTGCTTCTTAGGTACGTTTTTAATCTTAAAGAAGAGAATTTTCTCTCATTAGTTGCAGTACTAATGGGAAGAGTTGCTAATATATATAATAATTTCAATATATTGGTAAAATAATCTAAAAGATGTTTGAAATGATGCAAAGCATCCATAGCATTTTTTGGGACTATTTCAACCATAGTTAATCTTTTATACCATAGTTGGCATTCAGCTAATAAAGCATCATGAGATATATTAATGTCTTCATGATAAAAATCTTCCAAATATTTTATTTTTTTTCTATCATCATCTGAAAAAGGTTCAGAGGGCTTTTGCGGAAGTAATATCTGCAGATTGATAAGTGCTTCTTGATGAATTAAAAACCTTTCATTTACTTGGTGTTATAAATGTATCCAAAAGAGGTATAAAGACATTTATTTTATAATATTCTTCTATTGACCCTATATTAATATTTGGACGATAAGTTTGCCTTACTGCAAGTCGAGGGAGACAAATATTGAACTCGTATAGCTCTGCTTTTGATTCAACATTAACATATAAATATGAAATTTCTCATCAGCATTAGCTCTAATTTCTTTGAGTTCTAATAAAATTGTCTCTGCTATTCTCATCTCAATTAAATCAATATCAGGTTTTTGAAAAGTATTACATAAAATAGTTGTATAATTAAATAATTTATTAATACATTCTAATGCGAAAAAAAAATTTGGTATAAGTATTGAATCCAGTAACTTGCTTGCTTCTGAAGAAATATCTTTATCAGACATTGTGATATTTCTATAAGAGCATTAATAATCGGCTCTTCTAACTCGATAAAAGCTGTTACTGCTTGATGTCGAAGACTCCATCTTGTTGGACAAGCTTTTTGCAATTTTTTTCTCCTTGTTGGGCAAGGAGTTTCAGATATAATTCTGTTCAAAATATTTTGACGCTTGGGGTATCTAAACATCTCATAGATGCTAGATATTTTACCTGATATAAATATAAAAAATTTAATTTTAATAATTAAAAACCTAAGCAATTTGATATCAATGGTAAAGAACATGAATCCGATATTGCTAAGTTGAGTGAATGGGCAGCACAGTGGACATATATAGCTGTTGGGCATTTTTTTTAATAAATGCCTGAAGCCCATTGAATTGTCCACTCATTGCACGTGCTCCATCATACCCTTGCCCACGTATCATATTTATATTTAGCTATATTTTGGAAAATAATTATATAATAAGATTAATTATTACTTTTAATTTTTTAAGATTCACAAATATTACATCAGCTAAAGCAGACCCAGTCATGCTTGAAACAGGAATAAATTGGAGAAACATTTCCTTAATAATGTTTTTATGAGTATCTACATATCGCGCACACAACGACATCTGCTCAATGCCAGCAATGTCCGTGGTCTCATCTGCCAAAATTGAGAAGCATGGGGCAGAATTGATTTCAACAATCAATTTTTCTAAAATGATATTGTTGCAAATATCAATTATCTCATTTTGTATCCTAGGGCTGAGATAAGTAGCATTTTTATTGGTACTAATGAGGCTCTCCATTAATACAGGATCTCCTAATGCTTTAAATTTTAAAAGTCCACGGAAATTACCTTCGTTATCATTATTATTAAAATTTAAGCTTCCTGAATCCTTGTGGGCACGAAGTGCTAGGCCTTGCAAGCCACAATATAAAATAGCCTCAATAGTTAGTTTTATCTTGCCTCTATTTTCTTTTGCAATTTTAACCCTATTTTTATCAATTATTGGTGAAATGGGAATCATATCCCCCTTTTGAATTGATTCTTTTGAGGAAATCATCAGTTCACACAGCTTTTGTTTATTAAATTATTATACTATACTTTTTTGCTTTTTAGCATGATTTTCACCTTCAGCGTTTTTTAAAAAAAGTCTAAATCCATGACTAGAAATTTGAAAATTATAATACCGGGAAATTTAAAAATAATAGATAAATATTACGCCACAAGGAAAACTTGAAAATGAAATTAATTGATAAAGTAAATTAGTAAATGAAAAAGGTAATATATAAAAATATAAAAAATAATATTTTTGAAAAATATGTACGGCATCTGCATTTTGGCTTTTTTTGGGGGGGGGGGGGGAAGGGGGGGGGGATTTGACCCCCCCCCCCGCTGCGTACGCCAATGGATGACTATATAACAAATACAAACAATATTATATATATATATATTATATTTAGTCTCTCTTTCATAAATACTTTTTTTATTTTTAATGTATTTTTTGGCTTCTCTTATATTTTGGATATAGCTATGTTATTCCTTTCAAGCAAATATATTTTTTATAAACGTAACATCGTGTTTAATTAGTTAATAAAATATTAAAATCATAAAATATACAAAGATGCTTTCTACAATTTTTATAAATATAATAAAGATTTATATAAATCACTATTTAATTATTGTTATTAAATTTTATAAAGTTTGTGGCTAAAGTTAAATAGATTTCATAATAAAAGGAAGGACGCTTTGCAATGCTCTGAATCTATAATTACGTAGAGCATATTTTCAAAAAATATATGATTGAGTTCTTACATGGATAATCAAATTATTTGAAGATCGACCTTTTCACTAGAGATTAATTAAAATCAAAACGAGCGAAGAAATTGAATATTTCAAGTATCGGGTTTCTAATTTACATTTATTTTGTTCATAAGTAATTCGATACTAAGAAGGCATATTGGCTAGAATCTATACCTCTCGAGAAGTTTATAGTGATGGGCTTAGAAGTTCTGGCCATGCTTACCACTATCATATTCGGTTTCAGTCTCTAGGCTCTAAAGCTTTCAAACTTCGCATATAATGTTAATTTAATAGAAAATAATGCTATTTTTTATAAATATCTATTCGCAAATATCGAATATTTTATTTTATTGTTTACTATTTCGAGTATTGCTGGAATCTTAATCTATAAATCATTGATAAACTGGTATGATTAGAAAGAAAAAAGATCAGAGAAGATATAAAAAGTAGCAAAAAGGAAGAGAGAAGAAAAATGTATGAAGAAAGAATCGAGATGAAATAAGATAAAAGAAAATATAAAGTAAGACAAAAGAAAATATGTGGTCGGCTTTGAGCTCGGCATTCGTTCAAATCATAAACCACGTTATTGTACACGTATAAACCAAAAATGAAGAATTTTTCATGGATAATGTCAGCATTGTGTTTTGGTTCAAATCGGTTATCGGTCAAATAACGATATTTTTAAAATATTTTTTGGGATAATGATTTGCACGTATTTATAGATAAATTAACCAAAAATGAACATTTTCCAAATAATATCACTACCAAATTTGGTAGATCGAATATTTAGTAAGTGGTCAGTTTTGAGCTCGCCATTCGGTCAAATCTTAATATTTTCAAAAAATTATTTAGGATAATGCTTAACACCTTATTGTTCACTTATAAACCAAAAATAAAGAATTTTCCATGGAGAACGCCAGCAACGCAGTATTTAGTCATTAGGCCGGTTTCAAATCGGTTATCTGTCAAATCACGATATTTTTAAAATATTTTTTGGGATAATGATTTACACGTATATATAGATAAATAAACCAAAAATGATGATTTTCCAAATAATATTAATACCAAATTTGGTCGATTGAATATTTAGTAAGTGGTCGATTTTGAGCTCGGCATTCGGTCAAATCATAATATTTTCAAAATATTTTTTAGGATAATGTTTAACACCTAAATATACACGTATAAACCAAAAATGAATAGATTTTGATCAATAACGCCAGCAATATGTTCCTTACAAACTTTCTACTATTTTTCGATTCTAAACCTACTCATTAATTAAATGTCAAAGAAACCTCTATTTTTTAAATTATTTTTAGGTTTTTCACATGTATTTACGCCCAAATACAAAAAAAGCGCTATCCAATATTTATTCTTGTTTCCTAAGAATATATTTTCATATTTATGCATTTAACGCCCTTTTATGGATATAAATTTGTTAAATTTTGTAATTGAAAAATAAAATTTAAGTTGTAATAAGCTAGTAAATATATTTTTAAGTAAAAATATAATTTTAAATTATTTGATATTTAATATCAATTTTTTACTTAATTAAAAATTGATTTATGTAAAATAAAAAAAATGTTTTTGAAAAATTTTTTTAAAAAGATATTATATAATTAAATTATGATTGATTATGTTATGATTAATTGCTTTTTAGCAACGCAGTATTTAGTCATACCATAAGAGTTTATAGAAAGTAAGTAGACATATAGTTTATAATCCTCTATTATATATAAATGTTTATAAAATATTAGGTAAAATGCCACTTTTACAGATGTATTTACAGTATAGAATATATAACAGTTAATATTTTAATAAATTTTACTAATAAATGCTCTTGAAAATAAATATATGTAACAATTTGCATTCAATTATTTAACGCCATCTATTAATTTAAAATATTAAAATTAAACACCCTATTTTTTATCTCACAATGGACTTATTAGATATATATATTTCCTTCTATTTGTTTTACGTGTTTTTAGGAAAGCTATTTTTTCGGGAGATGATAGACTTGGGCCAAATGGCGTATTAGCAAGAAATAAAAGCTATATTTTTTCTTATTTATACGCATTTTCCGAATCGATAAAAAGTTACGAAGTGGTCAAGAAAATGTATGTATAAAAATATCGTAAACGAAATTCAATTACCTCAGAATTTATTGCCATCTTTTCAGTAATGTTATATATCATTTTTTTAAATTTGGTCACTCCAAGTTATTATAGTTGTTTATAAAATAAAAATAAGATGGCAATGAATTTGGAAATTTAGAATGATTGAGAAAATAATAAATATAAAGAAATACATTTTAAATTTGAATTTATGTTGAAATATATAAATTATATCTTTTGATATTTTTTTTAATAAAGAGAGTTTAAAAAAATAAATTACTATTAATGATCTCCCATAATCTTCTTAATTAATTTACCTAAATTAATATAATTTTAAAAACTTATGAACCATTTGGAAAATATTTATACCAATTTCTAAAAGACTTCTTGAGATTTTCTTATGGTTCTTCAGGGTTTCTAGAATTACTTCAAACTGGTCAAATTATGTATTTTGGCAAAATTTTTGCCATTAAAATATTCATTATGAATTTTAACATATTATTAAAACTTATTTGGTGGCAATTTTTTTTATTTAAAAAAATGATATTCATGTTATATACTAAATTTTTAATATAGTCATTTTTGAGTTGATGATTTAAAAAAAAGATTAATTCAGATTTTAAAAAAATTTCCAAATTTATTTTTAGAATTTGGGAAAAATTGTACAAGCTATACAAATTAATCTAAAGTAAACATAATAATTGGTGTGATATGGTGTTGTAATGAAATGTATATAAAAATGGTATGATTAAAAAAGATATCTTTATTCTATATATTTATTAATAATATGCTTAAAATAAGATTAATAAAAAGAAATATGCATAAAAACTAGACAAATACAATCAACTAAAATACTTTTAGTAAAATTATCAACATTTGTAATTAATCTTCAAAATCAATAACATTAACAATGGGATCCAGAATTGTTAATATAAATGTTTTTTATATTTCAATCATCATATTTAAATAGCGGATACATTTGCCAGCAAAATAAAGCTCCATAGTTAGCATACACCATAATCGGGGTATTGAGAAATGTGGCAACACTTTGCCAGGGACCCGAACAGTTATTTATAAAGGTTCAATTCGGTTACGGTTCAGTATGTAAAAAATTATAATGGTTACGGTTGTTAAAAATAAATTTATAAAGGTTCGGGTTTACTAATTATAAAGGTTTATTCAGGTTTGAAATTTTTTTTTATTGAAGCAACACCATCATATAATGATTCTAATTATGAATTTATTAAAATTTTGCCATCACTAATTTATTTTTATTATAAGTATCTATATAAAAAATATATATAAGATTCAAAATAACTCATTTTTAAATATATTATTTGAACGTATAAGTAATATATTTTCTAAAATAAATGGATTCATACTTGTTCGTTGTGACGATAACACAAATTTCAGCCCCGAAAAGGCCCTTACTACAGAAACTTGTGTTGCGAGAACCGCCAATGCTATAAGAGCAAGTTTATACAGTTCTGGATATTCAAATTTTTTCAATTCCCAAAATATAAAAATTGATGATTTTTTGTCGATTCTTTCAACATCTTCAAACGAATCAATAATATTTCTAATATTATGTTCTTTGTGTGCATTTGAAGTAGCTCTTTTAAATTTCGACTCACGGGTTATCAGAAGCTTTTCTAATTCATCATCTGCTCCATGATCTTTGGAAGAGCTAGAGGTAGATTAAAATATATCCATCTTTAAACTATCATCACTTTCCAAGGCCTATATATTTTAATAACTATTAAAATAACTCCGGACAATAATAAAGCTAAATAAAATATGTGACCCTGAATTGCTTTCCATGTTTTATTTAAATGATCTTTAGCGGTCATTTTTTCATATTCGGTGAGCAATACCTGATAACGTGGGTCCAAATATAAAGCTGCACAAAAGGTATCATTTTTTATATTAGCCTCTCTTGCCTTGATACATTTGGAAAGATGCTGAGAAAAAGATGTTTGTACCTTTTGTGTTTATATCAAACAATTTAGCCAAGCAGCTTAAAAATCGCCCAATGTTAATTGTTCAGTTTGAAGAATTTTTGTCAATATGAAAGATGGTTTCATAGCTTTCAAAATATCTTTAATAATATCCCATTCATCTTCGCATAGATGAATGCTTTCATCCATTTCAATTTCATCACAATATCCTTTCAATTCCATCAATCTTTCTAGCATGAGGTAGATAGAATTCCACCTGGTACAGCAATCAATCAAAGGTTTTTTAAGATTTAGGCGTGTTAAGATATATAATGAAGTATGAGTTCGAATTTTTTTGCATAATGATCTAGCTTTGTTAATTAACAATAGTTCATTAGGTGATGTTTTGATAGAATCATTGATGGCTAAATGAAATGTGTGGGAGGCGCATCGAACTCCAACTAACAAGGATCCAGTCATCCTAAATATAATATTATCAGTTTCATCAATATCGATATTACTAATATTTGATAAATTATTCTCATGTGATAACATCCATCATATCTTTGTCGTCAATATCTTCATGCTCCATTAGAAGCTTGATCAACTTAACCATATTGGATGCATTATCACTAGTTATGCTATATATCTGGTTAATATCTATGTTTTGTGTTTTAAATATTTCCAAAATAACTTTTTTGATATTTTCCGAGGTATGTTTTTCTGTGAGTTCTCTCATGCATATTGATCGCAATTGTATTTTCCCATCAGCTATAAATTGAATATTGACGCCTATAGCTCTGTCATACCTTGATGCAATATCTAATTTTATAGAAATCATTTTATTGAAGATTTCTTTTTTTATATTAGCAGGGATTTGATAGCCATTTTATTAATATTATTCCTCATATTTTCTGAATTTATAGAAAAAGTATCTCCAAGTCCTGTTATAATTGGGTTGATAATTTTTTTAAAAGCTAAATCATCTAATAAGCTAAATGGCCGGCCATGTACAGTAATAAGTTCTGTGCAAGCATTAACTAACGTGTTTTTATCCATTTTAATTTTTATAATACTATTTAATGCCGCTCAATAGATTTATTATGGCTAGGCTTTGATATTGATTGCAAAGGCTTGGAAGCTTTAATTTTTTTGTAGTTAGGGATTCATATTCTTTAGAATGATGCCTTTGAATATGCCTTTCTAAATTAGCTGCATGGTCACCTTTAATTATTACTGTACAATCATCTAATTTACAGGTTGATTCATTTAAGAGAATATTATAATTAAAAAATGAACAGATTGGGTTAACTTTGTGGCGGACCATTTTTCTAAAAACAAATTTTTATATATGATTAACATAAATACAATAAAAAATATGAGATGATCACCGTCAACGTCAAGTTGCAAAACCAAATCATATGGATATTATTATTTAAAAATTTCTAGGAAAACCAATTTTTTAAAATGTACTCAAATTCCAAAATTTTATAAATATATAAAAATTATAACCTTATAAATTTGGTAATTTTGAAATTTAAATAATGGCCCACTATCATATACAATGGTGGGTGGTGATATTATACTTAGATTAATTAAATAGTAAATAAAAAATTGGCTATTTTGATATTTTGCATACTAAAATATAAAAAATAGAAATATGGTTTTAATACTAATAAATACAAAAAAATGAGGTAAGAGCAAACAAACATTTTAAAATTATTTGATAAACTAATTAGAATTTATAATCCAACACAAATTCTATTATTTATAATAAAGGCTACAACTACTTAACTGCTTATTTAATCATGTCACATGCCAAAATTCTATAAATAATATATAAAATTAAGTATAAGTTTTGAAATTCATATGGGAACAATGACCCTTCCATCAAACTACTAATTGGTAGTGGTGATATTATACTTATATTAATTTAATAAATGTAACTAAATAAAAATTTGGTTATTTTGCATACTAAAATAAAGAAAAAGGAATGCTCTAATACTATATGATATATTTAAAAGGTTGTGGATAAATTTAAGTCAAAAATATTCTATTATTTATAATAAGGGCTATAACTGCTAATGCTTTAAAATATAATACACATGCTAAAATTCGATCAATATATAAAATTAAAACCTTATAAGTTTTGAAATTCATATATTTTGCATACTAAAATAAAGAAAAAAGGGTAACTAACGGTATCTCGGGGAAATTTTTCATCTTTTTTCATCTTTTTTTATAAATTTATTTTTTATTTATTTTTATTTATTGTTGTTATTTTTAATTATAGCTTTTTTAAAAGACCATAATTATAATATTATAATGGAATATCTTATTTTTACCGATATCATAAATTGTTATACAAGAACCATAGCTTTTTTAAAAGACCACGAACTTCTAGATAATCACACGTGTTGTAATAATAATATGATAATGGAAAGAAATGCAGCATCTTATAGAGTAAGATGCAAAATATGTACAAGCAGCAATTCTATATGGAAATGTTTAACAATATATTATTTTTTAAATTTATTATATTAATTAGTCTCTATATTTGAAAATGTTAATATCCCTGTTAACAAATTTATACATCTAATATATCTTTTTGTGTCCTTGACGTCAATATCCGACAGCCTTCCTTTAATAGAGTTAGCACAATGTACCATTGGAAAATGGTATATATTTATTTGTAAAATTTGTCAATAAGTATTTTTTAGGTATGCTATATTTAGAAAGATTTGCTGCCATACACAGGCAATTAATTTTGACAAAATAGGGGGCCCTGGGCATGTGATTGAAATAGATGAATCCCATATTTTTAAAAGGAAAAATAACACAGGGAGGATTCTAAAATCTAATGCCATTTGGGTTGTAGGAGGAATTTCAAGAAATGATGGGAATTTTTTTATTTCTCAATCAGAAAAAAGAGATAAAGATACCCTTCTAGGTATAATCAGCAAACATGTCCATACTGATTCAACTATAATGACGGACAAATGGAAGGGGTAATTTAAATATTGATAAATCTTAAAATTTAATATTTGTTAAGTTATAACAATCTAAATGAAAATGGCTATGACCATTACTCAGTTAATCACAGTCAAAATTTTGTAGACCCTAATGATATATCAACCCATACTCAACGCATTGAGCGTTTATGGAGAGATCTTAAGGCAAGCATACCCAGAAATGGAAAAAAATCTTCAACTCATTTGTATATATGTCAATACAGTTATTTTCGCAAAATTAAAAATATGTCCAATTTAAATAAATTAATTAAATTTTTAAATGATATAAATATGTATAAAACTATTTTTGTTTTTCCTTAAAATTATATATATCTATATTATCATTGTTTATTGAAATAAATTGGTTAATTATCTAGAATTTGATTGAAAATTTTAAGAAAAAAAATTATATATATAACTATATTATCAGTGTTTATTCAAATAAATTGGTTATTTATCTAGAATTTGATTGAAAATTTCAAGAAAAAATCTTAATTCTCTAGTATATTATGATTATATAGTTTTAGAAAATTTAAATTTTAAGAAAAAAATCTTAAATATCTAGTATTTGAAAAATTTTAAATGAATCTTAAATAATTGAAAATTTCAAGAAAAAATCTTAATTCTCTAGTATATTATGAATATCTAGTTTTATCTATTTTTTTATTTATTAATAAAAAAAATAAATAAAAATAAAAAAAATAAATAAATAAAAATAAAAAAAATAAATAAATAAAAATAAAAAAACAATAAAAAAAATAATAATATCGAAAATTTCCTCGAGATACCGTTAGTTACCGAAAAAAGGAATGCTTAAATAGTATATGATATATTTAAAAGGTTGTGGATAAATTTAAATCATAGTTAAAAAATTAATACATACTTTATTAAGGATATCAGATCACACAAATATTTACGTGATACGTGATATATAGCGCATCGCCCTCTAACGTTGAATACACAACAGAGCTACGCTAGGTTTTCCTCATTTCCATCTAATTGGAACAATTTAATTTGGGTATAAAAGTAAAAATATGAGGAGCCCTCCACACGTTTGTGGGCAAGCCGCACGTACTTGTAGGTACAACATTTCGAAAAATGTTGGTTAAACCTCTATAGGCTTTCATTTAAAAGGAGTGGGACAAAGAAAAAGCCTATACCCGAGAACTACAGTATAATTTAATTACTTTAAAGGTGGGTGATGGCTGATTTTAAGCTTAATTTCTTTAGTGTAAGTTATAATTGCTATCAATATTGAGATATAATGTTCAAGAATCGTAAATAAATATGATTAAAATAAAATAATATTTACCGTTCTATCATTCAAATTTTCCACCGGAAGTCGATATTATAAAAAATAAAAATAAGGATGTAGTTGGAGATATGGTTCAATATATAATTACACCACAAGGAAAAAATATGTAAAAATAAATTCAAGGAAAAAATATGTAAAAATTCAAGTAAAAAATATGTAAAAATTAGAAATAATAATTTTATTTTGCTTTAAACCGGTTTAGCCATTTTTCATAAAGGTTCATTTTACTCCTTCAAAAAATTAATATCGGTTCGGTTACGGTTACGGTTCAGATATTTATAAAGGTTTATAACGGTTTCGCGGTTCGTTGCGGTTCGCTCCGGGTCCCTGCACTTTGCATCATTACCCATTCAGCATTCTTATTTACCTTTTCTATTATATACTGTTGCACATCATCTTCACATGTATTTTGACCTTAAGCATAATCTAATATATTTTTTTGCAGCATCAGCAAGACCACATGTGTTCTAATCAAACCATAGGAGTCATGTTTTCCTGTAATCTTCATAATTATAGATCTAATTATTTTTAAAAAAAAATTAAATGTTAATATCAAATCAATCATGCTTTAAAAAAAATAATGTTCTGAATTAATATAGGATATAATCATTAAAATTTAAGGTAAAGAAAGAAATAAAACCATATCCTATGAATATTAGTATAAAAAAATACAACTATAATTTATAAAATATTAACCTATATAATAAGGGAAATTTTTTTTATGATTTTTAAATTACCAGTAAAAACAATTCCCATCTGGTTCGATTGTTTCCATCTGTGGTGGAACAGTTAGCACCCTTCCTATATTTTGGGGGACTTTCTTTTTTACTGACACTAAATTTTAGAAGCATATTTTCTCTAAATATTGGTAAAATGTTTAAATGTATGTTGAATGATTTTAATGAATGTGTCATCTTAAATGTATGTTGAATGATTTTAATGAATGTGTCATCTATGGCTTTAAATATTTTAAAAAAGTAAATTAATCATGATTTTTAAGAATTACAATTAACTGTAAATGAATACAATTTTTTAACTTTGAGTCTGAGTGTACAAAGTCTACCTCTACTAGATCACTTTAAGATCCTTCAAAAGGTCTAAAGAAGATTTTTTTATTATCTAATTAAAAAGGTTTATAAATTTGTCTATATCAACAATATACTTTTGGTAAGAACTAAGAACTATTGCGAACATCATCAAAAAATATTGGGCAATTAACTTCATTTATTAACTTCGTAACTTTTTATCGATTCGGAAAATGCGTATAAATAAGAAAAAATAGAGCTTTTATTTCTTGCTAATACGCCATTTGGCGTAAGTCTATCATCTCCCATTTTTTCTGCCTTGAAAAACAGTTATGAGTTAAATTTTTAATATGAATATATTTTTGATATTATTACAAACTACTATTATTTTAAAAAATATTATTCCAACTAGTGTTGTTAAACGTCTCAATTTAAGCCGATTTTTTAAAACGGCTAACTCAATATTATAGCCAGAATAATAGTGCCTAAGCCTCGAGATTTCGATAGTATATGTTTAGAGACCTTTGTTCCTTAATTGAGAAAAATCTTCAGGCTTGCGTAATATTTTTCTGGATGAAATATTGAGTGAGTTGTTTTTAAAAATAGGCTCGAAATTACTAAACCTTAATTAAAACTAGAGATGGTGCTGCAATAATATCTTCATTGCTTTGATGATATCACTCTGGTTCTTATTTTATAGTTACAAAATGTTTCATTTCTAGAAGCATCCTTGCCGTGTAAATAACTCAAGGCTTCAATATATTTGCATAATTTCTTACAAAGATTTTTAGTGTTTTTGTTTTATCAATCTATCTAACATATCATTGTATCTAACATAATAAATTCTGATATGTGTTAACATCGTGGATGTCATGTCTATGACTGCAAATTAACCAGCATCTATTATTTGTCGCTATGTAATTTAAGATTATCACTCTAGCTGTTGTGAGTGAGCATATTTTTGATAAGAAATAATAGTCAACTGTGTAATCGTTTATATATTATTAAAAATGGAAGATAATTTTTAGAAATTTAATATCTCACAATAATTTTCTCGATTACTTATCTAGCTTCCATCATGTCATCTAAGAGGAAGCCTAACCACCATATAGTTTTATGATTTGGATTGGTCGTTTATATTATCTTCTTCAAGAATTGTTGATTTGGTAAGGGTAATAAATTCTTCCTTATTAGTCCATTCAATAAAACATTGTCTAAAATGGTAACAGAGAGTTATATTAGTTTCATGACCTTTTGTCAATATAATTGTTAATAATTATATAGCCTTATGTGGTTTTTAAAACCATTATCAATTGAGGCATATATATGAATTAATTTACCTTTTTTATCACTTGTAATTCTTTAGACGCAAAATTTTTTCATATCAACATTCGAAAATATTTTAAACTGTAATAAATAGATTTTGTATTAAAAAATATTATTTTTAGAAATGTAATGTATTTTAATTTATATGCTTGTTTATTTTGTATGAAAAATATAATAAATGGCAAAATATGAAATTTAGAATAATTGTTTAGAGTTAGCAAATTTTAAAAAAGTATTAATATAAAACCCGGCCGAAGGCCCGCAAATTAGGGGCTATGGGGGGCGAAGCCCCTCATAATTTTTTTTTCAGTTGAGCCCCATGAGATTGTAAAGGCTAGCGACTAGTGTTGCTAAATTGCTGGGTCGGGTCGGCTTGGCCGAAAACCTAGCAAGGTTTGAGCCAAAAAAAACGACCCTAAACCCGAGCAAACCGATTTAGCCCTAGATCAGACCCGACCCATAAGGTCTCATGAGCCGACCCATCTGGTCGGCTTGGTGGGTCGGCTTGGTGGGTTGCTTGGTGGGTCGGCTTGCTGGGTCGGTCTGCTGGGTCTGCTGGGTCGGCATGCTGGGTTCGCGTGTTGGGTCGTCCTGCTGGGTCGACCTGCTGAATTGGCCTACTGGGTTGGCTAGGGTCAAAAAAATATATATTGAAAATTAAACCAGTTTGTTTTAATCCGGGTTCAATGTTTTTGATATTAGAAAGATGTTCAAAAATCTTTGGTTCTAGTAATAAATTGTCACTTTTATTATATCTTATTCCACGAGGAAAAAATGAATTGTAAAATTTTTTTAAAACATATCTTAAGCCTAGTTAAAAGTTTTAGATACTAGAATGATGTTCTAAAACCTTTGGGACTAGTAATAAATGGACACTGCCATTATATTATACTCCACGAGGAAACAATAAATGTGAAAATTAAAAAAAAAATTTAGGCCTAGTTTAGGGTTTTTGATATTAGAAAGATGTCCTAAAACTTTTGGGTTAGTAATAAATTGGCACTATCATTATATTTTACCCCACAAGGAAAAATAATTATGAAAATTTTTTTAAATTTTGTTTAAGCTTAGTTAAAAGTTTTTGATACTGGAAAGATATCCATAAACTTTTTGGTCTAGTAATAAATTGGCACTATCATTATATTTTACTCCACGAGGAAAAAAATTTATGATTTTTTTTAAAATGTTGTTTTAAGCCTTGTTAAAAGTTTTTTATTTATGGTAAAAACGTGTTCTAAAATATCAAATCTAATAATAAATTGGGACTGCCATTTTATTGTGTTCCTCGAGGAAAGAAGGAAATTTTTAAAACGTTGTTTTAAGTTAAGTTAAGCGTTTTTGATACTAAAAAGATGTTCCAATACCTCTGAGTCTAGTAATAATTTGGCACTGCCATTATATTTTACTCCAAGAGGAAAAAATATGTTAAAATTTTTTTAAAATTTATTTTAAGGGTAGTTTAAAGTTTTTCATACTAAAGAGATGTTGTAAAACTTTTGGGTCTAGTAATAAATTGGCACTTCCACTATATTTTACCACGAGGGAAAAAATTATGCATTTTTTTAAGATGTTGTTTTGAACCTTTAAATATTATGTATTAGAAAGATGTTCAAGAACCTTTGAGTCTAGTAATGAATGGGCACTACCATTATATTTTACTCCACGAGGAAAAAATAAATGTTAAAATTTTTTAAAAATTTATTTAAAATTTTGGCTTAAGCCTAGTTAAAATTTTATTACCAAAAAATGTTCTAAAACTTTTGGGTTTAGTAAGAGATTATCACTGTTATTATAATTTAGTCCACGAGGAAAAAATTATGAAAATTTTATAAAACTTTGTTTTTATCCTAGTTAATAGTTTATAATATTGAAAAGATGTTCAAAACTTTTATGTTCAAAACTTTTATGTTTATAAATAAATTTATAGTGCCATTTTTCTAATGTAAAAAAACTATTTCTTTATGTTAGAACCCAATAAAAAGTTTCTGATATTATAAAGATTTTGTTAAACCTTTGGAGCATTAATATGGTGTCACTGCCATTATAATTTATTCGACGACGAAAAATTTTATTTTAGATCTTTGTTTTAAGTTTATTTATATAAATTTGATATTGGAAAAATGTTTTAAAACTTTTGGGTTCATTAAGTAATTTATAATTTCATTACTTTTTAACTTCACGCATAAAATTCTAGAAATAAAATATTATATACATGTTTTGAGCCATGCAAAAAGTTTTTGATATTAGAAAAATATTCTAAGCCTTAGGGTCTCGTAAAATTTTGATACTGCTATTATTTTATTCTTTTTTTTAACTTGGGTTGAGGGTATAAAATATGAGTAGTATATCATTTGAAACTATTTAGGAGATTGGTAGATAATAAGAAAAGACGGGACAAGGTCAGCAAGGATCCCATTTTTTAATTTACGGCATTCGGATAAATGAATTTTCCCTAATTTTAAAATATGCTAAATTTCTTTTATATAATTACTATACATATTTTACATCAAATTTGGAAAATTTGAAACACAAGATTATAATTATTTGATTTAAGATCTTGGAAATAATTTAACAAATTTTGAACTATTTTTTATAATTTATGAGTTTTACAAACATTTATTATATTTTCATATTATTTAAATCACGAGTTGATTCTGCCATAATACTCCAATTTATATGTTCCATTTATTCGTAATATTAGTGTACGTCCATTATTCATTCATATGAAGTTACATCATAAAAATAACAATGTTCCCCCTATATCGGTTAGGTATTGAACCTTACAAATTATTATATTCATAAATATCTATATATATAATCAATAAAAAACTTATCATCAATATCTATAATATGTAATCAACAAATCATAATAAATTCCTATTACTACAGGCCTTACCCCATAAATACTATCTACCACTGCTTCATTATAAATTATAATTTTAAATTGATTTTTTTTTCTTTGGTAATTGTGTGAATGACTTATCCAAAAGCATAATATTCGTGCTTAAAAATATTATCATAGACAAAATTTTGAAACATTTAGATCTTAAGAGATGCTACTTATTTTTATTTATGAACCCCTCTCCCTTTCTTTTTGGAAATTATAATAACAATTTTTAATTTATAAGATATCTTTAGAATTATTTATTTATCGTAAATAGGCTCTTTTACATTTTATAAGTAAAAAATTTGCAAATACAAAATATATAATACGCCACATTTTCAATATCTTTATTATTTTCATAAATAAAAAATAAAAATTTATATTCATAAAATAAATTACATAAAATATTCTTCGCGCAAATTTAAAATGTTAACATCCCACGAATTCACACATAGACATTGTTTCAAAGTTGTCGCTGACATTCGATTCCTTTTCTTAGTAATAGTGCGTTCCCTGACTACGGACGTAGATTGTTGGGATAAGTAATCTTTGGCCATTGTCGAGAGCTTTGGAAAACGTTTCGAGTTTCTACACCACCAATCCACTATATCAACGGACGTTTGAGCTACCGGATCTGCTAGATACTCTTCGATTTCTTCTGTAGCTAGATTTGGTATAATGTACGCATTCCTTAATATAAAATATTTAAATTAACTAATTATTATATCGTCGAATATATTGTAATACCTTGTAATTTTCATCAGCAGATAATTTCCTCGAACCATACAATGTATCTGGTACTTTAACAGATTCTGAGGATAAGGATTGTGGGTGTAGAGATACAATATGTTTTCGCAAATTGGCTAAAAATATAAATAAACTTTTGACATTAAAACTTCATTATTTTTGCTCAAATAATCATTAATTTTTTTTATAATATCTTATTACCTTAGTTGTTAAGGAGCACCGCTACATTTTTCCAAAAGGACCTGGAGTACCACTCCTTTCTAAAATTGAGGAGTGGGAGCGAGAGCTAGCTCCTTTTAGGGCTGTCCTTTAAATTTAATGTATAAATTAAATTATTTTATAAATATTAATAATATTTGTTAATTAAAATTCAATAAAAATAAAATTTTATTTAATTTAAATTTATCCATTATTAAATGTTTAACTGAGTTTTATATTGATTTATCATCTAATCATTTTAAATATTAAACATCAAGTTTTTCCTCTTTATATTGAAAATCTTGTAAGTCAATATTCATTTTATAGATATACAACAAAAAATAATTTTATATATTATGGATTTAGAGATCATAAATGAAGAAATCGAATTTCCATTTCCATCATACAAAAAATATTTTAAACTTCTAAAAGATTTTAATCCAAATGATCAAACAAATTTAAGGGCAAAATGTCTTTTGTGTTTGAAAGCTATTTGATTTTCAAAAGTGAGCAGCTTCAATCTAAAAAAGCATCTAAAAGTAAAAAATCTTTCTTTCAACAAAATGATTTAAAAGATTTTTTTGGATTCCATGAAATTGACCATCAGGAAGATAATATATTGAACAAATATTTTTTAAATAATGATACCAAAATTACTATTTTTGAGAAATTCCCTTAATTAAAAAATATCTTTATAAAATATAATACCTCGCTTCCCTCTAGTGCTCCTGAGGAGCGCCTATTTAGTATTGCAAAAGAGGTCTTAGGGGAGAGGCATGAATGCTTGTTAGATTCTAATTTATAAAATTTATTACTTTTAAATGCTAATAAAAGGTTATAAATATTTTGATAGATTTTAATATAAATAAAACTTTTTGATAAAAAAATATGATTTTCTTTCGTATATCTTCTAAAAAAATGAAAATCAAAGGAGCGGTTATGAAGTGGCACTCCATTACTTGAAGCGGAATGTAGTAGCGGTAGCGGGAGCTAGCTCCTCTTGAGAAGGTAGAAGCGGAAGCGGGAGTTAGTTACTTTTAAAAAGGAGCGTTAACAACTCTGCTTATTAGTAATGTATTATGAAATTTCTGTGCATTTTGAAATAAAAAATATTTAAAAAATTAACACCCTATTTGAAATAAATGGTGATTATGACACAATAAAATACTAAAATTTTTTGAAATTGCAAAAAAACTAAAATCTTAGTTAGTGTTGTTAAAAAATGAGTTTTTACTGCTCAGACCTTGAGTCGGATTCTTAAAAATTGGCTCAGGCTCAAGCTCACTCAGGAGTTGGATCAAGCCGGCACTGGAACTTCTCGAGTGTAATTTTGAGCCAAAGTTTATATTTATATTTACTATTTAGAAAGAATATAATAAAATAATCTAGAATTTGTGTACCATGCCAAGCTGCCTCATATATATTTTTTTTGCTTTTAAATTTTTTTTTACATAATAATTTATTTTTTCATATAGAAATTAAAATATAAACAGTAGTTTCTAGACAACCCAATCGCTCAAATATCGATGCATCTGCGATTGAGGATTTTTATAAAATAAACATTTTTATTCCCCTTATTGAAAATTTTTTATTTCAATTAAAGAAAAGAATATTATTCATAATTTTATATTAAAAAGCTTTTATTTTCTTTTGCCTGTCGAGTCTAACTGTTGATTACATTTGAAACACGAGAGGATAGTAAGAAAATCTTTTACGCTGATGCAGTAGTCTCACATATGATAGTTACTTTGTGATATTGAATTTTGGTAAAAAAATCTTGAATTCTTTAAAACCAAAAAATGTTATGTAAGCTCTTTCCATGTGTAATTGCACTTTAGATTCCCTGCCTAAAATATCAAAACATTATTAATTATTTTAGCTTCCCTACCAATTCGTATCTTCAATAATGAAAGATCTTTTTCAACTTTAAAAAGGTTAAAAACTTATTTTAGAGATACCACCGGTAAAAAACATTTAAATGTAACCCTATTAAATATTTATAAGGAGATTATTTTAGATAAAAATTTGATTCTAAATGAATTATCCAAATCTCAAAGAAAAGTAACCTCATAATCAAATTTTTTCATAAAATGAATTCTTAATTATAACATTTATATAATTTTTGCATTAACTCATAAAATTTATGCAATTAATCAGGGTTGGCAAGTCGGTCAATTGACCTGGTCAAACACTCTAAAAAAAATCTGAAGAAAAAAATATTAAAAATATGTTTAAAAAGAGAAAAATGATATAAATAAATGTCATCATAATGTATTATTCTTAGGTCCCCGAAGGTGGTGGTGACTAAATTATTTTAAGTGATATAATTAATTTCAGAAGTATAAACGACATGTTTAATAGTTATATGGTAATCAGTAATTTCCATAAGAAATAATCTATTCCGTTTGCTAACCATGCCCAATTAAGAGACTACCAATTCCTAGTTTTATTTTTTTTAGAAAGAAATAGGTTGATTTGGGATATTCTTACAAAAATAGAAATCGATTGAAGATCTTGACATCAGGAAAATCGATTAAAAATATTAAAGAAAATGATAATATTGAAAATGAATTGGAACACTACTGAGAGCTAAACGTTAGTTATTGAATAACAATGAATTTAAAAAATTGATAATATCGATTCATTCTACTATTATATTCAAAATAAAGTTAATATTGACTTAAAAAACATTTATTTGAATTTTCGTATTTGACCGGTCAAATACAAAGTACTGTGTATATTTATATTTGAAAATATCGTCTTATTTTTATCATTATTTGCATAAGAATCACTTATATTTTATGTAATTGTTAAATTACCTTTTTTTAGAGTTTTTATACAGTAAAAATTTTTAATATTATAATCTGTATAAAATATCTACATTTTGAAATTTATTTTAAATAATAAAAATATATGATGAAATATTCTCTAAAATTTTGTTATATCCATATTTAAAATAAAAAATATATTCTATAAAGAATAATAGCGCCTGGCTTCTAACAAGAATTAAATATATCAATTTATTTAACAAAATGTAATGATATCGCAAGATAAATTTAAGCCCGACCCTGTTCGAAAAAAATATATTAGGCCCTAATCGAAATTATTTTAAAAAAAATAGAGTTCGGGCCAGGGGTATAGTGCCATCTAAAAGTTATGGAACAAATTTAGCTAGCTCACTCATGTTGCTCATCTAGCTAGCTTAAATTTTTTCCCTCAAAATAGAGATGGCACACTATTTCTACATAATTACAATATTAAAATTCTTATTCACAAATAAATAAATTTCTGCTCAAAAGTCGGCTTGAGCCAACTACTGAGCCGACTTGAGTCTGAGTCGATTTTTCGACTCAAAAACTGACTGAGTTTAGGGCTAAGTTTGTTTGATTCAGCTATTTAACAATACTAATCTTATTACTAAAAACGAAGGTTAAACAAGGTAAAAAAATATATTAATTATAATCATCGTTCGTTACAAATTTTCGGCCTAATAATTTCACGTCTTTTATATATTAAAATAAAATTACTTGTTGATGTACTTATGCAATATGTTCTATTACACAGGGAGCATTTCCTATGCCCTTTCTTCGGTGTTTCCACAAATATTTTTTTCCAAAGATCATTGCTAGATTTCAACGGGATCAAACTTTCATCTAATATCTTTAAAAAAATTATCATTTATATGATTTTATAACATAGCTAACAGAAATATAAATTTACCTGAAGATCTTCACCAAATTGAGATTGACTATTCAATAGTGAAGATTCAAAGAAATTTGTGGAATCATCCAAGAATGATAAACTATCTGATGGCGTGAAAATAATGTCATCCTGATCCATAATTTATAAAAGTAATCAATTTTTTTAAATTAAAAAAATAATAAAAGTAATAAAAATTTTATTTTAATAAAAGTAATTTAAACACATGCATATATAATTATAATCTTTACAAATGTACAATAAAAGAAATATAAGAAATTTCAATAATGCTTATAAAACTGAAAAATATGGTCAATATGTTTCATTAAATCATCACAACATATTATTATATAACAGTTATAAAAATATTATATTTTAAAATAAAAATATGTTGGTTTATATATCGGGCTGCAAAGAAAATTTTCTTTACCCTGAATTCATAGTGAAGAGCGATTGCGATTGCGATTTCGCCGCAATATCGCAGCGACCAATCAGCTGGATCGATCGCAGCGATTTTCATTATAGAGCAGTGCAAAGTGTTATTAATTCAAAATGGTATCCATCCTCAAATTATTATTTTTTTACAGAATGATCTTGAAGAGGAGAAGATTAAACCATCTTAATATTAATAAAACAAAAGAGGGCGAATTTTATGTCCTCTTTCCTAAACTATTAAAAAATGAGCCTAAATTTTTCAACTATATGAGAATGACTAAAGTAATTTTATTCTATTTTATCTATAATTCATTTTAATTTAGGAAACCTTTATTATATACTCAAACTTGTAAAACCTTTATTACATACCAAATGTACCAATTTTCTAAAACATCCTATAAGTGTTGAAGAAAAGCTTATGGTTTGTTTAAGGTAAAAATAAAGCAATTTATTATTTAAATAAGATTCATATAGTATTAAATCAACACTGCTATTCTGATTCATTCCATGATTATGCTTATATTTATATAAAAATCCTATATTATAGATTTCTATAAATTTAATCATATCTTATTTTGTATGTTATATAAATATCTTGTTTTGTATTTTATATAAATACCTTGTTTTGTATTTTATATATATTAATAAAAATAAAGTTATTATAACAAAAATATATTCAAAATAATTTTAATCAATAATCTTTTATAATATCAAGTATTCTAGTTGTTATTTCTTTTTTTTCCTGATTGGTACAATCATCTAATTTTTGTAAATATCTTGTTTTGTATTTTATATATATTATAATAAAAAATAAAGTTATTATTAATATAGTCTAAACTCATAAAATATATATGTAGGAATACACAGGCGGAGCCAAAGGGGGGGGGGCAAGGGGAAATTACCCCCCCCCCCCCTTTCATAAATTTATCACTTTTTGTAAATATCATTTTTAGCTAATAAAAAATATCCCCCTTAGTCCTCCCCCCACTCCCTGACCCTCAAATATGTATGCATATATCTTAAATAATAATTTAAAAGAAATAATGTAAAAGTTGATATTTTTTTATAAAACTATTCATCATAATTTATAATTTTTGGGAAAATAAATTTATAAATATATAAAATGAACTGTTATAAATCCGAACTTAACTCAGGGTGTTTAATCAGTATTGGGAGAGCAATTAAGAATCCAAGGTTTGTTAAATCTTTCTTTATTAAAATAAAAGATTAATTTTAATAATAATGATGTTTAATTACTTACCCTTGAGTACCTAAAATATATAATGTAATTCCTCTCAATAATTCTAATTTATCAAATTGTATATTTACCTTTTCTTTATTAACTCTTTCTTTTTTTATTAATTTTATTTTCAAAATGTCATCCGATTGTATGTATGTTTAAAAACTATTTTTCTTAGCTATTTATATAGCCATAAAACATTATATGTATTTGCATATTAAAATAATCATTTTTGGAAGAAATAAATACATAAAATAAAATCCATCATGTAAATTAATTTTGTTACATAAACTATAAAAAAATGTAAAATTTGTTTTGCATATACAAATATAATTTTTCGCAGCAATAAATACATAAAATAAAATCCATCATTTAAATTATCTTTGTTCCATAAATATACTTTGCATAATCCAACATGAACCAAAAATGTTTTTTAATAAATGGAATATAAGCCAAAGATAAGTCTTAAGACAGAAGTGAAATATATTATAATTATTAATAATAGATCCATAAAATTACTAAATAATATAATATATCAAATATAATTTTTTTATAAAGTGAGTAATTTTAATTTATTTATCTTAATAAAAGTAAAATATAATTATAAAATTATTGATAAAATTAAATCATAAATTAAAAAAATATTAAAGCACAATACAAATAGTGGAATATTATATGTCGTAGATTTACAGTATATCTAATTATCAAATGACAATCAAGTAATTTTTACCAATATAGCGAATTATATATTTTACAGAAAACTATAAAATATTGATAAGGACATCAGAAAATATCTTTTAAAGACATTGTGGGATGAATAGAATAATATGAAGATTAAATTTAAATATCATTTTTACATAAAATAAATAGACGGCGTTAAATAATTAAATGCAAATTGTTGCTATATTTAATATCAAGATCATTGATTAGTAAAATTTGTTAAATTATTAACTGTAATATATTCTCTAACTGTCAAATATGTCTGTAAAAGTAGAATTTTACCTAGTATTTTATAACTTCTATATAATAGAGTAAAATCAACTATATGTCTACTTACTTTTTATAAATATATTCCTTATAAATGTTTGGAATAAATTATTACCATGCTTTTATATTAAGGTATATACGATACAAGTAATTTATTATATTTTTATTTTATATAAACTAATAAAAATATATTTCATATTTGTTCCAGGCTTATTTTTTTTATTAAAATTTGTAAAAATATTTTATGACTATATATAAACTAAAGTAACCCGGCCGAAGGCCGGGGAAAAGCGGACCGAAGGCCCGCATAAAAGGGGGTATGGGAGCGAAGCCCCCAGAAAAATTTTAATTCCCCCCCCCCCCTTATGAAAATCCTGGCTAAGCTTTGTCACTAAAAAAGCTATATAGTTGTTCTAAATTCATCTATTGGAAATATTTTTATAAAGCAAGTTAACATAAATTACCAATGTCATTATACTTTCTCTAAGATAAAGATCATTCATTATAAATAATATATATTTAGACATTATTAATTACCAAACTCAGTACATGGCTTACTTAATGCAGGACTTTTGGGAATAATTATATCATTCAATTATTTCACAAAATGTTTATTTCAAATAATATAAATACATACAAAATATATATTTAAAATAACAAAAATATATACAAAATATATATTTAAAATAACAAAAATATATACAAAATAATTTTAATCAATAATCTTTTATAATATCAAGTATTTTATTTGTTATTTCTTTTTTTCCTCTTTGGTATAATCATCTAATTTTTCTTTTAACATTAAACATATTGCATGTTCTGTTGATTTATTTTTAAGCATTTCCAAGGTTATTAATGCTTTATCTGCTTCTATTTTCATTAATTTCCTATAGTAATCTATTTAAAATTTATCAATAAATCAAAAAATATAAATTGCCCATATCATTGTTCTTTCTCTTAGGACATTTATAATAATAACTAGGTGACCCAACACAGGACATAGATTCTATATAAAAGATAATATAAATTTTTAGATATTATTAATTACCAGAATCATTACTAAGATTTAGTGCTGCAGAATCTTTGGGAATAAATATATCATCTGATATATTCTCACTATCAATGAGATCACCTAAATAATAAATATATTTTATCAATTAAAATGCTATATTTTACATTCATATATACCTCCTGTTATTTCATTAAATATATCATTTGCATCTTTAGTAATATATTCCTCTATATCTAAAGAGGATTTCTGTGATCTAGATGTTAAGGTTTCTACCAGAAATAGCATATCCTGATAGAATGGCCATGAGATGAGATGGCCACCCTCTTTTCAGTCTTTTTAGCTTTTGCCACTCTTTTATAAAACAATCTCTCAGATTTTTCCAGAGAGATGAACCTAAATGAATTTATAAATATAATATGTATGCAAAATTATTACCAGGCATATTATACTGCTTGGCTAATAATTCTCAGATTTTATTCTTGTATATAATACTTTTATACAAATGATTATGCTTATTATATAAACATTCGTACTCTTTAAGAGAAAGAATAAAAGCTATTTTATCTATTTTCTAAAAAAAATTAAATTTAAATCATAATTTTAACTTGATCCTTTGGTTTTATATCATCAAAAAAGGTTGTCTTTGAATTCATTTCAATTAATAAAAAAACTATAAATTTAAAAGTAGCGCAAAATCAAAAATTTTGAGCTATATTCACCAAAATCTGTATTTAATGAAGCAATATTTCAAAATCTCGCTATAAACACAAAATGATTTGTGTTTTGAAAAAATCGCGGCGATTTACTTTCGCGTATCAAATCGCGCGATCGGTAACTATGAATGCGATATCATATTTACTGTATTTTGAATTTATCGCGTCTAAATCGCAAGCGCAATCGCGCCACTATGAATTCAGGGTTATTCGAACAAAAATGTAAACAGAGGAACAAAATAAAACTTCACATCATTTTATAATTTACAAAAAATACAAAATATTTTTTTTCTTTTAAGATATTTTTCTGGCATTTTGTTACACCCTTTTTGATTATTTATTGATATTTTTTAACAAATAAATAAAATATATCTAATACCCTCTTGACTGTTAATTTCTAAATTAATGTTTTCTAGTTTTCTAAATTAACTATATCTTACCAATTTTATTTTTTATGATAATTTTATTTTATACATCCGTATAAAAAGGTATATAAATTTGATGTTAGAAAAAAACTATGAGAAGCAAAATATAATTTTTTCCGATTAAAAGTGAAGTTAAGAATATATAACGTAAGGAAAATCTATCAAGTCATATGTATTTTACTGATTACATAATATTTAGTTTAAAATACAATATCTAAAATGAAATTTTTTTAAACTAAATAATTAATAGCTATTTTATATTTAGAAGATATAGTTTTTATTTTCTTACCTTTTTCTCCTTCACACCTATAACTAAAATAACTCTAATTTTATTAAATTTATATGACTCTAAAATAACTCTCTAATAATATTTAATTATATATATATATTTAATTCCTCCGATTATATAATATATTCTTGCTATTTATTCTACTTTATTTCATAATTTTTACAATAGTTTATATATCTTATAATTTTTTTATATAATATTCTCATAATTATATTAATTCCAACAATCTTGTCATAATTTTCATAATGAATACAAAAACATTCGTTTTTTTATTACAAAACCTTCCGCGCCGATTATCATATATAAAAATCAATATCAACAAAAATCAATATTATTACTAACTAAATATATATTTATAATTGATTGATTGACATTTATAATTTAATACTAAAAATATTGATAAATATATATATAATATACCAATATATATATATATAAAATATCCACTACAAATATATAAGAAATATATAACAATAACTATACCTCACTCTAGAACTACAAATTGGATAGGGCGTAATTCCCCTCATTTTGATAAATATACATCTGTACAAGTGTTGGTATCCTTGAGAAAAAAAAATTAGCAAAATTATAGGGAGGGTGGGCCTCCTTATAATTCACATTCGCTTACTTTCGGCAGATCTATGACCAATGTGATAGATAAGATAAGAAGATATAAAAAGTTATAATGTACTTATAAATAAATTTAAAAAAACATCTTTCTAATATCAAAAACAATGAACCCGGATTAAAACAAACTAGTTTAATTTTCTATATATTTAACAAATTGACCCAGCAAGCCAACCAAGCAAGCCAACCCAGCAGGCTGACCCAGTATGCCAACCCGGGTCGGCTCAACAAGCCCAACGGGTCGGGCTGGGTCGTGGTCGAAAAAAAACCAACCATTTAACAACACTACTAGCGACGCCCCTGGTAACATGGACTTATAAGCGTAATAACCGAACTAAATTTTAGTGTATGCGTAGTTAAGGATTATCTTAATCCAATTTTCAAAAATCATCTGGTAGTACCTTTAATGCATTGCCTAGCTAGGGAAAGAAACTTACCTATGAGATATATATGGTAATTAAAAATAAACTATCTGAAGATAATAATTAAAATATTTGGAGTCTTAAGCCGACACATAGTATGGAATGAGGAAAGTGGGAGAAAAATTAAAGAGGTAAGGTGCTATAAGTTACCTCATCAAAATTAATCAGTCGGGCATATTAAAAAAAAAATTTTTTGATGAAATTATTGCGTAATAATCTTTTCCCATTTTAAATTTATAGATATCAGTTAAAGATAGTGAAGAATATTTTTTCTAATTTTATATTTATAGATATCAGTTAAAGATAGTGAAGTGTAAATTCTTGCTTAGTCATGATGTCTTTTTATTATTAAATAATAATATAAAAAAACTTATGCAAATAAATTGTTTAGCTATAAATTAATTTTTAAAAAATATTTAGATTATATTATAATATACTTTTATGCACATTGATCCACAAAATTATTTTAGTAAATAATATTATTTAGAATTTTTTTTGAATAAATTATAAGTTTGTGTAAAAATATTTTTTTAAAATAATTGTTCGTTTTGAATGAGAATTTGTTCGAAAGAACGATCAAATTAGGGGATTGCATTTTTTATTATTTTTATATCTTGATTGAATTGAATGATAACAAAATATAAAAATGTTGTTTACGTATTTTGTGCTCTTATAATAAGAGTTTCTGTGCCAAAACAGGCAAATCCTGTATATGCAATTTGATGCCCAAAGTATTTATCAGCACTTATCATTTATCACTCATGTCGAGAGAAATAAAAAATTCTTCAAAAATTTTGTTGAAAGATATCAAACAACAAGGTTTTTAATTATATTATATAATATATCCCATAATATAAATTTATATAGAAAGACGTAAAAATCTGTACATTGATTTTTCATATGTTAGCAAAAATTTACCCTCTCTATCCCCATTTGGTAGTTCACTAAGGTAAATAAATGCTTGAATAAAAAATTTAATAATTTATATTAAGTTCGAAAAATAAAAATCCATATGCCACTGGGAAATTAACTCTTTCTCCAGAATTAGTTTATTAATTATTTGCTAATTTTTTATAATTATCTTTAATAGATATTTGAATTTAAAACTGAAGACCTTAAAGATTTAGGGGAAATAGGTAGAGGATCATATGGTGCTGTAAACAAGATGCTGCATTTAAAAAGTGGAACAAAGATGGCTGTTAAAGTAATTCATTATTTATTAAATTTAAAACATATTTGTAATATCTAATAATTATATAATATTATTTTCTGAATTAATTTATTATTAGAGGATTAGATCAACTATTAATGATAAAGAACAAAATCAAATACTAATGGATCTTGAAGTTGTAATGAAGAGCAATGAATGTCCTTATATAGTCAAATTTTATGGCGCACTTTTTAAAGAAGTATATAATTTGATAAAAAGAAATTCATATCCCTATAAAATTTAAGCCCTAAAAATTATCATCATAAAATTTATTTAAAAAAAAAGAATGCCACCACTATCACTAATTTTTTTTAAAAAATAGCACACTATTAGATATAGCTACAAAATATGTAGAATAACAATTCTGCTGGGCTTAATAATGAAAATACCCAGACCATGTCAAAATAAGTTTAAACAAAATGTAAGCCAGGCTTGAAAATATAATTTTTTTAATAAATTTGGTAACATTAAATAATATGTTATAATAATTATTTTAATAATGTAATATAAATAAGTACAATTATATAAGTTTATGCTACAGTTTATATATCTTATTTATCAAAATGAAACAATGCTAAGTATTTTTTTTAAAAAATCTTGACTTCACCTATTCTTTAAGGAAAGCATAAATAATATTAGTTGGCAAAAGTCTTGATTTAGGCATTTTTAAGATTGGCTAAATTAGGGTTTAAACAACACTAGTGCTAAGAATAAACAAGGCATTGTTTAGAATAAATTAGGGCTTTGCTGATCTACAAATTTTAACTGATCTTATCCAATATTTCCTGATTTTACTACAAACTAGGCCTATTCAAAAATGAATACAACTAATAGTACATAATTCATATTTGATTTATTTAAACAGATTAATTTACTATTTGTATGAATGAAGAAATTCACTATTATTTAATTCAAATTATTTTGAATAATTCATTTTTAAAAAATATTTATAAAATATTAAATATGAAAATATATTGACATAATTTTAAATATTTTTATTGCCACCTCACTAAGGACTTCAAAGGTAAGAAAAACCCATAAGTAAAAACAAAAGAGAGGTCTTAAAAAATCTTTATTTAATTTTTATATACTTACAAAACAAAAGAGGGGTATAAAAAGAACTATTTTTAAATGACTAAACAAAAGAGGGTTATAGCCAAAAATAAAATATGGAGCACCATATTTAACAATTTGCCATCTATTCTTTGAACAAATGTCATAAAAAAATTATTTTCTGCTATACTAGCTGTTTAACAATGCTAGCTGATTATATATTTCTAGATATCAGTAAATCCATTACTTTTTGCAGATAATATTTAATAACATTACAAATAAATTAAATGATGGTTCCTTTTATTAATTTATTATTATTATGAAATTAATTATATATAAAAAATAAATCAAAAACAATAAAAATATCATATCGGAGTATCTGCTTGATCCGATATTTTTTAAAGACTCAAAATACTGGCCCCGATCGATATTTAATATCAGTAAGGCCTTAGAATAAATAAATAAATCATTTTTTTTGGGCCGCATTTAATTTATACATATTAATTTATTTTAAAAACCAGGGGGATTGTTGGATATGCATGGAATTAATGGATACCTGCCTTGACAAATTTTATAAACATGTTTACAACTCCTTGAATTCTCATATACCTGAAGACATTATTGGCAAAATAACATTTGATGTAAATAATATAATACATCTTATTAACTAACCAATTGGTCTTGTAAACTCTGATATAAATCATATTTGTATTGGCAAAATTTTGCTGCAGTTGCCATTATTATCTCATCTAAATAAAAAGGAACTTAAATGAAAATAAGGTATCACATCTCTAATTTAGTACATAATTCTTGATTTCACTGGAAGATCTGTCATCTAATGCCCCAGGTGAATTATTTATATTTGCAATTCCTATATTTTATTTTTACTGAACTACACAAAGAATAAATTTAATTTATCATCTATTCCAGTTCCATTTTTTATACAATAATATGCAAAAAAAATTCAATATTGCACACTATTAATTTTCTCTCCTTTAGAACAGCCTCCCAATTTCTAATATGGCTCATGATTAGAATTTTAGGTTAATTATACAATTCAAGAAACAAAGGATTCTTGAAATTAAAAACATATTTTGTTGTCTTTTTATTTTATCATTATTCATGATAATATTTAATTTTACTTAATAAATTACGATTTTTTAATTAAGTTTTAGGTTATTTTTAATTAATTTAAGTGGTTGTTGCAAAAAAACATTTGATGCAAATTAAATATCATTGATTGTTAATTATTTTCATTATTTTGATTAACCATTTTATAAAATCAAATATTGAAAAATTAATACTGCTTTATATAGTAGTTAATATATTTAGTCGAATATTTTAAGATATAAATCAAATTAAAACGTGTTAGATCCAATCAAATTTGGGGTTAATTATTGAATATATTTATAATTTTTTTTTAAAAATAATCAAATATCAATTTTTAATTAAAAGTATTGTGTGTGACTTAGCCGAGGCGGCTTAACCACGATTCAAGTCGAGTTTTTAGTCAAAAAATCACTTGTTTTTACAACCAGAGTTATAAATAGTCGCGATTCGAGTTTTGAACTTGAGTCGTGAACTCAATTAATAGGTTAGCTTAAATTTTATGAAACTCGATTACTTTTATAAGTGTTATATATTGGTTGGTTGTGTAAAACCCAGATCCGGGGCTTGGGTCTAAAAATCGACTAAACTAGCTATGAGCACGAATCTCGAGCACAGACCAGGGGTTCATACCAATATATTTTAAGTTGTTTTTTCTTGAATTTATTAAGGTATATAAATATATGGTTATTAAAGGTATCAATCGATAGCTAATTATATCTATTGAGTAAGTACCAAACCAAGCACCACTTCTTGATGGGGGTATCAAATTAGTCTAGTTCTACCTTAATATGGTGTATATAAGTTTGACCGGAAGCGGGGGTAAAAAATAAATAAGGTTACTCATATTTGTTCTTGAAAATTTTTTTTTGAGCATTTCATGACTCTTAAAAGGTATGTATAGATCGAGTAATTCCATACCAAATAAATAACTTTTCGGCCCGACTCTTTAAATTTCGATAAATTTTGCATACTGAGAGAATATCATTAGAAAGCATTGAATCCAAAATTTTAGCCTACTAGTACTCTTAGTTCCTAAGATATCAATGGTCAAAAAGTGTCAAATGACTTTTTTTCGATACTATTTTTAAAAATTGAGATAAATTAAAAATGGTGATTTTAATAACATAAGTTATATGTCATTTTGTAACTCTATTAAAGGCCTTTTATTAAATATTAAGGATTTTTTAAAAATAATTTGCGGTTTTTATTTACGAAAAAATTTTAAACATGAAAACTCAAGGTGTTTCATTTTCCAAATTTTTTTGAATTTAATATTTTCTTATTCTCTAACCTTATATCGATTCATAAAAAATTTAAACTTGGGACAGCTATGGGTTTTTTAGTTATTGCGATTTAAAAAATAAAAAAATAATATATTTTATTCAAAAATAGATGGCTTTATAAAATAACGCTTTTTATTAAGATATTATTTTTTTAAACTTTTTCCCATTTTTATACATAAATAACTAGATTTTCTAGCATTAATATCATGAAATTAGGCTATTTAGCTGAGGTTATAATCATTTTTTTCTTGTAAAAATTTTAATTTTCTTAAAATTATTTAAAATTTTTTAAATATAATAGATTAATTAAAATTCATGAAAGATATCACCTATTTTCGGTTTTTCATTAAATTTAGTTTTTTTTGACACCATGATAATTTCCTTTTGGATAAATTATATGTACACCCAGTAGCCGTTGATGGGCTAACTATTGTAAATATTATTTTTTGGTATGAAAAGGATATCTTGTGCCGCTGAATAAACAAAAGAATTTGCTGGTCGAAAATTAATTTTTACTTCATCTCTAATTACATTCACTTTTTGTATCTTAACCACCAATCATTTTCATATACACAGGTTACATATCCTCTAATCTCATCGATTAATATATCCTCAATTAAAGGATCCTCACATGGATACACTATATTCTCCAATAAATGTGTATTAGAAAGTTTAGTGTTGAGTTTAGTTAAATCATACATGAATTTTTTTGCGTCCCAGATATTGAGATAGATTTACTAAATCTCTCACTTAGCATCTCTTCTCCTCCTACTCTGGTATGGTGGCCTAAAAAAATTTATACCTTTTATATGCTCTCCCGTATATTTATAAAATTGTACAGGTGTAATTATTTGATCAGTATAAGGTCCTTGTAAGCTTGCCTTGGCAACTAACCTTTTTACTATGCCGCCTTCGCAGACACTTTTACCATGTGCCGTAGGAAAAAAATGCCATTCTGCTTGAATACCAAAATCTATTTCATGGTAGCAAACATTGATGAAGTTTTTCCTATTTTTGAACCATCAGAAAATTAGTGAATTATTTCTGGTGGAGTCGAATTTATTTTTTTAAAAATGAATCAAATGCGATTTGAATAAATGGAATTGAATTAAGGATTCCGATATTACCACAAAAGGTTGTTTATTTGATCTCCTATTTTATAATAAATTGGGAATGGATGAAACGTAACCTGCGAAGTTGTCCAATGATAACCCTGAACTTCGTCTTGGACAATAAAGGATAATTTTCTGAAAAGTCACAAATAATTAGATAGTGATTAATTTCTAAATTTTTTTAAGGTTATTGTAAAATAAACTTTGTTGTTCACAGATAAATGAATTGCGTATGAGAATATTCATTTTATCGAAAAAATATTTAATAAATTCGTCTGAAGATTGAGAAATAGTCTCCAGATTTTTTCTATCAACCTAAACCCACTGTTTAAATGTAACAAGAGCTATATCATTTTTTATAAATAATTTTTCGATGCGTTCTTTTAAGAGTGCCGAGTCAGCACTCGTTGCAGTCATCAAAATTACAGGTGGGTAACGGGGGATTGCAAATCATTCTGCCTATAACATTTCTATAAGTTGTTTATATATTCTCACCATTTTTAGTCAATATTGCTCATTCACAGCCTAAAATCATAAGTTTAATATTCTGGTATATGCTACAAACGCACACTGTGTATTCCGCTAGCCCCTCCTAATACAATTTTTTGGTCTTAAGCTAGCAAATTTCGAAAATCCAATTGTTATTGAATTACTCTTCTTAAAATGATTTTTTTTTAAAATTATTTAGAACTAACCTTTTTTGAGCGTTCACTCATTCCCCCCTACTAACTTCATCACTTCAAAAATTTTTTTTATCACATCAACTGTTTTTTGATTGAGATATTTTTTAGGCTTTCGAATTGGAGTTGAAAATCCCCTTTTATTTTAAAATGATTTTGGAATTATGTGCCATGTGATGTATCGTTGAATTTCGTTTTTATTTTCCGCTTTAATTAGGAGGCAGAATAGTCAGCAATTGATATTTTTTATTTTTAGATAAATTAGGATATTGTCATATTATTGAGTATATCATTATTGTCTTTTGTATCCGATTCTGGATTGTTAATTATAATATCTGAAATAGCTTTTGATATTTTCGCTATCTTTTTTTTCTATATAATTTTTTTCAGTTAGCTTTTTCTTCCTAATAGGAGATATTCCAATTTCGTTTAAAGTTATTTTTTTTTCTCTTTAGCTTTCACCTTTTCTGGTGGTAATCTCCTTCAACATCTCTCTCCACTTTATGTTATTCATACAATCTCTTTTATCTAATTTATACTTCTTTATATTGACTCTTTCAATAATTAATTATAATATTTTCTAGTAGGAGATATCGGAATCGTAACTATTTTTTTAGGAAATTTAATCATTTATAAAAACAACTAATTTTTACAAGTTATCAATATAGTAATAATAATTAGTAAGCCTATCAAACGATCTAAATAAAATTTTTTCATGATTTTAATGCTGGAAAATCTTATTATTTATGTTTAAAAATGGAAAAAAAGTTTAAAAAAAATAAAAATCTTAGCAAAAACGCGTTATCTTATAAAGGAGCGCCATCTATTTTTGAAAAAAATTTATTCTTTGATTTTTTAAATCGCAATAACTAAAAAACTTATGGCTATTCCAAGTTTAAATTTTTTTTATGAATAGATATAAGGTTAGAGAATAAGAAAATATTAAATTCAAAAAAATTTGGAAAGTGAAACACCTGGAGTTTTCATATTTAAAATTTTTATTGTAAATAAAAATCGCAACAATATTAATTTAAAAAAAATCCTTAATATTTAATAAAAGGCCTTTAATAGAGTTACAAAATAACATATAACTTATATTTTTAAAATCATAATTTTTTATTTTATCTCTTTTAAAAAATCATATTTTTCTAGTGTTGTAAACGAACGCGTTCAAAATGAACGCGTTCTTGAACGAAGTTCGTTTTTTGAAAAAAGGTGATGAACGGCGTTCCTTTTTTTTTGGCGAACTTTGAACGTGAACGCGTTTCTTTTCTTTGATGAACGCGTTCAATTTTACGTTCGTTCAATTTTAAAAACACTTTTTATTTTTATTTATTTGAAGAATTAATATTAATCCGCATTTTTTAACAAAAAAGTCTTATATTTTTATTTATTTGAAAAATTTATATTTAATTCAATTTTTTAACAAAAAAGTCTTATATTTTTTAATCAGCTGTTTTTACTTTTTCCTTTTTCATATTGCAATTAACGTACCATAGTGCTACTGCTAGAGAAGATAAGATTAAAGTTTATTAATTTGAATATTTTATATTTTAATTTAATAGATTAGCATTTGCATGGATATAAATATTTCATCATCAGATTCTGAAAATCAAAATTCAATATTAGATGAATTAGAATTACCATGGCCCAAATATCAAAAATATTTCAGTTTTAAAATCAATTCCGAGATATCCTTTTTATTTGATGAGGAAGAAGAGGGCAGATTGAAGGATGATAACATAGCTCAATTTTTTGAAACAATGGATTAAACATTAAATGTTTTTAATAAATTCCCCCTTTTAAAGGAATTGTTTATCAAGTATAACACCGCAATCCCTTCATCCGCCCCTGTTGAGCGAGTTTTTAGTTAAGCTAACGCTGTATTAACCAAGCGTTCATGCCTATCAGATGAAAATTTTGAAAAGCAATTATTATTAAAAATTAATAAGAAAATTTTTTTATAAATTTATTTTTTTATCGCTCTATTATATTGTATTTATAATTATATTATCAAAATAAAACTATTATTTTTTATCATGGCTAATATATTGTGTTGAAAAATATAAGGCATTTATTTATATTAAATTAAATTAAAAATTTATCATAAAATTTTGAACGTATGAACGCGTTCATGAACTTGAACGCGTTCCTTTTTTTGAATTTGAACGTGAACGTGAACGCGTTCGATTTTTGTCAATGAACGTTAAACGCGAACGCGTTCGATTTTTTTATAAATGTTTACAGCACTATATTTTTCGAAAAAGGTCATTTTTGGCACTTTTGACCATTGATATCTCAGGAACTATAAGTACTAGGAGGCTAAAATTTTGGATTCGATGCTTTCTAATGATATTCTCTCAGTATACAAATTTTATCGAAATTAAATAGGTCGGGCCGAAAAGTTATCGATTTGGTATGGAATTACCCGATCTTTACATTTTATTTTAACTTTTGTACAATATTAAGAGAAGAATATCTGCTCGATTGCCAAATTAGCGTATAATTCTGGTTCAGGATTTTTAAATTCTATTTAACTTAAATTTTGATAAAATGAACTTAATCGAAAAAATCAATTCATAAAATTATTATCCTTTGTTTGGAAATAAAAAAGATTGCTCGTGACATTACCCAAAAACCGTTTGAAAAAATGTTATATATGGAAATTATCGTATTTATTATTATTCCTGATTTAAATATGGAAGATTATAATCTTCAAGAATAGAGTTAGACATAATCGATTAGGTAATTAAGAAGCTAATCTTGAGGATTAAGATGTTTAATTGATATATTTTTTTAAAAAAAATTCCTAGAATTTATGAACCCCAAACTATTTTTCTCCTGAAATGGTGTCCTGACTTTGTTCAAGGATTTTAATAATTTATTTTCTTCAATACAGTACAGGAACTAGTTCGAATCAGGACTTGTCTATTTATTAAAAAAATTATAACTCAAATTTTGCCGTGTTCAGAACTCCGCTTTGAATTTTTTTCATTTTATTTATTTAAATCTTTATAAACTATGAGTTAAAATTATACAATAACAATACAAAAATCTAATAAATAAAAATATTATAACATAAAAAATATCATCTGTTCATCTTTCATTTGCCAAATCTTTTTTTCTTTTTTTGGTCATACAATCAATCTCTTTGCTGAAGATCCTCTCGCTTGCAATACTTGTAGTTTGTTGCGCGTAGTCCCTAGCCATTAACGACAAAGTGGGATATATGACGGCGTTCTTTGTCCACCAATCCAAAATATTTTTTGATGTTGGCGCAACGGGTTCCTTAAGATATTCCATGATCTCATCTCTCATGGGGTCTGGGTTATCAATAGCTCTGAAAATAAATATAAAAATACGAGGTTAATTATTAGAGCTTTGCCGATCCACATATTTTCCACCGATCCTATCCGATATTGGTTCAAAACCGATCCGATATTTATATTGATTTTTTACCATCTCCCTTTGAACCAAATGTAATTAAGAAATCAATATTTTTATGTAAAAAATTTTATGAATTTAATTTAGTATCTTATTTCCAATAATTAAAAAAAATTTCGGATATTGGTAGTATTTAATGAATTTTTCATTATTCCTCCCAGTGAAATTAGAATTCCGCAGATAACGCATTTTACTAAATTATTAGTCTTTTGTAAAATATTTCAATAATTCAGATACCATCTTTAAAAATATTCATTTATTTAAAGTATAAATAATAAAATTGGCGTTATTGTTTTAAAAAATTTAAAATAAGTAAAACTTTGGGTTCCTTTCTATTTTTATAAAAAAACTTTTAAAATATTATAAATCTATTTAAAAAAATAAATAAAATTTAAGGGGTGTTGTGCATTTGCATTGTTAAAAAAAAATAATATTAATGTAAAATAATTATACATAAAATAACAAAAAAAAGAAAAGTAAAAAGATCGGATCGGTTTTTACAGGTATCGGCCCGATCCGATATTTTTAGAAAACGCTAAATATCGGTGCCGATCCGATATTTAATATCGGCACAGCCCTATTAATTATATTTCTAAGCATTTATATTTATTTTCGCAATTAAATCTAGAAGGTAATTTTTTATTTTCCAATTATTTGTTGTAGAATGTACAGTAATCATACAATAAGACAAGTAGTTGATCTGTCCAAATATCCATGGGAAATATTGCTGTGTACCATTTTTAATTTTGCTATAAGTTTTAATTTCGATGTTTCATATAAATCTAATGCAAGTATATTTTCGCAGTTTGTCTTCGATATTTTTTCCTTTTTAAATATAAAGGCAAATATATCCCTGAATTCAATGGAGTCAAATAGGTTAAATGGTAAATTATTTTTAATAATATATCTGAGTGTGAGTTTATTTAATGTTTGTTTTCTTCTGGTTGTAGTTTTTATACCCGATAAATGTTTGGCCATTATTTCTTTAGTTTCAAAAATCAAATATGGGCAGGTTATTTTAATATGATTTTTAAGGTTGGCTAAAAAATATTAAAAATAGATTTTAGAAATATTTATACTTGTAGCAGAATGGAGACTTTTGATTTTATTACAGGACACACATTTGCGCCTAGATTTATTAGGTGTGTTTTGTAATATATTTTTAATATTGAAATTGTTAATATATTATTAAAGTAAATGAGGTATAAGCTATTGAAGAGGTAAAAGAGCCTTGACTCAATTGTCTTGATCCATATGATCCGCCTACAATTTATAAAGATGTTTTTATCAAGAAATATCATAATTACTTCGAAATCTATATTCGTCTCATCGATATCAATGTTATCCATGTAATGTGTTAAAAATTTTTATTAGGCTGCGTCCAAAATGTTTTGAAAAATTCTTAAGATTTTAAAGTTTTCACAAATTAATAGCAAAACACTTTGGACACATTTAAGTTTTAAAAAAGTTAAAATATTCAATATGCTTGATATGATTCAATTATTAGATATTTATTAAAAGATATGTAAATATTTAATTGTATTTATTAATTTAAATTACCTTTCAGTTATTAAACTTTGTATGAACCTATTATTTGATAATGTATTTAAATTTTACTTAATATACATATATTTTGTAAATAATTGTAGCAATATTTAATAAACAGTTGGAAAACCAATAATAACTTATTTTGAAAAATAATTTTTCCATAAAATATATATAAATTTTTTTTTAATTTATGAACTTCTTTATTATAATCTATCAAATAAATATGAAAATTAACATATCAAATTTCAAATAATCACATATTCACATAATTTAAAAAAAAAATATATTAAAACTTATAACTTATTAATAATATATATATACAATGATAATATAGATATATAATTTTTATTATAAAAAACATTAAAAAGATTATACATCTAGTAGTATAATAATAAAAAAAAGAAAAAGGAAATATATAATAAAATATTGGAGAATATGTTTGTGACGGTGTTATAAAAAGTATTGAGGTTAGGAAGGATCATCTTGTGGGATGAGACTGCCTATGAAGCTAATATAATTAGCCTTGTGTATTGCGATGGCGAGCCTTTGCCTTAAGAAGAAGCCCTCGCGGGTTTCACCGGTTAGTTGACGAATGTGGGAGCCGAGTTCCTTGAAAAAGGATAAGGCATATTTCCCAGAAGTAGTAAGGGTAGAGGAAATAATGGGGATGAAAATATATTCTGAGAGATTTCAGAATATTTCGCTATTTTGAGTGTCTCCTTTTTCTCGAGTATATTAACTGTTTGATTTGATGGAACGAATGGATCAATGCAAGAGTAGTCCCAGACCAGGAATTGACAGCGCTTCCAAGGAATTTGCGAAATTCCGTCAGGCCGTTTCCCATCAGATCTGAAAAAACAAGATGGTTCAAGAGTGGAGGGGATTTGAGCGGATCTAAGAGCTCTAAGGATGATAGAATTGCATAGATTATGCCTTACAATTCGACCTTTACATGAGCGACAATGAATATGTCTACCATTGCCCAAAACTGCAGAACCACAACCTGAACATATGTGGGGTTGGGTAATAAGGCAATTTAATTGGATACCGATCGCATGTGTGAGCCCGTTTTTATTCAGTTATAATTGCAGATTAACAGACGGAATGGCTTCGAAAAACTCATGGCCTGAACCATTAAGCAGAGAAGAGAATAAGGGACGGTCAGATAATTGCATTCTGGAAAGGAGTGATTTAACGCAGAGTGCAATAATAGGCCTATCCCAGTCCTTCTGCTAATTCGATTCGGGAAGAGGGTGATCCGCAGTAATTTGAGTCTTCCATTCGATGATTGCTTCATTATAAGACGAGTTTTAAAGAAGGATTTACTATGTTTTTAGTTAGAAGGCAACTGGATATGAAGGCTGTTAAGGCGAGATCGGAAGGAGATCTGAAACCTAGACCTCCCATCTTGGTGGGTAAAGAGGCTTGTGTCCAAGCAATTTCATCAAATTTAAGATTTAGGATATTTTCGATAAGGATTTTGATCCCATTTTCATAAACTCCAAGTGGAATGGGGAATTCAAATATGGCTGTTGAACGAAGTGCGTAATAAATACGGGGAATATTGAAAAAATTTTTCACAAGGAAAAAGGCTTTATGAGAGGGAAGTAGGGAAAATAAATCTGCCAGCTTAAATAAAGTATCCAAAGTGGTCTGAAGAAAGGAAGAAATAGCAGAGTTACCACCAACGGGGGCTCCCAGATTATAGAGACCATCAAGAGTCGTTAGTTTGAATTTGTTTTTATTAGGTTCGATTGTATTGATAGGGATAAATTCTGATTTCTCTGGATTAATGGAGAGTCCTATAGCTGATCCGGCCTCCTTGATGATGTTCACGGCTTTATTGACCTCAACATTGGATTCTCCAAGGATACCATCATCAATGTACCAGGAATGCAAGGATAATGAGCAGACCGAATTAATGGATTTAATGATGTCATTAATACCTAAACAAAAAAATAGGGAACCTAAGGGGTCTCCCTGCTGAATGCCCTCGATGGAAGGAATTTTAAAGGTATCAAACTGAAGAGTGGAGGGCTGTTGATAACACGAATAAAAAAACTTAGTGTAACTGGGAAAAAGATTACTTGAGGAACTCAGAGAGGAGTTCCGGGAGAGTGTGTTGTAAGCATTAGAGAAGTCAATTTTAATCAAGGTTTCATTAGAGGGTAAATTTTCAAGATATAATCTGGACATATGTACAACCGCTTCACAGCCACCGGGGATTCCAACACCAAGTTGGAAGGGGCTTATGAGACGTGAAGCATCATGCTTAATTCGAAATGATGTCATCTTGGCTACTAAACGACGAAAGGTAGAACCAATGGCAATGGGTATAATATCATTATTAGGCTTTTGAAGTGCGATTAGCCTAGCACCAAAGAAGATAGGTGAAACGAAATTTGGAACATCACCGTTTAAAATTTTGTTGCAGAAGTTTGTTAATTTGGAGAGAACGAATGTTTGTGAGCATGTAGAGGGGGAAGTGATGTCCTGGAGAAAAATGGGGCTTATGCCATCGAGCCCATGAGCGGAATAGCGATGAAAGGAAAGAATGGCTTTCCTCACTTCTTCAGAAGTAAAAAGAGAGGCGCAAGTGGAGTGAGGTTGAGGAGAAATAGGGATGATGTTGGATGAGGGGTGTTTTTGTCATAACTTTAAATAGGTGGACGTGGATGGCTCAGCTAAAGAGTCATGTGTGGACACCAATCTGAGTGCTCCTTTAATATTGAGGTTGTCAATTTTCTTGCAGATCAAATTGGCCTTCAACTCTATTGGTGAGAATCTTTTTTTGTTTAAGACTGGCTGTGAGATTTTGTTTTCATGAAGATGGGGGGTCTTCATCGAGGCAGCATCCTTGATTTGTGAGTGAGGGATTTAGGTGAATTTTTGTCAGGCACTATGAAAGTATTATATCCAAAATATAAGAATTTTAACCATTCTTGCTCATTACTAAAGTTTTGCAAAAGAGAGGATAGGCATTCAGCAAAGGATTTAGCAACAGGCAATCTAGCACCTTTAGGGATCCTTGAAATAATATTTGGTTTGGGATGATCAAGAAAAATATCTGAGAAGCTGGAATTGTGGTGAAGTGGAACGGAATTTTCTGGGGGGATAATCAAAGTATTGGTAAGGGAAAAAGGAACGTAGCCAGAGTGTGAACATCTGAGTGAAGGAGGACCATGGACTTGTAAGCATCCATTTTTCCTAATATGTACTGATTTTTGACAAGAGGGACAGATTTGTGATGAAGACATACAGGGGAAGGTAAATTAAGAATTCATGTAGTATAAAAAATTAATTTGACTCAAACAATAACTATGGGCCAGCAACAATTTTGAATAATGAGGTTATAATTGATTGTTATGAAGAAATTCATTAATAATAATAAGAATTCAGGAGAACATTTTGGAATAGTAAAAATTATAGATACATTGAAAACAATATACATTTTTAATAAGAAAAATCAAATACTAAATTCTTGAAAGAAGAAATTAAAATTGGTAAAATTGAAATATAAATACATTTTGAGTAATTGGTTATATTTTAAAATTATGTAGGTATGATAATAAATGAATGATTCATGTTGTTAATATAATTGTTTAGATTTCATATATAGCTATAGGAAGGATCCTAAAAATACTAGATTATAATCTTATAAACAGCTGATTGTGAATAAAGGGCTAAAAGCTTGGTTATTGCTTTAGAGAGAGAATGATCCAAGGACTAATTTTATTATTGCAGCTTGGTATGAATATGATCAAGGACTGATGGTTGTTTAGATACTATATTACTTATAACCTTATAAAAAACTTGGTACGTGGATAGGTGATTATATTTTAAAGTATAAAATAAAATAAAAACCTTATTCTAAAAACGGAGGTGGTACTACAAGTTCCCAAAAAACATTAATAATTATATTTTAAAATAGTAATTTGTAGATTTTTTTAAAAAATAATATTCTTTAGGTTCTGATGTAAGGGCTCTTATCTTGTCGCTTATATTTTTTAAAAATTTTAAAGTTCCGCTTGACATATGTCCAAGGGAAGAGATTACGATTGGTATTAAAATATACTTTGTTAATTTTGAATATTTAATTGTTTTTTTTTCTCTGCTATATCAACCGGATTAGAATTTAAATTTTTTGGAAAAGAAGATTCGCATGTGAAGTCCCAAATTAAGGATTTCCCTAAAGACCAAGGCACGGAAGTTAAGCCACCTGGTCTTAAGACATCATCTAATGATAAATTAGTAGGCTCCAGGATGTTTGGTATTCGGGCCCTGGTAAGAGAACGGCTAATGGCTAAATTAATTGCTGTATGTTTTGCATGTCTGCCTTGACTATGTATACAATTTAGAACATGTCTCCCTTTGGAGTCAACTAATATTTTACATTTGATTCCTGTATGTGGTTGAACTATGTTACATCCAAGAAGCTGGCCTATGGCAACTCTTAATTGTTAAGAGGTTACCTAAGTTACGACTTGGTAATGCTTCCAACCATTCATAACCACTAGTACAGTCAGCATTCTGTAATTGTTGAATATACTCCAAAGAGGGGTTTGTTAAGATTATTTAAATTAAAGGTTAAATGATTGGTGTGTTATGATTGTGGGTAAAACAACTTCAAATGGAGCTAAAGATATCCAAGCTGTCAAGGCCGAATTTAAAAGGTTATCTTTAGGAGAGATAAAATAAGAAATTATGGCTTTATTCATTAAACGCGATGCCAAAAATGAATAAAGAGATATAAGATTTAATGAATATAAATCTAAACCACCCATTTTTGAGAATTAAAATCTTCCATATTTAAAATATTTTCTAATAAGCTTCTAAAAGATGATCTAAAAATATGTAAAATCTTTGGTAAAATAAATATATTTTTAAAAGAAAAAAGTTCTGGTGTGACGGAATTTCTTTCAAAATATTTTCAAGTCCTAATAAGACTTCGAAAAATTTTTCCACGAACACCTCACGATTGGAAAAACTACTTAAAAGTGAATCAAGAAGATTAATTTCATTTTTTTTAATGATGTTAAACCCCTGGACTTCGAGAGTATTTGAATTTAAAAACCATATTTCAGATTTAGCTTTATTTAGAGTAAGGCCTATGTTTAGAGAATTCTTCCCTATATACTCTATCGCTGCTAGAATATTTTTAGAAGGTCCGCAGATGGTACCATCATCTAGATATCATATGTTTAAATCTACGTTAAAAAAGGTTTTTAGACAATGAACTAGGTTATGTATACTTAAACTAAAGATGAGAGGGCCCAAAGGGTCTTCTTGTTGTATACCCAAAGGGGTTCTACAGCCATATGTCTGTTCAATAAATCTTGCATAAACTGGGAATTTTTCATAAAAAAGTTCAAAAATACTTTTCTGGATAAAGAATTAAAAGCATTTTTAAAATCAAGTTTACAGACTACGACGTCTGGAGGAGGATCTTCGATATATATCCGAAGAGTGTGAACGGCTATTTTGCACCCCCTTTAGTACCAAAGCCTAGTTGATATGTTTGGAACATTTTTGAAGCATCAGGTTTTTGATGCGCTCAACGATTATCTTAGCTAATAGTCTCCTAAAAAAAGACCCTATTGCAATAGGCCGAACTCCATGATCAGGCTTAGAAAAAGCAATTAATTTTGCGCCAAAAAGAATTTGGTGAACTTGACTAGGTAAATCATTGTTCAATATATTATCACTTATTACCAATGAATTTACAAATGAATCTTGAAAAGGATTTTTAGTGTTAATTCGTCAATTCCCCCTGCAGAGTTTTTATTAAAAGATAAAACTGTTTTAATAAGTTCTTCCTTGCATTTTTCGATTAAATTAGATTTTATAGAGATGAAGATTTTCAGAAAAAGCCTGAGGATGCAATTCTTTTAATAAAGTGAAAATATGTTTATCAAATGGAGTCAATTTATCATTAGATGTAGCTAATTTAAGAGCTCCACATACGTCCCCTTGGTCTATTTTTTTTGAGATAATTTTGCATTTATGGGCAAAATCAGAGGTAGCCCTTACATCAGGAACGTAATTTTCCATTTCTAAGTCATAATAATGGTCTATTCTATTTTTAATAAAATCATGTAAAGCAGTTTTTTATTATTATCTGTAGGTTTAATTAAGACTTTAAAAGGAAAGATTAAAAGATTTTCCCGTGCTTTAAGGGAATTTAAATTTGAATTAACTTCCATAATAAGTGTTGTTAAAAAATTAGAAATTAAAGACCTTGATTTAAAGGGTAGGTGGATTAAAGTTGGTGGCTTTTCCCACTTTAAAAAATTATAATAGAAATCAGGATAAAAATTTTGAGTTACAATGGGGGTTGTTTCAATTCTGTTGTACAAAATTTCATTTGAAGGGGGTTTACCATAGTTTATACATGGTTTTAACCTGGGCCCATGTTTATAAAAACAAATAGCTTGGGTTAAGGTTATATTTCTATGGCAGGCATTACAAATGCTTGACATACCCATTTCAGAAGAGGGAAAAAGGAGGAGGGGGGGGGGGTATATATGAATGACCTATTTCTAAAATTCCAAAAATGTTATTTTAAAAAATTAAAATTATAAAATTAAATTAAAAATTTGATTTTATTGTATCAAGATTCATGAATATTAGGGTTTAAATAATTGAGTAATGTTTAAATAAAAATTTATATTTTAAAAATATAATATAAACTAACTTAAAATCTATATTTTTGAAAAATATATATTAAAATTTGGAGTTATTAGATGGTTGTGGAATTGGAATGTTTAAAAATAAAATTTATTTATTTTTAAAAAGAGAGTAAAATAAATATAATAATCAAGTAGATACATTAACTTCAAACTATATATGATTGTATATTTGAGTTGAGTTATATAATAAAATTGTAATAGAAATAATATAAAATCTTTTAAAAGTAGGAATAGGAATAGGGTTTTCATTTTCTTTGTTGGCATTATCTTGATCTAGCTATTATTCAATAATAAATATCAAATATAGTAATATAATGTACAGAAATTATAGTATCATCAAAAGAATCAATAGACATATTTTGCCCAATATTTATATCAACCCGTTACTGGTTAACGGTGCATATATGCACCCTCCTATATATCATTTTTAAATATAGTAGTTTTTATTTAAAAAAATAATAAATAAGGTTTTTATATAGTTCAGACATTGTACTTCAAAACTGGAAAAGAAAAATATGAAAAATTTTTTTTTTATGTCCCTAAGAAACCCTCAAACATGGCGAATTTATGAGGTCTAAAATGCAAAATATTCTAAGTGATTTCACAAGCATATTATCAAATTATTTCGATGAAAACTAGTGTGCATATTTTTTTTTATAGATATATCAATATTTATCAATCATTTTTGAATTTTTAAATAATTAAAATTTTAATTGGTAACCATATAAAGGTGACTGGTGCATATATGCACCGTTAACCATCTAGCAGTATAAATTATTTTAAAAAATTAAAACAAATCAAATTTAACATAATGAATTATAATTTTTTATATTATACTTAAAACTAGTACCGTCACTAAGGGGGGGGGGTGGCTCGAGCCCCCTGAATGTTTTGAAAAATTTTTTTATACCCCTTGAAAATATTTTAAAAAAAATTTTGAGCCCCCTGAGAATAGAATAATATGTTTCTTTATCTCGACCTAATTATATGAAATTATTCATAAATATTCGGTTCATAAATATTCTAAGATTAAATTTACATATAAAATTTTTTAAAATTATTTATACCCTCTACCTTGCTAAACATTTTTTTTTCTTATTATGCACCTGTTTTGTCAATTTAATAAAAATTATCAAAATAATAGATGACTAATTAAAAAATCAAGATTCTACAAAATAAATACTTAATTTTTAATTAAAATTTTGAAATGACTTAACAAATGACGGGGTTTCAGATACTGCAGGTGGATTGGAGATTCATAATTCAATTGATGACGACATTCTAGAACCATCTTCTACAGGGAGCTATTCTATAATTTCTCGCCATTTAAATGGAGAAAACAGATACGTTATATTCTACAATCCCTTTCAATGGGGAAAATGAAGATATAATAAAATTTGCAATTAGCATGGTAAAAATCCATCAGATATATTTTCTTTAATTTTCGGCGAAGACTTTCCCTTACTGTAGATCAAAGTAATATTTATGCAAAACATAACTAATAAATAGGCCTAATAATGTATAACTATCCCAGATAGGAATTCTATTATTTACTAGGAAAAGATGTATGGACTAATGATAGTCATATTTCTATTTCAATAATCCGGAATACAATGACCCAATTACAATTACTAAATTTGAAATATAATATTCATTTCGCAGATAATACTAAAATAGATATACATGATATATTTTATAAAGTTTGTCCTTACAAAACTCGGTGGTGACGAGGTATTCCAATAAAATATTTTTTAAAATAAAAATTCTCAATCAAATATGATCACTGCTTATAACACATGGGTGGAGTTGATTTATGTGATAATCTCATATATCAACATATAGAATAAAAGTAAGATGGAAAAAAGGGTGGTGGCCAATATTCACCAATTTTATCGATGTCTTTGGTAAATTCGTGGAAAATATGGGAATTCATGAATCGAGATGACAAGAAGAATTTGTTTGCATTTAGGCGAGAAGTTACTACTTCCTTCGAACACTAGTAAAAATTGAAAAAAATTTATGTACAGGGCGTGCAACCAGTTTGCATTACAGAGCGAAAACCTTACTGATTTATCTGGAAATTATTTTTCCAAAATTATAGATGGAAAAAGACGTAGATGCAGATACTGCCATACGCACTAAAGATATATGTGCTAAACATGTCAAATCGCACTCCATATTAAATGTTTCAAGGATTTTCATAATATATAAACATTTTCTCGTTTTTATTATAAATTACAAAAAAAGAATAAAGATTTCTATTATTTTTTGATCTTATAGTATTATACATAATTTTTATCTTTTTCAACCTCTTAATGGTTAACGGTGCAGATATACACCAGGCTAGATTTTCTATTTAGGATTATTTTTTTTCTCTGATTTTTTTTAGAATATCATATTTGAGCATTAATCAATATAATTTGAAAAAATTAGGCATTTTTATCCACTAGAAAAATCTTGACCATTAATGGGTTAAGTGGGTTAGCAATTTCGTATGAGCCCACTAAAATATATTAATTTTATATACAAATATAAAATAATACTGTTCCCAGATGTCAATTTTCAGATACTTAAAAAAACTATTATATATTTATGTCTTAATATTTTATATTTGTCTGTGTCAATTTAAAACTTGACTCAGAATATTTCGTAATATCATCAATATTTTCTTTTAACAATATATATTGTTCAACATATAGTAGATCCTTATTTTCCAGCACCTTTTAAATTAAATAATAATATAATTTTTTATTTTTACCAAATTTTTGTTGGGTGGGAAAATATAATTTATTAAATTTAGACTTTACAAGCTAAAAATTTCTTTTTCACTTGATCATAATTCAAGTTATATGTTTTTCCTATTTTCTACAGAATTTCTAAATTTTAAGTCATTTTTGCACCAGATGTTCCTGTGCACTCTTATTATTTCCATAAAATTATTTTCTGACACTAAAATATATTAATATAAAAGGCTATAATCGTTTGGGTTAGTAAATTTATAAAAATTAACAGCATTAAAAATTGGGTTACTGCCACTTTCGGGGGATATATTATTTTTTTATGATATTTTTTTATCAATTTTTGATTTTTAAGTTATATTTTTGATTTTGCAATAACAAATTGAATTTTTTTGTGGTAAAATATAGGAATTATTAATTCCGCATATTTAAGTTATATTTAGGAGAATTTTGCTTACAAATTTAATTTTTTTTGTGGTAAAATATTTAAATTATTTTTATAGAAGAATTTTGCCTACAAATTATATTCTTTATTTAGGTCTACAAATTTTTATTGACCCCACCTTTGAAGTTTAAGTGATTTTTAACCTTTCTAGTGAAGGGTTAAATCGAAATATAGTATTAAATGACACAATTAAATATAGTATTCAAATTTATACACGATATATAGTATTAAATACTTAATTTTATTCATTGAATTGAAATATATTATTAAAGTTAATACAATCATTTATAAAATGAATAAAATGTCAGAACGATTTAACAATTTATATTTTCTAAAATATCTATATTCAAGAAGATATTCATGAATATTATCGCGATCCCCATGTCTTTTGTAGTTTGTTTTTAGATTCCGCCACAGCATTTCGACTTTTTGGGTGTGGATGGATCTGTCATTAGGATCAACAAATTTTCGAGAATGATTGACCCGATAATGGAAATAATTAGCTTGTTCTAGCCTATTATATCTAAAATAAATAGATTTAAATTTATTACCACTTTTGATTTACAGGAAAAATATATTTGCATACCCTAACCACGAGTCAGTCATTATCGTCGCTTGCATCACATTATCTTTAACCACAAGCAGTGTGGTATCTTGATCCCTTGTTGTTGTAGCAGTCAGAAAAATATCATTAGTCTCCCAACATATGCCACCAATGATCCATATAACCTCGGAGGTCAAATGCCGACCACGATTATATTTGCGCTTCCACACATGAGTTTCATCAATTTCAATAACGCGGCCGGGTCCCCCGATCTTTGAATAATTGGAAGCTATATGGAACCCACATACTTTACGAAATTTTTTGAACCTACATAAGTGAAATAAAAAAACCATATTTTACTTTAAATAACCATCTTGAAATTGCATTCCTATCATAATCTAATTCTATCGAAGCATTTAAAATTGTATAACGGCCTAAAAATAATTTGGTTTTTGAATATTTTTTATAGAATTAGTACTCATGTACAAGTACACTAGTCTTAAAAATTTCCCAACGTCCCGAATCCCTTCAAAAATAGAATCTAAAAATTGGTCATTTATAATATCAAAATTAATATTACCTTTCCATATCGAATGTGATCTACGACACCTATTGCATCGGTATCGCAAACTCTTCTTGTTTTTTCTACCCTCATTATGGAATTGCAACAAGTATGTTGTATTCCTGAATGTATTAAATGGTTAATTTTATTGACCCCACTTTTGAAGTTTAAGTGATTTTTAGGATATTTTGCCTACAAATTTAATTTTTTATTTAAGATATTTAAAAAAGTTTTTTCTATAAATTTTTATTTAAGATATTTTGAAAAATTTTTTTTACAAAATGTTGTATTAGGGGTAAAAAAATACGTATCAGGTCGATTCAGCGAAACTTTTATCGCGAATGTCGTTTATCGCGAAGGAATTTTATAGCGAAGGTAATATAGCGAAACCAATTCCGCGAATTTTTTTCCGCGAAACATTTATAGCGAAGACAATATCGCGAATTTATTTCCGCGAATACTTTATAGCGAATACATTTTAGCGAAACTTTGATCGCGAACTCGTTATAGCGAATTTATTTCCGCGAAACCTTAACCGCGAATACTTTATAGCGAATACATTTTAGCGAAACTTTTATCGCGAACTCTTTATAGCGAATTTATTTTCGCGAAACTTTAACCGCGAATACATTTTGGCGAAACTTTGATCGCGAACTCGTTATAGCGAAACTTTAATCGCTAACCATTTATAGCGAATTTTCTACCGCGAATGTATTTGCGCGAAATTATTATAGCGAGCGCATGACCGCGAAAATTGTGAATTCATTTTAAGTGAAATTGATATATTCAATATCAATTTACCAACCGAAGTTTCTTAAATCATAAACGCGAATGTTTTAAGGATATTTTATTACGTATTGTTTATTTAATAAGCATGTAACCTCTATCTGATGTGATAGAAAATATATTAGTCTTCCTGGTCTCACTCACTCATGGTTGTAAGTATGGAGCGGACATTTTGGGTTAAGTTTTTAGCAGAATAAGTTAACCCTCCCCCCCCCAACATAAAATTTAAAAGTGTGCTTTATGTCATTTAAAGTAATACTTTATTTCTAATCTAGATAAAAAAAAATATACTGAAAGCTAAGAATTTTTTATTGATTTTCTCAGATTATTTTAATTATAGAAAATTTTACTGATAATTAATGCCTCCTAATTACAATTTTGAGATAATGCACATCGATATAACTTTGATATAATAGTAACTAATTCATTTGAATATTATGACCTTTCCTTTTTCTTCTATTCGCATTTTAATAAATAGATATAACTGCGATTACATAAATTTGTAATATTTATGAAGAATAAATTATGGAAATAAATCATTAGATCTTCAATTATTTTAGTTTTTTATTTTTGCTGATCTCACAAGTCAAACTAAACAATATAAAAAACAAATTAAAAAACGTAAAATAGTTTTCATCATTTTTTAAAATAATACCAGTTCAATTTAAATCATAGCGTATTTGTGAAAACATCGCTAAACGCTTCTACTCAATTTGTAAGCACTTTTACTCATTTTTTCTAATAAAATGGAATTCATTCAAAAAATGAGGATTTTTTGAAAATAAATAGAAAATGTTCCAAATTAAGAAAATAAAGATATTCCAATTAGTGATCTGCATCGGGCCTAATTTTTCAAGCCCGGTCTGGCCCGAAATTTTTTTTAAAAAAGTTTTGCCGGCCCGGCCCGAACCAGAAATATTTTTAAAAAGTTTTGCCGGCCCGGCCTGAACCCGAAATTTTTTTTAAAAAAAATTTACCGACCTGGCCCGGCCCGAATTTATTTAAATATATATATTAATTTTTATAATTACTCAAAATAAAAGACATATGTTATGTGTCGTTTAGTTTCAATAAATAAAATCAAATATTTTTATTTTACATAAAAAATTCAATATAAAATTAATAAATTTAGATATATTTTAAAAAATTTCCAAGGTTCGACCCGACCCGGCCCGAATTTTTTTAACATTAGGCCGGCCCGGCCCGAACCCGATTATTTTAATTAAAATTAGGCCCGAGCCCTACCCGAAGCCCGTTCGGGCCGGGTATGGGCCGGGCCTAACTTTGCAGATCTCTAATTCCAATATCGGGAAATCAGGGCAAAATGGGTTAAGTGTTTATTTTTTTACTTTTACATATTTTACCACGACAAGGGGGAGGTGGGGTTGTTAAAAACATTTTCTAAATTTTGAGAAAAGTATATAAATGAAGGATAATAAAAAATAATTATAAAAAGTGGCTATATTTTAATTATATTAAATAGGTGTCTTATTCAATTTTCTCATTTTGTAAATTGCAAAAATTTTTAGGCCCGGCCATACCTCCCATATTCTAAGAGTGAGGTGGGATTTTTAATGACTAAAGGATAAAAAGAGGGAAAGCGCCACAACTGCCCTTTTATATATAAATATTGGTGAATAATTTTTTTCAAATTATAATTTACAAATTTAAATTTTAATTTGAATATAAAGTCAAAATATATAAAGATTAGATCCAAATCTACATATTTATCGGAAGGAATTTATTTTATTTAAAAGTTTATTATATATGAAATAAATTTAAACTCTTCGCAATTCATGTCAAAATTCTGCTTTACCATTAATTCGGCCTCTAATAAATCAAATGAGACCGAAAGAAAATTTTTTCGCCTAATCATATTCATTAACTCATTTCTGAGCCAGCATTTGAATGTAGAATTAAAAATAAATTTTTAGAAATTTTTTAGGCTTATATTTACATTTTTATTTAATTCTTTCTAAATATTCTAACTTGATCGTATCATTCAAAATCAAAGGTTTAAGCTATTTATATCTATAATTACCATAATAGTTTGATAATTCTGAGTAACTTCTTTATATGCTTCAACTTGTGTATCACAGAGGAATAAACAAGATTTATATATTTTAATATCAGCGCCGTTAAATTTGGCGGCTGAATAGTTCTACGAACTAATTATAAATTATATCATTATTTCTTGCTTTATTTGTACCAATTGAGTATTTAAACGAGTATAGTAGCTCGTAAAAGGAAAAAACTATTAGTAACAAAATTTTGGCAAATCTATGATTTAAGTGACGGAAATAATTTATTCAGAAAATTTTATCGATGTTCCGTATTATTTATAATTTAATTCGTTTAATAGACAGTATAAATAAAAAGTTTATTAGCAAAATAAGAAAAATTGCCTAATTTGGCATTATTGATAGAATGGAAAATAGCTGGTTTGCGCTAATATTTATTAATTCTTCAGTCATTTTTTCACACACAAAAAGGTAATCGTACTATAAGAGAAATAAAATCTATATCTCCCATTAAAGCGTAAAACCAACCAAATTTCTGGAAGCATTTAATCTGGAACTTAAATCAATAATTGAAATTTATTACATTGATTCTTCAATTCATTTGGTAGATAGTTTTTCGACGAAATAAGATAAAATTGCCACGATTGGCAACATGCTAAAAAAACAAATATTTTTGGGTGAGCTCATACCATAGAAATGCCAGATTAGTACTTACTATTCCATCAATCAGTTTTTCTAGTCAATAAACAAAAACTAGTTTTAATAAGAGAAATAGACAGTAGCAACCTTTAAGTATGAACAGGGTTGCCATGTCTCTCCCCATCAGCGGGACTCCCGCAATTTTTTAGTTTACACGCAACTCTTTCCCGCAAAACTACCGCAATTGGAAATCTCCCGCAAAAATCTACCGCAATTTAATTTCTCTCGCGATTTTTTTAAAAAGGTATTTTAAACGTTTTTAATATGTAAATAATAATTTTGAGACATTAATTGATTATTTTTATATTTTTAAATTAAATTTTAAATATTTATTCGAAAAACATGTCTAGTTTGTAAATTTCTTTCTATCCTGTTTTATTTTTATCCAATAATAAATCAACATTATTTCATTAATATTAGTCAGTACAGGGGAGTATATCAACATCGATTGCAATACAAAAATTTTCTCAAAATGAAACTATTTTTGCGGAAATCATATACATCTATTATGTAGTTCAACATTCACAAAGCTCTATATATATCATTACAATGTAGGTAGAATCTTTTTCTCATGATATTTAACGACTCCAATATAAGTGCAAACCTTACTTGTGGCAATAAAAATGAGCAAGGCTATCACAATGTTTTGGTACCTGAATCCTAGAGGTCAATTCTAGACGATTTGAAAGATGGGCATCCTTATGCAATTCTAACAAATGTATCTAATAAGGGAAATATTAAAACATTTCCCTCGATCCTTTGCAATTTCAACAAGAATAAGAACATTTCAATAAAACTGTTAAAAAAATTTCCTCAAATAGTGAAAAATCCAACGATGTAGCTAGCCACATAAGAGTAAATATGATTCAAGGTTATCAATGATTTGCATGCCAGCTTTCTGCGCTGATAATGCCTCTGTAAATTTTGGCAAAAACTAAAGTTACCGAATTGAGGCAGCACAAATGAATTATTACCAATTGGCTGTATATGCCATATATACTACATAGTTCTTGCAAGAAGGCAATGAATGTACTGTCTGTGGATGTCGATTAACGAATTTAGTTCAACTAAAAGAGTTAATGAATTAAAAGAGTTGGTGAAGTGGTCTGACTTGGAATGGTGTGAGTTGTTGCGATATATACCCATCAGGTGGTTGTCATTAATACCTGCCATCGATAGAATTTTAAAATTTTACAAACCCTTAAAAAAATACTTCTTAAATAAAGATTTTAAAGGCTTTCCTAAAATTTGAAAAAATTTTTCTAATATGAAATGGCAGAAGTATATTTGGGATTCTTTTCACATGTAGGAAATCTACTGCATGAGTTAATATTCAGTTGCAATCAGAATATTCTTTATTAAAAATGATTCACAAAATTATGCTACAGCTCTGTTCATCTCTATATTTAAAAATTGAAAATAAATTTTATGGCGCTATTGCTAAAAATATTATATTAAAATGTTCAAATAAGACTCTAATTAATACATATTTAAATAAAGCAGATATTTTTATTAAGACAATTTTAGAATATTTACAATCAAAATTTGATTTTAATAACTCTATTTACAATTTTATAAATATTATAACCTTGGAACAGAAACCATCAATTAAGGTTTTTGTAATTTAATAAATATATTAAAAATACCGAAAGACATTGATGTCTTGTTTGAAAAGATTTTAATTCTCTCTATTTTTTATGATTCGCCAAAACTTCTCCTTACCTCATTCTAATGCCTCATCCGAGCGCATTTTTAGCCTGAAGAGGACTGCCTGGGAAAAGGGAGAGAAATCGGATTTAACAACATTAGAGAACGAGCTAATGGTTAAATAATGTATAATATGTCATGCCAGGAATTTTATAATCTCAATAACGACGGTAAACATTTAGTTCTATTATTTAAATCTCAAATAAAATATAATTATGTTTTAGCAAGGGCGCCATAAAATTTATTGTCAATTTTTAACTGTAAAGATGGACACATCTGCAGCATAATTTTGTGAATATTTGTTAAGATTCTTCTGATTGCAACTGCACATTCTACATGTGAAATCATTCCTAAATATACCTCTGCCATTCATTAAAAGAAATATTTTTTATAGGTTTATAAAATTTTAAAATTCTATCGATGGCCGGTATTAGGAACATATCGCAACCAACATTGTGCTGACTCGCTTCTGTAAATACACTCTGTTTTTTCCAAATTCACTGAGGCATTATCAGATCAGAAAACTGACATGCAATTTATTGATCATCTCGAATCTGATATTATATGGTTAGCTATGTCTTTGGATTTTTCACTATTTGAGGGGAAAAAATTTAATAGTTTTATTGAAATGACCTTAATTTTGTTGAAATAGCGGAAGATCAAAGGAAATCCCTTATTAGATGCATCTGTTAGAATTGCATATATATATGCCCATCTTTCAAATCGTCAAAAATTGACCTCCTGGATTTAGGTCTTAAAACATTAATGATAGCCTTGCTCATTTGTTCTACAAGTATAATTTTCATTTATAGAGTCGTTAAATATTATGGAAAAAAGATTCTACCAACATTGTGATGATAAGTATCTCTGTGAATGTTGTACTACAAGATAAGTACAATTGCCGCAACTGTAGTTGCATCTGTATTATATCTTATTTTGGAGTACCTTATTATGTATTTAAACGTGATACTTGATAATTAAGCGCCTATCCCTATAATGTTATACACACACACGGTAGATTTCCAATTGCGGTCGTTTTGAGGGACATTCGCTTAAAATATATTTTTAATTGTAAAATTAAAATCGTTTTTTATATTTAAAAAAGATCGTTGGTTTTTTTTATAAATTAATATAATTTAATAAATCAAGATTTTATTGTATTTTGAAAAATAGTTACCGACTTTGTATTTATATAACTAATTATAAAAAATAATAGGCGGATAATTAAATCAATTCAAAATCCCGGCCGAAGGCTGCCCGCAAAAAATTTTTTTTTAGCAATTTTTATATTTCTACCGCAATTTTCATGTTTCTCCCACATCTCCCTCAATTTAAAAATTTTGACCTGGCAACCCTGAGTATGAACCAAAAGTTATTAGAATTTCAAAAATTATCAAATTTAGATTGAACAAAGAATCTAAAGAAAGCAATTATAATAAAATAATTAAATGAAATTATCATTATTTATAAAATCAACTTTTTTCCTTATTTCAAAATATGAGGATAAAGATAAAAGGCTAACTCAATATTTTATACAAAAGAAAATTAAGCTTGGAAACTTTTCCGACAGATGACATAACTTGCGACAACTTTGGAAAATGTTATATCAAAATGAGATGGATTGGTTATGGTAAAATTTAAAACAATTAGGATAGCTAATTATTTTCATCAAGCCGCGAATAGGTTGAGCTATTGTTTAATAAAAAAAATTTAGAAAATAATTTTTAAAAAAATATAACCAAAAAAAATGATGTATTTTAATTTTATTATCCATGACATGACATGAAGCCACTCAAGCTCATTTACATTGTTATCAAATCAAATGAGAATATAGTATATTAAAAAAAAGTTAACCAAATTCCAATATTTAAATAATTAATAACCTTAAGGAATTTTAAAGCTATATAACAAAATTAATACAACCAATTTTTTTCCAAATTTTTATAGCAAGGTGAATACAATATCGTAACTTGAACTGCGAACTCATTAGAGGAGCATCATTGAAATTAGAGGGGGGATAGTTAGTTATGAAATAATTATCATTATTTGAAAAATTGGAAAGGAATGAAAGGTATTTTTTTTTAAATTATTTATATTTGGCAGGAGGTTAAAAGTTTTGAGAGGGTTGATATCATTTATAGATATGTATACAAGCCCCTGATTATATTCTCCGCAGTCCTTTTCTTAAGTTAAAATAGAAAATGGTTTAGCAAGTATTATCTTATTTTAATAGATCCCTTTAGGTCATATTTTTTTATATCTAATTTACATGTAGAATAAATATCCTTAAAAAATAAATTTCATTATAAAAAGTTTTTTAAAAAATGATTTTTTTTTATTGAATATGTGGAGGAAAAAGTAGAGCATTGCCATAACATATCGTCTAAACCAATAGGTTTGTTTGTTAAATATATAACTGAAGTGTAAATTTTTAAAAGAATCACTGATTTGAACAAAGACTGGTTAAAAATAACCATGGGAAAAAAATCTGACAAAAACACCCCGATATAAATTTATATGCTCTAATAAATAAAAGGAAAATGTAATCCTCATTTTAAACTTTGCCCTTTAGTGTAATACTTGAGTATTATTTTATAATAGTACTTTTCTAATAATGTTGCTCATCAAAAATGATCATATTTGTAAGGGGAAACAACTATATGACTCAAGGGCTAGGAATATGAATTTTAAAATAATTTTATAATGCTTGACGAAAGGTAGTTATTTTTGAAATATTAATCGTGGGATTGATGTGGTAGAGAAAGACTGTATCACACACATATAAAAGAATTTGTAAATACCCTCATAAAATCTGTATCTTGATGAATGAGTCTTATGTAACCAGCTAAATTTTATACCAAAGTATCCTATATTTTCGTCACAAAAAAATAATGAAAATATAAAAATTTTGAGACTATTATATAAAAACAAACAAAATTTTTATTATTGTAGATAAGAATTTAAAAAATTAAACATTCAATGTTATATTAATAGCGATTCCTTTAAGATAATCTAATCTTGATCGATTTTCGAAGTCAGAAACAATTGTTACTATTCTCGCATGTAGATTTCGATATTTTTTTCTCGGGTTAGAGGGTGTTTCACCAGAATTATATTGAGCAATTTTTAACACTGTCAACCCTTGTTTTTTTTAAGCCTATAAAAAATTATATAGTTTATTAGTAAATCTTTATACTTTTTAAATCATTTTAAAATAATAGATATATAGATAACTTGATATAAATTTCCACATGTTTGGATGGTAACTTGTTAGGAGGGAACTGAAGCATCTATGCCACCCTTCAACCGCGTTGTTGGTTTTCGCTTCCCCGTTCAGTGTTGATTGGTAACAATTCCAGAGTTCAATATTAAACAAAGCAGGTAGTCTGCCTCTTCCAAACGTTTTACCAATATAAGCTTTTTCAAAAGTTTCAATTAGAGGCTGAAGTAACAATTGATTATTAGAATAAAATTCGGAGTTTATTAGTAATTCAAATGTTTCAACTACATTTAAGAGTGGCACAAACGCCAAACAAACCATCATTCTAAGTTGTATATTAAATTCTAAATCTGTTTTATATTTATGCGATATTTCTGGATATTTTTGAATGTTTCGCCAAAAGGATTGGCCAAAATGGAAATAGCAACATTTGTGTTGCGAATTGGGAAATACTTCATTGAAAGCTTTTACACTGGCCATTTCAAAATCCGTCATAATTTTTTTTGGAGTTGATATTAAGTTGTCACCTATAATAGTAAATATTCTTTTATAAGTTTCACAATCCTTTCTATTGGTCAATATATATATGAGAGGTAAAACATTATTATTTCTAATCTCATGAATTGTATAAATTTGCATAAATAAAGGTGGCGACGATTTAAATGTACCATCAGAAAACCAATGTTCGCATGAAGCTAAGAAGTCCAAATTTTTTCTTGTTCCAAATATGATAACACGGTCGGGAACCTGACACACATGATAAATAAATAAGCAATTATAATAAAGTGTTTCTTATCGGGTAGCTTATCGCAATAAAAATGAAGGATTTAGTTATATTTGTTCAAAAAATTTTTAGAAAATCTTACCGAACCATCATCATGAAGTATGAAATCCTCATATTTATCTGTAATTGAATATTCATGCGGAATTACCAGCTCAATAAGGCTGCTAGGATTCGGAGGTGCAAAACTGTTTGAACTCCGCGTTCGGTGAATTATACGTTTCATAAGATTCGGTGATGGTAGTGCCATTGATATAGAATCACTTAATTGAGATACGTGTTTCGCCACAATAAAGTTTGGAGTTCCCATAGTATTATTCAAGGCTTCATTCTTAATTGAATTGATTATTTTCTTGGTTTCCATTTCGATTGGATTTTCTGGATGATTGTGTATTTCTTTATTATCTTTTATCTTACCATTTTTTTTGTAAGTCATACGGGACATTTAAAAATATCCTGATTGATACACCTATAATAATTAGTATCTGAGACTACTTTATCCAGGCGGAACAAATAATTTTTAAAGGTTAAGATCTCCTTATTTTTGCTTGATAACATATTTTATAAGACTCCGAAATAAAGAGGAAAGAATGGCGAAAATATTTATAATTTATAACCAAAGGAATGGCACCAGCCAGACGAGAAAATTTTTTTTTTTAAATTTCGGCAATATTTTTTTTTAAATAGTTATAATTTATCAAATATGTCATTAATTATTTGTTAATTTTTAGTGTAGCTATTTTTTTTATTATATTTTAAAATTATTTAAGATTTAATAAGAACCCATATCAAAATATTATATTTAAATTAATGCCGAGTTATTATACTAAAAATATTATCACGACCCCTTCCCCCCCCCTTCAAATAAACAGAAAAGATAAAAAGATATCTATAAAGATCGTAAAATAATAAAATTAATAAATATTTTAAATTGGGGAAATCACTTATTTCACTTAGATGTAATTTATTTGCCATTCAAAATTGATATTCTAAACAGTAATGTTGTAGACTTTATTCATCTACACTGTTTAAGAATAGTGACTGCCAAAACCACGGTTGTGCATTTGACCGGTCAAATATAGTTAAAATCTAATAAATATTATTTTATATTGAATATCATCATTTTCTTTAATATTTTTTAATCAATTTTCTTTTTGTCTAAATCTTCAATCGATTTCTGTTTTAGTAAGATTATTGACACAAATCGACCAATTTCTTTCTGAAGAAGAAGTAGATCTAGAAATTGTTAGTAATGTCACTTCTCTTAATGGCCATGGTGGTCAAAGCTAATTCCACTGCTTGAGTTTGAAATCTGATTGTTTCTTATGGAAGTTACTGCTATCCCCATGATTTTCTATTAAACAAGCCGCTTTTATTTCTGAAATTTATGATATAACTTGAAATATTTTGATCACCACCTTGTATGCCTAATTCTTTTATTATATTACATACTTCATTAAATTCACTATGATTAAAATGCTCTCCTTAATATTAGGAACTCAATAAGCATTGTGATCACATTTCACATGTATTTATATCGTTTTTTCTTTTTCAAACATATTTTTATATTCAGATCTTATAGAATATATGACTACTTGACCAGGTCAAATATTCTCCCGTTCAATTGACCCGTCAAAATCTGGTCATTTGACTGACTTGCTAACCCTGGCCAAAATTGATTGATAAATTTATAAATATTAAGTCATCAGACAATAAATAGGAATGCTACCCAGATATCAATTTCGCTAATAAATATCAAGATTTAACTAATAAACTCAATGATTAATATATTGATAAAGCTGAGTTCCTTGTGCGCGATTATTATAAAATAAGAACTTCGAAGGAAAGGATAGGATAGCGAAAAAAGTGTATTTCAATAACAAATTTCATAAACCAGACCTAAGTTAATTAATCATTGTAAAAATTTTTTAAGGTTATAAGAAAATTACAAACTATGTGAATTAAAAAAATATTATTCAAATAATATAATTATAAAAAAATGATTCAAAATAAATTAGTCATTATTAGCAATTATCGCGATATTAAATTCTCTATAATATCTTCGCGATATATGTTTCGCGAAATAATTGTCGCTACATTGTCTTCGCTATTTGGGTTTCGCGATAATAACTTCGCTATAAAATTTTCGCGATTATTGATTCAAGATTAAAGTTTCGCGGTAATGTATTCGCTTTAAAGGTTTCGCTATAAAATTTTCGCGATTATTGATTCGCGATAAAAGTTTCGCGGTAATGTATTCGCATTAAAGGTTTCGCTATAAAAAATATGTTTCGCTATATTGTATTCGCGGTAATGTATTCGCTATAAAGGTTTCGCTATAAAAAATTCGCGATATTTGTTTCGCGATATTGCATTCGTGGAATAGTATTCGCTATTATGGATTCGCGATAAAAGTTTCGCTATAAAATCCATTCGCGATAAACGACATTCGCGATAAAAGTTTCGCTAAAAAGTGTTTCGCGATAAAACTTTTGCTGAATTGACATGGAACCAAAAAAATATAGGAATTCTTAATTCCGCATCGTTTATATATGGGGGAGAGAGGGAGTAGGAAAACTTTGCCTACAAATTTTTAAAAAAAATAATTTTTACTTTCGATTATTCTTCCATATAATCTTAATATTATTTCCTCTTTTTTTATAAAATGAATATTTTTAAAGTGGGTGTATATGCCCAAAATGATGAAACAACTTATGAGTTTTGTCTAAACAACCATTTAATACCTTCAGGAATACAACATACTTGTTGCAATTCCATAATGAGGGTAGAAAAAAACAAGAAGAGTTTGCGATACCGATGCAATAGGTGTCGTAGATCACATTCGATATGGAAAGGTAATATTAATTTTGATATTATAAATGACCAATTTTTAGATTCTATTTTTGAAGAGATTCGGGACGTTGGGAAATTTTTAAGTCTAGTGTACTTGTACATATACTAATTCTTTAAAAAATATTCAAAAACCAAATTATTTTTAGGCCGTTATACAATTTTAAATGCTTCGATAGAATTAGATTATGATAGGAATGCAATTTCTAGATGGTAATTTAAAGTAAAATATGGTTTTTTTATTTCACTTATGTAGGTTCAAAAAATTTCGTAAAGTATGTGGGTTCCATATAGCTTCCAATTATTCAAAGATCGGGGGACCCGGCCGCGTTATTGAAATTGATGAAACTCATGTGTGGAAGCGCAAATATAATCGTGGTATTGGTGGCATATGTCGGGAGACTAATGATATTTTTCTGACTGCTACAACAACAAGGGATCAAGATACCACACTGCTTGTGGTTAAAGATAATGTGATGCAAGCGACGATAATGACTGACTCGTGGTTAGGGTATGCAAATATATTTTTCCTGTAAATCAAAAGTGGTAATAAATTTAAATCTATTTATCTTAGATATAATAGGCTAGAACAAGCTAATTATTTCCATTATCGGGTCAATCATTCTCGAAAATTTGTTGATCCTAATGACAGATCCATCCACACCCAAAAAGTCGAAATGCTGTGGCGGGATCTAAAAACAAACTACAAAAGACATGGGGATCGCGATAATATTCATGAATATCTTCTTGAATATAGATATTTTAGAAAATATAAATTGTTAAATCGTTCTGACATTTTTAATCATTTTATAAATGATTGTATTAACTTTAATAATATATTTCGATTCAATGAATAAAATTGAGTATTTAATACTATATATCGTGTATAAATTTGAATACTATATTTAATTGCGTCATTTACTATATTTCGATTTAACCCTTCACTAGAAAGGTTAAAAATCACTTAAACTTCAAAGGTGGGGTCAATAAAAATTTGTAGACCTAAATAAAAAATATAATTTGTAGGCAAAATTCTCCTATAAAAATAATTTTAATATTTTACCACAAAAAAATTTAAATTTGTATGCAAAATTCTCCTAAATATAACTAAAATATGCGGAATTAATAATTCTTATATTTCACCACAAAAAAAATTAAATTTGTATGCAAAATTCTCCTAAATATAACTTAAATATGCGGAATTAATAATTCCTATATTTTACCACAAAAAAATTAAATTTGTATGCAAAATTCTCAAAAATATAACTTAAAAATAAAAAATTGATAATAAAAAATAACAAAAAAAAATAAAATGATATACCCCCCGAGAGTGGCAGTAACCAAAAATTGTACTTACTAATTTTTTATAAAAATTTCACAAATAAATAAAAAAAAAATTTTTTTATAAATACCAAAAAATGAAATTGGCTTGTGGGAGAGACTTTAATAAACTCAATGGATGGTATTAATAAAAGGAGAAGATAAAAAAAATATTTGTTATTCAATCTTACAACTCCTTTTTTTCAACCAAATTTAATATCTTGAATTTTGCACAACAACACTAAGTTTCTTAAAATTATAAAACCAGACAACTATTTTATTTGAAAATTTTATCCCATTTATATACTTTTTTTTTTAATATGCCAAAAAATTACAAGTATATTAAAGTTGATAAAAAATAATAAAAATTACAAGTACATTAAAATTCATAAAAAATAATTTACAAAACTGAATATTCAAATAACTATAATTAATACTTTAAAACCGTCGATAACATATAACAAACCAACTAATTATATAAAAATATAATTTATATTAAAATGATTTACGCAAATCTAACACAAGGTTAAAAAATCACTTAAACTTCAAAGGTGGGGTTTATCCCTATTACAAAATTTTAGATTATTATTTATTTCCAGAAAAAAGTTATGCTAATTTTCCTAAAGTTGCTTAAATTTTATTTATTTATGGAATTTCCTTTAATTATAGTATCATAACCAAAAAAAATTAAAAATGCAAAAGTTTCATCTACCAAAATTTACCTTACCCTTATACTCGCTTTAAAAACTTTGTAGGTATAGTAATTCTCCTCAAAGTATTTTTTTATTTTGGGATCATCCTCTAATTATAGTATTATCACCAAAAAAAATTTAATTGCAAGATTTCATCTACCAAATATTTTGTAGAAAAATCTATTTTAAAATATCTTAAATAAAAAATTACATTTGTAGGCAAAATTCCCCTACCCACCTCCCTCCCCCATACATAAATGCTGCGGAATTAAGAATTCCTATATTTTACCCCTAATACAAAATTTTGTAGAAAATATTTTAAATAAAAATTTGTAGAAAACTTTTTTAAAATATCTTAAAAAAAAATAACATAAAAAATAAAATAATTAATATACCCCTCGAAAGTGGCAATAACCGATCAGGACAATATTTCAGGAGAAAAATAGTTTGGGGTTCATAAATTCTAGGAGTTTTTAAAAAAATATATCAATTAAACATCTTAATCCTCAAATTTGCCTTTTAATTACCTAATTCGATTATGTCTTACACTATTTGAAGATTATAATCTTCCATATTTAAATCAAGAAAGAGCTTAGGTATAATAAATACGATAATTTCCGTGCATAACGTTTTTTTCAAACGGTTTTTGGGTAATGTAACGAGCAATCCTTCTTTATTTCCAAACAAAGGATAATAATTTTAGGAATTGATTTTTCCGATTAGTTTCATGTTATCAAAATTTCCGTTAAATAGAGTTTAAAATTCCTGAACCCGAATTAAACCGTAATTTGGCAATCTAGCAGATATTTTTCATTTACAAAAGTTAAAAATAAAATGTTAAAATCTAGACATGCCCATTAAGAGAAATGCGATGGTCAAAAAAATAATTTCACTAACAAATATATGAGTAACCATATTTATTTTTTACCCCCGCTCCCAGGTCAATCTTATATACACCATATTAAGGTAGAGCTAGATTTATTTGATATCCATCCATCATCATATCTATATATGGTGCTGATAAAATTATTCCTGACACGTAGTAATAGCTTCTCCGATCGAGAAGTAGCGCTTGTTTGCTACTTATTCAATAGATCTAATTAGTTATCGATTGATACCTTTAAGAACCATATATTTATATACCTTAATAAGGCCAAGAACAAACAACTAAAAATATATTGGTCTGTGCTCGGGATCGTGCTCATAGCTAGTTTAGTCGATTTATAGACCCAAGCCCCAGATCTGGGTTTTATACAACCAACCAATAAATTACACTTATATAAGTAATTGAGTTTCATAAATTTAAGTTAACCTATTTATTGAGTTCACGCTTAAGTTCAGAACTCGAATCGTAAAAAAAAATGAGTCTAGTTATTGTCACTTCGACTCGGAATTTGAATCAGGAGAACTCGACTATTTAACAACACTAATCAAAAGTAATGATAATTTTACCAAATGTTTATTATTTAACTGTTATATTGCTATATATGTTATCTATTTTATTTGTTTTCATGCCATATATAGACCCTGTTAGCGTTAAATTACCTGAAGGAGAGGCTAAAAATTATTCATCGAGGTATTTTTTTTTTAATAATACTTTTTTGGATATATTTACATGTCCAAAAAATGGCTTATAAAGATAAAAAATTTGTTAAATTCTAAAATATATTACTAATTTATGCTCGGGTGAAGCAATTTAATTATTAAGTTGCTTAATAAATAATTTTTAAATAGGGATATAAATTTGGCTAAGGTTGACAATGGAAAGTAAGAATTCTGAAGTTACTTATATTTATGGATGGAAAACCAAAATATGTAATATTTTACTTGTAAAATTTATATATTAAATGTCCTAGTTTTTACTTTTTGAGTTCTAAGATTGATTTGCCTAAACTATGTTTGTCCTGATTTGGGCTTAGGTTGGTTTATTACAGCCTGGCGCGAATATATCATTCAAGCTCGGTCATAATTAGTAAGATTTTATATTTTGATAACCCCACTCCCTGTTTTTTTTCCATTCCGGTTTTTATGTTTATTTTTTTCCGACATCACCCTGGTTAAAAATTTATTTTAAGGCTCTGGTCGGCAGTTCTCTACTATATGACTACAATTTAATACCAAATTTTGTGTTGGAATTATTTTATTTATAACATCTTTGACTTGAGTTATAAAATCAAGCTATGAACTGAGAGGAGTGCTCATTCGTTATTCCATATTCTTAGACTTCCTGTATCTATCACCTTATAAATATTGGTTTAGAGATATTAACGATAAAATTAAGTAGGTAAAAATAGGCGTTAATTGGGGTAGAGGAATATATAAAATTCAAGGATCTGCAGACCTAGTCGACCTAAAAAAAATTTAAAAAAATAACCGAATTGGGCTTAAAATTTTTTTAAATAAAAATACTCGTGTCAGGCTGGGCCGAGTATTTTAAATCACCATTAATATTTATAAAAATTAAAAATAAATATAATAGGCCTTAGTGTTTGCAGTGATCCCTTCGGACCGACGGTCCGGTCTAGTTTGGTCTCACCTGACCTTTGGGTCCGACGACACGGTCCGGTCTGATCGATGACCGATTAAAGAAGATAAAAGTATACTATGAATTGCTTTTTAGTTAATGTACATGTACATGAACACATAAAACATGACTATTTAATGCCTAACACTTTATATATCTCATTCATCGTACCTTTTATCCTTCCGTTTCATTCAATTCATTCGTCAAGTAATTTAATTTAGTAGGGTAGGTATATTTTAATTTTTATAAATGGATACTGAAATCATAGAAGTTGATAATACTATTGAACCACCACCCTCTTCAGGTGGTTAAAGAATGATTAAAAAAATCGATCAAATTCTAATTTGAAAGATGTAGAATTATATAAGTTTTTTAAAAAAGGATAATGCTGGTAAAACATGTAAAATATGTCTACAGATATTTTCCAATTCTTCAAGCACGAGTAAACTATGGATATAGTATGTCAAAATGAGAGCTCAAAGCGGGAGAGAAGAGACAGGGATATGCTCATGAGAACTGGGACATCAGAGAAAGATGATATAAATGAAATCCAAAGCGATTTATCTGATATTTTATATCCAATTAATTCCAACACACTAGATTAGTGGGAAGCAATTTCCAATTCTAGCCAAAATAGCAATGAACTATCTCCCACAGCAGGCTATATCAGCTGCATGTGAACTGAAAGCTAGTGATAAAATAACAAAAAAGCGAAATAGAATGAATCCAAAGATGGTTCAATCTAATGACACTTGAATCATGGATAAAAAAATAGAATAATTTTTGATTTTTTAGGAGATAATAAGAATATTTATATATAAATCGGTTTTATTTTACAACCAAATATCGATCGCATTATATATATATATCAAAAAACTAATTAAATATGCAAATCAAATTGATTTAAATGATATTCAATAAATTTGTATTGGTTTAATATTCTTTTGAAATATTGGGCATTTTTATATATAATAAAAATGATTTGATGATATAATTAAATATTGGTAATTTAACACTTTTCATTTTTAATAAATTTAATGCAGAATAAAACTTTTATTTTTTTAGATGGGACTGGACTGGACCGATGGTCCCACGGTCTGGACTCACTTGACTTAACAGTCGATTTGCCAGATCTCATTTTAGAAAAAAAGGACCGGATCATTGTAAACACTAATAGGCTGAATTAATTATTTTTTTAAAAATCCGTACCAGTCTGGCTGAAATTTATTTTTAAAAAAATCCAGGCTAGACCGTACAAATATTACCTCTGCAGGTCTCTTATAAAATAAATTGCCCCCTTCAATGTTTGGTTAGATGTTATCTTATATATTTTCTTCCCAAATTGAAGATTGAGTTTGAATTTAAAGTAATTATGAATGATTTTTTTAAAATCTGATTTTACAAGAAATTTGCCTTTTCTTTGTTTATAAAATATAAATTTTATTAAATTTAAATTGAATAAAATGTAAAATATTTCTATCTCAGAGAATTATATTTTAATTAAGTTTTTTTAAAAAAATAAGAATTATTAATTTTTTCTGGAAAAACATGAAATTTTGTTTTTTTCCTCTTTTTTTATAAATTAGCTAAATATCTCCTGATGGCGATATTTAAAACAAAACAAGATGCATCACTTTATATAGATTTTAACTGAAAACAAACATAGATATTAAACCGTCCAACATTCTCCTAGACCAATATGGTAACGTAAAGCTATGCGATTTTGGCATATCCGGAAAACTGGTAGATTCTATTGCTAAAACCAGGGACGCGGGTTGTAGGCCTTATATGGCGGTAAGTAAATAAATATATGTTTTTTATTAGTATTGGAAGCTTTTTTGTATATATAATTTTAAAATAACTTTAAAAGAATATTTACTTTATTGAATACACGAATTGATTTTAATAAAAAACAACTATTTTAAAGAAACGCACTGTTCATAATCAGAGTAGGGCAAATTTTCAAAAAAATATTTGAATAAAAAATATTTTTTTAATATCTACAATAAAACTTCAAAAAAAATTTAAACCCTAATACATTCTGACGAATAGCTATTGGAAATAGATTTTTTTTACTTGTGACTGATCATATCATTTTTCAAAAATCGAAAAATTTATAGTTATTTTATTTCATAGGCTGTAGAGTTATAACCGCACTGCGCAGGTTAAAAAATATTTTTAAAACAATTGACTCAGGTGAATTCGAAATATTTTACAGGATGAGCACTGGCTTATAAATTAATGAATTTTTTTTATTTATAATATTGCATATTTATGTTTTAATAAAAATATATTGAAATAAAATAAATAGCCAAACTGACCAATTAAAATTTAAAAAAATCAAACAATTGCACACCTTAATACATGTATTTTATATAAAAGGACATAAAAAAACAAATATAGATATTATTGGAATAAAATATATTATTAAATAAAATATTAAATAGAATTACTACATGGCGCAGTTTCAAATGGAAAAATTTAATATAAAGGAGTGTGAAATGGAAGTTTATTTATCAAAGATAGAATTCATTTTTAAAATCGCCAAAATAGAAGACAAAAAGTCATTTTTATTAGCAAATATTGGACTTGAGGTTTATTTAAAATTATTTACGTTGCGTTTGCCAAAGACATTAGAGGAAGTGTCATATGATGATATAATTATACTATTAAAAAATTATTATGCGAAGAAAACGAATTTTATACTGGAGAGATATTATTTTTTTTTAAAACTAAACAAGAAAGAGGAGAAAAAATTACAGAATATATAAATAAATTAAAGATAAAGCAAAGACGTCTGAATTCAAAGAGATGTATAATACAGTATTACGGGATAAATTAGTGTCGGGAATTACTAATGAAAAAATATTATTGAAATTAATTAACACGCCGGACTTGACATGGGAAAAGGCTGTACAAATCGCTACTTCAATGGAGACAACAGAAATGATTTCATATGAAAAATTATCTGCAGGAAAGGAGATAAATAAAATATCAACAGTAACAAGGGAACAGTATAATAAGTATAAACCAGTTTCAAAAATTATTTGTTATTGTTGTGGATTAGAAAATCACATAAAATCGCAGTGCCCTAATCTAAATACCATCTGTCATAATTGTGGAATAAAAGGACATTTACAGAAAGTATGCAGAAGGAAGCATGTTAAGAAAGAATATATTCGAACGATAGATATTCCAGAAAAGGAGCAAGAAAAAATTGAGTATTGGGATTCTTCAGAGGAGTCACGAGCAAGATTTGAGGTGAAATTATTGATAGATAAAATTTATATTAACTTTTTAATTGACACAGGATCAGCAGTCTCCATTTTAAATATAAAAGAAGTTGATCGTTTAAAAAGACCAATAAAAAAGTCGGACACCATTTTAACATCTTTTAATAATAATGTATTAATCGAGATTCAAGGTAAATGTATATTACCCGTTAATTATACGAATCAAATTATATATCATGAATTTATAATTGTAAACAATGGTATTAATTTGATAGGTATAAATTTAATAAACCAATTAAAGTTAATAAAAATAAATAAATGTAATACAGTTAATGAGGTTTGGGAGGATAAAATTGAACATAAATTTTCATCATTATTTACTAAGAAGTTAGGTTTACTGAAAGAGTTTAAAGCAAAGCTATCTGTAAAACCCAACCCCAACTTTCAATGTCTTAAAAGCAGACCGATTCCTTTTGCGTGGAAGGAAAAACTAGAAACGGAATTGCAACGACTGGAATCCATGGGAGTTATAGAAAGGCTAAAATACTCGAATATCTCCGATTGTGCCGATACTGAAATATGGATCCTTACGAATCTGTGGTGATTTCCGACAAACGGTTAATGCTAATATTTTGATTGATAAGTATCCTTTACCCAGAATTAATGAATTATTAGCCAAACTAGGTAATGGATCCAAATATACGGTATTAGATTTATCCGAAGCATATTTTCAAATAGAGCTAGATGACGAGGCAAAAAAGCTGTTAGTGATCAACACGCCGAGTGGATTGTATCGCTTTACACGATTTCTGTTCGGGGTAGCCTCAGCACCAGCCATTTTCCAACAAGCAATGGATTCTTTATTAAAAGGACTACCCGGGGTAACGGTATATTTGGACGATATAATAATTACTGGGGAATCAATTGAGAATCATAAAAAAAAATTGATAAATGTGCTAAAGACGTTAGAAACAAACGGTATGAAATTTTAAAGAAAAGATTGAATTCTTAGGTCACGCCATTAGCGAAGAGGGGATCGCAACAACAAATAAAAAGTCAATGCAATTTTAGACGCACCGTTACCGAAAAACGTTAAAGAATTACCAGCTTTTATCGGGATAATTAACTATTATCAAAAATTTATAAAGAACTGTTCAACGATGGCCGCGCCATTATATCGACTGTTACGAAAAAACGTGCCTTGGAAATGGACGAATAATGAAACAATAGTAATTAATAATTTTGAAAAAATAATATCAGAAGCACCAATTTTAACTCATTATAATCCGGGAAAACCGATAATTCTAGCTGCGGATGCGTCGCAACAAGGAATAGGATCCGTTACATTTCATATAATTAACAACGAGGAAAAACCAATTGGATTTGCGTCTCGAACATTAAATGCAGCCGAACGAAATTATAGTCAGATAGAGCGTGAAGCTTTAGCAAATATATTTGGACTAATTAAATTTAAACAATATTTAATTGGCAAACATTTTATTATTATTACAGATCATAAACTACTGATATCGTTACTCAATCCACATAAAAGAATTACAGATATGTCCTCAAGATTAGTACGGTGGTCATTATTACTAGCCAATTATGATTATGAATTGCAACTGAAAGGGACAAAAAAAATAGTAATGCGGATATGCTATCCCGGTTCCCAATTGACGGTGAACCATCTACTTGGGAAGAGTTAGATATTAATTTAATAGTATCGGATGCTCCACAATTTATTTCAGCGTTAGATATAAAAGCACACACAAGAAATGACCCGGTATTATCAAAGGTGTCACGTTACATTGCAACTGGGTGGCCGAAGATAATAGAGGAAAATCTAAAACCGTTTTTCCAGCGCCGAAATGAACTCACGGTGGAAGCAGGATGTATATTATGGGGTTTAAGAACCATAATTCCAAAAAAATTACAAGTAAATATTTTGTCTTTTTTACATATGGGGCATCAGGGGTATACTAAAACAAAATTATTGGCACAAGAGAATGTTGTGGCCAAATATTAGCGAAGATATTGAATTACACGGTAGGAATTGTGAACTATATCAGACAAATAATCCTGGAAATAAAACAATCATAGGGAAATGGCCCTCCGCAAATAAACCATGGGGGAGAATTCATTTAGATTTTGCCGGACCCATTAACGGAGATATATATCTAGTAATAATAGATAGTTTTAGTAAATGGCCTGAAATAAAAAAATATCGACTAATAATTTTACTGAGTTAAGACTTTTTGCTATTTTTGGTTACCCCAATACGATTGTTACGGATAATGCCCCCCCCCTTTCAAAGTAGAGAATTCAGTTTATTTTGCAAACAATTATCCACTAGAAATGTATATAGTGCGCCGTATCACCCTAGAACCAACGGAGAAGCAGAGCGGCTAGTACAAACTTTTAAAAGTTTTTAAAAAAACATGATGATTATGATAAAATACAAGATTTTTTATTTAATTATCGAAATACGCCACAAATAACCACTAAACAATCACCAAGTTCAATGATGCTTAAATTTCAACCTATAGGACCTTTACAATTAATAAAACCATTTTATCTACATCCATACATACCTCAGCTACCAGGTTTTTTTAATATAAATGAGAAAATATATGCAAAAGATTTTAAGAAAGATATTTGGATACCAGGAATCATCGTAAAAGAACAGGTCCAATGACGTTTTTAGCTGAGACTAGATTAGGGTTATGGAGAAGACATATTAATCAGTTAAAACATAGGTTCAATGATTCCGATATTAAAAATGGAGAGGAAGGAAGAGAAAGAGAACCGATACAAATAACACCTCGAATGAATGAAAGTGATCCTATACAAAACTCTATAGAAAAAGACATTGAGCTGATACATGACGTGATGAGAAAAGATATTGATCCGATACAAGACTCAATAAACAAAGATGCCATCATAAATGATAAGAGTGACATCGACACGACTGATCAAACCATGTTAGAGAACAAAAGTACAAGTAGCCGTTATCCAATACGATTAAGAAAACAATTTATACCGTTCCAAATCGAGAGCATAAAAAAAGGGGGGAGAGGATAGATGTAATAGATTACCTTCAAGGCATAATAAAGAGATAAAATATATTCAATTAAATTAATGTATTAAAAAATAAATAAATAAATGTATTTTATATAAAAGGACATAAAAAAACAAATAAAGATATTATTGGAATAAAATATATTATTAAATAGAATTACTACAATATTAATAGTCATGTGTCATAATACCTATCACCCTCTAAGTGTTGTTTGTTTATACCAGCAAAGATATGGCTCTCTCATATTTTTTTAAAAAACTTTAACTAGGAAATTGCAGGGAAATTGAATCCATAATTACAATGTATGCTCAAGTCATTGACATATAATGCTATAATGATCATACATTAAAATGCATTTTGAAGCGTCAACACAAATCAGTTAAAACATGCCATTTAGGATTTGCATATAATTTTTTTTATTATAAATGAAACTAATTTTTTCATAAAATTATAATGTAAATTTTTTATATGAGAAACCAAAGATGGCGTGTTGCTGTGGAAAAAGGGGGGGGGGATAATTAAAAATTCTTCTAGGAGTTAAAGAAAGGGCTATTACTAAAATATTGATAATTTCTAATACAGAAATTCAAATATAAATTAATGATAAAATATTAAACGTATGTAACTGGCGTATGAATCATTATAAAATAAATGCCTCGGAAAAGAACTAAAAAATTTATGTAGAATGCATAAAATTATACTGCATGTATATAAACCTACATATTGTTCATGAAGAAAATATAAATTTCGGATCAAATTTGAATACGAATGAATTTAATCTTTCGTAATTCGTTATCGGTTTAACGGCGTAATGAACTTTTTATTCTCTTCATCTTAATTGCTCCTCATGCCTGGTCATGCTAATTTCATTAACTAATATTATTCTTTATATATTTAAAAATAATTGAGTTTTCCTTCCTAAAAACATTACAGACGGGGACTTTCCTATAGCATTCATGCTATTAAATATAACCACGAAATCCTTACATCTTCCCCTTGTTCCTTCGACTTTTTTAACCAAGATTTTACTAACCCTATGATCTTTCCGCTTATCCATAGAGTCTAGATGGTAGTTGTTAAAATGTTTATAATACCTATATTTTTACAAAATTTATCAAACATAAAGTTATTTAATTTTTTATCAGAAAAATTATGGTAATATAGCTTATATGTGCTCTGATGCAAGCCTAGAAAAATTATCCAACCAGAACATTAAAATTATTTCCCCTATTTTCCTCTCTTTACCTTAATTCCCAATTGTGGGCTTAGTATTCTGATGTTAAATTTTGTGGCTGAACAATTATAAACTTTTTTATTTTCACCCCTTTACCATAATCTCCCAAATGTGGCTTGTATTTTGATGCACGCCTAAATTGATCTGGCTATACAATTATATAAATAATCTTTTTTTTATTCTTTTACCTTAATTTCTTATATGTAATTTATTAATTTTCTTTACCACCTCCCCAAATATTTCTTCTCGCAATTCTCCATTTATAATTTTTAAAAATATAACTCCTTTCATCTTCCCTTTCTTGTTTATTTAATTTCCCATAACTCAATTTTTTTTTATTTATTATCATTTCTTTTCTACATTAAAATATACATCCTCATTTTATTTCTCTCCTTATAATTTATCACTTCTAATATCCCTATATTTTATATAAAATATATATTTATTTGCAAAAACATTCCTTAATTTTAAATTTTATTGTAATTATATAGACCTGCAGGCCCGCCCTAAGCCCGGTTTTTAAATATACATATGCCAGCTTTTTTAAAAAATACTTGGGCTGGGCCTATATTTTAAAACCAATTATTAAAATATTAGCTTTAAAAATTAAAAATAGATTTAAAAAATAAGGGTCAGGTCTGAAAATATAAAACCCGGCAGGGCCGAAAAAAATTAAATCCAAACCAGGCTGAAAATTAAAAAAAAATACTACTGGGCGTACAAATGGTCCTCTGCAGGTCTAATATATATCCTATCCATTCCTTACTTCTCCCCTATCCATGTCTCCAGTTTTCCAAATTATCAATTTCCATTTAATTTTCATATTCATCTTTCCTTATAATTATTAATATTTCCATTTTAATATCTCTATATCATATATAAAATATTTATTTATAATTATAATGTTTTAATTTAAAGAAACATTCAACATATTTAGTTGTTAAATTTTATTTATACCTAATTTAAACGTACCATAATTTGACCTATCATGCTACCATATTCATTTCTATTTTTATAACTTCCATAAACCATCAAAACCTCTTCTATTGCCATGCCGCACACCCAAGGGATTGAATTAACTGAACCGGTTAAACTTTTATTTATTTTTATCCTTAGGCATCAGTATCATATTTGCTGTTTGTGTACCTAAAAGTTAATCTTATAATAATTTTGATAATACTAGTTAGTTTTATTCAATATTTTAAAATAACAGTAAATATTATTTAAATAGTAACAAATCATATAATTTTTTCTTTATACACTTCAAAAATATGATATTTAAAATTCACATAGAAAAATTTGTTCGAAGATCTTTTTGTTTCTTCTTCTTTTTTTTTACTATTCGCTACCTCACATATTCTCAATATATGACAATACATGATTCTTTTTATTTTTTTTAGTATTTAAAATACTAAATACTCATATTATTCTACTAAATACAAATACAAAAAAGACAATATTATTTTTAGATTGATTTTTGTCCCAGATATGGTAAAACTATTATTTAAAAAATGTTGGTTTTGACGTTTTAAAGATTCTAATCAACTGAAAATTATTATCAGAGTTGTTCTCTTTTATTATATCATAATTTTCTGTCTTGGATTCATCCATAGTCATTCTATTCTATATATTAGATAACCTCAGTTTTGTAATTTATATAAGTGTTTTGAAATAACAATATTTAATATAAATCGATAAATTACTTAAATATTCTATATGTATTATATTATTAATATATACCAGAAATTATGACAAAATTGATAATATAAAAATTTCATTTTAATTATAATAGAGATTATATAAGATAATATTATATTTATATTAAAGCCAGAAAGAATAGATCCTAGTTGTCCCAAGGGTTATGGTGTCAGGTCCGATGTATGGAGTTTGGGTAATTATATATATTTATTTATATTCGGGTAATATATGATAGTTAAATTAGTCTATATTGAATACCAATATAGCGTAATTTATACCATTCATTGTTTTAGTTAGTATGATAAGTTAAGAAGGATTGCAAATAATAATTTTTTTAAAATACAAATATTAATTAAATGTCTAAAAAAAATTAGAACACAATTCATAAAATCTTTTAAAATGTAATTTGTATAAATAATTTCCCTCAATTTTTTCTTATTTAAAAATATTGAACAAAGGTATAACACTTTTAGAGGTGTGTATTGGGACGTTCCCTTATCCCAAATGGAATAGCGTTTTTGAACAATTAGCTCAGATCGTTCACGGGGATGCTCCAAAATTAAGTTAGTATATCGAGATTTTTAAAGAAATATAAAATTAAAAAAAGGAAAGAAACAGCAGATATTGATAAAATATCAGATGCGAAGGGAAAATAAAATTGCTAAGCAAGCAATAGATCATAAGAAGGAATTACAATAATGGATAGTGATTTGTAAATTAAAATGATTTTAAAGAAAATAAAAAAAATTTTGTAAAACAATTATGTAGGTAATTCCTCACGCCAAACATTAGCACACACGATTAATTACGAAAATATTGACACCAAAGGGATCGATATCAGCTCTAAACATTGGTTTTCCGAAGATCTCATTGATTTCGTTAATTCATGGTTTTTTGTAAAACTCTAAAATTAATATATTCAATGATACATTAAATTAACATTAATAATTAAAAGGAAGTGCACGTTACTTGGAATCGGATATAGAACTGTTTTTCTTTATTATTATTATCTAGGGCTTCACTGATCTACTTTCACGGATCCGATACCTATAATTACATTGTTTTTTGTAGTTATTTTATATAATATAAGACAATGGAATAATAAAAATCGGTATATAAATTATTTTAAAAAAAATTTTAATTTTCACTTATTCTGGCTCTTAAAAATAAAAAAAAAGTTTCAAAACTATAAAATTTTAAAAATATGCTTTATTTTTAAATTCATAGAAAGGTTTGTATCTATAAGATATATAATGTTTTATTTTATTATTTTATAGCCCTTAAAGAACAATTATACATATTGTTCCATATTATTTTTTAATCATGATCAAAATCTTCACTTATTTATTTTAGCCATAATACAAGTAAGTATAAAATTATATGCTAACTAATACTATATTTACAATATTCATTAAATTTTAAGTATAATAAACTATGTATCTTTATTTGATGAATATATGTATGGAAAAAGTTAAAGTAAATGGTAATTTATATAAATAGATTAAATTAACCTTGTAAATTATTATTATAATTAATTACTTGTGAAAACTTATACATGCGGGATTGATATTCAAATAAAGTATTCAAAATCATAAATAGTTCATTGGTTGAGAAATTTAATGAAAAAGATTGCGACATTAATATTTACTTGTCGCATATGGTATTCATATGTTCAATACAGAAAATTGATGATAAAACCCTTTTTTATTAGCTAATATTGAACTAGAAGTATCCTCACGATTATTTACTTTATGTTTACCAAGGACATTAGCAAAAACATCATATGATGAGTTAGTTAAACTTTTAATTTTTATAAATCCTCACAAGAAAAAGGAGAATCCATAACAGAATATATAAGTAAATTAAAAATAGCTAACAGTTGTGATTCCAACGAGATGTATAATACAGTATAAATTAATAATGATGTTTATCAATATTCCGGACTTGACCCGGAAAAAGGCTGTTTAAATCTCTACATCTATGGAGATGACAAAATGATAACCTTTACAAAATTATCTGCAGGAAATGTTGTTATTTTTGTGGGTTAGAAAACAATATAAAACCAAAATGCCCAAATTTAGTTGGAATTTGTTATAATTGCGGTATCAAAGAACATTTAGAAAAAGTATGCAGAAGGAATCATGATAAAAATAATTTATTTCACAATAGATGTCCCAAATGAGTCGCGAGAAAGCTTTGAAGATTGCATTCTCCGGAAGAGTTGTGAAAAAACTTTGAGGTGAAATTATGGATAAATAAAAAATATATAAGTTTAGAAATACCCTTATCATATCCTACTCTGGGGAAACCCACAATAAAGGGGCTTCCACCACCCTTCAGACGTTTCCAGTGAAATGCTCGAAAGTACATTGTAATGCAGTTAAAACTAACTGTCATGTATCGAGTAAAATCGAGGAAAGGTCTTTATATTTTTTCAAATAAAGGAAAGTCTATGTGTATGTAATAGAAATATTATAATAAATTACCTTTAATGAAGTTTGAGACAGAGATAGTGATGATAATGAAGGAAGTTAATATTAGATGAATAAATAAAAATTATGTTTTTTAATTTAAATATATATTAGTGCTGTAAACTAGTTATCTGCATCGGGCCTAATTTTTTACCTGCCCAAATTTTTTTTAAAAAGTTTTGCACGGCTCGAACCATCATTTTTTTTAAAAAAAATTTACCGGCCCGGCCTGAATTTATTTAAATATAAAAATTAATTTTTATAATTAATCAAAATAAAAGATATATGTTATATGGCGTTTAGTTTCTATAATTAAATTCAAATATTTTTATTTTACAAAAATTTCAACATAAAATTGATAATTTTAAATATATTTAAGAAAATTTCCAACTACCCTACCCAGTCTGAATTCTCTTAAAAATATTAGACCCGACCCAGTCCGAATTCTCTTAAAAAATATTAGGCCCGACCCAGCCTGGGCCGGGTCTACTTTTGCAGATCTCGACTGTAAACATTTCTAAAAAAATACGTGTTCAATGTTCATTAACAAAATCGAACAATTTCACTTTCGTTCAAAACTTTAATAAATTTTTTTTTTAAATTGTATTTAATTTAATATAAATAAATACCATATATTTTTTAACATATTATTTTTATATATTAAAAATAAATTTCTTACTAATTTTTAATAATAAAAATAACCCTTTTTTCTTTAAAAATTGGATTAATATTTTTTATTTTTCTAATGAATAAAAATAAGATTTTTAAAATTGAACGATCTTAAAAACGAACGCGTTCACTTTCAAAAATCGTCAAAAATGAAAGGAACGTCATTCTTAATTTTTCAAACAAACGAACTTCGTTACAACATTAATTTATATATATTTTTGATGTTGAATTAAATTTATGTATTTTGAGTTTAATTATGTGTGTTTATTACTATTGTTAATTTTTTAAAATTATTTATTTGAATTTATATATTTTTATTCAAGTTGAGTTTGGTTTAACCATTCTTTTGGTTGTGATTTTTTTAAGATATGTTATTCAGAAATAGATTTTAACATTATTTTAAATAAGGATTTGTAATGCGTGCTCATGTCAGGATTTAGTATGGTTGTAGTATTCTTTTTTATTATTTTTGATTTTATATTTTAGTAGTGCTGTAAACATTTTTAAAAAAATCGAACGCGTTCAACGTTCATTGACCAAAATCGAACGCGTTCACGTTCAAATTCAAAAAAAGGAACGCGTTCAAGTTCATGAACGCGTTCATACGTTCAAGTTCATGAACGCGTTCATACGTTCAAAATTTTATGATAAATTTTTTTTTTAATTTAATTTAATATAAATAAATGCCTTATATTTTTCAACACAATATATTAGCCATGATAAAAAATAATAGTTTTATTTTGATAATATAATTATAAATACAATATAATAGAGCGATAAAAAAATAAATTTATAAAAAAAATTTCTTATTAATTTTTAATAATAATTGCTTTTCAAAATTTTCATCTGATAGGCATGAACGCTTGTCAGTTAATACAGCGTTAGCTATACTAAAAACTCGCTCAACAGGGGCAGATGAAGGGATTGCGGTGTTATACTTGATAAACAATTCTTTTAAAAGGGGGAATTTATTAAAAACATTTAATGTTTTATCCATTGTTTCAAAAAATTGAGCTATGTTATCATCCTCCAATCTGCCCTCTTCTTCCTAGTCAAAAAAAAGGATATCTCGGAATTGATTTTAAAACAGTGAAATATTTTTCATATTTGGGCCATGGTAATTCTAATTCATCTAATATTGAATTTTGATTTTCAGAATCTGATGATGAAATATTTATATCCATGCAAATGCTAATCTATTAAATTAAAATATAAAATATTCAAATTAATAAACTTTAATCTTATCTTCTCTAGCAGTAGCACTATGGTACGTTAATTGCAATATGAAAAAGGAAAAAGTAAAAACAGCTGATTAAAAAATATAAGACTTTTTTGTTAAAAAATTGGATTAAATATTAATTTTTCAAATAAATAAAAATATAAGACTTTTTTGTTAAAAAATGCGGATTAATATTAATTTTTCAAATAAATAAAAATAAAAAGTGTTTTTAAAATTGAACGAACGTAAATTGAACGCGTTCATCAAAGAAAAGGAACGCGTTCACGTTCAAAGTTCGTCAAAAAAAAGGAACGCCGTTCATCACCTTTTTTCAAAAAAACGAACTTCGTTGAACGCGTTCGTTTACAACACTATATTTTAGTGATTTAGTGATAGTACTTGTTTGATTATGTCTGACATAACAATTATAATTTTCTGTAATTTAATAGTTTGTTTAGTGGAAGGATATTACAATTAGAAATTATGGGATATTTGATATTCGTGATTTCTCTAAGGGATTTGTTAATAAATATTTGAAATTATCATTGTTAATTTTTAAATTAAGATTTTACTAAAAAGGAATAAAAATATCTATAAAATATGTAGATAGAATATCGGCCTATCCGATATTTTTTAAAAGTCTAATTTCGGCACCGATACTGATATTTAATAATGGTACAGCACAGCCCTATTATCATTCCTAAATATAAAAAATAATATTTAATTAAAATTTAAAAAATAATTTACTAAAGTAATTTGAAATTAAATTATACCTTTCCATCCTTAATTTGGGAACTGGAAAAATTATATAATAACTCTTTCCAGTAGTAAACTCTAATTTATTTCTTTTATATTTCATAATGCTATGAGAAGTGATTAATTTAATTTGTATTTTTAAAAAGATTTTCAAAAAATGCTTATAATAGATAAGAGCATAATCTAAGATTAATTTAAATATAAAATAAAAAGGATCCTAAAAAATTAAAGAGCCAGCTGGCCGCATCGAAATTGGATGGTATCGGCATTCCAAAAAGTATGTATCATATCGAAATAGACAATCGTGCACCTCTAATTATGGGTCAGTGTATACCAGAGTTGTTAAAAGATAACCTTCAAATGTATCTAGATATAATATGACCTAAAAATGTATATAGGAACAGATACAATATTATTTTTTATAATAATGTAAGATGTGCATAATCTCAAAATTGAAAATTTATTAAACTCACATTTTAAAGTGAACAAAACATTTTTTTGTTCAATTTGATATTTTATTTATATATAAAATATATAACTAAATTTATATATTATTGGTAGCTTCTTATAATAAAAAAACATTCTCAAAGTTTTGATCAATGGGGTCGGAGACAGAGATCTTCATGGGCCTTAATTTTTTGATCGAGCCTGGCCCAGGCCCGCATTAAATGAGATTTTTAGACCCAGGCCAGCCCATATATAATATTAGAAAATTCCCAAGCCCATCATAAGTTTCAAATAAATTGTCAAGCCAGAGGCACTCTAAAAAATATAATATTTGGCCCGGTCCATCAGTCAGGTATAGGCCACGAGCCAATCCGGCTCATGAAGGTCTCTGGCCTGAGGCATCCCCGTTTCCTTAAACTACATTAAAAAGTCTGGTGCGCTGGTAGATTTGTGTTATACTTTGCTAATTATATTTTTTAAAATACCGATCAAATATAGTAAAATATTGACATTTAAAAAAATATCATTCAAAATTTGATGGGTGTCAAAATTTCTATTCATTTATTTGTTTAAAATAAAATTTGCCATGTTTGTTTTATTTTTAAAGAAAAAAACATAATAAAAACACAAAATAAAATTATATCAAGATCTTTTGATTGATACATATACTTATACTATAAATGTATTTATATATATATACCTTTTATAAAAAAGTATTTAGATACTTTAACAACTCTTGATATACCTAAATTTAAATGGCCAACATCAACGTTCCTTCGCCTTTCAAAAAAAATAAGTCATCCTGAATTTAGGAAAAATTTATTTTCAAGCCTGGCCGTTTGAATTTGAAAAATATTTATTACGCTTCATTATATGATTTTCTAACTGATTTAATTGATCTAATATAAATTTTAATTTTTAAGCCCAAACCGGTCCGAATTTTTAAATTTTCAGGCCCGATTCTAATTTTTAAAATTACACCATTTTTCACCACAGGCCAGGTTCCAGGCCGGTCCTGTAGTCTTTGTTATTCCATTTGAACTTTTTATTTCCTATATTTATGGTAAAGAATATAATAATAGTTTGAAATTTTATAGAAATTATTTTTGGGTTAGATATATTTTAACAATTATGGAACTAATTTCGTTTTAAGGGTAGAAATTTGAAACTGTGAAACCCAGTATTGCACGCTCATTTGATTACACAACGAATCGAATAATGTACTATTCGTAAGAATAATAAAAATTACTATTAGTATTCAATTCAGATTATTCGAATAATTCGTTTTTTGTATACGAAAATATATTTACAGATCCACATCATCTTAGGCTTACCTCGAGGTCTTGATTCTTCTACTTCTATCAAGATGCATCTCTACCCAGTCATCTTTCGTTCTTATGTTTCACATGCCAAACCATCTTAGTCTATTTCTTCTCATTATCACTTCAATCACTTCTATTCCTATCATTGTTTGTAATTCCTTGCTAGTTTTTCTCTCTCAGAGATCCCCCCCCCCACATCCATCTCACCATCCTCATCTCCGTTTTTGATACATATGATTGTGTTTTATTTATCATATTAAATGAAATAAGTTGAAAATATTGTAGACTTTTTTTTAATTTTAATGCATAATGTGTACTTGAATACACATTTCAAAATTACCTTTAAAAGTTGCGGGAAAAAATAAAATATTTTTTAAGTTTTAGTAAACCAAAGAGCTAAGGAAAAGCTTTGTATAGTATACTTAAATTTACTATTAAATATGTTACCGGGTTTTAAAAGCTAAATTAGTTATTATATTTTCTTAATGATGATACATGTATTTTACTGTGTATTACTATTTCTATTTTAAAAAATTTTTTTTTATATTAGCTTGATCAAGGATGAAAACCAAAGGCCTAAATACAATGTTTTACTGGTAAATGATTGTTGAATTTTAAAAATGAATAATAATTTACTTAAATTAGATCTTGTGCGCCAAGATATTATGAATCGGCATTATTTATTTCTTATTTCATCGGCAGTTATCGGGATGTAAGGAGGACATTTTTAGTTACATATTTAGTAAGGGGGACGGATTTCCCCTTGCCTCCACCATCTGGCTGTACCTATATACTAAAATGAATGGTGCAATAAACTAAATTTATAAATATCATTTTAAATATTTTCGCGCTGAGCCTCTGCTCTATTAAAAAAATAGAGGGGAGCCTGTCGTACCTAAATTCAATCTGCGGTCTTTTCGATATAGCTTAAAATCCTTACAGCGCACAGGTCTAACTTAAATTATCTTGATCCATTTTTTTTATTAAATATTATAAAATATAATTTTGCAGGAAGTTAGGTTATATAATATTGATGTTATGAGAACAATAAAATTTACTACATCATATTTTCTCCATTCACAATTTTTTTTAAAAAAATTTCGATAAAAATAACAATACTCAATTTAAACAAAATATTTTTAATAATATAAATATATATGTCGTATTGGGATACGGAATCATGTGGGATTCGGAATCCCAACGTGGAGATTCGAGATCTTGAATCCCCACTTTTTATTTGGAATCTTTTTTTTAAATATTTTTAAAATATATTCCGAATCTCCATGTATATTTTTTTAAAACTTTTAAATAATATTTTTTTTCTTCCTTTTTTTGCCGTCTGGCTGGCACCAGAAAATTTCATTTTTTTGAGATATTTTATTTTCTGTTTTTGTAAATTTATATAAAATAAATATTTATATTTTTAAAAAATTAGAATTATAAAGAATTATTTATTGCAACTCATTTTTCTATTGCATAATAATGTTTTCCCATAGTTTGTGACAGGGAAGATCCTAAATATTTTTAGCAGCGTGAATAAAAAAATTAATATATTATATGTACATAAATTAATTTGAGGAGTATATGTGGTTACTATAAAAATAACTTAAATTACCTATGATTGATATATCTTTGTTGGGAACTTAAAAGATTAGAGGCAATAAATGGTGATGAAATTCTTCCAGATTTTATTTTGTTCAATTTTTAACACATTCCCTTCTAAATTTACAGATATTAGTTCTATCTCTCCTATGGATAATAATACGTGTTCACCTAATAAAGTTATTTTGTCTAATTATTTGTGAATAAATTAAGTTTTAACACCCACGATCAATTAAATATGAAATAAAAGATGGGCTCTTTTTAAAATATTAGAAATACTATTCCCATATTATTGGTAGCATAACTATATTTCCATGTATAAATTATCAAGAAATTTATTTTTAATATGAATTAAGAATCGTATTGGGCGGGATTTTTTTTTCATAAAATTTCTAAATTATTACATTTTGAAAATTTATTTTTGTCTTTGTGAATTTATATTAATACTTATTTTATTTTTAATTTTAGTTAAAAAAATTTTTTAATGCCTCAATCATTTTTACCCAAAACAGATACAGAATATAATTTATTAAAATTACATTAAAAACACCCAAATACAAATCTATTCAAAATATACCGTCATAATTAAAATTTAAAGTATTTTTATATATGTCGTATTGGGATATGGAATCATGTGGGATTCGGAATCCCAACGTGGGGATTCAAGATCTTAAATCCCCACGTTTTATTCGGGATCTTTTTTTTAAATATTTAAAAAATATTCCGAATCCCCATGAAAAATAAATAAATATAATTACTTTTTCTTTTTTTGCGGCTGGCACCATATAATTAAAAGGCCAAAATAAGGATTTAAAAAGAGAATTTAAAAAAAAGTAAATAGTATTAAATTAAGGCATTTAATGAATGAAAAGGGATAAGGTTAAGACTTTTTTGTTTTAAAAAATATATTTATAAAATATCCGAATTATTGCAACAATTATTCAATGCAATAAGCATTTCGTTGAACATTTAAGCAGGGACCCGAACCGTTATTTATAACGGTTCAGTTTGGTCACGGTTCAGTATGTAAAAAATTTAAATGGTTACGGTTCTTGAGAAGAAATTTGTAAAGGTTCGGTTCAGCTAATTATAAAGGTTCATTACGGTTATAAATTTTTTTTTATTGAAGCAACATCATATTCTAATTTATTTTTATTATAAGCATCTATGAATTATATATAAAAAAAATATATAAGATTCAAAATAACTTATTTTTAAATATATTATTTGAACTTTTAAGTAATATATTTTCAAGTATAAATGATTCCTTTTTGTTCGTTGTGATGATAACACAAATTTTAGCCCCGAAAAAGCCCTTTCTACAGAAACATGTGTTGCGGGAACAGCCTGTACTATAAGAACACGTTTATATGATAAAACACTAAAATATTAATATAGAAAAATATGTAAAAATATATAAAAAAAATATATATTAATAGCATCGAAGGCTTTAAAAAGAGCTTAATTTAATAATGAAAATATACCTAAAAAGCAAATATAATTGTGTTTAAAAATTTCCAATTGAAGTTTTTGTTTAAGAAATAAGAATTCGCGATTTTCGTTTGTTATGCTAAAAAAATTCATGATAAAGTTTTTTAAAAAATATATGTAGACTGTGAAAAATTGCCGTTAGTTGAAATGACTATTGGCGAAATATAAAGTTATTTAATTTTGAATATTTATTAATTTTTTTATTTTCCCCACAAGTAAGAGGGTTTGTATTAATTGAAAAGGATGATACGCAGATTGCATCTCAAATAAGGGATTTCCCATTGGACCAGAGGGTGCAAGTTAAGCCATCGGGTCTGATTTTTTTTTATAATTATACCAATATCAATATTATCAAAATAAAATTTTAAAAAATAAAACAAATAACAATGGCAATATTTTGAAGTTTTGGAAGCAGGAAAATTTATTTCCTTTTTTGAAAAAATTAGAGAGTAAAATTTTGTCAGCCCTGGCAAATTCGGCTTCTAGTGAAAGGTTATTTTCTGTAGCCAATCGCCTATTAGAGGAAAGTAGTACATAATTAAAATTTTAAAAATAGACATTCTTCTTTTTCTAAGTAAAAATTTGGATTTATAATATGTATTTATTTTTTGTTTTTATGGATTATGGAATTAAAGAAATAAATAGAGTAAATTCAAAATGTAAAAAATTATAGTATTAAAATTTAGAAAAATTTAAAAACACCGTTGAATTGACGTGAATCAAAATATTGCCTTTCGGGCGGGTCGAGTCGAAATTTTTTTAGTGGTAAGCGTGAATGGGCGTGATTATTGCCACCGTGAGCGGGCGGGCCCTGAATAAAAAATTAGGCCCGCACCTCTTTTCGCTTTCTTTTCCTCTATTAATATTTTTTAAAACAAAAATGTCTTAACCTCATCCCTTTTCATTTATTATATGCCTTAATTTTATACTATTTACTTTTTTTTTAAATCCTTTATTTTGGCCTTAATTATATGGTAACAGCCGCAAAAAAAAGAGAAGAAAAGGTAATTATATTTATTTTTTTTTTCATGGGGATTAAGAATATTTAAAAAAAAAGATCCCGAATAAAACATGGGGATTTAAGATCTTGAATCCCCACGTTGGGATTCCGAATCCCACATGATTTCATATCCCAATACGACATATATATAGATTTAGAAAATCTTTATTTTGTAAAAAAAACAGTTATTATAATATCCAATATTCTTTCAATATTAAAGGTTCATCATAACGACAATAATCATCCTAGTGTTAATACAATAATTAAAAATATTGAAACAATATACGCATGATAGAATATATCTAAAAATGTTCAATATTCACGATTTAAAAAAAATCTTCCAGACTGAGTCGAGGGTGATCTTTTTTTATTTAAAAAATCATTAAAAGCTAAAAATTTTAATATAAATAAATATCGATAGCGATTTTCCTTGATAATAAGGAAATATAGATTATATTTTTAACGATTAGGGAAAGAGGGGATATTAAATAAAAATATTTATTTTTATATCACAGATAAGCCGTCACTTTTTTTATTGTTTACCAATGAGGAAGATTATGTGAACGCTATATACATCGCTACTAAAATAGCAAAGGTTTCAAACAAAGATTCGTGCTCTCAAATTGTCCATATTATTACTAATAGTCCTTGTTCAAAAAATGTTGGCTATAAAATTACATGGAAAAATAGTTATGCTACCAATACTATTGGGAATAGTATTTCTAATATTTTATAAGGGCCCATTCTTTTATTTCATAGATCTTAGGCGTCAAAACTTAATTTATTCTCGAATAATTGGACATATTAGGTGATCACATGTTATTACATATTCATAGGACAGATTGAAGTAATATATGTCCTAAAAATTTAGAAGGTGAACAAAATAAAATATGGGTAGGAACGCGTGCTAGAATTTTAACAAAATTTATTGCCTCTAGTCTATATAAAACTTTAAAATTAAATGATTTTTAAGTCCCAACAAAGATATATCAATCATATTCATAGGTAATTTAATTTATTTTTATAGTAACCACATATACTCCTCAAATTAATTAACGTACATAAAATATATTAATTTTTTATTTAAAGTGCTAAAAATATTTAGGAGCTTCCCTGTCACAAACTATGTGAAAACATTATTGTGCAATTGCAAAATGAGTTGCAATAAATAATTTTTTATAATTCGGATTTTTTTAAAAATATATATTCAGGTGAAAATTATGATTTTATTTTATATAAATTTACAAAAATAGAAAATAAAATGTCTCTAAAAAATGAAATTTTCTAGTGCCAGCCAAACGGCAAAAAAAAAGGAAGAAAAAAAATATTAAAAGATTCCAAATAAAACGTGGGTTGGGATTCCGAATCCCACATGATTCCGTATCCCAATACGACATATATATATTATAATAATATATTAACATAATAGAATTAGAAAATTTTATCAATTTATATAAAAAATATTCAAAATACATTCAAAAAGAAAATAAAAAAGCGCTTCATAAATCACGTCAACTTTCTTTACACTTAATCATATAAAAAAAGTAAAATCTATATCTTATCTTAATAAATTTTAAATTATTTTTTTCTCTAATTAATTTCTTGCATAAAATATTTTATAAGGCAAGGAAAATCATTAAATATAGTATGTGATTTGATAAATGAAGCAAGTAGATTCCTAATAAAATATTTTCCTAGAGCTTAAATTTAGTCACACCACTATTCAATTGATGGATCTTCTAGACTCCAATCTTTATCTACATAAATTATGGGAAATACCCAAATAATATAGTATCTTGAAAAAAAAATAATTCTTGAAAAACGTCATGCAAGCACCCAGAATTTGATTTATAAGTGGAGGTCTTTTATAAAAAAACAGATTTTTGCAACAACATGCCAAAGGATTTTATAAAATGGAATATTCGTTTTTATTTATTTGGTATTATTGCTCCTAGCTTATTTTTAAATTTATGCTATACAAAAAGGCACTATTAATGATTATTCAAAAAAGAAATGATTTAACAGGCTCTTAAATACAGTAATTTGACCACGAACAATTGATTCTCGTTTCAGATGAATCTCGATTCGATGATAATCTTAGGGATCGTATAATCGTAGTAACTTACAACTGATTGTTTAAAACGATCTGTTATTCCAATATACACAATGATATAGGAATTCGAGTTCAAAAAGTGTTGGGTCTGGACTTTGTAAATGGCATAATAGACGTTTAATAATGTTTAGATATAAGATCATCATCTTGACTTAATCATCCAGTTTTATTTAAGATGACATTACCATGTAATACTATGAAATCGACTGTTGTCAGAAGGATTAATATTTTGGACGGCCACGAAGAATCTAAAAAAAACCATTATAGATGTAAAAATTGAATCAGATCCTCGTTTATTTATTAATACCATGATGTGTTTATACTTTATACAGAATAATTCAACAAAATAAGAAAGAATCTTATTATCATAAATCACATTTTATTTTTATTATAAATTACATTTTTTTTATTAACCGTTTTAACCAAAAATATTTTTTATTTTTATATCTTTTTAACAATAAAAAAATAACCAATTATGTAAAATACAAATTGATATTAAAAAAAATGTAACGTTAAAATGATATAAAAAAAATGTTAATATAAAATTTTCACCGATTAGATTTAAATACAAACTGATATCAAAAAAAATAAATCAATTGCCAAAATAAATAAAACGTTAATATCGATCACATATTCAACATTCCACCCTCCAAAGAAATTCGGCTTATGATTTCCTTGGATATGTTGAGTGGAACGCCTAACGTTCATGATCGCCAAGCAATACCCTATCCATGTTCATGGTGCAGTCTTCTTTTCAAACCGAACGATGGCTTGGTAAAGTAAAGGCAGCCCTTACCTATTTGCGATCAGATCATCTGTGCATGGCATCGGGCATCTAGATTCCTCTCGAGTAAGGTTTATGTTGTCCTTCAGCCAGCCATCCAATTTCTGAGTCATCGAATCAATCTTGGCACACGGAATTCTTCTTGAAGGTATGATCTTAGGCACAGCATCGGGCTTCAAGTGAACTTTCTCTTGTCTGACCATTTTGGGTTTGTAAGGAGTAAGTTGATTCAAGGTCTTTTTTTGTTGTCGAGATTACCTTCTCGAGATCATTCTCTACATTGCCCACTAAGAACGTTTTTAAAATGTCGTTGAAGGCGTGGAGCCACATACGCCCTAGCAGGGGGATCTTATCACAATCCACCATTATGGCCTCCACTGTTTGTAAGTTACCTTCATACTTAACGTTCACATTGGCAAGACCTAATATTTTGATGGCGCTGCCGTCATAACCAGTGAGTTTCATATCCGTCTTACTTATCGTGGTTATGCCTACATTCTTAGCTGTTAGCTTCGGAAGTTTAGTGTACCTCGTACCGGTGTCAACTTGCATCAACGTGGGTATGTTGTTGATGCTCACCGTCACGTTGTATGCGTCATATCTGGTGTCGTAGACCCCCAGATTGTGCACTTCAAGATTCTGAATATTATATTCTTTAAGGTCTGTGTTTGAGTCGTCGTAATCATCGATTGCTACGATGTTCTTGGCATAGTTCGTTCAATTGACAATCACGATCTTTATAATTAGATGATCTGTTATATGTATTATTGTCATTATTATAATGGTTGTGCTTCAACTCGACAAATATTTCGAAAAGCCATTAATGAGGGTTGTGTCTGTGTTGACCACGACGGGAATAGTTGGTTCGGTTATCGCCTCTATAGCAGTCATTCCGTCGATCAGAGCTTTGATGATGGTCACAATGATAGTCGTGGCGATTGCCATGGACGTTGTACCCGCTATTGTTGTATCGATCGTCGTAGTAGTTATAGTTGCGATTAGTGTTGTTAAACGGCTCATTTTGAGCCGATTTTTAAAAACGGCTAACTCAATATTTTAGCCAGAAAAATAATGTCTAAGCCTCGAGATTATGAGCTAAATCTTAAGGCTTGCATAATATTTTTCCTAATAAAATATTGAGTTAGCCGTTTAACAACACTAGTTGCGATTGTCGAAACGGTTGCGGTTATAGTATCAATTATCGTAGCTTTGATCAAAACGATTGTCTTGGAAGTTACTGTGCCGTCCATCGAATCGTTTGTCACGGCAATTGTCGCAGCGTACATCGTAAAGTTCATCGAAATATTGTCGGGGCGATTGTCATTGATGAACTGGGGTTGCTTGATAAGAGATTTACCATGTGCATGAGAGACCTGAATGGGTTTTGTTATTACGTAACTATTTTTGACTCTGCCCATGTGATTAACCTCTTGTATTCCAGGTGATTCAGTCAAATGAATAGCTTCAACTTTCATCACGCCCTTGATGTCACTTGGCTCCGTGGTGTCTTCCTCTAGACCTAGATTGTAAATGTCTTCTATAGTCATAGAGCTCCTGGCCGCTTTCCTGACATCTTTGGAATTCGAAGCAACCTTTCTCAATAATGCGCTGAATGCCATTGAATTTGCATTCTTTATTGAGTCGTGCTACACATGTGACCCAAGCCGAGAACGTCTCCTTCTTGCCTTGAGTGGCAGCATAAAATAATGACAGTTTGGCGTTCTCAGTCTTCGATGGATGTTGTAGCTTGAATTTGCCAAGCAGAGCGATTGGGTTCTGGAAGTCTGCCTCCGTGCAAATTGCTCCAATATTATTGAATTCTTCATCTGGAAGACTTCGGAGAAATAACGGGCCTTTTCTCCGTTGGAGATCTTGCTGGTGTCGAAGAAATTCTGCAATTTCCCTATGAAGGCGCTGTCATCGCTGCTGAATTTAGGGAAATCCAGCTTGACGAATTCAGTTATATGTGGAATTGTTCAAAGCATCCATCGCAAAGTTTGGAGTAATTTGGCCTCCATGTAAAAATTGAATCAGATCCTCGTTTATTTATTAATACCATGATGTGTTTATACAGAATAATTAAAATAAGACAGAATTTTATTATCATAAATCACATTTTATTTTTATTATAAATTACATTTTTTATTTAACCGTTTTAACTAAAACATTTTTTCTTTTTATATCTTTTTTTTAACAATAAAAAAATAACCACATATGTGAAATACAAATTGATATTAAAAAAAATATAAAACGTTAAAATGATATAAAAAAATGTTAATATAAAATTTTCACCGATTAATTTTAAATAGAAATTGATATTAAAAAAAATAAATCAATTGCCAAAATAAATAAAGCCTTAATATCGATCACATATTCAACAGTAGATATATGGAATTCGATTACAATATTCAATGCACAATTGAATTAAAGCGGATGGGGATTTAACCAAATATTAAATTCAAATTGGAAATTATTTATAAATGAAAATGGACATTATTTATGGAGTGCTTTTATCTTTTACTTTTGAATGTATTTTAAATATTTTTTTTATATAGTTTTTCTTTCGTCACATTCACATGTCCTTTTTGAAACACCTAGTGGCCTTTTGAAATTTAATAGTGCTTTTTTCAATATTAATTTAATCCGGATAGGAAACTATTTGAAAAAGAATACGATGTGACTAAAAAGCACTATGCCTCTAGTGAAATCAAAACATAAATCAATTGTTTTTTTTGTTTCCAAATTAACTTTAAATTTATAACTGCTAATAATGTATCTTGAATATTAAAAAAATGTGCTTGGTAATTCTTTTTAATCATATTTCTCCGCACAAAATTTGCTAATTATAACGTGGTGTAATTACTTTTATAGACGCGAATTATAAAATTTATTTACTATTTTCAAGAAACACCCCTTCGTTATCAAATACCAAACATGCAATGTCGATGTTGCATCGTACGTTACTCCTATCTTATTGAATATGAAGGAAAATTGAAAATTTCTAACAAAGTTCCATTTTGTTATATATTTTAAAATAAGATTGGAAATAATTCTCTTTATATTATATTATATTTAATTTTTTTTAAATAATATGTTACTTTTATACCTTTTTAAGATATATATATCTTTTTTTAATCCATAACAAATTAATGTGCAATTTTTCTTGATTTATAATTAGCAGGGAAAACTAATCACATTTATTATATTCACATTCTTATTAGCCGCTGTGACATGTATCGTATATTTGACTAAAACTAGACCATTCAATTCCCCTCTCCCAATTTCAATATTATTTAGGACTTATTTAAAAATTATGTGATGACCAAATTTTCAATTACAATATTTTTTTAAAAAATTTTTTAATTTTCACAAAACATTTTATTTTCAAAAAATTATAATTACATTCCTTTAAAAAAAAGTAGTCATAATATAATATATGAATTTTAATTAATTTTTTTTTATAAGATCTTGTCATTTGCTTAAGCATTAATATCCTTTCACCTATTAAAAAAATTCTAATTATTGTCAATTATAAGCTTTACATAGTTAAAAAGGGTTTATTCATTTATAAATATGAGTAGCCTTATATTTCTTTATATTTTTTTAAACCATATTATCATTCTAATTATATTATTATATCATTTTCTTACAGCTTATTCGAAAAGAATCTTTTGTAAATCAAGAATTATCCTCATTTTTGGAAACTTTTTATAAAAAATATTTATTTGTACGAATGGATAATGTTATATAAAATAAATTTACATTCGAACATTTGCTGATACTCCTAGGCAAAATTAATATATAAAAATAATTCCAAACAATTTCCGTTTGGATAATGAAGTCCGGAAGAGAATTACTTGCGGCAAAAGAAATATTTGTATAATCACGGGCTAAATATCTCTTCCTGTCTTCCGGTATTTTTCCATCTACTTAGTTGATCCTAAAAGTTCTACTAACCACGTTTTATTTTATAATATTTTTTTTATGTATATTTTTTTTTATGTTATTTTATTTAAGATATTTTTAGGAGAATTTTGCCTACAATTTAATTTTTTTTGTAGTAATTCTTAATTCCGCATATTTAAGATATTTTTAGGAGAATTTTGCCTATAAATTTAATTTTTTTTTGTAAAATATAGGAATTATTAATTCCGCATATTTAAGATATTTTTAGGAGAATTTTGTCTACAAATTTAATTTTTTATTTAAGATATTTTAAAATAGTTTTTTCTATAAATTTTTATTTACGAAATTTTAAAAAAGTTTTTCTACAAAATTTTGTAATATGGTTAAAATATAGGAATTCTTAATTCAGGAGAGTATGGGGGAGTGAGGGGAATAGGAGAATTTTAACTACAAATTTAACTTTTTATTTAGCGAAATTAAATCTATTTATCTTAGATATAATAGGTTAGAACAAGCCAATTATTTCTATTATCGGGTCAATAATTCACGAAATTTTATTGATCCAAATGACAGATCAATCAACACCCAAAAAGTCGAAAGGCTTTGGCGGGATCTAAAAACCAACTATGAAAGACATCGTATCACGTCAATACCGCGAAATGTATTATCGCGAATGTCGATTACCGCGAAAAGATATTATAGCGAATGCATTACCGTGAATGTATTATAGCGAATGCATTACCGCGAAAATATTATAGCGAATATATTAGCGCGAATGCATTACCGCGAAAACATTATAGCGAATGCATTACAGCGAATGTAATACCGCGAATGCATTATCGCGAGTGCATCATAGCGAATGCATTACCGCGAAAACTTTATAGCGAATGTATTAGAGCGAATACATTACAGCGAATGCATTATCGCGAATGCATTACAACTAACATTATCACAATGCAATAGTGATTTATATTTGACAAAATTATATTTAACCCATTTATTAAGTTCCAAAAAACCAGAGAACCAGCTTAATTGTTTATATTTATTTAAAGTAGCGTTTTAAAATTATTTACCTCTAAAACACGTCACTTGTTATTTATGAAATTCGTATTTTATTAAAAAATATGTGGAATTTGGTATACTCAATTTTTTTTAACGATTAGATTAAGTCGTTTTTTACAAAAGACTTTATTAATAAATATTTTAATATTTTATATTTTAAGATTGATTCTAGTAAAAGTTAATTTTTGCCTCAACAAGCCCCAAACCCCAGGCTTGTAGATTATATTGGTTTATTAAGCCTCCTATAGGATAATTGTTATTATCAATAATACACCATTTGTATATAAATAATTCATAAAAAATTTCAAAATGTGATATTTTATTTTAAAAAATGTTTAAGTTTTAATGAATTTTTTAATTTTTTTTCTAATTCTTTTGATTATCAACCACCAGAAAAGGTGAAAGTTAAAGGGAAAAAAATAGAATTTAAAGCTATAATAGCCAATGAATACTTATTATATCATATTTTTAAGCATAATATAATTAATTCGACCTAATTCTACTAGCCCCTAGTTACTGATATGATTAACCCTTTCCAGCGCTAAAAAAATATGTTGATAGTTTTTAAAATTTTATAAATAAGATTAGATGAAGGGGAACATTGGATTGAGACCTCTATCTTATTAAATCTTTTGTAATCGTCAAAATTATTAATTTTATAGCTTTAAAACATAAAATCTTATCTTTTTTAAATTTAAACATTGTTAAATTTAAAAATAATAAATGCCAACTCCTGTTTCAAATATAAATCTTAAAATGATAAAAAATATATTTAATTATATATTTTGGTGGTTTCAATAGAGATGATATGTGAATTTAGTTCAAATTTAATATTTTGTAAGTTATTTTCAAATCATATTATTCTGCCTGAAAGGGAATGCCTACAATAAATATTTTTAAACATAATGATTATGAGACTTTCTGAAATGGGAAAAGAAGATTTTTTAATTTCATATTCTGTCTATTTAATTATTTCTAAATCTCACTGTGCAAATTGGTTTATTATTCATGATACGGTTTAAAACAATTTCAACTTTAAGAGAGACAGAAGGCCACAAATCCATATTTTTATGCCGTAGAATATTATAGTGAAAAACATTTTAATTATGCTTTAATATTATTTACTTATCTTAGATTCCGTATAAAACAATTTATAAAATACAGAGAAAATAACGAAATTTGAAAATTTAGGGCAGGGCTTTAAATAATCAGTGCTAAAAAATGCAGACCGAAGAACACAGGTATATTAATTTACAACATTTATATTATTTATTTTATTACTAATTATGACATTGAAATATGTTAAATTCAATTTTGTCTGTACTGTAAAAAATAGCTAAATATTAATAAAAGTATAATTTTTTTTGGCGTTGATAAAGCTATCCTTTCAAAAATAACCCAGCGGCTGAAATAAAATTTTTCTATTAAAATCTTTAGACATTTTTGGAATTTTCCCTTTAACTTTTTCACCTTTTCTGGTGGTTGATAATCAAAAGAATTAGAAAAAAATTAAAAAATTCATTAAAACTTAAACATTTTTTAAAATAAATATCACATTTTGAAATTTTTTATGAATTATTTATATACAAATGGTGTATTATTGATAATAACAATTATCCTATAGGAGACTTAATAAACCAATGTAATCTACAAGCCTGGGGTTTGGGGCTTGTTGGGGCAAAAATTAACTTTTACTAGAATCAATCTTAAAATATAAAATATTAAAAATATTTATTAACGTATAACTTAAGTTAAGTGTTTGTTGGGCTATCTCATGGTATTTAATAAATTCAATTATAAATTGTCAAGCTTATGATGATATTGACAAAAACGACTACTAGTCCTATTCCTACTATTGGAAGAAAGTTGATAATGAGATCAAAAATTTTGATTATTTACCGGGCGGCTAAAAAACGTCGCGTTTTGAAATCTTATTAACTCCGAAACGTGTCATTCGTTTTTTATGAAATCTCCTGTCTTAATATTCTCAAAATATATAATTTAAAGTGGTTTTTAGAAAATTAAGATAAAAAAAATGTAGTCGTACATATATATTTTTAAAGATTTCCTTTTAAACTATAACATAAAAACAAAATATTTTAAATTTTATAAAGTGGCTTTTAGAAAATTAAGATAAAAAAATGTAGTCAAAAATATATATTTTTAAAGATTTCTTCAAATTCATAAACTATAACATAAAATATTTTGGCATTATTAAACAAATCTCATTATTAAATACCACTAACAATATAAACATACGATAATTTTCTAAATTATGTATTTTATCAAAGATCTGATAATGATAAAATTTTGACATGAGAATAAAAATTGGAATCAAGTTTAATTCCTGAATTCTCTAGGAAAAAGTGGAATATTAATCCAGTTCACCAAGCTAACCCCTTGGTTATCATATAACTCATCAATCTCCTTTTGTTTTTCAACTAAGATTTTATTAAGCAAAACCATAGATTCTTAATACGAATTCCACTAGAATTTATCAGATACCTACCCAATTTCTTGATGTTACCTGCCATATTGGTAGACATTTTTTGTTTATTCCACAAAGTAAGACACTTTTGGAAAGAACTTTGTGATATTATTTTATGTTATCAGCTAAAGCTAAAAAATTTCTGATGCCCATAATTAGGGGAGACCGGTGTTATAATGAACCCAGGGTTATAGTGAGAGTGGCTTTATTTTCTAGAGTATTAAACTCTAAGAGATAATTTTTTGCCAAAACTATATACTTATATATTGCATATGCGGCTATAATTTTTATTTCTATCGAACCGCTTGAAGAATTTTTATAATGCTTTATATCATTTGTACCTTCAAAAGTAACTTTTTACACTTTTACTATTTTTCAAAAATAAAGATTAATATACAATTTTACCACACAAAAATCATCTTATATAAAAGAAAAAATCCTATTTTATAGAATAACAATTTACCCGAACAAAATTGATAATATAAATACTTCAAAATATGATCTTATTCAAAGTGGTGCTACTGGGGCTATTTTTATGGGGTTAGGTCGAACCTTTTTTTTTGCTATTTTTTAAAAATTTGACATGCAAAAAAAGCCAAGGAGAGACCAACTAAAAGAAAAAAAATCGAAAAATGTTATTATATGATAAATAATTGTTTGGTATACAAATAAATTATATCAAGCATAACAATCAAGACTGCTTTCAATGTCAGTTATTAGTTACATGGCTTTGCAATTTTATTGTTTTTTTATTTGCAAAGATTGTGAATGTTTTAAATGATTTTATATAACACTTTTATGTTTTAAATCATTAAATATATCCTAATAAAGAAATATATAACTTTTATATATGGAAAATTAAGCAGAGTTTATAATAGCCTCGACCAAGGGCTTGTTCGTCCCCGGGTAGGGTTCACTCGGTTACCAAAAAAAATTCCAGGAAAAATGATATTTTGAAAAAATTATTAGAGATGTATTTTTGAAATTTAAACATATCATAAAACTAATAGAGCTGAACAAAATGAGATATTTTTTATTAAAAATGATAAAGTACTTATAATTTTCTTAAGGTTTGCCTTTAGGGTTCGCCATAACCCCGTTCTCCCCTACAAGTTTTCAATAAATTAAAAAGAAAAAACTTGATGTTTAATATTTAAAATGATTAGATGAAAAAGAGAAATCTATTTTATTACTTAGAATCTTTTTTATATATTTTGAGTCAAAAAAAAGAAAAGCCTTAGCCTTAATTTCAATAAAAAAATGTTTTTAGAGCCAATCCCCATTTTAACTTAATTTTCAGATTCAACTAAGTCAGTCGAAAAGTCGATAAATATAAAATTGTAACTTTCATGAAACTCCATTAGCGATATGATAATGCATTCGCTATAATGCATTCGCGATAATTCATTCGCTATAATGCATTCGCTATAATGGATTTGCTATAATGCATTCGCTATAATGTATTCGCGATAATTCATTCGCTATAATGCATTCGTGGTAATATATTCGCGATAATTCATTCGCTGTAATGTATTCGCTATAACATTTTCGCGGTATTACATTCGCGCTAATACATTCGCTATAATATTTCGCTGTATTATATTCGCTATAATGCATTCGCTATATTATATTCGCGATAATGCATTCGCTGTAATGCATTCGCTATAATATCTTTTCGCGGTAATCGACATTCGCGATAATACATTTCGCGCTAAAATTTTCGCGGTATTGACATGTAACCGAAAAACATAGGGATAAGGATAATAATCATGAATATCTACTAGTAGAATATAGATATTTTTTAGAAAATATAGATTGTTAAATCGTTTTGATATTTTTATTCATTTTATATATCACTGTTCAATAATAAATTTCAATTTAATGAATAAAATTGGTAATTTAATACTATATTTCGTGTATAAATTTTAATACTATAGTTAATTGAGTCATTTAATACTATATCCTTCACTATAAAGGTTAAAAAAATCACTTAAACTTCAAAGGTGGGGTCTATTTTATCCCTAATACAAAATTAAATAAAAAATTAAATTTGTAGGCAAAATTCTCCTGCCCCCTCCCACCTTCATATATAAACGATGCGGAATTAAGAATTCCTATTTTTTTACCCCTAATACACAATTTTGTAGTAATAACTTTTTCAAAATATCTTAAATAAAAATTTGTAGAAAAAACTATTTTAAAATATCTTAAATAAAAAATAAATTTGTAGGCAAAATTCTCCTAAAAATATCTTAAATATGCAGAATTAAGAATTCCTATATTTTACCACAAAAGAATTAAATTTGTAGGCAAAATTCTCCTAAAAATATCTTAAATATGCAGAATTAAGAATTCCTATATTTTACAACAAAAAAAATTAAATTTCTACGCAAAATTCTCCTAAAAATATCTTAAATATGCGGAATTAATAATTCCTATATTTTACCACAAAAAAATTAAATTTGTAGGCAAAATTCTCCTAAAAATATCTTAAATAAAAATAATATAAAAAACAATATTAAAAAAAATAACATTAAAAAATAATAATAATACCCCCCCCCCCCCCCCAGAGAGTGGCAGTAACCGATTATTTAATATCCATAGTCTTAAAAAACAAGAGTCTGCCAGACCGATGCAATATGTGTCGTAGATCTTTTTTAATTATGGGTTCTTCCTTTTGGCTTGAGCCTAGTCATATTTTGACTCAAAAACAAGCTGAATTTAAGAAGCCGGCTTGGCTCAGATGTTTATAAATAAATTTCGGCTCAAAAGTCGGCTTGAGCCAAGTGATGAGCCGACTCGAGCCAGCCGACTATTTGGCTCAAAGAGCCGGCTTGAGTCAATTTTCGACTCAAAAACTAGATGAGTTTAGGGTTTTGCCGGCTTAGCTCAGCCGTTTAGCAACACTAATCTCAAATAAATAAATTTCTCCTCAATAATCGGCTTGAGTGAGCCAACGGCTGGCTTGAGCCTGAGCCGAATTTTTGGCTCAAAATCTGGCTGAGTTTTCGGCTAAGCCGGCTTGGCTCAGCCGTTTAACAACACTACTGGCTACACGCCTAAGCTCCCCCCCCAGGCTAGGCACCTGATACTATTAATAATTGTTTGTTCTGTATTATAATTAATTATATCCTATTTAAATTTTATTTTCTATCCTTTTTTCCGTTTCTTCCTTTCTGTCTTTTATTTTCCAAATCTAAACTTTAATAATTTTTTTAAAGTATTATACTTTAAGCATAATTATCTAGGACAATAATATATGCCACAACAGTACTCAACCCTTTAAAATGGCATAAAGAATAAAATATACCTTTATTAAACCATATGATATAATTTAAAAAAAAATTAAAGTTTCGATGAAACATTTTATAAAAATTACATTCTGCTGCACTTGTTCCTTAAAATTCTGTCATTTTATTAATTTTACAGAAATAAAAAGGGTATATTAATTTTAAAATAATATGACGAGATATGTTAGAAAGTTAGACCCATTTGGATAAGTAGGGTGTTGGTCTTTAAAATGTAATATCAATAAAGATGAATGGAGGAAATATCAATTCTATGTAAAATAACCTTTCGACGGCTTTTAAAGATAACTGCCAATAGCAGGAACTTTAATTGCCAGTGAAACCCCTGCTTTTGAGATCATACCAAAGGAATAATCTGTTAATCATAAAAAAATCTTCAACTCATACCACACATTAGATTGGAGGTCAAAGTGGTTCAAAAAGTTAGTATTATCTTTTTCCTACCATCAAAAATAAAGGAGTATAAAAAAAATTCCTTCGGAAATATTTTAAATTTCCTACATATTAACACATTAAATCATCAATACGATAATAAAATAATCAAACAATTAGTTATTATAGATTAAAAACTAATCAGTGCATAATTGCCTGCTTTTTAAAATCTCTTAGGGGTTTACTCGCTAAAATATCTTTTGGTTTTATTTCCATAAAATATTGATTAAATAATATTTGTAATAAGTTACAAATTCAACAGCAAATTGATAAGATTTTTTTTTAAATTTATTCACCAATATAAAAAAAAGGTAAAGTAATATATAGAGAGCCATATTTATATTAAGATAGTATAGTAAGGTTACAAAAATGATAATTTTACAATAATATTTTTTTATTTTCCTGAGATCATTTGAGTAATAATGACAAATTTTTAAATATATATACTATTATAACCAATATAGTTTTATATAATTTGTATTATAAGCGGATATAGATAGGAAAATGAAAAAATGGGTCGTGACCCGATTGGAAAATACAATAAGTACACGTATATTCAAGGTATTATCGCGAGAGGGGAGCTTTATATTTAATTTACAAAATAATATAGGTTTGTAGCAAAATTTTATGCAACAAAATATCAACAATTATAGAATAAATAATGGTTTCATAGGTTAAATCTTAGTTTATTTTTCTTCCTTTCCAAGTTAAAAGATTTATAATACATTTTATTATTTTTAAACTCACTTTATAGCTTATCATGTGATGATCACTAATGAAGTTTTTTCCGGGTGGTATTATGTAAAAAGTTCCACATTTTGTCGGCGTTTGCTGAGTTACCCAAAGTTTGTGAAATATCTAGCAATGTCAAACCGCTCAAATCTAGCAGAGAGTGACATTTTTTGACCAACATTTTAGCTGTTTTAACGTTTAGCCCAGGTATTTTGCAAAGCATATCGAAAGCTAAATGGCCGAAATTTGTGGTTTTAATATTATAAACGGTTGTTTCATCGTTCATGTCATCTAAATGTTTAATAAAATTGATTAATTTAATATATTTATAGCAATTTAACCCTTTGCCTGCAAGAAACCAAATGGAAAAAAATAAGGCAGATACCTAAGGCAGAATGGTAGAAATAGGATTGAATATATGTCAGAGGGATTTAAAAACAGAATTTGGAACCTGAATTAAAAATGGTGACAGAATTTGGAACCTGAATTAAAAATGGTGCTTGTTCAGGTTTTTAAATGAGGTTGTGAGTTTTGGTTTAAAGATTTGACGCGGTCCTAAGATTTATAGTTTTAATTCCAAACTCTGTTAATAAGTAATTAATTTTTTAAAATAATCTTCTAAAATTCACATATTTTAAACAATATATTACAAACTTGTTTCATTTTTTATATCTTTGAGGAGGCTATATTTATATAAAAGCTAAGTGGGCTGAAAGATAAATTTATTGAGAATTAGACAAAAAGTCATGCATATATAAGATATTATATGGAAGAATTTGCGAACGATGTAAAGAAAGTGGAAAAGATAATATGTAGAAGGAGTTCAGAGGAAAAGAACATTAAAAAAGACGTGTAATGGTAATATATATAGCCTCAAATGTTAGTCGAGTAAAAGAATATGGAATGGAATAAGGAGCTAAGTTGTGATGCGCTAGGCAAATACCAGCGAAAGATTAAGGATATTTTGTGAAATAGAACCCTATGAAGACGAGAACCTCATTTTAAAAGTGGAAAGAGAAAAAAGAGACTGTTGAAAAATGAAGGGACTTTGCGAATAAGGGCATGGCGATGTTAAGACTAGATAGAAGGGAATGGATGAGAAGAAATCAGATGAGAGAGGGAATTTCTGACCATTATAAAATGAATGACAGCAGAATTTTGATAAAGAAGAGTAGCTTCATTAATTTTAAACTCAATTATTGTAATTTTTAACAATCAGTGTTGTTTGTTTAATAACTTAGTGTTATTAATTATACAAAATTAAAAAGCAAAATGATTAACTTAGAAAAGATGCTGAATAAATTATAATGTAATTAAATTAACAAGGGCAAAATAGAGTTCGGTTCAAATGGTCGGGGTTTTCTTGAAATAACGTTACTCCGTACATAATTTGAGCATCATTTTCGGTCCCAAACAATTTCCTATTTGTATTAATAATGAATGTAGGAAAATAATTCCCCAGAAGATTACTCCTCGGAAAAAAAATCCACAGGAAAAAAATTTACCAAGAAAATAATTCTCCGGAGAAAAAATTCCCTGTTTTTTATCCTATAAAATACTAAATTATTTTTAGAAAATTAACAAAATAAGAAAAAAAATCCCCAAATAAAATATTTAAAATTTTTGAGAAAATCAACATAATAAAAATAAAATCTTCATAAAAATTTGCCAAATAAAATTGTTAAACAAAATTTACTATTAAACCTAACCAAATTTTTATATTATTATTAATTAACCCTAACCAATATAATGTATGATGTTAAGGCCTTATCCCGAACCCAATTGGTGAAAATTAAACATCAATATTTATAAAATAAACGAATTGGATACCTAGTCTGCCAGCCAAATTTTTTTTATTGGCCAGATAAATTCATACCATTTTTGACTAGGACTTGCGCTTTAATTAAATCAAAATGTTTTTTTAAATTCAGATTCTTTCGAAGATTAGAGGTCTTAAATAATAAAACGTAAATAAATCTAATTCACCTTTACAAATTTTCATCAACTTTTAGATATTTATTGAAAGTCAAATTTTTATTTAAAATTTTTTTTTATTTTTACACAAATTATTGATCATTTCCATAAAATTTTTAGAAATATAAATTTAAATGAGGTTTTTCACATTGCCTTCAAAAATAGATATTTTTCAATTGGTATAATTTTGTTATGCAATATATGAAGTCTTTTTTTGATAATTTTTAGAATATAAAATATATTAAGTTCTATCTATGTCACAAATTTGTAATTTGTCATTAGTGGGCAAAAATAATAGCATGACTTTTACTAAGTCTTAAATAGCGCCCCTTTTTGTTTTTAATACTAAAGATGGGCTATTAAATGATATAATTATATATATAAATTCTGTGTCGAAATAGGAAATTTGCAATTCAACCTGGTCTCCTATATTTGATAAAAAATATTTTACTAAAGTATTTAATGCCTACTATAAGAATTTAACTGGCTGAATATAAAATCAATATAAAATTTGCTAAATTATATTTTTTTACTGCCCAATTTATATTAAATACTACCAAAAGTTATTAAAAATGCTAACCATTTTAATCAAAGAACATCTATCACTGAGTATTATAAATCTTATAATTATTAGTTTGTGAATTTATTTTAAAAATTTACAGAAAAGAAATAATTATATTTTATTTTATTAAAATGATATTGAAACAATGTTTTCACTTTTTTTCAATTTTAAATTGTAAAGCCTCTTCCATAATTTTCATCTATTTCTATAAAAATCTATCATGTTTTCTTTCCAAGATGTGACAAATCTAAACTTTTTATGCTCTCTACTAAATTATCAAAGCTACCAACCAATTTATCAATTCCTATATCTTATCGCCCTATATCGCTTATTAAAACAGAAATGATGCTCAAAAAGAATCCTCAAACGTCGAGAATAACTCAACGTTCAGAAAATACTGAATATAATTTTTTATAAATATTTTCGTTATTTTAGCGGCGGGGTTATTTTTGATGAAAATAAATTATTCGGGGAATTTTTTTCCGGAGAATATTTTCCGCTTACCATTAATAATATAAACCGTATTTAACCCGAAAGCAAAATCTTATTTGAGCAGGAAAAAAATGGGTCCATATGGTAAAATTTTGGCGCAGTAGTCAGTCATTTATGGCAAAGTTGTAAAAAAAATATCATTCTTTATAACCCAGAGGTAAATATAAAATGAATTATGCGATCGTGAACTAATTACAAAGTGATAATGTACAGCATCAAAATCTTGTACTGCTAATTATTAAGGTTCGACCCATTGATCTGGATCCATATTTTTTAAAGGACTAACCTATCCAGTTTAAAAGAAGGTCCTAATCTGATCCAGAAAAACTAAAGAAGCTAATAAAAAAGGCTCTCCGAATAAAAATCTAAAATTAATTAACGACCCCAAAGGGAATCTTTGTCCAAATTTGGTAAAATCAACTGTGCAGGATTTTATATAAACATATATTATCTATAATAGGTTACTTTTCACCCCTTCCTGACTTAGCAAATCAATGTCTTGACTATCTTCATCGTATAAAATGTCAGAAGTAGAACGTATCTTATTATTGTTATCTATCGTATTAGGTATGCAGGGCTGAGGTTTTCCCACTTTAAATTCGAAAAAAAGTTCGGCAGCCATTTTTGGGTTGCAGCACCAAATGAGTCTTAGAGAAGGAAAATGTTTAGTCAGTATGACTAATTTGGATTGGATATCCAGGGCGGAAATTTCGGTATTTAGTTGGCAAGCCAAAGACGAGGGTTTTGAGTATAAAGATCTTGCTGTTGATCTCGCCTTTAAAATTTATGATAGTTAAGATTTGAAAAATTTTAGTTTATTAAATGTATAGAATTTTTTTTATTAATTTTCACCTATTATCAAAAAAAATTTTCTTTATCATCATAGTGCCAAACAATATAATTATTGTAATTACTCTTCGTTATGGAAATATAGTGTGGTAGCGCCATACGGCTATAAATAATATGAAAATCCTTAAAAATGCGAAGTTTATACTTATTTTCCTTTTGGCAAGCACTATTGTGATAAAAGGTCACATGGGACTTCACATTTACTCCCCTTTTTCTAAATCTAACATATCCACTAGAGCTATTCCTCAGAAATAAATTAAAATGAAACAAACATTCGGATTTACAAAAGACGCTGTTTACTCCCTTGAGCTTTTTCGCTAATTAAATTTAAGAAAGAAAAAGATTAAAAGAACGGGAGATCCAAAACATTTTAAAATAGAGGTGTAAAAAAACTTTAACCTGGGGGGGGGGGGCAGGTTAAAATGTTTTTAAAACAATAGATGGGTGAGTGGACTAAAAACAACACTCAGTGTAGACCTATAATTTGAAGTCAATAAACTTCTTTTTTTTTAAATTAGGATAGAAATTTATATATTTTTTAGCAGTATCGCTGTGATTATATTTAAATAAATGTTATATTAAACAATTATAATTTGATAAATAAAAAGTTTTTTTTTCAATAACAAAATATCTATATAAAGATTACCCTAGAAAGTAAGCAGCCAAGCTTAGGCAAACAAAATAATATTTTAACTTTTTAGTGTATGGGCATATGTAATACACATTCTTATCTAAGGGTTCAACAATTAAAAAAAGAAAATGAAATTTAAAATAAAATAAAATACGCGTATGATCCTCAACCTGTAAAATGAAAGGTCTAACATCGTTCTCGAACTCTATCATCAATGCCGGTTTGGCATAAGTTCTCACCATCGCTTTAATCTGTTGATAAAGCCGGCCCGTGTTAAATGATTGAACCAGATCAGGTACGGTCTTTCTCTCAACACATAGTTCAGAAGTAAGGATGTAATCTCCGATTGGGAGAGTCAAGGGGATAATTTTGAGCCTAACAGGAGTAGAGTCGTCTAAAAATATTATAAACTATGATGTTACTGTCAAACATATCAATATACCGCCAATTAGAAAAAATTATAAAAAAAAACTCTTATCTTGATCCTATATACTCAGACAGGATCGTCATTGATAAGTTCATGTAAGTTCAAATTATATCGAATTACATACTATATATATATATACCATTTTATAATAATAATATGAAATAACAAAAACCTTAAGTTATAATTTAATATATTTTTGAAACGCACTTTTTGATTATTTAAAAGTAGCAAATAAATCGTAAAGCAAAATAATCAACAATTACATGAAAATACCTTACTAATAATAAAATGCGCGCCAAATAGTTAATATACAGTTACTACAGTTATGATGCAATCGTTATTAGAATAAAATTGAAGGGGGGAGGGGAGGTAAGGAAAGTTTGATTTGAATTACCTTTTTTAGCTAATACAGATTTGGTGGGTGTGAGAAGATAAAATTTTCTAGAGGGGTAATATGGTAATTGGCTTAGGGGAAGGAGAAATCCCTCCATGTACTTTATCCAATTAAATAATTTAATAAAAACAAAAGAATTTAATTATTAGCAACAAGTACCAGAATTTACAAACTCGTTTAGGCTCTAAAATTATATTAATCAATATAATATTAAAGTGTTTCTTTTTAGCATCGAAGCCGTAAGAGATAAATTATAAAAGTTTTTCGTCTCTATTCGAAACTTTATAAACTTAATCATTGAACCTTTTTAAAATTAGTTTTTCATTTAAATCTAATAAGGAATATGTATACCCTTTTCGATTCGGTAAAATTGACAAATATCATAACGAAGGACAGTTATAAATTTATAAATAAATAATAAAGTTTAATAAGACAGTTAATTAAATCTATAAACCAAAATAATTAAGTATAAAAAAGGCAACCCTTGAAATTCCGCTATTAATAACGATGCTCCTTCTTTTTTCAAAGTAGAAATAGGGGTAGTATGTAACTTTTTTATAGATAACCTTTACACATCGAGTGCATTGATTAAATAATGCTATATAAAATTAAATTATTAAATTTCTGTTGTGATAAGATTTCATTTCATATTAAAAACAACAACATTTTAGTAGAGAAAAGAATGATTTTATTTTTTTTTTAATTTTAGACCTCCTAGAGTATCGCCAATAAAGGGCAAGGAATACAAGTAGGAGGGAAGTTCGCTCCTAAATTCTCTAACATCTATCAATATGATGGGAGTTTGTAAGATCGAAGATTGCACGATTTGACCTATAACAAAATCGATAACATTGAAATTAATTCAAAAATATTTCCTTACCTTGCTATCATTAGCTCTTTCTTCATTTATCTATATTTTTCCCATTTTCTCTTATTCTTTATTCTTATTTTTAATGTATTTATTTCCTTAATATCATAATAGAAGTTATAAAATATAAATTTCATTCAAACCTCCAGATTTCCTGGAATATTTATTATCTAATACTGATATATCCGTTAGAGCAACCGTCTCATCCTTACCTTCTATGTCTGAAGGGAGCATCATGGACTTAAATAAAATATTGATAAGAGAGGAAATAATAGATTAAAATGTAATCACATTAAATTATCAAATTATTTTAAGCAACTTCTTTTCTCTTTCCTCTATTTTATTTTCAATCAAAAATGTTCAAATTACTATTTTAAAATATAATTATTTGTGTTTGGGAGAACTTGTAGTCCCAATTCCGTTTTTATAGAATGAGGCCTTTTTATTTTTATTATATCATATTTTATGATTGGAATACTTGATTAATAAAACTTCAAAATCATTAGAAGAATATTGGAAAGAAATGAAAAAATTATTTAAAAAAATATATAGTCGGCTGAGGATTATATTGTAGCATCTTTAAAATTTCTTTTGATAAATCATTTTATAAGTTGGATCTGCTCGTTCTAATTTGTATTTAAATATAGGTAACCCTTTGCCTCGTCAGGCCTTACTTTTCTAATATGCACTAGGCCTTGAGGGCATCCAGAACTTACTTTACATATAGTAATAAAAATATTTCGAACAGCATGTAATCTAAAAGTCAAAAAACTCAACGCATTCCCATTTTAAAAATAAAATAAACCAAATAAATTTTTAAAATGCTCTCAGGTAAAGTTAGAAAAAAAAGTAACACTGTGATCTTCAGTCGATGATATTATATAAATACCCCTTTCTGATGAATCAAAAATTCGAAAGCTTCTTTTTCTATCCTTAAGGAACTAAGGTAAATCTGTTCTTCTACGGAATCGGAATACATGAGAAAATAAACTGTCAATTGATTTGATGGTAAGGTGGCCTGATATACCTTTATATATAAATATAAAATTATATAATATTTTTATATATTCTCATTTAGAACCCTTCACTTGACTTGTTTTTAAAATCCAAACTGAGGAAAAACATTTGTCCGATATTTACCGAAGGTCTAAGTCGGATCCAACCCGAACTATTATTTTCTGAAAATAAAGTCAAAGTTCAATTTCACAAAAATTAAAAATAGGCCAAATAGAATATCAATTTGAACACAAACATTTTATTAACCTTTTACGCTCACTCACTACGGTCCAATGATAAAATTTTTGATTTATTTATTTTTTAAGGAAACACCTTTCGAAGAAAATAAGAAATATTTAGGTTTTTTAAAAATAGAAACGAAGAATTAACATTAAGGAATTAAAATAATTTAATAGATTGCCGAAATCTTTAAATCAAGATCCGACCCACAAAAGTCCGACTGTTCAAATCATAGGAGTTAGAAAAGTCCGTATCCGTGCAGGGATCCATTTCTTTTCTTTTCTCCTTTTATATGTACAAAGTTATATGTCATCATTTTTTTCTATATATATATATCTTTCTTCCCACCTCTCTTCTTCCTTTTTCATCTCATTCTATTCTATTTTTATAAATTATATTATAATCTATATTTACTCGTATATTTTTACTAAAAAAACCTCAATTTCTCTTATCAAAGTTAACTCAGGGTCATACAATATAACGTGACTAGGTTCAAATGCTTCCAATATATTTGTCAAATGGTTTTCACCGATAGTTTCTATTGATAAAAGAATAACGTGACCGTGAGGATAGAATGATAAATTTGATGGTGGCAAAGTGATATTTGATTCAATTGCTTCCTAATTTATATATATATCTTATATCAATATATGGAAATTCATTATTTTTAAAAATTAGGGAAAAAGACAGTATAAAAAATAACTAAAGTGAACATATTGATACATTTCTTATCGCGGAGTAAAAGATTGGTTAGAAAAAAAAGAAAGGGAAATATTTGGATTGAATAAAGGATTGATCAAATAAAAAAATATTTACTTTTACTGATTGAATATTTTCTCGGAAGATGTTGGAACTGTTTGGTTCATTAGATTTATGCATTTCTTCAATATTAATATCACAATTAAGTGTAGGTGCACAATTACCCCCTTCTTCCTGCAAATCCTCCAATTTGGGTCTTTTGGTACCTGGAACATTTTTGACCTTTTTTTTAAAAAATAAGTGTATATATAATAATTGATGAATTTCTTTATCATAAAATTTCTATCATCAAAAGAATTTTTAATACTTGTAAATTACTAACTTTATAATAAAAATGTTCATAAATGATTATAATAATTAAATCATATCTTTTCATTCATTCTAGTGTTAATAATTATTTACGAATCAAAATTTAGAATGCGATTCAAATCAATGATATTTTTGATTAAAAATAATTAATTTTTAATTTCAAATAAAAATATCTATTTTACTATAGTTTGCATATAACTTTTATTATAATTGATTTTATATGTTGTGTTAATCCTATAATTATTATTTTTTGTAAAATAAACTCATCCATAATTATTTGCCCTAATTAAAATATATGTATTCAACAGTTTCAATAATCCTTCTTCACTGAAAACCCATTACCTCCCTAAAAAAAATTTGTCCTTTGAAAAATAATATTTCCTCCAAACTTAAATACTCACTACCATAGAAAATTTCAGTGTCCCAAATAATTCTATGGTACAATATATAATATAGAGTATAACAATTTTATTAACATACCAGTAAATATATTTAAAAAATTTTTTTCCTTTTTATCTTTCACCTTTTCTGGTGGAAAGCTCCTTCAATATCTCTCTCCACTTCATTACTCATGCTATATATTTTTATCTTATTTATATTTCTGATCGATTCCATTTGGATCTCCCACCGGAGTATGAATATCGACAGATATCCCATATTCCTGACACCGAAGTATCAAATTAACAGATATCTCATCGGAGTATTCTTATCGATTTCATTGTAATCTTGATCTCCCACAGGAGTAGTGTTGTTAAACGGCTCGTTATGAGCCGATTTTTAAAAATGGCTAACTCAATATTTTATCCAGAAAAATATTACTTAAGTCTGAAGATTTTGCTCATAGAAGTAACAAAGGTTTAGACATATATTATAAAAATATCGAGGTTCTGGTAATATTTTCCTGGCTAAAATATTGAGTTAGTCGTTTTAAAAAATCGGCTCAAAATGAGCCGTTTAACAACACTACACAGGAGTATCGTTATCAAGTCCATTGTAGCTTGGTAGACATTGAGCTTGAACGGCCCCTGAGGTCACCATTATCCTAGCGCTGGCCAAGAAATCGAATGACCCACGAGTTCAGCTGGTCGTCTTACTTTGGTTTATTGGACAAGTATCCTAGCACCCGGCTGTCCAAGCCTGTCGGTGACCGGGTTGGCATTTCTCAGCTCAGAAATTTATAATATCATATGTCTATACACATCTGTCATCGAAGAAAAACCCGAAAAATTTAGTTTCTTACCAGGATTGAACCTGAGACCTTTGGTTTCCAAGCATACATCATACACCATTGGACCACCCCGGCGACAGTAAATATATTTTAAATGCATACATAAAATTGTAAAAAAATTCAAATATATTGCAAAATATAGTAATAAATGACATTTAATCAAAAAAAATAAGACGACATATGAGTACGTAGAAGATTATTTACAAACTAAAGATAAATTTTATTCTTACATATATTCAAAATTATAATTAAGATAAACTTCAAAATCTATTGCAAAACAAGTATTATATTCAATCCTTTAGGGTAATTGATAATTGATATAGAGCCATTATTCTTTTTAAATGTAACTCCAACCCATATCTCTAAAGGCTTTTTATTCTTAACTATACTCGTTCAAGAGATTCTTTTAAAAAAATATTAATCCCGTCGGAGATCAAGCAAAAAATATTAGATTACATTTATTTTTATAATGACTCAATTGTTATCTATTTACCAATATGTCTAAATGAGGTGTTGTTTTTTCTTGAGAAAGAGCTTCCCTCAACTAAATAAACGTATGAGATATTATATGTAACTAGCTGATAACCTATCAAGAGTGACGAGGTTGATGGATAATCAGATAGTTTGTTTATATGGTACTAAATATATACTTCATTAAATATATTTTATAAAAATAATTAAAATTTTGGAAAAAAGAGGTAAATTTGTGTATCATGCCTCATAAGATATTCTTAATTTCTGATTCATCTATCATCGAATAAGGGAGAAAAGTATGCTGTCCCGTCTTTACAATATATTTTTGAGTTAGTCTCCCAACAAGAAAGGGATTAACAAGATTTTGTCTAACCGCTAAACGCTATTTAAAATTGTAGCATAGATATTTTTGAACGTCCAGAATTTTCAAAAGCTTCAGCAATCATATTAAACTCCCAGCCAAGATCTCCATGAGTAAATGGTATAGTGTATACCATTGTGTCTAATCATTCCCAATAGATCTAGGAAACACTTTTATATAGGGAAGTTCTCCATCATCATTTGTAAGTATATAGCCACATCATCAATTGCAGATAAATTTTACCGCAAACGGTCGTTAGAACGATCTCCGCGAAATATCATATTAATCTTGGGCAATAATATATTTGAAAGTTTTGCAAGGGATAACTCAGCTTTCTCAATTTCATCTAAGGTTTTGAAACTTAAAGCATATGGATTAACTTGGCGTATCAACATATCTAAATTTCTCATGATATTTATATCATAATCAGAATTGGCAGGGTGCTGAAGACATCCTGCCATGGCCTGAGATGTATCTAGTACATATAACTAAGCAAATTTAGGTAGAATAATCGAATATAAAGAGATGTGCGATATAAATTTGCACGAACTTTAAAACAGTAAGGCCCATTACCTAATAACTCTGAAATCTGTGCCCCCATAGATGCAAAGGCAATAGAATGATTTTTTAAATAATCAGGATATAGCCATTGAGTACGTTTGACTTTATCCTTATGACAACAATGGGTGAATTTACCATCTGAAGGTCTTTCGGTTAAAAATTTAAAGATTGACAAAATTGGCATAATAAATTCATATGACCAGTTATGTTGCTCCACTTAATGGATTAATTTTAGGGAAATGCTAGGCAAGATATGTTTTAATTTTTTCCTAAATCGTCTAGTGCAAGCGCGAAATCCAATAAAATAGTGTTATATAGTTATTAAATATTTTTTTTTATTATGGCTAATCTAAAAAACATATAACTGTATATTTAAGCAGAGGGTCTAAAAGGGGCACGTGTTATACTGGTTATTAATGTTCAAGAATTTATGAGTCATAAGTATGGATTGTTCTTTTTATCTGAGTATTTAGATTTATAATTTTTATAGGTATTTTAACTGTATAGATGAATAACAATAAAAAAATACAAATTCTTTTTTACCTAATGATACAATCCTTTCAATAAAAGAGGTAGCCTTTCTATATACTTTTTAATTTAATTAATATTCATGAAAAGATAGAATTCCTAGGTTTATGATAATTTATACATCATTGTTATTCTTATCTATATAAAACAATATAGATAACTTATATAATATATAAAATACATAGTAAATTATTATGTCACATAAAATCAGATAAATTAACTTATAAAAATCAAAAGTCAGATAAAATGAAAAACATATAATTTAGACTCATGAAAATTTTTGTATTGGTTAAAGTTTAATGATGCATAATAGAACAAATTAATTAATACAGATCCTTTATTGGTGCGATATAATTGAAATAGACTTATAACAAAATAAATGAATATTAAATTAAAAAGAATATAGGAAATAAGGTTACCTCTTTTATTGAAAGGAAGGAATCATTAGGTAAAAGAGAATTTGTATTTTCTTATTGTTATTCATCTATATAGTTAAAATACCTATATAAATTTAATATCTAAATAGTCAGATAAAAAGAAAAATCCTTACTTATGACTCATAAATTCTTGAATTGGTTAAGAGTAAATAGTAGGTTAGACGGTGCTTAATAAACTCTAAAGACTATGTTTTAAATTGACGTCAAATATATAAATTTTATTTATAGATTAATTTATTCAAAATGGTTATAAATTTTATTAATAGATTAATAAATTCAAAATGGTTATCCATAAATTAATTAATTCAATATGGTAATAAATGGCAAAATTTTAAAAATATCAGCTACGATTAGGCCTACAAAAAAACGAATCGAATCGAATAATACTATTATTCGTTTCGATTCAGCTATTCGTATTCGTAAGAATAATAAAATCATTATTCGTTTCGATTCGAAAAATTTTCTAAAGCTTATAAAATATTTTGCAAAAAAAATTTTACAGATGTTTAAAGATGACACTTTTAAGGATTCTCTAAACTAATTGTCATTACAATATAAAAATTTATAGAAAATAAACGAAATAAAACCCAATGATTTCATATAACGTTAACCAAACAAATTGACTAAAATATCCGATTTTTAGAATTAGAATTGCTTATAAAAAAATATTTAAACTATTTCTTCAATCTAATATTCAAATTTTATTAAAATTTTCTAAAAATGTACAATAATCTCATTTTATAAAAATAGAAAATAATACACAAAAATATAAAATTATAGTAAATCCGAATTTGATAATATCCAATTTTTTAAGCAAAAAGTCTTTCTAATAGTTTCCTCCTTCAAAGACATTCTATTTTTCATTATCATATTTGTTCCTATTGAGAACAACCGCTCACATGAAGCCGAAGATCCCTGAATTGACAATATATCAGCTGCCATTTTCGGTAACACAGGAAAACGATCCCCATGCAATCTCCACCATTCTAAGGGACTCTTATTTGAACTGATTCTTATTTCGTTAAGATATGTCTCCACCTCACATACTGATGCGATGTTATTTTGTTTTACTATTGGGTTAACTGATGTTGAATATTATATTTTATTTTGTAATCATTATATACATCTTTAAATTTTTCTAATAGATTTGTCGTGTCTATGTTATATGTATGGTAGTTGCTCAAAAAATTTTATTTTTAGTCTAGGATCCAGTATTGTTGATAATATAGTGTGAATATTTGTTAAGTTATAATATGTTTCTATTTTCTCAATCGCACTGATAGTTTATAAAATCGAGATCAAATGAATTTAAATGTTCGATTAAAGAAACATAGAAAGGGATGACAAGATTTAGGATAGGATATGTGTCACCATATATATCTTCGGTAAAATCAAAAAAAGTCTTTAATTTGTTTTGTATGTTTATTAAAGTAGTCCAATCATCCTGATAAAAAATAATAATTAGTAAATTAAATTAAATTACTTCGCTCAGTTTTCTTTCTTCGATATCAGATATATCATCATATATCTGAGTCACAACTTCATCAATAGCCCTTCTCATTTTAATAGCACTTTCGACCATTAAATAAGAGCTATTCCATCTGATGGATGTGTCTAATTTTAAATATTTCATAGGGGGAAGTAGGGAGGAGCACACATTTTGCATAATATTTGTCTTTGTAAAAGAATTGCGAATAATCTTTATGATTGTTCTTAATTTTGATACTTGCCTGTATACTTCTTAAGTATTTCCTGTACTACTAAATTGAGTACATATGCAAAACATCGCACATGTAAAATTTCACAATTTGGGTGTTTTATACGAAGAATTTTTATGAAAGTAGAATTAGAGCTAGCATTATCGCAAGTAATTGCTATCTTACTTATGTCGATATTATAATTTTTTATAATTTGAGAAAACTCTCTGTAAATATCTTCACCAGAATGCGAATCAGTAAATGGAACTATATCCAATAACAATGATTTCATCTCCCATTCTTCATCAATAAAGTGGCAGGTCAACCCTAAAAATGGTACATTAGTAGGGCTTGACCATATATCAGTTGTAAAGTTAATTTGGCATTTTAAATTATTTATAATTATTTTAACTTTATTGAATTCTTTATTAAAAATTTCATTCATATATAGTTTAATTGACGGTATTGAGCATATTTTTATTTCAGGATTTAAAGCTCTAACGAAGGACTTGAATTCCTGAGTGGCGAGAATTTTAAAGGGTATATTTGACTTTAGCAAAAATTTTAATAAATAATGCTTAACATCATCAGCATTTGTTTTGGGTATATCATTTAAATAGTTTCTAATAGTATTATTTTGTTTTTGATGAAATCTTTTGTTATGATTAATTAGTGCTGAGGTAGTTTTTTTCTTGCACATTATCTCCACATTGCATATTTTACATTTAGCTGTTTCTTTTTTAGCATCATGGAGATAATGATTCCATATTAAAGAATTTTTCCGTCTAGCATTAAAAGGTTCAGTTTGATCAGAGATTGATGTAGATCTTGAACTATTTGAGGATTGACTATGTCCTTCACCACATCTTCTTCCATCAAGATTTTCTAATTGATCTTTGAATATATTTTAACATTATATCATATAAAATCCAAGTTTACCATCCTGAAATTCCAGATTAATGACACATTAGAAGCTGAAAGAAAAAAACAGTAAATTAATTAAACAGTGGCATAGGCATGGGGGGGGGGGGTCTTTTTTAAAAAATAAAATTATTTTAATTTACATTTTTATTCCTATTATGAATTAGCAAAACCTTAGAGAAAATTAGACCTTTCTTTATAAATTCAAATCAAAAATAGCTATATGATAATATTAGTTTTAAATAATATTTATTTTTGTAAAATAAATTCTTAGTTATAACATTTTTATAATTTTTGTATTAATTCTTAAAATTTATGGAAATACTAATTTAATCAAAATACAGTATTATTTATATATTTTTTTAAATTATAATAAAAATTTTAAAATAATCTATATAAAATATCTACATTTTTAAATTTATTTTAAATATTTGCATAATATATAACAAATTTTAGAGAGTATTTCATTATAGATTTTATTTATTATATAAAAATACTTTAGTAGCATAAATTTCCTTTATTTAATCATGTATTTATTTTTATTATTAATATCATTTTATTAGAGGTGAAGGTGATTATGACAAAATAAAATTTTTAAAATTATAATCTATATAAAATATTTACATTTTAAAATTTATTTTAAATATTTACATATATAACAAAATTTTAGAAAATATTTCATTATAGATTTTATTTATTAAAAATACTTTAGTAGCATAAATTTCCTTTATTTAATAATGTATTGATTTTTATTATTAATATCATTTTATTAGAGGTGAAGGGATTATGACAAAATAAAATTTTTAAAATTATAATCTATATAAAATATCTACATTTTAAATATTTGCATATAAAATATAACAAAATTTTAGAAAATATTTCATTATAGATTTTATTTATTAAAAATACTTTAAGTAGCATAAATTTCCTTTATTTAATCATGTATTTATTTTTATTATTAATATCATTTTATTAGAGGTGAAGGTGATTATGGCAAAATAAAATTTTTAAAATTATAATCTATTTAAAATATCTACATTTTAAATATTTGCATATAAAATATAACAAAATTTTATAAAGTATTTCATTATAGATTTTATTTATTAAAAATACTTTAGTAGCATAAATTTCCTTTATTTAATCATGTATTTATTTTTATTATTAATATCATTTTATTAGTTAGAGGTGAAGGTGTTTATGACAAAATAAAATTTTTAAAATTATAATCTTTTTAAAATTATAATCTATTTAAAATATCTACATTTTAAATATTTGCATATAAAATATAACAAAATTTTAGAAAGTATTTCATTATAGAGTTTATTTAATATATAAAAATACTTTAGTAGCATAAATTTCCTTTATTTAATTATTAATATAATTTTTAGAGGTGATTATGACAATGTAATAGAGGATGAAGATATTATAATGCACTATCTGAATTAGATTGTCTTTAAAATTTGCCAAAAATAAGGTTACTGAATGGGAAAAGGATTTTCCTAATCAAATAATAAGAACTAGTCAAAAAATTTTAGTTATTTATCTGCCAGGAGCTTGAGAATATGGGAAAGAGGCACACTCTATAAAAATTTGACTTGTTCATAACATCAAAAATGATTAAAGAGAAACAATCAAAATAAAATAATTATATTTTACTTTGAAGCTTTTCCTTTTCTTCCATTAAACTTTTTCAGCAAATATAACTTGTTATGATTTGATATTTGATAATAGGAAATAAAATAAAACGAAATGATAAACACTAGGAAAATTTAATTACTTCTTTTAATTTTACTTGCAATAAAATATTTGCGAATAATTACGAATATTTATATATAAATAATTTCGAATAATACGAATAATTTTCCTCATTATTCATATTCGATTCGAAATTTCGAATCGAATAATTGTGTTATTCGTATTGTAAAATACGAATCGAATATCAAATAACAAATAATTCGTTTTAGGCCTAGCTACGATAACGGCAGGCAATTGAGTTTTATTAATATATATAATTAATATTTTAAATTTAATAGGAGGTGCAGGCATAAAGCGTGTAATTTTGAAAAGAAGTGGTTCGATGCTGGTAAATGGCAAAAAATGAATATCACACTATATAGTCTCCTTAAATTTTAATAAAGATGATACGAAAACGATCATGTTTTGATTTTGGAGATTATATATATTAGATAAACCATAATTATTCATGTACCCTCTTATTTCTTTTGATTTAATGTCAAATATTTTTTTATTTTGCAATATATTTAAATTTTCAAACAAATATATAAATTTACAATAAATTTACTATGTTAATAAAATTGTTATATATTATCTATATTGTATCAGTAATAATTATTTGGGAGACTAAAATTTTCAATGATAGTGAGTATGTCAGTTAGGAGTAAATATTATTTTTCTAGGGGTAAATCATTTTAGGGAGGTGAGGGTTAAAGATGTCAGTGACTCGAGTGATTATTGAAGCTGTTGAATAAATATATTATATAGGGCATAAATAATTATAAATATTTTTCATATCCCTTAAAACAATATGAAAATGATTTTTATAGGAATTTATTATACAAAAAATAATAATTAGAGGATTAAAATAACTTTTAAAATCATTTATTATAATAAAATTTTGAAATTAATTAAAACTTTTATGTAAAATATAGTAAAATGCGGTATAATAAAATGTCTTATTCGAAAACAAAAACGAATAAACTATTTAAAATACTAACAAAAAATAAAATTGATTTGTATGCCAACTTTAGGTTATGCTTTATAAATTTCCTTTATTAATTAATATCATTAATTATTCAAATAAATTAATGATAACAAAAATAATTTAAGGCTTGGCTTTTTATTTTTACATTAGGCCAGGTTTAAAAAATTTGGATTTTTTTTAAAACACTAAATTAAAAAAGTTGAATATCGGTGGCATTGGACTTATCCTTCGCCTGGGCATAAGCTAAAAAGTGGTACAGGTGATCCTTTGGATTAATGATATATAACTTTTTATTAAACCTTTGAAATCGCAGAGGAGTTTTCCAGAAATAAATCCCATAATATATTTATTTATTTTTAAAAAATAAGTATAATCCATAATTCTAACCTTGCGTTTTTTTGTGAATCGTTGCTTATCATTAGTCTTGGGAACATTTTCCGTTATTTCGAATTCGTCTACGTTTTCGTTTGTGGTATTAGTATCGTCTTTCAAAAACAGTTTTTAAAATTAGATAAATTAAATTGTGAACCATTTTAGATCGTCAAACCATTTAAATCCACCAGGCGAAGTTATAATAATCATATTAAGGTTTAATATTTACAAGGAACTAGTCAAGTAGTTAAGGTTACAAATTTAACTTTATGGAAAATATATATTTATACTCATAAAAAAGATACATTGAGAGTAGGTGGATCTTTTTTAATGAAAGGAGATAATCATGTTTTTAGGTGGTCAAATTACATTCATATAAAATTTATATATAATATTAATTAATATAGTATAAACAACTGTTAAGTGAAAACAATATTATATATTAATGTTGATATGACCGATTAATACTAACCTTTAAATTGTTTTTTTTATGTTTATATAAATTGATTTTTTTTATATAAATTGTGTAGATTGATTGTTTTATATATTAATATGAAAATTGTTATAGAAGCCTTATTTTTTAGTTTGATAAAAGATGTAAAATTTCAAAAATAAATTAAATTAAATTAAATTGCAACTTTGATTTATTCCAAATTAAATAAAAGAAACTTGTAACATTTTATCTGTTTTAGAAAACTTTAATTAATATAGTATAAACTACTATAAGGTTACGCAATAATAGATTACAATTGTAATTAGATTCCTAATTACAATTCACAATTATTAAGCAAGTAATCGATTACAAATATATAACTAATTTTTGCAATTACTAAGTGATTAGTATCGTTATTTATTTATTTTCTATCATTATATTCCCTCCCCAAATAATAAACCTTGACAAATGGGTCTACTTAAGCGAGTCCTGATTTGTTCTAATATAATTTCATCTTTCACTAATATTAAAATCATTTTTTTCTCTAGTGATACACTCGGTTGAATTTCTTGATCTTCGTTTCCTCTCTCTAAATCTTCTTCTCTATGTCCTATAAATGACGGCCCTTTTAATTTGTTCAAAATTTGGACCAAAACGTTTAGTTTAGGGTTTTCTCCAGATATTTTGTGATTGGTACCTGTATGATAATAAAAATTAATAGATATATTATCCCATGTAAAACAAGGACTCTAAAAACTCCGTTTTTATAACAATGAGAATACATAAAAGGGGGCTGTTCATACCAAATTCTAATAGACCCTTTTCTACAAAGTAACTTATTTTGTAATATATTAATTCTTTTACTAAATCATTGTATAATAATTTAAGGTAATTACAAAAAATTTGGAAATGAGAGGAATGCTCAAAATCAAGAAAGATTCATAAAATGGATAAACACTTATAGGAGAAAAGATTTCTCTTCAAAGGCGTTTCATTAAAAAAATTACATGCACCAGTAAAAATAAATCTATTTGATATATTAAGTTAATTATTAAAGTATATTTTATGACATTATAACTTTCTCGTTCATAATTCCTATTTTTCTTTTGATTTAGGTTCCTATTAGAAGTGGTTATAATATGGTTATACATTAATATATTATAAAGAAAAAAATAAATAAAAACCATTTTCGGCCCTATTTTTAGCCTTTAAATATAGTAACTCTGCCGCAGGTTCTAGCATCCATTGGGAGTCGCATTTGCTAACGGGAGAATTCCCACTTAGACATTCCTTTCTTCGACTTTGAAACTGGATAAAAAAAGTAGAGCTATCAAGTCTGTACAAATTGCTTGGAAGGGGAAATTTTTTTTGAAAGATAATAAAAAAATGTAGAAAAAGGCACGAATTAAGTTAAATACAATAACTAATTTCAAATGTTAAAATGTAAAAATGTAAAAAAAACCAATTTTAATAATATAATGTTTTGTTATTGTTTAACCAATACTTTTGTAAAAATTTGAAGCTAGGATTCAAAATTTATAATTATATTTTTGATTTTCATTTTTATTTTATTTCAGAAAAATGGAGTTTTTAGTGTATAATTATACTGTAAAATTGGTATTTTACTTTTCAATTATTATTTTTTATTATATCATAACCAGAAATATAACTAAAGGGGGGGGGGCACCAATGAAATAATTTTTTTTATGAAAATTTGCATAATTCGTCTATATAATGCCAATATTACTTTTATCCAAACCCTTAATACTTATTATTTTAATATCTTATCAATTTTAAATGAATTAAGAAATATTCAGCATATTATACTATATATGATTATAGTATATTTGGATAAATAAATTGCTGTTAATGATTTTATATATATTTATCTCGCTCATTTTCTAATTATAACAAAATGCATAAAACTTGACGTATTAACGGTCGCTATCTTAACGGAAAACAAGCAATGAAGTTAGGTAGCATTTTACTTTTTACGTCACTCGTTACTTTATATTTTAATCCTAGTAAAGACAATTTTAATTTTATGAGATATTATGAAATCGATACCTTAAATATAATATTATATGTTCAAAATAATTTGTGCTTAGAAATGTTTTAAAGAATAAATTTCTGATCACCACAAAATGATTTGTCAAAAGATATAAACGATTACCCTGACAAAAAAAGATTAATTAGTTCAAGCAATATCAGGGGCAGACTGGCGAGGGAATTTTTTATAGCGGCCTGATTTATATGAGGGTTTCGCCCCCATATCCCCATTTTGCGGGCTGGCCCGTTTTTGCCCGGTTTTCGACCGGGTTTCCTTAAATGCCTTCTTTGATTTACATGATTTTTATTACTTCTTATTTTTTGAAAATAAGTTCAAACGTTTTACATTTTTAGTAAAAAAAAGAATAGTATTATACGATAATCATATATTTTATTTTTAAAAAATGCACATCTAAAATCATATTCATTTATATAAAATATTATTCATTGAAAATATATATTTTATATTAGATTTACAACGATATTGCACTATAAAATCAAATCATACATCACATGTTATGTATAAAAAAAATGCAAACTCAATATATTAAATCAATTAATTATAAATATAAAATTATTGCAGTTATACAATATTAGAGAATAAAATTGCTGCACTTTTATAAAATCCGGCACCGATCATATCGTAAATAATATTAATAAGATTCTAATAAGAATTAAGAAAATATATAATTTTTACGTTAGTAAATCTCTCATTAACTTTGAACCTTTGCGCAAATATAAAGGAATATCTTCTAGTTCAATCTACGCTAATAGTTCTCGTTCAACTGACATCATTAAAAACGCTTGTAATTTTTCTTGGTCAAAATTAGCTCTCAGCTTATTTTTATAATTTTTAATTTACTAAATGCTTTCTCGCAATTAACCTGCGTAAATGATAAAGTTAAAATGTATTCATATGCCAAAAATAAATTAGTGTCACTTGTATGCATATTGTATCTTTTAAGAATTTCATACACGCATATTAAACACTTGTTACATTTATTATCACACTCTGATTTATTATCATATTGTAATATTCCATCTTCTTCGTTTGACTCCTAACTTGTACATGCGATATCATCGTCCGTTTCATTTAATTCTGCTACCAAATCTTTGAATACACTGGCAAATGAACATAATTCGTTATGAAATTTAACACTGTCCCAGTTTTTCCAAGGCCTTTGCAGAAATACCTTTACTATTTATTTCATCAAAATGTCTTGGATACAAATATTGCACATTCAAAATAAGCTATCAATTCGCAGAAAGTAGTTCCGACAAGCTGTTTATAACTTGATCAATTATAGGACGAAATAGTTCGAACCTATAAAGGTCATTGAGGACGTTCATCTTGGCATTTGTCACTATATATTCTCTTCGCTCGTCCTATTCGATCTTTTTACAGAGCGTTTTGTACTCAGATACTCTCCAGGAGCTATAAATATGAAAATGTTTCATTTAAATTAGCAGCCATTTTATTGCTTTCTTTTGAATCTATGTAATAATCGATGATACAGAAGATTTAGCATCTTCTTTCATTTTCCATGCTGACAAAGTACCTAATTTTTGAGTTTGAAAATATGACAGTGGCCCCATTATTTTAAAATAATTATAGCTACTTAGAGTCTTAAATTTACATAAATTATGAAGATTTTGTCTCAAATTATTTATTATCTATTATAAATTGAAGTGACTTTACGTTATTGGGAGCAAGCTCTCTTTACCATACATCCATCTAAGAGCTTTTCACGTGCCCACCATCTTATCTCACCTATTTTTTGCAGCCTTCTCAACTTATTTTGGCCAGATAAATTATTCTGTTTCACCCAAGCATCCATCCTTTTATCTGATTCACCGACCTGGATTTTATTTGATTTCAATGAATTAAAACAATTTCTATAATAAATCAATGTATAAAAATATAATATAATAAATTAATCAAAACTTAGCTTTCACTCTACTCAAACGGAAGCGTTTTCACTTCATTTGAAAAAAAAACAAAGAAAAGAACGTGGTAATGATGTGTAGCGTCAAGCGACGCCATTGATATATTATGTATTAAAATAGAGTAAACAACATGACAACTCTCAAGGAATGTGATATTCAAATCATAGAGATATCATTAAAAATAAATAAATGATAAGAGAAAATAATGTGAACATAATAATAATTTTTTTCTAATCGGCCTCTATTTTGATATTTTCCTCTGATCGGCCTCAAAAATTGACATTTTCTCGCGGCCTCATGGGCAAAATGCCCATCGGGTCTTATGGCCAATCCGCCCCTGACAGTATTGTCAAAATCTGAAGAAAAAAACATGCAAAGGTTTAAAATAAATGTGCATTCTTCAAGACGAAGTGAAAAAAAAGCTTAAATAAAAAGATTCAAATATCAAAAACAATAATAATTAACTAACAAGTTGTAAAAACGCAAAAGCAAAAATAGAAATATCGAAATCAATTGAACAACAAGACAAATAAGTAAGCTTATATTATCATTTAAAATTGATGAACTTTAACCTTTTACCTTAGGTAGAAAGTTCATCTTTCAATTTGTGTATTAAATAAAACGGGTAAAAATTGTGATTTTTTTTTCATGGTAACGTGTTACTTGTACATGTAACTATCTTATATTATTTTACAAAGTAATACAAAATATTGTCCTAGTATTTTTAAAATTTACAATATTTTTTTTATAGATGTCAATCAATAATATTGCATATTGTTGATTGGTAGGAGACTAAACAAAGTGTTAATAAATAAAATAATAATAATTTTTTTTTGACATAATATTTCTCATAAGATATTATTCATTTGAAGGAATTGTGATTTAAATATTGAAAATAAAACAAAATATAATGATTTTTTCAACTATCAATAAATATTCAAATAAAGTAACCCATGACCGGAAAAAATTTTTTTAAAGAATTATAGTAAGGTAATTGAGTTTTAAGAAATTAAAGATTTCAATTTATTTTATTTATTTTTAATTAATTGTAATAAGAAAGTTGAGGTTTAAGTTGAGCTCTAAAAAATTGGTGCTCATGACCAGTGGATTCTTATTCTAATTTATTGCGGTTTTAATTTATATTTATTTAAAAATAAAAATTGTAATTTGTATAAAATAAAATATGGAATGGATTATTTGTTTAAGTTTGATATTGAACCTAGTATGTTTGATAAGGGTTGCATTTATAAGAATTTTTGTTATTAAGTTCTTAATAAAAAGTTTACATAGCGTTGAAAAATTTGATAAATATAAGCCGAAAAAAAAATGAAATAAATAAAAAATATATAAAAAATTAAATTCTGTGGCATCCGAAAATTATTTGAAAAAAATATTAGACACAGAAAATTAGTTTAAATGAAATCAAGAATAATGAACCAGAAGTGGTTAAAATCTTAAAGGATAATCAGTGTGATCGTCCGGAATGTGTTGAGAGATCGGTGGTTATCCTCCGAGAATTAAAATGAAAGATATAATCAAAGTTATATATCAGGATGTATATAAATGGATGAATATGAATAATAATTGTGATAAAGGCCAGATATGTGGCAAAAATGGTCCAAATGAAAAAAATGGGGTTTCAAGGGACAGAACATTTAGTGAAAATTTTAGTGTTAAAAATAATATTTTAAATAATAAAATATGTAACCTTTGTGGTTATAAAGGACACAAGGTTGGAACTTGTATGGTCAAAGAACAAAATTTCCGTGGGGGTTTTCCGTTAAGAAAACGATGGAAAATTCTAATGTGAGAAAAATTTCGGGTACAATTAGATTATGATGATTCTCGTTTGTGTTTTAAGTGTAAAAAAATGAGACATGTGGCCATAAATTGTGTCGAAATGTTAAATAATAAACTGACTATATGATTGCAGGTGTAATCATTGGATAAAAATTTAATGTCCTAAATAGAGTTCTGTTACCCAAAGAACACCTTTTTCTCTGCTGACCCTCAGACCTTTATCACGAATTCTTTTGAAAACTTCTTCCAAACGTTGATTATGTTGTTCCGATGTTACACCAGTAATTAACACATCATACATATAATAAAAAACTCCTTCTAGGCCCTGGAAAACTGATGCCATAGTACGCTGAAAAATCAGCCTGACATACTTAATCCAAACGGTGACCTACAAAAGGCAAATAATCCTATATGAGTCGTTATCGTAAACAATTTATGAATTTCCTTCTTTTAATGTAACTGTAAATATGCAGAAGAAAAATCAATTTTGGAAAAATATTTTGCACCTTTTAAATTGGCAAAATTTCCTAAATTCTAGGCAATGGATATTTAACTTCCACAACCCTGGATTAAAATAACTTGAAAATCAGCAACTTTCCATTATAATTTTTACTGGAATCAATGGTGTGGCCCATTCACTATATCAATCGGAATAATAATCACAATTCTTTCGAATGAATAATATCTTATAAAAATATTATAAGTGAAAATTTTTTTTATTATTTTTTATTTATTATAACACTTTGTTTAATCTCTCCTACCAATCAACAATACACAATATATTATTGATTGACATCTATAAAATATTGTAAATTTTACAAAAACTAGGACATGCCACCCTTTTATGGGCACGAGACATTCACTAGCAAAACTAAGTTATAATAAAAATTATGATCTATATGTACATATATCATTTATTATATTTCATAATCAAATAATTTAAAAAAAAATTTTTTTTTTATTCATCACCCATTTTTCATAAATTGACATTATCAGCAGACGCCATTTAACGGTATCAAATTATAATTTTTAGATCATTGTCAAAATATGCCCAAAAATATTAACCAAAAAAAATATAAATGCTTATCTCGCAAACATTCAAATTGCCCATCGGTTGAATTGAACAGAATTGATTGACGGTTGCAGTAGACGTCATCATACCGATATCATTTACCTCCAGGTTGACCATAGGTTGAACCGAACATATCAATTTGGCATTTAATATTTGTCATTAGCACCCCATGAATTGATGGATCGTCTTCAACTTCCGTTGTCATGACTGTTTTTCCTTTATCTCATGGTTGAGCATATCTGTCTTCAAATGATCGAATTAACCTTTTTGTCAGGGGTTTTGTATCGTATCTATTATTTGATTGTAGCCCACTTCTTTTAGAATAAACCTTACATTGTTGTACCAAATGATCATCGGCATTGCAAATCAAACATCGTCGTTTTTTGATCACATTAGAGGCTATCTCCTTTTGAATAACTGGTTGGGGATATGTGGTGTTGAATTGCATGCCTACACACTTGGAGATTAATGTAATCTGGATATAATGAGATGTCATCTCAATCAATTTCGATTGCGTTTCCATTTAATAAAAACTTTATACAAATAATTAATTAAGTTAGTTAAAAAAAAATTTTTTTATTATAACTTAGTTTTGCTGGTGAATGCCTCGTGCCCATATTTTTTATAACACTTTGTTTAATTTCCTACCAATCAAAAATAAGCAATATTATTGATTGACATCTATAAAAAATATATTGTAAATTTTTACAAATACTAGGACAGTAGTCGTTACTTTTTAAGTAACGTCTACGGCACTAGCATTTAAATAAAATTGTTTGTGGAGATTTTTCTTTGGAATTCTGGCCTTTCATTTTTTTCTTATGGTCCTGGTTACTTTATAATTAATTCTATATTTTTAGTTTATATATTTTATATATACTATAGTTTCTCTTTTTCTAAATAATATGTTTCATCTGCTATTTAAAAAAATATAATAAATGTGTAATTAAGTGCTAAATCACAAGTCATAATGTTCAAAATTAAAAGGAAAGAAGATCATAACAAAAAGATCATTCTCAGACAACAGAGAGAGATGTCTAAAAGGATTCTTTCAGACTTTAAGTTTAAGAAAGTGGAAAAGAGTACTTTTTAAAATGAGTTGATCATTGAATTTTTTTAAATATCATGATCCAAATGGTAGGCAAACGGTTCTGTTCAGGAATTCACGTTCTGTTCATAAAAAGTAATAATATTGCATGAGATTGAACCTGTAAAAATGGGTTTGAACGCTTTAGCATATAAACTTATTAGAATAATGTATAAAGAAGCACCTTCATCAATAAACCGGATAGATAAGGAAAATAATGTTTATTTTATTAATATTGCACATACAAATATACCTAATATGAAATATTTAAAACACATAAAGTATGATTAGGTAAACTTATGAATAATCATCACCAAATCATTAATATTATTGAGCCGTAAATATACAATAGTAATAATATATCTAATGTTGTGATGACTTTTTTATTAGATACATTTCTATATATGTTTATTCTTTATGCAAATAAAATTAATCATGCATGAATCATTAATTTTAAAAAAAATGTATTGTGCAGATTTGATAGAAAAATTATTTAACTTGCAAAAATTGTTATAAAAAACCAGACCCAATTTTCAAAGACCAAGCTCAAATTTTTTTAATTTAAGCCCAAAAATTTTTATTTGCAATCTTAGGCCCGATTTCTGATCGGGTTCTGTTTAATTTGCAGAACTCAATTAGCTAACTTGCACTGAATGTTCAAACCGATTCTCAAATTTTTATTAGGGTAGCATTTCTAACAGTTTAGGTTCGAAAAATTATAACAGTTCTCTATTTCAGTTCCAATCTTAAGGTAATCAATAATTTTTAAAAAAATATTTACATCAATAAATGTCGAAGAGTTTTAAGGGAAAGAATTAAATTCTGGGTCTTGGAGTTTAATTGATCCCATGCTGGTTCTAGTTTTATTCTTATCACATCGGAAAAGGTTCTACTTATCACATTTTCCACATTGATATCTTCTAACAAGAAAGAGTCCGTCATGCAACATACCTTTAGTTCCTTATTATTTAAAAACAAATAGTAGTAAATGTTTTATTTCAAGGAATTTAATTGATAAAAAAAGTTAAATATCTTCACCTCAGTGATGAAGTGAGTTATTTGACATTTTTTAATAATGAGACAGGATAAAATTTTATAAATCATACACCTTGATTTATGTCTATAAAAAACTAAAACTAAATGCACAACATATTTGTCTCTAGAGTCAATCGTTCCTAGTGTCAAACTATTTTTGTACTTTTTGAAAACTTTCAACTCATTTATTGGAGGAATATCATTTTTTTTAAATAATAAAACTCATCAAAAATGACAAAGTACCAGTGGCGTAGACAAGGGGGGTGGGGTAGGGGTGAAAAAAATATCGGATCGGTAATCGGCCGATATCAATAAAATATCGGATCGGCCTCCAAAAAGTGGTATCGGTACACCCCTATTAATAATGATATAAGTAATTTGATAAACAATGTTGTAAACGAACGCGTTTAAAATGATCACGCTGAACTAAGTAATTTTAAAAAAATAAATGATTGTATTTTTGACGAACTTTAAACGTGAACGCAAGCGTTTGTTTTTTATGCGTTCAATTTTAATTATTAAATTTAAAAAAATTTTTAAATTCAGAGTGAACGTGAACGCGTTCCTTTTAATATTATTTTATTTACAATTAATTAAAATTTAATTAGGTTTTTTTTACAAGTTATGAACATATCTTTAAAAAAAATTGAGCTCCCATAGACATTTTTATAAATCACCACCTCTGACATGCAGCATTTGCACCTACATCAAACCTATATTAGATAAAAAATTAAAAAAGATGATAAACTTTTAATTAACACTGTCTGGATTTTAAATTAATTGAACATTTTTTTTTATATATATTGAACCAAAAACCTTGATTTTTTGATAATAAAAATACTGCCCATTTTGCTAAATTTACTGCTCAAAATTTTATAAATACTTCCCAGGACATTAATATTTTGGTAATAAAAATAATTAATTCCCTGATTTATTTATTTCCCCAAAAAATCATAGTCTTTTATTGATATCATTTATATGTTTTATATGAGATTCTAAAAATATATCTTTAATCTAAGTAATATAATTTGCATTACCATTTGTTATTTTGATATGCTAAAACAACCTTTGTAAAATTAAAAGAATAAATATTTTTGAAATATTTCCATTTATAGATGGCACAATATATTATGTTTATGTGATAAAAGTCTGGAAATAATTTATAGTGGAAAAGATAGGTCCTCATAATGACTATTATTTACCAAACACAATGCCAACCAGCACAGGGGGATCTGGGGTAAGAACCTATAGCCATTTTTAGATGGTCTCCAGAATAAAATTCTGGATATCCCTCTGCAGCATTGAAAAAGATTGATTTGATTCTCATTCCAATAAAAGTTATATATTTTATTTTTAATGATCTTTGGTTTAAATTTTAGTCGAGACTAGATTAAAAAAATTATTATTTTCATGCCTAGATCCAAAAAAAATTATTTGGACAAGTCTGATATAATTTTTAATAATTTGGGCTGTAATTTCTAAAAAAATTATAGGGGAAAATTGAAAATTGAGACATAAATAAATTAATGATGGATTTTCATTCAAGTCCCGATTTCCAATATCATATAATTTTATGGATTGGATATCTGGGTAAGGCTCAAGGCAAGGCCTACAGGTCTCTGATTATTATCAATAAAATTTATTAATTAAACTTATTTAATAAACTATATACCTTATAATTATTGTGTTTTATTAAAGAGGCATGTTATATTACCCTAACATAATATGATGTGGTAATTAATTAAAAAATATCTAAAAGAAAAATTTATTTCCTAAAACATTATACTTCGGGAATGACTAAAATACGCGCCCATATTAAAGAAGCTCAATTTAAATTATATTAATAAAGAATCGTATTTAGCTTTATAAAATGAGTTAAAAAAATGTTTTTTTTATTTTTTAAAAATACATTATTTTTAAAAAAAATGAATACAGAATCTTGTTTAGCTTTTCAAGGATATTTCTCATTATACAAGTTTAATTAAACTCTATAAACTACTCATCTGTATCGGGCTAAATTTTTCAAGCCCTGACATGCCCCAATTTTTTCAAATACCGTAACCAGCTTGGCCTGAATACATTTGAATATAGAAAAAATATATTCTACAAATAAAATATATTAGGCTATTATTTTTTGCAAATTATATAAAAATAAATATTTCCTAAGCCTTGAGATTTCCTTAATAGATGTCTCCTAACCTTTGCAACATGTATGCAAATTGAATAATTAGCTTGAATTAAGTTGGGATTCTCTTTTAAAAAAATTTAATACATATATTTCGAGGGTTTGGATAGAGGTATAGAATGATTGGGAAAAATTAATTAAAATGACTTGATCTAGTTGATATTTTAAACATGTTTCTGCATAAATAAGTATTGTAGTCAAAAAATAAAAATTTTTTTGATAATTAAAATTAAAAAAAAAAAATACCATTTTCTGAATCTCCTTGAAAAGCTAAACATGATTATGCATTCATTTTTAAAAATAATGTATATTTACCGAGGGCGCGTAGTTTAGTCATAAAAAGAATTTTTTCAAAATTGCAATAAGTTATAAAAATTTATAAACTTATTATTAACATTTTTTGATTCCTTTTAATGAGCTTAATATGATTATGCTTTTATAGTGCGTAGTTTAGTCAAAAAATTTTTTTACCATTTTCTGAATCTTATTAAAAGCCAGAGACCTGCAGGGCCGGGCCGTATTTTAAATATACCCGGGCCGGGCCGAGCCTAAAAAATTTTTTTTAAACATATCCGGGCCGGGCCTAAAAAATTTTTTTTTAAATATATCCGGGCCGGGCCTAAGATTGTTAAACCCAGGCCGGGCCGGGCCTTAATATTTTTTATAAAAATTTTTACATTATGAGTTAATGGTTATAAGATTATATTATATTATAGTTATGATTAATATAATATTGGGTGATGGTTAACACTACCTAACAACCCACAGATCGATCTAATTATTAATTTCCTGCAAATTTATTCAAAGTATTAATATATTTTTTTATAATTCATATCTAAATTTTTACAACATATTTTAGCAAAACAATCAAATAAAGGAATATCATAAATAAGCCCCAATATTCAAGTATTATTAATATATTTATAATTCATATCTAAATTTTTAGAATATATTTTACCAAAACAATCAAATAAAGGAATATCACTTCTTAAAGTTTGTAATACCTTTCAAAGCGAAAAGGAAAAATAAAATTGATTTTACTTAATATAAAGCATTTTTTAATTGAAAAATTTGTTTTACACAAGTATCATTTTATTTCTCTTTTTCTCTGTCCCAAATTCAAGCAATTACGTATGTAGTCAGGGACAGATCGCAAAATGACGGAAAACTATATAAAAGATTATATTAAATTACAAGAGGCTCAGGAAGTAAATGAAATACCATCGACCAGTCAAATTACGACTGTTGTTAAACAAACTGAATCGTTTTATGACAAATGGGGCGATGGTAATTCTGGTAATATGTCAATACCCGATGATGAATATTATAATTACATAAATAAAAAAATAAAAAAATAGATGAAACATTTAAGGTGAATAATTTGTTAGAGTGGTGGGCGGCTCATCAAAGCGAATTTCCAATTTTAGCAAAATTGGCAAAACGGGTATTGGCAATTCCTGCTTCAAGTGCAAGCTGTGAGCGGAATTTTTCCACTACTGGGAGAATTCTTGAAGAAAGAAGAAGTAATCTTCAACCTGAAAAGGTAGATATGCTTCTCTTTCTTCATGATAATTTGTGAATTTTTAATATCTTTCTTGAGTATAGGGTTTCATCAATCATGCTGGTTTTTTACTTTGCAAACTGTCAAATATTTATTGAATTTATTATATTTACCTTGAGTCATGAAAGTTTTTAATCCAACATTTTTCATTATTTTTTTTTACAATATTATATAATACAATTATCTTCTTTTGTTAAAAATTTATATTATAAAATAAATTATATTAATATTGTGCAATTAGATTATATTTTCAAAATACTATTTATTATACATGCATTTTTTTAAATAGCGATTTATTTTTATTTTATAAATTAAATAGTAAATTAAATACAGTATATTATATTCTCAAAATATTTTCCATTTTTATAAATTAAATATTAGTTTTATTTTTTTTAAATGTAATATAAAATATAGTATATGACAAATATTATTACCATTTTTATGAATATTAGTTTTATTTTTATAAATGCAATATAAAATATAATATATGCTCAAAATATTATAAATAACAGTTTTATAATTTTTATAAATTCAATATAATATTCTCAAAATATTAGCTTTTTACATGTATTTTTTAAATAATAAGCGATAATACTCGCTGAAAAATATGGTAAAATACCTCATAGGTGAATTTTTGTATATACCAGGTATAATTTTAAAAAATTCCGAGCCGGGCCTGAAATTTTTTTTTAAAAAAATATCCGGGCTGGGCTGGGCTTTAAATTTTTAAATCCGGGCCAGGCCGTAAAAAATTTTTTTAAAAAATATCCGGGCCGGGCTGGGCCTTAAATTTTTAAATCCGGGCCGGGCCGTAAAAAATTTTTTTTAAAAATATCTGGGCCGGGCCTAAAAAATTTAAAATCGGGCCCGGCCGTGCAAATGGTACCTCTGCAGGTCTCTGTTAAAAGCTAAACATGATTCTTATTCATTTTTTAAAAATAATGTATATTTACCGAGGGCAAGTAGGGGCAAGTAGTTTAGTCAAAAAAAAGGAAGAAGTTAAGTGTTTTTTCAAAATCGCAATAATTTATTAATCATTTATACTTAATATTAACATTTTTTGATTCCTTTTAATAAGCTTAATATGATTATGCTTTTATTTTTTAAGAATTAAGCTTCTTGTCAAAAAAAAAGTGTTTTTTTTTCAAATGCCCACTAGATTATAAAAAGTTTTAAAATATAATATTAACATTTTTTGCTTCTTTTTAATAAGCTATATATGATTCTGCATTTATTTTTTATAAATTAAGCTTATTTGATAGGGGGGTGCATAGTTTAGTCATGTAAAAAAATAATATTTTTATAATTTTACTATGTTACCATTGTTTTTTTAATTAAAAAATTTTTTTTAACTCATCTTATAGAGCTAAATACGATTATCTATTAATATAATTTAAATTGAGCTTCTTTAATAGTAGGGGTGCTTAGTTTTTGAGGGCATGCATTTTAGTCATTTCCTTACAATTCATATCACCCAAAGAAAAGTTATTAACCTTTATACATAGTTGAATAAGTTCAATAATTGAAATCTGAATTTCATTCATCAATTTTGTAGGTTTAATTTGTATTTCTATAACATTTGGTTTATGATTTTCTAAAAACAATATTATTGAAGAATGAAATCTTGGCCATAGATGTAAATGTCTTAAAAACAATCTCTTCATTACATTTTCTAGACTTAAAAATCCCTTGTTAAAAGCTTGTGGCACATCAGAAAATGCCTTTATAAACCCTATTTTGTTTGTTTCTCGAAAAATCTTTAGAGCAAATACTTCTTGACATTTTCCAGCAATTTTATGAGCATTGTAAACTAGTATTCCAGTAATAGATGGTATTAATATTATTTCAGTGAGCATATCAACAATAAAAATTCTGGTGGACACAAAAAGCACACCACCTTCAAGATATATGGCACTTCTTTAAGAAATTATAGAAACAGGATTTATTAAGTGAACATATTAAACCTCTTTTGAGAAGATGTTTCATTATTAATTATTTTAGGCAAAAACATCTCACCATCTTCTTTAAGTTTGTCTATAAAGTATTCAACATCCAAATGGGAACTATTCAAAATGATAACTAAATTTTCATGGTCAAGGTAAAGCTTTAGAAAGTTCAAAAATATTCTATTAATTCCCAAACCCCTATAAATAATATATAAAAAAGAAAATACGAGTATAGGCATACTTGGCTAAAATTAATAGACCATCATCGTGGTAACAATCTAAAAATAATTGAGATTCATATTCAAGCAATGTACTCATTTAAAACTTGAAAATCAGCTGACTATTAGTAAATGCTAATTACTCAGAATGTCTAAAAATGAAATTAATTATGGATATTTTGACATTTTTAAATTTTTGAATATAATGTTTTTGTCTTATAATTATGTTTGGTAGTAATGGAATTCAAAATTTTGTTTCTATGAATACCAAATAAAAAATGAATTAGCTAATCTGGCTAGAGTTAAGCTGCGTCCACCTTTCAAAAAAAGAAATTTTAACAAATTTATAATTACACAGAGTAAACAAGAGGCGGGGAAGGGAGGGATTTATAAAGGAACACTTCCCCCTTCCCTTTAAAATCTTGCCGCTTTTCGTTAATATCACTAAAAGATTTAAAAAATCACCCAAAACACACCCCACCCTTCGTATTCGTTACCTTTAAAATTTTTTTCCTTGTAAATCTCTTTATTCCTTTTTCCAAAACAACATCATGGTAAATGATTGTTGCCATATGTGTTTATAAGCAGTACTTAAAATAATAGGGTATCTTTGCTTGTTGCTGTTGTAGTTGTGTATTTTTACATTATATGTAAATTTAACCTTATATAATATCCAATGTCAATCAAAATGTTTAAATGTAAATTTGAAGATTTTATAATTTTATACAATGTCATATGACAATTATAAAAGTTTTGCATGTCGAATATAAAACAAATGTCAATCAATTAATAATTATGGATAATGTAAAGAGATGGAACTCCTTTGTTCGGATTCTAGTGAAAGCAAGAAATAAAGTTAATGTGTTTTATAGATTTTTTTCTATATAATACATTTTAATTTGAAAGCCTTTTTTCTTTCTATTGAAAGAATTAAATGCATATCTTATTTTAGAATTCAAAAGTGGCTTTTTTTGTGAAACGACAAGAACATGAATCATTAAAAATCTCTGTTATCCTTTCATATACATTTCAAATGCGGAACAGATATACATGGGACATATATCATTATTTACGATATAATATTACTTCCATCTCAAGAACCAGGCCGATTTTTTTCATTTAATCATATCTTAATTTATAGATTTCCTATTAACCTTACAACCGATTCTTCACCATTATTTATCTACATATCGCTTATATTATTAACTCTCTAATTCTCATCAAATTAATAATCATAATGTATATATAATTTCATAGACTACAACCAATAATTAATATCAAGTAACATTATAAATTTATTATCGTTAACACCTTCAAATATCAAAATACCTTTTCCTCAAACAAGTATACTTATCAATCAATTTATAAAGAACATCCTTTTCTCCCTATCTAATTACCAATTTACAACTATTTCATAAAAAATAACTAAACCTCTATAAATAATCTCTTAATTAATATTATAATAATTTACTTTTTTTCTCCTCCTTACTCGTCTGCTTTTTTTCTTCTTACAAAAAACAATTTTATTATTAATAATATAAAAATTTACATTATACTTCCCAACCTTAAATTAAATCATCTGTTTTTTTCTTTTTCTTTTTTTCTAAAATACCAAATTATCTGCTTCTTCTAATAAATACTATTTCTTAAATAAATTATAACTAATATTAATATATAAATAAATAAACTAATTAATTAAACAATGATAATTATTATTCTACAACTATTTAAACAATCACACTCTCTCCCTTTTTTTCTAATATATAACTACCCAATCTCATTCTAAGATATTCAACTTATTAATTCCTTACACCTTATATTTCTATTACCTTTACCATAATCACATATCCCTTTTTTATAAATACATATCTATAATAATACATTAATACTATATAAAAATTTCTTATTTTTTACCCTGATAGTAGTGTATACTACTATCAATTAGTGGATGCTAGCTTATGCACAAGAGGTACCGTCAGTCTCTTAAATTAAACTGGCCCTTCCAGCAGGATAAAATACTGTCAATTAGTAGATCCTAGCTTATCCACAAGAGGTACCGTCAGTCCTCTTAAATTAAACGGACCCTGAAAGTAAGGTAAATTACTGCCAAATATATGGATGCAAATCCCCTGCACTGAAGACGCTCTCTATAGAGCGGTAGAGTGCCCACTTAATTGTGGGATGTCTCTCCAGTGTATGGTATAATTAAACATGTGCGCCGATGTCTCTATAGACGGCGGCTTTATTTTTTAATTTTTAATCGGCTTTAGGCGGCGCGCCAGTTTTGTCGCTGCCTACTAAATTGTCGGTAGCGGCGGCGGCGTGATATTTACTAAAAACATTTTTTTAATGAATTTAATTTATAAATAAATGTATTTTTCAAAGTATTACATTTTTTTATAATTTATTTGGGCCCACTTTTCTAACACATTTAACATAGTTTAATTCATTTTTTAAATTATTTCCTCTCTCACCCCAATTTAAATTTATGTATTTTTAAATTATTTTCTCTCTCACTCCAATTTAATTTATGTATTTTTTTTACTCAGATCAGAGTCACATAAACAACACATATTAGTAATAATCTATTAATTTTTATTATAACAAATTAAAATATAAATTTGGAATGCAAGTAAAATATAAAGTATGAAATATAATAAATTAGAATTCAGATTTATCAAAATTAAAATTGTCATGAATAAATCATATTTTATCAGGATTCGTGACATAATGAAAAAATCCTTCTTGCATTGAGTATTAATCCAGCAATGGAAAAAAATTTTTCGCTGGGTGCCCTGGCTGCAGGTACACAAAGAACCTTCTTAGCTAAATTAGCAAGCCTAGGAAGTTTCAGTTGCTTTTTCTTCTAAAATATTAATGTGCATCCTCTTCTGTATGTTGGCTGAGTAAAATATTACTTTCTTATTTTAGATTACTAATGTTGTTATAATAGTGCTTGGAAGGGAATGTTTACGAGCTATTTTAGTTATATAAGAACTGGATGTTTGCCAATTATCTTCAACTTGAATCTCACTCTGTGCATTTCTGTTATTAGACTTTTAATATTTAATATGAACACTAATTGAAGATGACCATTTGATTTATTAAACTAAAACGTAAAAATATAAAATTCTAAAATATAAAATCAAAGTCAAACTAAAAATATAAAATCAAAGTCAAAGTCAAACTAAAAATTATAAAAAAATTTTCTTCATAATATTACAATTTTTTATCGCTATATTTATATTACTAAAATTTACATTATATAATCTCGTCACATATTCAAATTTTACATGAACTCTAGATATTCAACTTTATATATAAAAAAAAATTTCCGTAAGTAATCGTATTTATATAAACAAAACTATTTAATTAAATGCAAACAAAATAATATCACTCCAATTATAGTCGTAGCCATGATTTTCCTAAGGGGGAGAGTGTTAAAAAATTACTGGGGGCTTCGCCCCCAGACCTCTATTTGGGCGGGCCTTCGGCCAGGTTAAATTATTCTATATATAGTCATAAAATATTTTTACAAGATAGGAGGTTAATTTTAATAAAAAAAATAAGCCTGGAACAAATATGAAATATATTATTATTAGTTTATATAAAATATAAATTACTTGTATATACATTAATATAAAAGCATGGTAATAATTTCCAAACAAGTATAAGAAATTTATTTAGAAAAAGTAAGTAGTCATATAGTTGATATTCCTCTATTATATAGAATTAGTTACAAAATACTAGGTAATATTCAACTTTTACAGACATACTTGATAGTTAGAGAATATATTACAGTTAATATTTTAACAAATTTTACTAATCAATGCTCTTGATAATAAATATAGCAACATATGCATTCAATTATTTAACGCCATCTATTTATTTTAAATAAAATATTAAAAATTTATCCTCATATTATTTATCTCACAATGTCTTTAAAAGATATTTTCTGATGCCCTTATCAATATTTTATATTCTGTAAAATATATAATTCGCTATATTGGTACAAATTAATTGATTGTCATATGATAATTCATAATATTAGATATACTGTAAATCTACGATATATAATAATCCACTGTTTGTATTTTCCTTTAATTATTTAATTTATGATTTAATTTTATCAATAGTTTTATAATTATATTTTACTTTTATTAAGATAAATAAATTAAAATTACTCACTTTATATAATTATATTTGATATATTATATTATTTAAGAATTTTATGGATCTATTATTAATAATTATAATAATTTCACTTTTGTCTTAAGACTTATCTTATATTTTATTCCTTAAAAAGCATTTTTGGTTCACTTTTTTTTATATATAAATGCTTTTTTCCCAAAAATGTAAAATTATGATGAATATTTTTATAAAAAAATATTAACTTTTACATTCTTTCTTTCAAATTATTGTTTAATTTATATGCATACATTTTTTGGGGTCAGGGAGTGGGGGGAGGACTAAGGGGGATATTTTTTATTAGCTTATAATGATATTCACAAAAAGTGATAAATTTCTGAAGGGGGGGATTTCCCTTGTCTCCCCCCCCCCTGGCTACGCCTATGATTCCAATTATCACAACATCTATCATGCTCTAAAAGTTTTAAATGTTTAATTAAAAATTGCAATGATGTAGAATTCGAATTTAAATATTTTGAAACAATTTTAAGATTTCGAAATCTGGGATCAAGTAGAGTCGCTAATATTTAATGTTTAAAATATAATTTTATTAATAAAATAACTTGGTGTTCAGTAATGGGAAACCTATAGTCAAGATTTTTTTCATATTTTCTTTTAAGCAAATGATAACTGAGCAATTAGATCTATAGCTTTGTAAATGGGTTTCAATTTCATTGCGAAGTAATAACCCTAAGTTAATTGTCGATCCCTTTTGGGAGGAAAGAAATTCCACCAACTCTACGAATGGATTTAATACTGCGTAAAGCTCATCAATCATATCTCATTCATTATTATAGAGTTTTAAAGATTGTTTTCCTATTTTATTAAGAACATTATTTATAGGAATTTTGTTTACACTGCGAACACTTTATAGAATTATTAATATGCTGTGCCAACGGGTAGGGCAGTTTAATTTAAAAAATTTTGTATTAATTAGATTGTTTGATGCTATGCCATTTCTATTATCTGATTCATCAGACATATCAAAATGGTAATCAAGGTACGGATCAGACAGAATCATCAATATCCAAGATATTATCTGTCTCATAAATTGACTGCAGATATTTACGATGCTCATTCTCAATTTCATATTCCAAATCAGCTACTCAATATCTGAGGGCTGAAATAATTACTCTAATTTTTTTAATGAGAATATCAATAAAATGGATTATGTTTATCATAATTTTTCTCATCTTTTTTTCCCAATTTTAATCAAGGTTCACAATAAATATAGTCAGGCATTCATTATTGTGTCTTATTCTCATTCTTCAAAATAAGATTTCCAAATTACTTCCAGACATAACTTGATTTATGATTAGTAGAGAGAGTTGTTATTTCATAATTGTATATAGGGTTTTTTATAACGTGCAAGTCCATAAAAATAATTTATATGTATTGTTTGTGAAAATGAAATGCGATGTATGAATATATGTAAATGATATACACTATTCTATTATATATAGCAATAATAAAATTAACAAATAATAATAATAATTATATAAATATAATTAAACAGCATTCTATAAATTTTACATGCTGCGCCGGCGCCAATGATCTTAATCAGCGGCTGTTCAGGCGTAAATAAAATTGCCGGCGGCGCACAGATCTAGATACGATACGAACTCCTTTGTTCAAGATTTTATTATTATGATTATATTATATGATTAGACGTGTGCGCCGCCTGTATTTTTATTCACGCCGGAAAAGCCGCCGATTGAGATCATTAGTATTTTAATTTGAATACTAACATTAATAAAATTAAAATATGAATTGTATTCTATTGCTATATATAATAGACTAGTGTAATATCATTTACATTCATTCATACATCATATTTTATTTCCAAAAACAATTTATATTAATTATTTTTATGGATTTGCACCTTTTAAACCACCCTATATACAATTATGAAATAACAACTCTCTCTACTAATCATAAAATCAAGTTATGTCTAGAGGTACTTTGGAAATCTTATTTTGAAGAATGAAAATAAGAAAAGCACAATAATGCCTGATTATATTAATTGTGAACCTTGCTTAAAATTGGCGAAAAAAGATGAGGAAGATTCGAATAAACATAATTCATTTTCACAGTAATTTATTTTTATTTTAGACTTATATTTAATGGTGTGAGTTGTTGCGATATGTCCCTATCAGGTGGTTATCATTAATACCTGCTATCGTTAGAATTTTAAAATTTTACGAACCTTTAAAAAAATACTTCTAAAATAAAGATTATAAAAGCTATCCTAAAATTTGAAAAATTTTCTGAGGATGAAATGGCAAAAACATATTTAGAAATGGTTTCACGTGTAGGAAATCTCTACATGCTATTAATATTCATTTGCAATCAGAAGAATCTTTATTAATGAAGATTCACAAAATTATGCTGCAGCTGTGTTCATCTTTACAGTTAAAAATTGATAATAAATTTAATGGCTCTATTGCTACATATATTATATTAAAATGTTCAAACAATACTCTAACTAATGTATTTTTAAATGAAGTAAATATTTTTAAAACAATTTTAGAATATTTGCTATCAAAATTTGATTTTAATAACTTTATTTATAAATGTATAAATATTATGACCTTGGAATAGAAACCATCAATTGATGGTTTTTGTAATTTAATAAATATATTAAAAATACCGACAAACATTGATGCCTAGTCAGAGGAGATTGTAATTCTCTCTATTTTTTATGATTTACCAGAATACTTAAAGTTAGAAGGTCTAAAACTAGAGGATAATTGGGTTGAATTTTTTCGTAATAACAATAAATCCCCATGTTTGAACCTGATGAGAACTACCTGGAGAAAGGAGAGAAATCGGATTGCTCTAACAACATTAGAGGCCGAGCTCAAGGTTAAACAAAATTATAATATGTCATGCCAGCAATTTTATAAATATCTCAACAACGATGGCAGACAACTAGTTATTATTTAAATCTCAAATAAAATATAATTATTATTATAACTCTATTTAATTTCCCATATTTTTTATATTTTAAAAATCTTATTTATATATTCACACAAAATAAATATATTTTTTACATTGTAAAATTTAAATCGTTTGTTTTTTATAAATTCTTATCTTGCTTACATTCTTTTATATTTAAAAAAGATCGTTGGTTTTTTTATAAAATTAATATATATTAATATATCAAGATGTTATTTTAATAATAATTTTCAAAATAGGTAAAAATAGTTACCTATTTTATTTTGAAAAATAGTTATCGACTTTGTAATTATATAAAGTAATAAAAAAATTATATGCGGATAACTAAGTCAATTCAAAATCCCGGCCGAAGGACCTCAAAACTTTTTTTAGCAATTTTTTTCTCCCGCAAAATACCAAATTTCTCCTACAATTTAAAATTTTTGACCTGACTACCCTGATTCTGAGTCTTACAAATTATATAATTTAAGTCAAATACGTGCGCTTTATTACACAGCTATATTATTACGCGAAAAAAATAAATATAATAAAGATTGAAAAAAACTAGAAAAATGTCCTATCAAACACCTCTACCCTTCCTCAACTCGAAGTTCCTCATGAGTGAGGCCAGAGTCTCTACGCCCTACTGTTGGGATAGGTCTTCCAGCTCTTGGGTCTCTACTCCCAATTCCATGAATTTCTCGTTGGTCACAGCTTGTCTTCCCGTGATCTCCATTCCCGGTTGTCTCCTGGGTTGGGTCCCGTCCTTTCCCCGATGTTCTGCACCCCACTTCCTATTTCTTTAGCATTCACTCCCCTTCTTCGGGTCAAACCCATCTGAGAACAATCCCACGAGAAGTGTGCTTCCCTTCCATAGCGGAAACATTGAACGGCGGTCTCCATCTCGTTCTCGGCACCAACCCACTGGCTTCCACACTCCGGGCTCGGGGAAGACATATATTTTGTTCCTCGACCCAGTAGCTTTTATTAATTGGTTAACGGCTCCATATCGTTGCTTATAATTGTGGTCCACAAGCGTTCTCAGATCTATAACTTTAAATAAAACACCTCCTCCCATAACTCTTCCTTATTTTCCTCATTCTATTTTACATATATTTACAAATAATATTTTCAACACAATTATCTATCGTAAATCACTACCCTATATTCATCTCTTATCGATTTACTTCACACATATTTTTTTCTCAACTAAAAGAAAATTAAAAAAAAAACGTTATTACTATAATATATATTTTTTTCTCGCAGTTATCACAATAAAAATCCGATTCAAGTTTTCTCTCATACTTACTGGCCTTTTTCTTTCAAATATTTATTCATATTTTACCGGTATATTGCATATCCTGTTAATATCAACTAAACAAAAATATATGTTCTTACTTTTTCTACTGCCGTATTTTTTTCTACTATTCTTTATTCTATTTATATTTACTTAAAACATACCTTAAATTATTTTCTTTTTTTAAATAAAATCTTATAAAACTTTTATTTCCTTTAGTTTACATGACTTATAACCCCCCTCCCCCCAAAAAAAAATTATTTTACACTCCTTCCCCAACTGTCCCCGAAAATATATATATTTTGATACATCTCATTTATTGTAAACACTAACCCTAATATCTGTAGAAGCTGAACCGCTTGGTTTGGCAAAAATAAAAAAACTTAGAGGCTACATCGTACTACCCGGTTGAGGATCTACAAAGATAAGGGTTAATGTTTATATTAGATGAGGAGAAATAATCATTTTATTAGACGCCTAACTCACTACAGTTGGTAAAATCTAAAAGATCAGCAGATATCTGATTTTTCTTATATAATTAAATAAATAAATATTCCTAATTAAAGATTCTCAAGAATGATTATATTATTAAGTTTTTAATTTTTAATTAAATTTATTAAAAATATTGCATAAATTTTATAATTACATGAGTTTGAGGAAGCTGATCTATGTTCCTGAAATTTTAATAATTATTAATAATCTTCAGTTTCAAATAATTGTAAATATTCTTAAATTTTAACTCTTAAGAATAATTAATATTCCTAAATTTAAACTCTTAAGAATGATTATTAATATTATTAAACTTTTAAATCTTAATTTTATTTATTAAAAATATTGCATAAATTTTCTAATTTTATGAATTGTAGAAAAAATGCTGATCTATACCCCTAAAATCTCAATAATTATTAATATTCATCAGTTTTAACTTTAAAAATATTATCACTATATTTAAACTCTTAAGAATGATTATTAATATTATTAAGTTTTTAAATCTTAATTATATTTATTAAAAATATTACAGTAATTATTTTAATAATATGAATTATAGAAAAAATGGTATTCTATACTCTTGAAATCTCAATCATTAATATTTTTCATTTTTCAAATAATCACAGTGGCGTCACTAGGGGGGGGGGGAGTACGCAGGGGCTCGAGCCCCTTTTAAAAATTTGAATAGAAACAAAAAATAATTTTTATAATAAAATCTTACCCCTTTAACTAAAAATAAATTTTTTTGATTGCCCCCTGAACGATTTCTTTTATAATTCTATTAAGTAATATATAGGTTTAATTTTATTATTTAAAAATTAATAAGAAAATTTAAATTTTTATTAAATGAATACTATTTTAAATAGTAGATTAGATTAATACATATAAATTATATTTTCACTATGTCAGCTTGCAATCAAATTCTGTGTTAATCACTCACTAAATATATTTAGCATTAACAGAAGAAGCTTAATTGACTATTATTATTTAAATTATTATATATATAACCCTAATTAAATAAATATAATCATTTATTAATTGAAAACTAACAAATTTAATATTGTAATTAGCCGAGTTCAAAATGACTAATCAACTGTATATTTATTTTTAAATTAATTTTTCATACCTATTCTTTATTTTCAAGGTCCAAATAAGCAAAAGAGATTTCTTTATAAAAAGTAAGTAGACATATAGTTTATAATTATCTATTATATACAGTTGGTTATAAAATATTAGATAAAATGTTGTTTTATAGACATATTTAACAGTTATATAATATATTACAGTTAATATTATAATAAATCTTACTAATAAATGCTTTTGATAATAAATATAGTAACAATTTGCATTTAAGCATTTAACGCCATCTATTTAGTTGTAATAATTTTAAAAATTAAACATCTTATTTATTTTTTTTTAAAATTCAATTTTTTATTAAAATTTATATACAAATATGATAAAATATTATTATTCAAAAATTAACATCATAATATAAAGAATATAATAAAATATGTAATATATAAGTTTAAGTGAAAAAAAAAAGATTGATTCAAATGTATATTTTTATAAAAAGAAAAAACATTTAAAAAAATAAATATCAAGTGGCGAGGTCGGGCCATGATGTTTTAAAGATAATTAGATCTAATTATATATATGGCGATTTTCTGCTTAAATTATAAATTGAAAAAGGTATGATCTTTTTTATTGATTTAGATATTATTCTGAAGAGATCTAATGCCGCTTGTCCAAAAGAGCAGGTTGATGTAGCTGCTATGGGAACAAAGTGGTTTTCACACATTAGGTGTGAGTATTTTATATTTTTTAGGGATTTTAGGGATTCGGCTCGTTTAAGGGATCATGCGAATTATTAGATGGGGCCACGGGATCAATACAGGTAAAATCCCACATTAAAGGCTTTCCCATTAAAAAAGGTACGATTGTTTTGCCGTCAGGGCGTTTTTTTATCTAAAAAAGATGTCGGTTCTAAAATACATGGAAAATTGGCTTTATTTAAAAGAGAAACTATTATTGTATTTATTTTATCATGTCGGCTGATTTTTGATATAAATTTACAGTGGAGAGCGTGTCTCCCATACACGCCTGACGATTGATTGCATTTAATGGAAATATAATGGTTTAGGAAAGGTACGCCCAAGCGTAAATTGATTGCATAACGAAAACGTCGTTATCTATTAGCCGGTTATTTAAAATGGTGGGATATAAATCTAACCATTCATGGCCAGAGTTGAAAAAATTAAGTGATCTTATAAGAGATTTATATTGGCCATCATCGCTCAAGTTGAGGTAAACTAAGTAACGAGATACCAATCATTGATCCCAATCTTTTTGTTTCGTTGAATCAGGTGGGGCTGTGTTTGGTAAGACATTAATATTCCAACAACGTAAGGCTTCATCTAATAAATTATCTTTATCGATAATATGCGAGGTAATATTTTTTACTGATAAGGTTGATGAGATGAAGGAAACAAGGACTATACTTAATGCCGATCTTAAGCCTAGTCCTCCGGATTTACAAAAGAGAGTTGCTTGAAACCATGAGTAGGAATCGAGTTTGATGTTTAATAACTCTGCCATCATTTGTAGTATCTTTTGTTCGTATTGTTTTAAAAGAATTTCAAAGAGAAGGCACCAGATGTTTTTAAACAATACTGGATTTGTGGTACTAAAAGGGCGTTTTTGAGAATGTAATATGCTTGATGGATGGGTATTTTTTTAAGATCGATAGTTTGGAGAATAGTGAAGTTTGGAGAATAGTGATTGAAGGTGATTATTTAAAAAATTAAAAACTCCCTCTGCACCTCCCAATGGGGCTCCTAATATACTGAAATCTTGTAAGGGTGTCCGTCTAAAGTTATATAATATGGTTTCTGTTAGAGGCGGAGAGGGATAAATTTCGCATTTATTTATATTTAAGGATAAATTAAGTTCATCAAATATTCATCCTACAATGGATGTAATTAATTAGATATCTCTACTAGTGTTGTTAAACGGATCGTTTTGAGCCGATTTTTAAAAACGGCTAACTCATTATTCCACCCAGAAAAATATTATGCAGGCCTGAATATTTTGTTCATAGAAGCAACAAAGATCTAGACATATATTAACGAAATCTCGAGGCTTATGCATAATTTACTGGCTAAAATATTGAGTTAGCCGTTTTAAAAAATCGGCTCAAAACGAGCCGTTTAATAACACTAATTTTTATTTCGCTTTTTATAAATATTTTTAGGAAAGCTATCTTTTTCTTTTTCGAAAAACAGTTTTGAGTTAAATTTTTAATACAAGTATATTTTTAATATTATCACAAACTACTATTATTTTAAGATATAATATACCAACTAGAGGTGGTGCGACATTATATAAATCTTAATTGTTTCATCATATCATTCTGGTCCTTATTTTATAGTTAGAAAATGTTTCATTTCTAATATGGCATCCTTGCCGCGTAAATAACTCAAGGATTCAGTATATTTGCATAATTACTTCTTCCAAAGATTTTTAGTGTTTTTATTTTATCAATTTATCCAACATAATAAATTCTTATATTAGTTTACATCGTGAGTGTTAGGGCTATGACTACAAATTAACCAGCATCTATTATTTGTGTTGCCATATAATTTAAGGTTCTTACTACAGCTGCTAAGAGCATACCAACTGTGTAGTTGTTTATATATCAGTAAAAATGGAAGATAATCTTTTAGAAATTTAATATCTCACAATAATTTTCTTGACTACTTATCTAGCTTCATAATGTCATCTAAGTCACCATATAGTTGATTAATGATAGACATTGCATTAGTACCTAACAAATTTATAAATGGTGATTTTTGTAAAATGTCTGTGGTATAGTCAGCAAGAGCGTCGCTTACCAATCCGATGGTTTTGGGTTCGAATCCCAACAAAGAACATGTTTTATAAAATTCAGAATAATTGTTCAAAGTTAACAAATTTTAAAAAAGTATAATATATTAATATAAAGCTTGGGGACATGGGGGGCGAATCCTCCCATAAAATTATTTTAGTTGAGCCCCCTGAGATTGTAAAGGATAGCGACGTCCCGGAATAATCATATTATTTCAAAATTTTAACTCTAAGAATAATTAATATTCCTAAATTTAAACTCTTAAAAATGTTTATAAATATTAACTTTTTAAATTTTTATTGTATTTATTAATTTATATAATGTATTGAACTGTAGAAATAATGTAAATTTTTATAATTATATAGGTTGAGGAATTAATTATAATATTTTGCTGACTTCAAAGTCCGGAAATATCAATAGTTATTGATTTTCTTCAATCTAAAATTCTTTACTTGATGTTAATTATATATAGCAAATCCTAAAATTACAAATTATAAATAATTTAAGTAAAAGATTTTCAAAATATTTAGTCATATCTTAGATATAATTTAAAATTCTTTTTAACTTGATTTCTATTTTTCTCTTTTGTCTACGATGATTGAGCTAAACACTGTTATAGTTTTAGTTAATTTTTTGAGACTAGCAATTTCCCATTCATTCATTTAAAACATCTGCTCTCCAAGAATTTAGAGTAGAGATAAACGTGCTAGATAAGATAAGATATGGAATTTTGTCAGAGCCTAATATTAAATGATAACATTATATCATCTTTACCAAAAGAAAAAAAAATTATTTACATATATGAGTGGTTGAAATTTCTTGAAAAAATTTTTCAAGGAGCTCAAAAAGTAATTTTAAACAATATATAAATACTTATCTCAATTTAAAAGAATGATATAAAAGGCAATCAAACAATAATACATGAACAACTTCTGCAATTAACATTTTCAGGATGTTTTAGTGGGCCTATCATAAATGAATTGATAGGGAAAGTTATAACAAGTTTTTTCAATTCAATGGAGGATACCTACATGCTCTTAGATATTTTAAATAAATGTAATGATATATTAAAGATTAATAATGCAGCACAAGGAGTTAAAGAGCATTTAATTAATCCATCAGTATCAAAACTGTTTTCAATCAATATACATAAGCCAATTGATTCCAAAAGGTAATTTTATTGTTTATGAACATAAATTGATTAAGCACTAAAATTAATTGTATACATTATTTAGATGTACTTTGACAATTCTTTCAAATCTTTATGTTACACTGGGAAAGCTGACAGGAAGATGCAATGAAGAAACCTTGTCAAATATTATGAAATTATCAAAATTGATTGAAAATAATACAGCATTCATTAATAATGTTCCACAACCCATTTTAATGCCATCTTTGAAAAATAATAACCTTGTGGATAAAAATAATCAATTTTCAGCAGAGATATTGAAACTTGATTTAACATATGCATTATTGCAAACCATATATAGCATAATTTCCACTTTGGGCAAACATATTCCAAATCACATTATAAAGGATGTTTATAAAAGCATGATTATTAAAAATGACTATTTGCTAGAAAAAGAAGAAAATATTCAGATTGGTTCTCAAGATATAATGTTAACAAAAATGAAAGCAGCAGAAGTTAAAGATCTTCATATTTAATGCATATTTTAGCTATATTTTTATATACTATACTTTAATGATCTTATATAAAGATTATTTTTTTGATATTAAATTTGGATTTTGTGTGCTATTTTTTTGGCATTTTCTGAATTCATATAAATTTATTGAATGCTAAATTAAATTAAAGTTTGGAACCTGGATGAAAAAAATATGGTTCCAGTTCTAAATATTTCTTAAAAATGGTCATAGTTCAGATTTTAAAAAGTGACTTCTGGTTTTGACATAGGGTTTTAGATGATTCTGGAGTAAGCTGTTAAAACATCAAACTAATTCAACAGATATAAACAATAATTAAACCCTAGAAAATAAATTGCACAACATTTCAAACAGCATATATAAAAATCACCCACACTTTTGTTAGAACTAATCTGGGACCTCTTTCTGGAAATTTTATAATAGGTCCCATTTCTGGTTCTGATAAATTATAAAATTGGGTTTCAGATTGTGGCTTCAAACTCTGAGTTTAGCAATATTAATCAATAAATGACCTTTTTCATATTTTAATAAAAATATAAGTGTATTCTAGCAATGAGTGAAAACTTTAGTCCCATCTATATGGCTGACCACGAAAATTTGATAGCTACCTGTCTCAAAGCGTTTGAAAATTCTGATGCATTAACTCGAAGTTCCATAGGCAATTTGGTAGGAAATATTGTTCATAAGCTTGTTTTCCCAGATTCTAGAATGCTGCAGGAAAATCAAGGTATTTTTTTCTTTTAATAACATTCAAAAAGGAAATAACTATAAATTGAACATTTATGATTTATTTTACTATTGGTTAAATAATAAAATTTAAGCTATCGATATATCACCTCATTATGATATTTATCTTAAATGTGTAGAGTAACTCTTTAAAGAGAATAGTTTATTCTTACTTGACTTATCATAGAGTTGTTAAAATATTTAGATACCTAAGTGTTTTATCAAGATATATTTATGTATGTATAATTATTGGATACATTTTATTATATAATTCTATTTTAATATTTATAATATCATTATTTAATTATATTTTTTATATTTAATTTGTTAAATATCTCCCAGTTTTTTATTTATAAGGAAAACAAATTTGACTTACATGTGTAGTTAGATGAATAAAATGTTAATATTACAGATGAAGAGGTAATCAATATATCATCAGGATTCTTCTATTTTCCTAGTCAAAATAACTAGCAATAAAATGATCATGTCTTACGAAAAAGACTAATAGTTCAGTAAGCCTGACATCAACATATATTAAAGCATTTAAAGGTAAATAATATTCCTTTTATAAGAATATTATTTATAATTGATGTAAGAGGACTATTTGAATGAAAATACTAAATTAACTAATTTTAGAAAAATGTTTAATTTTCTTCTTTTTCAATAGCAAAACTTAGAGACTTTTCATAAAACCTCAAAATATTATTAAAATTTGTCTAGATGATTTCTTTCATGTTATAGACGAAGTTGAACCATTTTCAATAGTTAAAATCTTTCTTAAACCATTTCCAAACCCGTCGTTATTTGTAAAGCAGTTTCCTAGGCATGTTTCCATCAATTTTTTTTATTTCCAAGCAAATGATAATATTTTGTCTAATTAATTTTTTTGCATAAGGCTTTGAACTAAATATCAAAATATAATTAATAAACTTTCGTAACTTAAAAAAAGACGAGATCAGCTATTTTTAATGTAAAAATAAAAGAGTAGCCTAAATTATTTTTTCAAATTTATGAAAGTTTATTAATTTTTTAAAGTTAGAAAAATTAATAAGATTTAATAAATTTTAGCTTATAAGTTGTGAAATTTTTACAAAAAAAGTAAGCAATATTAATTTGAAAATAATTCTATCTATACCTAACATTTTTAATCGGTATCGAGATATATTTTGGGTTATGTATCGGCATATAGAGTTCCATTTTAAAACCATCTTTTAACAGCTATATCTCATTAGAACAGTTTTTTAAATTTAGTTAATTCAGGAATAAAAGTGGAAGTGGATAAATATTGAAAGAATTCTAAAATAATATTTTACTACGAAAATTCAATAATATTTTTTATTAAAGATAAGAAATTATATTCAGTTTATTTTTGAAACAATGCATTTTATAAGAATACCAACAAAATCTGCTCATCCCTAAAGCCCGACTCATACCTACAAAAAATGAAATGGCCGGGCATATCTAATATTCTTTAAATGGACCGGAAGAATTAATTAACGAATATAAATTATTAACTTGTTTAAAAAATGGCTACAATTTTTAAATTAGAGATATTTTTTTCTATTTTTTAGTATAAATATTTCTATGGATAGGAAAAATCGTCGGACAAATATTTAATCAAGAAATTTTTTATTGAGTTCGTCGGATCCCACAAATAGCAAAAAAATATTTCTAACAGGCCAGTTTGGGCAAAAAGCTCAAAGGATCAGACCTGGCTATCATATAACAAAAATTCTAATGGATTAGAACAAGCTGTAAGCTGTATATAGCAGATCTCTAATAATAGCAATACATATGCGCTCTTAACTTTAATACAGGATATTTAAATTTATTTTAAAAATATAATTCAAATTTTTAATTTTTTTTTCGTGCTTAGGAATAAATTTAATATGCGTGGCCGCTTTTTAAAATTTGAATTTTAAATATTATTTAAAACTATTACAAAAGCAGACTATAAAATTTGTCTAATTTATATATATCTTTTACATCCGAACAACTGCCTAAATATAAGGAAAATTCATAACAATAATTTCAATTATTTACATAGAGAAGAGGAGTAGATTATAGTAAAAATATTACCAAAAATATTTATTATTTATTAAATTTTTTTTTTTAGGGGGAAGGATTTAAAAAATAAATGAAACATTTAAATTGATATTTCCAGTGTTGGCCTAAGGGATAAGGGTGATGCAATCGGGCTTTTTGCCACTATATGGAAAAAGTCAGATGGGTTCTAAAAATGAGGAATTTTGCCCTTTTGAGTGGGTTATTTTGTCAATCTTTTTTAAAACTAAATATGATATCTAAATTAACTTAGTTTTAAAAGGTTCATTTATATCCACTTTTACCTCATAATCGTTACAGCAAACAAATTACAATAAATTTTGGTTAAAACATTGACGTCGATAAAGAGAGCAATAATGTGACTGGTAACATTTAAATTTAATTGCGCGCCAAAAAATAAGAATTTTGAACTAAAGTTTTTTGCGTACGCTCATGACAAATAGATGCTTACGGCATATTGCTAAGAGTTATAATCACAATATTTTAAATAAATGTGACCCTCCCTTCTTATATTTTAAAATTAGCATTTTTATATGAAATATCATAGGCAACAACAAATGGAAGATTTTGACGATCCAGGACGGTTTCAACGTGCTATGCAAAGCTGTTCATTCGAAACTCAATGCCACTTTGGCCAAACTCAATTCCTCGCAATCCGCCCTGCCCAACTTTCTTGTCAAAAGTAGCCCAGATACGACGGAAGCTTCCATAATAAGCGCTTACAAAAGCGTGCACGTAGGAATAATTTACGTAAATAAAGGCTTGATATGAAATAAAAATTATTTATATACTAAACGTAAACACTTATAAAAAACACAATCATGTGACCAGGACCATAACATTTATATTTATATTTTAAAGTTTCAATAACTTAAAAATGTATAAATTAAATGGACGAAGTTCTTAATTTTTTAAACATATTGTTAGAATAATGTTTACTTCTATGTAATTTTATATTATTCAGTCTCATTATCATTTCCTTCAAAAAAGATATATGGAAAATCTATTTATTAGTATGTGACCTTAATATCGAAAATATAATTAATAAACCTTCGTAACCTTATCGAAAATGAGAAATGAGTTATTTTAAATGTAAATATAAAATAATGGCCTAAATAATTTTTTCGAATTTACGCAAGTTTAATAATTTTTTAAAGCTAAAAAAATTAATAAAAATTTAAGCTTGAAGTTGTGCGAAAAAAGTATACAATAATTAATTTATATTTTTTAAAATTATAATATGAAAATGGGCAGTTATATTAATTAAAAGGGAGGTATAAAAATAATTTGGTAGGTCATAAATTCAAAACTAAAAAAATTTTTAATTAAGGATTTTGGACAAGTTTTATAATTTTATAAAGTTACGAAAGTTTTGGATATTTGAGGTTTTTAAAAAATATATTTAGGTGATGGTCTTAATAATCAATTTGAACAAATTATTAAATAACAGGCTTACTTCGAATTCGTAGCCCAGGCGATAATAAATAATAATAGTAGTACAAAAAAAGTTGATGGTGGCAAAACTCAACATTTATCTCAAACCTCCTGGGTAGATACCCATTTCCCAATATATCTAGGTTATTAATAATTTTACTTAAGTATAAAAATTTAATTACGCCCAATCCCTTGTCATATTTTAAAAATTTTGCTTTATACTTACTGAACACGAACACGAACATTAACAATAATTTATAATTTAAAAAAATTATTTCTTATATTTTCCTAAATAAGATTAAAGTGAAGGATTTATTTATTTTTACTATGATATTCCATAATTGTATCACGATCAATAAAAAATATTTAGATCACATTATACATGACCATGTGATACCTATCGCACACCGAACCATATGGCCGCGGGATTTAGGAGAATTTGGACGTCGCTGTGCTAGGGTATTATTAAAGAGGCACCTAACATTAAGGTTCGAATGCATCATCAATAATATATTTTATTTAAATTATAAATTACTCGAATGATTAGGCTTTCTCAAAACGAAGCCATCTTCTGCTCCACAGCCATTTTGTCTCGAATTGAAAAATTTGCCATTGGTTCCGAATTCAGAACTCATTTTATGGACGAATACTCGACCAATAATACCAATTTTAAAAATAGAAGTAATTTACATATTATAGATTATAAAATTTTTATTTTTTATAAGCGTTTTAAAAAAATATTAAAAACGTATATAAATAACTATTGTAAAATGAATGGAGTCCCCAAAAAGGAACTAAATTGAATCAAATTATTTAAATACTTGTATCTTTTTGAACAATTTATTAAACTTTGGGGTTATTAGCGTAATTTTTATTTTGGGGAACCCAAGAAGTTGTTTATTTCTAAATATGAAATCAATGTGATAACCTTTCTTAAAACATATATGGGTACGCCAATAACTTCAAAACTTTAATTATAGCAAAGATCTTATTTTTATTCCTTATTTAATTGGTTTACGATGTATAAATAACTGATTTTATTATTTTATAATATAATAAAGGTTTACCTCGAGCTAAAGATGCACAAGAATGTGCAACCAAATGTGAAGTGCTTTGCCTATTACTCAGGCAATTCAACGATTACATTATCGATATGGGACCATCTTTAAAAAAAATAATACAAGATTATCCTAACGGTATAATGATTATTATATAACAAAATTTTTAAAACATTTTTTTTAGCTTACTTAAGAATACTTTTTAACTTTCCATTATCAATATTTATAAAGTTATTTTTCTTCTTGAAAGAAAGAAAGAAGGAAGGAAGGAAGGAAGGAAGGAAGGAAGGAAGGAAGGAAGGAAGGAAGGAAGGAAGGAAGGAAGGAAGGAAGGAAGGAAGGAAGGAAGGGAGGGAGGGAGGGACAAGGGAGGGAGGAAAGAAAGAAAGAGAGAGAGATAAAAAGAAAAAAAGAGAGAGATAGAAAATAAGCAAACCAAGAAACAAAAGAAGTAAGGGAAGGAAGATAAGAGAAAAATAAAGTAAGAATAAAGAAAATATACTTTTATGGTTAAAATAATTAACTCAGGAAAGACTTAAATTAAAAAAAAAATTTACTCTTGGAATGCTCCAAAAAAGTTCAATCTCAACCATGGGCGTATCTAGCTGGCCACTCAGATGCCAACGTTTCTTACTTATCGGTCTTATGCCTCAAAAATTGTGTACTAAATGTTGGTCTCTCTACTAACATTCTCAAAACCTACGTCAATTACTACTGGTCACTTTTGCAAAACTATTCTAGGAGTCCTAAAAGTTTGAATCGAATCCTATTCTGTTAAATAAGATAAAAACTTTATTCATCGCTAGAGTATTGAAGTGGCCTACCATGATTTTTTAACATTTTTCAGTTTTATTTCTAAACAGAAATCACAGGTCACAGTCCGCATAAATTGAACATTTCAACGTTGCAAATAATGCATTTCAAATTTTATTGTGTAAACCTCCTGGCGTTAGAAACTATTTAAAAAAACGCAAATATACCTTTTTAAATACCTTTTATTCATTCATTTTGCTTCACAAGAAAGCCGATTACATTTTTACCCAGGTAAGAATAATAAGAGGAAAGTCACTAAGAATTACTTCCTAGATGTTTAATTATATGTGAACTAAAGGTCTCCAAAACCGGGCCGGGAATTTCTAAAAAAATTATATTCGGGCCGGACCGGGCAAAATAAATAACGGGCCACGGTCAATTTTTTATATGTATTTGAAGAATTCTGATATTTGAGAGAAGTGGTAATCCATAAAGTATAGTATTTTTAATTTAACCATCCCACAATATTATAAATAGTTGGGAAATTTTTTTTTAAAACCGAGTCGGGCCGGGCTACCTCAGTAAAAAATGGAAACCGGGCCAGGCAAAAAATTCTCACCTAGCATGGCCAGGTGTAAATTAAATTAAATATTATATAAAATGTAAAAAAATTCACTTATCTTTTAGAATGGATTATTTAGAAAAAAAGGTAGACGATAATATAATTTACAAAAACAAATTCTTTTTAATAATTCAATTAAAATTTTGAATCGACTTTACTAATTCAAAGATTAAAATGCAACCTCAATTTAAAAAAGGGATGCGTTCCTTTTTTTATTATTAAAAAAGTACGGCAAAACGCAAACGCTCAGTTTGTATGCACTATGAACGAATATCCGAAAGAATTATAAGATTAACACCCCCCTTCCCCCTCCTCTAATAAATGAAAAATTAATAACTAATGACTAAATTATATAATGCTTAAAATTTAGAATCATAAACCTTATCTTAAAATTTATTGAAACTGGAACTAGAACCTCTTTTTAAATTTCCAACCTGACCCGATCCTAACAAAAGTAGAACTAATTTTTGTTTATATTTTTGTATGATTAATTTTAGATGTATTTAATATTTAAATTTCTTTAAAGCTTATAAACAGAATTTAGAAGAGAAACCAGCCTTTGGAACTAGAGGTCTGCATTGGGCGGGGTTTCGACCCGACCTCCCACGCCCGCCCATCTAAGTGGGCGGGCAAATTAAAAATTTTTTAAACTATGGGCCGGTGAGTGGGCGGGTTAAGAAATTTAAACATGGGCGGGCTAAGAAATTTAAACATGGGCGGGCGGGATAAAAATTTTTTAAATCATTTAAGTAAATTTTAATAAAAAATTGTTCCTATGAACTTTTTTGGATATTAAAAATTAAAATGTCCTTTTTTGGTATCATAAAAACTTTTTTCTTAAAATAAATAAACTTTTTTGTACATTTAAAACTACTTTGGTGGAAACGACAAGAAAGAGATTTGCCAAAGCTATCAATCAAGATTAGCAAGAAAAATATGGTCAATTCCTGCAACTAGTGCTTCTTCTGAACGAGGATTTAGCATTGCTGGAAGGCTTTTAGAACAAAGTAGAACGTGTTTGAATCAAGGAAATGTCGATTTACTATTATTCTTGCATTTAATTACATATAATATCAATTTTATATTTATATTTTTTTCATAAATATTTTATATGATTAAATAAATTATCCATAAATTGAATATTTTTTTATGCTTAATATAGTAATTTCTTAAATTATAAAACTTTGTAGAGGTATAATGCTGAATTTTTTTTTATTAGATGCTTAAAAAATTGAAAGAATGGCCATAATTAAATTTTATAATAGAGGGCTTGAATTAAATTTTTTTTATAAATTGGATGAGCGGGTAGAAATTATAGAAATGGGCAGGCGGGCGGGTAAAAAATTTTAGACTGATGGGCGGGCGGGTGGTTATATTTTTTTTGAAAACTATGGGCGGGTGGGTTAAATTTTTTTAAAACATTGGTTGGGAGGGCTTATGTATAAAAACCCGCCCAATGAAGACTCTATTTGGAACTGTCAAATATTAGAACCAAAAACTATTTTATAGATATTACTCTTTGCCCATATTTCAAACTCTTGCATTTAAAAAACTTGGTTCCCGTTTCGCTGAAAAGAATTACTAAAAAAATGGGAATACTTTAAAATGTTATAGGAAATATTAGCTAAATTTCCATTTTTTTAGCCATTTAGCACCGATCCCGAAAATTGTTTTAACTATTGTTTTTTTGGGTGATATTAAGTATTATGATAAAAGTAAAAATATTTAACCTCTAATGTCTGATTAATAATATATAAGAGTATTATAATTTATAAATTATACTTACTTTTATCTCCTTAAAATTTATTCAAACCAAAAATTTAAACAATTGAGAAAATAAATAAGAAATGTGAAATAAAAACAAGATTTTAAAACGTGCATTAATATATAAATATTAACTGAGAAACAAGTATACAAAAGGGAAACCATTTATTATTTAACAAACAATAAGAAAGAAAATAAAGATGATAAATTTAACGATTGTTTTATTAGATAGTTCCAACAAATCACGTATACCGTTCAATAGTTGCTTAGGTCATTCCACGGCATTTTTAACCCTTTGGGCTCTCTACACAAGTAATACTTCCATTGTTCCCCCCATTCATTTCATAACGACCGATAGTATATTGGACTTGATCGATTCGCTTCAGGGATATAGTTCACGAAAAGGTTGCCTATCTCTTTTACTATTTTCTTGTCCTCTTCTCATTTCCACTTTCTTTGCCTTCTCGTCGATTCTCCTTACTTATTTCTCATGTTACTAACACTTACGTCATTTCCGCACCAAAATGATGTTTTCTCTTCTTTTATCAAAATGATAATAGAACAAGTAATTAGTGATTTATTTTTACTTTATCTAATTTTATAAAAAATGCATTTAATTTATATTTTTTTAATTAAACGTTTCGAACCCCGGGCTCGGGTATTAAGGGCTGGACTCAAGGCCTAAAATTGAAAAAAAATTGAAAAAAAATTGAACTGGGCGAGTGCTTGAAAATTAATAAAAAATTTTTATTTGCCGAGTTCTACTATCTTTGGCCTCTAATTATTCCTAGCGATTACTCTCTCTCAAGGCTCCCTCCTCTCTTAGCTTGCTTTATATCCAGCATTTTCATAGACACGAGAGAAGAATTTCGGGATTAAAACTGATTCTAGATTGCTTAAAACTTTTCTATCTCATTATGCTAATTTATTCTTTATGCCTCCGGATATGTTCATCATTAGACTTTTTCAACGACCACTTAACAACATCTCGCGGTATTCATACAAATTCTTTTTCTATATTGTTTGGCGTTATTCTTACACTTTGGCAACAAATATTGCATCTGGATAATTTCATCTCAAATTTGGTTCCATGTTTTCTTTTTTAAATTTTTTTTTTCAAACATTTTTAATTTCCTCTATCCTTTTTTTAATAATTCATATTATTCCCTTATATTTTTTCGTTTAATAGTCTTTCCACATACTTCCATTTATTTCTTACCTCATTACTAATAACAATCTTCTCTTCAGAAATCTTTTAATAACTTGCTCTTACCTTTCTCGCCATCTCCTTCGCAATATATTAAATACATTTCCTATCTTCCCAATATATTAATCATAATCTGTTTATTTGTTTAGGAGGTGATCCAATCTCCAAATTTTATGCTGAAAATGAAGAAATCGTCGATGAAAAAGTTCTATGGGATACAATTGAGAAGATTAGAGCGGGTTGGCAAACCCTAAATTGCGTTATAATTACTGGTTATTTAAAAAAAGCATAATTTTATTTTTAAGTATTAAGTGTAAATATTTATCAATTTTTTTAATTATGGTCCTTTTTAATTAATAAGTGTTCCTATTTAACAATAAATGTCTTTTTAAACATATTAACAACATTTTAAATTGAATTAATATTTTTTTCTATATATTTCAATTCCACTACCCAAAAAATTTTGCCACATTTTAAAGTGTACCGATTAATCTTAAAAGGTTTAAAGGGTCACTTAAGTTGTAAAAAAAAAGCTGGAAAAGGAACAATTCTGTAGTTATTTTATTTTTTCGATACGATCTCTGATAATATTTAATCTTGGGGAAAATAAGAAAAATATAGGATTTATGTCCTATTTCCAGTTATGAGTTAAAATTGTTTTTAATGTAAATGTCGTATTGATGGAATTCATTGGGATTCCGAATCCAAACTTAGAAATTCGAGATTTTGAATCCCTGGTTTTATTCTTAATTTTTTTAAAAAAAATATTTTTTATATATACTTTTTTAAAATATAAAATATTTATTCTAACCACTATGTTTATACCTAGTCCTAGCTCAACCAAACTAGTTATTATTTTTTTCGCAGCACGCCTAACTAATTTGATATTTTATGATTTCGAGCCACATTTCCCCCCCCCCCCCCCAACCCCCTTTTTTTTAATTGAATAAAAAAAACATGATTTCAAAGAGATTTGAGAATGGCAAACTAGTCATTATGATTTTTCAGCAAATTAATAAATAAAACCTGACTTGCAAATCGCTAACTATTGCATAGAGCGTTAATTAGCCAGACAAGTCAAACGATCCAACTCATTTGGAGAGTTTAATCCAGTTCGTCTGTTAATGAATATTACTATTTGAAACAAGCTGAGAAATATTTTTACGATGAAATCCTCAAAATGAGTGGAGTCGTTTGCCCAACTATTACAAACGCTAATGAGTCATAATTCTATCCCCTTAGATATACCCCCTCTCTAACAATTGAATGATATTTCTATCACACTTTCAGTTTTTCTTTACTTTTTTGAGGGGATTTCGTTGGCATGAATGAAATCTCGGTTTTTTCGTGGAACTTGATCTATGTACGAGGTTTTGCTAGTGCTAATATCCATTTTACACAATGTGGTTGGATTTGGATACTCGTCTTCACTGGTTTCCGAATTACCATTGTTTGCATGGAGGTAGTAAATGGTAACGTTCTTTGAACGGTTTCGTTTTGTAAATTTAATTTACTTGCGCTATACTAGCGTGGATCATCTTTATATGGGGTATCAGGGTTTGGTATTTTGTCCATTCGGTTTTCGTAGGGTGGCGGGATTATATCACATTTGGGGTTTTGAGTTTTAGTTTTGTCCTCGTTGTCGGGGTCGCAGATCGTTATTCATTTCTCTCGGTTTTAATTTTATTGGTGTGGACCGGGTTATCGGCAGTGTTTGTGAATTTCCGTGAAAATTTATTCGGTATTGTTTTAATGAATTTGTGGATTTGTCTTTAGCGCCCGGGTTATTTCAACTTCAGACGGGAACCCCGACGGTCTTAGATAATATTTAAGGTAAGTCTTGCTTTATTTCTTGTATGTTCTTGGTATTTTTTACTAGAATGACTCTATCCAAGATGGGGGGAGGGGCTTGGTTATCGGTGGTTACCGTAGACTTAGTAAATGGGACATTTCTTATAACTTATCTAGGTTTTTATTTGTCCTAGAGGTTGAATAGTGTGACCGGGGAAAAATTTTAAGAATTATTGGATAGTTTAATTAGTAGATCTTTGGAAAATGTTTTATGTTTTTTTTGTTAATAATGGTAACGGATTGTGTCAATTTTCACTGAAAGGGGTATATCAATGATATTTGCTACTAGTTTGTTTTAGATTTATATTATTCGACGGAATTATCTCTTTTCATTTATTTTTAATTATGGAAACCATTTTGATGTGTTAGATTAAAAACTAAAGATTGATGAACAACGATACCGTTTTCGGCAGTAGCCACCCAATCTCATGGTTACCAAAGTCTCGAATGACTTCAAGGGGCCGTAGCCCCCGTCGTCCCTTGTCAATAACCCCCTACCTCTTTGTACATCGAGAATAATGTTTATCTTAATTTAAAACTATGGATGCCTTGCTAAAAACCCTCGATTGTCCTTGACTCCCCCCCCCCCCCATTATTTTAGATTCATAAGTATGGTTAAACCGCAAATAAAACCTGGTCCCTAAGCTCTCACCCCCGAAAACCCGATGAATCAATCGTGATCGTATTCGCCTCACTCCATTGTTTGGAGAATCCATCAATTTGGCCCTGAACACTTCAAAGGTGTGCTATAATCAATGTTTAATATCCTTTTAAAACAAAAAAGGAGAATTGTTTTGCTATTAACTAAATGTAATCCAAATTTATATAGTTTAGTGAGCACTTATGATAGCTTATTAAATGAAGGAAGGAATATATATTTTTACAAAAATTTTACATAATTTTGGTACTTGTGGATACAAATAAAATTGGCAAAAAAATTCGTAACTAATTAGAGTGAGCTAGGACGAAGTATAAGCTTTATAGATTAGTACAGATTTTTTTATTAAAAATGGGGATTTGGGATATATAAATAATAATTTTAAAAAGGAATCTTAAAACGTATGGACTCGAGATCTCGATTCCCAACATTGTGATTCCATATCCCAGTACTGCATATATAATACTGAATTATTGTGAAATAATGAATTATTTATTATATGTTTTTGTAATTAACGTCTTCAGTTTATATATCTTCTACAAATCAATCTAAATACATCAATTAATCATCATGCACAATTAACAAATATATTTGAATTACAATTAATCACATTACAAGGTTAATTGATTCTATTACAAATGCTATATTCAATATTCAAAAAAACATAATATAAATAAGGCGAATCATGGGTAAAAAGAAATGTTGCCAAATTTATCTCCATTTGGGAACATTTTAGTGCTGTTACCCCCGATACCTTGAAAAAACTTAAAAATTTACCTCCAGAATCTCAAAACTGGTATGGGTTTCTGGAAAATTTTTGTGGAACGTTATACAGTATAATATAATTTTGAATTTTTTATATTGCTCTTTTTTTCTTAAAAAATACCCTAAGAAAATCTATACAAATATCACGTGAAAGAGAATTTATGTATATTAGGTATTTACTATAGGTATACTATTTTGTGAATATATGGAGATATTGTAAATTAAAGGAAATAATTGGACCTTTAAAGAATCATTTGAACATACAGCATATAATATATTAATAATTAGGGGTGTACCGATTTTTGGAGGCCGATCCGATCCGATATTCCCGATATTAAATTGATATCGGCCGATTACCGATCCGATATTATATCTAATTGTATTCTATAAAGATACCAATGATTTTAATTTTTAATATATTTTTTATTAGTATACCATCTATAATTTAACTATACCATAACATATGTCATTTAAATATATTATAATGATCAGTTATAGATTACATTCAATTCAATTACAATTCTAAAAATATAAATATTTTTTATTGATAAATCACTTATTTCTATAAGTAATAATATTAATCTATTTACATAATAAGTAATAAACAATTATATTATGAAATTTGGAAAATATTTAAATTAATATATAAAATTAATATATAAATTAATATATAAAATTAATATATAAATTAATATATAAAATTAATATATAAATTAATATATAAAATTAATATATAAATTAATATATAAAATTAATATATAAAATTAATATATCGAAGATTTCTTTTTAGAAATACCAAAATTTCCAATTTATCAGAGGTCAATCTGCGGCGATGAGGACTGTTAACTTCACTAAAAACAGATTCTGAAGAGATTATCGCACACTTTTATAAACAGAATGCGCAAAAAAAAATAACAATATGGCAGAATGTTTATTAATTATTATTAAAAAATTAAACATAAAAAGGAATTTCGATTTTATTTACAGGGTTTCCCATTCAAAAAAGGAAAAGTCCCAATCAAAAAAGGAAAAGTTTCAATTATAAAAGGAAAAGTTTCAATCATAAAAGGAAAAGGTCCGATCAAAAAAGGAGAAGGGTCGGAAAAGGTTCAATCAAAAAAGGAAAAGTGTCAATCAAAAAAGGAAAATTCCCAAAAAGAAAGGAAAAAGTCCAATTAAAAAAGGAAAAGTGTCAAACAAAAAAGAGTTTCAATCAAAAAAGAAAAAGTGTCAAACAAAAACGGAAAAGATCCGATCAAAAAAGGAAAAGTGTCAATCGAAAAAGGAAAATTCCCAAAAGGAAAATTCCCAAAAGGAAAGGAAAAGTGTCAATCAAAAAAGGAAAATTCCCATTCAAAAAAGGAAAATTTTTATTTATTTTTGCTATTCCTTCTTATTTTATTTCTAACTTTTTGCGATTTCTTTACTTTATTTGTATCTTTTCTCAATTTTTTTTTACTATATCTTTTCTCAATTTTTCTTATTCTCATTTTTGATAATTCTTTTGTATTTTTAAAAATAATTTATAAATTTAGGTCCATTTTTTTAACAATTTTTTTTTTCATCATAAATATGTCGTAATTTTTAAAGGGATCATAACTATCCGGGATCTTCACGGGATTTAAAGGGATCCCTATAAAATTTCAATTTTTTAAAGGATAAATAACTATACGGCATTATCACGTTTGAACCATGATATAGAAGAATCTTATTATAAAAACATTTTCTGCGCATTTCGTTTTTTAATTTTATTGTTATTCATTAATTTTCAATGTTGTTTTTTAGCCTTATGAAATAATATATGTCTAATATAGGGTATCAATCGATAGCTAATCAAAAGATCTATTCAACTGGAGGTCAATCTCTCCTCCATAATGGGCGGGTTTAGGTCTTGGGGGGTCAGAAATATTTTTATCAACACAAAATATCGATATGGGTATCAAATAAAAGCTAATTTTAATATGGTTTGACTGAAAGTCTTCATCTTAGTCTGGATGGGTATGACGTGGTCTGGGGGGTAGGGAAGGAGGGAGGGGGGGGGGGTGTAAAAAATAATATTGATATGGGTATCAAATAAAAGCTAATTTTAATATCGTTTGACTGAAAGTCTTCATTCTTGGTCTGGGTGGGTATGACTTGGTCTGGGGGGTAGGGGTGGGGGGAGGGGTGTAAAAAATAAATTTTTTGATATGGGTATCAAATAAAAGCTAATTTTAATATCGTTTGACTGAAAGTCTTCATTCTTGGTCTGGATGGGTGGGCGGTTAGGGGTGGAAGTGGGGGGTGTAAAAAATAATTTTTTTTGATATGGGTATCAAATAAAAGCTAATTTTAATATGGTTTGACTGAAATTATTCATTTTTTGTCTTGATGGGAATGACTGTCAGACCCTCAACATATTAACAAAATGTCTAGTAGGATAGAATTTACAGAAATAAAAGAGAATGAAGATAAAATAATTTTTTAAATCTTTTTACGATTCCAATCCTGAACTTGAAATATATAATTCAACAGTGTTCTATATTTAGCGCTTAATTTTTTTAGTATCGATAGCTTTACCGTGCTACATTTTTTTAAAAAGAGCTCATTACTAAATAAATAGCAAAAATTATTATAATAATTTTATAATTAATTCTAAAATCATAATCTTTTTATTCAATCTGTACCAAAATTATTTTCATTATCAATGTCTACTGTCGACATTTAAAAATTATTATTTTTTTGAAAAATATATTTACAATGCATATTTTTAAATGTAAATTTAAATAAATAAATAAAAAGATTATGATTTTAGAATTAATTATAAAATTATTATAATTATTTTTGCTATTTATTTATTAACGAGCTCTTTTTAAAAAAATGTAGCACGCTAATGCCATCGATACTTAAAAAAATAGCTATGGAATAACGCGTTAAATATAGAACACTGAAAATTATATATTTCAAGTTCAGGATTGGAACCAAAAAAAGATTTAAAAAATTGTTTTATCTTCATTCTCTTTTATTTCTGTAAATTCTATCCAACTAGACATTTTGTTAATATGTTGAGGGTCTGACAGTCATACCCATCAAGACAAAAAATGAATAATTTCAGCAAAACATATTAAAATAAGCTTTTATTTGATACCCATATCAAAAAATATTTTTACACCCCCCCCCCCCCTCCTTCTCCACTCTTACCCTCCAGGTCATACTCATCCAGACCAAGAATGAAGACTTTTAATCAAACGATATTAAAATTAGCTTTTATTTGGTACCCATATTAAAAAAAATTATTTTTTACACCCCATCCCCCTTCACTCCTTCCCTACCCCCCAGACCAAGTCATACCCACCCAGACCAAGAATGAAGACTTTCAGTCAAACCATATTAAAATTAGCTTTTATTTGATACCCATATCGATATTTTGTGTTGATAAAAAAATTTATGACCCCCCCCCCCCAGACCTAGACCCGCCTATTATGGGGGAGAAATTGACCTCCAGTTGAATAGATCTTTTGATTAGCTATCTTTTGATACCCTATATTAGACATATCTTATTTCATAAGGCCAAAAAAAACAACATTGAAAATTAATGAATAACAATAAAATTAAAAAACGAAACGCGTAGGAGAACACTTTTTAAAATAAGATTCTTCTATATCATGGTTCAAACGTGATAATGCCGTAAAGTTCTTTATCCTTTAAAGCATGAAAATTTTAAAGGGATCCCTTTAAATCCCGTGAAGATCCCGGATAGTTATGATCCCTTTAAAAATTACGACATATTTATGATGAAAAAAAAAATTTGTTAAAAAAATGGACCTTAATTTATAAATTATTTTTAAAAATACAAAAGAATTATCAAAAATGAGAATAAGAAAAATTGAGAAAAGATAGAGTAAAAAAAATAAATTGAGAAAAGATACAAATAAAGTAAAGAAATCACAGTTAGAAATAAAATAAGAAGGAATGACAAAAATAAATAAAAATTTAAGAAAAATTGAAAAATTTATAATTTTTTTTAAGAAAAATTGAAAAATTTATAATTTTTTTTAAAAAATTAAAAAAAATTTCGATTTTCCTTTTTTGAATGGGAATTTTCCTTTTTTGATTGACACTTTTCCTTTTTTGTTTGGACCTTTTCCTTTTTTGATTGAACCTTTTCCTTTTTTGTTTGGACCTTTTCCTTTTTTGTTTGGACCTTTTCCTTTTTTGATCGGACTTTTTCCTTTTATGATTGAAAATTTTCCTTTTTTGATTGGGACTTTTCCTTTTTTGAATAGGAAACCCTGTATAAAAATAAATGGTTTTTTAGATATAACTTTTTTTAAAAATTTTATAATATTTTATTTTTGTTAAAAACGCCATTTTTTATCGGATAGGATCGGGCCGATATTTCACCCATTTTAAAATATCGGTTATTGCCAAATATTATCAAATTTTCTGATATAATCATTTCTAAATATAATATTGGGGGAGGGATAGAATAGGCAAATAAAATGTATATTTTAAAAAAAATTCAAGAAAATGACAATTAAATTAGCTTATTTTTAATTGTTAAAAAATTAAATTCATTTCTATTCTAAATTTATCACTTCCTTTCTTTTAACAGCTATGGATAAATTTGTGGAACGGTTCAAGGACAGGTCGTTTATGCCTGAAGGACATTATAAAAGCTTTGCACATCTAGTCGGTTCGGCTCTGGCTTTTATTTCTAAGTAAAATGAGATATAATAATATATTTATACTAAAATGATGAATACAGTATATATCAGAGTTTTAATACGGAAGGACGGAATTGGAGAAAATAATTAAGCGTATAAGGAAAGAATAAAAATATTAAGGGGGAGAAACAGATTGATTTATAAAAGTTTTAAAAAACTATGAAATCAGAAGTGATTTTAATTTTAATCGTTGCTTTATATACTCGTAGTTTTAATTATTCCCCTATCATATAATATAAACAAAAAAGTATTACAGAAACCGTTAGAAATTTGCCTCCGAATCTCATCATTGTAATTTGTCGGGCCAAATCCCATTTGTTTTCCATCATCAATCATTTACCACCCAAAACATTTGAAAGTTTTTCTTCTTTTCTTTTACTCACGAAATTATTTTTTTTATATGAGGGAATTTTTAAAATATAATTACTATAAATTATTCTTGATTTAATATAATTTATATTAATCATCCTTTAATTCGATTACATAATAAGTAATTGATTTATTAAAATAAAAGTTTGCTATTTATAATAATTAAACATAATTAAGTGCTTTTTTGTCCTTTATCTATAAATTAATGTTAAAAAAGCAATTTTAATTTATGTTTCGAGTTGAATGTTTTTTTTAAAGCTCTAGTTAGCAAGGACGGGTATTCATTGAATATCAGTTGATATTTTTTTTTTCAATTGATTTGTTAAGCGTTCTATTTAACTTATTAAATGCCCTTTTTAATTATATAAAATTTAAGAATGTCACAAAGCTGGATGCTAAATTAAGCTAAAATTGAAATAAGTTATGAAAATGCGATATATATAATATTTATAACTTAAATTAGAAAGCTATAATACCCTGCTAAGAGAGATTGTCGTTGAAACTTTGCAATCGGCCGATTCTTTTTCTTCATCGTATTATCAAAATGATACCACTACTAATAATATGAGTATTCTCTATCCAGCATTATCCTCTCCCATTCGATACACTTCAGCCCCACACATCCCGTCAGCTGTTTCTTGGGGTCGTATCCAAAACATAGATGGGGCTGGTTACGTTGATAATGATCAAAAGAATTTTGGGAGAAATTATAAAAAGTATATAGTGTGCTTTGGGAAGAATGACAATTTTTTTTCATTGTACATAATTTTAATCGTTAACTTTTATTAGAACAAGGGTTATTTTCAAGGTTGTCAAATTTATTAAAATAAAAACGAAATAATATTTAGCCATAACAAAAAAATAGATTTTAAAATATTGAAAAAATCAGTTCATAAAATTAATCTCATTCATATTTTAGGAAGATTTTATATTTTTAATTAAATTGTTTTTATTTATTACATATTCCTGAAAATCTTTACAAGTATACTTAAAATTATGTTTGATCATTTAATCAGCTTTAAGCCCTGTCCTGGGTCGACTTATTTCCAAATACATGGCTGTTTAACTGGCTATTTTGTATCGACTAAACACCCTAAAAAGCAAAAGAAATTTTTTTAAAAAACGATAAACAAAAAAGTAAAAAAACATAACAATAAAACGAAAAAAAAAATAAATAAAAAAATAAATAAAAAAATACTAGAATAAAATACAAAAAATTACAATGCCGTTAAATACTTAAAATGAACCAAATAGGGCTGTCCTAATTCAAAAGCTGTTTAGTCGAGGCTAAAAGGTAATTAAAGTATCATATCAAAATTAAGTCGAACCAGGACACCTCCTTTAAGCTGCTATTGATAATCTATTAGGATCTTTTATCCAGAAATTTTTCATTAGATTAAATATACGCTATGAATCAGAATTTGAATGTGGTAATGAAAATATAGTATTGCACATTTTTTCAAATTTTGGGCTATGTTATTTGAAAAATAAAGTATACCCATTTCAGCCTAACTTGTTATGATATATTATTGTTGGATGAAGAGCATGGATTCCTGAAATAATTAATTTATTACTATTATATTAAAATGTCATAATATATCCAACTTTCTCAAATTCTAATTTATTATCAAGTATCATAATATTTAGCTTTTCCCAGTTATTGTTTCTAAATTCGTTTTTTTTGTTTTTATGAAATGATTGCATTAATGAATTTATTAGCTTCAGAAATAATGAGACTTTATCATGATAATCACATTGGCCCTTTCTTCCTGCATTTTGTATTCCGATTCTGAGATAATTTAAGTATTCAAAATTAATAAAATTCACACTCGCGATATCAGCCCAAACAGCTGTTATAAATAATTTATAGTGAAATGGTAAAATTTTCAAACCGCACACGCATCGATGCAATATCATTCGATTTCTCCTAATCCGATAAATATTTTTTTTATAAGTCTACTTGAAGTTCCTATTTCTTTATTAAATAGCTCTGTATCATTAATTGGGATTGTTTTAGTATTTACATTATTTGATGTGTCCGTTTTTTAGATCGCGAAAATAAATGAATACTTTTTTCCTAAGAAAATTGCTCTAAATTTTGAAAAAGTATGTTATATTATTATCTCTTTATCATATTGGAATGTTGATTCAGAGTGTATATTTAGTCTGATGAGAAATTTCTGGAGAATTGATCGTAATTTCCGCTTTTTGGTTGAATGAATTAGACAATTCTGGCTTGTTATCGGGAACAACTCAATTTTCAAATCAACAGGAATTGATTCTTTTTATGCTATAAAACAAACTAATTTTAAAATACATCAACTTTTTTTTAAAAAAATAATTAAATTGTTTTCATGCATGAATATAATAAAACAAGAAAATAGTTTAGCATGGTCTATAGAAGATCATATAAAATTTTTAGAATAATGTTTTTTTTAATTAAAATTTTTTATTAAATAAAAAAACTAATAAGCCTAATAAAATAAAGAAACTAAAGTTTAATAGGAAATGCAATCATATTTAGAAAGAAAAGCATTGAATTTCAAAAAAACCGTATTTTATATTTATGAAAGAAGATGACAGTTCCCTCCCCCTATTATAGTGGTTATTAGCTCTTTTATAAGAACGGCAGTTTCTGCTTTCCTCCCCCCTTATCTTTACCGAGAACTTGTTAGTATTTATTTATATAAAAAAAATAATGTTAGCTATATCTTGAGGCGATACAATTTATTTTACCTTACTTAAAACAGAGCTATAATTTAACATTTTTATTTTAAAATGATCCATGAATCCAGGGATGCGAACCCGACAAAATTTTTGCCAGGGTTCGGTTCGGGTTCGGTTCGGGGTATAAAAAAAAAGGTGGGTTCGGGTTCGGTTCAGGGAAATATTTTTGAACCGGGGTTTGGTTCGGGTTCGGTTCGGGTTCAAGAATTTTTGAGTTGATAAAAAAAATTCTATATTTAAATCATAATAAAAAACTAGACATAAATTTGATATAAAAAATAAATTTTTTATTTTATTTATAGGCAAATATAGTTAAAAATACAAAGCTATAGTCATGTATCAATTTTAAAAATTTTATTTAGACGTATTAGCATAATATCTTCCAAGAGTTGTTCACTCATCCTCGATCTATGTGGTGAAAGAATGAATTTTAAATGTGAAAAAGATCTTTCAACGCTAACCTATGTTAAATGTATTTATATGTGAAAATATGAAAAATTAACTTGGGTTGCAGGAACAGCAAATAAGATTTTAGATAAAATATATAATTCAGGGTGTTCCAGCTTAGCAGACTCCCAAAAATGCAAAATATTTTCCTTCTTATCTAATCTTTTATAATCGCTAAATCCAGTAATTATTGTTCCAATACTTTTCTCAGCAATCGTTGGCCCTCTTTTAAATATTTTCTCCTGCCTTTCTTTAAGTTGTATCAATTTCTCTAAATCATCTTCTTGTTCAATAACTTCATCGGAACTAATATCATCAGATAAAATCGGCGTTGTTAAGCTTTTAATTCGTCTCCATAAATTGACAAGATGTTTTTTCGCACAAATCTTATCATCATCACTAAGTAATACCTGTAATATTTAAGGATTTATATTTAAATATTTCATAAAATAACAATTTTAATATAAATCTAAAATAATTAATTTACTAAGCTTTTAATTAACCTTGTATCTTGGGTCCAGGTATATGGCAGCTAAGAGAATTTCGTTCTTTATAAACCTTTCTTCTCTGTTTTTAAGACAAGACTATAGTAATTGAGCAAAATGGTTTGGATTTTTTTCCAGTTCGATGCAGCATCTTAACCATGCTGCATAAAAATCTGTCAGTGTTAACTGTTCAGATTGGAATTGTTTGGTTGCGATTTTTAGCGGTTTTAAAATTTCAACAATCGTTATTATCTCTTTCCAATCTTCAGTCAATAAATAATCAGATTGCTCTGTAAAAAAATCTTCGATATTGGGTTTTAGTAAAATCAGCCTTTCTAACATATCATGGGTTGAATGCCATCTGTGGCAATCTAACACAGGCTTAGGGAGTTTCATATTTTTTAATAACTTTTGGTAAGTGGGATGTCTTAATTTTAAATTTAGGCTCCTAGCTTTTGCAATGGTTTCCACAATAGGTGATAATTTTATAGCATCTTGAAGTGCCAGCTGAAGTGTGTGAGCTGCACACCGTACACTATAAATCGGATAGGATATAATAGTTGATAAAAAAGTATTTTGTATATCATCAATATCATATTTATATACATTTACATCCATATTTTCCTCATCTGCTGATTCACTCCTTATATCATAATCAGTTTCAGATTGCAGGAGCTTTATAGCTCTTAAAAAATTACAACCATTATCAGAAGTAATTGTGTATATTTGTTGAATATTAATTTTAAATTTTAGTAAAGTTTTTAATATATTCTCTTTTATATATTCTCCTGTACATCTCTCTTTCAGCTCTACAATTCCAAGAGTCCTCAAATTTATAATGGACTTTGATATAAATTGAATATTTACACCAAGAATTGACCTATCTAGTCGTTGAACTGCATCAACTTTTAAACTTATTAATTTTCCTTCTACCTCTCTCGATATTTTGTCTCTAATTGATTGGGCTGTTTTATTAATAGTTCTGGATAAATTTTCTTTGTTTATAACTAAATTGAGCCCAGATAGGAGTGGATTTATAATTCTTTGAAATCCCGAATCTTCAATAATTGATAAAGGCCGGCCATTTACAGTAACAAGTTCTAGTATAGAACTCATCAAATCATTAGATGATATATTTATACTTATATGCTTTTTTGGAAAAAAGGTTTCTATATTAATTTTAGGTTTTTTTGCCATTAACAATTCCTGATATTTGGTTTTTTCATTTAAATAATTTAAATATTCATTGTTGTGATTTCTTTCCAGGTGTCTTTCTAAATTTGACAAGTGATTACCAGACATTTTTACTTTGCAATATGAACATATTGATTTTTTTTCTATTGTATTAAGGGTAAAATGCTTATCAAATATGACTTTATCTTTAATCTTAAATCTATAAAAAGAGAACAATTTTTTTAAATAGCAATGATTTCAGAATTAAAAAAGAGATATTTATAAATTTAATTTCATTTATAATATGCACTTCATTAATATCTTGTAAAAATTAAACTGAACCAAAAATAAATGATTAGCATATATAAATTTTAAAATCATTTTAATAAGTTCACAAAAACTGCCCTACATTTAACAATTTTTAAGTTAGATGTTTAGAATTTTTTAAATTAACAATATAATAATTTTTACTTTGATTTGTTAACCATTTTCTTCTAATTAATAATCTTTAAGAATAATAAGATAAAAATTTAAAAATAAATGGCGTAAATTAATTCAATTGTTTAAAATTTTTTAACACTCCAATAGGAATCGAGAATAAATTTAAAAATGGCATAAATGAATTAAGTTGTTTAAAATTTATTAAGACTTCATTTAATTGGAAATTTGAAAATATAATATTTGTATTTACATATATTAATATATGATTTTAAATAATACACTGAACCCGATTGAACCCGGGTTCAAATAAAATTCTTGGGTTCGGTTCGGGGTTTTGGAAATTTTATAAATGGGGTTCAGGTTCGGTTCGGGTTCAGAGTTTTTTTCTAAAAACCCGGGTTCACTTCTCCGGGTTCGGGTTCGGTTCGAATCCCTGCATGAATCATCCGGGGACTTCCTCAAAAAACGCTCTTCGCCATGCTAGAAAATTTTAATTATTTTTTTAAAACTTATATAAAGCAACGGGATCAACGCAGAAGAAATAACGGTCGTCGGTTGCCAAGAAACTGTAATTGGAATATTGATGCCAAAGTATACTGATACGGGACGGGGACAAAAGCAGGAATTGGAGAATTTAGTATATTTTTATATAATCCATGAAATTTTATGTATAAAAAAATTTATTTCGAAAAACTTTTAAATTCGTATAAAAAAGATTACGTTTATAATAGTATTTATATTAGTCATTTAATTTAATCTTTTTTAAAAATATATATTTACGTTTTAGCACATATCTAATACATATATATTGTAAAAGCATAATTTAATAAAAAATGAATAAGTAAAAAAAAACTAAAAAGAGGTTAATTTAAAAAGAAAAGCAAAACTTACTTCTTCATATCAAATACATTTAAAAAAGAGACAAAACAATGTTATTAGTGCTAAATGTTCAAGTTGAGGAAAAAATATAGTCAACATTAATTTTGACGCTTAATGTTAATATCATTTTCATTTTATTGAGTCCACAATGCACCTTTTTGTAAAACTAATAAATTTATACTCTACATGTACGTTTTAACCACCTTAATTCAGGTTTATTCGGATAGATACGAGGTAATTTAATATATAAATATTTATTTTAAATACTCACATTTTGAGAATTATAAAAATCAGTAAGTTTTTACAGGTTACGACTTGCCACATAAAGTTGTGAATAACCTTACTGAAATAATAATTTTTGCATAAAATAATGTGATTATTATTAGATGTTGCAGCATAGGGTATGAAAGAATTTAATTTAAGGTTTGGTGAAAACCTTAAAATTTATATCATTTTCCAGAATTGTAATCCACTATGTAGACAATCTTACCATGAAATTTCGTAATATACAAAAATCTACAGAAAAATTGATTCAAAATTTCATGACAAAATTGTCTCAAATTAATTGTGGACATAGGTACTACACACATGCTGGTATACAATTCCGGCAAGATCAAGTTAAAAAATTTTAAAAATACTCACGCTACAAATGTTATTAGTTTTAAAGATTTTTCCATGCCCCTATTACAAAATCGGATCATACTGAATTCCTCCATACCCTACGACATATACACCTATTTTTTAAAATATAAGCTAGCCTAGCTCATATATGTGTTTTAACGGGATTAAACAGATCAGGTCATTTGTTTAAGATATTTTTCTGAAACGTATTTAACTGATAATTTTTTAATTCTTCTAAAATAATATAATTAATATTTTTTATAAATATTAATTTTACCAACTTGGTATTACAAAATTATGTTTACAAACTGATATTATTTTGCATGATAATAATGATGCTTACTTAACTTTATTCAAAATGCTTTACATAATAGGAGTTTTTTGTGGATTTGCACCTCAAAATATCTGATAAACTCCCAAATACCTTTAATTAGAGTCCTTTTCCGTTTATAAAATAACTGATTAAACTAATGTTGCTAAAGGAACTAGTTATATTTGTAAACTGTAACTAGTTGTAAATAGCTATATTTTATAGAATGTAACTGCTAAATATAACTAGTTCCTTTTTAAATTTTCATATATATTATTATAAATATATTCAAATAATTAATTTTATTTTTGATATATTATATTTTTTAATTAATAATATCTGATTCTATATATTGGCCTTTATTAAATAGTTGATATTGATAAATGAATCAGACATAGAATCATAGCCATAGCCTGGATTTTACTAGGGGGGAAAGCACATTATGTGATTGCCATAAATTTTAACGGTATGTTCACCTTTGTAGGCTTTTGGTTAATTTATATTTTTATAGAAATAATTTTGGTTTTTCACTTTTTCTAAAAATTTTAAAATTATTTACTTTATTTTTTTTCTTCAAATTCTTTTTTATATTGTTATATATTGAATATATTTTGGGGAGAGAAATTTCCGAAGGGACGTCTATGTACAGAATTTAATACGAACTCTGACTCGTCATTTAATGAGGATGACCTTCAAATGATTCATAATAATGAAATAGATAATTCACCATCCACTTTTAAAAGTATTACCAAAACAACAGACTTTGATGTTAAATTTCCTTAGCCAAGCTTCAAAAAGTATTTTAGATTTCACATAGAGAAGACTGGTAGTACAGGCAATATTAACCTTAAGTGATTCATATGTAGTATTGTTAAACGGCGCAATTTAGATCGATTTTTATAAAGGGCTCGATTAAGATTTTGGCCAAATAATAGCTTAAATTTGTTCATAGATGGCAAGGTTTGGACTTCGATTTAGCAAATCTCGAGGCCTTTTTTATTTTAACTAAAATCTTAATTGGGTCGTTTTTAAAAGTCGACCCAAATCGTGCCGTTTAACAATACTACTCCTATGCCTTCCAAAAAAGGTATATTTCAGCATCTAAGTCATTTACAGCCAAGCTATGGGAACAAATCGCTGTAAGATTATTTTAACATAATATGTCATAGTGCGCACAAATTGAGCGTTAGAGTTTGCAGTACGTTTTAACGTAACGCATCTTTGTTTAAATTGAAAGCAGTACGTTTTTTTATAATTTATTTAATAAAATGGAGTTTATTTCTTACCTTAAGGTAAAATTAGGTAATACATATTATATATTTTGTTTATTTGGATTTCCTAAGAGTTTATGATTCAATCAGGGTTTTCAAATTGTTTTGGGGCCTTGGATAGAAAACATATGCATATAAAATACCCAAAAAATACTGGTTCAACATTTCTGTTACAAACACCGAATGTCTGTTATGAGGGAAAGCAATGCATCATCCAATGAAGCAAGAAATATATCAGAAATTTTATCATTTATGAATTTTTTCAAATTCATAAATGATTGTATATGTATTCTTTTTTTTAAAAATGTACACACATCTGTAAATATACATATATATATTTATTTGTTTATCCTACCTTAATATATATATAATAATAATCTATATATTTTAATAAAAATACTAAATAAATTTTGAATAGTTTGCTTATTTATATATATTTTACATTTCTCAGGACACTAGAAGTAGAATAAGATATCTTTATTATATAAAAATAGATTCACAAATAATGCAAATCAAATTTTAAATTTATGATATAATTTGATTAAATATTTCTAATAAATGCTAAATAAAGTTATTTATATATATTTTTCAAAAATGGACACTAGAATATGGAATAATAACTTTATTATATATAAAAATAGATTTACAAAAAAAAACAAATCAATTATCAAATTTATGTTATAATTTTATTAAATAAATCTAATGAGGTTGATTTGCAGGTAACTATGTTGAATTTGTAGGTGATAATTCAACTGTGGTATTTGGATGCTCTGTTTGCTCCATTAAAGTATGATACAAACGAGATACTTCACTTTTGAAAAGATATTTATTTGAATTACTCTTAATTTCCAAACCCACTGACATCGATTGGAGATACAATCATTGCTAAATTTATAGATAAATATATATTTTAATGGCTCTCAGAAGGTACCCTTTCCTAAAGAGCCAATTCTTTCATCTAACTAGGCATTTAATTTTAAACCACTATCCATTGGTATAATTACTTTAGGACTAATAATATCAGTAGTTTTTCTATCCTTTATAGTTGGCTCCAGATATTCTGATATTTTATTTAGATGTAATTTTATTCTTATTCTTTGGATTTTTTTTCAGTGTAATAATATTTTTATATAAATAAATTGTAAATTTTCTTTCAAAATACCATTGAATAAGATTTGTAAATCGTAAATTTTTTTAAATTATATAAAAAAAATGATGCGTTATATAAATGATTTATAAAGTAACTTATAATGTAACTAGTTACTTTTCATATATAACGATAACTAGTTACATCTTAAAATATGTAACTATTAACTGTAACTAGTTATCTTTTTATGAATGTAATTAGTAACTCTTACTAGTTAAGTTTCAAAAGTAACCTTTAATATCACTAGATTAAACACACAATTTAAAAATTTATTTGTTATGTTATTATAAAAATTGCAGCTAGATTCTGAAATAATTGTAGCAAATTACCATTTGTATAACATCGATTCTTCTCCATTGATATCGAATTCCAACACAGATAAAGTAAATGCAATTAATGATAAAATTTGAAATAATATTAGGTAAATAATTAATTTTAGTTTTTTTTAAAATTTATGGTTTTATGGGAAAAACATGTTAATAAATTTTCTCTCTCGTTCAAAAAACTTTTATCGATACTATTTATGTCATTCTAACCTGAGTTTGCGTTAATAATAACTTAAAAAACACACTATGATTAAATTAAAATTATAAAGTGCTCTATATTAATAAACCAATCTAAGGTATCATTAACGGGTTCTCTGACGTATCCTTCCTTACGATTAAATCCTCCGTTTCCCTGTATCCTATTGGATTCATCGTTGGCTCTTTTCGCTAAAATATTTCCTTTCATAGCCGATAAACATAGATTACAAATATTGAAGCACTTCAACTCTACCCCAACTAGGATGACATCAAAGTATAAAATATTTAAAAGAAATTATAAATAAGAATTATAGAAAAAGAAAGATGGAGTGGGGTGGCTTTAATGCTATAGCATACAGAAAGGGCATTTATAACAATATAACATTAAAATGCTAATGACTTTCGACAATTTAGTCTCTGTTCTTGTGCTCATATAATCTTAAAACGCCTTTGAGAGCTGCTTAATTATATATAATTTTTATATTCAGGATATTTTTCTAAAAAGCCATTATTTTATATGTGACCGTCTAACTTAGTGAAAACATTTGTTATATCAAACTTAATTAATAAGGGATCTTAAGACAGGTTCTTCACGATGAGCCCAGCTGCATGGTCTCATTTATTTGAAAACCTAATTGGGTCGTTATTCACAATATAATATTAAAATAATTATACCCCCCCTCTTCCCCCCCCCCCCACTTTCAATGGCAATTGGCGAATGTTGATTTGGGTCTTAATGGACAATTAAACGAGTCAAAATATAAAGGAAATATGTATTAAATAACTCGTCATTAGCTATTAAATTGCAAAGATTTGTTGTGAATAGATTGCTATTCACAAATTGTTATTGGAAAAATAGAGAATAGCACCTTTTTATTATTGATTTTTTAAAATATCAATTGCAAAATGTTCACCAGTTGATAGCTTATTATTTAGGTAATGTAATTTAATATTTATTCACCAAACCTGGTAAGTAATAAATGAATATAAGAATTGTAAAAATAAGAGAAACGAATGCATGAAAATCTAAACTCACTGGATGTCACAGACTACTAAATTATATTTTATTGATATTTTTTATTCTCCTTTTGTACAGGTTATTTTTTTTACGTGTAAAGATAATAGTAGTATTATTACCGTTGTGTTATATGAGAAAACAATACACAATAAAGTTTCCTTTTTGTATTTGTATTATACTACACTCCACAACCGGGACTTATATATCCCCTCCCCTAAGCCGATGATGATATCCAGCTTAATCCTCATATCAAAATCAAATTAGAAAGAAATTAGAAAAAATATTTATTATTTTATAAATTTTAACAACTTATAGCGCTAACGCATCGACAGCTTTACCATCCTCCACAGGTGGTACAGACAATAATAGTTTAACTTTGAATCAATCGGAACCCATCGTTATAACGCTTATCAATATCTCGGTCGCTTTATTATTGGCTTTTAGAGTATTAAACATTTTTATTATTTTAATAAAGTACCTTATTTTTAATATATATAGTATTAGTTTATTGATTGATTTGATATATTGATACAACATCTCCAAAACAAAATCTTTAACAAAATAGAATCGACTTAAAAAATTCATAGCCAATAATAACTAATATTTAGAGTGACTATCACTACAAAGGACTTGAGTTTTCATTTATGAGAATAACCCTAATAGTAGGATTTCATCTTAAGCCTTTTATTCGTGTTTTTTTTTAAAGTTAATTAGTTTCATCATTCTATTATAGGCGGATGGTCTCCACTGCTTTACACCATAAGAGAGTTACAGGAATTGTATTGAATGGGGGTGGAGATTATATCTAAAGTGGACGCCTATTGATATATAGAACCTCAAAAATGTGTAGCTCTAAATTCTGGCTGGGCCTTAAGAATTCTTACCCGTTTTTTATACTTGCATATTTAGATAAACGTTTTTAGAGGTGGGTTTGTATTAATATTAGATGGAAATATATTTCATTCTGCTCTTGTTATATAGAAGATGAGAAAAGATTTCAGCTCCATCACAGATTTAATGGGCTTGTGGCTTTTGGGGAGAAGATTTAGGGAAAATAAAATGATATTAATGGAAAACTTTGATGATATAAACCTTGAAAAAGGGAAAGAGATATAATTTAAGGAGAGATATTCTAATTGATTGAAAGAATTTCTTATAGCCATTTTAGATTAAGGATTGATTCAAGGTTTGATCATGTGCTCGATATTTTAATGAATCAGTGTTTAAGAAATTTGGAGATATTTTACAAACATCTCATAGAACATTAGTTTAATAAGTAAACTAATGCCCCTCTGTTTAATCTTATTTCTTCAATTTCTTAAATTTAGATGTGGATTCCAAATAGTAGGGCTTTCAGTGAAATATAAAAAATTAGAGAATTAATAAGACACCTCTTTACACCTTTTGTTAATCCTTCAAAATTCTGGTATACAATTTAATCTTGATTTTACCACTTGAATAATTCCACCTTAATTAATCAAACAATCCCACCGTTTTTAACATGTTTGGATTCCTTTATATCACTTTATTGAATTTAACTTCATATCAAACATTCTATTAAGGCAACTCAAATCCTTAAAAATTGTCTCTCGATTTCATAAACAAACGAATGCCTTAAAAATATCCAAATCCTTACTTGAAAAATATCAATACAATATGGAAAACAAATTAATTTTAAATTTTTTTTTTATTGTTAGATGATTTAAATGAAATAAGAGAAAAAAAATATTAAAAAAAGAGTACATATTAACCTAGAGAAGAGTGAATGCTTAAAAAATTGGACCGTGAGATCAGGGAAATCTGCTGACGAAGGTAAAATCCTTCATTGGGGCCCCTTGAGATCTGTCTCATTTTTTCCCTATGATTTTAATGAAATTGAGGGCCTAACTTTCATGAGGGTATTGGTAACGATTGGTATGAACAAGTGTTGATGAGGCCAGCGTATTTGTTTTTTAGGATTTCTGCCTTTTTGATGACAGAAAATGAGAGGTTGGACTGCTGCAAAATTGATACAGGTATAGTCCCAAGCTAGTGGGAGACCATTAGTCCAGGGAATGTGGGATATTCCATCGGAGCGTACGTTTTCGTTTGAGAGGCCCACTTGTTCGCGGGTTGGTGGAATATTAACTTTTTTAAGGGCAGCTAGGAGAATGTTGTTGATAGATTTATTTCGAGGTTCGTCAATGGGCGAACTTGCAGTGCAAAGGATGGTAAGCTTTCGTTTCAATGGGCTGTCCACAGTCGATACAAATGGAGGGAACTACGCATTGCAGCCAAGACGGAGGGCTATGGAAATGCGTAGCTGTTCGCCTGTCATGGGAGGCCAAGATTGGAACCGGTAATGGCTAAAACCATACGTAATCTGAATATGCGTATAATGCTAAGCTATTGGTATTGTTCCAAAGGACCTTTTCGAAATGTGGTATTCAACAAAATGGGCGATCAGAGGAGCATTCCAGTCTTTTTAAATGCTGGAGGCAGGACGACAAAGAGTGGATGGGTAATTGCTGTCCCAAGAGGTGAGGGTCTGAGAAAGGTCAGGATCTAAAGGAGTGGATCCATGGATAATAGATTGAGCAGCCAGACGAGATGAGATAAAGGTTGAGAGGGAAAGTTGTATCCTAGACTTGCTGGGGAGGGTGGCCTGAAGCCAGGATGAACTGGAAAATTTTATGCTTAATATATTTTCAAGGAGGCCCTTGATGTGGGTTTCATGGAAAACAAGCAAGTCGCAGCATTTGAAGATCGGAGGGGATTTCAGGGCGTAGAGGATTTTAGGTATATTGAAATAGTTTTTTATTAAAAAAAAAGATTGATAGGCGGGGAGGTAATTAAATAATGTGTTTAATTTAGATAAATTGTTAAGAGAGTTTAAAAAGTTTCGATGGCCTTTTCATTCCCTATCGGTGATCCAAGATGTGTCATCTCGTCTCTGTTGATGACGTGGTATGTCATGTCTAAAGGAATGGATGTAGGATTTAGGAAGCAAATCACACATTTGGGGATATAATCCAATATGTGAGAGATTCTCGATGATGGGGGAGAGGGTTGACATGACTGTGGAAAGGTTGCTCGAAACAATGCCATCATTTAGATACCAGGAATTTAAGGCAAGGATAGATTTAGATTGAATTTCCTGAATTATTTTGTGGATCCCAATACAAAAAAGGGCTGGGCCTAAGGGTTGTCCTAGTTGAATTCCCTCTTGAGATTTGATTAGGTTTTTATTGTATTTTAGAAAAGTAGAGCTTGAATAACTGTGGAGAATGTATGAAAAGTATTCAGGATATTTGTTGCAAAACAAAGTAACAAAAAGTTGACGTTTTATTGTATTAAAGGCAATTGAGATCGTGTTTTAGGACCACATCATCAGGAATACTATTTGCTATAGTTATGCGAGCGAGATGAGCTGAAATTTCAGCACCTCCGGGAACACCAAACCCTAATTGAAGTGGCGACAGAAATGAGGAAAAGATTCCTTGATTCGTGAAGCAATGATCTTATCGGAAGAACGACCAACAGCGATTGGGCGAATACCTCCGTTTTTTTGAGAGCTATTAGACGGGCGCCAAAGAGGATAGGAATGATAGGTGATGGAAGGGACCACCTGGTAAGGTTCTGTAAAAGGGCTTTACATGGAATGTTGGGTTTTAAAATGTCTTGGATGAAGATAGCACGAATGCCTTCAAGGCCTCCTGAAGAGTCTTTTATAAAAGATCTAATGGCTTTAATTGTCTCGTCAATGTTATTTCAGGAGCTATATGATTGTTTTAGCTTGAATAGACAAATTCTGAATCTCATAAAGGGTGTTTTGAAATTTTTTTTTGAAATATTCTTGATTATATTATCATCGATTAGTTTTGTTTATTCCGATAATTTAGAGGGAAAAATATATACTTATGAACGTAGTCTAGAATAATTTAAACGTTATTTTTCTCACCGTAATAGAGAATTCATTAATATTTTGATTAATAATTCGTAAATAATTAAATATTAAAACAAATGAAATATAGATGCTAAGAAAATATGCCTGAAAACATTAATACAACCTTGAATTTATAATTTAACACTATTATTTACAAAAATTTACATTTTTACTGACTAAAGAACCTAGAATCTCACAAGCTTAAACTGTGTACTTCTCCAGGTCAAAGTCCCAAAATATATTCTGAACTAAAATCCGCAATATTGGAATTCGTTACTAATGCGTTCGCTTATAAAAATCGCCTCCTACGGATTTTGTCAACTCATCTATTAGCCAAATTGGTATCCATAGAGAAAGAAAATAAACTGGCACAAGATGTCTTTCGAAATTGTTTGGAAAAGTATGTGCTTTAGCACTAACTAACAGCCTTTCAGAATTCACCTTCCCATCTTTGATTGAGAAAAAGAAAAGGGTTATTTTCGGTTGAAATTTTTACATTGGTAGCCGTAAGTTATTTCACCATTTGGAGAGTCTCTCTTCTTTAGGAGGAAAAAGAAATTGGAATCAAAATCTTAATTTAAATTAAACTCAAAAATTTAAATTATTTTGTAAAATATTTCTGCTCATATGCTATTATTAATTGGTTTGTTGTTAACTTTTTCACGCTAAATAAAGTTATACTTTACTAATTATTCGGAGATATTTTAAAACTAGTTTTATAAAAAAGAAAATAAATCGAGTATTCTCTTCATTTTAAAACTTATAGACTTAATCTGCGAATAATACATAAAATCCATATTTTTCTATAGATAGAAATAAATAAATAATGAGAAGGAAAGAAGAAAGAAAAATAAAGTAGTAATGAATAAAAATGAGAGACATTTCAATAAGGTTTATATAATATATTTTTAAATTACATTTTTATAAATTTCCGCAACGCTCCCTTTAAAGGTTGAAAAATGTGACGGACCCTTTTATAAGGTCTAGTTATGCGCTAGCCCTAGGTATGGTTTACAAATACGTTGATAGATCATCTGGAGATTTCAAATCTGCTATTAATTTGCTTGTCACTCTGTCTCAAGACCTGGTTTCTAGCGAAGTCCAGGTATAAATAAAATATGAAATAAATAATTTAATCTTCACCTCTTTTAAAAAAAGTAATGAAACTTAATACAATGTTTCCTAAATATTATAAAGTTGAATTTAAAATTATATTACTAACTTTTTTGAAATATCCTAACAAAATTTTTCCCACAAGTTATGGAGCCTGACGGCTTTGTATCTCGTCTTAGATAATAACCATACCCCTCAAGGCGTTAGAGAATATACCGAGTCGCTTCTAAACCACTTTTGCGAACGATTATTGAGAGAAAATTCTAGCAGGGTTTCGATTAGGACAGCGATTTGTAAATGCATATCAGCATTGATAAATGGCGTCGGACCGGAGTTGAAAGGTAAACTCAATAACCCTCAAAAAAATATTCTCAATACACGTTGTTTATTTGTTTTATCTTTTTTCCCCAGATAATTCAACTTCCATGATAAATATAAGATCCCTCTTTTTCACGATTTCATCTATTCTACAAAGGGACCACATTCCGTCCATTAAAACTGATGCCATTCTTTGCTTGCAACAGCTATACATGTTCGTACCTACCCAGCATTTCCAAATTTCCGATATTTTAAATTACCTTATAGTTAGTTATTTTTATTTGTGATGATGCATGAAAGAGAATATAATAATTTGGCTAAAATTCTTAAAAATTAACTAAATTTTTTCACAATTAAGATAAATATTATTTTTAAATATCATATCATCCTTTTACTTTTTATTATATATATATATACACCTTAATCCACTTCCTTTAAAAAAGAAAAACGAATTGGGTGTAATATCTTTATATTAAACTTTTGCCTCTTTCCTAGATTTTGTATAAAAGTTTTAATGTCCTTTTAAAATAAATTATTTTAATTTTATAAGTAACCTTTTACCCAAATAAGAATCTTAAATTTGTAAAAGAAACGCATTAATAAAATGATAGAACACCGCTATAAATAAATTTGACGATAAACATATAATTTTCCTCGGAACACTTAAAGAATTGCTCTGCGCATACATACCCACCGTTGAGGAAAGCGTCAATTTCCTTCCTTAAACAGCTCATTCAAAAGGAGCCAGAGAACATATGCTCTATTCTAGAAGGGCAGAATATTTCCACTAGTGCTAATACTAACGATGCCAAGAGAAATCCCTTTGATTTACTGAGTAAAAAAAATATTTAAAATGAAATTTAATCGTCTAACTTAAAATTAGAAGTGTTGAATTATTTTTGTGACATTTTTCAAGTTTTTGAATTTAATACATTTTCAAATAATTGATTTGAACTTTTTTTAACTTCGCCATTTTATGAATTTACTTTGAAAGAAAACGTGCTTATAGCGCACTTCTCCAATCTTAAACCTATCATTACTCAAAAGCACTTGAAAATATTTAAATTACCCATGGAACAATTGTAACAAGGGTTATAAAGTTTTCTATTTTTTACTTAATTAAAATCGTATAATAGTCTAGCTTTAACGGTTTTAATTTGGTGATACGAACTTATTTTTGAATATTTGAAGTAAACTAACTTTTTAGAAATTGAAATTAAAATGCCACTCCAACCGACTAAAATAGAGAGGTGACTTTATTCCTTAGAGCTAGGAAATATTTATCTAAAATCGTTTATAAAAAGTTTTATAATGGTTTATAATTCTTAAGAAATGCTAACATAGATAATATAAATATTAAGAAATATAAGAATAAAACACTTTACTATAGTTATTTCCATCTACTATAGTTATTTCCATCATTTATCGAAATTAAATTATATTTCGATTCTTATATTTAAGGATGTCCTTCCCCTATTTCTATTCGACATTTTCCTTTTTGAATAATAAAATATTGTTTCACCCGTAAAACTGACTTATTTTAACCATATGGCATTCCATTTTTAAATAGTTCTATTGTATAATTAGAATAAAGTTGAGATAAAACAATAAATATTCAGGAGACGATAAATATAAATTCAATATCAAAAATGTTATATTTTTATTTTTAAAAATATTTTCATAGATTTTTTGATCCGAACTCTCAACAGGGAAAGAGAGGACGCTACAAAAATGCTAATTAAATATACTATAATCAACCTGCTCAACACTCCTGTTTTGATCGACAAGTATCTATCTCATTGGATATCTTTATTCGGGACGGTATTGACCTCCAAAATATCTAGTAAAAAAATTAAACACAGTATTTATTTATTTTTTGCAAACATATTATAATTTTTTTTATTTAATTTTTTTTATATATTAAAAGAATAGTTATTTTTACGTAATAAAAATAAAGTATGTAAAAATTATCCAGTAGGCATGCACCCTTATGAATTCAAATAGTATTCGATCGGCGTATTTCTATTCCAATTTTTTGCCGAATAAAGAAGTTCAAAGATTGCCCTTTGTTAAAAACATTTAGGACTCTCTGCTTGCTCAGAAATAAACTAACAAATGGGATAAAGTATGGTTGGAAAGAAAAAAATATTTAATATTAAGGCGGTTTCACGATTTTGGCTTAGAGGTTATTTTTGGCTTCGAATATTTTTATGCACATATTATTCCAGGCAAGGAAATTGCCAAGGAATAGGATATATTCCATCAGGGCATTCATTATCTCTAGGTTCATGTTTGTGGGCTCGTGGGTTGAGGGTATCTTCCTCTTTGTTAAGGCATGTCGGATTGTTTTTTAATATACTACCGTTCTTTTGAGAATTTATGGTACTCATTTGATGCGACAAGCATATTACAGAGACTTTGAAAAGTAGTAACTATGGGGCAAGTAGTGCAGAGTTATATAGCTATGCGTTATTGTTCCGAGGATAAACAGAGTCTCAAACTTATACCTGGTATAGCTTCAGTCATTAACCATTTTTGTTATTTGAAAATTTTTATCTTTTTTTATATATCCTTTTTTAAAATAATTCATTAATATTTATTAATCAAATTCCAGATATTTTGTTTGGTAAAATATTATCAAAATATGTAACAGTTAAATAATGATTTTTCTAAAACTAGATTAATTGTTTATAATGAAATAAAAACATTTAACGTAAGACACATCCTCCCCACTCTTCGAACTCTCTCAGTTCTCTTCCGCATCCATCAACGACGAAAACGAAGAAAATCATTTTTCCTCCTCTGCCATTACCACCACACCTATAACCAATGCCGCATTAAATCCTGTCAACGAAAATATCAAAAGTAATATCAGATTTAATTCACCTTCAGTGGAAAACGAAAATTTTTGGGAGATCAATGTGAAATTATTTTGCGCCGAGAGACTATTGGCTTTGGTTAAGCAAAGTGATGGTCACGGTAAATTCAAAAGTGAGCAAATTTCTAATTCATGTATAATATCTAGCATTTTATTAGCATGTATATTTTACATTTATCAATTTTACTGTATAGTCATAAAAATTACTTGACATATGTTTACAAGCAAATTAGTTTTATTTAAACAATTGTTTAAATTGACATAAAGTAAGTTTTATAAAAAAAGGAGAGGATAATAATTAGTAGGGCCGTGCTTATCCACAAATTTTTCACCACTCCTATATTACTACAAACTCGATCCGATAACCGATTCGATATTTCTATTGATTTTTATTTACCACCTATCCTTGAACAAAGTCATAAAAGAATTAATTTTCTATTCAAAACAAAACCAATTAATTTTCACGAATGATTAAGTGTGTTTATTTTCCAAAAATTAATAGTTACATTTAAAATATGGGCAATATTTATTGTTAAACTTCTCCATTTACCCGATTTTTAAAAGCAACTAAATCAAGATTTTAGCCTAAATATTATTATTTATGCCTCGAAATTTGGCCAATAAATGTCCAAACCTTTCTACCAGCTGCGGGCAAAATCTCGAGGCTTAGATAATTGGATAAAATTTTAATTTAGCCTTTTCTTAAATCGGGCTAACCGTTTAACAACAATATATAAACCGCTAGATATCATTTTCTTGTTGCAGATAATGTAACATCATATTTTTCTTTTGAAATATTTTTATTTCTTATAAACATTACAAATTATTTCATTTTTTTCCCCTTTTGCTATTAAATTATTAATATATAAAAAATAATCATATAATTAATTATATATACAATAATAAAATAACCAAAAACAATTAAAATATCGGATCGGATTTTTTGAAAATATTGGCTCAATCCTATATTTTTAAAAACACAAAAATATTGGTCCCTATCGGATCCGATATTTAATATCGGCAAAGCCCTGTTAATTAGTTTCCAATGCTCGATCTTGATAACAATAATTGCTTATTAAATCGACAACACCTTGCTATAAACATATAATACAAATTGTTTCTTTCAAATTTTTAGCCACTTAATAAAAAATTTATGATTTATATCTAAAATCATATGTGATCATATGAATTATGCATAATGAATATAAAGGAAAGGTTAAATAGGACGGTTATATAATATAATTCCATCCACTCTTCCCCATTCCGCAAAGTTATTCACATTTTGAAACTATTAATCTATTTATCTCTTTGTTAAATATATTTTAAAGTTATTATTTTATCACTTTATAAGCAAACGAATAGTATATATAATTACTCTTTGCCTAAGTTTTTTTTGTTCTCTTGTTTAATTATCATAATCATAATAATTATCACTGACTTCAGGAGGAGGAGGTGAGGGGTAAGGTTGCTAAACAATCCTTAATTAAATGTGTGCAACATTATATTAAAAATGAGATAGCATGCTTTTTTTAAAAAATTTAGCAGCTAAATTTGTTTTAAAAAGTTTTGAGAAGCCCTAAATAGTCAGAGCCAGTGACGCTATTGAAGTATTGTGCTTAAAACAATTACGGAACTGTTGTAACACATTTATGAAGAGGAATTACCACAACTGCTATTTTTTAAAAGATATTTTAACAAAATAATTAATATATTCTTTTATTTATTAAGAAAATAACTTAACATTATCAGGAAATAGGAGAAACGAAGAAGGAGATCCTGATCTTGATTTGGCCCTTGCCAGGAAATTAGTCAAGAAAGAACCTAAAAATGGTGAAATTTTAGTTATTATTCATTTTATTTTTTACCTTGACAAATTCCTACTTAAATGATAAATAATAATTATATGAATTTAACATTTTGAAGGATAACTCAAATTAAACAGAATCCTCTCATTTTTATAGAGATTATTTATAAGGTACCAAACGAGATAGAATAAAATTTAATACATATGATGAGGGAGGGGAAAATGTATACATTTAAAAAAAAATTACCTCAAAGAAGCAAGCAATAAATTAATGACTTTTATCATATAGTATTTCCCATTAATAAGATCCCCCTTCTCAATAAATAATTAAAATAAACTCAGTATTTTAATCGATACCCCTGAATTGAATTCATGGAGATAAATTATATAAAAAAAATTGATATATAAATAAGTAAGAAAATTTTGTAAGGGAAAATGTTTAAAAAAAATTTTACCATTTATTTTTTTGTTAATAAATTGAAGGACTCCATATCAAATATAATTCACATGAAAATATATTAATTTATGTATTTTATTTGTGGAAAATAAAAAAATACACTCCAGATAATTACTTAGTCCTTCATTTGTCGGAATTAGTTAGACTTTCTTTCGTATGTGTTACCAATACTGAACGTTATGCTCCGATTACTGTCGCAGGTATATATATTTTTAAATTATAAAATACATTTCTAATAAAATAGCGCAATTTTATTTGAATACGTGTTATTTAATATTATTAAATTCCATTAAAAATAATTTTGATTTATAAATAATAGATTAAAAAAATAGAAAAATAAATGAATGAAATAAAAGAAGGGCAGATTTCACACACAGTGACCATTTTTATCAAATTACTATCTGCATGAGACAACCGATTCCAAAATTTATTTTGTTCAAATACAATATTTTTGGTTGAGCTGAGCACGCTATTGCGCCTATCTTTTCTAGCGACGCATCGCATTTAAGATAATTTTAAATTAATAATTAAAGATTTTTTAAATTTTAACAGGCCTCGAAATTTTAGCTATCCTTATAAACGTTTTCCAATACAGTCCAGATCCCGATTACGTTTCCGATAATTTGAAAATTTTGAATACAATAAATATTGACAAAATTGGTGATTACTACGAAGAATCTCATAAAAATGGCGGTAAAAATGATCCCAACTATTTAAATAATACTAGTGATGGTAGCAATACTCACTACTTGCTGGAACAGTATCAAGCTCAAATGAGTGCGTGTCTAAGACAAGTTTTTAATTCTACGCAGCAAGATACGACCCATGTAGGAAATGGTGCAAATAATAATAATGTTTTTTCTAATCGCCACGATAAATTAGCAATCAAAGGAGGTGATGATGATGATTTGGAGAGCAAAGGTATCAAGTCTTCTTCACCTATCATTAACGATTGCACAAATCTCGAAAGGGATTCTAGGGTATTGGCTAAAGCTAGCCAGGTTAAATTCATATTTTAATTATATTTAGATTGCCATTACGATATCTCGTTTTAAATATTAAAGTTATAGAAATATAATATGCCTTTTTGGGATAAAAGGTGTATATATTCAGAATATGATATTTTACAATTGTTGAAATGAAATGAGGTATTACAATTAGTAAACGATTATACGGGCTCCCTGGAAACTCAAAAGGTTTCGTCTCACTCCGGCCTAAATAAATTGTATAGTTTTTTTTAAAAAAAAGAGAATCCTTGTCATATTTAGTTGTATCTTATCTTTGCCTAAGATTTTAAAGAGTTTATGCCCAGTTAGAATAAATAATAACTTAAAAGATCTCATGATATTTTCTCATTTTTTGACTTTTCACAGCTTATATGGCGGGATTTATATTTTGGATAAAGGAAATTTAGGAAATAAAAATGAAATTCAAAAAATAAATATTTTCATTTGAACAAAGGAAAAGCGCATCCCTTTACATTGGTTTGAAATAATTATAAATGACTATTTTTGGTAAAAATTGTGATTTGTTGATTTAATTATTATTATATTTTATATCAAGTTTTATAAATAGCCAAAATTCATTTATTACATTATGATAGATAATGATATCACATCATTCTACATACATCAATATGCCAAACGCGCAAATTTCATCACAAGCATTAAAACCCATTTTTAATTAGTAATGTATGGGTACTTAGTCCAAATTATGTTCTGGCTACAAACCCCTTAGCACGAAATATCTAGGTTAACTTAAGAATAAAAAAATTGGATTTTAACACAAGTCGAAGCTTATTTCTCAATCAGGTCTCTAGTCTGAGCCACACACGCTACTCGAAAACAACGAATTTATATAAATGATTTATGACCTTATGTAATATTTTATAAAAGCACATAAATAATCAATAATGATCGACGCTATACACCATAATCCAATTACCATATTATTAATTTTTTAAAATAACACAGATTAAAATAATAATGATATAATTACGAAATGAAATATATATCTGTCACTCTCTATATATAAAAAAACGAATATATTTGAATATGTATTCTTAAGTTTAATAATAGACATAAAATTTATTACAAAAAAAGAAAGGCTCGATAATTTTACATCTTTTCTGGGAAATTTATTAAAAAACCATTGTTTAATTAGCAATATTGAACTAACTAAAAAGTACTTGATCATATACTACCACAACGCCGTGCTTGGAGGGGGTCCATTGGGCCGCATGGGTACTGCCATAATTTGCATCAATCAAGGCAATATTTTCTTGATTTGTGTTGCGATTTATACAAAAAGGAATAATTATACTATATGATATTTTTTTATAGAAGCATAAACATAATAACACATTATCGGTCTTAGTCAAGGTCATTTTGAATTGACAACCCTCCCCCCCCCCCTACCCTTCATTTTAAATGGTCCTCCTCCACCTGTGGATAGTAGGGGAAACTCATTTTCTATATTAACATTTTAATTTAAAAAAATGAAATTTAGGTTTGCAGTTTGTGGGTGTCTGCCGGAATACGGTACCATAACGAAGACATCAAAAAAATCAGGACACTTTTGCTTGATTCATTTTATATGCTTAAAAGTTCCTTGATCGGTCGGGAAGATTGTTACGCCGTCATTGAGAAGCTGGCCATTATACAAGCATGGGCCGAGGTTTTTATTATCATATAATATAGTATAGATATGGAATGTATAGAGAAGAAGAAAAAAGAAAGAAAAATTAAGAAAAAACATTATCATATATACATACGCCTAGTGTTGTTAAAAAGTCGAGTTCACCCGACTCTGACTCAGAGTCCTGAGTCGTTAGTCGAATTAGTCGACTCACTGAAGTCGTGAACTCGAGTCGAGAACTCAAGTCTACTCGAGTCGTGAACTACCAAGTTGTGAACTCAAGTCGACTTAAGTCGTAAACTCAAGTTGTGAACTCAAGTCGACTCAGTCGTGAACTCAAGTCATGAACTCAAGTCGACTCGAATCGTCAACTCCAGTCAACTCGAGTCATGAACTCAAGTCGACTTGAGTCTAGAACATGAGTTTTCCACTTGAGTCGTGAACCTAAGTCGACTAGAGGACGAATATTTCGAATAGGTATTGTATAATATTATTTTTGTTACAATTAATTTGTGGTTTTCATGCAAAAATTTCAAGCAAAATTTGAATTGATAATAATTTAAAATCTTCTTTTTTAATTAATTTTTTTGTGAATTATTAATCTTTTAGTTGAAATCTTTTATGGGCTTATTTTTATCATTTTTGTAAAATTATCTATTTTTTTTAGTATATTAAAAGAACTAGTTTAAATAATTTATATTAAATTTTTATGTTATTTTACATGATCGTCTTATAATATTTTAATGTGACAATTGTCATGATATTTTTTAACATTTTTGAAATTTTTGGTAGAAAAGGGTAAAAATATATTTTATATTATAAATATGTTAAATTATAAATTCAATGATGATGTTCCTTTGTAAAAATGACAAATATCATAATCTGTATTTTAAAACATATGAGTTTATTTTTGACGATAATGGTTAAAAACATAAATTATAAATATGTTAAATTAAAATTTCAGTGAAGATTTCCCCTAGATAAGTGACAAATATCATAATCGTTATTTTTTAAGTTTTTTGAATTTTTTTAAAGCAAATGGGTGAAAATATATATTGTAAACATGTTAAATTAAAATTTGTGAAGATGTACCATAGAAAGTGACCATTGTCATAATCGTTATTTTTGAACTTTTTTGAATTTTTTAAAGTAAATAGGTAAAAATATATATTGTAAATATGTTAAATTAAAATTTCAGTGAAAATGTACCATAGAAAGTGACAATTGTCATAATCGTTATTTTTGAACTTTTTGAATTTTTTAAAGTAAATCAGTAAAAATATATATTGTAAACATGTTAAATTAAAATTTGTGAAGATGTACCATAGAAAGTGACAATTGTCATAATCGTTATTTTTGAACTTTTTTGAATTTTTTTAAAGTAAATAGGTAAAAATATATATTGTAAATATGTTAAATTAAAATTTCAGTGAAGATGTACCATAGAAAGTGACAATTGCCATAATCGTTATTTTTGAACTTTTTTGAATTTTTTAAAAGAAAACTGGTAAATATATATATTGTAAACATGTTATATTAAAATTTTAGTGAAGATACTACAGAAAAGTGACAATTGTTATAATCGTTATTCTTGAACTTTTTTGTTAAAACGAGGTGACTTTTAGCCTACGCCCGTTTATCTTATTAGGCGAGGAGGAGAGCACACTTTTTAATTACATAACCATTTAAATTTGAAAGTAAGGAGATTGATTTGTAAATCTACACGTATAAATAAATTTCTTGATTTGAAAACTATTTAAATAAAAAAAAAGATTAAGTTTTGTTAATTGGTTAGTTGTGTAACCCCCAGACCCGTGATTTGGGTCTAAAAATTGACTAAACCAGCTCTGATCACGAGCCTCTAGAAAAGACACGGGGTTCACACACTTAATCGCCACGCCTAAAAAATGCGAACATGTATTTTCATTAAAAAATATTACAAAACGATACTGAATTTGTTATTATTTATATAAAGTATATAAGAATAAATTGGGGGGGGGGGGATTAAACCTTTTTTCGCAAAATCGATTTTCATAATTCTTCCTCAAAAAAATTTTTTCTCGTAATTGATCAGACATACCATGTTTTCTTTAAAAGTCAAAACAAATCTTTTCCTCTTTTAATAATTTTTTTCAAAAAGGCAAAAACATAGCCATTCATGGCACATTTCCCCTATAATGTCAATATTATTTTTAATTTCATATAATAAAATATCGAATCCCGGAAAAAAACCCCCGAAAAAACCTCGGAATAAAAACCTCCTGTTAGGACCTAATAATATCGGTATATTTTTATTTGGATTTAATAAAGTATAGGCAAATTAATATTTTAGAAAAAATTATTATAGAAATATAATTTAATAATAAATTTTTTTAGGCCCCAATTCATTACTTAAAGATTACTCATATACCCTCCATAAAAAATGCTGATGTTCAAATTGGTACTGAGACAAATAAATACCCCAGTAAAATAACCCATGTATTACTAATTTTCGTAAAAATTATTTGCTATAGTAATAAATACAATATCCATCCTTAATTACTATATTAAGTAGACTAAATTTGACAAAATTTGCAATAAGATGTTTATTTTATTGAAAAATCATTATGTATATTCAAATTTAATAATTTAGAATAATAATTATAGCGGCCGACATCAAATAAAGGCGAAAATCGCCCTCATAAAATCTAATCTGGAAGGCCTTGCACCCTAACACGGTATTCCTCGCAAAGTTTCTTTAACCGAATCTGGGTATTATAACTCTACGATTTTGTTTTGGTGTCCAACTACCTACACGCCATCGTTCAAGTTTGGTTTCATCGGCAGCAACCTCGCATTTCATTTTATTAATCAATACCCAAATTGATGGGCGTTTATTCCCAACCAGATATGAAAAATGATGATCCCAACCTTCGCATTGATTATTTGTGGGTTCTTCATCAGATAGGGTGCTCTCATTCACCTTCCAAGTTTCTGGAGGAAATCGAGGCCCAATTTGACGTGTCTCGGATTGAGAATTGCTTCTTGTGACCTCCCTTGACTCCATTGATGTAATTTTTATCGAAATATTTAAGAATATCTTTATCATTGGTAGGAGTAACTGATCTCAGGAATGCCATTGCATTGCCCATATCATATAAAGGAACAAATGCTAAGCCGTCCCTCATGTCACAAAAGAAGCTTAGGGTTTCATCGGTTCTGTATTGGCTTTCCAGACCTAGCTTTTGTAGTTTTCTATGGGTACTTTGACACAAATGGTAAATCATCCTCTGATTATAATATGATCCCCTAATTGAAAAAACAAATATAAATAATTTAACATATTAATGATCATACCAATGACAGTTTTAACCTCGCTCATAGCAAATTTTTCGAAATCCATGTATATATATAATGGATCAGGAAATAAATCCCTTTCTTGACATTTAGAGAATATTATTTCGAATATTTTTTGTAAGATTTTGTGTTTTTTTTTGGAAGGGGGGGGGGTACTGATATATAATTGCAGAAAATTTTTTGGGGACATAAAATTTCCACCCATATTAATATAACATGCCATGAGCACTCACTTATAAATTTATTTATCAAAATTAATTATTGCTAGGTTATACTAAAAATAATTAAATGAAAATTAAGAAAAGATCCGAAAAATAAAAATAGAAAATAAATGACCAATCCCTCCCCCGTCTCTCTCTCCCATTGTTATTTAAAATTTGTAACACAGTAAGTTTTTTTTAAATTTTTTTAAAAAAAAAATTCTTATTTTAATAAATGGTTCAGCTTACTAAAAATTTCATAATTTAGTAAGCATAAAAAAATATTCGATTTAAATTATGATCAAAATATTTATTATAATATAAATTTTTTTTTTATTATTTACTCATATTATTTGTTATTATCATGCATCCAAATTTTTGTGTTCAAAAGCGTTCCTATTTTTTTAAAATACCATTTAAAAAAATTTAAAATAACAATATTTATTTATTTTTTAAATGTTTTTTTTAAATATGTATTACATGATTTTTAAATAAAAGAATTAAGATAATATATTTTTACGTTGATAAATCTCATTTTGAACCTTTGCGCAAATAAACAAGAATATCTTTTAGTTCAATCTCCACTAAAAGTTCTCATACAACTAACATTAAAAACGATCCTAATTTTTCTTCGTCTATATTATTTCTCAGCCTATTTTTTATAATTTATTAAATGTTCTCTCGCAATTAACTTGAGTAAATGATAAAGAAATGTATGCATATGTGAAAAATAAATTAGTGTATGCACTTGTGTGCATATTGTATCTTAAGAATTTCATATAGGCATATTAATCAATTGTTACATTTATTATCACAATTCACATTCTGAGTTATTATCATTCTAATTTTTCATTAGACTCCTCACCTGCGCATACGATATCATCGTCCGTTTCAAATAATTCTGCTATTAAATCTTTGAATTCACAGGCAAATGAACACAATTCGTTACGTTATTTAACATTCAATATATTTGTTGTGTCACTTTTTCCAAGGCCTTTTCAGAAATACCTTTACTATTATTTTTATCAAAATGTCTAGGATAATATTGCACATTCAAAATAAACTCTCTTTTTGCACCGTTCTGATGTTTATAATTTGATCAATTATAGGACGAAATACTTCGACCCTATAATTTCAAATCCAATAAGTTTTTTTTTATCTCATTAATTTTTCCGACGATAAAATCCACAACAGTTATCGATAATCTGGTATTTAAAAAAAGTTATGAAGAATATATTTTTTAATGTTTACCTAATAAATTCTAAATAACAAATAAAAGTTGTTTATTAGCCTGCCCATTGTTAAAATTTTTCAAAGGTCCGTTAGCACTTTTTAAATTATTTAGCTAGCCAGCCCAATTTGATAGTAGGGCGTGGGCTAAAAACCAGATCATTTGGGCAAAAAAATTCAAAAAAATTTTAAATAACGATTAACTGAAATTTTAATTTAACATGTTTACAATATATATATTTATAAGTTTGCTTTAAAAATTTTCAAAAAGGTTCACAAATAATGATTATGACAATTGACACTTTTTTATGGTCATCTTCACTGAAATTTTAATATAACATGTTTATAATATATATTTTTACTTATTTTCTTTGAAAAAATTCAAAATCCGAATAACGATTATAACAATTCTCACTTTTTTATGGTACATCTTCACTGAAATTTTAATTTAACATGTTTACAATATATATTTTTACCGATTTACTTTGAAAAAATTCAAAAAAGTTCAAAAATAACGATTATGACAATTGTCACTTTCTATGGTACATCTTCACTGAAATTTTAATTTAACATGTTTACAATATATATTTTTACCGATTTACTTTGAAAAAATTCAAAAAAGTTCAAAAATAACGATTATGACAATTGTCACTTTCTATGATACATCTTCGCTGAAATTTTAATTTAACATGTTTACAATATATATTTTTACCCATTTGCTACAAAAAAGTTAAAAAATAACGTTTATGACAATTGTCACTAGAGATTTGCAAAGTTAGGCCCGGCCCGAGTCCGGTCCGGCCAGAACGGGCTTCGGGCCGGGCTCGGGCCTAATTCTATTTAAAATAATCGGGTTCGGGCCGGGCCTAATATTTAAAAAAAAATTCGGGCCGGGTCGGGTCGGACCTTGGATATTTTTTTAAATATATCTAAATTTATCAATTTTATATTGAATTTTTTATGTAAAATGAAAATATTTGATTATATTTATTGAAACTAAACTACATATAACATATGTCTTTTATTTTGATTAATTATAAAAATTAATTTCTATATTTAAATAAATTCGAATCGGGCTGGGTCGGTAAATTTTTTTAAAAAATATTTCGGGTTCGGGCCGGGCCGGCAAAACTTTTTAAAAAAATTTCGAGTTCGGGCCGGGCCGGGCCGGTAAAACTTTTCTAAAAAAAATTTCGGGCCGGGACGGGCTTGAAAAATTAGGCCCGATGCAGATCACATATTGTCACTCTTCTATGGTACATCTTCACTGAATTTATTTTAACATCTTTACAATATATATTTTTACCTATTTACTTTAAAAAAATTCAAAAAAGTTAAAAAATAACGATTATGATAATTGTCACATATCTATTGCGTCAAAAAATTTCAATAAAAACTTTAGAAATAACGATTATGACAATTGTCACTTATCTATGATACATCTTCATCGAATTTTTAATTAAACGTATTTACAATCTATATTTTTACCTATGTGCATCAAAAAAATTTCAAAAAACTGTAGAAATAACGATTTTGACAATTGTCACTTATCTATCACTGATATTTTAATTTAATATATTTACAATATATATTTTTACCTATTTGCGTCAAAAAAACAAAAAAAACTTTAGTAATAACGATTATGACAATTGTCACTTATCTATAGGGTACATCTTCACTGAAATTTTAATTTAACATATTTACACTATATATTTTTACCTATTTCCGTCAAAAAACTTTAAAAATAACGATTATGACAATTGTCACATATCTATGGTACAACTTCACTGAATTTTTACTTAAACGTATTTACAATCTATATTTTTACTTATATGCCTCAAAAAACTTTAGAAATAACGATTATGACAATTGTCACTTATCTAGGGTACATCTTGACTGAAATTTTAATTTAACATATTTACAATTTATGTTTTTACCCATTAGCGTCAAAAATAAACTAATATGTTTAAAAATACAGATTATTTGTCATTTTTAGAAAGGAACATCACCTTTGAATTTTTAATTAAACATATTTATAATATAAATTATATTTTTATCCTTTTCTGTAAAAGATTTGATAAATGTTAAAAAATAACATGACAATTATCACAAAGATGATCATGTAAAATAACTTATAAAAGTTTAATATAAATATTTAAAAATAAATTATTTCTAGTTCTTATATACTAAAAAAATAGATAATTTTACAAAATTGATAAAAATAAACCTATAAATAAAAGATTTCAACTAAAAAATTGTTTATTTAAATAAAATTTACAAAAGAATTAATAAAAAAAAAATCATTTAAAATTCAAATCAAATCAAATTTTGCTTAAAATTTGGGATCACTAATTAATTGTAACAAAAATGATATTACTTAACTACATTGCAGCTTATCATTTTTTTATTAAAAGATATCAAATAAATATTCATTTTCATAATATATTATAAAATAAAAAATATTAAATCATATCATTTCTTTAAAATATAATAAATATTTAAATAAAAATAAAATAAATTATTTTACTAAAAATAAATAAATAATAATTAATGCTTGTAATTTCTATTCACGACTTACTCAAGTTGGAAGTCTAAATTAAAAAAAATAATTGTATTGTAAATTAATAATATAAACTAATTTGAAATCACGACTTATGTCGACTTGAGTTCACGACTCGAGTTCATAACTCAAGTCAGTTTTTACTAAGTCGACTCGACTCAGTCGTTTAACAAATACGCCATTACTATTTTAACCTAATTTATTTTTATTAATTTAGTTAGCATATTATTTATATATAAAAGATAATAAGGTATTCGAGATATAAGATTGATATGATTAGGTGAGATATATTGTACACCTATTAAAATGCGAATTGAATTGCTTTATTCATATTCGATTCGTAATTTCTATCGAATAATTGCATTATTCGTATCAAATAGTAAAAACATTATTCGATTTGATTCGTCTAATATTCGATTCGAAAATTAAATACTTTAAAAATATTTTCAAAAATGAAAAAATGGAATATAAAATATAAAAAAGTGATTATAGATGTGGAAAAAATTAATAAAATATTTAATGACAAGTTAATGCAAGGAACATGAAATGATTAATAATAATTTTAATATTTATAAATAATTTTGATATTTACAAACAATTCTGAATTATTTCTAATATTTACAAATTATTTTGGTTAATATATGAATAATTAAAATTATTCAAATAATTCTAATAAATAATAGATAAAAATTTATTTGACAGTTAAGGTATTTTTCATATTCATATTTGATTCTAATTTTATAATTTTATTATTCGTATTCCTAAAATACAAATAACGATAATTTATTTTAAGCAAGGAGTCACAAACATTAATAATATAATGAGCTTTTAAATTTAATGGAATTTTAACCAAACTTGAATCGTATACATGTAATGTATATTTTTCAACATTAAAAAAACATATATGAATCCAAGATATTCATAGTTGAAAATGAAAAACATGATTTCCGATCCCGCGAAAGCTTTATTCAAAATTGGAAAAATGATAATAACCATCAAACCTGTGGAGAAATTATTAATTTAACGTGCATTTCTCACCAAGATTTGGATTACCTCAAATTATATTGGACTATGGCCCTCAAGGATTACACTCTACTAAATCTATCGAAAGGTTATTTGTTAAATTCACTAAATTTGATAAGCAGGAGAAATTTTTTTGACGAATCTTACATTGTTAAAGGCCACATATCCTTCTTCTACTATTTTATCAGATAAATATTTAGTAAGTCTTTAGATTGATAAGCCGAATTTTTAAATCATTTAAAAAAGATTACGATCTAATTTAATCATTTAGTAAGTTAAACTAACCCTAGCCAAATCATATCGATTAACCCTTCTTGCCCAAATCTGGCTTTAGTCCATATTAATTTAGGTAAAATCAGGAACCCAGAAAAATATGTTCCCTTTCAAATCCCAAACACTTTTTGGCTTGTGCTCAACGATAACGGCTGCAAAAATTTTGGTTTATATAAGAAATCGTTAATTTTTAATAGCTGGATTTCTTCTGTTAATTGATGTCTTCCTTCCAGTATTTAAGGTCTCAGGTTCGAATCCATGTCAGTTCATTTTTTTTCTCTTTTCTATAATGAATATGATATCATTAGACGAAGTTCCCCCAATAATTAAACTGATAACCCAGTGCAGGGGAGCAGCGCTAATCAGCCATAGGTAATAAGTGTGTGTTTGATTTCAGAGGGATGGCTTCGCTGTTAATATCGAATTAATTTGAGTAAATTTAAGATGGGTCTGACCTTCCTGATCCCACCAACACATGGAATATAGCTAGATTATATTTAGAAACGGGGGGGGGCATTATTAGTATATTTCCTGTTCTTTTACTTTTGCCATTTAACAAACTAATTTGGCACACACTTCTATTATATAGACTTTCAAAAAAGAATAAATTTTGCTGACAAGCCCTGTCATTTTTACACGCGAGAACTGTGCAATACCAGCTCACTTTACTATCAAAACGCATGGCCTACGTTAATCAAATCTATGGCTTATTACATTAAGGTCTTCTTGACGCAAGATTTAATGACCAATGACCAAGTTCAAACTATTTCATCTAAAGATGCGAATAGCGATTCTCATGTCGTGTCAAAGGACAGTGCAAATGAGAGCCATGAGCATGATTGTAATGATAGTGACAGGAAAGAATTGTTGCATTTAATTTTGGGTAAAAGGAAATTTTTATTAATTTTTTACCATTCTTAATTGTCTTGTCAATTTCAAAAAGGAAATATAACTTTCTTACAAAGCACTTAAAATTTGTTAAGAATAATGTAATTAGGCCTAATTAACTTTAATAAAGATTTATGTTGGGTAAATAATCATTGTTATAAACAATATAATTACACTAAACAGAAAAACACAATGAGTATTATAGACTTTTATATAAAAGGAATATCCTTGGAAGCGCTTTGCAATTCCTGTTTAGATCTTTCTATCCACGATATAATAATGTGCTTGGATACACTCATCATCTTATTCGGATCCCAACAAATTATACGTTATATTTTGACTACGGAGCCTGACATTGTAAATGAGACCATACAGATTTTGCACAAGTAAAAAATAATTTTAGAATCGATATTATTCTTTTATAGCATAATAATCGTTTGAAATAGAAAATATTTTATCATTAACTGAAAATTTAATTGTTTTAATTAGCTTTATGCGAAAAATTAAAAATAATATCTTATTTTTAATTTGCATATTGAACCAAATTTCAAAGGGGCTGTTTATATTATAACTAGCCACCAACGTAATTATAGGTAAAAGTTATTATTTGTAAATGATTTCGATACGTAGTAGGGAAGACCGGGGCTTGTCTAATCGATTTTTGAAAAATCGGCTATAATTTCATTATTTTTATAGATATTGGGAAGAGCAATATATGAATCCATACCTATAGTTAATATAAGTGCCCTATAAAACATTCTTTTAATTAGTCACATTTTTTAAATTTCATTTTTCTGTAAAGATGGAAATTTTGCCAAGCCCAATAGCGGGAATTAAGCATTCCATGTAGCTTCCTTAACCATAGTTTACTTATTATAATGAATCGAAATTGTATTCTTATTTAAAAATTAGATTGCAAATCTTATATTGCTGATAATATTCAGCAGATTAGAATAATCTTTAAACCCCTTCCAAAAATTTAAATATTTGTATAGTTTTTTAATTGTTCAAAATATCATGATTACAATTTAATTGAGGCTAATTATTTATAAATTATGTGTGAAACATAATTTTATGCAATATTATAAAGTAATAATTTTTAATATATATACTCGTTCTGTTCATCTCCCCAGAAAAATATTAAAATTCACGCTCCCACTTTCCCATTGTTCTAAAAATAATTTGAAACCGCCCACCTATCCATGCTAAAATTTTTGACCCGTCTGCCCACACCCTCCCGAAGTATGGGCGGGCATTCTAAAAGTCTGTTCATTGTAGACATCTAGTATTGACAACTAAAATATTGCCAAATGAAATATTAATTTTATTATATTAATTTAATATACAAAAATAATATTTTAGCTATTTTACCATTTATATTTTTATACATATCTATTATTTAATATTACTAAAATTTGGTTAGTTTAATAATTATATATAACTATTGTGATTATATTTACATGTTAGTTGGCTAGAGATTCTCTTTGATTTAGGGTCTTCATATATTTTTAAAGCCTAATTAAATTTTAATATAAATTTATTTAATTAATTTTTAACACAAATGGAAATATATATAGATAATCACTAATATAAAATTATGATTTATTGGTAATTTAGGGCTGTGCCAATATTAAATATCGGATCAAATGGGCACCGATATGTAGCGTTTGAAAAAATATCGGATCGGGCCGATATTGTTTAATAACCATCCCGATCCGATATTTGTTTATTATTTTTTGATTGTATGTATAATCATATCATTTTTTTTATTTTAAAAATAATTTCATGAAAATAAATTAATGATAGGAACAAATACAATTTATTCGTTGTTGTAATGTTTAAAAGGTAGTTAAGTTGTACACTATTTTTTGCTATATTATTACAAGAAAAGAAAATCAAAATATCTAACGAGTCACAGCTAGTTTTGTCGGCTCGATTTAGCCGAACGTTTAAATCGAGATTTTGGCCAAAAGTTACTCAAGCTTATTGATTTTGTTCTCATATGGCAGAAAGGTTTGGACATCTATTGGCCGAATTCCGAGTCATAAGTTAATAATAAGAATTTTTAAAAATCGGCTAAATGGTGCTGCTTATCACACTACATTCACTCATAAACATTTCAGATATTTAAAATTTTTATTAACTTTTGGAGAATAAAGAAAATATAATACACTTAATCATTCATGTAAGTTAGTTGGTTTTTTCAAAAATATAAAATATTGATATCTTTATGACATTGATACAAAGATAATGGCAAATAAAAATCAATATAAATATCGGAGCGGAATCGGATCGGTTTTTAGTAATATCTGATCGGATATCGGATCGGTGAAAATATTTGAATTAACTCCAGTATTTTTCTTAGATTTGTCTTTCGCACCATATCGAATAATATAATAGGGGCAAAAAAATCATTTAAGTGGATTAACATTTATGATTTAGCACGCCCACTATCTCTAAATTTACTAAAGCATGATTAAAATAATATCTAGTTCAAGAAAGCCACAATAAGTATTCACAAAATTGTCTCACATTATAAAAGAGAGTTGAAATTTTGCATAAAACTGATTTTTTATATAAATTAATATATGTTATTAAAAATAAAAATTCTATCATTCAACCATTTGAATTTAACACCAAAATTTTATTTATATTATAAAATTTTTGATAATGAATTATTTCATAATATAGTCTATAGATTTATAACAATAATAAAAGCTATACAAGGCAAAATTTAAACATCCTTGTTTATTTAATTTTAAAATGAGGTTCTATGGTTTGACACCCCCCCCCCCACCCTCAGAGTTTACCAAGCCCAGGTCTCCCTTAATCGACTTCGGGACCTTATGAAGGAGAAAAAAGTTTTATAAATTTTTTTTAATTTTTTGAGATTTTAAAATTGGATTAGAAATAAAATGTAATATACTAGTTTTTGTTTTTACGAATAAAAAATAATTAAGGCAAGAAAATTTAAAATCTGTACAACTTAAAAAAAATACATTAAGAAAGAAAAATATTATTTTGTTTAAAATAGAATTTCCATAGCACACAGCTTGGATACAGACATTTTAGCTTTAGTCGGCAGGATATTAGGTCTAATATTTCGAGAAAATTGGGAAAATAACGAATACGAAAGGCATTCCCACAATAAATCCGAAGGTACTTTAATTTTAACAGTTCAAAACCTTTATATAATTCGAACTGAAAACTAATTTTATTATCTTTTTACCATTCATGAACATACTGTTATAGGTAAATAGAACCTAGATAATTCGCCTTTATAATTTTAAAGTTTATTACAGTCTAAAATATTATTTATTAGAGCCCTGAATCTGACTTGTGAGTCAAATCCGAAGAAAATATTTTTTATCTAGGTCGAGCTGCGTGACTTTTTTTAAAGAGGTCACGTTCAAAAATTACCATTTAAAATGAGTTCCTGTACGAGAGAAAGGCAGGTTCCCCTGCCCAATTCTATTTCAAGTAGACCGTACAAGTTTATGCAGGGGTTTAATACTTATAGCATTTTAACCCAGTATAGTGTCCTTTTTAGACTCAATTCGTTAGTGTTGCTATGTTTAAACTTTTTAAGAGTTAATTAGTATCCATGACATTTGATGAGTATACAATAAACTAAGTATGAATTAAAAGGGATAAAGTATTCGAATCTTGCATGGCTGGCGGTAACCTCTTAAATAAAATTTAAGCATGGTTCGAAGCCCCAAAAATGTTATATTTGTCCTATTTTTCATTTTTGTCTGATTTGATATGATAATTATAAATTAAATTTTAAAAATAAGAAAAGTTTTATAAAAATCATGAGACGGAAAATATTTACTATTCATTTTCATATCATATTTTGTAATAAATAAAATAGAATAGCACTAGATTACTATATATCAAACCTGTTGCTGAATGTAATTTAATGCATAAATTTAAACAAGAGAATAAAATAAATATTTTGAGTTTGAAATTTCTTCCTATAAGCTTTTTTTGAAATTCGGGCCTCATCGAGCCCTTGCTGAATCCATTTTTTTTGCTGATTGTCCGCAGACATACTTGGGCAGAAAAAATTGATTTAGCAGTTCTCTATATCAAAGATACCTAAATTAGGTTAAAATGATTTGCTTTACGTATTATAACTTTATATATGTTTTTAGAAAAAAGTCACGAAAATTCGTTTATTAACGTAAACCATGTCATACGTGTATCTGGGTGTAGATTAACCATTCAACTCTTGAAAGATTCATGGAAAGATCATTCATTGATGTCTGAATGTATGGACGTTTTGGGCCTTTTGGCTTTAAGCCCTGTCACTCAAAAAGGTTGATTTATTTAATTTCTTTTTGGAAATCAAAAATTAGATAATTGATAAAGTTTTGACCGGTTTTTTATTTAATTTTCTAACTATATAAAATTTTAAATATCTCTTAATGACAAGTTACAAATTTCATTCTCAATATTCCAGGCCTCTTAAAAAAATAAATTCATAGGAAAATCATGGAGGATGAAAATATTAAAATTCTAATGACTCAAGAAACTATAACAATAAAAAGGATATCATAACTATACCAAATCCTTAGTAAAAATAATGTTAATAGCCTATTTCTTACATCAAAATAAATCTCAATTAAAAGAATGGTAAAATTAACCTCAACTGGAATAAACAAATAAAATAAATAAATAATTTAAATAAAATAATAATAATATTAAATACATATAATAAAACTCGAAATATATAAATAAATTATTCAACATCAAAAATATATAAATTCAACGTCAAAAACATATTAATTCTAAATCAAGCATAATTTTTTATTTATTCATCTAAAAATAACTTTCTTTATTATCATCAGTATTTCTGCCTCAAATTTCATTAAAGATAATTTATAATTATTATCTCTATTACATATACATAAATTCCTTTTCTTTCTTTTATCTAGAAATAATAAATAAATAGAAAAACACACATACATTTCCTCGAATTCACTCAATACTAGTGTTGTTAAATGACTCGATTTGAGTCGATTTTTAAAAACGGCTAACTCAATATTTTAGCCTGATAATATTGTCTAAGCCTCGAGATTTAGCTAATAGATGTCCAAACCTTTGTGTCATCTATGATCAAACTCTTTAGGCTTGCTTAATATTTTTCTGAATAAAACATTGAGTTAGCCATTTTTAAAAATAGACTCAAGAGCCATTTAACAACATTAATCAATCCTGCTTAGTATTAACTGCTATACAATGTACTTTCGGGTACATTGTACTCAAAACGCCCTCTAAAAGGTGGAGGAAAATTGCGGGTTTCCCCATTGTAAGATACGATTCGATAAAGTTTTGACCTTTTTGTTCTTTAATAAAGTATTAATTACAATAAAAAAAATAAAGGAAATCTCATGTCACCTTTCTTGCCCATCTGTTTAAGCCACCTGTATGCTCTTTACAAACAACCGAATATTGCAAACATCAAGTCGAATTGCCTCTCTCATATGATTAACGTTTTGTCCTCAAGCTACAAAAACCTGATTAATAAGGGGCACACAAAGTTTCCCGAAAATTCCCTCGAATATGAAAATATTCGGGAAGATTCTGAAATCTTAAATGCCGGCACTTTCGGCCAATTGAATTTCGTGTTTGAGGCTCTTTTCAAAAACGTTTTGAAGGACAGTCAGAGTTATAATCCAAAATTATAATTATAATTATGAATTAAATATTTAATTTATTTATGATAGTTTTATAATTAGGCTCTCAGCACTTTAATTTTATTGAAATTTAAGCTTCTTAGATGGAAAGGGTGTGCAAGTTAAAAGGTTTTTTGTGTGCATTATTTAGGCTTCTTGAATAATCATCCATTTGCTTATCTTTTTTAAATAGTGCATATGTTGTAGTTTACCATTTTATAAAACCAAAAAAAACAGATCCAAAATTTGGTCCCGATACGGCATTGGAATTTTTATTCGAAGCCTCTAAATTTTACTCTATCGCACTGCGTAGTAAGGAAGGAATGGAATATAACATAGATTCTCGATATTTACCCTTGACAGATTTTCAAGAAGGATCCGTCTTTAGTAAATACATGGATATATTGGGGAAATTGATGGTATAATAATTTTTTAAAGGTTTACAAAACATAAATATGGGGAAAGATGGAAAGGATGAAGAGAGGGATTATAACAAAAATATAAGAAAATGAAAGGAAAAGAAGAAAGAATATTTAAATTAGAGCCCTACATCGGGTCTATTTTTTTAGGCTCGACCCGATTGAAAATTTTTTGTTCGACCAATCAAGTCTAAGAATTTTTCATAGTTACGATTCGATCCTTAATTTATTTTAGAAATAGTCCTATCCGATCCAGATTTTCTTAAAATTAATTATTTTAAAAATACGATATTTTAACGAAATCAGAAAAATATAAGCGCTAAGTTAATAAACAATCTTTTAATTATTCTTAGGACTATAAACGTTACTACAAAAAAGAAACGCGTTACCATTACTCGTTACCTTTTTAAAAAAGGAACGCGCGTTACTGACTATTCAAAAAAGTAATAGGTTATTCGTTACTAAGAAAATAAATATTATATACAAAAAAATATTTATTTTTTTCCTACAATATATAATATAAATAAAACTGTACAAAATAAATATATAATAAGATAAGATCTTTTTATTAAAAAAATTTTCATATACAAAAATAATATATTATATATAAGATAACATCTTTTTGTAACATTTTTTTATTTTTTTTTGCAACAATTGATTTTCAAAATTTTGATCAGACAAACAAGAGCGCTTAGTGCTCAACACAGCTTTCGCCGTGCTAGACACACATTCAAATGGCGCAGAGGATGGAAGAGTTGTATTATATTTAATAAATAAAAATTTTAATTAGGGGAATTTATTAAAAATATTTAAAGAATTATCTTTATTTTGAAAAAAGTTTAATAGATCATCTTCACAAAGATCTTCATTCATTTCCTCAAAATTTTTATCAGATTATATTCTGGTATGTGTTTGATAAAGGAAATATCTGCTCTTTCTTTATCAAGCTGGAAATAAGTTCTAGCATTCTTCCTTTGTTGACTTCTAATTTTACCAAAGCAAATTCGATGTAAATAGCGTATATTCATCTTTATAGATGTGATATGAATTATATGCCTTTTATCTATGCCTTATATGATTGAATTAATAAGCAGCTTACAAAACTTGAAATTATTTATTATCGTAGGAGTGAGATATCCCAAATGTATTTTTTCTTCGCTCTCTAAAATTGAAAGACCCGTACCAATCGGTTCCACAACTTACAAAATCATATATATACATATCATATTTCTTAATTAATATTCATCCATAAACGAATCTGAAAATCTCTGTAATTCAGATTTATCACACGATTTCAAATTTTTGGTAATTCTCCTTAATAAGACTATCTATTAATTTCACGGAGTTATAAAAAGAGTTCCATTTTGTTATAACCGGTTTAATCAAATATCTTCTACGTTTTACTTAAAAATGATTGCACAGTTTGAAGATTTCCCATGTTTATTCTACAATAGCTTACGCTTAGAAAATGTAATTTTTGAAATGGTTTTAAAATGGACATCGTTACCTACCTTTTCAATGTCAACACTTACAATGAGATTTAAAGTGTGTGCTGATCAAGAATGATGCTTAGATAAGTATTCAATACTATCATTAGTATTTTGATTTAAAAATAGATCAAATAATGGCAGAGGAATTATTTAATCATCCGATTCCTCTCCTTGTTCATATACTCTATTAAATTTTTAATAAATATATAATATTTTTTTTACATGAAAGCTTTTATATAATTTCTAGCATTGTCGGTAATGCATTTGGTCACTTTATTTTGTATCTTTGTGGTAAAAATTTCTATTTTTGCCTGATAATAAAATGTGTGTTTTTGGTTTCGCCTTTTACAAGCTAAGCAGGCTGAAACCCTTTCAAGAGTATCTGGGTCTAGCCAATTTATTGAAATAACATATGTAATATATATTTTATATAACATGATAAGTTGACCAAGAGTCCACAGTTGTAAGGACAATTTTTGGGGTACACAATAAATCCACTAATTTCTTTGCCATGGTGTCATATGCTTTATTAATTTTTAATACGAGGGTAGGCCTAGACATCACATTTTTAGTTGGCTGTAATTTTTTGATAATAATAATAAATGCAATGCTTTCTATAATTGAAAATAATTCTTCAATTTCAAAATTAAAAACGAATTCATCATTAGCTGATTTTCCTATTTTTATCTTTGGATGTAGATAGATTCTACATCTCAATTAGTGTGAGTTGATTGGCTTCAATTTTTTTTAAATTACTATTCAAATGTTAATTAATCTCTTTCATTTTTGAGGAATGTACAGTCTATAAATTTTTAATTAAAATATTATTAATGCCTGAATTTTTTGTTAAAATAACTTAGCTTTTTCAATAATTGAAGATAAATCTTTTAAAAATTTAATTGCATTTTTTAATCCCTCACTCACTTAGCTTATTTTCAAGGAAAACATTAAAAATTGAAATTATGATTGCCAAAGATAATTTTTTAATTTCTTATCTTTTTCAGAATTCAGAATTATCATTTAAAAAGGAATAGGAAAAATATCTCATTTCTCTAAACCAATATTGCTTTATAGTTTTATTTCATATATTTATTTTAAAATACATATTTATTTAAACATAGTTTTTTAAAATCACTATTTTATTCTTTAAATTTATTTACAATTTGAATTTAAACAAATAGCAATACTAAAACAAGAGATAGAAGATATTGTTTAAACCCAATATAATATTCTGAACCACCAATATTGTTAATCTTGGGTTTTTAATGTTGGTTCCCAACCCTATACTATAATTTAATTGCTTATATTTTAATTTCATGATTCAGGTTTTCATAATATTATGAAAGAATACTTCTTTTAATGGTTATTTTATAATACCCATGATATAATATTCTATTATTAAAGTAATGATTTAAATAATATATTAATTCATCTTTTTATCTCCTATGCTTATTTAAATTAAAACTGCTGGACATTGAGGTTCAAATATTTGCGTTGGGGCATAATTTACATTTACAAAGTGCAGACTTTGTACCCTTAATTTTCTTTATTGGTATATAAATATGTTTCAAATTGGGGCCAGGGAAGGGTTAAATCATCTTATACTGAAGAAGTACTATGGATTCTTAAAATAAATTATAAAATAGAATAATAATTTTATTATTAACATTTACTTTGAATTTTGATTGAATATTAATTAGATTAACATTGAAAATTTAACAACGAGAATTTAAAATAAAAATGAAGGAATGATGGTTGTTATGAATTAAAAAACTGGGCTTAAATTTTTAAAAAAAATAAATAAAAGTAATTTTATAGTAAAATAAAATAAGATTTTCTTTATTTTAATATTTTATAAGGAAAAATTTAAAGTAACGAGTAATACTTTGCATTAACGTTATTAAAAAAAATGAAACGCATTACCGTTACTTGTTACCTCTAGAAGAAGGTAACGAATGGCGTTCCTTTTCTTCAAAAAGGTATCGACGTAAGTAACGACTTTACTTTTTGACTTTACTTTACAGTAATAAAAATTCTTGAATATAATTTTCATAAAAACAAAATAATTTAAAATTTTTCTAGTCCGAATTCGACTTAGTGTAGGACTTTAGCTTAAATAAAGCGATTGCAGAATACTATAATTCCAATATAGGATTAATTTATATTTTTTTACTAATAGAAAAAAATCATATTTTCATAACATTTTTAAAAAATTAAACCATTCCTACTATATCGATTATCAAAGTGCTTTCAACTGTGTAATTTCTAATAAAAATTAATTTCCCATAAAAATGTACTGTTAAAACATAAGTTGACAAATTACCATAGGTAAAAACTTTATTTTTTTGTAAATTTGTTTATATTTATCCAGTAAAATCTAAACAATAAACTAAACTTAAGAATGAAAAAAAACTGAGTAATGTATATGGAATTAAAAAGAAAAAAGAATATATATTTTTTAATTGAAAAAATAGAAAAGATTTGACTAAAATTAAAATCAAGAAATAATTGACAAAAATTTACCTTGTCTTTAGAATTGCATTTAGATATTTTTTTAAATGGCGATCAATTAGATTAAAATTCTATTTAATATATTCCTTGTAAATTATTCAGGACGAAAATGTCGGCAAACCTTCGTACAATCAATATTTGATCATTTTTAGAGGTTTGATAGTCAATTGCCCAATTCCTTTGTCTCACAATTTTGTTAGATGTATTTTACCACAAGTTTTGAAACATTTTTGGCGATTTCACGCTAATATAGCGTCTTCTACCCCCTACGGGAAAGAAGGATTAACCCAAATCGATTTATCACTAGACGTTATGCTAACATGTTTGGATCTTTCCGATAGAAATGAAAGTGAGAATTATTTTTCTACCGAGATTAATTGTATATTTATTATTTATGAAAAAAAGAGTAAATATTTAAGATATATTATTAGTCAATTTAGCATTATGCATATTATTCTTTCTATCTCCCCATTTAGACGAATAATATAAGGCAGATATTTATAGAGAATACTCACATTTTTATAAGTACTAAATTATAATTATAAACTAATTAATAATAAAAATTTTGGGCACAGTTTTTATAACCCATCTTCAATGTTAAAAAATTATTAATTATTTAATAAATATAAATAGCGAAGTTTATACATGAATAAAAATTATTATTTTAATATTTTTTATCATATTCTGATTTACTCAAATTTCTTTAGATATAAGAGATACATAAATTTAAGTTGAAAAAAATCGTAGTATTTATTCTATATCTTGGTTATGAAATATAATTGTAATTTCAAAAATATAATTTTATATTTCTCCTTAAAGTCACCATTTTTTCTTAAAATTGACACAAAAATTAATTGTAGGTAATTTTATATATTTTTAGCAGAGTTGTTTAGGTACAGGAGCGCTCCTGGAGCGCCGCTACATTTTTTCAAAAACACCTGGAGCGCTCCTTCTTTTTAAAAATGAAGAGCGGGAGCTAGCTCCTTTTAGGGCTGGAGTGGAGGAGCGCCGCTCCTTTAAATTTAATGTATAAATTAAATTATTTTTTAAATATTAATGTTTGTTATTTAAAATTCAATAAAAATGAAATTTTATTTTATTTAAATTTATCCATTAATAAATGTTGAGCCGAGTTTTATATTGGGTTTTCATCTAATAATTTTAAATATTATATATCAAGTTTTTCATTTTTATATTTGAAAATTTATTGAAAATCTTGTAAGTCATATTAATATTCATTTTATAGATATATAATAAAAATAATTTTAGATATTATGGATTTAGAGATCATAGAAGAAGAAATCGAATTTCCATTTCCATCATATAAAAAATATTTTAAATTTCTAAAAGATGTTGATCCAAATGATCAAACAAATTTAAGGGCACAATGCCTTTTGTGTTTAAGTAAAAGTATTTCATTTTCAAAAGTGAGCAGCTTTCAATTTAAAAAAGCATTTAAAAGTAAAAATTTTTCTTTTAAATACAAAATGATAACTATATATTTTTTATTTTGGAATAAATTTTAAAATGGTTATAATTATTTTTGGGCAATTCATTATAGTTGAGCCTGGGTTGTTAGATATAATGCTTTTTTAAATATATTTTAAATATATTTTAATTTTCTCATTACTTGTTCAACCTCTTTTTTATACCTGAATTAAAAAATATATTTATAAAATACAATACCCCGCTTCCCTCTAGTGCTCCTGTGGAGCGCTTATTTAGTATTGCAAAACAGGTCATAGGGGAGAAGCGTGGATGTTTGTTAGATTCTAATTTAGAAAATTTATTACTTTTAAAGGCAAATAAAAGATTATAAATATTTTGATAGATCATTTAATATAAATAATATCTGATTTTGTTTCTTGTACCTTCTAAAAAAATGAAAATCAAAGGAGCGGTTATGGAGTGGCGCTCCATTACTTGGAGCGGGAGCTAGCTCCTTTTAAAAATGTAGTAGCGGGAGCGGGAGCTAGCTCCTTTAGAGAAGGAAGGAGCAGGAGTGATAGTTAGCTACTTTTAAAAAGGAGCATTAACAACTCTTTTTAGATTAAATGCATTTTAACACTACTTGAGCACAGGATTGGGCAGTATCGCGGATATTTGTATCTAATATCTTGTATCTTTTTTAAAATTTTGGAAAGTATCTTGTATCCAGTATCTAAGATACATATTATTTAAAAGTATTTGTATCTTAACCAACTTTGTATTAAAAAAGATACAGATACTTTAAAAAAAATTTATATTGGTTAATTTAAATAGTATTAAAATTTAAAATGATATTGTTTTAAGATTTAAATGAAAAATTTAATCAAAATTTAGATATTTTAAGATAATTTTTGATATATTACGTTGGTCGTCATATAGCAATTTGCTAACAATTAGAACTACCATATTTGAATCGTTTTATATCTGTCTATTTTAAAATTATGGAAGAAGAAAATAGAATAATATGTTTTATCTTCGTCTTCAGATGATTCTTCAACCGAAAATTACAACAATAAATTTAAACTAAGCATACTTAATGGCAAATTTTTTGAAGTACTTCAAGATGATCATAATAAAGAAATTCATCGTGACTTTGGTATTGCCGAAAAAGTTATAGCAACTGTTACAGATAACGGCTCTAACTTTAAGAAAGCTTTCAAGGAGTTTGGATATTCTATGGAAGCTGTAGAGAATGACTTTGACATCAATGATGATGAATGTATAGAATTCGAAATCATTGAAAGTATTATTTAATACTTCTTTAAAATTTATTATGATATTGTAAATTTAGTAAAAAAATTTATTCAAATAAAATTATTTAGTTGTTTATTTAAGGGTCTAAAAAAGCCTCAATAACATTGCTTCAACACATTCGTTGTTTGTGCCATACGATAAGTCTAATTGCCACAACAGATGTCGAGAGAGCTATTAAGAATTCTCCTAACATTTCTAAAATTTATCATCCTGCAATAGCTAAATGTACTAAGCTATGGAATGCAAATAATAGGCCTAAAACTGCAGAACTTATCAAAGCAGTTTTAGGAAAACAATTAGTTACACCTTGTTGCACTAGATGGAATAGTTTGTATGATAGTCTTCATAGTTTATTAAAATTTAAAGGCGAACTTCCTAAATTATGTCAAAAATTAGAATTTCCTAAATTAAGAGATATTGAAATTCAATATTTAGAAGAATATTGCAATATAATGGCCCCATTGGCTATAGCGATTGACAAAATACAGAGTGAAATCAACTGCTATTATGGAGAATCAGCTCCAATTTTAAATGTCGTTAAAAAAAATTTACAAATTTAATTCAAACTAATCTACAATTTTGCAAACCATTAGCTGTTGCCATAGAAAATTATTTAAATAAAAGATTTAAAAATATATATGATTTTGATAACAATTTTAAAAGTGCATATTTGGTAACTATTTCTCATCCCTATTTTAAAAATCGTTGGATTGATGGTGAAAAAGAAAAAAAATACCTACAGGATTTTTTATTACATGAAGTTTTAATTGTTTTTAAAAATAATATTGAAAATAATACTTCAACAAAATCTACAATTGATGACAGCGTCTACATGACAGGATTTTCACTGGATGCAAACCCCCTTCAAAAACCTTTGCCTACCCCCCTAAAAAATCGCCGCCTTCGGCGGCGGTGTCTCTTTATCATTATTTTTACCTATTTATTTATTGATACTCTTTTCAAATAATTTATAAAGGATAACTTAAATTAATCTATATCTACTACCAACTATCTATATTTTGTGATTATAAATAATTTATTTTTTAGATAATAAATTCAATTAAAACCTCCATTATTTACAATGAATTAGTTATTATGGCATTATGAGCTTGCTAAAATATCTAAATCTTTTAAATTACATTTAAAAGGATAGTTTATTTGGAAAACAATGTGCATGATTGTTTGCAATATATAGATTTGGTCGATGAATTGTATTATAATAATACAATATACCATAATAAAAGTATAATTTTTACAGCAATAAATTTTGTCCTATCTCATCTCAAAATTTAATAGATAACCCCCCAAAAAATTTATCCAACCCCCAATAAAGCAGCTTACCTCCTACCCCCTCAAAAAAATAGGATGCAAACTGTTCCTACCCCTCCCGCTCATGTAGACGCTGATTGAAGAAGATGATGATTACTTTTGTCTAAAAAGTACCACATCCAATTCTTATAATTCAATAAATGATATTGAAATAGAGGCCCTAAATTATATGAAAGATGACAGGCGGAGTATAAATAGTTATAAATATATAAAAGAAATATTTATTAAATATAACACAATATTACCCTCCTCAGCCCCCGTTGAAAGATTATTTAGCTTTGCTAATATGGTTAATAGACCAAATCGTCAAAGATTGAACGAAAAATTAATATTAAAAATAATGCTGATTTATGATGCTGATTTATTATTATTTACTAATTATATAATTATTAAATGGAATATCGCATTATCTTTAATAATAAATTTGTTATTTTCTACAATTTATTTTAAATATTTTTTTATAAATTTATATTATAGATAAGAAAATAAAGCTTTATACATTTTGATTTTGACTATTTAAAGTTTTTTAAAAAAGTATCTTGTATCTTAGATACTTTTTTTTTAAAAAAATACAAGTATCTTGTATCATATATCTTATTGAAATTTTTCTAAAGTATCTTGTATCTTAAATACAAAATTTTATAAAGTATCTGTATCTGTATCCGAATACAATTTTCTGAAAATTTGCCCAACCCTGCTTGAGCATATAAATTTATAAAAATTATTTATCAAGTGAAAGATATATGAATTTCATCTAACCAAAATTTGAATTCTTTTATGGATGATGTGGTAACCATTGAATATATTAAATGACTTACTTTTCTATATCCTCATTTTCCATTAAATTTTTTTTAATGGATATTTAACAGGGATGTGAACCCTTCAACAAAAAAAGAGCCCGGGTTCGGGTACAAGAATAAAAGAAAAAATGACTCAAAATAAGAATTTTTTTCATTCATTTTTTATTATACTTCAATATATACACATACATAATTAACAAATAAAAATTTTGAAAATGAAATAATTTATATTTTAAATGTTCTATTCAATCGCACAATCATAATATCTCCTAAAATATTATCCTCGAGATTTCCACGTAAATTAGACAATATATAGTTCAAATATGAAAATCCACCTTCTACGCTTACCTAAAATAGATTGTTATCTTTATAATATATAAATTATTGTACTTGTGTTGCCGGTACAGCCATGACGATTCTAGACAAGAATATAATTCTGGATATATTGAAGAATTTTCTTCCCTGAATTTTAAAATATTTGTATCCTTATTTATACTCTTAACTTCTGAGAACTTTTCTATTAATGATGTAATAGGCATTTTTTGATCCTCCTTACTATCTGATGATAAAGTAAAATTTCGTGTCATCAATGTTGCTATCATTATTATTACTACAACCAATAGGTATTGTCGTAGCCTCTAATACGTTGTAAATAATGGAGTTTTGCATATGCCATAAATCCTTATTACAAAATAATTCACTTTCAAAATAATCAACATATAACACACCATATTAATAAATTTACATAATAAAATATTATTACCTGCACTAGAAAATAATTCATGATACCAGGAAGAAAATTGAAAGAAAAACGCGAAGATAAAAAAATAATTCCACGAAAAAAAGTTAATAAAATAAAAAAAAATGTATATTATTTTTTAAATTTTTTTTATTACACCTAGAACTCTTGAACCCTCCACTTTTAAAAAGCATCCGGGTTCGGGTACAACCAAAATACGAGGATCCAGGGTCCGGGTTCACATCCCTGATATTTAATACTGGGGATTTCGGAAAATTTTGAATCCGTTTTAGCATTTTTATTGCTGTCTATAAATTCTTCAAAAAGTGTAAAACAATGGTAAAATCTTATCTAGGACATAAAGAGAAAAAAAGGTAATTTAAGAATTGAATTTTTTCCCAAATGAACACTGTTTTAAAAGTTCGAAATGAGAACAATATGGCTAAATATATTGAAATTGCCAAAAAAATAAATTTATTTAAATACAAGTATCATTATCATTTTATTAAATAAGCTTAATTAATTACCTTGAATGCTTGTAAATAATTATATTATAAATTAAGAATTTTGCAAATGAATTTATGCTATTCTAATCTGATATAATTGCGAATCATTAATTCATTATTTAAAATTATTAATACCTATACCCACAATTAAAAACTAACACAGACCAGGCTTATATTCACTTATTGACTGCCTTAATATGTCGGATGGCTGCACAACATTCCACACCAGACCTTACTTTAAACAAGATTTTGCTAACCAAGATAACCCATTTAGCTAGCTCCTTTCCAGCCCAGATAAAGGTCATTCTCAAATCCGATCCTAGGCTTAAAGATATTTTGGAAACACTCACTGCCGATTTCAAAAAAATTGATGAACACAACCATGAAGAAAATTATAATAACGAAAATCGATCCCAACTATTTCCGGGAGATGCATTTGAAACTCAAATTGGCGAAAATAGTCACAAGGAAAATAAAGCTACTACAATCACTGGTGTTAGTATCAAATTAAAAACCAATTTTAATAATTTCGGTTGAGATTCAGTGCCTTTATTTTGACTTCATTTTCCTCATTTTTTATACTTATTTGGTTTGTTGGAAAAAACTAGCAAGTTATATTGAACTAAAATTATAAAATATTTTATTAAATATGAAGTTTTGGATAATATTTTATTAACTAGGAAGTATAAATATCATATAATTATTACGATAATATGTTATCAAGAATATAAAAAAAAACAAAATATTAATTTTCAAGGCTTTTCGCAGAAACTATTTATTTATACAAGGAAATGTTATGATTTGACATAATTATATTGTACTTGCAGATTACGGGTTGTCTATCATGATATCAAGATCAAGTGGCATTTTGCCTACACGGCCACGAAAAAATGTCGATTTTGAGGCCATCAGTATAAATGAAACAAAAAGGCCGATCAAAAAATAAATAAATATATGTATCATTTTTTTAATCATATATGTTATGACATTTCATCATAATCATATAAACGGTGTGTCCAAAGTCAAAATTTTAATTTATTAAAAATGAATTTATTATTGAAATTTACGAAATCGAGTTTGGATGCATAATATATAAATGTGATAATCTTTTTTTTTTACTATTTAGAATATCACATCAATACATTTCTTAAAATGGATACTCTATCCTTCTAAATAATTTATCTGACCCGAAAAATAGATGAAAGAGAAAGTTTTTCTTTATAAAAATTAAAAATAAGAATATATGAAAATGGAAAAATGAGAAAATAAAATTTTATATTTCTCTGTATCAAAACACTATAATAAAGTATAAACGAAAACCAGTTTATTAATATCTTATTATCTGATTTTATATAAGTAAGTTTTTATTATTGGATATTTATTTATAATGTTATTGATTTCAAGTGATGGATTGTGTCAATACGTAGACTCACTCTTGGAAATAAAAAAAAATCTATCTTGTAAACTCATATTGTAATAACAAATAAAGAGATATTTTAAATTATGCTTTAGGGGTGTGTCCTGGTTCGACTTATTACTAAGCAGTCAACTGCTTAACCGGCTTTTAGGTATCGACTAAATAGCCAAAAAGTAAGAGGTAATTAAAATTTTAAGTATGCCACTTTTTTAATTTTCTAAATAACTATTGTACATATCAATATAGGATGCGAGGTAAATTTTTATTTATATAATTAAATTATATTTTAGACAGGGACCCGGAGTGAACCATAACGAACCGCGAAACCGTTATAAACCTTTATAAATATCTGAACCATAGCCTAACCGATATAATTATTATTTGAAGGAGTAAAAGGAACCTTTATAAAAAAGGTTAAACTTGTTTAAAGCAAAATAAATAAATAATTCTCTTTACTATATCTCCTTCGTTTTTTATAATTATTAAATGATCAAAATCGGAATTTAAAAAAGCTACTTCAAATGCACACAATGAACATAATATTAGAAATATTATTGATTCGTTTGAAGGTGTTGAAAGGATCGATAAAAAATTATCAGTTTTTATATTTTGGGAGTCATAAAAATTTGAATATCTAGAATTTTATAAACTCTTACTCTTATAGTACTGGCAGTTCTTGCAGCACAAGTTTCTGTAGAAAGGGCCTTTTCGGGTCTAAAATTTGTGTTATCGTCACAACCAACAAATATGAATCCATTAATATTAGAAAATATATTATACGTTATATTATATATAATGAGTTATTTTGAATCTTATATATTATTTTATATATAATTAATAGATGTTTATAATAAAAATGAATTGGTGATGGCAAAAATATTAATAAATATTCAAAATTAAATTCATTATTAAAAAACTTCTAACCGTTATGAATAATTATAAACCTTTACAATTAGCTGAAACCGAATCTTTATAAATTTTTTCTTAAGAACCGTAACCAAAACGTAACCATTATAATTTTTTACATACTGAACATTTAAAAATAACGGTTCGGATCCCTGATTTTAGATGAGCAAACATGCAATTACACCGTAGAGTAATACCAAGTCTTTTATTGCATACTGTATATCTTATAGATTTATGTTGCATATGGTGCGATCATTTTTAGAAATAATTAAGGATTAAAATATTCATCTTCATATATTTATAGAGTTTTTTGTCATCATTTAATAATTCATTAAGTGAATTTTAGAACAATCCTTTATCATGGCGATTAAATTATTTCATATATTTTAGATTTTTTTGTGAATCAGCGTAGGCTGTTAGAGATAGTGAAACGACTCCATGAAATTAAGTTATAAAAAAATATATCGCTAAGAGTAAAGTTAGAGAAATTGAGAGTATTAGTCATTATAAAAAATATATATTAAATTTCAAATAAAGCAGACGATAAAATTACCCATAAGACGATAATAATATAATGTGAACTAGAAATATACAATTTTTTTAAATATTTAGAACCGCTCTATTTTTAATTTGTATCTTTTAACCTTATGAGGTAGACAGATCTGGTATGTTATGTTAAAAATATATCTTTTTTTCAATTTTCAATAAAAAAAATCTGATGATTATTATAGATCAAATTTAAGCATATGGAAAAGTTACAATTGGGATTGGCATGCCACATCGGTAAAGCGTCTTTGTGACTTTCCCAACCAATAGAGCATCTAAATAAATGTACCGGAGAAATACAAAAATAATATTTTTAAAATTTGTATATAATAAATATTATACTAGTCTTTAACTATTAGATGTGCTCTTTATAATCGAAAAATAAATTGAAGGCCACTTCCATAAAACGTTTTTACAAAGTAGTTTTTGGGATAATGTTACCAGCAAATTTTTTTATTTATTTCCAAACAAAAGAATAATTTGTAAAATTAAATTTTTTATATAATATAATATTTTTAATCGAGCCCCATTTCAGACGCCATTTAATCATTAATAGAAAACAAACTGTTTGATTTTTATTAACGATTAAATGACGTCTAAAATGGCACCCGTCGAGAATTTTTTTAAAAAATATTATATTATAAAAACATTAATTCGACAAATTATTATCTTTTGTTTGGAAATAAAAAAAAAATTGCTGGTAACATTACCCAAAAACCGCTTTGAAAAAACGTTCTGTCTGGAAGTGGCTCAAGTATATAATTAATTAATTTTAATTTGGGGTTTCACATTCTAAAATTATCTTAAAATATGGGGTCTCCAATATTGAAGGGCTTTGAAAATTGTGAAATTTAGTTTCTAAAGAGCTAGAAAGGCATCATTAGGAAAATTGTCACTTCATACTCACCATGAATCATGAATATGAGCTTTTATAGCTTCTAATAAATAATATTTATATTCTAGCTTGAAAATTTTTTAAATATCTAATTGTAAAAAAGCTAATAAAGAAGGCAATAAAGGTGATTGATGATGTTTATTTTTAAATCTAGGCGTTTTAAATAAAATAATAATTTTTTAAAATAAATTAATTAAAAGCATATTAATAAGGTTAAAAGGACAATATTTTAAAACTACCGAATTCGTTTATATGCTTTTCAGGTTCAGGGCAATTAATTAAAGATGATTTGGGGTTCACCAAAGAATAAATGTTTTCCACTTTTGGCCTAACTCAATCCAAATTTGACCTAGCCCAATCCAAATTTAAAGGAAAATTACCTTTTCATTTTAAATATATTAATGATAGAAACTTATATATTTAATTTGTTATTTATTGTGAAAATCAACATTTTTTTAAAAAAACTGGTTATATTTTTGGGTATTGTTTGTAAGTGGTACAAATATAAGATCAAATAAATTGATGAAAAGATTTAAAATTCTATTTTTAAGAAAAGCCACAAGATAATTTTCACTTATTATACTACTAAAATACGTTATAATATTTCATAAGGTTGAAGAATTAAAATAGTTTTTTATAACTTTACGAAATAATAGAAATCCGATTTTAATACAAAACTTATTAATTAAAATGGATCTTACATGACCAATATTCTTCTTTATAAAGTCTTTTTTTTTAACAACAATAAATTTTCTTACTTTTTCTTTTTTGAACACAACTTTTATCTTTCTTCTACCACAAAATATAAAATCGGGATATAAATATGGATTCTTTATTTTTTCTTTTTTCAACTATATATACATTTCTACAACACAATTATATAATAACTAGCTGATAGCCCGTCAAAAATGATGGGGAATCAGAATTTTCTCCTTTATTCAATGATAAAATAATAAATTTTACCTTTATTTAACAATGGATGAAGAGGTGTGATTTAGAAATTTATATTTTTTAGATGAAGGGATATTCTAAAATTCATTATTTATATGAAGTATATGGTTAGTAATTTTCATTTATGTGCACAATAAAAAATCTTTAAAAATATTTCTTATTCATTTGTATTTGTAATTTATAATCTGAAAAATATATTCTTGCTAGATGAGAGCATAACTTATCTTCAAGTAACATTTGAAACAGATATTAAAAATGGACAAAAAAATTAAATAAATTCATTGATAATTTATTGAATGTATAGATATAGAATTTTATATTTTGCTCTCTAATCAGAACCTTTATAAAGAATTGGATTGTTTCAAATGGGTGAAAATTAAAATGTTCCCAAGTCAGATTTAGAAAAGTCTATATGATTTTTATAAAAAAACAAAAATGTTTCTTTAAATGACTCAAAATTGATGAGCCAATTTTGCAACTTTAATTGTTTATTACAAATAAAATCAGACGTGTTGAATATGCAAAACTTGCTCTTCATCAAAAATGGGTCTAATTTATATCCCAATCTTTCACCAATGTAGTGAACTGCTATTATAGCATGCTTTTTTTCTATATCAGCTCATAATGCCAACGTTGAAAAAATCTTTTCTTTAATCAATAATAAAATGAGAGGAATAGATTATCCATATTTATTCTTCCATGATTTCTATAAATCTTTAGAGAAAAGGTCAAATATATTACGGAAAATATGGAATAAAAAAAATATGAATTGTAAGTTATGATATTTGTAACAAATTTTTTACCCAGATACAATGGTTTTTGTTCTCACTTCTTATAAAATCTGCACTCATCAAGAATCATTTATAAGCTTTTAAAACCTTCCTAAATTAAAAAAGACCTGCCATCATAGATTAAAATCAATTATGGGGCCAAACTGATTATCTCATAAAACCCTGTGGTAGTATCTACCCCATTGCAATGGGCTATAGCAAAAATAATTGCCAAGGGTCAAAATCTAGGGTCTTAACTTATTAAGTATACGTATCAATTAGGATTTGGAGTTAAGGGAGAAAGCAAAATAGCTTCTCATGCTATTTGTTTATATCGCCGAATTGACGTGGAACCATAAAAATTACTTTTTTAATATGTTCAGAAATTTAAAGAAAAACAAAAATATATAATTGTATTATCACCAGAGGTCTGCAAATGACAACATTTTTAGGCCCAATAAGAATTTAATTAATTCCCATCCCAAGTTTTGCTTAGCCTAATTTCAATTTTTTTACTAAAGTTGTCTGACCTTATTTTATATATATATTTGCTCTGATATTTCATAGAAGTGATAATTCATAAAGTATAGTGTTTTTAATTTAACCACTCTCCAATATTATAAATAGTGTTTATTTTGGTGTACAGCAACATATATTTTGGTATAGGCCTTGATTTAAAAAAAAAGCAAAATGCATGATATAATAATGCATAAAAATTATTTGTTAAAAATTATACTTTTGAAAAATGAAAGATAAATTGGTTAATATTACTAATATCTCAACATCATCTGATATTGATATGGCATCTCTGTGATTAATTAGGTTTTAAAAGGTAAAAAGAAATTTTTTAAAATATAAGAACTTTTACCTTGGTATTTGTGATCTTATCAAAAATAATATAATTGAAATTTAACTTTGAAGCCAACTCTCCTTGATTCAGTCCAGATGTCATAGGCTCTAATGAAAGTTTACACATCAAAAATAAAATAATTGAAGATTTTAATAAATATTGTTTACTTTGGTGTTGAGCAAATATTTATTACTAATATCTAAACATCACCTGATATTGATATGGCATCTGAATTTTGATTAATTAGGTTTTAAAAGGTAAAAAGAATTTTTTTTATATAAATTTAAAATATAAGAACTTTTACCTTGGTATATGTGATCTTATCAAAAATAAAATAATTGAAATTTAACTTTGAAGCCAACTCTCCTTGATTCAGACCAGGTCATAGACTCTAATGAAAGTTTACACATTAAAAATAAAATAAATGAAGAATATAGTGTTTACTATGGTGTTGAGCAAATATTTCAAAAATATTATCTAGATAAAATTTGTTGAAAAAAGAATATTTTACATGCAATGGCAAATTTGATATGGATATTGTGTTTCGCCATATTATATATCACATGGGAATTACTAATGGCTTAAAATTTCTATGATGATTATCATTGGACAAATATTTTTTAAAACAACTCTATTGGTTAAACTTGATTGACATTTTTTGAGGATTATATTATATAGATAGATATAATTATAAAAATAAACAAAACAAAAATCGATTATTATTTTTTCTAATACCATATCTAGGATAGGTCTATAAGTCGAAAGGCTTGGTAATACGAAAGGCTAAAAAATAATATTAAAATAAAAATAACAAAGAAAATGTTTAATGAGGGGTAGGTCTATAATTCGAAAGGCTTGGTATAACGAAAGGCTAAAAAATAATGAAAATAAAAATAACAAAGAAAATGATTAATGAGATGATATTTGATTGATTTATTGTTTTTTTAGAGAAAAAATATTATAAAAACATTACATTATAATATATTAAAAATATGGAAATTTTAAGATCTTTTCAATTTTTTTATTAATTCTTTGAAATAATTTGCGGTTTTTAAAAATCAATTTTATTATATTAATTTTTAAATTAATATTTTTAATTAAATTAATATTTGGTTATGATTTTATATATTAAGTAAGTATAAATATATTGTAATTACTTGATAAAGAAGTAAATGAGAAACATAATTTTTTTAAGGTATTTTTAATTTGAGAAAGCATTTAAGAGGGGAAAGGTTAACATCTTAAACGTGATTTTGAATATAATTATATCATTGAACTCAGAATTTAATTCTCTATTCAAAACCGCTTAGATGTATTTTTTTACGTTTCCGGTTCACAAAATAATTTTTTTGTCGCGAAAGCATTTTAACGGTGAAAGGCTAACATCTTAAACGTAATTTTGAATATAATTATATCATTGAACTCAGAATTTAATTCTCTATCCAAAACTGCTTAGATGTATTTTTTTACGTTTCCGGTTCAAAAAATATTTTTTGTCGCGAAAGCATTTTAACGGGGAAAGGCTAACATCTTAAACGTAACTTTGAATATAATTATAACATTGAACTCAGAATTTAATTCTCTATTCAAAACCGCTTAGATGTATTTTTTTACGTTTCCGGTTCACAAAATAATTTTTTTGTCGCGAAAGCATTTTAACGGTGAAAGGCTAACATCTTAAATGTAACTTTTGAATATAATTATATCATTGAACTCAGAATTTAATTCTCTATCCAAAACCGCTTAGATGTATTTTTTTACGTTTCCGGTTTAAAATGCTTTCACGATAAAAAAATATTTTGTGAACCGGAAACGTAAAAAAATATATCTAAGCGGTTTTGGATAGAGAATTAAATTCAGAGTTCAATGATATAATTATATTCAAAAATTACGTTTAAGATGTTAGCCTTTCACCGTTAAAATGCTTTCGCGACAAAAAATTTATTTTTTGAACCGGAAACGTAAAAAAATACATCTAAGCGGTTTTGAATAGAGAATTAAAGTCTGAGTTCAATGATATAATTATATTTAAAATTACGTTTAAGATGTTAACGTTTCCCCGTTAAAATGCTCGCGACAAAAAAATATTTTTTGAACCGGAAACGTAAAAAAATACATCTAAGCGGTTTTGGATAGAGAATTAAATTCAGAGTTCAATGATATAATTATATTCAAAAATTACGTTTAAGATGTTAGCCTTTCACCGTTAAAATGCTTTCGCGACAAAAAAATTATTTTGTGAACCGGAAACGTAAAAAAATACATCTAAGCGGTTTTGAATAGAGAATTAAAGTCTGAGTTCAATGATATAATTATATTTAAAATTACGTTTAAGATGTTAACGTTTCCCCGTTAAAATGCTCGCGACAAAAAATTATTTTTTGAACCGGAAACGTAAAAAAATACATCTAAGCGGTTTTGAATAGAGAATTAAAGTCTGAGTTCAATGATATAATTATATTTAAAATTAGGTTTAAGATGTTAACGTTTCCCCGTTAAAATGCTCGCGACAAAAAAATATTTTTTGAACCGGAAACGTAAAAAAATACATCTAAGCGGTTTTGGATAGAGAATTAAATTCAGAGTTCAATGATATAATTATATTCAAAATTACGTTTAAGATGTTAGCCTTTCACCGTTAAAATGCTTTCGCGACAAAAAATTATTTTGTGAACCGGAAACGTAAAAAAATACATCTAAGCGGTTTTGAATAGAGAATTAAAGTCTGAGTTCAATGATATAATTATATTTTAAATTACGTTTAAGATGTTAGCCTTTCCCTTCTTATCAAATTAAAAATACCTTAAAAAATTTATGTTTCTCATTTACTTCTTTATCAAGTAATTACAATATATTTTTACTTACTTAATATATAAAATCATAAATATTAATTTAATTAAAAATATTAATTTAAAAATTAATATAATAAATTAATTTAAAAATTAATATAATAAAATTAATTTTTAAAACCTCAAATTATAATAAAAAAAATTGAAAAGATCTTAAAATTTCCATATTTTTAATATATTATAATGTAATGTTATTATAATATTTTTTCTCTAAAAAAAGCAATAAATCAATCAAACATCTCATTAATCATTTTATTTGTTATTTTTAGTTTCAATATTATTTTTTAGCCTTTCGTATTCCCAAGCCTTTCGACTTTTAGACCTTGCGCCATATATATATATTTTTTTCCCTTTTTGTTTTCTACAATATTATGACGAATATCAAATATCAATATCGATTTATTATTATTTCTAACAAGATTTCATCTAATAATATCTACAATTATCAACTTGTACCTTTTTGCTATAAAAATCTATATCCGTTAAATATTCTTTTTGCAACTTACGACAATTTTGATGATACTTATTTCTATATAATAATATGGAAATTCATCAGTTGGTATATTGTCAAGTATTTTGTAAGTAATGTATTTTCATTTTTTTGATTATCATTTTATTTCCACTCCTGATTAGTTTATTCTAGAATAAAAAATTGACTTTCTTTCAATTAAAGTACCACCCATAATTTTAGTTGTTTATTGATGTAAGAAATATCTAAAAAAACTTATAGCATGAATCTAATGCTCAGGATTAGTCTTGTAGCCTAAAATTGGTAGGGGGGCACGCTATTTCTTTAAAAAAATAGTAGGGTCACGCTAAAATGGGCAAAAACAAAAAATAGAGATGAATTTTTGTTTTTTCAAGAATTTGAGGCAAATTTTTTTCATATAAAATACATTCTATTTATATTATATAAAATTATTACTTAGAAAGTTATATATAAATTCAAATATATTGTAAAAAAATATTATGCTAAACATAATTTTTTGGAATGCATTTCATAATTATATTATACTGCATAACAGAGTAGATAATTTTAAAAAAGATAAAAATTAACTGCAATATTCGCCATAGTGAATCTTTTTTAATTATTAACTGCACGCTTCCATGACTGGCTATCGTTTGGAAATCTGTGACATCAGCCACTTTTTAATATATGGAGATAAAATCCACTGATTGAGAGTAGGTCCGTTATAATTTATTATCTATAAACTGGAAATATGTCTTATTTAGCAAATCTTATCATAACAAAGTTTCTAAGGTGAAAGTCGCTCTCACAAGCAGTATTACACGGAATTGCGTTAATACAATTTTGAAATTCTTTCAAATCATGAGGCCATTTATTATTTTCATTATTATCATCAATATATTCTCATTACATTTGTTGCGAGATCCATATCGAGCTTCAGTCGGAATTCTTTTAACCTCCCCATAACGAATGTGAGAATTTACTAGCTAGCTATCATTTTCTAAATATTCAATATCAGCAGCGTCTACATGGCAGGATACTCACTTGAAGCAAACCCACCTCAAAGGCTTATTAAAATATTGGGAAATACAATATATTATTTTTGGAGCTTTAGTAATTTTGGTAGTTTGGATATGTAGTTTAATTTGAGGCAGGAGAATGAAAATGAGACGCAGTGTAAAAATAAAGGGACAGATGTTAACCATTGAAGGACATAATGGGGAGGAGGATATAATGGGTAAAATAACATGATTACCGGTTCAAGAGCTAATTAATGGATGGACGGATAGTGATGTGAGCAGACACGTATATAATTCTAATAAGCAAAATTTTAATAATAATCAGCAATGATATCATATAGAAAACCAGAGAAAACTCTCGGGAAAGGAGATTAGAAGTAAGACAAAATTTTGCGTCTCGGAGAAGGGGAGGAATAAGTTGTTATAATTGTGGTAAATCAGGCCATATGCTTCGAGATTGTCGTAAGACGAAATGTTTTGGTTGTGGAAAATTTGGACATATGGCGACTTATTGTCCCGTGTAGACAAAAAATTGAGATGTGCAGGGTGTGGCCGTTTTGGTCACAGTAAAGAAGAGTGTAAAAGTGTGACAATAAAAGTGGTTTTCCACAGAAGGGAATGGGACAGAATGTTTCAAATTTTAGGACTATTGAGAGACAGAATGTGGAAGGGGGTAGTTTATTTAAACTTAAAGGAACGGGAGAACAAAATATGGAATGTTTCAGATTTCGAAAGGGTGGATATGTAGCAAAGGACTGTGAGAATTTGTGACTATATGATAGCAAAAAATCTCTTATACGGGTCGGGGCACGGTGGTTAAGAGAGACATGGAAAGGGATTTCCCATAGAAAAACAAATAAAAAGGTATGCGTAAATATGTTACAAGAGAGTGGGTATATGATGCTTGTCCGAGAGTGATTATAAATTTAGGTGGGTAGAATGGTTCCAATATTGTTTGATAAGAGAGCAGTTATTTTGGTAGTTGGATATAATAGATATCAGAGTATTTGGCCCAGAGAAATGATAGAGAATGATGGATTAAGGATATTACAATTTGATGCGACCCTGTTGGCCGCATTGGGTAGGGTGGAAATAGTAGCAACATTGGAAGAAAGGGTTGAAATATTAGATTTATGGGTTGTCAATTATAATATAGAAGCTGTGTTGGGTTGAGACTGGATCACTAGAATTGGTCCATAGTATAGTTTCTGGGGAGTATTTACATGGGGTGTATTTGTACCCATAACTAGTGAGGAATATGCGGTTATGACGTTTGAGAGTAAAAATGGGAGGTCGGAAGTTGAGGCTATAAAGAGTTCTGAATTTTTTTTTTCATTTTTAGCTTTCAAGCTTTCACCTTTTCTGGTGGTAAGCTCCTTCACTTATCTGTTATATTATTACTCATGCTATCTATTATTATCTTTGTATTTTTGATCGATTTCATTTGTATCGATCATCGGTGTATAGTATCGACCAGATATCCCACCTGAGTATTCCCAACACAGAGTTATCAAATCGACAGATATCCCAACCTGATCTCCCATATATTTGTATTTCTGATCGATTTCATTTGTATCGATCACCGGTGTATCGCTATAGTGACCAAAGTATTTTGATCTCCCATCGGTGTATCAAATCAATATCGACCAGATATCCCACCTGAGTATTCCTCACACTGAATTATCAAATTGACAGATATCCCAATCCTGATCTCCCACTGGTATCAATCCCGATGGATCTCCCACAGAGTATCGTTATCAAGTTTATTGTAACTTGGTAGACATTGAGCTTGAACGGCCCCCGAGGTCACCATCATCCTAGTGACCCACGAGTTCAGCTGGCCGTCTTTTTTGGTTCTTTGGACAAGTATCCTAGCACCCGGCTGTCCAAGCCTGTCGGTGACCGGGGTGGCATTTCTCAGCTCAGAAATTTATCATATCATATGTCTAAAGCCATACATCATCAAAGAAAACCCGAAAAGTTTTAGCTCCTTACCAGGATTGAACCTGCGTCCTCTGCGTCCTTCTGTTTCTAAGCATATATCTAACTCATTAGGCCACCCCGGCGATATAATGAGTTCTGAAACAAGGAGAAATAATTCCAAAGCGAAATAAGGGAGGATTATTCTAGGAGCGAAATAGGGGAGAATAATTATGGGAGGGAAATAGGGAAGAATTATGATAGGGCAAATAATTCTAGGAGAGAAACAGGGAAAAATAATTCTGGGAACATAATAAGGGAAAATAATTTTGGGGAAAAACGAAATTACCCGGGAGATGTTGGACCGGTGAAAGCTTAATAGCTTGAATTTTCTCAAATTTAAAACGTCAGATTTGAACAAAGCTGTCAAATTGGAAATATTTATATATAATACAATTTTATTTGAAATTCCTGAAAAGGATATTTTCCCCGTTAGCCCCAAAATAAAACTCCATATTGATTATTTTAAAACTCCTATATTGATTATTTTAAAACTCCATATTGATTATTTTAAATCCAAGCAATTTTGACCATTTAAGAAGTAAAATTTTTATCAAAGGTAAGAATAATAATAAAATTTAATATTTAATATATATTTTTAGATTCTGACAGTAAAACTTTGATTATTTTAAATCCAAGCAATTTTGACCATTTAATAAGTAAAAATTTTATCAAATAATAAAATTTAATCTTTAATATATATTTTTAGATTCTGACAGTAAAACTCCATATTTCCTGCATTATGAAGTAAGTTTTTAACAAAATATTTTTTATTTAAAAATTATTTTAGCAATAATTTTAAAGATATATATGAATTCTTAAAATGTTCCAAACTTCCAATGAATGTTAATAAGTCAAACTTTATTAGGAAATGCAATGCCTTCAAAATTATTGACGAAAATTTGTATTACGCTATAAGTGAAAGTAAATTTTAGATGTTAATAGAAATAATATAATATCTTTTAAAAGTAGGAATAGTAATATTTTTATTAATAACTATAGGGTTTTCATTTTCTTTGTTGGCATTATCTATATAATGTACAAAAATTTTCAAAAAACATATTTAAGCCATTGATTGTATTTATTTTTTGTCCATCACATAATATTATTTTATATATATTTTAAAGATATATTATTTTAGAAGAAAGAAAGGTTTTATGGACTAAAGATGAACAAAATAATATAATTAAGAATACATGAGGGAGGTGTATTTACAGTGAATAGCTATGGGAGGGTATCTGGGGATTAATAAAACTAACCAGATAATAACGGAAAAGTAAAAATATGCAGTATTATCTTATTTTTACAGCTTTTATTGGTTGGGCAGAAATAAAAACATTAGGGAGTTTATCAAATCCTGTGAGGTTTGTCAAAAATCAAGCAGTCATTTTGATAAAACTTCAAATGTGTTGCACAATATAAAAGTGGTTCCAAAATCTTAATATCAAATTGGCATTGATTTAATCCAGATGCCTGAATCCAAAGCCAATGTTATGAAGTAATAAAATTAAAAATAACTTATTTGAATTTTATCAATCTAATAATGCATATTTTTTATAAATTTAATAAAACTAAAATATATATTTATTAAAGATTCAGATTAATGATCAAGGTAGGGAATTCTGTAACAATGTTTGTACAGAATTCCATAAATATTGTGGGATTGTTCAGCGAATAACCTCAGCCTACCACCCATAAGCAAATGGTTTGGTTGAGCGAGTTAACAGAACAATCCAGAACCGAATAGCAAAATCGGTTTGGATATTCCAACTGACTGGCCAGATGCTTTAGTAGAGGTATGTGGCACCTACAATTCTTGTATACACTCTTCCACGGGATTTTCACCCTATGAACTGATGTATGGTCAGAAACCTCGACCCTCTTACAGTAGAAATAATTTTTACTATTATATTTTTAATTATTATTTAGTTACAAAACAAAATTGAGGAAATATTTGCCTTACAAGAGGTTATGGCAAAGATTACTATAGATGAATGTTTAAAAGAAGAGTTTGATATAAAAATGGCTCATCTCAAGAAAATAACGGAGCTGGCTATACAAAATATTGGTATAGCACAGCTCAAACAAAAAAAGGATTATGCAAAAAGAACAAATGGTTCAAAATCTTTTGTTATAGGACAAAAAGTTCTTGCATGGAACCATAAAAGGTCTGATAGGAAAGGGGGGAAAATGTTGAACCCCTGGATAGGCCCATATTTGATCAATAAAATATTTGATAAGGGTAATTATATTATATTATATAAATTATTATTTATTGTATATCAAGGTGTATATGGATTGATAACATCAAATAATATCATATTGAAAACTAAATATAATCTCTCAAATTTAAAAGAATTTATTGTACGAATCAAAGAAAATGGTAAAGATTTATTAAAAATCTTTTTATGAAGTTAAAAATTTTTAGATACAAAAATTAATAATTAATAATATTATAATTATTTTTAAATGTTTTATTTTAAATAATGCATTGCCTTTAGATATTGGTTCCCAAAATGGTCTTGATGATGAAAATTACCTACACGATGCGGAGTTTGTCGATCCAAAGTCCCCTATAGGTATTGTATTTCGGGTATATATTATAATTATTTTGAAATGCTTATATTTTAAATAATGCATTGCCTTTAGATATTGGTTCCCAAAATGGTCTTGATGATGAAAATAACCCACACAATGTGGAGTTTGTCGATCCAAAGCAATAATTTTTTTATATTTTTCTAAAGTGAGTTAAGAATATCTGTTTATAAAAATATATCAGCTTCCAAATCCGATTCGTCTCATTGATATAATCGAATTACATGAGCGTATTGTATTTTGGATATATATATTTGATTTATTTTTTAATTTATTATGTATACAGAATTGGATGATGATATTTTGATAATAAATAAATTAGAAAGTATCCCTAGATGTTTTTTTCCTACAACAAAGGCATGGAAAAAATATCATGCTAAAATATATGATCTAAAGCCTCCCAAACATTGTCGGGATGTAGAATATGGGAAACAACTTGGTGAACCCACCATCCTGGTGACAATTGAAGGTGATGGGAATTGTTTTTATAGGTAAAACATTAATAAAATTTCATTTTATTCTACTTTATATAATTTAGGGCGATTAGTGTAGAGATCACTGGGGTTCAAAATTCCCATACTATTCTCAGGCAATGGTTAGCACAATTTATGCTAACCTTTGAGATGGAAAAGGTAATCGAGAATTATATTTGCGATACGAACAAAAAAATAGGCGTAAAAGCTTATGTGTTAAATAATGTTATGACAGGGCGGACATATGCTTCTGACACAAAAGTCAGGGCCATGGCCACAATGTTAAATACACCCATTTTTATTATAAAATATAATAATAATTATGGGCCTGATATGACCCTTTTTATATTCGCGACAATATTAAAATATTTAATAATAATTTTATTTATATAAAAAATGGAGGATACCATTTTGAAAAAGGTTTTAGATTGCAATCATATATCCTCCATCATTATTTAATATATTTTTATTAAAATTTTTTAATTTTTATATAAAAATATATATATATTTTATTCTTTATAATTTATATTCCTCCTGATATATTTTTTTTATGAAAGTTAGTTTATAAATATAATTCAATATATTCATTCTGATATGCAACATTCGATAATAATTATATGTATAAATATTTATATCAATAAAGTTCTTCGTTTATTTTTTATTCTTTCACTGATGCCAAATGAAGTTTATTTTAATATTGGTGACCCAATTCAGTAAAACATTACGAACCATTTAGGCTAATAATTTATTATCTTACTTATTCTTTGCAGTGTTTACAGAGGGTGGGTACTGATATTTAGAGGGTTGGTTAGAAAAGGCGGTTTGTCTCTAGTAAATTTTCTGTAACATAGAAACTTTGTCAATAAATTAATGTCTATCGAGAAGATGTTCCTTGTATAAGAAATCTGAGGAGGAACTGGATAATCATGGGATCGTATTTGTTTTTGGACCTACTAAAAACTTGTTTTACAATATTATTTTACAAATTTCAGTTGTGTAATTTAGCATATTAGTAAGGATCTATTTTCTATTACTAAACTTCATTTCCAAATTGGCAATGTGGCACTCGTAATTATTGATTGAAGCCTTTTAATAATCTGAACTAGAGGCCTGCAATGGTAAGTTCTTTCACCCACCCGTCCATACTTTGAATGAGTGTGTTTGGGTTTTTAAAATATTTTCAAAAATGGGTGGGCCTTGCCGGTAGAACTTTTGATATTTTTCAGGCGAATAATTAAAATAATAGTTTTATTTCATAATATTGCATATTATATATGTTTAATTAAAAATACATTAAAATAAATAAAGAGCTAAAATAGCAATTAAAATAATTTAGAACATTAGGCGATGAAATGCAGACTAAAAATATAAAATACAAACTATAGATGAGCGGCATGGGCTTTTTAGATATTATACCGAGTTTTTTTAAGATAAATAAAAAAAGCAAAACAATTTTTTAAAAAAAGACATGTACATGGATTCGAACCTGCATTTTGAGGGTAGTAATATTACTCTTACCAACAAGACTACCCACAATACATATATTACTTCATTTTATTAGTATATAAAATTAAAAATAATATAAATTTATTTTATATATATTAAAAAGATAAATTATATTATATTGTTAACTTCAATGAGGTTAAAATAAAGATGAGCTCCAGAAATGAAACAATATATATCTTGCAAAGCGTTATTAAAATATTATTCTAAAACATAGATTATAATTAAACAGTGAGGTGCTATATCATTATTGTCTCTATATTATATTTTATATCCTTAACTTTAATGATGTTCCTTGATTTTACATCTCTCATTATTCGACTTAATAATCTTAAAAAAATAAAGATGAGCTCTATGAAAAAATATATATCTTGTAAAGCGTTATTAAAATATTATTCTAAAACATAGATTATAATTATACCATTATTATATCTATATTATATTATTAATATTTAAATTCATGTCATGTAAATTTTTACTTTAGATTTATCGCTTCAAAAACATTGGGGGCCATTTAAATCAAAATCTCACAACCCATCTATGGGATTTTGATTGCCTGAGATTTCGAAATCTCATAGATCACTTTCACACGTTACACCGGGTCTAAAATTAATTACAGGCTGTACTATGCAAATGGTTCCTCTACAGATATCTGATATAAAAAATAAAAAAATTAAATTTTTAAAGATGCTCCATTTATTTCATATTAGCAGAATAACCAACTGTAAAGTATAATTTTCAAAATCCAAACCTCGATTTTTTTTTTATAGGAAGGGGCCGGCCGTTAAATTTCATTTTTTTCTAAAATAAGTCCGGACCGCGCCTAAAATATATGCCCGGGTCGGGCTTCGAAATGTAAAACCCGAGCTAAATTAATTTTTTCAAACCCGAGCCGGACCGGGTAAATGGCACCCGAAGGATTAAGACCGAACTTGTCTCTAAAAACTTTCTTATATTATGTTTCCATATTAAATCAGTTTAGAAATTTTATTCTAAACATGGACATGGTTCTTTTATTTATAAAATACAGTCATTAACAAGGAAGAATTTACATATATTTTACGGGAAAAACATATGGCACAAAGCACTTTTCTATATTTTAATTTCCATGTCAAGTTTATTTTATTTTATAACAAAAATGTTTAATGCTGTTGTAAAATGTAATAAATAAACCATTATTAAAAATCTGGGGTAAAAAAAAGCAGAATAATAACATATGATGGATAACATAACATGGCAAGAAATTTATATAATAAAATACCATATGGGTGATCAATAATAAAAAAATATAAAAATTTTGTCAAACTCCTAAATTATATCTAAAATTCACGGAAGTTTTTATAATCCTTAATATAATTTCAACAATTTATAACATTTTTATATCAATATATTACTAATCAAATTTCTACAATTAAGAATATAAAATATTTATTTAATAAATTTTTTTTTAAATAGGATATATTTTATATATTCCTTCATATTTTATTTCAAAATAATGCTACTATTTTCCATAATATTTATAATATTTCATTTAAGGACAAGCTTAATAGTTAGCCAAGAAAATGGGACAACAATTTCACCAAGCTTCGTTAACTCTTACAATATATTTAATATTTTTACCACTGTGAATTTGAAAAATTGGAATAATAAATCGATTTGGGAGAAAAACATGGGAAACTTCGAAGATTATTATAGGGACAAGGCAATGGATCTAGTTAAGATCGTTCGAAACTATGATAATTTGACAACGCCTATATTGAAATCATCAAAAATAAAACCTTTAGATAGTAGGGTTATATTAATGATTAAATTTCTGGTCAATAATTCTATTATTAATTCAATAAACACAAATTCTTCTAGCTTTAACATATCAGGATCAAATACAACATCTAATTCCACGAACAATACTCTCATAAAACTTTCCAACATTGGCCAACCAACCTCACAATCACATGATGTCATATATGATACAGGAAAAATAAAAATAATTACAAAGTTAACCAATCATTCAAAATCATTAATCGCTAATAATTTAGTTACAAATTCTTTTATAATCATAAAAAATAGCACGCAAACCTCATACAAAAAGAAGGTAGATTTGATGGAAATTGCTATTACAACTAAAAAATCAACCGAAATTAACTCACAGGGAAAGAATTTAGATAGTACTATCGACACCAAAGTCGAAAACAATGTGTTGAATGACAAAACCAATATGCTAAAAAGTTCAAATAAAAATCAAGTTGATTATCCTAGATTTAATGATGTTAGCCCTCTTTCAGAATTTACGAGTAAAATAATTATATCTAATGGAAGCTTCTTAGAGTTAAATCTAGAGGACACATTAAACGATGCTGCTGCAGCAGCCATAATGGAGAATGTCGACGATGATTTAATCATGAATTTTATCAATTTAACATTATCAAATAAGACAAATTTGGTATTCTATAATTATTTTGCATTTTAAAAAATAATAATAGTTTATTTTTTTAAATTTATGTATTAGATGTATGATTGATTCTAAACTTTAAAACAAAAGACTAAATTAAAAAATTATCAACTAGAAATTTAATAACTGTCTCCAAGAGCCATAATAATTACATCTAAAAATTTAAATTCATTGCTTTTAATATATTATATTAAAAGGTAAAATGACTAACTTGTTTCATGGTTCTTTTAGAATTTATTATGGAAAGATTTTTTAATTATTATATTATTAATTATCAGGTCCTACTAGTAATAACTAAAAAAAGTTTATAAGTTTCATTTCTGAAAATGGAATTAATGCATCTTTGTTATGTTTTAATTTTTTATACATAGTATCATAATGTATCGTACGTTGGTAAGAATTCGATGAATAAAGAAGATTGGGATAAAGTAGTAAAAGTGACTCAATTGAAGACTAACAAAGTACTAAAAACTAACAAAACTCAAAAACTACACCTCGCTAATGATAATCATATTAGTAAATACCATTTAAACAATGAAACGCTTGAAATATGGAAAGATATACTTAAGCTTAAAGATATTATCGCGAATCAAGGAGTTATAATTAAAGTAATAAATAGAAGATATATAATATTTAAGAAGAAATGAATTAATGGAACATGAATGATACAAACAATCTATAATTATATTAAATTTTTCATTTTTAAATTACAGGAACTTACGACCAAAGGCGCGATTCACGATATCAAGATCAATAATTTGGAAAATCATCTAGTCAAAATATTAGAATCCGGTATTTCTGCAATTATATATTTAAAATAGTTTTGCATAATCGCTCAGAAATAAGTAAATGTGAAGACCTCGGGCAGGTTTTAGCGAGGCACAATTTTTTAAGCAGCATTTATTTTTATTTAAGAATATCCAATTATATCTAAGAACTCCAGAAAATCGAGTTTAGCTAGTTGTAAATTATATTACAATTTTAGGCTGCATTCAAAGTGGAGACGGATCAGTTTGTTAGAAAGTGCGTCCGTTCCGATACCTTCCGTCTTAAAAACGGATCCAGCAAATTTTGAAGTCAAAATATTTTGACTTTTTGATTCGGCAAATTTTATAGAGCGTTATAACGTTACTTATAATAATTTAAAAATGAAAATCAATATATATCATTTTAATGAGATTGACTTTTGACGAAACGGATGTAAAAAACGGGTCCGTCTCCGCTTTGAATGCAGCCTTAGGTGTTTTATGGATGATAACTAGCAAATTTGTTAATGGTTTTCATAGTAATAAATTTAAAAAAAATATACTATAACATCCAAGGTGAAATTATAAAAGGCCTCTACGTATTTTTCACAATTCTTTCATTTACATTTTTTTTAGATTAATAACAGTTTTTTTTAACATTAGGTTTTACTTACTCTACCATAGAGATTTATACCTAAAATCAATTTGATATTGTTCGATTCGATTTATATCAGGGATGTGAACCCGAACCCCCGGACCCGGAACCCTCGTGTTTTGGCTGTAACCAAACCTGGACCGACTTTTTTTAAACGTGGAGGGTAAAAGGATTCTAGGTGTCATAAAAAATTTTTCATAAAAAAATACTATAAAAGGCTATAATATTATCACTTTAAAACTATCACTGATAAAGCGATGTTGCAAAATATTTAAGAACTCAACTCCCAGAATTGTAAGAATATTAAAATCAATGAAAAGGTCAATGGCAATATTAGATTCAATAGATTGGTCCTCAATTTGTATGTTGCCTAGAACGATTATTAAGTTTGAAAGATTTCGGTAATGATTTTATTATAGGAGCATGTGAAGTCATTTTGTCTAAAGATGATTGGTGCCAAATAAAGGATCTGTGTATTAGTTCCTTTAAAAATAACAACATTAAAATTTTAGAACAATTATGCTTATCAGATTTTTATGGCATATGGATTAGATGCCGATTAGATTTAGAAAAATTTACTAGTTCTATTTCATACGAAATATTATAAAAACATGAAAATTCGGGAGCAACAATATTTGCAAAATAGTATTTTATACGCTTCTATATATTTAGACTTTCGATATCAAATTTTATTGAGTAATGAACAAAACCAAATGGCTAAAGACCATCAAGGATTTATGGCATACGCAAAACTCCATAGAATATTGGAGACTACAATAATACCTACTGGTTGTTGTGATAATAATGATAATTATAGAGCCTTAGGAATACCAAAGCTATAAAAACTAAGGTATTCGGTTATATCCCACATTTCCCTTAAACAGGGGAAATGTTGGAGGATATAGCTCATTGATGATCTTGAAATTTTACTTTTAGATAGAGAAAAAAAAATCAAATTATCATCAGATAGAAAGGAGGATCAAAAAATGCCTTAGGAGAAAAATTTTCAGAAGTTAAGAGAATAAATAAGACAAATATTTTAAAATTCTGGGAAGAAAATTCTTCAATATATCCAGAATTATATATATATTGTCTAGAATCGTCATGGCTGTACCGGCGACATAAGTACAATAATTTATGTATTATAAAGATAACTATCTATTTTAGGTAAGCGCAGAACGTGGATTTTCATATTTGAAATATATATATAGTCTAATTTACGTGGAAATCTCAAGGATGATATTTTAGAAGATATTATGATCGTGCGATTGCAGGCGCGTACGCAGGAATTTGGTCTGGGGGGGGGGATAATAAAATTTTTTAATAAATATTATAGTTTTTTAAAAATATTAAGCATAAATTTATTAGGACTAAAAACTATTTCTAATACACAATTTTAAATTAATGTGAATTATAAAAAAATTATATGTAAAGAATCACTTAAATGACCCAAAATAGAAATTTGGAATTTTTTGAGCCTTTACACCAAAAGTTTCTTAGGAATAATTGCATTTTGTATGTTATATATTTACAATGTAAAATCCAATTTTCGTTGTGATTGAGCTAATTTTTCAATTATCTCATCCTTGCTTGTCGTCAAATACCTATGAATATTCAAAAGATCCAAACCTTTCAATCTACTTTCAGATGTTGTACTTCTTGGCATGTTTTTCAGAGACCTGCAGGCCCGGCATCCGGGCCGCACAGCATTTTAATTTTTTTAAATATACCCGGGCCAAAAAAACACCCAAGCCGGGCCTGAATTATTTTAAAAAAACACCCAATCCGGGCTGTATTTTTTAAAACAGCCTATATTTGAAATCGTTATTATTAGATATAAAAATCAAAAATATATATAAATTATTTTTAAAAAATACGGGCCGGGCCTGAAAATTTTATTAAAAAAAAGCCGGGCCGGGCCTTTAAAAGAAGCCGAGTCGGGCCTAAACATTTTTTTTAAAAAGCCGGGCCGGGCCTGAAAATTTTTTTAAAAAAAACCCAGGCCGGGCCGTAAAAAATCTTTAAAAAAATCCGGGCCGTGCCCTGCAAATGGTACTTCTCCAGGCCTCTGTTATTCTTCTTAAAAGAATGTTCTCTCATTAGTTTACTAATGGGAAGAGTTTATAAACCCTTTTAATACATTGGGAATTTAATCTAAAATGTGGAAGGCTTTTGTGGAAGTAATATTTGCAGATTAGTAAGTTTTGGGTTATAAATGCATCTGTATTTAAGATATACTCTTCTACTGATTCTATATTAATGTTTTAACGATGAGCTTGCCTTGCTACAAGTAGAGGGAGACAAATATTAAACACGTATAGTCTGCTTTTGACTCAACAATAAAATATGAAATTCTTCATCAACATTAGCCCTAATTTTCTTGAGTTCTGATAAAATGCTCTCCGCTATTCTAATCTTCTTAATCGAGTCAATGTCATGTTTTTGAAAAGTAATACTTAAAATAGTTGTATAATTAAATAATACATTCTAATGAGAAATAAAATTTGGAATAAGCATTGAATCCAATAATTTTCTTGCTTCTGAGGAAATATTTTTTTCAGGCCATTGTGATATTTCAGTAATAGCAAATAATTGGCTCTTCTAACTCCTTAAAAGCTGTTACTGCTTGATGGCAGAGACTCTATCGCGTTGGACAAAGTTGCAATTTCTTTTTCCCTGTTGGACAAGAAGTTTCAGAAATAATTATTATTTGACTAGAAATTTGAAAATGGTAGATAAATATTACGCCACTAAAAATTTGAAAATAATAATTAAATATTACGCCAGAAAACTTGAAATCGAAATTAATTGATAAAATAACTTAGTAGATAAATGTGATAATAAATGTAATTAAATATATATTTAATATGAGATACGAATAAATAACAAATATAAATTAATATAAACAATAATATTTTGAAAAATATATCCGGCATCTGCATTTTTTGGCTTTGGGGGAGGGGGATTTGCCCCCCCCCGCTGCGTACGCCAATGTCCGATTGAATAAAACATTTAACATATAAATTATTTCATTTTATAATTTTTTATTTGTAAATTATGAATATATTGAAATATAATAATAAATGAATGAAAAAAAGTATTTTAAGTCATTTTTTTATGTTCCCTGAACCCTGGCCCTTTTTAAATTTTATTACTGTACCCGAACCCGGACCTGGATTCTTTTTTTTTGTCGAAGGGTTCACATCCCTGATTTATATTTTACGAATTTTTTTATTATAAAATTCAAAATCAAAATTATTTATATAAAAACAAGAGACCTGCAGGCACAAGCCAAAGCCCTTAGGGCGGAGTGGTAATTTTTTTAAATAAACCGGGGCCGTGTTAAAAATGTTTATATATATTTTTTTAAGAAATATCCAGGCCCGGCCTAATACCCTGGTTAGGCTTTAAAAAAATACCCGGGCCGATCTTTAATTTTTTTAAAAAATGCCTTGGCCATACCTAGGATTTATTTTTAAAAAAAATCTCCTAGCCGGGCCTAAATTTTTTTTAGAAGAGGCTGGGTCTAAAAAAATTTTTTTTAAAAATACACAACCGAATATTTTAAATCGCGATTATTACACGGTTTGCTGTTTTTTTTTCAAACAGAAACTCTTATTATGAGAGCACAAAATACGTAAACAACATTTTTTATACTTTGTTCTCATTCAATTCGAACATCATGAGAAAATAAAAATATCAATACCCCTATTTTTACCATTTTTTTTTATTTGCTCAAATAATTTTGTGCATTTATGGTATTTCACAAAAATATATTATAAAATACTCGAAATAAACTATATTTTTTTAAAAAAAGAAGAATATCTATAAACTTATTTTTGAATAAAAAGAAAGTTGTTTTTTTATAGAAAAGAGTACTCAGATATCCTTATTTTTTACAAAAATATTTTGCCATATAAGATTTTGAAAGTGATATAGAATAAATTTTTTTTAATGAAGGAGGTTGAAAGAATCGCATCAAGTAATTTTATTTGCTAAAAATACCATCATTATGTCATCTAATATACTAAAAAGAAATTAATTTTTTGGTATAAAAAATATTAATTCTAAAATGTAATCGCATGTGCATAATTAGCTAGAACCTGGAAGGAACATATTTTATTGATGAATACTTACTTTTATAAGTATTTTTTAAATGAATGATGAAAAAAGAAAATTAGCGATAATGGAATGAATATATAAATCCTTGCTTAGCCATGACGTCCATTAATATTAAAATAACAATAAAAAAATTTATGCTCTTTTTAAATGGGAATTTGTTCGCAAAAATTATAAAAATAAGGGCAATGACATTTTTTTTGGATACCCGAATAGAACAAAATATAAAAAATATTGTTAACATTTTGTGCTCTCATAATAAGAAATTCTATTGGAAACAAAGTATTTATTCACTTCTCATATTTCCTATTTGCATTTCAAAATTATTTTATCGATTGTTAGAAAACACTTAACAGGTTTATAAATAAAGGTAAAATATTTTACAAATTATTCAACTAATTATTTTTATGTGAAGTTAAAAATTTTATATCGAAATCTAGTTATTTAACTATTTTTTTTGGTATTGTAAAATAATCTCTATCATTTTAGAATAAAGATAATTTTGAGTTATTAGATGAGGAGGCTCGGGCAAAACGATGGGTATTTTGCATTTTTACCATAATATTTTGAAACATTAACTAATCAGAACAAATTATATATATGTAGTCAAATCCCTCATCTACAAAATAAAAAAAAGTGTAGCTCTCTACCTCATATGAATAAATTTTTCTATATGAAGGCAAATGACGCTGCACTATCTGATTTATACAATATTTTAATGAATGAATGTGAGTAGTAGATATGATATATCATTGAAAACAATATATAAAAATTAAGAGGTATACCATCCAAAAGTCCAAACTGGCCGAAAATTTTCTAATAGTTTTTAAAAATTATTATTTCCAATGAGGTTTAACTCCATGTTAATATTTTTTTAAATTTTCTGGCTGATTTTGTTGATTTATAATTTTAATATTTATATTATATATAACTAGTTGATAACCCGTCAAGAATGACGGGAATAATAAAATCTTGTATATGAAATTGTAATTAAAAATGTAGGGTAGATATTGATAAATTGGTATTGTATGTCATTTCCAGAGTTTAAATATTGTTGTTGAGATAAAAATTTTATACTGGCATATTTTGGGGTGGTAATATGAGATAAATATTTATTTTTCAATTGGCTAAATATAATTTAAATATATTTGTTAAATCTAAATTATAATAAGTACTTAGGATTAGTGAGGGAGGTTAATTTTCTGGCATGGGAAGATATTGATAAATAGGTATTTTATACTATTGCAGAGCTCCCATATTGTGGTTGAGATAAAAAAAAATTTTACTGCCATATTTTGGAGTGGGAAATAATTTAAATTTATTTGTTAAATCTAAATTGAAATATAAAAATAATTTTATAAAAATTAATAAATTTTACTTTGATTGAATATAAATACTTACGCTAAAATTAATATGAGATAAATGTTTATTTTTCAATTGGCTAATTATAATTTAATTTGCTATTTTAAATTTAATAATATTCATTCTTACCATAATTTAAGGTGAGGTTAGTATTCTTTTTAAAATAACATAAGATCTAAATTATATAAGAAAAATTATATTACAAAATCTAATATAGAAGGTGGCTGCGTGTAAGAACGTTTGCCTTCAAATCGTTAAGTCATAGGTTTGAATTCCGTGATGTACAAAAAATTTTCTTAAAATTTAACATTAGAAATATATAGTCTCCATCGATTTATTTAATATTAAGAGGATAGGAAAGTTGATAGAAAAAATAAAAATTAACATTTAAATGATAGGAAAAATAAAAATTAACATTAAGATTATATGAAAACGTTCATTTCTTGATTACGGTGATTATATATATAGATAGACTACTCATTCGTTTGTTTAATTTTTTTAAAAAACTTATTTTTAAATTAAGGATATTTTGGCGATATAACTCCTCAAAGATGGTTACCTAATCAATCATTAGCTAGTAATCTTAATTTTACAAAAAATAGTTATCATCATCTCACCAAAAAGGATGATATGAATACTAAAATCGATTTTAAGGATATTTCCCTATTTCGTTCCAAACAAAACATACCATGGCACTTTATTACTTCAAAAAAAATTATTCCAGAAAAGGAAAATAATGATACCAATCTTACTAATACTAGTAATTCTAAAATGTTTACTACTCTGTCGGAAACTTTAGAGAACTCCGTTACACAACTCATCCCCATTCAGTCAAAAGGAATCATTTTACTTAATAATGGCGCTTGGAAAAAAAGTTTAGAGAGAATAGATACTTCCCTAAAAAATTTGAGTAATAGACAAGAGATAATTTATGATATGGCTGTCATTGAGAAGATAGACTTAGAGACTAAGGTATTAATAATATAAATTTTATTTTTTATACCAAGAATAAAGAATATTTTTTTATATGTTATAATACCATTAGGGCCACAATTTATATCTTGATTATTACAATGTTCTATCCATCTACTACACTAATTTCGTGAAATTAAATTGCTTTTACATAGAATGATTATGATTTAACTTATTATCTCTAAATTTTTTTAAGAAAATCTAAACTAAATTACCAGAAGGAATTGAGATATTATAATAATCAATAAACGATTTGTTTTTCTTTATATAGTCTATATTTGAAATATTACCCACAATTATTACACCCTTGGGCTTATATATAGAGGGCAAAAGGGAAATCGTTTTTATTTTTTTGTAAAACTATTTGAGTCGAAATCAATTTGTTTAAGGATGTAAATTTAAGGTATGCAGTGCCTATAGGAAATTTCCCGAATATCAGGAATATAGGGAAACAACGGGAAAAAATGGAAAATTTCCTTTAAAAAATTATTTTACAGGTCAATATTAATTTTTTTTTCATGTTTTATTAAAAATATATAGACTATAAATATATTATTTAAATAAGTATGATATATAGTCATCTTCGCGTGAAACGATTCCAAATCTCTAAAATTATAAGCAATTTGTCATTTGTCTCGCATAACATCTAAATTTAGGTATCCAGAAAATCGGGTTATAACATCTTTTATCATACCTTTAAAATTAAATCAACAATATCTTAGGTAAAGTATATGAGCAGAGTAATGTCCCAGCAACAGAAAAAAATTTCGGTTTTTTTAAATAAATTGTTCGATCTTTATAATTTCCTATCCTTAAGATATCTCCCTAATATGAATAAATGCTTGAGGAACGTTAGATAAGTTTCATTTGCCCGCTTCCACAACTTTATTGTATAGATGTGCAAGATCATTTAAAAAACTTTATTATTAGGAAGAATAAGTCTCTTATCCTCTATAAAAATATAGAGTATTGCCCAAAATATTTTTATTTTTTAACAGACTATTAATTATCAAAGTTATACTGTCCAAAGAGTTGGGTGGGCTAGACAGCTTTAATGAAATAATCCTATTTTTATCTTAAATAGTTGTTTTTCCTTAAATATGTTAAAGAATGTTGAATTTTACATATTTTATAATGATTTGGGCTTTTCCTACTAAAATTTAAATTGACAATATTTTATTTGATAGATCCTTTAAAAGCAAATTAAATCCATGAGATGCAGCCCCAATGCATTCGATAATTTAATATTTATTTCTCACAAGTATCCAGGTTTTCTTCATTTTATTATGATGTTAATTTTTGAGTTTCCTATTTCTACAAGTACTTTAAAAAAATTATTAAATATATTTTTTCCTATATGCATATTGGTTAATTAATTTATAGAAAATGATTCCGGGCTATAATAAAATATAATACATTCCACTATTTCTCCACCCATCATTAATAAAGGTCAGATTTTTATTTTATCTTTCTTTTACTGTATTTTTAATCTGCTTACAATTTTTTACTGACTAAATATCTTGAGAGCATGTTAAATGCTATTTTTATAGTATAAAATAACTTCTTCCAAATACACCTTGCATTATGGAAAATGATCAATTTATAACATAAAAATGGTTTTGCAAAATTATCAATATATTTCATTAAATTAATTTCCCATAAATTTATATTATTAGTTGAATCAAAATTAGAAGATGTAGTTAGCCTACCCTATCTTATATCTCTTTAATCTTTAACCCTACTCCTTATCCTTTTTCATTGATTATTAAAAATTTTAAATATATATCAGTCAATGAAAAAATTTCCTTCTGATGGACATTATTAGAATTGTGCTATTATTATGTTACCGAAACTGAACGTACATACAAAAACATAACACAATTATGATTTTTTTTTCTCTTTAGCTTTCACCCTTTCTGGTGGTAAGCTCCTTCAATATTGTCACAATTGGGTGTTTTTGATTGTGAACTTAAAAACCTAAATATAAAATAAAAATAAAAATATATACTAAAATATGATTCTAAATCTTTATTTAATAAATTACTATAATCAAATACCAAGTGAAAAACATAATCAAAATAAAAGAAAAATAAAATTAATATAAAAATAAAAGGAAAAATTAAAAATTATATATAAAAGTAAAAATTAAAAAAAGTCTTCCAAGCAAAAAATAAAAAAGTTCAACATCCCACTTGTTAAAACTCTTAAAGTGAAAAAATCTACAATTATCACTCGTTTTTTTCTCATTTACATAGACGGGGATCTAAATAATAACTTAATAATTTTAATAAAACATTATTTTTGTTTACAATTTGAATAATGCATTTTTTTGTAACACAAAAATGCAACATATATCTCTCTCCACTTTATGTTATTCATACTATCTCGTTTATCTAATTTATACTTCTTCATATTGGCTCTAAATTTATGGCCCCATTGAAGTTTTGGCCTTTCTCTTTTACGTTTACCCATCACTTCCAAACTCTCAACCTTATTTCCTATGTAGTTCATAGGCCTTCTCATTGTATGCCCATACCACCTAAGTCTGTTTACCATTATCCTTTTAAACTTACTAGTATTCTTGTACTTCGCACCTTATCCTTTCTTGTTACCCCCGCAATCATCCTCAGCATTCTCATCTCCATAGTTTATAGACTTCTCTCGTCTGATTCTTTGGTTGGCCATGTTGAACTATATAGAATAGTTGGTTGTACTATGGAACTGTAAATTTTTCCCTTCAATTCGTGTGGGATTCTTTTGTCAAAGAGCACTCCAGATAAAGATCTCCACTTTAACCACCCTTGATTAATTTTACTCTTTATCTCTTTCTCTATTGTGCCGTTTGTTTGTATAGTGGAGCCCAAATATTTGCAGCTTTCAATTGCCGATATCTGCCATTCATTTATATCAATGCTATCTATTTCTTCTCCTCCTATCACCATATACTCCGTCTTTTCTCTAATTACTTTTAGTCCGTGCTTTTCTAGGATATTTTCACAGCTCACTAATCTTTCTTTCATTTCATCCTTGCATTCGGCAAGTACCACAATATCATCTGCAAATATCATATTCCACGGGACTGTTTGTGGTATAGACTGTGCTAATACATCTATTACTGTTATGAAGAGAAATGGGATGAGAGCCGACTCTTGATGAACTCCCTCGGCTATTGTGAAGCCTGTTGAAGTACCAGTTCTGCTACGGACCATTGTTGTATGGCCCATATACATATCCTGTATTATTCTTATATATTTTTATTCGGGAACCTTTTTGTGGCGTAGCGCCCACCAGATAAGTTTTCTTGGGATTCTATCGAAGACCTTTTCTAGATTGAGAAAGGCCATGTATAGCCTTTTGTTCTTTTCCCTATATTTTTCACTCATTTGCCTAATTGCGTGGATAGCATCAGTTGTTGATCTTCCAGGCATAAAGCTAAACTGATTCTCTCCTATTTTGATTATGTCTCTTAACTTTCTATTATTTTTTCGTAGAGTTTAAGACAGTGTGGCATTAGTTTTATGCCCCTGTAATTTTGACAATTGTGTGGATCCCCTTTATTTTTAAAGATAGGAACTAGATAGCTCTTTTCCCATTTTTGAGGGATCTCTTCATTTCTCAGTATTTTATTGTACAGATGAGGAGATGCATTTCATCATCTCCTAGTGCTTTAAGACTTTCTATTGGAATATCATCTGGACCCCTAGCTTTGTTGTTTTTCATATGCTTGATATTTCTTGTTCTGTTATTTGTTGTATAAGGTTTTGACATGGGGAGTGTTCGTCTAGATGTAGTATGTGGGGATTAAAGTTGAGAAGCTCCTGAAAATATTCTTTCCATCTATTCATTATTTCTTTTTCCTTTATTAACAATTTCCCATCTTTATTTTTGATTACTTTCGGAGCTCCGTTTAAATCCCTAGAATTTTTTTCTCGCTGTTTGGCTAATCTATATATTTTATTTTGCAATTCTTTGGTATTTACTTCTTCATACATGTCATCGTATGCCATAGCTTTGGCCCTAGCCACCGCCTTTGTAGCTATTCTCTTGGATTTTTTGTAATTTGTCTTGACATCTGGGCTTTTGGATTTGCCATATTTTATAAAGGGATTTTTTCTCGTGTATAGTGGTTTGTACCTCTTCATTCCACCACCATAGTTCTTTGTATGATTTGTTGCCTCCCTTTGTCAAGTATAGTGTCGATTTGGCAATGTCTATTAATCTGGATGAAAGGTCTGTCCACATTTTTTCACTGTTGTGAGGAATCTATTGTTTCAATGTTTGCATTGATTGCAAAGGCATCTGTCATTGTTTTTAATTTACCCCATTTGATGCATGGTTCAAGTTTAATCTTATTTTGAGTAGATTTATTTGAGATGTGTAAATCCATGACTAGCATGTGTTGCGCAGCGATATCTTCTCCTGGGATGACTTTGCAGTCTATTACATCTTTTAATCTTCTGCGAGAGATTAGCATGTAATCTATCTGTGTTTTCCTTGTATCACTTTCATATGTTATTAAATGATTGTCTTTTTTTCTATAGTAGGTGTTGGTTAAGGCAAGGTCGAAGGCCTTCGCAAATTTCAGTATATGCTCTCCTTCATCATTTCTTTCTCTGTATCCAAAACTACCATGATGCCTTTTGTAACTATCTCTTGCTTTTCCCACATGCGCGTTTAAGTCACCACCTATTGTGACTAGGTCATCCTTAGGAATTTCCATTACAGCTTCACAAGGATAGTTCTAAAGTCATCTTTTTCCTCTTCTTTGCAACCCGTTTGAGGAGCATATACTGAAAGGATGTGTAGTATTGATTGACCAATGCAGAGTTTTATCTTCATTAGTCTATCAGAGATCCTGTTGACTTCTACTACTGAGGAGGTTAGATCTTGACTGAGGATGATGCCGCACCGTTCCTATTGCTAACAATTCCCTTATAGTACAATTTATACCCATCTCCAATCAATAAAGTCTTCTGACCTTTCCATTTCGTCTCTTGTATGCACGCTATATCAACTTTTCTCTTGTTCAACATTGATGCCAATTCTCTCGTCTTACCATTAAGTGTCCCAATATTCAAACTTGCTAACCTTATCTTCTTTGCTTTGACCTTTATTTTACTTTTCGCAGGATGGAGGTCTACACACTGCGCGTCGCTTGGAGGGAACGCCCTAGATTTCATATTCATATTTTCATTTGTGTCCTACATTTTTGTTTATTACAAGTATCTTTAGCACCGGGCTGTCCAAGTTTGTCGGTGACCGGGGTGTCATCTCTAAGCTTCGAAATTCATCCTAGAAAGAACCTTTATAATTTTTTGAACCGTAACCAAACCTTAACGCCAACTCGCTTAAGGTAGTGAACCGAATGATGTACCCCCTTTTAAAAAGTTTAACTATTTAAAAATTATATTGCAAATCTTATATTGCTGATAATATTCAAGTCTTTACACATCAGTCATCGAAGAAGAACAATTTTTACGTTCCTTACCAGGATCGAACCTGGCACCTTCTGTTTCCAAGCCTACATCATAACCCACTAGGCCACCTTGATATATAGCTAAATTTTTTTTTTATCTAAAATATTATAATACTCCTAAATATTTAATCAAAAAAACATAAAATAAAAATTGGGTGTTACATCCCTACCTGTAATTCCCCTCACTCCCGAAACAATTCAATAGATTAGCTTTCACAATAAAGGAAACTAATTAATACCTATTATATACTATGTTACCAATATTAGGCACTTCATTTTGCAACTGTACTTTGCAGATTTATTATGAGGGTATTACACACTATAAACTTATATTAAATTAGTTCATTTAACCATAAAATAATATATTATCTTTTGACCTTTTTGCGCGTAGCCAAAAAGGAAACGCAGAATACTCATTTCCCAAAGCTAATATCTTTTTCATATTTATTAGATTTTTAAACTGAACCCTTAAAATGTATTTTAACGCACTTTAAAATCTTCTATAAATGAGATCGTCAATAATTTTCAAATACAAAGATCAACTGGTCTCACACGAACTTAAGATTAAAAACCTAATGATATCTCTCACCAATTTAAAATTCTTAAATTCCGCAAACCCTTGCCTTGTAAATTCGGGATAGGCATTTGCTCTACCTTGTCCTTATGAATATTAACCTTCATGTTGTCCAATATTTTCTACTGTATAATCTTGATCTTCTAATTCTCTTTCAAGTCCATTACTTAGCTCTTATTAGACTCTGGGGCAAAAAGAATCATCTATCCAATATTAAACTCACTTATATACAAAAATAACACCGTTTTAATGATTATCCCATTTTGAACGGCCAATTCGACATTAATCTCAATTAATTATCTTTATATCTAAAATGGGCTACCAATGGCTTAAAGTTATACCTAGCTCTAACCTTCAGCTCATTCCCTTAACTAATAATCTCTATTAGCCTGCACCTTGGCTACAAAACATTATTACTTATCTTGTATTGACAGTGGCCAAACCATAGATGACAAGGACCACCACCCTTCCTGCAAATATTCCGTGGATGTTTTTAATTTTTTATCACTTTATTTACATAACTATCAATAATAAGGTGGACCATTTAAACACCCTTTTGCTCAACTTATCATTTCGAACAGGGCAGTTAGAAAATGCATCAAAAGACGCCTTTTACAAATTGAAAGCGGTATCTATTAAAGCTCAAAAATCGGAATTCGGGGGTTTACAAAGGCAAAAAATGATAGACCTATTGTTTCAAACTCAAGAAGCCATATCTAGTCTCCAAATCGAAGTATATTTGATTTTTTAATTATAATATATTGCTAGTAAAATTTTATTTAGATGTATATTTTGAGATATTAAATTTAAACTTAGATCATCCACTTTGATGAAACCACTAAAATATTAAAAAGTGAAGATTTTATGTTTTTAAATATATTAGATTATTAATTTAGATCAGAACAAACTAAATAAGATAGTGGTGCAATCAAATGCAATGCCCCCCCCCCACCTCTGCTCATATCTGGAAGAAGAATTTACTTAAGATAAAAATTTCAGGGAAGAAATCGAAATATTTTTTTAGAATATTTTTGAGTTTCAGTTACAATTTATTTATTTAAATATTACTAGTGCTGTGCTGTAAAAGTTATACTTCAAAAAAGAAATGCGTTACTCGTTATGTTCGAAAAATAGAACGTTACCGTTACTCGTAACCTTGTGAAAAAATATTTTCACTATTCATAAAAGGAAGCGTTACTTAATAAATACTCTATTAGTCTTGTTTAGCGGCTCGATTTTCAAAAGCGGTTAGCTCAATATTTTAGCCAAACAAATTACGCTAGCCTCGAGATTTCGTTTATAGATGTTCAAACCTTTCTCCCTTATATGTGATAAATCTTCAGGCTTTCGTAATATTTTTTGGGCTAAAATATTGGGTTAACTGTTTTTAAAAATCTAGACGTTATGTAAAAAATTTCTTTTTCTTCATTTTTTCCTCATAGATAATAAAAATGAAATTGTGCAAAAATAATATATTATAAGATAAATTCTTTTTATAATAATTTTTTATTTTTTTAACAATTGATTTTCTAACAATAGCACTTAAGATCAAAGCCTTCGCTGTGCTAAGCAGTTCAACTGACGCGTTAGGATAGGAGAATTGTATTATTTTTAATAAATAAAATGAGGAACTTATTAGATCATCTTCACAAGTATCTTTATTTCAGATCAATCAAATTTTTATCTTTATCAGATCCTCATCAATTTTTTTTATCTTTATCAGATTAACAGAATTTAATCTGAATTAATATTTTTACTTTTATATGTTTTTTAGATTTGAACTGCTGGACATCATAGTTAGAATTTTTAAATTAGAATCTACGCTTAGAAAGAGGAGACTAAGTGCCTTTAATTCTTCATTTGTGTAGAAAAATGTTTCATAAGGCCAGAGCAGAATTAAATCATCCCTGACATATATTCTTTATAATATTAGATAATATAAATTGAGATAATTATAGAATTAAAGTGCTCCACTTGCAAAATTGTTAAAACTGGGAAGATTTTAAAGTTTAAATTCAAATATAAGAAAAACTTATAGATTTAATTAAAAATTTAAGAGGCAATTTATAACAGGAATGTGAACCCGAACCCGGACCTTGAACCCTCCTGAACCCTTGTATTTTGGCTGAACATGGACTCGGACCCTTTTTAAAAGTGGAGGGTCCAAGGGTTCTAGGTGGCATAAAAATTTTTAAAAATAAAATATTTTTTTTAAAAAATAATATAAATTTTTTTAAATTTTATTAACTTTTTTTGTGGAATCATTATTATCTTCGCGTTTTTCTTTTAATTTTCTTCCTGGACTTCCATTATATTTAGAGATTGATATCATAAATTATTTTCCAGTGTGATAATATTTTATTATGTAAATTTATTAATATTCTATGTTATAGAAATACGTTGATTATTTTGAAAGTGAATTATTTTGTAGTACAATTAATAATATTTTAATTTAAATGATAATGCACAACACGTTGGTCCTCAATTTATATGAAGCTAGAACGATTATTAAGTTTGAAAGATTTCTGTAATGATTAATATAGGAGCATGTGAGGTCATTTTGTCGGAAGATGATTGGTGCCAAATTTATTTGATTTTAAGGCATATGGATTAGATGCCGATTAGATTTAGAAAAATTTACCCTTTTTATACGAAATATTAGAAAACATGAAAATTCGAAAGCAACAATATTTGCATGTTGTATACGCTTCTATATATTAGACACTCGATATCTAGTTTTATTTAGTATTGAGCAAAAACAAATGGCTAGAGACCATCTTAAGGATTTATGGCATGAGCAAAACTCCATTACAATATATTGGTGGCTACGACAATACCTATTGGTTGTAGATAATAATAATGATAGCAACATTGGTGATCTTGAAATTTTACTTTTAGATAGAGAAAAAAAAATCAAATTATCATCAGATAGAAAGGAGCATCAAAAAATGTCTATTGCATCTTTAATAGTAAAGTTCTCAGAAGTTAAGGGAATAAATAAGGATATAAATATTTTAAAATTCTGGGAAGAAAATTCTTCAATATATCCAGAATTATATATCTTATCTAGAATCTTCATGGCTGTACCGGCGATACAAGTACAATATTAAATATTTCCCAAAGATTTTTATTTTTTAAAAATTTTAGTCATTAAAAAAAATCATCTGCTTTTGCATACTGTTACTATATATATATTTTAAATTTATATTTTATAACATTAATCATATTATTTGGTATGAGATTTAAATTTAAGAAAATTGACTTATCAAAAACTAAAATATACTTTAAAGAGCGTATTAAGAAAAAAGACTTTTTAAGAAGGTTCCAGTCAGGAAATAAAAAAAAGGTATTTTTTTATGTTGGGCAAGATCTCAATTGCTTCAGTCTAATTTGGGAAAATTCAATAGCTAATTCAATAGACCTTCTTAATTTTTTTTTATTGATCAATTTTTTTTAAAAAGGAGATTTATTTTACTTAATAGATCTGCCATCACCAACATAGGAAAATTTTACAAATGATGACTATTTAGATATTTGCCATATATTAAAAGTACCAAAATGAACAAATATCTCATTTTACTTAAATTTAATTTGAATTTACCCCTATATAATTCTTTTTGACAAAATTTAATATTCATTTTTGATAATTGAAATTTAGCAAACATATTTTAATTTGCTACGAGCAGAAATTGTAATATTATTTTTTTTAAATCCAAATCAGACTGGTAGAAATGAATGCTCTTAATATTTTCAGGTTCAACCCGTTCCGGGTCGAAAAAAAGATAAAGTTTGTAAAAGGACTTTATTTTCAAAAAAGAAAACTAAGATCGCAGGCTTAATATCTTTTAAAATAATGAAAAATAAACAGTTATCGACCAACATGTCTCTTACAATATCCAAGACCCGCGAATTAGAAACTAAAACAGAAGCTCATGCTATTAAATTGCTAAATTTGTCTTTAGAAGTTTGTAAAGATATTAGCGAGAGATTACAAATGAAACTTGATACGATGGGGAATGCCATAACTCTTCTCAATCATTCCACTAAAATCGAACAATTTTTGATCAAGTTTTCTTCTAATAATACTTTAGAAGTTTTGTATTTTTATGATAATTAAAAATTCAAAAAAAATAAGATATTAGTCTAATTAGACGTTTAGATTTTACTTATTTTTTTTATCACATCCTCTAACTTAAACTACTATGCAATTATTTGTGAAATGTTGGAAATTTATTGTAATAAATAATATAAAAATATAATGTAGAATGAAAGATGTGCAAAGCCGATTGAGTCAGACACCGACATATGTTGATTTACAGAGTCTGAAGGTATGTGCTTAGAAATCGATATAAATTTTGGAGAAAGTGAAATTATTTTTAAAACTGATTTTCACATAATTTGTATAAATGAAGCAATAAAACAAATGAATTTTGTGAAAAGTAGCATTGTTTATTAGGGAAATTCCACGAAAAATCAACCAAAATAACGTGATTTTCGGACGATCATTTTTAAAATGAATGAAACTTGACATGGTTGAATAGATTGTTTATTTTGTACAAATCAAAATTTTAATGTGTTCTGGCTCAAATATATCCCGAGTTATGGGTCTTCAAAGTCTTTTTCTCTTAACGAATCTTAAAATAATGAAAATATTTTTGGTCTAAAGGTTACAAATTTTATATCACTTTTGGCCCTTAAAATTCTCTTTAAGAAAATGTAAAAATTATTTTTTAAAATATCTTTAGTGTCGTTGTTTTTTCGGTGAAACAAAAAATAATTATTTTGAAAAGTTTCCCATTTAAAATGATGACTCATGAAATATGTTACATATATTATTTATATATTTAAGTAAAAATATTAATGGAGAAAATAAGAATTTAAATTTTATTTAGTTTTTTATAATTTTAGAAATAGGAAAATCAATTATAAAGGGCGCGTGAAACGAAGAAACGTATCAAATATGTTTATTATCAATATACTTAAATATTAAAGTAAAAAATATAAATGGTTAAAATAAGAATTTAAATTTTATCTAGTTTTAATAATTTTAGAAATAAATAAATCTATTATAGACAGCGTTATTTTTAAAAATATAAATTTATATTATAAATAACCATTAATATTTCTATAAAATTATTATATACATTAGAATTATTTTAAAAAAAAATACATACCCCAATAAAACAAAACATTATAATTATCTTTATAGATAGCGCCCTCTATAATTGCTTTTTTATTACTAAAATTATAAAAACTAGATAAAATTTCTTATTTTCTCCATTAATATTTTTTACTTAATTATTTAAATATATTGGTAATAAATATATTTGATTAATTTCATCGTTTTAAACGCTCTTTATAGTTGATTTTTCAATTCATAAAATTATAAACTAAATAAAATTTAAATTCTTGTTTTCTCCATTAATATTTTTACTTAAATTATAAACATATTGGTAATAAACACATTTCATGAGTTTCGTCATGGGACACTTTTTAAAATAATTATTTTTGGTTTTACCGGAAATACAACGACACTGATGATAGTTTTAAAATAATTTTTGTATTTTCTTAGGAGAATTCTAAGGGCCACAAAATTATATAAAATTTGTTACTTTAGACCAAAAATATTTGAGTATTTTAAGATTCGTTAAAAGAGGAAAAGGCTCTCATGGGTTATATTTGAGATAGGGCATTAGAATTTGGATTTATATAAAGTATACAATATATTTAACCTTTATGCAAAGTTTCTTTCATTTTAAAAATGGTCATCCGAATCACTGGTCGATTTGTCATGGAATAACCCATTAGATTAATATATAATTTTTAAAATTTAGGAAAAAATTGAGGCTTTATTTTAAATTTGTAAATAGAAAACATTAGGTATGATCAAGAATGAATTGATTAGAGTCAAAGGAAACGAGATAGAACATTTAACTACAATGGCGGATGGTGTATCAAGGATGGTGTCCAAAATAATCAATATATTTCCTCATGGTAAATAGTATTTGAAAAGGAAAGGAAGAAATGTAGGAAGGGCGGAAGAGAAGAAGTGTGAGAGGGAGGGAAGGAAAGAATGAAGGAAGGAAAAAAGAAAGAGAAAATGAAAGAAGGAAGTGAAGGGCATTATATATTTTTAAATTTATGTGACTTTATAGACTGTTCAATGGACTGGAATTTTGTTATGCAGGATTATAAGAGCGGCGTTTACGTGATTAAACCTAACTTGTCTAAGGATGTCTTCGAAGTATAAAATAATTAATAGATTTTAATAATAACTTTATTTTTGAATTCGCTGTTGAGTTAATTATTTTATAATTCTAAACTTCTTCTTTTTTCAATTTTGTATCTTATAAAATTTAATAGGTGGTCTAAACTTCAAAAGTTGAGCAATTCTACATAACAACCACGAATCATAATTTCAGCTCATGCTTCACGAATCCAATTTTATATGACCACCTATGAATCATTTTTAGAAACACACTTTTATGAATTAAATTTGGAAATTTCATTTGCATCAGAATAATATACTTTATTTAATGAAACTTAACAAGGTTATATAATTTCCTTCTTAATATTTATTATTCGGGAATCTAAACTCCTCTTTTTATCTATTTATTAAATTTATCTCAAACCACACAATAAATTCGAGAAAAAGAATCTATTTTTATATGAGGAAATGCATGTATTAAACTAAAAAGGTTTATTGCGACATGGATGAAATCATCAAAAATGAACATACGATCCAAAATAACGCATTTATCAGCGGCACCATCAAAAAGAATGATAATGATGACCTATACAAAGGTAAGGGTTGGACAGTTATACAAAGAAGAATCGATGGAACAGTTAATTTCACTAGAGATTGGAATGATTACAAATGGGGTTTCGGGAATTTGACAGGTTAATAATAAATATAAATACTAACAATAAAATATTTTAACATGAAAATAATTATTTTGATATTTATAGGATATATTGTGAGTATAGAGAAATTTTTTTCTTCTTATACCTCGACTTATAAGGTATTTCATTATCTATGCTTACTTCAAAGTTTCGCCAGTTAATTTGACAGCATTAAATTGCATGTTATTTTATGATCATTAAGAACGCTCAATAATTTAATTTGTCATTACAATATAAATATATAATAAATTCAATCGTATTTTATTAATTATCAGGATGACATATGCTTTTACTTGTATTTTATTATGTTTTTAACTTTTCGCCATTTTTGTGTTCCGATTTCGGCATAAACGTTTTATTTCTTTTAGATTTTATGATATACTTTCTATTAAGTGGATTAACAATCAAATATAAATATATAAATAGAAGCATTCACACAATAAGCAAAACCAGGGTTGGTAAGTCGATCAATTGACCTAGGAGTAATTGACCTGGTCAAATACTCCAAAAAATCTGAAGATAAAAAATTAAAAATATATTTGAAAAAAGAAAAAACAATATAAATGCATGTTATCACAATATTGCTTTCTATTGGGTCCCTACTATTAAGGGGAGCATCTTACTAGTATTGAATTTAATGAAGCAATATAATACAAGAATTAGGCATTTTTACAAAGTGGTGATGATCAAAATATTTCAAGTGATATCATAAATTTTAGAAGTAAAAGCGGCATGTTTAATAGCAAATTATATGGAAGGCAATAATTTCCATAAGAAACAATCAGATTCCGGTCTCAAGTTAGTGGAATAAGCTTTGGCGACCATGCCCATTAAGAGAAGCGGCATTTTACTAACAATTTTTAGTTCTGCTTCTTCTTCAGAAAGAAATAGATCGATTTGAGTTAATATACTTACTAAAACAGAAATAGATTGAAGATCTCGACAAAGGATAATGACAATATTGAATAGAACAAAAATTTGCCCTGCAGGAAACATTAGTTATTGAATGACAATGAATTTAAAGAATATTGTAAAATTAATATAAAAGATTCATTTTACTATTATATACAAAATAAAGTTAATATTGTCTTAAAAACATTTGTTTGAATTTGACCAGTCATATCGGTCAATTGACCGAATCGTATTTGATCGGTTAAATACACAACCCTGAGTAATACATCTAGCATTACAATCAGCTAACATTCTCGAAGCAATACTCTAATTCCTGGATTGGTTATTCCCTGGTAGTAGGGGAGACCAGGGCTAGTCGGCGCAATTTTTGTCAAAATCATCATAGCTCCGAAAATAATGATCGTATAAGATCCTACAAAATACTAATCGATACCTTAAACATCTACCTATAAATATATACTGTTACATTTTTTAAATATTTAATAGTTTTTTCTCTAAAAAAGATTTAGTAAAAGTCATTTTTTGAACCGAGTAGCCCCAAACCCGTGGCTAGTCGGATCATCGATGGGGCTAGTCGAATCAAGTGGTTTATTAGGCTTCTTATGAGACAAAAATTTTTTTTTTCATATTTTAATATATAACTACGATGCTTTATTTGTATAATATTCTATTTACAATTATAACATATAAAATAACAATCTTTTTTGACACATGACCCATGCGCCCAACCTTTACATACTCGACATTGAAACCAATCCTCAAAATTATGAAAATTTTTATAATCTTGTTTACATATAATACACACATCTTTTATTAATTTTTTAACAATATTTTTTTTTGATTTTTTATTCTTTTCTTTTAATAAAAGTTCCCTCTTGAATGGGGATGAGGTAAAGATCTCAGCCTTTTTTTCCTTGATCCTTTAGTTTGCTTTACCAGATGAGATTGATATCGGAGTAAATGACGAACCTGGGAGAGTATTGTTTGAAGGGATAGTATCCTTAATTGAGATGTTAGTAGAGGGGCTAGGAATAGAAGAAAAAGTGTTGGGAAGAGAATTAGTAAAAGAGCTAGGAATTAACATAATTGACGAATTTGAAGGCGGATGTCCTGAACTTTCTCCTAATATAAACGATCTTTCATCATTTGATGAAGGAATAAAATCCTCCTCCCGAAAAATATTTTCATTGTAGGGATATATTCCACAAGATTCAAATCCCTTTTGAATATTTTTTGAAGAGGCTGCTAAAGGTAAAATATCCTTTACAATAGAGGGAATATCATAAAGAGAAAAAGAGATTCCACGATGATTTGGATGGATCCGACTTGTTTCTGACCCTTTTGCGCAACAATTTTTGATAGATTTTGCACAGTTGTCAAGCCTGTTTCGTCCATATTGTAAATTGACATAGGTCTTAATTCTTCTTTATCTAGTATTCCCTTATAAAGATTAAAAAAATATAGAACAGCCTCTTGATTAAAACCAGCCGCTCGAGCTAAACTTGTAGCTTCCGGAGATCTTAAAGATAATCTTGGATTTCTTCTCATAAATGAAGAAAACCATTCTTCACCGGCCATTTTATTAATAATCCATGATTTTGGTATTTTTTTGTTTAATTGAATAGCATGATAATATGCTTGAATTTTTATCTAAATATAAAATAAATAATTTTAGTATAATTTTTTAAATACCTTTTTAACGGATAAACCATAAAAGGGTTTACTACATGCAATTAGATATTCAACAATTTTATTTTCTTCATCATCATCAAAAATTTTTTGTTTATTATCTTGGCCTATCTTGGGCATAGTGCCAACCAGTTTGTATTTTTTGTAATATCTTAAAAAATTTGTTGCAGGTATACCTAATAAAATATATAATAAATTTACTCAAAATTTATCTAATTGTATATTTAAATATATAACATCATTTGAATATCCTGAAAACTAAAATGTTCATATCCAATAAAATGTATTAATTTAAATCATATTATACTGTTAATTATAATTATTATATATAAATATTTGTTTGCTTCACATAATTTATATTAAAAAATTGATCTTATTATCAAGCTAAAGTTTATTTACTAAAATGTTCATATCCAATAAGATGTATTAATTTGAATCATATTATACTGTTATAATTTATATTAAATAATTGATCTTATTATCAGGCTAAAATTTATATATGCAATATATCTATGACAATATATATTTAATTATCACAATATATATATATATATACAAAGATTTTATTTGCAAGATATTTATTTAGGTCTGCTATTATATTAAAATTGATGAAAAATTACATGAATAAATTTATATAATAATTATTATTTTTATATTACATTTATAAAATATTATATTTTAACCTGTAATAGTTGATATTTTTCTTGATGATGATCTTATTTTCATATAGTCTAATAGCTTCTTCAAAATCACTATTACTAAATATTTTCCTGTTTTGAATTTTTCGTATATATAGGCGTACCATATTAATATTATAAACATTAATTGATTGATTGCGCCGACTAGCCACGATTCTACTAACCTCAATGGTGGTAATATTACTAATATAATCTTAACATATATTTAAGCATTATATATCAATCTGAAACTTTCCCAGATATTAAAATAGATATTTTACTTTCATATATTGTGCATTTTGTCATGTTTAAACTTTTACTTTTTTAATACAGCTTAATAATATTAAGGGAAAATATTCTGAAATTCATGTCAAAAACATGTTATAACAGATAAAAATTTAAATAGCTAATATTATAAATTATTTTTATCCCCAAATATGGATATTATAGAATTCTACTTTAGAACAAAATTTCAGTTATTAATCGTTACTAGTTTTAAAGTAAAATCCTTTGAACCGACAAGCCCCTTGCGCCGACTAGCCATGGTCTCCCCTATGTGTTCTTTAGAAATGTAATCCCCATTTACTACAGATTGCACATACAATCTAACAATATTTATTATAATGCTAGCATTTTTATTCCAATAATATTATTTTGTATTTTGACGCCCACAGATAACAAGTGGAATTATTATTTGTTTTAAATATTGTAAAATAAAACTTAAAATAAAATATTTTTATCTAAGGAATATAGAAAAAATTTATAAATTTTTTTTAAAACTTATTTAAAAAAGTATTTGTAATATTTGGGGAAATGTGTGATATTTTATAATAGTAACTAATTGGGGAGATTGTAAAATATGAGAACAATTAATATAGAACGTTATTTGATTATGATAGGGTTCTAACCTTCCTTTGATCAGAGGAGAGCCACTTAAAAACAACATCTCATCTGGGATTATGATAACTATATATTTTATTAAATAAAAACCCATTCAAAATAAATTTCTTAAGTTTTTCATAAATTTAAAGGGATTGACATAGATTGAATCCATTAGGATACAATTTCTCACTTTCGACCAGAGACCTGCAGGCCCGGCCCTAAGCCCCGGGCCGGGCGGTATTTTAAATTTTTTAAATATACCCGGGCCGGGCCTAAAAATTTTTTTTTAAAATGTATCCGGGCCGGGCCTAAAAATTTTTTTTTTAATATATCCGGGCCGGGCCTAAGATTGTTAAACCCGGGCCGGGCCGGGCCTTAATATTTTTTATAAAAATTTTTACATTATGAGTTAATGGTTATAAGATTATATTATATTATAGTTATGATTAATATAATATTGGGTGATGGTTAACACACCTAACACCCACAGATCGATCTAATTATTAATTTCCTGCAAATTTATTCAAAGTATTAATATATTTTTTTATAATTCATATCTAAATTTTTACAACATATTTTACCAAAACAATCAAATAAAGGAATATCTTAAATAAGCCCCAATATTCAAGTATTAATAATATATTTTTTATAATTCATATCTAAATTTTTAGAATATTTACCAAAACATAAAGGAATATCATGGCACAAAATACTAATGATATAATTAATAAAATTAAAAATAATATTTATTCTTTTAGAAATACAAATAATAATTTAAAATCTTGAAATATGGGCTAAATTTAACATCATAGATGAAAATAAAAAAAAAATTGGCTACGTACAATGTAAGAATTGTTCAAGTATATTATCTTATAATTATAAACATGGTACATCACATCTAAAAAGACATAAATGTGATGGTAAATCCATGAAAATTAATAATTTTTTTTACACCTGAAAAACCAACCTATAAATGTAATATAAAATATTTAAAAATTATAAAATAAATTATATTAATATTGTGCAATTAGATTAATTTTCAAAATACTATTTATTATACATGCATTTTTTTAAATAGCGATTTATTTTTATTTTATAAATTAAATAGTAAATTAAATACAATATATTATATTCTCAAAATATTTTCCATTTTTATAAATTAAATATTAGTTTTATTTTTTTAAATGCAATATAAAATATAGGGTTACTGCCACTCTCGGGGGGTATATTATTTTTATTTTATTTTTTTTTGTTATTTTTTATGTTATTTTTTTTATGTTATTTTTTTTATGTTATTTTTTTTATGTTATTTTTTTTATGTTATTTTTTTTATGTTATTTTTTTTATGTTATTTTTTTTATGTTATTTTTTTTATGTTATTTTTTTTATGTTATTTTTTTTATGTTATTTATTTTATGTTATTTATTTTATGTTATTTATTTTATGTTATTTATTTTATGTTATTTATTTTATGTTATTTTTTTTATGTTATTTTTTTTATGTTATTTTTTTTATGTTATTTTTTTTATGTTATTTTTTATGTTATTTTTTTTATGTTATTTTTTTTATGTTATTTTTTTTATGTTATTTTTTTTATGTTATTTTTTTATGTTATTTTTTTTATGTTATTTTTTTTATGTTATTTTTTTTATGTTATTTTTTTTATGTTATTTTTTTATGTTATTTTTTTTATGTTATTTTTTTTATGTTATTTTTTTTATGTTATTTTTTTTATGATATTTTTTTATGATATTTTTTTATGATATTTTTTTATGATATTTTTTTATGATATTTTTTTATGATATTTTTTTATGATATTTTTTTATGATATTTTTTATGATATTTTTTTATGATATTTTTTTATGATATTTTTTTATGATATTTTTTTATGATATTTTTTTATGATATTTTTTTATGATATTTTTTTATGATATTTTTTTATGTTATTTTTTTTGATATTTTTTTTTATCAATTTTTTATTTTTAAGTTATATTTTTGAGAATTTTGCATACAAATTTAATTTTTTTGTGTTAAAAAATAGGAATTATTAATTCCGCATATTTAAGTTATATTTATGAGAATTTTGCATACAAATTTAATTTTTTTTGTGGTAAAATATAGGAATTATTAATTCCGCATATTTAAGTTATATTTAGGAGAATTTTGCATACAAATTTAATTTTTTTTGTGGTAAAATATAGGAATTATTAATTCCGCATATTTAAGTTATATTTAGGAGAATTTTGCATACAAATTTAATTTTTTTTGTGGTAAAATATTTAAATTATTTTTATAGGAGAATTTTGCCTACAAATTATATTTTTTATTTAGGTCTACAAATTTTTATTGACCCCCCTTTGAAGTTTAAGTGATTTTTAGGAAAATTTTGCCTACAAATTTAATTTTTTATTTAAGATATTTAAAAAAGCTTTTTCTATAAATTTTTATTTAAGATATTTTGAAAAATTTTTTCTACAAAATGTTGTATTAAGGGTAAAAAAATATAGAAATTCTTAATTCCGCATCGTTTATATATATCAGGGAGAGAGGGGGTAGGTAATGGGTCAATCATTATCGAAATTTTGTTGACCCTAATGACAGATCCATCCACACCCAAAAAGTCGAAAGGCTGTGGCAGGATCTAAAAACAAACTATAAAAGACATGGGGATCGCGATAATATTCATGAATATCTTCTTGAATATAGATATTTTAGAAAATATAAATTGTTAAATCGTTCTGACATTTTATTCATTTTATAAATGATTGTATTAACTTTAATAATATATTTATTCAATGAATAAAATTGAGTATTTAATACTATATATCGTGTATAAATTTGAATACTATATTTAATTGCGTCATTTAATACTATATTTCGATTTAACCCTTCATTAGTAGAAAGGTTAAAAATCACTTAAACTTCAAAGGTGGGGTCAATAAAAATTTGTAGACCTAAATAAAAAATATAATTTGTAGGCAAAATTCTCCTAAATATAACTTAAATATGCGGAATTAATAATTCCTATATTTTACCACAATAAAAATTAAATTTGTATGCAAAATTCTCCTAAATATAACTTAAATATGCCGAATTAATAATTCCTATATTTTAAATTTGTAGACCTAAATAAAAAATATAATATATGCGGAATTAATAATTCCTATATTTTACCACAATAAAAATAAACTTTGTATGCAAAATTCTCCTAATTTACCACAAAAAAATTAAATTTGTATGCAAAATTCTCAAAAATATAACTTAAAAATAAAAAATTGATAAAAAAAAATATCATAAAAAAATATCTTAAAATAATAACATAAAAAAAATAACATTAAAAAATAACATAAAAAAATAACAAAAAAAAATAAATAAAAAAAAAATAATATACCCCCCGAGAGTGGCAATAACCAAATATTGTATATGCTCAAAATATTATTACCATTTTTATGAATATTAGTTTTATTTTTATAAATGCAAAAAATATAGTATATGCTCAAAATATCCATTTTTATAAATAACAGTTTTATAATTTTTATAAATTCTATATAATATTCTCAAAATATTAGCTTTTTTCATGTATTTTTTAAATAATAAGCGAAAATACTCGCTGAAAAATATGGTAAAATACCTCATAGGTGAATTTTTGTATATACCAGGTCGAATATAATTTTAAAAAATTCCGAGGCCTTAAATTTTTAAATCCGGGCCGGGCCGTAAAAAATTTTTTTAAAATTCATCCGGGCTGGACCGGGCAGGGCCTTAAATCTTTAAATCCGGGCCGGGCCGTAAAAATTTTTTTTAAAAAATATCCGGGCAGGGCCGGGCCTAAAAAATTTAAGACCGGGCCGGGCCGTGCAAATGGTGCCTCTGCAGGTCTCTGCTTTCGACCAAATAAGGAATTAAACTAAGAACAGCAAAATAATCAAGCTACGATATATATAATGTAAATGAAAAGTATGGCATTATAGTATATATAATTTGCAAATTAAATGGGACAGAATTATATTTATTCGAATCCAGATAAATTAGGAGTAATTATATTTATCGATTGTTAAAATAATTAGTTTGACACACTTCCAGGTAAGCCAGAATTAAGCTTTATTAAATTATTCAGTAGTAGCTAGAGTTAGAAAGATTATTTTTTATACATTTTATGCCTTATAACTAGAATATGGAACACTAATGGTGAACACATTTATTTTATATAAGGAACTTTTACCCGCATTATTATTTAAAGAATAGTTTATTTTATAATATACATGTTTTAGGCATAATATTAAATTGAAGAATCACAATTTTTATTAGAAAGGGGTGATATTGGTAAATTTTTTGAATATTATTTAAGGATGCATATTTTAAAAAAAAACGTATATAAATTTTCCATATGAAGGGATAATTATTATTAGAAAGATGACTTGGAAGTTTAATTTTAGGAAAGGGTGAATTTTTTTTGCTGTTGATATTCCCTGTTATTTATAATTCAATTTATGAAATGTAAATGTTTTCTTGCTTTTATTATTTTGATTTTAGGTCCTAGAAATCTTCAATTTAAAAATTTTAACCTTTTTAAAAATTTTTCTCACTTTTAAATTATTTTTTTAAATTGCCTCTTGAGAATTGTTATTAATATTTTTTTTAAATTAGGTGAGTTTTGGCTAGGTAATGAACGTTTGTACCAATTAACCAATCAACATGAGCAGCAATATATCCTGAGAATAGATATGTGGGAAGACTCAGTGACATCTTCAACCACTTCCCAAGTATACAGGGCCGAATATGAATATTTTAAGATTGGCCCAGAATCAGATGGCTACTTTTTAAATATTGGTCGTATATTTAATGAAACTGCTACGAAATACTTTAAAGGTTTTAACCCAGTAAACTCAAAAGATGATGATAGTATTACCGAAAATGATGATAATAAAAGAGTGGACAGCGTTTTAAAGGAGGGTTTAGCTAGTGCAAAGGATAATGATGATGAAAATAATGTAATGTACGTTTCAGATTGTTTGGCACAGTACCATAACGGAATGAAGTTCAGCTCTATCGATAAGTAAAATTATCAATTTGTTTCGAATTATTTTGGTTCTAATAGATTTAATTTAAGAATTTTTTTAATGTTATAGTTTTTCAATTAAAAAATATATAGTTAATTCTACAACAAATAAACAAAAAAAATAGTTTTTTCATCCCGGCTTCTTCAATTTTTTATAAAAAATTTTGGGTAATTTTTTATTTTGATTAAAATAAATGCAAATAATTTTCAATGACTATTTATCAATCAAGAATATAATTTTTAATATAAATGCATCGATTTTGGGAGCGATTTAACAGAAATGCTTTAGCAATTAATTTGACAGAAATCTTAAAAATAAGCAAATATTCAGACATAGTTTACGTAATATTTATCCCATTTGTCACCAATACTCTTGGTGTTTTTGGTGAGAATTCCTTAAATTTATTACATTATTAAGGAGAAAGCTAAATAAGTGGCGATCGTAATGAAGCCTCTTATTTCAAACAAGCCATTATGGCTATTTATCGAAGTAATTGCATTGCTATTCATGGTTCCATAGAGCAATACAATTAAACCGATCTCTTCATTGTTTTTTTTAATAATTCTGATTTTATTAATAATTCAATTTTTTTTTTAAATTTTATATATGCGCTATATTTTTATATAATTGTTTTTTATAAGACCTTTGGTTTAAATTCATTTTAATAATATATTTTGCAAAAATTTCTAAAATTTTAATCTTTAATGATGAATTTGATGTTTAACTTTATCAATTTAAAGGTTATCTAGGATAAAATGCTACCATCCTCATAACTCTAAATCTTGTAAAATTTCCATTATATACGACTATGATCAACTTATATAAAATGAGTCAAGGAAAAAATCAATTTTCTTTTATACCTATTTCCGGTTTGATGTTTCTAGCATCATACATTGACATTTTTCCCTAAGTTAAATTTTTATACAGTATTAAAGAACTATTATTAAACCACTAAAATATATTTGTATAATTATGCTAGCTCAACAACTTTTAGAAATAATTCTATTTCTAAATTCAATAATTTCCCTAAAATTCACATTTCTAGATCCATATCTCGACCCCTGAATGAGATTGAGATAGAAAATTATATTATTTTCTTTTTTACCATAGGTGTTATCACACCAATACACAAAATTCTTATAAAATCTGAGTGGGTAAGGCCGAAACTCTTGTTGATTTGAAGTGGAATCTATCATATATATTATATAAGCTTTAGCCAGAGTTAAAATATCTTAAGAATATTCTATAAAATTCATCCAAAAATTGAAAATGACAATTATTTCTAGGTACTATTTCCCTGATAATTTATAAATAATACATGTTTACAATCTATCTCAAAAAAAATGAAAAAAATTAAATGAAGATTACGACAATTGCTACATCCAAAATTTTAATTAATATTAATAGTATTAAAATACAGGATAAAAATGAAATGTAATTAAGATATAATAAAAATTCAAAAAACAATCTATCGAAATATATTTGTAAGACAAAATTTCAAAACCTGGAATTTTTAAAAATATGTAAAAAAAATTATTTAATTTTTGGTTGAAATTTTTTCTTTACGTTTGGAACTTTTCCTTTCTTGGTCGAGGTTTACCCCTTTTTCTTTTCCTTCTTTAATTGACCTTTATACTTTTTTGATCAGGGTTTTTCTTCTATTTAAAATGAAAATCATTTATGAGTACTTTTTTAAAATTGTTGATGGTCAAGGATTTTAACTTTAGAAGTACATGAAAGGTTTTAATATAATTAACATTGAACAAAAGATGATATCATAGATCTGGACGGGTAGGGTTGAGTAACATGTGCAATATATAATTTATGATTTTTCTTAACAAAAATTATTACTGGCATAGAACTTGTAAAAAATTTTTTAAAGGATCAGAACGAACCTTTTTAAAATTTTTGACTGACCAGTTCAGGGCGTGCCAATCTCTAATTTATATATGATGTTTATACACAAGAGACCAAGATGCTAGCTCAACGAACTGCGCCAAATTTTATTCTGGAGGTTGGTGGTATTCCAATTGCCAAAAGTGCAACCTTAATGGAAGGTATGGGATAGGCATAACTTGGTTTGATTCGTTTATCAAAAAGGATTGGATCAAGGTAAGCCGAGTAACCATGAAAATCAAAAGGCGAAAATCTATAATATGATACGCCTAAAATATTTGACTCATTTTAATTTTTAAAATTCTAAATTTTTTTTTACCATAATTACCAAAGTAATTGTAGATAATTTTAATTAAATTTTATGCTAATCATTTGTTAATATAAATATCATCTATCTTGCATCTTGTATATTATTTTAATTGATTTTTGTACACATTTCCTATTATGATGCTACATTTGACCATTAATATGTTATATATATATATATCATATTATACCTTTCTTATTGTAAGTCAGAGCTGAAATCTTTCTACATTACATTTTGTTCACTATTTCATAATTAATTTGTATGTAATGCATTTGTAAATAAATGAAAAGTTGTGATATGAATATACTTATAATATATCTGTAGAATTGCAAATCAATATTAACCAAAGAAATCTTATACGATTTAATCATATTTTTCTTATGATTTCTAATAATTAATGGGATCGTTAATTTTTTTTTACTATGAATTCTATAAATAAAATTTTTATAGTAGGTATTTATACTTATTATTCCTATAAATATCAGATTTAATCATATTTTTCTTATGATTTCTAATAATTAATGGGATTGTTAATTTTTTTTACTAGAAACTCTATAAATAATTAAATAGTAGGTATTTATACTTATTATTCCTTTAAATATCTGATTTACTCAATTTTTTTTGTTATTTCTAATGATTAATGGGATCGTTAATTTTTTTTCTTACTAAGAACTCCTTTAATAAAATTTTTATCGTAAATATTTATATAATATAATTATGGATACATATAAATATTTTTGTTTATTTCAAGTGCATTATTAGCTTTTAAAACGGAGTGGCACTATAATTTGACAACACAAAACTAAATTATTTTTCATTATGAAATTTTTCTAAAAATTCGCGAATATAATTTTATTTTTTCATGCCTGTGTAGACAATATTAAAATGTATTTTATAAGAATTTAATTACATATATATCAGGTTAAATAAAAAAAATAATTTTATAATAGTGCGCGAAACAAAGATATAAACGTACAATATGAAAGATGATTTTTATATTTCTATTCATCATAAACTTTGTGTTGATATTGATTTGAATTTTTGCTGGTAGCAATTTGGATCTTTAATACATTTAATTTATATATATTTAAAAATATTTATCTGCCAGTACACTCTTTAGATATACTAAATACATTATATTTGAGTATGTCTTTCCCTTTGCATGATGCTTTTGAGCTACAATAAGTATTTGATTCATTATAATATTTATGTAAACGGAAATTTGGGAATAGGCATCTTCAATTATATGTAATTTATATATCCATTTTTGAATAAAATATACCTTTCTTTTTTTTACTGCAATATGGTTTAATTGAAAATGAATATCTGCAATATAATATTTATAAAAGCTTGTAAATTATATAATAATTAGCTGCATTATAATAAGATTTATGGATTATTGAATTATAAAGTAAGGCTACTCTTTTTTAAACGGTAATATGGTTTAATTGAAATTGAAGATTCAATATAATATTCATAAAAGCTTGTAAATTGAGTAATAAATAGCTGCAATGTAATAAGATAAATATAAGATTTATGGATTATTGAATTATAAAGTAATGCTACTTTTCTTTTTATTGTAATATGGCTTGAAAATGAGAGCTGCGATATGATATTTATAAAAGCTTGTAAATTGAGCAGTAAGCTTAAGATATTTGAGCATATGAATTTTAGGCTTAAGCGAAATTTACCGAAAATTTACCGACAAAATACCTAATTATAACTAAAAAATTAAAGGCGGTACGATATGAATGGAAATTTTAAGATCTTTTCAATTTTTTTTTCATTCTTTGATATAATTTGCGTTTTTAATTTAATTTTTATTACATTAATTTTTAAATTAAATTTTTGATTAAATTATATTTGGTTATGATTTTATATGAATACAATAATAAAAAAATGGAATTTTTGAACAGAGACCTGCAGGCCCGGCTTTTTTAAATCCGGGACGGGCCTGAAATTTTTTTAAAAAATTTTTAAAACCAAATATTTTGAAATTGCCATTTTTAGCTGTAAAAATCAAAAATATATAAAAAAAATCCGGGCCGAAAAATTTTTTTGAAAATATGGTTCTCTGCAGGTCTCTGTTTTTGAAATTATATTTTTATTCTATTTAAATTTTAAGTTTTTTTCAAAACTAAATTGATAGTATAAAAATATTGTAAGCTGGAAGAAGTAAATGACAAATATAAATTTAATGACATATTTTATTTTCGAAAACATTAGAGGGGGGGGGGGCTAACATTTTAAACGTAATTTCAAATATTTTTATATCATTGTACTTAGATTTCCTATTTTAAAATGTTAGTTTTTTCCCTCTTAATGTTTTCGTGACAAAAAAAATATTTCGAACCGGAAACTTAAAAAAATACATCTAAACACTTTTAGATAGGAAATTTAATTCGTACAATGATATAAAAATATTTGAAATTACGTTTAAAATGTTAGCCTTTTCCCTCTGAATGTTTTCGCGACAAAAAATAATTTTTCGAATCGAAAACTTAAAAAATTTTTATCATTTAATTTATATTTGTCAATTACTTCGTAATCCAGTACTTACAATATCTTTATACTTACTATCAATTTAGTTTTAAAAAAATTCAAAAATTCCATTTTTTTAAATTGTATTCATATAAAATCTTCTCTTTTTTTTCCTTTTAGCTTTCACCTTTTCTGGTGGTAAGCTCCTTTACTAACTATCTCCACTTTCTCATGCTATTTATTTTTATCTAATTTATATTTGTATTTCTGATCGATTTCATTTGTATCGATCACCGGTGTATCGCTATAGAGGCCAAAGTATCTTGATCTCCCATCGGTGTATCAAATCAATATCGACCAGATATTCCACCGGAGTATTCCTCACACCGAATTATCAAATCGACAGATATCCCAATCTTGATCTCCCACCGGAGGATCGTTATCAAGTCCATTGTATTGGTAGACATTGAGCTTGAGCGGCCCCCGAGATCACCATCATCCCATCATCTTAGCGCTGGCCAAGAAATCGTTATCACCTGACCCACGAATTCAGCTGGCCGTCTTTTTTGGTTTATTAGACAAGTATCCTAGCACCCGGCTGTCCAAACCTGTCGGTGACCGGGGTGGCATTTTCCGGCCCAGAAATTAATCATATCATATGTCTAAAGCCATCCGTCATCGAAGAAAACCCGAAATTCTTTAGTTCCTTACCAGGAATGAACCTGGGACCTTCGGTTTGCAAGCATATATCACACACCACTGGGTATAAAATCATAACGAAATATAATTTAATCAAAAATTTAATTTAAAAATTAATATAATAAAATTAAATTAAAACCGCAAATTATATCAAAGAATAAATAAAAAAATTAAGAAGATCTTAAAATTTTCATTTTTTTAAAATATTATAATATGTTAATATAATATTTTTCTCGTAAAGAAAGTAATAAATCAATCAAATTTCTCATTAATAATTTTCTTTGTTATTTTATTTTCAATATTATTTTTTAGCCTTTCGTATTACCAAGCCTTTCGACTTATAGACCTTGCGAAAATTTAACATTGGAAAAACAAATATAATATTGTAATTTTTTTAAAAATAAATAAAGATACTATCATATGATTATATAATGTTGGGCAAGCGTTGGGGCAGCAAATAAAAAAATGCTTACTTATAAATAGAAGAGAAATTTAAATTCTTAATAGTAATCTCAAATTTTCTTTTAAGGAAATCCCACTCATTTTTAAAATGATCATTAAATTTAAATGAAATATGTTAATTGTTATATATATATATATATATATATTTTTGACATGTTAAATTTATTAGCTTTATTTTAATGATATTTATTTTTGTTTTAAAGTTTCAATGTTTTACGGCTAAAGCACGATTTATAGTTATATTTAGTTTTTCTTAACTCAAATTCCATTTGTATCATCGTTTAAATTATATTTAATTTTATTTTACATTCGTTTTGCGTAACTTAAAATGAATGAATATTTACCTATTGATTTATTTTAACTTATCTAAATTTTTGACAAAAAGAGATATATAAAGACAGTCATATATTATTTATGATTCAGTGATATATATTTTGATGTGTGATTCAATAAAATTATAATTATATATTTAAAATCTGACTTGATGACAATTATAGAATGTGTTAAATACATTATTCTCCAACCACCATTAAATTTTTTATCTCTCTATAAACAACATGGTGGCAGCTCCGAGGAGAAGATGGTATCTTCCGATTATAACAATAATACTTTGAATTAAATATCATAAATAAATAAAAACCACAAATATACATGAATTGTCATTTTATGATAACAAAAATTTATTATTTTTCTTCTTTTTACTTAAATTTGGGATTTTTTTTCTTTTAAAGTCCAGAATATCTTATGACTATGGATATTTTACTATGGATATTTTACCATAGATGTTAGTTAAAATGAGACAATTCTAAACGTACCTAAGCAGTAAAGGAATTTATCTAGTTAATCATAATTTAAAATATTATTTCAAAATAAAAGTATATCTATATGTTAATATTTATGTAATCATAATGGACATAAATAAATATATAGAAAATCGTGATAAAGTAACTAAAAAAATAATAAAAAAAATGATTTAAAGATTATATATAGTTGTAAATTTTTTTATAAAAGGAAAATTAATTAAAATTGTTTTATAAAATAATTATGGCTTAGTCCACCAAAGGTGATACCGAGATAACTATAAAGATTATATATAATTGTAAATTTTTTTATAAAAGGAAAATTAATTAAAATTGTTTTATAAAATAATTATGGCTTAGTCCACCAAAGGTGATACCGAGATAACTATCAGTTTACCTATAGATGAGACAGAGGCCTTTTTTATCTTTTCCCAAGCAAATAGGTGATATGCACTTATATATTTCAAAAATTAATGAATTTTTTGAGACTAGTAAGTTAAGCGATCGCAATAAAGCAAATTTTGTAACAAATAACGTATCTGAAAACTATTAAAAAGTGACCATTTCGACAGATGAGGAATTTAAGTCTCCCGACGCTTAAAAAATCTTGAGCTTTTATAATAATATGCAGGAAGATTATCATTATGAGTTTAACTAGTAATAAGGGCATAAATCTTATAAATAAAAAAAATTAGTATTCATAAAATTAACACGTATGAGTGAAATTCATAATGATAGTATATTATTTAATAAAATTTAGTAACTAAAGAAAACTATGATTTATTTTGCTTATAACTCTTTAACCTTTGATTCCGCTGATGTTTGGTTTGAAGATCAATTAGGATCAATTAAGACTCTAAATATTGGCATAGGTTTTGTTAATTGATCCTCACATCGTTCCGCCAACTTCACGGACCTAAAAAGAAATAGATATAAAATCTAAAATTTATGTAAACAAAATTTTCGAAGTCATCAAAATTCAAATCTTACTTTAAATGTAAAACTGTTAAAAATATGATTAAATCCCTTATTCATATAAAATTAAAATTATGAAAAGGTGATATAATTAACATTTAAAAATCCCCATGTTTATGAATTTGTTTAATATAAAAACGTTGATGAAAGTAAGGACTTTTAAGATATTAAGATACTTCACATTTTAAAGAACAAAGAGCCAAGTTTAAATAATTTCCTGAAAATTATAAGGAGGGAGAACCTCATTGAACAAGGTGATAAATAATTCAATTTTTAATATTTAAATGATTATTATTGAAAATTAATTCGATTAAATATGAAAATATAATAATCAGTATTGATTCTCATTTTATTTTTCAACGTTGTGGATATTATTCAATGTTCTCAATTTTATTCCGATTTATTCCTAATTCCATTATTCATATAATATCATATGAATTATACGAATTCATTCTTATTACAATTATTCTATTTGCTATAAATTTAAAATAATATTGATAACTATTATCATTATCGAATGATAACGAAAACAATCAAACGAGATGACGATAAACAACAAGATGGGTGAAGAGCACAATCGAAAAGCTTAACTTAGCAAACCTCTCATATGAATAAAACAAAGGAGGGAATGTTATAAATATTTATTTTAATGATATTTATTTAATTTTAAAGTTTTAATGTTTTATGGCAAAAATATCATTGATACGATTTATATTTATATTTAGTTTTTGCTTAACTCAAATTTAGTTTATATCAGAGTTTATATTACATCTAATTTTATTTTATTTTCGTTTTGCGTAACCTATAATGTTTGTTTATTTACTTATTGATTTATTTTAACATATTTAAATTGTTGACAAAATAAGATATATAAAGAGAGTCATGTATTTATTATTCAGTGATAGGGGAGACCAGGGCTAGTCGGCGCAAGGGGCTTGTCGGTTCAAAGGATTTTATTTTAAATCTAGTAAAGATTAAAATTTGAAATTTAATTCTAAAATAGAATTCTATAATATCCATAATTGGGGATGAAAATAATTTATAATATTTAGCTATTTAAATTTTTATCCGTTATGACATGTTTTTGACGTAAAAATTACAATATTTTCACTTTATATTATTAGGTTGTATTAAAAAATTAAAAGTTTAAACATGACAAAATGAACATTATATGAAAGTTAAATATCTATTTTAATATTTGGGAAAGTTTTAGATTGATATATAATGCTTAAATATATGTTAAGATCAAATTAATAATATTACCACCATTGAGGTTAGTAGAATCGTGGCTAGTCGGCGCAATCAGTCAATTTTTATTATATTATTATGGTACCCAAATATATATGCAAAATTCAAAATAGTAAAATTTTTATTAAAAAAAGATTATGAAGAAACTATAAAACTCTATGAAAATGATATCTCATTAAGAAAAATACCATTTATTACAGGTTAAAATATAATATTTTATAAATGTAATATATTAAATAATAATTATTATATAAATTTATTAATGTGATTGATTTTTCATAATACATTTCAATTTTAATATAATATCAGACCTAAATAAATATCTTGCAAACTAAAATCTTCATATACATATTGTGATAATATATTATATATTGTACAAATAATCATAATATAATATTTTATAAATGTAATATATTAAATAATAATTATTATATAAATTTATTAATGTGATTGATTTTTCATAATACATTTCAATTTTAATATAATATCAGACCTATATAAATATCTTGCAAACTAAAATCTTCATATACATATTGTGAATATATATTATATATTGTCACAGATATTATATATATTGCATATATAAATTTTAGCTTGATAATAAGATCAATTATTTAAATTAATTATATCTAGCAAACAAATATAATATATATATATTTGTTTTTATTAATTGACAAGTTAATATGATTCAAATTAATACATTTTATTAGATATGAACATTTTAGCATATAAATTTTAGCCTGATAATAATATCAATATATTTAAAATGAATTATATCTAACAAACAAATATTTATATATATATATCTATTTTAATTGACAATATAACATGATTCAAATTAATTCATTTTATTGGACATGAACATTTTAGTTATCAGATTATATTTAGCCTGATAATAAAATCAAATGATGTTATATATTTAAATATAGAATTAGATAAATTTTGAGTAAATTTATTATTAATAAATATAAACATTAACAAAAGATGTGTGTATTATATGTAAACAGGATTAGAAAAGTTTTCATAATTTTGAAGATTGGTTTCAATGTAGAGTAGTTCTCTGTCAAAAAAGATTGTTATTTTATTTGTTATAATTATAAATAGAATATTATATAAATAAAGTATCATAGTTATATATTAAAATCTGCGAAAAATTTTTTTTGTCCCATAAGAAGCCTAATAAACCACTTGATTCGACTAGCCCCATCGATGATCCGACTAACCACGGGGTCGGGGTTAATAGGTTCAAAAAATGACTTTTACTAAAACCATTCTAGAAAAATAATTATTAAATATTTAAAAAATATAACAGTATATATTTATAGGTAGATGTTTAAGGTATCTATTGGTATTTGGTAAGATCTTATATGATCATTATTTTCGGAGCTATGATGATTTTGACAAAAATTGCGCCGACTAGCCCTGGTCTCCCTTATATATTTTTTGATACGTGATTTAATAAAGTTATAGTGATATATTTAAATTCTGACTTGATGATAACTATAGAATGTGTTAAATATATTATTCTCCAACCACCACCAAATTCTCTCTCTCTAAATAACAATAATATATTTTAAAATATTCCTGATCCATAGAAATTTTGTTATGAAAAAATTGAATTATAGAGTAAAGAGACCAACACCAACTTTTGAAAAAATAAATCTAAAATTTTTATCTGTTATTGGCAATTTTATCTCATTGATTTTAATTCTTAAATCTCTCCAAAAAATATAAAATATAAAAGTAATAACTTAATTCAGCACTTATGTATATTACTTAAATACTGAAGCAAATTTAACCCATTTTAAACATTAATTTAGAATAGTTTGTCTAATATTAATAAAATAAGTGTTGTTGCGAAAAAGAGCGCTATCGCTTTCGCTATTTTTTCAAAAAAAAAATTGGGTGTTATCATTACTTTATTAAAAAGAAACTTGTTTAAATTTATTTAAAAAAATTGAATATATTTAATATACATATATCATATCTATATTCATAAAATTACTATCCCAAATACAAATATGATATTGTTATAAAAACTTAAATTTGTAAAGTATATGCAATATCTTTTTAGAGCATATTTTATAATAAAATCACCGCTATATTATCATTTTCATGTCTAGAACCTGGTTCAGAAAGTATGAGGTATGCCCTTTCAAATAATAGCTTTCAACGTATACAGTACAGAATATTCACAGGAAACAACCCCCCCCCCAATCAATATACCCCCCCCTCCCCCCCTCCAAAAAATTTGCTATCGAAGGCGGCGATATTATCACATTATTAATTACACCTTTTTAATTATAATGGTACTCCATTCATATATAGTAAAAACAATAACTCAAATTATCAATACTCTATAAATTATCAAAAATTGGGAATGTAAGAGGGTTATTTTTTAGAACATGGATTAAATAAAAAAAAACTCCTTTACAATGAATCCTTGAATATAACATATTATTTGGCATGAACGTGAGTTAGTTAATTGTATAGCCCTTTTTAAATATATTTAAAAAGATAGCAGCATTATCCATAGGCCTATAATCAAATTATAAATTATTATAACAATATATTATCTATAAATTTTTCAAAAATAATTGATAACATATTAAATAAATATATTCTAACCCCCAATTAATGCCTACCCAAAACACCCTTATAAAATATTTAGAAGCAAACTGCCCCTTCCCCTTCTGTTCATATAATTAAAAATGTTTATTTGAGTATTTTAGATTTAAAATGCACCAACACACCATTTATTAGCTAATGGTATTAAATCAATAAACATTAGATATTCTCTTCAATAAAGTTAAAAGATTAAAGCATAAATACTTTATTCTACTTGCATATCTCAGGGGCGTCGCAAGCCTTTACAATCTCAGGGGGCTCAAGTAAAAAAATTTGTATAATGGGCTTCGCCTCCCATACCTCCCAATTAGCGGGCCTTCGGCCGGGTTCTATAATAATTATACCTTTTTTAAATTTGCTAACTCTGAACAATTATTCTGAATTTCATATTTTGTCATTTATTATATTATGCATACAAAATAAACTAGCATATAAATAATTAAAACAATACAAGACATTTCTAGAAATAATATTTTTTAATACAAAATCTATATAATTTCGATTGCTGATATAAAAAATTTTGCGTCTAAGGAATTACAAGTGATAAAAAAGGTTAATTAATTCATAAATATGCCTCAATATATAATGGTTTTTAAAAACCACATAATATAATATAACTCTTAGCAACTTACATTGACAAAAGGTCGTCAAACTATTATAACTCTCTGTTAACATTCTAAAAAGTGTTTTATAGAATGAACTAATAAAGAAAAATTTATATGCCTAACCAAATCAAAAATTCTTGTAGAAGAGAATATAAACGGCTAATCCAAATCATAAAACTATATGGTGGTTAGAGCTTCCTCTTAGATGACATGATGGAAGCTTGATATATAATCGAGAAAATTATTGTGAGATATTAAATTTATAAAAGATTATCTTCAATTTTTAATGATTTATAAATGACTACACAGTTGACCATTATTGCTTATAAAATACGCATATGCTCTCAGCAGCTGTAGTAATAATCTTAAATTACATAGCCACACAAATGATAGATGCTGGTTAATTTGTAGTCATAGCCATGACACTAACGATGTTAACTCATATCAGAATTTATTATGTTAGATAAATTGATAAAACAAAAACACTAAAAATCTTTAGAAGATATTATGCAAATATATTGAAGCCTTAAGTTATTTACACAGCATGGATGCCATATTAGAAATAAAACATTTTGTAACTATAAAATAAGAACCAGAGTGATATGATAAAAGCAATTAGGATTTTATATATTATTGTCGCACCACCTCTAGTTGGTATATTATATCTTAAAATAATAGTCAAAAATATACTCGTATATCAAACTCAAAACTGTTTTTCAAATAAGAAAAAATAGCTTTCCTAAAAGCACGTAAAAAAGAGAGAAAAGTTATCTAATTTATTACATATATTGTGGGATACAGGGCCGTAGCCAGGAATTTTCACTTAGGGGGGCCAAGTGCTTACTTGGGGGAGGGGGGCACTATTTTTTTAAAATCAAACAAATAATTACGCATTCATATAAATTTTTTCCTATTTTTATTAAAAATTTAGTAACAAAATAATACTATAATATGAATATACAAAACAAAATAATACTATAATATGCATATACAAAACAAAATATTACTATAATAGAATACGGCGATTTTTATTTTGAAATTTTAATATAAATGAACTAAAAGATAAATTCTGCGTTATTCTTTTTTCATACGCCATTAATACTTTAATGTAGAGAACGAGGCCTCACAAGAAGCCGTTGATATCCCAATGATTATCGCTGCTGAGTAGCATTTATATAATTCTTTAAATGCATGATTATATTTTGTTTTATACATAATATGCAAGATATTTTCAAAATTATGATTTTCTTTAGCTTCCGAAGCTAGCAATCCTTTTGCTATCTTCATTTCATGATGCAGTGTTTCCATATTTAAGTTTAACAGGGATTTTAATGGGGCCATTTTATCTGATAAAAAATAATCAGAGTCAAGGGGGGACAATGTATTAAAAGATGAAAAAAGATTAAAATCATCTTCTGTAAATCGATCTAAAAAACGATCCACAAAGTTATCTATAATTTCATAATATATCCTTTTTAAAGAACTCCAATTGGAGTCTTTTTCACAATCGAATTCTAGTTTGCTATCAACTAAAAAATCTTGGAAATTTTTAGGCGTTTTACGTACCCGTGATGATTTTTGGGGAGTAAGATTAAATTTTGATAGAAGTTTTTCAGCCTTAATCATAATCAAAGCAAAAGAATTATCACTTCTTTTATTTTTTAATTTATTGATAGTAGAATCAATACAATTTTTAGCATCCACTAGATTAGTACCTACTGATTGTAGATACTTATTTAGTGGATCTATTGTAATTAATATCTCATAAATTATGATGGCTAATATAATGTAATTTATATTAATACATTGAGATAAAAGACCAGAGGCTTCGACTGAATCATGAATTGAAACCTCTGAATTAAGAGTTCTATTAGAAAAGTAAAATAATACTTCACCAATAGCCTCAAAATTCTCATAAATAATGCGAGATGTTTCCAAATGACCAGGCCACCTCTGGTCTAAAAGTCTCTTAAGGGTGTGGCCTGTATATTTACAGGATACGTTAAAACGCCTGAAAAAATTATACAATGCATTTGATAAATTAAAAAAATTAGAAATAATAACAATATTATTATACCAATTTTGAACCACAAGATGCAACTTGTGGTTGTAGCAATGTATAAAAGGAACATTTTTATTAATTTTTTTTTGAAGAAGTGTTTGCACTCCTCCATTTCGGCCAGACATAACGTTTGCACCATCATATGCCTGGCTTATTATATTAGCTGAATTAATATTTAGATCATTAAGTTGCTTTAAAATGCAATCTGTAATGCTTTCAGCAGAAAGACACTCTAAATTAATGATTCCTATTATATTTTCTTGGATTTCCCAGAAAAAATATAACGAATTATTATGCTCAGGTTTTCACAACCTGAAGCATCTTTTGTCTCATCAGCCTTAAGACAAAAAAAGGGCATCTCGCTTTTATTATATTTGTCTGAAATATGTTCAAGCACCATATTTGCCATAATGAATATTACTTCGTTTTGAATCTGTGGTGATGTATACTGGGCATTTTGGGGTATAAATTTCATAATTTTATTTAATTCAGGGTCTTTTTGGATGGTGTAGGAAAATATTGCTATAAATAGCCCAGAAGAATAAATTATGTTCTCATCTTTTGCAGCATCCGTAATATTTGTTGAACCAGTCCCACGGAAAGGTAGCTCTTGTATGCTAAGAAATAGCATCAAATCAAATATTGATTTAATATAATATTGATTACGATTAATTTGATCACCTCCCAACATTTTAGTTATTTCTGTACCTTTGTTTATATTTTGATTTTTATCATACAATATTGTAATTGAATTTAAATGAGCTTTTGAGCTCTCGTGTTTTAGCAGTCCCTTCTTGGCAGCTAACGCATTTTTCCAATTTCTGAATCCCGTTTGTCCAAATTCATCACTTGGATTACACAAGTATTTCCTACATGGAAAACGAAAGGCAGCGTCAGCTTCTACATTATACTCCAACCAGTCTCGGCCTCTATACCATGATTTTTGAAATGATCTTTGCCTTCCATGGATATCTTTTTTCACGTAATTGTTTAATTTGATTTGATTTGGTTTATTCTATCCAAAATCACCTGGGATTTGAATTGAACCATTAGAGGATTTTTTGACACTAAAAATATTATAATTAATAAATTGTAATAAGGGAAAGGGTCATAAATTAATAATGGTCATCAGGATGGGCGAAGGAAGGGCCTGCTGAAAATGAACAAACACAAAATTTATCTTGTATTTAAGATACAAGTATTTGCTATACTGTAGTGCCCAACCTTGATGAAGATTATCAGTAAAGTTGATCAGTAAAATTATAGATATTCAGTATTAAAAACTAGAAAAAGCTCATAAACGTTATATCTTTAAAGATTAACAAAAAAATATAATATTTTTATATTTATAAATCAATTACTAGTTGCTTCTTGACAATGAGAGACTGAGCTGCTAGATGAAGTTGATTGAGTCTCTTCTTCGTCTTTATTTGTTTTAAAATCAAAATGTAATAATGAAACACCATAATCTCCTACTACTATTGATATTGTCAAAAATATAATAGAAAAATTTGGGTTAAATTTTAAACTATTTACCATCTTCCTCCTCCTGAGTGTAGTGAGGATCATTTTCTAGATTATTAGCTTCATTCATATCTTGAAATATGAGTGAATATATTTATTTTAATAATTAAAATTATTATACAAAAATGATAATATTAAAAATAAATGTCTGTCTCTTATCTTATATAAAATAAATATATATGAAATAATAATATATAGGTAATACCCTATATCAATATCATATAAGTCATGAAATAATAATGTAAATTTATACTAACTATGAGAAGAATCAGTTTCTGAAATTTCTGATGTAGTATTACTAGATGTTTGTAGAGGTGATGTTGCTTGACATTTGTTTAACTTTAACTTAAAATAAGAGTTAATAACTGATTGTTTCTTCATAATTTTAAAATAAACGTTGTAAAATAAAATAACTGGTTATATATTATAATATAAATGTGATACCTATAGAGAATGTTATACACAACAAAAAAAAATGAATGAATGATAATTTAATATTGGGTAAAAATAAAAATAAAACAGGATAGAAAAAAATTTACAAACTAGACATGTTTGTAGAATAAATATTCAAAATTTATTTTAAAAATATAAAAATAATCAATTCTAAATAGACATGTTTTTCGAATATTTTTGAATAAATATTCAAAATATAAAAATAATCAATTCTAAAAAAAAAATTCAAATTGGGGGGGGGGGGCCAGAAAAATTTTTGGGGGCCACTTTTGGGGGCCAAAGATTTTTCCTGAGGGCCAGATTTGGGGGCCAAAAATTATTTGAGAGGGGGGCCGCTTCCCCCCCCCCCCCCCCCCGCCTCCCCACCCCCACCTTGTGCCCCCCGTGGCTACGGCCCTGGTGGGATAATAATAATATGTTAAATTTTTAATAATATTTCTAAATAAATAGATAGAGTTAAATATTTGAATGCAAAATAACTTATATTTATTATCAAAAGCATTTATTAGTAAATTTTATTAAAATATTAACTATAATATATTATGTACTGTCAAATACGTCTGTAAAAGTGGCATTTTACCTAATATTTTATAGCCAATTATATATAATAGAGTATATGTCTACTTACTTTTTATAAATAAATCTCTTATACCTATTTGGATGTGGACCTTGAAAATAATTTAGGAAGAGGCTTGGTAATTAAATTTAAAAATCAATAATATAGTTGATTAATGATTTTGAACTCGGCTAATTTCAATATTAAATTTGTTAATTTTTAATTAATATTTATTTAATTAGATAATAATTTAAATAATAAAAGTCAATCAAGCTTCAACTATTAATGCTAAATTAATATTTATTGTGTGATATTGATATTCTATTTTTAACACAGATTTTGATTGCAAGCTGACAATGAAAATATAATTTACATGTTTTATTCTAATCTAATAATTAAAATAGTATTCAGATAGTATTATTAATTTTTAAATAATAAAATTAAATCGATATATTACTCATAGAATTATAAAAGAAATCGTTCAAGTGGCAATTAAAATTATTTTTAATTCAAGAGGATATTAAGGAGCCATTAAAAAAAGTTTTTGCTTCAGGGGGCTCGAGCCCCTACGCCTCCACCCCCTCTAGTGACGCCACTGGCATATCTTGAGTCCTAACAATTTTTTGTTTTGCAGATATAAGCTTTTAGTATATCTGATATAGACCCTTTAATTTCTTGAAAATTATCAAAAATTACCATTTGCTTCTGTGTGCAAGATATCGTAGCAATTAGCAACAAATGAATGTGGCGTATCCAGGATTTTCCTATAGGAGGGGGGATTTTTTTGGGGGGATTCGCTTCCTAAAATTACCCTTAGTTGACCATCGGTCAGCTTTTCCCCGGCCTTCGGCCGAGTCATATGTATGAGCTATTATATAAAATTATTTATAATTCAACAATAATTAATATTTTTAGCTTTTATTAACTAATTCGCGATTATGGATATTTAAAGTATGACTCAATTTTTATTCTTTTAAGTTAATAAAGTTTAGCATCATTTTTGTTTATAAAATTTGCTTCAAAAACTATCCTCAGACTAAATTATCACACAATATAAGTAGAATAATTTTTTTTTATTGAAAATACTATATGTAGTGTGTATAATATTTTGACTAGAAAATAATCTGAAAAATAATTTTTATAACTTCTTATCGAATCTAATATTATAAAAAAATTATTAAATACTATAATTTTAATTCGATTTTTAACTTTCATACCAATATCAAGAATTTATTTTGTCGTTGGAAACAAATCTCTGTGGATATTTAATAGAGCTAACCCATTTAGTTGAGATTCGGAAGTAATAATTCGTAAATAAGTTTTCAACCTTCTCAAGTTGGAAAAGGTCTTTTCAATCGTACATGTTGTAATAGGCAAGCATGCAAGAATATAAAACAACTTCAAAATATTTAGAGAAATGAGCAAACGTTTTCTTACACCTATTGAGTGCAGTGCACCAATAACATGCTCAGGTAAAATAAACAAACGTAGTAAATATTTATACCACAATTCGAATTTATAGATTAATTTTAGTATCAATTTTCAATAGTGGCATCAGAAAACGAAGAAGAGTCTTTAGGTAATAAAATTTGAAAATTGCTAAAGAATTGTTTTTAAAAACTTATATTTGCGATAAAAAAGTATCTAAAATGGGATGAAAATGGATATTTTATAATATTCTTCAATTAAGTCAACATTTATATTACATCTTAATAATTGCCTAGGGTGCTAAACGAGGTTTAATTAGTGTTATAATATAAGATTTAGCTTTCGATTCTATTATGAAAATATTCATCTACTTTCATTCTTATTATTTACTCTCATATACATTTTTCAGTGGCGTAGCCAAGATTTATCCATTGGGGGGAGGGTTTAAGATTTTATGGGGGGGGCTTCGCCCCCAAACCCTATTTTAAATTTTGCTAATATTATGTGCTTTATTAGTGTCAAATCACTATTAATATTGTTAAACGGCTCTTTTTGAGCCGATTTTTAAAAACGACTAACTCAATATTTCATCCTGAATAATATTAAGCAAGAATGAAGATTTTGTTTGTAGAAAGAACAAAGATTTGAACATCTATTAGCAAAATCTCAAGGCTTAGGCAATATTTTTCTGGTAAAAATATTGAGTATGCCGTTTTTAAAAATCGGCTCAAAACGAGCGGTTTAACAACACTACACTATAGTAGCCAGCATAAATGAGAGAATATTAGTAACAGAATTTTGGCCAAATTTATGGTTAATAAGCGGCTGGAAATATTATTCTAAAAATTTTATCAATGTTTAATAAATTGTAAATTAATCTATCCAGTGTAGAAAGAAGAAAAAAATTTGCCCCCAAACCTTCCATTTTTATGATCACTCAATATATCTTATTGAGTGTTAAAAATAATAATTTTAATTAAATTTAAGAGAATTTCTTTATAGATTTTATTTATTGTTAAAATAATATGGTATAAATAACATCTCTTATTTATTTTAATGATAAAATACAATAAAATAAATTTCAAAATGTAGAAATTTTATATAGATTATTATATTAAAAATTTATTGTATACAACTATATTTAAAAAAATATAATTCAATAAAATATAAGTAATTCTTGTACGGTATTTAAAAAAAAACAATTATAATTAATACAAATGAATCAAAATATAAATAATTCATATTGCAAAGCAATAGTTTTATTAAAAATAGGCAGAGAATCTAAAATGCAATAATACATGGAAATGGTTTGCAAAACATTTTTTGGCCTCAAAGATTATTCTATTTTATCAAGATTTTTATACCAAAATACGACATCACAGTAATTTATCATGCGATCCTGATAAATCATCAGAATAAAATGAGATTTTATCCTCTCGCGTTTCAAGTGTAATCAACAGTTCAGACTCAACTGACAGAAGAAAATAAAAGCTTTTTAAAATAAAATTGTGACTAATAAATCTTTTATTTAATTTAAATAAAAATGTAGAATAAAATATTTATATAAAAAGCCTCAATCGTAGATGCATCAATATTTAAGCGATTGGACTGTCTAAAAACTACTCTAGGTTTAAAATTACAATCCCAAACATATTAGCGATCTCTTTTACTTTCTCGTATATTTAATAAAATTTTCATCCATATTATCTCTGATATTTGTTAATATTTCAACACTGCCCTTTGACCTATTCATAACCTCCCTTAAATCCTAATCAATTTTTTGTAGCATTTTGCTAAAATCATATGTATAATTTAATAAAAATATACACATTGAATTGATATTAAAAATATGGCTTTGTAATAGCCTGCAAAAGATTTTCAGGATCTGCGGAATCCTTTACTTTGCTTGATATGTAGGATTCGAGCGCTGCAAAAATAACTTCATATAGTTCGATGAAAAGTCTCACTGATTGTTGTCTTTCAATAAATAGTTGGGAAAAATCTTTTTAGTTTTTTTTTGATTATTTGAATCAATATCATAAACGTTCGGTTAAAGGCTGCCTCTTCTTGGGTGGTGTGAAAAAGTCACAAACCGACGATATTGTTTCTATATAAATATATATTAGAATTATAAAAAGATATATATAATACATAATAAAATCCAATAAATTCCAATTAAATTAAAATATTTTTACGTAAACTGTTCCTGATGTCTCGAATTTTGCATGCCTCATATATCATCAAATTTAGGCAATGTGAATTACAGCGAACATATAGAGCTGTGCTATAAAGCTTTCTAATACTTGACTGCACCCAGTGGCGTAGCTACGGGGGTGGTTTTCGGGTTTGAACCCCTCCCAGAGCAAAATTTTTTTTTTAGATTATACGTTCAAAAGACTTAAAAGTGATTTTATATGAATTATATTTTTCTGGTTTTGATGTTTGTGGAAGGATATTATTTTACTATTGAAATTATTCTGGATAGTATTATTATAAAGTCATTGAGAATAATTTACTAAATTATAATAACACATTATTGATGCATTCAAAAAATATATTTATTATATATTATCGAAGATATGGTTATGATTTGTAAGATAAACCCGGCCAAAGGCCGAGCAAAGGGCCGAAGGCCCGTTAAAGGGGTCTGGGGGGCGAAGCCCCTTAGCTTTTATATGTATGGACCCCCTCTAAGGAAAATTCCTAGCTACGCCACTGACTGCACTCCTTTAACCTGACCAATCAGGGAACTCTATCATATCCTTCATTAGATTTAAATTTAAATCTAGGTCTTAAATGGATGCTAAAATTTTTTGGCTAACGTCTTTGACTTAGTGTCATGTAAAGTCAATAAATTGAACAAAGTGTTCCTTCATTTTGAAATCACCTGATTCCATATCAATAAACATTACCGCTATGGATAATTGCTCTATGTTAACAACATCGAAGTCTCATCTGCCAAAATATTAAAAAATGGTGATGCTTTCACTTTTGAAGAAATTTCTTTCAATATGAACCTATTTGCATATGGCTATTATTTCATTTTGAATACTTAAACTAAGATAGGGTAGGTGGCATTTTTAGCAGAGCTTTCAAATGTAGTTATCATTATTATTAAATAAAAGTTTCAACAATTCCTTAAAATTCCCTTCATTATGAGAAATTTATTTATGAATTGAAACCGTTTTTTAAATAAAATTATTCGCAATAAGAAATAAATTAAAAAATTTTCTAAATTTTTTTTTTAAATTAAAAATTTTGTTTTGGAGGTTATGGGGGGGGGGGGGGTTACTGACATTTTTCGCCAATTCAATAACTTGACTAAATTTAAATTTGTGTTTTAAAATAATTTATTGATGCAACTAGCATTAGAGATAAACTCTGATTGATATTGCAAACTAGTGGAGGGGGGGGGGAGAAGTATTTTTATTAGAAAATTATATTTATGAAAACAGGGGAATTTCTCCCCTCCTCCATTGGTACGCATCTGAATGAATTAGATCAAATTGACAAATAAAGGATTATTCACCAAAGAAACGGACTTATCGATTTTAATTATAAAATTATTATAACTTTATAAGTTACTTTTTGAACACCTTTATCAAAATTATAAATAATATCTTAATATCTTTTTTTAAGTTGAAGCTGCTAATATAGTGAACGATATTTTACTGTGCTATTTTATCCACTAATATTAAATCATATATATATTATTTAAATTCAAAATATTTTTCAAAATTAAGAAAAGTTAAATTCATAATATCAATTTAATAAAGTTTTGTAGTAATTATCTGTCCCAAAATTATCTTTCATCTATATCTCTTTTTGCGACATTTTATATTTAAAATAACTTGATGAATTAGATTTATAAAGGCTTTTTTAAATATAAATTTTAATTAAAGATTATAATTTTAGTATATATTTATTATATAAAATTTTAGAGTAGCAAAGTAATGTGCTACTTAACTATAAAAAAGAGCGCAATTCCGTGTTCGCTACTTCTTTCTAAAGTAGCTCACTCAATTACTTCGCTACTAATAAACTTCACGTTTCCTTATATTTTTATGAAATGAAGGCATAATTTATTTATATTAATAGTGTTTGAAGGTAATAGCCATTCCATATGTGTTCATTTTATAGCTGTCATAGATTACTTGATTGGCGTAATTTAACTTAATTATAACATATTCTTTAACATATGTTCCTTATCCAATTTTAAGAAATGCCATCCCCAGATACAAATAGCAATGCAGGGGAAAGAGCGCGTATGTCTGTCAATTCATTTAAAAACTCATCTGGGATTGTTGATAGTCTGAGACACGCATTAGCAGTTATCGAAGAAAGGAAGGCAGCTTCTTTAGCTGGTTTTTAATTATTATTCAATATTAATTTTATTTTAAGCCTCTGAAGAAAAGATTTTGAATCAAAATAAAGTAGGCATGTTTTATTTCTAACTTATAAAAATTTGCCTTATAGAAAGATACAGAAATACAAATTAATGATGTAAATATTGAACACAATCATAGATTAGTTGGAAAACCAAAACCTGACTATAAAGAAGATGAAATTTATAATACTTTACATAAAATAAATTCAAATGAAGATAATTTGTTTTCAAGATTATCTAATGGAATTGATAATATCAATGATAAAGTTATTATAATTTTCCATATAAAAATGTTTATATAATATTGCTTAGGATGGACATAATACCAATGAACAAAAATGTAAGCTATATTATTAATATATAAAATTTTAATTCCATTTTTAAAACTGAAAAAGATGACAAATTTCAAGTAATATTTAATTTAATAAAATTGTTATGTTGCATGTTATTATATTTTAAATCAATTATTATTGAATTTCAGAGTTGTTAAAAGATACTTTTTAAATGGATCTAGATACAGATACATAGTCTCAAAAGTTATCTAGATACAGATACAGCGTCTAAAAAGTTATCAAGATACAGATACAATTTTTAATTAAATGTATCTGTATACAGATACAATTTTTTATTATGCTCTTATAGGTTTGCATAAACCTAAATTAATATTATATTGTGAAAAGGTCATGGTAAAGCAATAGAACTTGTTGTTGCTTCCTCTTTTTCATCGATATAGATCTAAATAAATATATAAACTTAAAAATTTAGTTATAAAATAAAATTTACCATTTCCATATTGTAATATTAAAATTTGTATGGTTTATTGATAAACTCGGACATAATATTTAAATTAATGAATATTTATATATATTTTTTATATATAAGTTTTAATATTTTATGTATATATAATTCTTTATTATAGTATTAATAAATATTAATATATAATATATATATATTTATTTATATTATAAGCTCATATGAAATAAAATAAATTTTACAGTCAAATATTTTTATTTATAATAAAAAAAGGGGTATATAACATGTATCTTAAAAAGTATCGAAAAACATATACAGATACCTCTAAAAAAATATCTAGATACAGATACCTTTCTAAAAAATCTATCTAGATACAGATACTACATTTTTATATCTAGATACTTTAACAACTCTGTTGAATTTATATATATTATTTAACACTTCAATTAATCAGAGAAGTATAGGACAAGGCCAAAAAATGGTATGATTATCTGACCTTAAAAAATACAAACATATGCCTAATCACCCACAATGCACCATAACATCCATTTACTTATATATTTTATTTATTTCCCATTAATATCATTTAATACATAGGTATAACCAGGCCCTAAAAAATTTTCCGGTTCTTGTTAATATCATTTTAAGTTAATAAAAATCCCCCCCCCCCCCCCCCCCCCATTCCCAGTATACAATATATCACTATTAGGCCTATTCAAAAATGAATTCGAATCGAATAGTGCATTATTCATATTTTGTACAAATAATAAAATCTACTATTTGTATTCAATTCGAATTATTCAAATAATTCAAATTAATTTTTTTAATAAAGTAAATCATACTCAAATATATTGACAAATTTTTTTATTACAAATTTGATTTTAAACAGAAAAAATTATAATAATATGTAATCAATAATCTGATAATAAAAATATATAATCAAGTTATAAAAAAAATTAAAATATATTATTAATTTAATTTATAATTTAAGCCAATTTTTAAGGCAAAGAGTTTTTCTTTTATTTTCTTCCTTATATGACATGCGGTTTTTTGACAATAAATTAGTTCCAACTGAGAAAAGCCTTTCACAAGCGGATGATATTCCTTGTATAGATAGATAATCCCTTGCCATTTTTGAGAGTATGGGGATCTGATATGCATTTGCCTTCCACCACATACGAATCATTCTAATAATGTTTCTTAGTTTTAGAATTAAAGGATCTAAAATTTTTAAAATTTCTTTGGATATTGAATTAATTACATGGGCAAAGCATCGGATGTGCCCTATTTTTATTAATGGATATTTTAAAGAAAATGTATCAATAAATGTTTTATTATTAGTTGCATTATCTAAAGTTATATAAAAAATTTTATTCTCTAAATTATAATTTTTAATTATTTTAACAAAGGCTTTAAATATATTTTCACCTGAATATGTTTCATTTAATGGACTGACATCCAAAATTATCTTATTTATTTTAAAATTATCATCAATAAAATGGGCTGTTAGCCCTAAAAAAGGAACCTGAGTTGCTAGTCCAAATGTCAGATGAAAAATTAATTTGACTTTTATTTTTATATATTTTTCCTTTACCAACTGTTCTTTTTCTGCAAATATATTATACATGTGCAATTTAAAAGAGTATTGGAGCATATTGATTTTACAAAACAATCAAGATCACTTATAAAATTTTTAAAATCATTTGAATTAATAATTTTAAAAGTATATTATTATTTATCAATTATTTTAATAAATTATTCTTAAAATTAATTTTTTTTTGAAGAATTTGGTGTAGACTTTAAAAAAATGTCAATTTTATTATTTTTTTTTACTAAGGTGTGAATGAAACCTATAATAATGATTAATAAGAGGATATGTTGTTTTGCCTTTACATTTTATAATACTCTTGCAATGATTGCAAGCAGCCTTTTCACCGTCTTTAAGGATTTGTTATTGATCCCATATGATTGCTCTCTTTTGTGAGGAAATTTCTCATCTTCAACATCAAGCATAATTTCATCAGAAGAATTCTCCTCTAACTAGGCTAGCTAACAATAATTATTGTAGAGATGTAATATATTTTTATATATCTCTGGTTTATGTAATTTTTAATACAATTTATTATGAGATTCAAAAAATAAATTTTTCGTGAGATGCAAAAAATATGGCAAATAAAAATTTAAATTTTCACTAGAAATTTTTAAATTTGTGCTAGAATTTTTAAAAACACAAACACATCACCTGTCAGATTGGCAGGTCAACGAATAGAAATGACAAATGTTAGATTTATTAAACAATTTATTAAATATTACGTATAATTCGTTTTATTCGAATCGAATAAATGATTATTCGTATTCAGATAAAACAAATAATTTATTATTCGTATTCAATATTCGAATTATTTTTGAATAGGCCTAATCACTATAAACATAATTTTTAAAAAAATAAGCAAAAGTTAATAATTTTTTAAAATATTGACTATAATCCAATATTTTAGAAAAAACATATTTTATATAAAAAAATGAAAACCATTATTATTTTTATAAAAATGTAACAGCCAAAGGCTTATAATAATTGGACCTAATGATTTCCAATAAAAATTATGTGGGAAAACTCCTAATAGCAAGTATCCACAGTAAGAATTATTGGTTCAGGTTTAGCTTCAAATAAAGATTTAGGCTCAGTAAAAATAATATATTGGTTTGGTTTCAATATAACCAATTCAGACAGCAATCAAGGGTATTAGGATATGTAATAAAAGGATTTTTTAAAATTTATCACTGTTCTCTAATAATATTTAGCCATATGCAACTAAAATACATGATTCTTTTTTGTCAAATTATATCTGTAAGGAGAGATAATGAATTTTACGCTTAGAACTCTTCTATTTGCATTGGGTAGCTAGCACTGTGAAATAGTGATATAGAAAAAATATAATAATAATTACTGATACTTTTTAGCCATAATTGATTATTAATCATCTTTAAAAGATTTAAAATATCAAGTGGTTCAACACGGTTTATAGACGTTTTTAGAGATTCAGTTCAGGTTCAGGTGATTGAATGGAAGAAAGAAATTATAAGGAGGCATGGACGATCAGTTGATGGAAGAAATATGGTTGTAACTAGTGATCTGCATTGGGCCTAATTTTTTGAATCCGGCCCGGCTCAAAATTTTTCTTACAAAAGTTTGCCGGCCTGGCCCGAGCCCCTAATTTTTTTTAAAAAAGTTTTGCCGGCCAAGCCCGAACTTGAAATTTAAAAAAAAAATTTACTGGTCCTACCCGGCCCGAATTTATTTAAATATAGATATTAATTTTTATAATTATTCAAAATAAAAGACATATGTTATATGTCATCTAGTTTCTATGAATAAAATCAAATATTTTTATTTTACATAAAAAATTCAATATAAAATTGATAAATTTAGATTAAAAAAATTTTCAAGGCCCGATTCGACCCGGCCCAAATTTTTTTAAAAAATATTAGGCCTGACCCAGTCCAAACCCGATTTTTTTAAAAATAATGGGTCCGGCCTACTTTTGCAGATCTCTAGTTTGAACCTATTTGTGGTAGCAAGCTTTTGTTGTAAAAAAAGAGATTCCTTAGGCTGATCAATCTTTTCACGAATCCATCTCCCTAATCCCAAAGTATTAAGCATTGCTGCCAAAAATGGTAAGAATAGAGCAGACAATTGGTGTGAATGAGTTAGAAAACAGACAATTGGTGTGAACGAGTAAGAAGTTTTGAGAGATGTATTTGGTGATTTTTAAGGTTTCTGCAAGGGCCAGAGCATCGATGTTGTGGTTGGATGGTACATTTGGATCAATACAGTTGAAGTCCTAAACCAGAAACTAAACCCCTTAACAAGAAATTAAGGACATTCAGGTTATTTTCCATCGGTTCTAAATATGCTAGTTGGTTCTAGTATAGAGGGAATACCTGCAGATTTAAGAGCACAAAATGATGTTACATTTGGTGGGCTATGGAAAACGACTTTGACATAACAATCTCTCAGTTGAGCCGTAATCCAATAGCAAATCATAGCTCATCAGCCAGCAAATCGGTTGGTGGAGTGTATGGTTACCAGAAACTATAACCGGAAATCGACGAATCCATTGATAGAATGGGTTAGAGAGAAGGTAAGCTGGCATTTTTGAAGTTTACATTGAGTTATGATTAAATCGGAAAGTAAGGATATTTTCAATGGGAGATTTACACAAGTTTCAGATTATTTTAATGAATCAGGAAATTTGAAAATTGAGGAAGATCGAATGACGAAGAATTTTCGGAATATAATAAAAGTTTTGAGAAGATAGAAGCTTGATGAGGAGGGTGATGCTTGGAGATGTTTTAAAATGAAGTAGGCTAGATGAAGGATTAGTTATGAAGAAGTGATTGATGGATTTTAAACCACCAACTGGGGAGCCAAGATGAGTATGGGACGAGAGTTCTGTTATGTGGAAGTTAAGGATGAATGGGATATTTTGCAGGTCTAAGGTTTCTTTTCGTTAAGTGAAAGTCCAATTGTTTAGGAGTGTGTTTTAATGATGACTAGTTTCTTTACGACTTTTTAGGGGAGCCACAGATTATTCCATCATAGATGTACCAGGTGTGCAATGGAAGATTACAATAGGCGCTAATATTTTTGACCATTTCGTTAATGCCTATGCAGAAAAGTAGCGAACCAAAGGATCGCCTTGTTGGATCCCATCTTATGATGAAAGTAAATAATTGTTGAATTTGAGATAATATGGCAAAGAATAGCAGGAGCGATATTTAATATTTATATTGTTAGAAATTATCTTGGCCTTTAATTGGAGGCTAAAAAGCTTGGTTTTTATGAGGGGTTGCAGTAGTTATAAGGGTGAGGGGATGTAAGGTTGCCTCTTTGATTTGTTGGGTTAAAGATATCTGGATTTCTGGGTATGGAGATTGGAGGGTGGTGAAGGAAAATGGAAAAAGTTTGAGCCAATAATCAAGAGAGGAAAAGTTATTTAATAAGAGGACAGGTGGAAAGGACTTTGGCTACTTGTACTCTAGAACCTTTATTAATTTTAGGGATAAGGGGAGTTTCAGATTTTAGGATGTTGATAATGACACGAGTGGCAGGTGGTAGGGGAATAAATGTATATGATGAGATAGGTATGTAGGTGTTATTGAACGGGTAGTAGTGTTATGTGACTAGAAAAGTTAGAAAGGGGGTTTTGGAAAGAAGTAGAAAGACGCCTTCCGGATTCAGGACATACGATGCCTTAGATTTTATGTTAGGCCGGGTTATCTTCAACAAATTAGTAATCGACAGTTTAAATTACTTAAAAAATATGAAAATTGTATTTCTTTGTTGTAATGATACGTACTTTGCTTATTAATTCCACATTAAATTTTAAACAAATATAAAAAATTACTTTTTCTTTTATATTTTCACTTTTAAAAATAAATACCTTAATATATTTTTGAAAAAAGAACAGTTTAATTAAATCGGTTGGATCTAAATATAGAAAATATGATACCGGTTCTGGATTGAAAACATTTAACAAAAAAGAGACAAATTTGTTCAATTTTTTGGAAGTAGACCCAATTTTTAAAATCTATTAATAAGCTGGAACCCATTTTTTACTTGCAGGGATATAATAAAAAATAAGCTGATTTCTGCAATTTTTTTGGAATCATTATATATCTTATCTAATAATAAAGGTATCAGAGAAAGAATTATTAGCCCCTCTATGTACCTGTACTTTTCCTGCCATTAAAAATCCTTATTTTAAAAAACCGAATCTCTGCCAAGCCAAAGATAGTGTGGATGACAAAGTAAAATTATTGAAATTATTACACCAGGTTAAAAATTATTATAATATTTGAATTTTTATAGGTAAAAAAACTATTAAAACACTAGAACTAAAAAAATTGGAACCTAAGAAACACATTTTTAAAATAAATATATATTTTCATATTTTTAAAAAATTATTTAGTAAATAAATCTTTATTTGGCTATATGAAACATTATCAATATACATATATAGGTTTTATTAAGATTTGAACATAATAAATTATTAATATTGTTATCAGTATATATATAAATATATAATACATAAAGACACGTTCATTTTATTATAAAAGCTTGTGGGATGCTTAAATCCCGTAAACCTCATTGAAATGTGTCGTCCGGCCCCAAAAATAATGTTTTCCTACATGTGTCAAGTTCATAAGAAAAGACTTAAACACCATCATTGTTGTCCAATTTGTGGAGTTTTTTGCACTCAGGTAAATAATTTTTTAAAAAAAATTAAATATAATCTGAATGTATACTCTGTATAGGGCGAATTTTTGGTTTGCTTCAACAATATCCCTATGGCTCCTTTGATAGATATTAACGAACTAAGTGACGAAAAAAAATTGAAAGAAAAGAGAATTTTGCACCTCTCCCACGTCTATTGCGCTACTGTTTACTCCCAAACTAAATTCCAGGATGATATCGAACGATCAAATGAAAATTTAGGAGACTTAAGCACACAAGGTAAATGAATATATTTCGAGATTTCATTTTTTTTATAGTAAATCTTCAATTTTGAAATTTAAATTTTTGGAGATATATTTTATGGTTAGGTTACCATAATTGTAATCATTTTTTTTAAAGTAAATGTATCAATGTACAATACATTAATGGTTATCGATATTTATAAAAAATATGCATAAGAAAAACCAGTAAAAATTTAATACTTTAACTGTTTATATATAAATCTGTACAGGCGTCACTTTATAGTTATATTATATTGATGAATTAAATGACTTAAAATCATTGTTAATAAATAAAGGAAAAGAAAACAAGAGAGAAATAATTGCAAACATTAAATTAAATTTAAAAAAAAATGAATTCTAGTCTCTCGCAAAGCTACTAAAAGCGATTCAAACAGCAATGGCTCGAATAATAATCAAAAAGAAGATAAAGGCGAAAAAGTTCAAGAAAATAATGATCAAATTCATTGCCCTCATTGTTGGAAGTTACTAAGCCTGATAGCTTCAAAGATAACCATAAAGTTGCCCGTAAATATGGTCAAAATCGAACATTTGTTACCAGTGCCCAAGTAAAATAATTTTAAAGTTATTATGTTTTCAATTCTTATTTTATGCTTTGAACCGTTTATTTAACATTCATTTAGTTTTTATATGCCAAGCTTCGGTAAACAGGGACCCGAACCGTTATTTATAAAGGTTACGGTTTGGATATGGTTCAGTAGTTTAAAATTAAAAAAGGTTTTAGAAAAAAATATAAAGTTTTTTTCAGGTTTTGAAATTTTGTAATTTATTGTCGCCTTTTTAGTCACACATTGTCCCTTTTTAAACAAGTGAATTTTTCAAAAACATAGTGTCCATTTGTCATCATAATGGAATTGCATGGCCAGGTCTCCCCCCATCAGCGAGAGCCTCTCTCAATTTTTTAGTCAACACACAACACACAACGATCTCTCTCCCGCAAAACTCCCACAACTGAAAATCTCCCCCAATTTTAAAATGGAATAATCATTTTTTAAAATGTTTTTAATTCGTAAATTATGATAAACGTTAACTAATTTTCCTAGTCAAAGTTTTCAATTGATTTCTGCTCTTTGTGTGAATATTATTCGAGCGGACCAATTTTTTTCTGCAAAAGTTGAACTTGAAAGGATAATAAGATATTTGCTACTTTCCCTAAAGGGCAAAGTGTACAAAATCCCTTTAACTAGCTTGATGCCGAAATCTGATTAATGGTTATTGATTTTCTTCCACTTATTTTGTTTATCAAATATACCGCATTTACAGCGAATTTTTTTTATATCACCTAAGATGACGTGATTATCACCATTTTGCAGAATTCTTAGTTTTTTTATCATATCACAAGCTTTCGAATTCATTATTGGTAAGGTGCCGTCCATAATATTGAAGAACTTTAAGTAGGCAGCATTATGACAAGTTGTATTTAGATCATTTTTATTTATTTCAAACTTATTTATAATTTTTCTTCTTCTAATGGAGAAAATATTGGGATTTAGCACGATTATGTTGTTCTAAAGAGAATATCTCATTTTTTATTAAATTATCAACAATGACTTAGTAGTTTAAGTATATTTAAAATCTTTAAATTTTTCATCCAGAATTGTTCTTCATCTCACAAAAAATTCCTTAATGAAGAACGCTTTTAAAGCTCATTTTTAAATTTATATTTATTGCAGAGAAAATACTGCACTTGGTATATGTTAATTTTAAAAAATTGAATATGGTCATAGGTCGATAAGCAGCTTTCATATTAGCCGCATTATCCTTAACCAAAGAATACACTTTTTTAAGATTTAATTCTTCGATTATATTTATTGCTGGGGAATATAATCTTCCTTATGGCGATTTTTCATGGTATTTAAAAAACTTATAAAATACAGGAACCTGTGTCATTGCCATATAATTTATAATGCTTTCTTTGGGTATTGCTCCACTTATCTGAGACAATAGTTATAAATGGGAAGCTTTATGTAAAATATCTGTAACCTTCACTTCTATATTTTCAAAAATTTATCTTAAAAATAAATAAATTTTAAAAAATAGAATCGACTTCGATATATTAATTTTTAAAAAACATATTTTTGGATAAATCACATTGCAAAATATTATTTATGAAAATTTTTTATTATTTTCCAAAAATTCCAAGATAAATTAATCAAAATTTTTGATATTATATTATAATTATTATGCATTTAAATATTTAAAATATACATATTAACAATTAATTATTATGAAACGATATATAATATAAAATTATGATAAACAGATATTTAAAAAAATACATAATAATTATGATATATATTTAAGCAAAAATATAAAAAATAACATTTTAGAGTATTTGATCTAGAGTTCTGCAACCCCACCCATTTGTCTAAAGTTCCTTACACGCCCGCCCGCCTATTAGTCTAAAAATTTTTACCCGCCCGCCCATTATTTATAAAATTTTTTTAACCCAAGCTCGCTTATGAAATTTAATTATGGCCGTTCTTTCAATTTTTTAAGTATTTAATAAAAATATTTCAGCATTACACCTTACAAAAAGTTTATAATTTAGTAAATAAATTTAATAAAAAAAATAATCAATTAAAATTATGGACAATTTATTTGATCAAATAAAATATTTATGAAAAAAATATAAATATAAAATTGATATCAGAAGAAGCACTAGTTGCAGGAATTGCCAATATTTTTCTTGCTAATCTTGATAGCTTTGGCAAATCTCTTTCTTGCTAATCTTGATAGCTTTGGCAACTCTTTCTTGCTAATCTTGATAGCTTTGGCAAATCTCTTTCTTGCTAATCTTGATAACCTTGGCAAATCTCTTTCTTGTCGTTTCCACCAAAGTAGGATATCCGTTTGAAATATATCCTCTTCCTCAAGTGAGATCCGGTATGCAACTTTTTTGAAGTGAGTACGGAATGATTAATCTGCCATTCCAAAATAAAATACCATGCTATTTTTGTAATCGTTTTCATGATATTCGGAATAGTAACAGAATAAAAAGTATAGAGTTACAAACCGGACCTCGAGTTAATATTAGAAACAAATGCATCTAACCAAGGATTTGAAGCTGTATGCAAAAATATGATAATGATAACGAATTTCCAATAGCTTACACCTCAAGAATTTTACAAGACGCTGAAAAGAGTTATTCTACAATAGACAGAGCAAAAGCAATAATAAACGGCGCAGAAAAATTTCATAACTATTTGTATGGACCAAAATTTAAAATACGAAAACACCACAAACCTGGTAATAGCAGAGATTTAAGCTCATTAACAAACCAAAGATTATTACTTTGGGCTTATAAATTATCTGCAATGATTATGATATAATGTACAAGAATGGCGCTAATAATATAACTGCAGATGCTTTATCGCGAAACCCAATAGAGAAAAATGATGATAGAATAACAAGCGAAAATAAAACAGTGAAATATATAAGAAATCTTACTTATGACACATTAACTCTAGAAAGAAAAGAACTTAGAGAGGAAACCGCAAAAGATCCAATTTTAAGAAAGTAAAAATATTTATAAATGGTAAAAATATACAAAATCAAGCACCAGAATTACAAGCTTTTAGAACAAGAATAGATGAAATAGAAAATGATGACGGTATTTTATTTTGAAATGGCAGATTAATCATTTCGTACTCACTTCAAAAAAGAGTTTACATATATTGCATACGGGACATCCGGGTATTACATCAATGAAATCCATTACGAGACATTATATATGTTGGAAACAATTAGATAAAGATGTAGAAAAACTAGTAAAGTGCTCTTCACTTAAAAAAACGATTGGTATTATAAAAAAAGAAATATTATTATTGATCATTTAATTTATTATGATTTTTCTTTAGTTTGTTTTTGAACAAAAATTTAAAATTTCTTTAACCCGCCCGCCCATTGTTTAAATTTCTTAACCCTCCTACCTACCCACCCGCCCGCCCATATTTTCAAATTTTTTTATCCGCCCTTTGGTAAATTAACTATATTTGAAATGGCAATTGATTAGCTAGATAACCCTGATTTTAATTTTTAGAATTAAATATATTCAGCAACAAAAAATCAAATATTAAGTTTTAAAAAAAACAAACTTATCAACATTTAATGTGAAAGGATATATCAACTAAAGGTTTGCAATTGGCGGGTTTTAGCCAAAAAGCCCGCCCACTCGTTGTTTTATTTATTTAACCCGCTTATCTGCTCACTTATAATTTTTTTAAACGCCCGCCCATTTATCTATAAATTTTGCTTAACCCGCCCTACCGCCTAGTGTTAAAGAGTATTTTAATGGCTGGTTTGGCTCTTTATTTATTTATTTAAATGTATTTTTAATTAAACGTATATAATATGCAATATTATGAAATAAAACTATTATTTTTAATAAATTGAAGTCTGTTCTGCTTATTTCGCCTGAAAAATATCAAAAATTTACTCGCCCACGCCCGCCCATTACGTTAAAAAAATTTTTAACACGCAAGCCACCCACCCAATGTTGAAAATATTTTAAAAACCCTATCATGTCAATTTAAAGTATGGGTGGGCGAAAAACCTGGCCAATGTAGACCTCTAATATCAGCTGCGAAATTTAAATCACCGCTTAAAATCTCCCAAGGAAAAGTCATACTTATCAAACTTATGGACTTTAATTACAATTTATTTTATACTGGTTCAGAAATATATATTTAGTACGATATTTTTAGCATTGTTTCAGAAAATTATAAGAGTTCATTCCGATATAGCAGTTTGGTACACCCCGAGTCTCGGTAAATAAAAAATGGCCGATGATGGCGAACTACTTATTTTCATGACCCCTATAAAGTAAAGGCATAATTTTAGACTTTTCTGCTGATTCCGATATATCTAATATTATATTTAATGCCTCAATATTTTGTTATGATATTTCAGAATAGGACTTATCCTATTTGTATATCTAATTTTTTGACGCTTGTCAGTGAAAACATTTTCTTAAAGATTATTATTATTTTGAAATGAAATTAACATTGTTGAAAGTTGGGGGGTGGGGGTGAAAATAGAAAATCCCCTTTAGCAAAATTTGATAGTTTTCATAAATATCATTTTGAGTTTATAAAAAATTCCCTCACACTCTTTCAACCCCTCTTTCCAAAGTACAATATGCCAAAAATTGTGTAAAACAAATTTTTTTTTCCAATTGCTGCCAAAGACCTTCAAGGATGGGGTTTAAAACGATCCAATAAAATTTATGTCGAAAAAAGCTTCTCAGAAGTCTTCCCTTCCCCCTTACGAAAATCCTGGATACGCCTATGCAAATTAAATTGATCATTTACATACACTTTTACAATACCTTTAAATTTAAAAAGTAAAATTCATCAAAGGGAAGTTTTCATTTAGATAAATATTTGTTATACATTATATTGGCCAATTATTAAAATACTGGGAATTGGAAGTACCGTGATTCTCTACTATAAAGTACTATTTATTTCAGCCAATTTTCAATTTTCAGCCATAATTTTATCGGATATCTTTTTTATTGATCCTTTTTCGAATCGAATATTACGTAGAAGAGCCAGGATATCTAGGAGCTCCTCTAAATACTCACAGCCGCATTCAGAACATAATAACGGGTACAGTACAGAAGATAATACTGAAACGAATCACCCCAATTTTCTTCAGACCTTCAACAATAATCACCCACCCAATGAAGAGCACCACAATAATGATTGCGAAGACTATATGACCCCTTCCATACCTTCCCCAGATAAAATAATAAGCTACTTAAGGGCCGCTATTTCGAATAACTGTTTAAAATGGAATGCGGGTATTAAAATGGCAAGCGCATCCAAATGCAAATCTAAATCTAGGAAAAGGGTAACAAATAGCGTTACGGTAAGTACAGACGTTAAACAAGACGGTGATGGGAATGATGCTAATGAATCTCTTTATCTAGAGAATTTGTTGCTTATTGTTAACAAACTGGCACAAACCGATATCAAGTTTGGTGTTTTATTATTTTTTTCTTTCTTATAAATTTTTTTTACATCCCGTTTATTATTATTTTTGATATTTTCTCAGAAGATTTCGGAATATATGATGATCATATAGAAACCAAAAAGAATCAGGAAGAGAATGAATAAATAAATTAGAGAAGAATAAAAGAAAAAATAATAGAGAGTTGTTTAATAATTAAGGGAAAATCAGTATAATTCAGATAGAAGAAAGCCATTATAATTGACTCTTATAACTCAAATATAAACCATAATAATAGAAGATCATTTTAAATACAAAAATAAATAAACAATGGCACCTAGTCCTCAAACTATCAGCGTAAAACAAAAAGACTTGTACCAAGCTTGTATAGAAGCGGACGTCGAAGCCGTTATTAAATTTCTATGTATGTACGCACAAAAAATATTATAAATACATTTAATTTTTTTATTTAATTAAGTATACCTCTAAAATAAATACTCTTTGGCACGCCTAAATTATAAGAACTAAAAATTAAAATAGTTTTCATTTTTTTTATAAAATTTTTAAAAATTTTATAAAAAAAAATGTTGTTAATTTTTGGATCGTCACTTTTGGAGATTTTACTTAAAATATGTAATCGAAGGCAAAACAACTTCTCCATCAGCTCTCTATTGGAGTACTTATGCCCCCGCTCATTTTTCTATAACAATTAAATATTATATATGTAAGATAAAGGAAGTAACCCAAATCTCAGGCACATAGACCCGGAAAATGGAAGGCAAGGGGAAAACGCATTGCATGCTTCTTGTATTTCCGGAAATTTGATAATTTTGCACCTATTAGTTCAGGTCTAATATATTTTTAAACAATCAATTTTTTTTCTCTTCCCCTTTCTTCTTTTTCTAATTACGTATTCCTTTTTTAAAATTAATATTCTTATAGTTTTTTTATGTATAATAAATAAATTTTATTATAAGTTGCTTGTTAAGGTTCTTTCGTTGAATTTTTTTAAAATTACAACCAAAATTCGAATAAAGTAGGGGAAACCGGGGATGGTTGGGGCGCTTTTCGTTCAAACCTATAATTTCAATAATATTTGTCTAATCTGAATAAGTAAAACATTTTCTGAATCAGTATAGGCTATTTGAAATAATTAATATATATTTTATAAAGACTATTTTTTTCGAAAATTGAATTGAAATATTTTTTTGCACCAACCATAACAGACTCTGTGTACGTTGGGACACACGTATGTGATAGTTGGGACACTCATGAAATAGAGGTCTAAATAAATTAAAAATATTTAATCAGTATTCCAATAAGACTGGTGACTATAACACTATTTTTATTGATAATATTATAATTTATGGTAAATAACTTTATAAAAAATATTTTCGCAAAATTTAGGAAATTTATTTTGGTCAAAAAAGTTTTGTAAAAGATAAATATTTAATTACATTTGCTCTTAAAAAAATTATCTAATTTGGCACCCATGTACCCATTACAACCCTAATTCTTTTAATGTTTTTTGTGATATATAATACAAATATTTTCATTTAAAAAAATATAAAGGATAAGATCGAAATATAATAGATTTTAATTTAATATTATATATGCCTGATTAAGGTGAAACTATATTACAGTCCTTTATAAGCTTAATAATATAAATTTTTATTAAGGATATTATACTGTTTTATATTCTAAAATATGATATTATAATGTTCTATATCCCTTAATATAAATAATAATAATTCTATAAACAAGTTAATTGTATCTTTCTTATGAAATATATTATTATAAATTTAGCTTATAAATAATGACAATAATTTAAATGAGGAGAGATTTTTAATATCACAATAAAAATGTTTAAGTATGAAGTGAATATTTTAATTATTATTAAATTTATATATTGAATATTAATTTATATTTTAAATGGCGAGAAATAGGATTATTTTAATGAAAATCTATAAACAAGTTAATAATTTTTATTTTTTAAGTTTGAAATGAACATTTTATTATTAATTTAGTATTGTGAATAATGATATTATTTTAAATGATGAGATTATCACAATAAGAATCTATATATAAACAAGTTAATAATTTTTAAATATAAAATAAAAATCCTAATTATTATTAATTTAGTATTGTATATATATGATATTATTTTAAAAGCTGAGAAATCCCAGGATAAGAATTAAATTTCATTAAATCTATAAAGGACTGGAATATAAGTTTGCCTTAATCATTACATATAAAATATTAAATTGAAATCTAGTAATTAGCTGATCTTGTTTACCTTTTTTTTGGTCAGTCTATAAATTTTTTTAGATGTAATATGTAATTAGCAATATTATCTTCCTCCACTTTATTGAAAACATATTTATGATGTGAATATCCCATTGTAGGTAACATATTATTTCCCTCTTTCTTCTTTTTTGATATTTACCTTGCTATGTTTAATTTTGGAATGCCTAAAAAAATATATTTAATAATATAAATAATCCAGCTGTAAGTAATGATAACTCTCTGACTGAGGTTTTCGTATACAAATTTAAGGGGTTTTCTTATCTTCTCTACTGAAGATGTTCCTATCTTTTTAATGTAATTTCGCATAACAGTGAATGATAAAATTAGCAAAAATGGTGTGTTTCAACTATACTATAACCAACTATGACCGAACTCACTAACTTCATAAATATTCAAAATCATATAAATTCATGTTTCTGATAGTTTGTCAGATTGAAAAATAGGGTAAATTTTCCTAAAATTTATTTATTAAGATTTTAAAAGTATAAACGATAAGGTTTACAATTATTTTTTATCACTTTTGGTATGCTAAAAACATTTTCTTCTGTAAAAATTAAAATACTAGCCAATTATATATGACGTATTTATCTATGTTAGGCTCAAATTTCCAGTCTTATAAAATAATAGCTTAAATTATAATTGGAGTGACCTAATGTTCCACTGTACACAACGTACCCCGGTCTCCCCTAAAATAAAATATTTATTTGCTGTCCAAAGGGTTATAATAATTTTGTGTGGTTATTTTAATGTAGACAGGAGCTGATCTAAACGCGAAAAATGATTATTTATGCACGCCACTAATGATGGCAGCTTCCAATAATTACGTGAAACAGATCGAATATTTGATTAAGGCCGGCGCTTGTATCAAAGATCAGGTATACATTCTACACTTAAATTTTTGTTATAAATGAGTAATACTTTTTCTTATTCCTCGTAAATGTTTACATAATATATATTTTTTCTCTATAAAGAGTTAAAACATGAAATGCTTAGAGATTAAATAAAAAGTGAGAGCCGAAAAATTAATGTTATATTTTCATTATTATATTGTATTATATATTTTTGAAGAATATGAAATGGAAAAATTATACAGAATACCATTTTTATTGAATTTTTTTGAAATAATATTTATGTTAAAAGGAAATTGTTAAGTCTTTATAAGAAGGAATTAATCAAAATAATCTTTTATCTTATTGAACAAAATTGTTGTTTTCATGTAACATATTTCTCTATATATGAAAAAAAATCCAATCTATCAAGTAGTATAAAATATAAACCAATTTAATTTACATATTATCAAATGCGATTATTTGCATAATATTATTGCAATAAAATAATTATCTAATGGTAACAACCGTAACAAATAATAATAAAAACCCACAAGGCTTAATAATTACATGAACTACTTACGATAATAATAATGTTGAGGTTATTAAAACCTTAGCAGAAAAACAGAAATAAAAACTATTTTTTCTTGGATTACATATTAAAATCTAAAAGGGAGTAAAAAAGAAAATAATACAAGCCAATTGAACTATCGACCAAGAGGTAGGGTCTGTTCTACTCCACTCTTAACCTAACCTTCTATCCCAGGTGCTAGGGTCTGCTGTTTTCCTTTTAGTACCCGTGGCCTAAAACTGGAGCGAAATAGTTTAGCCTATATGCCTTTACTTAGAGAAATTTACATTTGAATATAGATAAAGGGTCCCTTTTATTAGGTTTCCAATAGGAATTGCGAGCAAGCTTACAAGCGAAAAATTAAATGGCCCCAGGACCGATATCATGGTGAACTTAGGGAATTTGTTAATGCTTTTATTTCCTGTCCCAAAATTGTCAATTGTGTTGATCGTGGGGCAACGTAATTGACTAACCCAGGTGCCGAGGGCTGTTCTCTCTCGAATATCTGTGGTGCAACCATTTGTTTTATTTTTTAACCTTTTTTTATTTTCTTGCATTTCTCGTTAAAAAATCTTTTCAAAGGAACATTTTGAATAAAATTTTCAAAGACAAATCTTCCGCTTCCTATCTTTAATATCTATGGTAATTATCGAACGATTACGGTGTTTAACCGAAAATCTTTGCTCTAGAGACTTCCCACAATTTTGATAATTTTATAGTTATTGGTCCATGTCAACTGGCGGGTGACTTTGACAACTTCAGGGATATGCATTATCTCTTCTCACATGTTATACAAAATAATAATGATGAAATGGAATAATTGATGAAATTGAATAATAATGATGAAATAAAAAAATACAAGTTTGAAGAATTTTTTTAAAATTAATGTAAAAAATGGTTATCATTATTGTTAAGATGAAATATAAAAAAAAGGTAAAATCTCACATAGATATATTATAGGATCTTTAAATACCGAGGGTAGACTTATCTATTAATTTAAGTAAGAACTTACTTTTTATCCGTTCATTCATAAACTATCAGTAGTTGCTACTTTTGATGCTTGAATATTGGGATTTATACCAGAAATAATTTATTTTTTAAGGACGAAGATGGCCTAACGGCTTTCCATATAGCCGCCAAATTTGGTAATCTCGAAGCCTGCAAAATTCTTTACGCCACCAAGAAATTCAAAATTAACGTTCAGGTTTTTTATTTATTTATAAATTATATATTTTTTCCTTTTCTGATAATTGATATTTATCTGGGGCAGGCCAGTTCTCTCAAATCATCGATGTGCCCCATTCTTTTTATTTCCTACTTTACCACCTTCATCATGTTTGTCTCGCTCAATATGCCCAAATAATCTCTTTTAGGATAGGAATGAAATATCTAAAAAAAAATATCTTTAATTAAAGAAAGTTCGATTTAAAAAGTTGGGCAAAATTTTTCAAACTTGCTCAATCGATAATCTATTTTCAACAATTTTATATATTTATATGAAAACTAAATAGGTAAAGCTGCACACTATAATATCATGAAACCCAGTATAAGGGAATCTTTTTTTTTCTATATATAATCAATTGTTTACTTCTTTTATAGCCTATTAATTTGTTATCAAAATTTTTTTCTCCGGGCTGGGCCAAAATTTTTTTCAAAAATACCCTGACTGGTCATAAATTCTTTTTAAATACCCGGGCCTGGTCGAATATTTCAAATCGCGAATTTTATATATTACATATAAAAATTAAAAGTGAATAAATAATATCGTCAATGCATTACTGCCAAAACTTCATCTCGAATGCATTATAGAGAATGTATAACAACGAAAAATTATCGCGATTGCATTTATAAAAAAAATAATGCAGCCGCTAATGCATTATTGCGAAAAAATTATGTTAATGCATTAGGCTACGTCTTCGCAAGCAATTAACAATGCTCGTATACGCTCATTTTGTAAAAATAAAATAATGCTTTTTTATTGATGCGCATCAAATATTTGCGAAGATACTAATATCTTTTTATATTGTTTACAAAAATATGCGAATTTTAATTGCTAGCGAAGACAAAGCCTTAGAGCGAACATAGTACCACGAAAATAATATCGCGAATGCATTATGCCATTACCGCGAAAAATTACCGCAAAAAATTATCGCGAATGCATTATAACGAAAGCAATATCGCATAGATATTGCCGCGAATGCAATAGTAATTTATTTATAGTTGACAAATGGATATAATTAATATAAAACAGGGTTGTGTATTTGTCCGGTCAAATTCAAATAAATATTTTTTAAAACAATATTTACCTTATATAAATAAATAATAGTAAAAAAATGAATATTGTAATATTAAATTATATTTTTTTAAATTCTATAAATGTGTCGCTCTCCATGGCAGAGTCTTGTTCTGATTTATATTCAATATTATCATTTTCTTTAATATTTTTAATCAATCTTAGGTTATGATATACTCTTACCAATTTTCTGGTTGTCGAAGTCTTCAATCGATATCTTTTCTTCGTATGAATATTATCTTAAACCGACCAATTTCTTTCTGAAAAAGAAGTATAACTAGAAATTATTAGTAAGATATTAGACACATGCTTAAAGTGGGCAAAGCCCATTCCTTTAGGCCGATATCTGATTGTTTTTACAAAAGTAACTGTTTTCCACACACCTTGGTTATTAAATTACCGCTTCTTTTACTTCTGAAATTTATGATATCACTTAAATTTTGATTATCACACCTAAAATGCTTAATTCTTATATCTAGAGATGTCAATTTCCCGGGGAAATTGGGTAAATAACGGAAAATTAATAAATAACCACAAAATACACTTAACCTTTCAATTTTTTTTATTGAATAATTTTATTAAATTTGGGGAACTAAGGGAAAATAAAATTTTAAACAATAAAGACATAAATAAACTGTAAATATTTTATCTTTTTACTGAATAACTTTATTAATTACAAGAAGCATGTATTATAAAATACATTTAAAATTCATGGGATGCTAATGAAATAGCATCAACATCTTCATGGGATGCAATTGAAATATCATCATTATCAATTGATATTGATTCCTGAACATGATGTATTTGTGTGATTCTTTAAATGTATGTTATGCAGGATTGATATTAATTTTTCTACTCTTTTATTCTTTATTCTATTTCTCGGAATGAATTTCCTAATGCGGACCAGACTCTTTCTGGCGAGGTGGTATCGAAAAACATCTTACTGTCACTTGATAAAGGGGTTGATTTGCACAAAACCCTTTTCACCTTATGAGTGGTTTGGTATGGATCGAGCTCTCCCATATGCCAGCTCCTTTATAGAAATTTTGTTTGAAAGATATTCTGCTAAATTATCCATAATTTTTCCAATATCGCAATTAATTTGGCCTGAAATAATATTTATTAAACTTAAAGCTACTGTCCATTAATTTCACACCATAATATCTAGGATCTAGAAGATTCGTTGCATAATGATATTCTCGGCATCAAAATTTCTTTCGTTGTTTATTAATATGCATCTTAACACTTTTCAAATCATTTTCATTAAAATTAAAAATTGATGCTTTTTATATCCCAAAATATTTTTGATACTTCAGATAATACCGCTGTATCCGATTCTACAATTATAATTTTGTTATAAATAAATTACAAAAAAGTCAGTACAGACTTTAATTTATCCCAGTATCCTTCTTTGTCTAATATAATTTACCTTCTTTGTTTGTCTATAAATAAACTTGAAATTGCAATTTCTTGCAAAACTTCCTTATTTTTCACAACACTTGGCAACATTATAACAAAACCTCCCTATCTTGTCGGACTTGAAATTTTTAAGGAAGATTTATATTCTTTCAATATTTGCCTTTCTTTAAAAGTTGCCAATAAAATACCATTAAATTTTATATATTTAATTAATTGTTTGGTTTTTATGAAGATCTTTTTAATAAAACTTATTTGGCATAAATCTTTAATAAGCAGATTCAAGCCATGTGCGGCACATCCAAAGCATTCAATATAATTATATTTTGCCTTAACAAGACTCCAGGCCTTTTTCATATTCTTTGCATTATCAGTTACTAGTGAGATAAATTTTTACTACCAATTTCTTCAATTACTTTGATCAGCTCAGATGCGATATAATCATCAGTGTGAGCACTAGATCTTGTGTCAATGGATTCTGGAGTCATAATTATGAAATTAATGATGGACTCTCCATGAATGTTTGTCCAGCCATCAGTAAAATTTTTTAAAGTTTCGAATTTGTTGATAATATTTGTCAGTTTACTATATTCAAAATCTAATAATGTTTACTAATTGTATATCTAGATGGAATTTTATAGGCTGGGCGCATTAATTTTAAAAAATTGATATAATATTTATTTTCAACTAAATGAAAAGGGCAATTTGCCATAAAAATAGCTAATGCAGTACTGCCAAGTTGTGTTTGATTTTGTTCAATTACAATGTCAAAACAATTTTTAATTTTAGATATGCCTGATACATTATTAAAATTATTGGTATTTTCTTTAAAAGTATTTAGAATGGTTTTATTTATGTATTTTTATAGGATTACTGGAATCTGGTCTACATACTATAATATCCTCTTCAGTAGAATTATTATCAACTTCATTAAATTGTAAACTGTTAATATACCTTTGACATATTTTGATAAGGTGAAACATCTTTGTCGAATTTGGGAAATTATATGTCAATTGACAATATTTGCATATTGATCTATACCCTTACATTAGCTGTATCTTTAATAAAATGTTTCCAGATGTTGTAAGTTTTCCGAGGCATCTATAAAATATTGCAATCATATTTATTTAAATAAACATCAATAAATTATTATACCAGTTATATAGTATGATTAAAATATAATGATCCTTATATATCTCTAAATATTTCATTAATTATTAATAATTCTATAATATATCATATTAATATTATATATGAGAATATAAAACATTTTACCTTTGTTTTTGTAGTTTTAAAATTATAGATTTGAAGAGTTGCACTCAATGGTTGCACTAATAAAAAAAATAAGTTTAAAGACTCACGAGTAGGGCTGGGAACCAATAGTAAAAACCCAATATTAACAAAATATTGTATTGGTATTGGTATTGGGTCTAAAATATTGGTATTGGTTTAAACAATATTTTCTATTTCTTGTATTGATATTGCTATTGGTATTGGTTTATATTGGTAACTATTGGTTTATAATGGTATTGGTTTAAATTCAAATTACTGATTTAAAGAATAGAAATAGTGATTATAAAACCCTTAATTTCTAATTTTAAATAAACATGGGAAAAAAAATCATGATACCATAAATCAGGACTAAGAACCAACTCTCAAAATTTTACTGAATTCAAATTCTTTTTTTAAACTAGGAATTTATTAGGTGATGTGAATATAAAAAATTTTGATTTAATCATGTATTTTTTGTATCAACAATAATAAACGTATTGATTTTGAACCATTTTATTTATCACAAAGAACATAGCAAAATAAGTAAACTAAAAATGTAACATAACTGTCTATTTATACAAAATATAATGCAAAAGAATGATATAATTTTAATATAAGAAGAGGAAATAATTTTATGTATTTAAGAAGAATCTTGCATGCGCATCCAACTTTTTAGGCACAGGCAAGCTTGTATAGTATGCTCATCTAGTTAACAACGTTGGTCTGTTATAACATACGGTCCTTCTGAAAAAGCCCTTTCAGAGCTAGATGAGGTGGCCGGAATTGCTAGATAATCTCTGGCAATTTTTGATAATACTGGATATCTATTTTTATTTAATTTCCACCAATCTAATGGATTTGTATCATTGGAAATTGTGGCTTCATCTACGTATTTACTTATTTCTAAGTTGTTATTATTATGAGGTTTCACCTGATAAATTTTGTCATAAAAGGACAATTTTTTGTTATTTTGTGCTTCATTTGTAAGTTCCGCTTAATTGTTATTATTTATTTTATAAATATTGTATTCATTAGTAAGATATCCAATAAGAGTTTCCATATTATTATGCTTTAATAAATGACTTGATAGTTTAAATCTTAAGTCAATCATTGTTGAAATAATATATAGGTGTTTATTAAAATTATAGTATTTATTAAGTTTTGTCAAGGCAGCTATTGAAGCTGTCTTTAAAATAGCATTAGGATTATTATTATAACTCTCAACGTGCTCAAAAATACTGGAATATAAAGGAATGATTGTTGAAACTGATGGTATTAGCACATGAGACCATCTCTGTAGCAAAATTAAATGGTTCTAAAAATTCTCTGTATATTTCAGTATTATTCCAAGCTAAGGCACTAATATAATATTCTTCATTAGTATTTTGTTGATGATTGGTATATATTGTGAGATAAGGTTTGAGCAATATAGCCCTTTAGAGCATTTGGTACGTTGAATTTCAACGTGTTGGTATATCCAAAATAGGGTGAGGAAATTTTAAATTTGGATTTTTTTCAAGATATATTTTTTCAAGTTTATTAAATTTAGAAATAGAAAGTTTAAAATTTTTTTTAAAATTTCTTATTTTTTTTAAAGTTGGATTTAGAGGTTCCAGGCGCGTAACCAATGGGGGGTGAAGGGAGGAATTCCCCCCCCCCATCGCAAATTTTACTAATTTCATAAATATCATTTTAAGCTAATAAAAATTTTACCCCCCCCCCCCCCCCCCACCACCACCAATCAAAATTTTACAAATATTTGAATATCAATTTTCCAACATATTATTCAAAAATATTAATAAAATGGAAAAATATTTAGTCAAAGAGATTGAAATCAAACGATAATTTATAAATAAGGCTGAGCATGAAAAAAAGTAATGTGTCGTCAGCAGCGATATCATTATTGAATTCATTGCTGCTAGTTGCATCAATAAATTATTTTTAGCTCACTACTTTGTAGAAATTTACAAAAGTAGAAATTTACAAAAACCAAATTTAGATTTGGTTCAGGTTATTGATTTGGCGGAAAATATACATGAACAGGTAGATACAATAAGAATGAATGTAGATAAATATTTTCATAATATTTATGGAAGACGTTGAATCGAAGGTTAAATTTTATGATATAACACTAATTAAACCTCGTCTAGCACCTAGGCCATTATTGAGATGAAAATAAATATTGGCTCAACTGAAGAATATTAAAAAATATCCATTTCCATCCCATTCTTAGATACTTTTTTATCGCAAATAAAAGTACGGGTTTTAGATAAAAATAAGTCTTTAGCAATCTTCAAGTTTTATTACCCAAAGATCCTTCTTCATTTTCTAATGCCACTATTGGTAAAATTAAATATTTAGAAAAATTTTATTCCTATGAGATTGATACTGAAATAAATTTAATCAGTGAATTCAAATTGTGGTATAAATATTTATACGTTTAGCTATTTATACGTTTAGCTATTTTACCTGAGCATGCTATTGATGCGCTCAATCGGTGTAAAGAAACCTTGGCTCAATTTCTTAATATTTCGAAGTTGTTTTATATTCTTGCATGTTTACCTATTACAACATGTACGAATGAAAGGACTTCCAACTTGAGAAGGTTGAAAACATATTTACGAAGTACTGAATCTCGGCTAAATGGGTTAGCTCTGTTAAATATACACAGAGATTTGGTTCCAACGACAAACGAAATAATTAAAAATCTTGTATTTGATAAGAAGTTAAAAAATCTTGTTAATTTAATTATTTTCTAGTCAATATTTTAAACACACTACTATTAGTATTTTCAATAAAAAAATTATATTCTACTTATATTGTATGAGAATTTAAGGTGAGGCTAGTTTTTAAAGCAAATTTTATAAAAAAAATGACATTACACTTTATTTCAACTTTACATTTAAAAAACCTTATTAAATATAATATACCTAACTTGAAATAATAAAAAAGAGGCTTGTAATATCCTATCCATAAGCACGAATTAGTAGCCACTGAGAGGTTCCAATCCAGCCATGACAGACAAATGGATAATATGGCAAAAACATTTGCACACATTATCAAAATTGTCTTTTAGTTTTAAAATTTTTAAAAATGCTAAATTATTACTAGCATTATCTAATGTAATACAAAAAAAATCAATTTCAAATTTTACTTTTAATACATTAAAAATATTATAAATATTAATAGCATTATGTGCTGATTTAAAAGGAATAAAATCTAATAAATGATTAATTAATTTAAAATCATTATCAATATAATGAATGGTTATGCCCATAAAGGGTATTTTATTTGGAGAGAACCAAATGTCCATTGTTAAAGAAAATTTAGAAGTAATTTTAGAAAGTACAGATTTTAAATTGATAAAAGAACTATGATAATGTTTCATAATTTCTTTTTCTAGAAATTAATGTTAATGAGGGGTTGCAAAAGCTTATTAAATTTTTAAATGACTCATTTTCAACCATTGAAAAGGCTAAATTATTTTGAATAAAAAAGTCCATAATTAAATTATTTAAATTAGCTTTGTTATTTACATTATTAATTAAAAATGATTTTATGGTGTTAATTTTTTAATGCCATTATTTATTTGTTCACATTTCTTGTATAAAGTTGGGTGGATGGATTTAAGATGTGTCCATAATCCTGAGGTTCTAAAATTGGGAATAGATAATTTTTTTTTACATTTATTACAAATAGCTATTTTTTTGTTATCACAACTAGTATAAAATTCCCAGATTTTTGCTGTATTTCGTCTTTTATTAGATATCGTTGATTCTTCTTGTTCATTATCGCTATTATTATTAGTATCAACATCATTATCTATATTTATTAACTCGATTTGGTTTTCATTCATTATAATATCCTAAATGAATAAATAGATAAAATTGATAGATATCATATAGAAAACTTACTTCCATAATAATAAACTATAATTATAAATAACACCAATATATAAATACAGGAATATTTGGAAGAAATAACAGATGTAATATGTTTATGAATGAAAGTAAAAAAATATACCACGATATAATTATCCACGATAAAACCAAATAATTTTATGTATTTATCTATTTTAAATTTATAATATTGGTATTGGTATTGGTTAAAATTGTATTTAAACAATATTTCAAAACCAATATATTTAGGTAATTGGTATTGGTATTGGTTGTAAAAACAATACCAATATTTAATTATATATTGGTTTATATTGGTATTGGTATTGTAAACCAATATTATATTGGTATTGGTCCCACCCCTACTCACGAGGAAAATAAAAATATTTTAAAATTTATTATAAATTAAATTATAAATCATAATTTTTGCAATATATTATATTTTATAAATTATAAATCATAATTTTTGCAATAAAATATTGTATTTTATTAAGGAAAAATTCGGGAAATTTTCCGTTATTTTCCGAGAAATTTTCTTACCTTTACATCTTTATCACATGCTTTATCAAACTAATTGCTAGTTAGATATTTCCTTATATTGGGGATCCAATAATTAATCAGCATATGAGCACATGTATTTTGAATGTTTTTTCAAATAATCTTTAATTTTTTTTCTTTAGGTGGAGAATTATAAAATCATGGCATGAATGAAATATGTGTTTTCCAAATAAAACATCTCGTTTTTACGTGTGATAAAGTACATTTTTCCCTTTGCACTTAGAACAATAAAATAGATAAATGTTAAAGAATAGGTTAAAATTTTAAATTTCACGTCCATAATATTTCTTTATTTAATATAATATTGGTAATTCCTTTTGGACACAACTTCTTCAACAGCTGCTTTCAGAGCTTTCTTGCATATTTGTATTTGCTTTTACATTCTATTAAAAACATCTTGTTTGAAGACATAGTAATTTCTCAAACCATGTTTTAGCAAAATTATTATATTTTTTTATATATTGAGATCCAGAAAGTATTAACGACAAAAATTCTTTTATTTTTATATTTTAAGATATAATATGGAATTTTATTATTAAATTATAATTAAGATGCCTTGATGATACAAATATATTTTTAAATAAATTGTAACCTATAGATTGAAAACATGCTTTAGATATATAGTAATTAATTAAATCAATATATTTATTCACCAACAATGTTTTAGGTATTTGAGCAAATACTCCTTCGGTCAATTGATCGACTTGCCAATCCTCATAAAAAGTATTAAAATTCCTCTGCTACTTTTATATTTTTCCTACTTCGTAGCAAGGAATTAGTTCATCAATAACTAATTTTGTTATTAGAAGCTTTAAAAAATTTACTCAGAATTTAATGAGAAGCAAATGCCATTGCATTATTTTTGACCATAACAATTCTGTCTAATATTCTTTTCTTTATTTTGTATAAACCATAATAAAAGATGTGTATTATAGGAAAATGAAATTATATAATATAATAAAATTTAGATTTGATTGATTATTGTTTTTATTAATAAGAAAAAAATAATAAAGATAGGCCAAATAAAAAATATTAAGTTTGTACAATTTTCAAAATTAACTATAAAATTTAAGAAATTATGAATTGGCTTTGAATTTTTGAAAATTAATAAAAGTCCAACATTGTTGTCTTCCTTCCATCATAAACAGTTGGCATATTTTTTGGTATATCATTGGTTATCTTTTATTTATTATCTGTCATATGATTGGGTGAATTTTATTTATTTATTTCTTTTTAAAATATTTTTTTGTTGAATGATATTTCTTATCAAATACCATTGCTTGCTTATTTTTACACATATTTTGTTTAAAATATTTTTTTGTTGAATGATATATTTATTATAGAAAATTATTTAGCCATTTTTTGTAAAAAGATAAATAAAAATGAGATGGATAGGATAAAATTTAAATAAAGGGAAGGACAAATTTGGTAAAAAATCTTTTGTGCAGTTTTGTAATTTAGATATATTTGATTCTTTCTCAATGGTCACTTATAACATTACTTATAAGCTTTATTTCTAATTTCATATTTGTTTAAAATATTTATTTTTCAAATTTAAAATATAAAAATGTATAACAAAATATATATACTATATATTTATAATAGAAAATGCTTGAATAATATATTTAAAAACATTTTTAAAGTTATTCAATAAATTTATATTTTCTCTCTTCTTTAAATAAATGTATGCCGCTATGTAATCTTCATAAACTGGGATCTCCCAGATTTAACATATTTTGTTTAGAGGTCTCGCCAAAGACGCTTGGACTGGGTATTTATGCTTCTATTAACCGGGTCCACAAAAATATATTATTTTCAAATAAATATTTAAAACATTTATCCTACTACTAAAAAAATTATTAAAATTTAAAAAATTATAAAAAAAATTTAAGAAATTAATTTTAAAAAAAATATATGTAAAAATTAAAACAAACCAATGGTTTTCAATAATAAAAATATCATTCAACAAAAAATAATTTAAAAAAAAATAAAATAAAATTCAATCAATTATATGACAGTCAAATAAATAAAAGATAGCCAAACACAATTAAAACCATAATTCTATCCCCATTATTTTCCCTTTAACTATTTTAAATTTTGTCTATTCAATATTAAAAAAATTAAAAGAGAGTCAAAAATATAAATTACATTGAGTCAACTTGAATTCATATAAATTCATTACATTTAAAAAATCATAGCTTTATTTTATGTTTACTATTTTATTCTTAAATCACATTTCTATTGCTTTATTAACTCTTTCCCTCCCCTCTTGATTTTCTTTCAATTCTAATATCATATTGTTTAATTCGTTATTTCTTATGCATGTTTTATAATTGTGAAAATGTCCATTTGCGATTTCTATATACTTTTTATACCCACAATGAATAAATAAATATAAATGACCTATATTGCAAGTCCTTGAAGAAGATAAAATCCTTCTTTTGGTTCGTCTGTTTTTACGGAAATTCTTTGGCCCAGTTTCTTGATTAGCTCTTGAGCTTGAGGACAAAAAGTTGTGAGAGTGTTTATGTGATGATTGGAATGAATAATGTTGTTCAGAATTTTTATTATATATAAATCTTTAAATATAAATCATATCTTGGACAAAAATTGACATTTGAATAAGTAGCATAAAATAAATGATATAGGATGGCCAATAAATGATAATATTATATATTAGATTTTTAATATGCTTCATGAAGCTATTTAAGAAAAATATTTGAAATTTTGTTTCACTTTTTTTATGGACATCTATGTTATTTATATTATTTTTTAGGGTTTTTTTTATAAAGATGTTTTGTTTCCTTTTCTCCTTATATCTTTTGTCATCCCGGAAATTTTTCTCCCGATTATAACTTATAACCCTCTTGTCCGTATAAATAATAAGATTATTTGAACCGAGAGGTGCACCATTATTGTTTAGACCCCTTTTTGTGAAATAAATTGCAAATTCCTTTGTAATTTATAAAGGGTTAAATAAAATAATACTATATGGTTATAAACCCATTGCGTAAGCTTTTTATGAAGACCGAAAATCATCATTTTTTTTATATGGAAAAGTGAAATAATTTTTGAATCCAATTATTATTATATATTTATAATTCAAAATTCAGGACAATGGCGGCTGGACTCCTATAATTTGGGCGGCCGATAACAAAAATGTTGGAGTTATCAAATGGCTCTTGGAACTTGGAGCCGATGCTAAGTTAACTGACTCGGTAAATGCCCGTTTTTTTAAAATAAACTTATTGATACCTTGATTTATTTTGATGTTCGAAAAATATTTTACTCTTTTATGTTGAGTTATAAGATAATTTTTCTTTTAGGAAGGCAATACTGCCCTACACTGGAGTTGCTTTTCGGGTTCGGTCAGCGCTTGTCAACTGTTTTTAGATACCCACTGTGATATAAATTGCCAAAATGAACGAGGAGATACTCCTTTGTAAAAAAATTAATCGATATTTTTGTTTCTTTTAATTTTAAGAATTTAAAATTTGCATTTAAATTCATTCCTTTACAAAGTATACTCTTTGTGGAAAAAAATTACTTTTCACCTGCCTAATAATATTTTTTTAAAGTCTCAATCATGATCACATAAGAATTTTCAATTTTGCATTTTAGGCACATAGCTTCCAGAAGGGAAAACAGGGATTGCGTTTTGTAAGTATATTTGTATTGCATCTCATCAAATTTTAATAATCATTTTTAATTATTAGAATTACATTTTAAAATTTAATTAATTTTCTTCACTACAGTTATAGTTAGAGGAAAGGAAAGAAAAATAAATAAATAATGTTTTTATAATGGTTTAATAATTTGACTCTTTTTCTTATTCAGATTTAAGAAGTTAATTAAAATATTTAGGAATATCGTCTGATCATATTTTGGAAGAAGATAGATATTTTATACTTTAAAATTACATAAAAAATAATTCAAAATAAAGAAACTTATTTTTTTTGTGTTGTCTCATCAATTAAGGAAAGAGTTTAAATGAAAAGGGGTACATTCAGCCCACTACATATTAATTACTCCATTGAACGAATCATATTTCTTATTTTTTGAAACAAAATCATAAGCCGAATAAAGAATTATTATAATTATTTAGATTATTGTTATCCCGAGGAGCGGACACAACCATAAATAACAATAATGGCGAAAATTCTATTCAAGTAATTTTATTATAAACTTTTAAATAAAGAAGGAAATAACAAAAAAGAATGAATTTTAAAATATGCCCGACTCTCTTATTTATAGCTCTATAATCCCCCCCCCCCACCCTAAATATTAGATTCTAGGCCACAACTAATAATCTTCCAAACCATTTTTCCTAATTAGAGTTATGTATTTTTTAATTCCTTTAATAATGAGTATTATCGATTTTTAGTGAAATAGGTATGATTGTTAGCAAGTTAAATAATTAACCTTTCTTAAAAAAGTAAGTGGAATAAACGCCTTTATCGTTTTACAAGCATAAATATATTCACAACTAATTTTTTTTCTGCTTCTCTTTTCTAAAAATATAAAGAGCTGCAAAGATATGAATTCCCAGGCATGGATGTCTCTCAAAATCAGCCAAAACCTTAATCAGTGGAGAATGGAAAATAACTATCCAAAATTTCATACTGTAACTAGGTTAAAATAAAAATTCATTTAATTTTCATTTTGATCCATAATTTTTCTTATCTCTCTTTTCATTGTAAGCGTCAATTTGAACATTTTTTTAACGGTTTCATCAGAAGTTCATCCACTGATGGTAAACAAATAATATAAATATGCACTAAGATGTACAGATTTATAAATATCGAATCAAGTTTTAATCTATCAATTAGTGTGGGTGGTGTTATATGCGGTATGGAATGATGGGACATAGATTTAAAATGGATGAGTATAACTTTAAGCATTGTTGGATGATATCGGAAGTCGTAATGAGGATTTGAAACTAATAAGATCTTATTATTGTTTATTTAGGTAAGATAAATTATTAATGTATATAAATGATAATCTATAACAATTGATAATAAGTATTGGTTGAATATAAAAAGAGATAATTTTGTATTTAAAAAGTGTAAAATTAGAAGAATTTTTTTTCATTAATTGATAATAATTATGTTATCAAACGTCGATCACAAAAATCATGTCTCCACGATCGACAAACAAAACTATCGAAAAACTTCACTCAAGATACCTCGATGAATATAGGGTTTTAAAACCGATCCAATGTATAGAAATGGCGGAGAAAATATTTTTGAGACAATGTTGATATTAGATTATAGGAATTTTTTAAAAATTTGCTTTCTATGCACTGGGTTTGTCGAAGAAGAAGGGGGGGGGGAGTTCAAATCCCCAAAAATTTTGAATTTTTTGATAATGAATTAATTTTTTTAGATAAAATTTTGCTAATTATTGTTTTTGTCAATTTTTAAAAAGATTTTTTTAGTTAATCCCCCCCCCCCCCTGCCACAGATGCTAGCGATGCTATTGTTTATATGTAAGATTTATTTTTTTGTTTAGTTTACTCCCTATAAACATTGTTCTCATAATCTTATATTTTTATATATATTAAATCAGTTGATCATATAGGTATCTATAAATCTATATAGTTACATCTCTTGATTATACAGTTATCAACTAAATACACGATTTTTATAGGTTTTATTATGTAAAATTTAATTTCAAATGGAATATATCCAGAATTTATTTTTGAAATATAATGTTGATCTGGAAGGTTGGCGGTAATCAACAAATTAGTTTCTTCACTTTTTTAATACAACCTCTTACAAATAAAAATGTATCTATAGACGTTCGTTCCACCAATTTAATTAACCACAACAAATAAACAAGCTAATTTTATGAAATCATATAAATATACAGTATAACCCCTGTTATCGCGATCACATTTATATTTCTTGTCCCGGAAATCTTGTAATTTGCAATATTTAATTTACCAACTTTCCCATTTTTGGTATATATTTTGAAATTATAACCAAGTTATATTTATATTCTTCTAACCACGTAATCAATAATGAAGCGATATCTCTAAGGGTAGGGAAAAGCACGCTATTCCTTGCGTTTTAGAAAAGAATGACCTAATTTCAAGCAACGATACCGTTAAAGTTCTATCTTGTCAAAATTTTATGTATGTTTCGGATCACGTTCAAACACAGGAATTGGACATAGACCTCACTATAACCTCTATGACGGTAAAATAACATTTATAAAACATTGGAATAGAGAGAAAAAGAAGGAATAAAGTAAGGACAATATAAAAGGATAATAAAAGATGGTATGGAAGAAAGAGGAACATATGTTTTTAAATCTTTATTATTATTAGATATGTAATTGCGAGGAGGACTGTTCTCAAGAAAATTGCAGTTGCATCAACGAAAGCGGAGGCTGTTTTTATGACCAAGTTATTTCAAATTTTAATAAAAATTGATTACCATTTACTTACGCATTTTGTATAACGTATACGCTTTGTTTGCGAATTTGTTAGTTGGAAAACTATAAAGGTCTCGAAAAACTAATGTTTTAAAATGACAATCAACAAAATAGATTGCCTAGAATTTTAAATTTTTGAGCTATAATATTTACTTACTTGTGGTACTATAATTAGACATTCGGGTTTTGTTCTTCGACATCTATTTAAATATTTTTACAACGGTCATTCGATTTGATATACAATTGTAGTCTAGAAGGAAAGAGACCTGATTGTTAAAGCGATTTTCAAAATTTATTTTATTCCATATATTAATTCAATGATCAAACATTGATGACTATTTCATCAAAATTTTAAGCAAACGAAAAAAAGGAATGTAAAATAAAATATCATAATGTATTTTCTTCTTGTTTTCTCCCGATATAATTATCAATTTAATAAACCTTTATCGGTGAACCCAGATTGTTACTTTTAATTATAATGAAAACAAAACATATTTTGCAAGACAAAACAGCAAACTTTCATTTAAACATTAAAAGAGGGATATTAGCGTATTTTGAAACAAATTTCTTGAAATAAAAGAAGAGAATCATAAGATTATATTACCATTTAGGGAATGGCCTTTAGTTTAAAATAATCTGTTAAACAAAATATTAAACAACAATGTTGTGTGTTGGGAGCACCATAAAATCCACCCAAGGTTGGACTGGGGATGTTGCAGCCCCATGGAAAAATTTTCCTAGCCACCTGATTTATGGGGAGTTTCGTTCCTCATGCCCCCATTTGCGAGATTTAAGCTGGGTCCCCTTCGAAAGCTGATTTTTTTTAATGAGTACTTAATTTTTTAAATAAAATTTTCACCAAAACGATGGGTTATTGAAATTGCAACTATTATATTATAAATTGATGATATGGCTGGTATTAAATTTTTTTTATTTATTTAAACAAATTGTACTTAATATCAAAAAATGTACATATAAAAATATATATTATTTCTAAAGTTTATATAATAAAATATATCTCATGAGATTTGAATAGCTCCGTTAATGTACTAAGGCTATATATAAAAAAAATAAGTTAAGAAATAAGAAAAGTTAAGTTGAATATTAAAATAAGGTTAAAATCTATAAATATATTTTTCTCTAATATAACATAAATAAATAAGGAAAAGGCTAGTATGAAACGATAGATCTATAAGACAAAATTTCACCAAGTTTTCGACTTTAAAAATATATATGAGGGGTGACATTTTAAATTTATTTATCTTTTTCCTTGTTTTTTTTGAGGTTTTGGACATATATAAAAATAATTCAATTTCATAAAACACATGACAAGATAATATTTTTTTATAAATACATTATTTTGTTTATTCCTTGACTCAAATGCATTTTTTCTAAATTTTTATTTATATCATTGCATTTAAATCAATTCCTTTGCTTTTCCTTTTTTAATATTTAAATTTATTAGATAACAAGCACTTACAAGAATGGTGAATAACATTTTTAAAAAATTTAACATACTCAAAAATAATGGAAATATTTACTTTTTTCTTTTAATATAGTTATTAGAAGGCACAATTTTATCAACACTGATAATTATTATTTTCTTTTCTACGGGAACTGACTACTGAGTTTCCACTATCTACCGTTGCAAAAGCCTAAAAATAGATAATTATTTGCACTCAGCGCTAGGGTTGAGATATTAAGTAAGGTAATACTAATATAGATAGCCTTTTGCAGTGTCAATAGAAAAGGCCGAACGTCGATCCCATATGGAAGAAGACAATTAAGTAGAGGGTCTTACCAATTTACAAATCTTCCCCTTTTCGTTTAAATATCAATAATTTAAACAAAAAATCTATCCTCCATTTTACGTCAGTGGTCACTATCTATTGCACGAATCTTGAACATAGGAAAATTTTGTTGAGATATTTTAGCTATATTTCTATCATTGAACGCAAATTTATTTTAAAGCTTAATTAAAGAAATAAAATATTCTTAGCAATTTTTTTTAAACGAAAATTTAAAATTTATAACAATAAATATTTTTATATCACCTTGGAAAAATTTCTGCGTGCGCCCATGAAATGGTTAACTTGTCTAACAATTGTTTGAAACGTTTAAATTTATATTCCCGTGAGGAACCTTGGACCTAATTTTAATATGTTAAATTTTTAAATGTAATTATTTTGATCATTATTTTTAAATTGTTTTATGTAAAAATTTGACTCCAAAGACCTGCAGTATGTTAATTTCAATAGAGCAAAGAAGATAAAATGTATAAAGCTCATTTAATATTAGAATTATAAATTATTTTTTTTCGATAAAAAGAATTTGTCAAAAAAATAATCATTTATGTTTTTATACAACTGGTATATTTTAAGAAAAAAAAATTAAATATAAAATATTGATAAAAGTACCAATGCAAATAATAAATTTTTTTTTTTACTTTCACCAACTGGCCTCAAAAAACTGTATTTTTGCCTTACCGTTTTCCAAAAACTGCATTTTTCCATCGGTCTCATATAAAATTTCCCAGTAGGCTGGCCAGTCTGTCCTGAATCCATCTCAAGAATCAATTATTAAACGATTTTTACACTAAATATACTTTTATATCACTTTGGTAGGAATTTCAATTTGTCTTGAAAATATTTATTTTAAACTATTTACGAAAAAAATATTTAGGAAGGTAGATTGGTCTCCGATTTTAATTATAAAAACAGCCCCGTTATATTTGAATGCAACAAAGGTTGCCGATGCTGGAACAATTGCGTTAACAGGGTCGTTCAAAACGGAATAAAGTTAGTAAAGGATTATTATTTTATGAAGTTAAAAAAAAAATATAAATGGATAGGAAATCATTTTAAAAAAGATTTATATTTTAAAACTCTTTGCTTTTCAAAATAATGTTTTTCTTTTGGAATCGTGAAAAATTATTTTGACTAATAAAAAAAGTTGCAGATTACAAGTGTTCCTGACGCCTCAAAAAGGCTGGTCCGTTAGAACTTTACAAAAAATACTGAAGGGTACTTTCGTTTGCGAGTAAATTATACAAAAAAAATGTTTTTTATCATTCATGATTTATATTAGCATTTTAAAAACCTAGTAATTGTATGTCCCTTTTTTAAAACTCATTCTTTCCATAAAAGATAGGACCCTCTGTTCAAGAAATTATTTAGGTTAAAATGCTTATTTTATTCCATGTATTAATTTTTTTTTAAAATGTATAAGTTAAGGATGCGAGTTTTATTTATATAAAAAAAAATTGAACAAACAAATAATAAAAAATATTTATACATAAAAAACATTAAAATTAGATAATAATTGCAATTTTTTTTATTGAATTAAAGAAAAATTGATGGAATAAAATTAGTTTTGGTTTGTACATATATTTTTTTACTTATTTGTTTAACTGGATTCTCCCGATTGTCATAATACACATAACATATGACTTGTTATAACTAATTTTTTGTATCTATTTTTTTATATATAAATATTTCAAATAAAGAAATAATTGAACGGAAAAAAAAGAATAAAATGAAATAAGCTTTATTTAAAATATTTGAATGTTTTACAATCGATTCATTTATTTATAAATAGCTCATTTAATGAAATAAATAGTAAAGATTTTTAACGAGAAATGAAAAGTAATTTCAAATTTTAATTTAAAAAAAGGCTTACTTAGTTAAATGGTAGACAAAAATTAATTTTCCATCCATTTATCCTTCATTGTGAAAAAAAATAAATTTATTGTGTTCTGTGCCGTAAAAATATATTGTTCACATATCATGTCAACTTTTTAATCCTCCCTCCCTTCGATAAACTAAAAGTGAAATTTATTAATCTCTTTGATTGTCATATCAATCTTTTTATCATAATTTATGATCCAGGTATATAGGCGAGTTAATTAGTGACAAAGAAGCTGATGAAAGGCAAGATGATTCCTATTTGTTCGACTTGGAGTACAAAGTATTATTGTTATATTATTTAAGTTTTTATTTTTTTTACCATAACTAACATCCACATATTTCCCTTTTAAAAAAATACACAGAACTAGAAGTATTATATAACAAACAACAGTACATATGTTATATATCCATCATTACTTTTATACACACTATGGAATATTTTTTGCTCCTTCTTTGATGTTAAATTCTCCAAAAATTATAAAAATAAAGTAATTATAATGTTTTGCAGAACTTCTGATATTTCTCATAAAAAAGGCAAACGATCAAAAAAGTAAAAAGTCCTATCTAAATGTCAATAAAAAAAGATATCATAAAAGAAAAATTCCCCTCAAAGAAAAAAAGTTATATTTTAATAATTCTTAAATGTTATTCATTGCAGTTTTCTTTAATTGTTATGTTTTTTCTAACTTTTTGTGATCTCTTGAAGGGATGTGAGCCCGTCTTGTATTTCTGCTGGACCAGGACCCTCTTTAAAAGTGAAGGGTTCTAGGTGTCAAAAAAAATTAATAATATTTTAAAAAAATTTCTTTCTTTAATCCATTAAAAATAAATTAACAATTATTTAAAAAAAACAAATAAAAATTTTCAATTTTAAATTATAACATGGTTTAAAAATATAATTAAATAACAATAAAAATATATTGTAAAATTTTTCTCGCATAGTTAAATTAGATATTTATAAATTAATTAAAAATTTATATTGTTAAACTAATTAGATAGTTTTAAAAATTGTAATTAATTTTTTATAATTTTTAAATAAAAGAAAAATCATTTAATTTGAGAAATATAATGAGAAAGTAAAGGCGATCGCTAATATGTTTGGAATTAAAAATTTTAACCCTAGAGTAGTTTCTAGATAGTCCAATCGCTTAAATATTGATGCATCTACGATTGAGGATTTTATAAAATAAATATTTATACTCCTCTTATTGATATATTTTTATTTCAATTAAAGGAAAGATTTATTAGTCATAATTTTATTTTAAACAGCTTCTATTTTCTTTTGCCCGTTGAGTCTAAATACACTTGAAACGCTAAGAAAATCTCAGAGTTTTATTCTGATGAATTATCAGGATCTTATGATATACTTTGTGATGTCGAATTTTGGTATAAAAATTTGACAGAATAGACCAAAATATGCTTTGCAGGCCCTTTCCATGTATAATTGCACTTTAGATTCCCTGCCTAATATCAAAACATTGCTTTTTATTTTAGCTACCTTACCGATCAGCACTTGCACTAATGAAAGGTCTTTTACTACTTTGAAAAGGTTAAAAACCTATTTAAGAAAGAGCACTGGTGAAAGCCGTTTAAATGGATTCGCAATATTAAATATTTATAAGGAGATTATTCTAGATAAAAATTAGATTATAGATGAATTAGTCAAATCTCAGAGAAAAGTAGACCTCTCTTTATAAATTCAAATTATAAAATTGCTATATTATTATAATATGATCTTAGTCATAAAATTTTATATTCAAAACGTAATTATAATGAATTCTTAGTCATAATATTTATATATTATACTATTTTTAGTAAAAATATTGCATTTGCACTAAGAATTAATGATCTGCATCGGGCCTAATTTTTCAAGCCCGGCCCTGCCTAAAATTATTTTAAAAAAGTTTTGCCGGCCCGAACCCCACATTTTTTTAAAAAAGTTTATTTAAATATAGAAATTAATTTTTATAATTACTCAAAATAAAAGATATATGATATATGGCGTCTAGTTTTTATAAATAAAATCAATTATTTTTATTTTACAGAAAGTTTTTTATATAAAATTGATATATTTAAAAAAAATTCCAAGGCCCGACCCAACCCGGCCCGAATTTTTTTAAAAAATATTAGGCCCTACCCAGCCCGATCCCGATTTTCCTACTTTTGCGGATCTATAAGAATTATTTATGTTTTTTAATATACTCATTTGTATTAAATTATATTATAATTGTTAAAATAGATTTTTTAAATACCGCACAAGAATTACTCATATTTTATTGTAATTCTATTTTTTTTTAAATATAGTTATTTAGAATAAATTTTTAATATAATCTTGTATAAAATTTATATATTTGAAAATTTATTTTATTGTATAAATAATAAATAAAATCTATAATGAAATTCTCTGCAAAATTTTGTTATATGCAAAAATTATATTAAAATAATTATTTTTAACATAGAATAAGATATATTGAGTGATCATAAAAAATCGGCGGTTTGGAGGGCAATTTTATTCTTCTTCCTACACCGAATGGATTGAATTAATTTAAAATTGACTAAACATTGATAAAATTTTCCGAATAATGCTTTCAGTCGCGTATTAATCATAAATTTGGCCAAAATTTTGTATGTAATATTTTTCCATTTATGCTGGCTACTATAGTGGTTAAACACCAATAAAGCACAGAAATGGCTAATTTTTAAAATCGGAAACTATAGTGGTTAAACACCAATAAAGCACAGAATTGGCTAATTTTTAAAATCGGAACCCCCCCCCCCTCTCACCCCTCCCCTTCTTCATGGATCAATCCTGGCTACGCCACTGTTTTAAACTAATAGGAATTTCCTCCTTACATTCGCTCCCTCTAAAAAAATATATACAATACTATACGGAAGAATTTAAAAGAAAAAATATATAAAAGTTAGTAAAAAAAATTACGACTAAAATTCAAAATTTTTATAAAATAATCATTTATAAAAAAATGAAAACCAAAAATTATTTTTAGAAAAATCTAATATAAAAAAGGCCTACAATAAGTGAATCTAATCTCCAATAAGTTTATGCAAAAAAAACCTCTAATAGTGCTCACCCCCTCTAGCAAAATCCTGGATACGCCTATGTTTTGTATTGTAGGTAGTAATATTTTATTATAAATGACAAAGGGAGAGAATATTAAGGATATAAGAATAGAGATGTAGAAATTTTTAATCTTCGTAGAGTGTTTCAGGGCATTTTTCAGTAAGTGAATGATGGAATATTCACTTGGCTATGCGATTAAATAAAACATTTAAAAAATAAATTATAATTAATTTATAACTTTTAAAAAAAAATTATCATTTTGAGTCAATATTTCTTTATGTCAATCCGGACCCTGGACCCTAACCCTTTTTTTATATTTCTGAACCCTAAAAAGTTCACATCCATGGATCTCTTGAATTTTATGTCATATTTTTTTATCATTTTTGATTAATTTTGTCTTCTTGACACTATAATCTTTAACTTTTTGTTTTCACCTTATTTTATTCTCTATTTTTTAAATTATTTTTAGTCATTCTTTTTCTTATTACAAATGCGGAAAATAAATTCGGCCTGAGACCCCAATTTTGTAAAAAAAAACAATTAAGACCGGCATTCGTAATATATTTTTTTTAAATCAGTTCCGGAGAAAAAATATTTTGGCTACTTCCGGTTCGTTCAGGGTCATTATGACAAATCGACAACAATTCGGCCGACCCCCCTCGATTTTTTTAAAATTTGGTAAGTAAAAATAGATTAATGTGACTAAGAAATAGCCAAAATTTTAGCCCCTAACATTTATATTTTTGTAGATATTAAGATTCAAGTTTCAAATATGACTTATTTTTACTATTATCTGCCTTCATTGAATTAAGCATATGTTAAAAACTACATAATTGTAAATAACAAATTTAATAACAAAATTAGGGTAGGTTTATAAGTCGAAAGGCTGCATGATACATAGTGTTAAACGGCTCGATTTGAGCCGATTTTTAAGGGCTAACTCAATATTTTATCCAGAATAATACTAAGCAAGCCTGGAGATTTTTCTCATAGATGGCATAAAGGTCTAGACAAATTAGTGAAATTTCGAGGCTTAGGCAATATTATTCTGACTAAAAGATTGAGTTAGCCGTTTTTAAAAATCGGTTCAAAATGAGCCGTTTAACACTATACGAAAGGCTAAAAAATAATATTGAAAATAAAAAATAAGGAAAATGATTAATGAGTAATTTGATTGATTTATTTTTCTTTACGAGAAAAATATAATATAACAATACATTATGTATAATATATTAAAAAATGGAAATTTTAAGATCTTTTCAATTTTTTTATTTATTCTTTCATATAATTTGCAGTTTTAATTTAATTATATTAATTTTTAAATTAAATTTTTGATTAAATTATATTTGGTTATGATTTTATATGAATACAATTTTAAAAAAAATGAAATTTTTGAAATTATATTAAAAAAAAAATTTATTAAATTTTTTAAATTTTTTTCAAAACTAAATTGATAGTAAGTATAAAGATATTGTAAGCTGGATTAAGAAGTAAATGACAAATATAAATTTAATGATATATTTTTTAAGTTTTCGGTTCTTATCTTATCTAGCACTTTGGTCATATACCTGCCCAAAATGAGCAAGCGTGAATTATATGAAGGCTTACCCTTCATATAATTATACCGATTTTTTCTCAGGATATTGACAAACCTTGTACCCAGATGAAACTAATTTAATGAGTGGAACTAACCTTATACCGTTTTAGTAAATAATTTGATTTAGTAGAAGAAAGTAAGAAAATATATAATAAGGAGAAATAGATTAGATATAGAAATACTGTTTAAAGTATTCCAAATACAACTGTCTAATATTAAAATTAAATTAAATTAAAAACTTTAAGGGAAACTTTATCTTTTTACAGATAACCAATTGAATCTCATGATGTTTAAATATTTACAGATATCCAATTGAATATCACGATTGTTTAAATTTATTTATTACAAAAATATAATCACGATTGTTTAAATTTAATTTATTACTATAAAATGTAAAAGTATCAGTAAGTGGTTTTTACGGAAAATACGACAATTCATTCACTTATTATAATGATGTTATAACTATAATAAAATAGTAATTTATATTTCCATGTAAAACATCTTTTAGTAGATATCAAATATATAAACATAACCTAGTTATGTGAGATACCGTATGAATAGTTAGGAATAATAAAATTCAATATAAAACATTAAGGGATTTCCATTTAAGAACCTCCTTTTCTAGTATAATAGCTCACTGTCTTAATTATTTTATAAAATAACTTGATAATGATTATAATTTATTAATTATTTACCTCACTTAGCAGTTATTTGTTATGTGCTCGTAAATAAGCCTCAGGATATACTTGAAGATTTATCCGCCGAAGCTCTTTTTAATAATTCCCAAGATAGATCAAACTCCCCCAAGGACCTTATAATTTTGCCGAACCAACTGCCTTTGAAAGGCTTAACCCTTTCGCTCCCATGGATAACTTTTGGAATCTTTTTCAATAGTATTTTTTATGCATTAAAAATAACCACTGATAACTTTTGAAATCATATTTTTAATATTTGCTCTTTCGTATTTTATCAATAACTCGCTTTGTATCATATGTTATTATATCATATTATAGTTATAAAAAATCAATTTTTTCATATCATTTTCGCGCCAAAATTTTAACTCATATTTCTGGTTATCAAATCTTGCTAAAAATATAAGTAATAATTTTATTATTAATATATATATGAGTATTAATATTTTTATTTAAAAATTATCATCTTTTTAATCATTTTAGGTGCTAGAAATTGAGCATAATGCCATTTGGCATCAATGGTCATTTCTTATGCACCAAAATATTAATTTATCAATAAATGGAAATTTTAGGCAAATTATTTAGGATATTAAGTTTTAGGGTTATGAAAACTAGATGGGGGGGGGATTAAATTTTTGTAATTATTACCTGTATTAATCATATACTATCTATAAGTAGGTTTTCTTGGATATAAAGAGGTTCTAATAAATATTTTTTTATAAATAACATGTAATATGAGATGCTTTTTATATCAATATGCATTTAGATATGACTACACTTATCCCCGAGGGTGATATATCTGAGGCTGATATAGAGAGCTCAGACGAAGAAGATAATTATTATCCTTTGCTGGGAGATAATTTGCCGACATCATCTTCTATTACGAATGAACTAGGTCTTCAATTGGAGGATATAGTAGAAGATACAACTATAACTAAAATAAAAGATAACCCGATTTGGTCTAAGAAAGACATCGGACAAATTAATTCAGAATTTATCCCTGGAAATTCCTGAGCATGATTCAACTCCTTTAACTTATTTTCGTAAATTTTTGGACCACCAGATAATTAGTAATTTCGTATCGGAAACAAATATTTATTCATTCCAATGTTGTGGTAAATCTATAAATACAGATAGCGATGAAATTGAAAGATTTATTGGGATACATTTATATACTAGCTTAGTTAAAATGCCTTCTATAAGACAATATTGGTCTGTTGAAACATCTATTCCACAAGTAGCGGAAACTATGTCCCGAAATCGTTTCCTTTTGATCCGGAAATTTTTCCATATTAATAATAACAAAGATATGGTAAATAGGGAAGATGAAGGATACAATAAATTATTCAAAATTCAACCCTTTATATGCCAACTAAGAAAAAAATTCAACTCGAAGAGAAGTTAGCTGTAGACGAATTCATAATTCCTTTCAAGGGGCGCTCTAAATTAAGGCAATACATTAAATCGAAGCCCCATAAATGGGGGATAAAAGTGTTTGCCCTATGTGGCTCTTTTGGATTTATGTATGATTTTGAAATATACCAGGGAAAGTCCACTAATACTATAAAATCATATTTAGGTATCAGTGGAGATATCGTACTTCACCACTGAAATAATACCATCAAATAAAAACCATAAATTATATATGGATAATTTTTTCTCCTCATACCAATTATTTATGATTATTAAAAAAAAGGGATATTTGGTGTCCAGAACGGTGAGGTCTAATCGATTATCAGGATGCGCACTTAAAAACGATAAGGCTTTAAAAAAGGAAGGAAGAGGCGCTGTAGATTATAAAAGTGAAAAAAACGGTATTATTTTCTGCAAATGGCAGGACAACAAAGCTGTTATTACAATATCTAATTTTATAGGTGTTTTACCTACCACCAAAATTAAACGATGGTCTGTATCGGATAAAACCTTTATAAATGTAGAAATGCCCGCTATAATTAAAAACTATAATGAGGGAATGGGTGGAGTAGATCTTCACGATATGCTGGTAGAGTTATATAGGACAGATATTAAATGGAAAAGATATTATATGCGAATGGTTTTCCATTTATTGGATTCTTGTGTAATAAATGCATGGCTCCTTTATAGACGCCATATGAAAGCAAATAATATCAAATTTATGACATTATTGGTATTTAAATCTCAAATAGCAAAAGGGCTGATGCTAGCAGGAAAGGTTAATAACAAGAAGACTGGAAGACCTTCCAGTATAGTTGTAAAGAGAAGAAAAGCCATAAATATTGTCCCCATATCGGATATAAGATATGACCAAGTAGGTCATTTCCCAAAGCCCGTAACAATTAAACAAAGGTGCAAGTACTGCGTAGATGCATATTCAAGAATTATGTGTCAAAAGTGTAATATTTATTTATGTTTAAATAATAAACGAAATTGTTATTTGTCATTTCATATGAAATAAAATATTTTTTTAAATGAACTTGCATTTTGCCCATTGATGACATTTGGAATCATTGAATATTTTTTGACAGAAATACTCAAAATAAGTTTTTTTTGATAAAAATGTGTTATTTGTGTCTATAATAGTATCTCTTAAAAAAAAAATTTTTCATCGAGGGAAAAAAAGTCGGGCGCGAAAGGGTTAAGAGCAGTCTCTTCCAGGAATATGTTTACAAGTGCCTGATGGATTAGGTTGGAAAAATGTTATTTTTGTCGCGAAAACATTCAGAGGGAAAAGGCTAACATCCTAAACGTAAATTCAAATATTATTATATCATTGTATTCAGAATTTCCTATCTAAATAAATTAAAATGTATTTTTTTACGTTTCCGGTCGAAAAATTTTTTTGTCGCGAAAACATTCAGTTTGAACCGGAAACGTAAAAAAATACATCTAAATATTTTTAGATAGGAAATTTAATTCTGAGTACAATGATATAATAATATTTGAAATTACTTTTAAGATATTCTTTTGAATGTTTTCGAGACAAAAATAAAATTTTTCGAACCGAAAACGTAAAAAAATACGTCTAAATATTTTTAGATAGGAAATTTAATTCTGAGTACAATGATATAATAATATTTGAAATTACTTTTAAGATATTCTTTTGAATGTTTTCGAGACAAAAAAACTATTTTTCGAACCGAAAACTTAAAAAAATACATCTTAAGCATTTTTAGATAGAAAATTTAATTCTGAGACAATGATATAAAAATATTTAAAATTACGTTTAAGATGTTAACCTTTTCCTCTAAATGTTTTCACGACAAAAGAATATTTTTCGAACCGAAAACGTAAAAATAATATATAAAATTTATATTTGTCAATTACTTCTTAATCCAGTTCTTACAATATCTTCATATTTATCAATTTAGTTTTGAAAAAAACTTAAATAGAATAAAAATATAATTCAAACTCCATTTTTTAAAAATTATATTTATAAAGTAAGTATAATTTAATTAAAAATTAATATAATAAATTAAAATTAAAACGGCAAATTATATGAAAGAATTTTAAAAAAATTGAAAAGATCTTAAAATTTCCATTTTTTTAATATATATTTATAATGTAATGTTATTATAATATTTTTCTCATAAAGAAAGCAATAAATCAATCAAATTTCTCATTAATCATTTTCTATGTTTTTTTTATTTTCAATATTATTTTTTAGCCTTTCGTATCATGCAGTTTCGACTTATAGACCTTGCGACAAAATTACGTACAAAGATTGTACCTTAAATAAAAAAATTTCTGTGATTTTTCCAATTTCCAGCCAATTTATATCTTCTTAGTCTTCTTCTCCGTTTTATGGCGATTTCCAGGTTTACCCGGGTAGGCTAGTTTTCCCTCTGATTTTTCTTTTCCATTTTTGACGGTCCTGAGCATCAATATTTGTAAGATTCATGCTTCTTATATCCGCCGCTATCACATTTGTCCACGTCATCTTGGGTCTTCCTCTAAGTCTTTATCCTCCTACTTCCATCATTGTGCATCTCTTTACCCAGTCATCTTTTGTCATACGTTCCACATGCCCAAACCATCTTAGTCTATTTTGTCGCATTACCATTCCAATCATTTCTATACCCAATCTTGCTCTCAATTCCTTGCTAGTTTTTCTCTCTCCTCCAGGTGTTCCATTTTTCCTTCCATATTTTTCAAACACTTTACACCTATCACATCCTGCCTCTTTTTTGACATCTGCTTTGCCATTCGAACCATATTTCCAATTCCATCAGCGCATTCCATTTCTTTAGCAAACTCGTGTCTTTTTTCTTCTTGAGCCTTCGCTAATTTCTTAGATTTTCTTTTAGCCATCTTGTAAATATCATTATCACATTTTCTTTGCTATTATACCATACTTTGAAACACCTCCGTTTCTCATCCACAGCTTTCGTTACCTCCGGGATCCACCACCAAGTCTCCTTATGTCTAGGCGGCCCTTTTGTCCATCCACATACTTCCTCAGTTGTCATCACCCAGGCTTTTTCTTCATGGCTTCCCACTTGTCATTTACCCCAGATGCTTGTGCCACCTCCGCCTCCCTAATCACCAATGTCATATTAAATTGACGTCTAGCACTCTCCTTCAATTTCCAAAACTTCAGCCTTGGCACAAACTTTCTTTTAGTGACCCTGAAGCTGATTTATACATTCCTCTCCCGGTATTACTTTCACATTTTTTACTATATATCGGTCACATCTCCTTAATAACAAGTAATCCACTGCACTTTTGGTACTACCCGACTTATAAGTCACCAGCTTCTCGGATTCTTTCTTAAACATTGTATTACAGACAATCATATCCATAGCATCACTAAAATTTAAAATCCTTTCTCCTTCCAAATTTTTCATGCCGTAACTGAACCCTCCATGTACTCCTTATAACCCTCACTACTCGCTCCCACATGTCCATTCAGATCACCAGCCAGGATAATCCCCTCTTCATTTGCCAGTCTCGATGTCACCCCCAATAGACTGTCCCAAAATATATCTTTCTCTTCACTTCTTCCAACCTGAGGAACATATGCCGAGATAATATTATATAGCTTTCTACCAAAAATCATCTTGATAACCATTATCTGGTTATCTAGCCTTCTCACTTCGACTACTTTGTCTACCAATTTCTCCGCAACTAATACCCCAACTCCAGCCTTACCATCATTACCTCCTTGCCAAAAGAATTTATATTTTTCGCTAGTCTTGCCAATCATTCTGGTCCCATTTCTTTTCCATCTAGTCTCCTGTATGCAGCACGCATCTATATGCCTTCTGTGCAATACAACGACGACTTCTCACGCTCTTCCCGTCATACTCCCAACATTTCATGTCGCGACCTTAACTCGATCCCCCGTAGACTGGTTTCTCCACTTATTATCAGGTCGTTTATGGCCGTCATAAGTTTCATTTTCATAAATCGTGGTTCCACCAGGTTTCCCATCCTTCTTTTTGTCGTCGGTGGATGAGGAGGCCCACGAGGTACTTTAGGCTGTACCCCGCCCATGCTTTGTTGTAACCATAGGGAAATTTTGTAGCAAGGTTTTTACAATCGGATGCCCTTCCTGACATCAACCTCTTTAAGTGGTTTTTACACCCTGTCGAGGAGACGGTGATCCTATTCTAGACCCAGATCACAGGGAACCTTTTAGACCTTCATTAGCCGCCAAAAGACGTTGACTCCCCCGCCACAATGAGGCTGAAGGTAGGATTAATATATAAAAACTAAAAACGATTTTTTGGAAATCAATTTTTATAAAAAATTTAATAGACATTACTACTTAACTCTTCCTTCATATTTATAAGGTCTGGAACGCGGCCAGCTTCATTCTCAAAATCGATAAAGATTATTAGAAGTGTATAAATTATTTCGAAAGGGAGCGTCTTTGTATGGAATTATATATTAATCAGTTTTTAATGGTTTTTTTGAAATATTTGATATAATTTAAAGAATTGTGAAAATAACAATAAATGGGGGTTTCAATCAAATAGAAATTGTCTATCGAAAGAATTTCAATTTATTACATTATAATTTATTATAAAATTATTTGCCCATATAACATTTAATGAATATTAATAAAATATTTTAACTAAGTTTAGAGTTCTTGAATATATGAATTCTTGCGTATTTCATATATGGCGTCAAAAATAATATCAAATGTTTTACTCTATTTTTTAAATTATTTGATATTTTTAAAACATTACAAATAATAATTTATTTTTATGAAATTATGTACAAAATAAAAAATTATCATCATAAAATAACCCATAACAATAAAGATATTGGATTGGATATCTAAAGCCGATTTTTTACATAATATTGGCATAGCCATACTTTTTAAATAAAAATAACAATAAATGACTGCAAAAATTTTAAATCAATGATTATTGGATCAAATTTGCCCTTAACCAAAGATGAAATGTTGCCCTTTGAAACATACAAACATATTTTACCCTTAATAATTTGTAATCCACCTCATCCTTCCTGTTATGTGGGCAAATGTATTAATTTTTCAGGGTCAAAACATTTACGCCAACAAATAGAAATATTGTTTCGTTCTAAGAACATCTAATTTATAACATACAAACAATGGCTATCCGTAGATAGAACCACTCGAATGTATTAATTTTTCAGGGTCAAAACATTTGCGCCAACAAACAGAAATATTGTTTCGTTTTAAGAACATCTAATTTATAACATACAAACAATGGCTATCCGTAGATAGAACCACTTTTAAAACAATCACTAAGCCAATAGATGAATTTATCATTGCCTTTTTTCAAAAAATGGAATCTTTATTACTGCATTTTATTTCAACGCAACAATCATATTAAAACCATCTAAAATTGAACTTATACGAAGGCTAATATTTAATTTTATGTAGTGCTGTAAACATTTCTAAAAAAATCGAACGCGTTCAAACGTTCATTGACAAAAATCGAACGCGTTCACGTTCAAGTTCAAAAAAAGGGTTCATAAAACCGTTCAAAATTTTATGATAAATTATTTTAAAATTAAATTTAATATAAATAAACTTATATTTTTTAATACAATATATTTTAGCCATGTTAAAAAATAATATAGTTTTATTTTGATATTATAATTAATCATAAATAAAATATAATATAATATAGCGAATAAAAAAATATTTTTATTTATAAAAAATCTTATTAAATTTTAATAACAATTGTTTTCAAAATATTTATCTGATAGACAGGAACACTTGGCAATTAATACGGCATTAGCTATACTAAAAACGCGCTCTTCAGGGGCAGATGAGGGGATTGCGGTATTATACTTAATAAACAGCTCTTTTAACGTGGAGAATTAATTAAAAACATATTGTTTTGTTATTTGCAAAAAATTGAGATAAGTTATCCTCCTCCAATCCATTCTCTACTCTCGACAAAAAAGGATATCTCGAACAGTTCTCTAGGGTTTTCATAGTATTTTTTTCATTGACGCTATAAGTTTATTTCTAATAGGTTCGTTCTGTGGAAGTTTTATCCATGGCCATTGAAGTTTGAATGCTGGATGTATAATTGCAGATAGAACATATTGATCCTTATATATATGTTCAAATCTTTAAAAAAATAAAATATATGTAATTAATTGAGAGTAATAGGTTTAATACCTCTTATTAATCCCATTTAATACGGCGTCATCAATAGTTGACCATATTTGAGGCCACTAATTTTTTAATTTTAAAATAACTATCGTTATTGTTGTCAAATATCCCAAATGCATTATTTCTTCAAATTTAATGATTTAACTTAGTTATATCATATAAAATCAAATAATTAATATTAAAATCATATTTCGTTTTAAATTGGAACCTGAAGATTTTGACAATATAATACTTTTTGGCCACATTTTACACTTTAGCATTGGATTAGTTTCTTCAATATAGGATGTTAATGTAAAACATTTATCATATTTGCCATAGTAATGATAATTCATTTGATTTTGGATTTTCAGAATCAGATGATGAGGATTAAATAATAATATCCATGCTTATGCTAATCTATTAAATTAAAATATAAACGATAATATTCAAATTAATAAACTGTGTTAAAAAAATTGAAATTTGAAAAGGAAATACACAGCCGATTAAAAAATATAAATAATACATTTTTAAAAAAAATTCGGAAATATTAAATTTTTTAAATAAAAATATTTTTAAAATTGAACGAACGTTAAATTTGAACGCGTTCGTCATAAAAAAGGAACAGTTCACGTTCAAAATTCGTCAAAAATAAAAGGAACGCCGTTCATCATTTTTTTCAAAAAAACGAACTTATATGATTTTTACTCCAGGATGAAGTACAAAGTTATCATTCGAATAGGGCTCGATCCACTGGTTTACCCTTTATTTATTTTGATATCCGAATCTTTGCAACATAATTCAATAGCAGTACATTATTTCCAAAAAACATTGGTAAATTTTTTAATTAATAATATTTGCCATCATAAGATAGATTTCGGAGTACACACGGGAAAAGCATTTGTGATAGGATTGGTGGCAGGGATCCAAACCGAAACGAATATCGGTTCAGGTTCAGATAAAAATAACGGTTCAGGTTCGGTTCGTAAAAAATAAAAATATCGGTTTGGTTTGAACCTCTAAAAACCGGTTTGAACATTTTTGTATTAAAACCTGTTATGTTCTATCCCCCCTTATTTCTTTTTTTTGGTTTCTACTTGTTTCTTTTGTTTTCCTATCTTCCTTTATTTTGTTATGAAATTAATATATTATACCTTATTTTTATATTGCATTTGAAACTGGTTCTTACCAGTTTCATGAATGATTATATCCCGATTAAATAACAACTTTTTTTTCCCCTTTTGTTTTAAAAATTATAAAGGTGGAAAACAAAACACCATTAATTCATTAATTATTTTTCGTGCTTTTTAAATTGAATTTTTCTTTTTTGTTGTAATTTCACTTATTCGAATAAACTTTGAAAATTACGTTGTCCAAGTGATTCCTTGACTAAATCGATAAAACCCGGCCCCCTGGATCCAGTCATTGACCATCCCGGACTCCCGATCACGGACTGTGTTATTCCCATTCAGACTGGGGGACCCATCGGTCCAAAAAAAACTGAATAAACGGATCTGAATAATACTCTGAAATTGATAAATAGATCTGAATAATATTCTGAAATTGATAAACGGATCTGAATAATATTCTGAAACTTTAATACAAATTTTTTATTTATTCTAAAAGCATAAAAATATAATATTGTAAGAAATTCTCCCGAGAAAAAAAATAATAATCATAAAATCCTTTTTTTTTCTCTATAATTCAATCTTCATGATTGACATTTTACATTAACAAATGAATTAATATTATAAAAATTACAATAAAACTAGGACATGTCACCCCTTTATGGGCGTAACAATCACTAGTATATAAAAAAAATTTACATATACTATATATATACTACGTACTATATCACTATATTAAAATTGAATTTCTTACTATTTTAAATTAATGAACATCTAAAATTGTAATATGTCCGATTATTTGTGGGTATCCATTATCATACTTTCTTCCCACATTTTTATTATTCTTTCTTGAGTTTTACTGTCAACATTTTGTATCTGTAACGTTTCTATTGGCGGAATTGATGTTGATTCATCAGTACTGAATTTATTGTTTGTCATTGTTTCTCTTTGTTTGTTTATATTTTCAATTGATTGTTGAGTTTCATTAATTCTTTCTTTACTATCATTGTATTTATTCCTTTTTTTAATTGTTTTATTCTGAATGTTGTTTCTGTTTATATATCTAGGGCGTTGATGTATCAAATGGCTATCAGAGTTGCATTTGAAACATCTTTTTGGCGTCATTGCCTGTGGTATTGTTGGGGTTATCAGTTGAGTTGGTCGGGTTTGCATTGTGGAAGTGGAAGCTTCAAATCTATCTAGAATCATTCCACTCTTTTTTGGGATAATAATCACTTGGAGATAATGTGTGTCAAAGTCTAATAACTGACTGGTGGTATTCATTTCAATTTTTAATTCTTTTTAAAAAGTTTTTTGTTTTTATCTTTTTCCCTAACAAAATCTAAAACAATAATTTTTTCTCTCGAAAAAAATTTTACTTTCAAATTACCAAAAAAAAATTTATGAAAATTAATGAATAAAAATTTGAAAATGTAAAATTTGGAAAACATTTTTTTTTTATCCTATTACCAAAACAAATAATAACATTATTTATTTTTTTATTTTTCTATCTACATCTTTTCATTAATAACTCATAATATTTCACTTTTTACCCTTAACACATCTTTCTGTTTATTTTATAAAGAAATGGGCCAAAGGGAACTATTGTCACCATAATTGGATACAAATTAAGTAAAATTAATTTAGATAATGGAGTGATGATCGTTAGACATCATGATCATTTACAGGCGCGTACTGCAGGAATTTGGTCTGGGGGGGGAGATAATAAATTTTTTTAAGAAATATTATTGTTTTTTAAAAATATCAAGCATAAATTTATTAGGACTAATAACTAATCCTTATACACAATTTTAAATTAATGTGAATTATAAAAAAATTATATGTAAAGAATCACTTAATGACCCAAATATAGAAATTTGAGTTTTTTTGAGCCTTTACACAAAATGTTTCTTAGGAATAATTGTATTTTGTATGTTATATATTTACAATGTAAAATCACAATCTTCGTTGGGATTGAACTAATTTTTCAATTATCTCATCCTTAGCTTGTCGTCAAATGCCTATGAAAATTCAAAATTGATCCAAACCTTTCAATCTACTTTCACATGTTGTACTTCTTGGTATGTTTTTCAGAGACCTGCAGGCTGGCTCCCTGGGCCGGACAAGTATTTTAATATTTTTAAATATACTCCGGGCCAGGCTGTATTTTTTAAAATAGCCTATATTCTGAAATCGATTATTATTAGCTATTAAAAAATCAAAAATAAATATAATTTTATTTTAAAAAAATTCCGGGCCGGGCCTGAAAATTTTATTTAAAAAAAAGCCGAGGCCGAGCCTGAAAATTTAATAAAAAAACCCAGGCCGTGGTCGTAAAAACATCTTTAATAAAAAATCCGTGGCCGTGCCCTGAAAAATGGTACTTATGACAGGAACTCTCTGTTATCTTTCTTAAATAATGAATTAAGTTATGACGGTATAAATTGTAATTTTCTCTCGATCAAGTATTCCCACATTTAGTTGGTCCAAGAGTTATAGCTATAACTTCCTGTTCAATAATAGCATACCTCGTCTGAACTTCTCGAAAGTTCTCGAAAAGAAAATAAGTGTCTCTCCGAACATCAATTATATGCAATAGAGCACCTCCAATAGCATTTATTGGAGGCATCTATCACCAACCATTATGTCTAAATCATTATTAAAACATACTAAAATTGGCTTCACTAATTTCAGCTTAAAGTTTCGAAGGCATCTTGTTGTACAATTTTCAATCATCATTACCCATTTTGATAATCATACAATCTAGAGGCAAATATTTCATTTTTCTACCGATGATCACCATATCATAGCCAAAAATGATTGCTCCATTATTGTGGAAGGCTTTATATGTTGTATTTTTTAGATTAATCAAGATTTACCACGCATTCCATTAATCTGATGTCTGCATGATGAATTAACCAATTACTCCTACACCTTTTATTTACTGGTTAACCCTTATCCGAATTCGTTTAATCTCTATCCTCTAAAGATGATTACGTCGTTCCCGGTTTACTAGAATCCCATATTACCATATAATAAAATAATCCGATGCATACCTTGGCAAACTGATGCCATGGTACGCTGAAATATCGAGCGCTGACGCACTAAATCCATTATAATCTACGTATAAGGCTCATAGACCTTTAGGACTCATTATCGTATAACAATTTATTGAAATTCTTCCTTTAATGGCAACTGCAAATAAGTAGACGAAAAATCCACTTTCGAAAAACATTTGGCAGCTTCTAAATTGGCCAAAATTTGCTCCATCCTAGGTAAGGCGTATTTAACATCAACTACCCATTTATTTACGGTTACATCGGAAATCAGCACTAGCCTTAATTTCCCATTTGCTTTTTTAATGACACCAATGGTGAGCCCATTCACTGTATTCAATGGGAATAATAATTCCATCTGATACCCATTTATCTAACTCTTAATTTATTTCCATCTTCCATTCAAATGGAACTCTTCGACAAGCTAAGAAAATGTGTCAAATACCCAGCTTTTGCTTAACGTCCACTTTATAATCATTTAAACGTCCTAAGCTTCTGAGGAAATTATTTCATATTTTCTACGAACATATTCATATCATGATAATTTCAATTAATACATTGGTTCTTCAAATTCTCTTAATTAATCTTTATAATTTCGCAATTGATTTGGAGTGATATGTGTATCAATTTTTAATTCTTCAGGAAATTCAGGAAAATTACTATTAGCAAAGTATTTTGTTCTTTTAATATTTCAATATTCCTCCTTCTTGATTAGAGGTTTCCACTATCAGCTATTAATTTTTTCTAGAATTATCATAGCTAATTCATTTGTCAATAACTAGACAATTTGCCAATAATTATTACGGGGATTATAATCCATCCCACCCCATAATAGTTCTACATTTTTGTCCACTATCCATAAATTTGAACATATATATGAACATGGTAAAGTACATCCTATAGCACGTTTTACCCAAAACTTCAATTTCAGAACCATCTAATTGTTTTATAAACATATTTTACTTTATGAATGTTGATTAGGTCAATATTTATATAAAATTTTCCCGAGATCATTATTAATCTCGCATCCTGAGTCATACGAATACAATACCTTCTTCAATTCTCAAAATAGTAAACCACCTTCAATATCATAGCGAATGGACACTGGATTTTTGAAAAGGGATAGGTAGGTACCGAGGACATCTGCATAATTATTTTCAGATAGGAAATCTTTGTGGTAGACGTATGAGGGCCAGGATTTGTCACCACCATTAGATCCACAAATCTAAGCCAAAACTACACCTAGCATAATGCGAGTGACGATCATTAGGCATCATGATCATTTAAGAGTGAGATCTTAGAATATGAGAATTAATATTTAAAAAAAAAATATTCATATATGTCTTAGTTTCTTGCAATTTACTCAACATAAAAATATTAATACATGTCTTAGTTTCTTGCAATTTACTCAACATAAAAATATTTAATATTTGAGACACTTTATAATTTGTATTCTTTTACAAAAATACTTATTTGATAAAATAAAATCTGATTTGAAAATATTGTGTCTTATTGAATCAAGACGTTTTTAGTGTATTATTAATTAAGTCAAGTTATCAAGACTGGTTATGTTAAAACTCTGGAATGTAGATAAGTAAATTGTAAAATTAAAGTTAACAATTACAAAAGACTTAGCACATGTGGATTTAAAACACAAATGTAAATTAATAAATGTCCGAAGTTGTAAATATATTAGTTTTATAAACTTTCGATTATTATATGTGTAGCATAGATAAAAAGAGAAATGGTAAAAATTGTGAAATTTCAAATTTGTAGAAGACATATGTATGCATTAAAGAAACAAAAAGATCCGTTAAAGATAAAAAATTTAAAAAAAAAAAATTAAAGATAATGGTCGAAGTAATTAACATATATGTTTAAAAAATATAAAATAAACAGAAAGATGTGTTAAGGGTAAAAAGTGAAATATTATGAGTTATTAATGAAAAGATGTAGATAGAAAAATAAAAAAATAAATAATGTTATTATTTGTTTTGGTAATAGGATAAAAAAAAAATGTTTTCCAAATTTTACATTTTTAAATTTTTATTCATTAATTTTCATAAATTTTTTTTTGGTAATTTGAAAGTAAAATTTTTTTCGAGAGAAAAAATTATTGTTTCAGATTTTGTTAGGGAAAAAGATAAAAAAAAACTTTTTAAAAAGAATTAAAAATTGAAATGAATACCACCAGTCAGTTATTAGACTTTGACACACATTATCTCCAAGTGATTCTTATCCCAAAAAGGAGTGGAATGATTCTAGATAGATTTGAAGCTTCCACTTCCACAATGCAAACCCGACCAACTCAACTGATAACCCCAACAATACCACAGGCAATGACGCCAAAAAGATGTTTCAAATGCAACTCTGATAGCCATTTGATACATCAATGCCCTAGATATATAAACAGAAACAACATTCAGAATAAAACAATTAAAAAAAAGGAATAAATACAATGATAGTAAAGAAAGAATTAATGAAGCTCAACAATCAATTGAAAATATAAAGAAACAGAGAGAAACAATGACAAACAATAAATTCAGTACTGATGAATCAACATCAATTCCGCCAATAGAAACGTTACAGATACAAAATGTTGACAGTAAAACTCAAGAAAGAATAATAAAAATGTGGGAAGAAAGTATGATAATGGATACCCACAAATAATCGGACATATTACAATTTTAGATGTTCATTAATTTAAAATAGTAAGAAATTCAATTTTAATATAGTGATATAGTACGTAGTATATATATATAGTAGTATGTAAATTTTTTTATATACTAGTGATTGTTACGCCCATAAAGGGGTGACATGTCCTAGTTTTATTGTAATTTTTATAATATTAATTCATTTGTTAATGTAAAATGTCAATCATGAAGATTGAATTATAGAGAAAAAAAAGGATTTTATGATTATTATTTTTTTCTCGGGAAAATTTCTTACAATATTATATTTTTATGCTTTTAGAAAAAATAAAGAATTTGTATTACAGTTTCAGAATATTATTCAGATCCGTTTATCAATTTCAGAATATTATTCAGATCTATTTATATATTTTTATGCTTTTAGAATAAATAAAGAATTTGTATTAAAGTTTCAGAATATTATTCAGATCTATTTATCAATTTCAGAGTATTATTAATAAGATCCGTTTATTCAGTTTTTTTTATTGGAATGCCGTATTTCCACAAAAACACCTTTTTTTTTTCTATTTTGATTATATATATATTGATTTTTTTTTTGTCTGGTCATCCATCTGTTACAAATCCCTTTTTTTATATATGTCCTCCACGTGTTTTCATAATTTAGTCGTAATTAAATCCGCTCTAAGCCAGCGGTGCGGCGAATGCCGTTTTATTTATTTTACTGACTTAAGGTAGGGTTTACCTTCGTTATTAAATCCACTCTAAACCAGCGGTGCTGCGAATGCCGTTCATTATTTTCGTAGGAATTAAGAATGAAATCGGCGCCGACGGCCGGGTAGCCGTATTTAAGAGGGGAGGAGTGTTATTATCCCCCCTTATTTCTTTTTTTTGGTTTCTACTTGTTTCTTTTGTTTTCCCATCTTCCTTTATTTTGTTATGAAATTAATATATTATACCTTATTTTTATATTGCATTTGAAACTGGTTCTTACCAGTTTCATGAATGATTATATCGCGATTAAATAACAACTTTTTTCTCCCCTTTTGTTTTAAAAATTATAAAGGTGGAAAACAAAACACCATTAATTCATTAATTATTTTTCGTGCTTTTTAAATTGAATTTTTCTTTTTTGTTGTAATTTCACTTATTCGAATAAACTTTGAAAATTACGTTGTCCAAGTGATTCCTTGACTAAATCGATAAAACCCGGCCCCCTGGATCCAGTCATTGACCATCCCGGACCCCCGATCACGGACTGTATTATTCCCATTCAGACTGGGGGACCCATCGGTCCAAACTCAACAAAACCTACATTCGAATTATATATAGAGAAGAATATTTTTTTTTATTTCATCATTAAAGTAAAAATCATAAACATAAAACCTTCATTTTTATTAATTGCACATTATAAAATAATTTTTAATTTATAAATATAATAAATAAATATCAATGATTAATTTTAATATGAACAATATTTAACTTTATTTACTAAATATTTTTTATTAAGCCGCGCAATTAATATATTTTCAGGATTCGTCTCACTCAAATTACATCTATAAGGAGATAGTATAAATTTAATTGTTGAAAAACATCCACACTAACTTAGATAGCCGGCACTGCCAGTATGATATCCAGGGCCGTAGCCAGGAATTTTCACTTAGGGGGGGCCAAGTGCTTACTTGGGGGGGCCACTATTTTTTTAAAATCAAACAAATAATTACGCATTCATATAAATTTTTTCCTATTTTTATTAAAAATTTAGTAACAAAATAATACTATAATATGAATATACAAAACAAAATAATACTATAATATGCATATACAAAACAAAATATTACTATAATAGAATACGGCGATTTTTATTTTTAAATTTTAATATAAATGAACTAAAAGATAAATTCTGCGTTATTCTTTTTTCATACGCCATTAATACTTTAATGTAGAGAACGAGGCCTCACAAGAAGCCGTTGATATCCCAATGATTATCGCTGCTGATTAGCATTTATATAATTCTTTAAATGCATGATTATATTTTGTTTTATACATAATATGCAAGATATTTTCAAAATTATGATTTTCTTTAGCTTCCGAAGCTAGCAATCCTTTTGCTATCTTCATTTCATGATGCAGTGTTTCCATATTTAAGTTTAACAGGGATTTTAATGGGGCCATTTTATCTGATAAAAAATAATCAGGGTCAAGGGGGCACAATGTATTAAAAGATGAAAAAAGATTAAAATCATCTTCTGTAAATCGGTCTAAAAAACGATCCACAAAGTTATCTATAATTTCATAATATATCCTTTTTAAAGAACTCCAATTGGAGTCTTTTTCACAATCGAATTCTAGTTTGCTATCAACTAAAAAATCTTGGAAATTTTTAGGCGTTTTACGTACCCGTGATGATTTTTGGGGAGTAAGATTAAATTTTGATAGAAGTTTTTCAGCCTTAATCATAATCAAAGCAAAAGAATTATCACTTCTTTTATTTTTTAATATATTGATAGTAGAATCAATACAATTTTTAGCATCCACTAGATTAGTACCTACTGATTGTAGATACTTATTTAGTGGATCTATTGTAATTAATATCTCATAAATTATGATGGCTAATATAATGTAATTTATATTAATACATTGAGATAAAAGACCAGAGGCTTCGACTGAATCATGAATTGAAACCTCTGAATTAAGAGTTCTATTAGAAAAGTAAAATAATACTTCACCAATAGCCTCAAAATTCTCATAAATAATGCGAGATGTTTCCAAATGACCAGGCCATCTCTGGTCTAAAAGTCTCTTAAGGGTGTGGCCTGTATATTTACAGGATACGTTAAAACGCCTGAAAAAATTATACAATGCATTTGATAAATTAAAAAAATTAGAAATAATAACAATATTATTATACCAATTTTGAACCACAAGATGCAACTTGTGGTTGTAGCAATGTATAAAAGGAACATTTTTATTAATTTTTTTTTGAAGAAGTGTTTGCACTCCTCCATTTCGGCCAGACATAACGTTTGCACCATCATATGCCTGGCTTATTATATTAGCTGAATTAATATTTAGATCATTAAGTTGCTTTAAAATGCAATCTGTAATGCTTTCAGCAGAAAGACTAATGATTCCTATTATATTTTCTTGGATTTCTCCAGAAAAAATATAACGAATTATTATGCTCAGGTTTTCACAACCTGAAGCATCTTTTGTCTCATCAGCCTTAAGACAAAAAAAGGGCATCTCGCTTTTATTATATTTGTCTGAAATATGTTCAAGCACCATATTTGCCATAATGAATATTACTTCGTTTTGAATCTGTGGTGATGTATACTGGGCATTTTGGGGTATAAATTTCATAATTTTATTTAATTCAGGGTCTTTTTGGATGGTGTAGGAAAATATTGCTATAAATAGCCCAGAAGAATAAATTATGTTCTCATCTTTTGCAGCATCCGTAATATTTGTTGAACCAGTCCCACGGAAAGGTAGCTCTTGTATGCTAAGAAATAGCATCAAATCAAATATTGATTTAATATAATATTGATTACGATTAATTTGATCACCTCCCAACATTTTAGTTATTTCTGTACCTTTGTTTATATTTTGATTTTTATCATACAATATTGTAATTGAATTTAAATGAGCTTTTGAGCTCTCGTGTTTTAGCAGTCCCTTCTTGGCAGCTAACGCATTTTTCCAATTTCTGAATCCCGTTTGTCCAAATTCATCACTTGGATTACACAAGTATTTCCTACATGGAAAACGAAAGGCAGCGTCAGCTTCTACATTATACTCCAACCAGTCTCGGCCTCTATACCATGATTTTTGAAATGATCTTTGCCTTCCATGGATATCTTTTTTCACGTAATTGTTTAATTTGATTTAATTTGGTTTATTCTGGCCAAAATCACCTGGGATTTGAATTGAACCATTAGAGGACTTTTTTGACACTAAAAATATTATAATTAATAAATTGTAATAAGGGAAAGGGTCATAAATAATAATGGTCATCAGGATGGGCGAAGGAAGAGCCTGCTGAAAATGAACAAACACAAAATTTATCTTGTATTTAAGATACAAGTATTTGCTATACTGTAGTGCCCAATCCTGATGAAGATTATCAGTAAAGTTGATCAGTAAAATTATAGATATTCAGTATTAAAAACTAGAAAAAGCTCATAAACGTTATATCTTTAAAGATTAACAAAAAAATATAATATTTTTATATTTATAAATCAATTACTAGTTGCCTCTTGACAATGAGAGACTGAGCTGCTAGATGAAGATGATTGAGTCTCTTCTTCGTCTTTATTTGTTTTAAAATCAAAATGTAATAATGAAACACCATAATCTCCTACTACTATTGATATTGTCAAAAATATAATAGAAAAATTTGGGTTAAATTTTAAACTATTTACCATCTTCCTCCTCCTGAGTGTAGTGAGGATCATTTTCAAGATTCTTAGCTTCATTCATATCTTGAAATATGAGTGAATATATTTATTTTAATAATTAAAATTATTATACAAAAATGATAATATTAATAATAAATGTCTGTCTCTTATCTTATATAAAATAAATATATATGAAATAATAATATATAGGTAATACCCTATATCAATATCATATAAGTCATGAAATAATAATATAAATTTATACTAACTATGAGAAGAATCAGTTTCTGAAATTTCTGATGTAGTATTACTAGATGTTTGTAGAGGTGATGTTGCTTGACATTTGTTTAACTTTAACTTAAAATAAGAGTTAATAACTGATTGTTTCTTCATAATTTTAAAATAAACGTTGTAAAATAAAATAACTGGTTATATATTATAATATAAATGTGATACCTATAGAGAATGTTATACACAACAACAAAAAAATGAAAAAAAAATGAATGAATGATAATTTAATATTGGGTAAAAATAAAAATAAAACAGGATAGAAAAAAATTTACAAACTAGACATGTTTGTAGAATAAATATTCAAAATTTATTTTAAAAATATAAAAATAATCAATTCTAAATAGACATGTTTTTCGAATATTTTTGAATAAATATTCAAAATTTATATTAAAAATATAAAAATAATCAATTCTAAAAAAATTTTAAAATTTTTTTTTTGGGGGGGGGCAGAAAAATTTTTGGGGGCCACTTTTGGGGGCCAAAGATTTTTTCTGGGGGCCAGGTTTGGGGGCCAAAAATTTTTTTCGGGGGTTCGGGCCCCCTCAGGGCCCCTCCTGTGGCTACGGCTCTGATGATATCAGATTTGATGTGTCATTTATAATACCATATGTAAATAATTTCTATCTTGTATTTAATTTTTCTCCTAGGCATTATAATTATTAAGCTTAAAATATTTTAAAAAATATTGTAAAATGGCAATATACTAAAGTTTATAAAAATTATGACTGACACTTATCAATCAAAGGTGATTGATAATAATTTGTAAACAATTCGAATATAATTAAAATGTTTGCAATAAGTAATAACTTACACATTATTTTATAAGCATGAAATCACGAGGCTCGAACCGGTTCAGAGTCATTTTAATCGTTCGGTTCATGTTCGGCTAGTAATTTTTTAGTGGTTTAGGTTCGGTTTCGGTTCGATAAAAAATACCGGTTTACATGGTTCAGTTCAGGTTCGGTTTGGATCCTTGTTGGTGGCACTGTTAAAAGAAAGGTATTACTCAAGCAAAAATCAACATCATATGAATTGTACGAATTCGCTAAAGATAATATTAATGGCATATATTTTGAATATATGACCCAAACAAATTATGATGACGAAGAACTATTACTCAGAGAGATTTTAAAAACTAGACCAATACCTGGAACACAGAAAATTTACATCAGGATTCCGACATGTCTACATCAATTTAGAAGTAAAATGTAATCGAATTCAATAGTAAGCACTCTAGAATATTTATCATATAATGATGAAAGTATAATCTTGAGAGAAATATCAAGATAGATAACGTATGTTTATGATTCTAATTGGTGGTTAACCTTTGTTTGAAGGAAAGATCAAAAGCAGGAAGAAATACATATATATATAAAGTTTTTACACCCATTCGGACCTTCTAATTCCTTTACATTTTTAAGTATAGACGACACTCTTTACTTGCCTACTGGCCTTAGGTTCACAAGAAAATAAAGCGCTACCAAAAAATTAGAATCCTTTAAAAGTGAGTTATATATTGGATTTTCGAATTTATATTATATTAATTTATCTATAATATTTAGGGCGCCATATATGAATGCACAAAATTCTGATTCAGTGGCGTAGCCAGGATTGATCCACGGGGGGGGGGGGTTTAAATTTTTTTGAAGGCTTCCTCCCCAAACCGCATTTTAAAAATTAGCCAATTCTGTGCTTTATTGGTGTCTAACCACTATAGTAGCCAGCATAAATGAAAAAATATTAGATACAAAATTTTGGCCAAATTTATGATTAATACGCGTCTGAAAGCATTATTTTGAAAATTTTATCAATGTTTAGTCAATTGTAAATTAATTCAATCCATTCGGTGAAGAAAGAAGAATAAAATCGCCCCCCAAACCTTCCATTATTTATGATCACTCAATATATCTTATTCTATGTTAAAAACTAATATTTTAATTAAATTTTTGCATATAACAAAATTTTGCAGAGAATTTCATTATAGATTTTATTTATTATTTATACAATAAAATAAATTTCAAAATGTATAAATTTTATACAGATTATATTAAAAATTTATTCTAAATAACTATTTTAAAAAAATAGAATTACAATAAAATATGATTAATTCTTGTGCGGTATTTAAAAAAATCTAATTTAACAATTATAATATAATTAATAAAAATGAGTATATTAATAAGACATAAATAATTCTTATTAGAGATCCGCAAAAGTAGGAAAATCGGGCTGGGTTGGGCGTAAATTTTTTAAAAAAAATCGGGCCGGGTTGGGTCGTGCCTTGGAAATAAAAATTTTTTTCCAGAGGTTATGAGGGGGAGGTTCAATCCCCCCCTCCCCCCCCCCCTCACCCTCTTCTCTACGCCACTGTTCTGATTCACATATGAAAGAACTCTAACTCAGTTGAAAACATTTTATTATTATTCATTAAATGTTATATGGGCAAAATGTAATAAATTGAATTCTTTTATCGATAAACAATTTCTATAATTGTTATTTTCATTTACAAGATGAATAATACTTTAAATTATATTAAATAATTCAAGTAAAACCATTAAAACTATTTAATTTTTATACAAAGTCGACCCCCTTCGGGAAAAAATACACTTTTCTAATCATTTTTATTGATTTTGAGAATGAAACCTGCCGCATCCCAGACACATTTTTTTAAATATAAAGGTAGATTTATTAGTAATGCCTACAAATTTTTTTATAAAATTTGAAGGTCATATTATTTCTAAAAAATTATTTTTAATTTTAATATATTAAATAAAATGGCCGGAAATTGTAAAACAAAAAAATTTTTTTTGTCTAAAAACAAAAAGTATTTACTTTGTACCTAATTTTGATATAAAATTTGTTATTTACAATTATCTAGTTTTTAAGATATGCTTAATTGAATGAAGGCGATAATGGTGAAAATACGTCACTTATGCCACTTTGAGCCGTAATATCTCGAGAACAGGGTTGGGCAAATTTTCAGAAAATCGTATTCGGATACAGATACAGATACTTTATAAAATTTTGTATTTAAGATACAAGATACTAGATATTTTAGAAAAATTTCAATAAGATATAAGATACTTGTATTTTTTTTAAAAAAAAGTATCTGATACAAGATACTTTTTTAAAAAACTTTAAATAGTCAAAATCAAAATGTATAAAGCTTTATTTTCTTATCTATAATATAAATTTATAAAAAAATATTTAAAATAAATTGTAGAAAATAACAAATTTATTATTAAAGATAATTCGATATTCCATTTAATAATTATATAATTAGTAAATAATAATAAATCAGCATTATTTTTAATATTAATTTTTCGTTCAATCTTTGACGATTTGGTCTATTAACCATATTAGCAAAGCTAAATAATCTTTCAACGGGGGCTGAGGAGGGTAATATTGTGTTATATTTAATAAATATTTCTTTTATATATTTATAACTATTTAACATATTTATACTCCGCCTGTCATCTTTCATATAATTTAGGACCTCTATTTCAATATCATTTATTGAATTATAAGAATTGGATGTGGTACTTTTTAGACAAAAGTAATCAGCGTCTACATGAGCGGGAGGGGTAGGAACAGTTTGCATCCTATTTTTTTGAGGGGGTAGGAGGTAAGCTGCTTTATTGGGGGTAGGATAAATTTTTTGGGGGGTTATCTATTAAATTTTGAGATGAGATAGGACAAAATTTATTGCTGTAAAAATTATACTTTTATTATAGTATATTATTATAATACAATTCATCGACCAAATCTATATATTGCAAACAATCATACACATTGTTTTCCAAATAAACTATCCTTTTAAATGTAATTTAAAAGATTTAGATATTTTAGCAAGCTCATAATGCCATAATAACTAATTCATTGTAAATAATGGAGGTTTTAATTGAATTTATTATCTAAAAAATAAATTATTTATAATCACAAAATATAGATAGTTGGTAGTAGATATAGATTAATTTAAGTTATCCTTTATAAATTCTTTGAAAAGAGTATCAATAAATAAATAGGTAAAAATAATGATAAAGAGACACCGCCACCGAAGGCGGTGATTTTTTAGGGGGGTAGGCAAAGGTTTTTGAAGGGGGTTTGCATCCAGTGAAAATCCTGTTATGTAGACGCTGTCATCAATTGTAGATTTTGTTGAAGTATTCATTTCAATATTATTTTTAAAAACAATTAAAACTTCATGTAATAAAAAATCCTGTAGGAATTTTTTTTCTTTTTCACCATCAATCCAACGATTTTTAAAATAGGGATGAGAAATAGTTACCAAAAATGCACTTTTAAAATTGTTATCAAAATCATATATATTTTTAAATCTTTTATTTAAATAATTTTCTATGGCAACAGCTAATGGTTTGCAAAATTGTAGATTGGTTTGAATTAAATTTGTAAATTTTTTTTAACGACATTTAAAATTGGAGCTGATTCTCCATAATAGCAGTTGATTTCACTCTGTATTTTGTCAATCGCTATAGCCAATGGGGCCATTATATTGCAATATTCTTCTAAATATTGAATTTCAATATCTCTTAATTTAGGAAATTCTAATTTTTGACATAATTTAGGAAGTTCGCCTTTAAATTTTAATAAACTATGAAGACTATCATACAAACTATTCCATCTAGTGCAACAAGGTGTAACTAATTGTTTTCCTAAAACTGCTTTGATAAGTTCTGCAGTTTTAGGCCTATTATTTGCATTCCATAGCTTAGTACATTTAGCTATTGCAGGATGATAAATTTTAGAAATGTTAGGAGAATCCTTAATAGCTCTCTCGACATCTGTTGTGGCAATTAGACTTATCATATGGCACAAACAACGAATGTGTTGAGGCAATGTTATTGAGGCTTTTTTAGACCCTTAAATAAACAAATAAATAATTTTATTTGAACAAAATTTTTTACTAAATTTACAATATCATAATAAATTTACAATAAATTAATAAATTTTAAAGAAGTATTAAATAATACTTTCAATGATTTTGAATTCTATACATTCATCATCATTGATGTCAAAGTCATTCTCTACAGCTTCCATAGAATATCCAAACTCCTTGAAAGCTTTCTTAAAGTTAGAGCCGTTATCTGTAACAGTTGCTATAACTTTTTCGTCAATACCAAAGTCACGATGAATTTCTTTATTATGATCATCTTGAAGTACTTCAAAAAATTTGCCATTAAGTATGCTTAGTTTTAATTTATTGTTGTAATTTTCGGTTGAAGAATCATCTGAAGACGAAGATAAAACATATTATTCTATTTTCTTCTTCCATAATTTTAAAATAGACATATATAAAACGATTCAAATATGGTAGTTCTAATTGTTAGCAAATTGCTATATGACGACCAACGTCATATATCAAAAATTATCTTAAAATATCTAAATTTTGATTAAATTTTTCATTTAAATCTTAAAACAATATCATTTTAAATTTTAATACTATTTAAATTAACCAATATAAATTTTTATTAAAGTATCTTTATCTTTTTTAATACAAATTTGGTTAAGATACAAATACTTTTAAATAATATGTATCTTAGATACTGGATACAAGATACTTTCCAAAATTTTAAAAAAGATACAAATATCCGCGATACTGCCCAACCCTGCTCGAGAATATAAATGTTAGAAGGCTAAAATGTTAACTATTACTTAGTTACATTAACCTTTCTTTGCTTATCAAATTTTTTAAAAAAAGAAGGGGTCGGCCGGAATTCTCATCTTTTGCTCATTAGTTGACTGGATTAAATATAATTCACTAATCATTTGGTATTGGAGTTAAAATTTTATTTTATTTAAAAATGGTACTTTATTATAAATGATTAATTTATTTCCCGCAATTGTAATAAGATAAAGGTGAAAAAAGAAAAGAATGGTTAAAAATCACAAAAAAGAGTGAGTTGAAGAAAGGCGGGGAAAATAAAGAAATTATTTTATAAAAAAATGAGAAGACAAAAATTATTCAAAATTAAAGAGAAATCGCAAAAAGTTAGAAAAAGGAAGAAAATTAAAAATAAACAAAAATTAAAAAAATACGTTTCAGAATTATTAAAACGACAATAAAAAATGTAATAAATAGCGGTTACCCTTTTTTGAATGGGAATTTTTTTTTTAATTGAACCTTTTCTTTTGATCAGATTATTATCATTCAACTTTTTTTTTTGATCGAGAATTTTCCTAAGTCGTAAGTCTTTATCGATTGAGACCTTTCTTAAGTCTTAGGTGCGGTTTAATTTTTTGATCAGGACCTTTCCTTGTTTTAGTGGGAAACCCTATAAATAATTACTTATCAGGTCAATACCGTTAAACTTTTTACGCGAAATGCATTACCGCAAATGCATCATAGCGACAGTATAGCGAATGCATTACAGCAAATGTATTATCGCGAATGCATCATAGCGAATTTATTAAAGCGTAGATATTATCGCGAATGCATCATGGCGAATGCATTATCGCGACTACATTATCGTGAGTGCAATATCGAATGTATTATCGCGAATGCATTATCACGTATACGATAGTGATTTATATGTGACAAATGGTTGATATAATTAATAGAAGTATTAAAATTCCTTACTACTTATCCACTTACTTTCTAATAAGGAGTTCATCATTAATATCTTTTTATTTTTTAAATATATCGGAAACCATAAATTTGTTACCTTTTGGAAGTTCCTGGCCTATAATATTTTTCCACCGGGTCTCTATTTCTCTATGGAAATTCTTTACACTCTATTATATTGTAACTCATTTAGCAAGTTCAGACCTTTTTCAAAAATCCAATATTTATTTAAGGTAGCGTTTTTAAATTTTTATAACTAAAGCACGTCACTTGCTATTTATGAAATTTCATATTTTATTAAAAAATATATGGAATTTAATATTTTCAATTTTTTTTAATTATTAGATTAAGTCGTTTTTTTTAGAAAATTTGAAATACCAATTATTTGAAAAAAAATAACTTAAGACCCTCATTATTTTTATATATTTAAAAATGGGCTAGACGTGTTCCCATTATGTTGGTCTACAGCCCGACTCTCGCTTTTTTTCAAATTTTTTTCGTAATTATAAATTATGAGGCAAAACACAAAGCGTACTTTGAGATCCATAAAATTATTAGAATCATAAATATAATTAATCTATCCTTTTTTTTTCTTGTATAACACCTAACAATAAACGCCAATTTGATTATTTTTTGCGAAATTATAGACCATATTTTACCAATTTTTTTTCAAGAATTTTTCGGTATATGGAACCCGTATTTTGAGATCTCTTTAAAGCTTGTTGAACTGGACGAATATTCCACTTCCTATAGAATTCAGGAATTAAACTTCATTCCAATTTTTCTTCTCATGGCATAATTTTATTGTCTTTAATCACATAACTAGAAAAAAGGCTCGTCAGGAAGCAAAAGCCAGGAAATTATTATTCGATTGTTTTTCCTAAATCCTAAGTCACAATTTTATCATCAGAGATTGCATAAATTAAGTTCTGAGATGTGTAGCCATTCAATTCGATAATTTACCTATGATGCTGAATATTGTTTCATGTCTTTTTATGATTGTGATAAGCTTTGGCTTGTCTTTTTGATTAAGCAATAAGAGAACTTACAAATTTATTATCAAAATATGCTTATTAAATCAATCCTAAATCCCTCACTAATTATAGCATATTTTGTCAAAGAATAATATAAATGATTTCCGAGGACTAATTATCTGTTTGGCTCAATGTTTTAAATAAGATTTTTTCTTAGCGCCTCGCAAATTTAATTTATTTCAGCCAAAGCTCCATCCAAAATCTTTATTTATTTTAGCCTAGCCATTATTTTAAATTTTACTGAACCTGCCCTGTCCCAAATTTAATTGAGAAATATAACTAAACGCGTATTTAAACAATCATTTAATATAAAAATTTAATTCCTAATCTATTTTATTACTTAGAATCTTTTTTTATATATTTTGAGTCAAAAACTTAAGCACTATTTTCAAAAAAAAATGTTTTTAGACCCAAACCTGACTATAACTTAATTTCCAGGTTTAACTAAGTCTGTCTAATGGCCGATAAATATAAAATTGTAATTTTCATCAAACTCCATTCCCGATATTGCAACTCATGTAATTCATTTAAGATAATGCATACGCGATTATGCATTCGCCACAATACATTCTCACTAATGTATTCGCTATAATAAATTCGCGATAATTCATTCGCTATAATGCATTCGCTATAATAAATTCGCAATAATTCATTCGGTATAATGCATTCGCGGTATAACTTTTGCTGCAATGCTTTCGCGGTAATACATTCAATTCATTCGCTGTAATGTATTTGCTATAATACATTCGCCATAACACTTTCACGGTATTACATTCGCCATAACACTTTCACGGTATTACATTCGCTTTAATGAATTCGCCATAATATTTTCGCTGTATTATATTCTCTATAATGCATTCGCTATAATATTATTTCGCTATAATACATTTTGCGGTAATACATTTCGCGCTAAAATTTTCGCATATTGACAATAACCAAATAATTATATCAATGAATCAAATAAAACAAAGAAGAGATAAGTTAAGGTGTTCCATCTCCAAATCTTCTGAATAAGATGAATTTTCTCAGAGGGATCTTTAGATGATAAGAATTAAGTTAAATAAAAATATAATATGAAATCTTGTAAATTAAAAGATTGAATGATATTTTTAAAAAATAACTTTTGATTTTAATATTTGGTAAGTTAGATTTTAAAGAAAATATAAGGATTTCATTAAAAATTCCCAACTGAATCCTTATTCCTACAACGTAAATTATCTTCCTTATAGGAAGGAGATCTGAAAACAAGCCATTCCTTCTGTATAGATGCTAGGTTTTACGGTAACGTCTCTAGGTTCCTGAATCATAATTGCCAGCCCAATCTGTCTCCCGTTAAAATTCATAGCCAAGATCACCAAGATCTGAGATTCCCCAGGATAAGTTTCTTCGCCACTCGGGATATATCGCCTTACGAAGAATTAGGGTATATTATATAAGCTTTTTTAATTGGAGAAGTAGAAAGAAAATTTTGAAATAACACTCGTGAACATGTTATTATTTTTTTAAGCTTTGATTACGGAGAAAAGTTTTGGGTTATAAAATACAAGAATTTTACTTGTAAGTGCGATACCCCTGCTTGCAAATATTCTGACGCTAAAATATTCGACACCTTGGCCGAGTATCACAAAAAATTGCAAATGTTTAACAATCAAGATAACGATAGCCTTACGGAAGACGAATGATGATAAATATAAAAGAAACTTTATTTCGAATGAACCTTTATTTATAAGTTTCTCCTCATGTTTCTATCATATTATCCTTCATTCAATTTTTCTAAATTTATTTCACTCTATCTTCTTATGATAGTTGTGATGTTTTTGACTGTGATTATATTCGATTGCCAAGCTTTTAGCCTTTTTATATAAATTTTTTAAAATCATATATTTAAATTTTATGATCTGATAGGGACTTACTTAATATTTTCTATATATTTTTAAAAATATGTACATACATAAATTATTATAACTTGTTAGCGACTTAAAAATTATTTATGATATTGTAGACAAATGATATATTTTTTAAATGAGTGCTTGGAATTTTTTATATGATAATTTATATAGTTTTTGTTTGAATAAATTATTTTTTGTATAATATTCTATAATAGACATTATATATTATTAATAAATTTTATATATAGAATGGTAATTAGAATCAACAGTTTTATTTCTTATATAAAAATTATTACCAATTTAACTTCATCGATCTGATATTTAGATTGATTTTTATTTACCATCTTTCTCCGAATCAATGTATTATAAAATCAATATTTTCTAGTGTCTTTAATGCACTCAAGTTTAGACAAGCTTTCAGCCTAAAAAAATGAAAACCTAAATTAAGCCACAAATTGAGGATTAAGACAATTTTTTTTAAAATAAAAACTTGGTTAAGTCGTTTTCTAGTAAGTCAAACTTAAGTAATAACAATAACCATGGGAAATAAGTAACATCTTGAAATTTTACGTTTCTCATGACCAAGGTGATATGGGCACCAGCACGAATTTAAGTGTATTTTGTTTTTTTATTCCCTAAAGGTTAATAATATCCTTTAAAATATGGGCAATGTTGGCTGAATCTAAATTTTCTTGCTGCAATTAAATAACACAAAAATAGTATTACATTTTTAGCTACTTTTTATTTTAAAATAATTCGATTTTATTCAAAGATTACAAATAATGGTTCCTTTTATTTATTATTATTAGGAAAATATGTAGAAAATATTATATAGTTATAAATACAGTCATAAAATAACCTAATAGAATGATCATAGCGTGATTGAGCCGGTTTATTTTGATAAATCGGATCTAGTAACTCAATGGCGCAGGCAGCTAATCTCCTTTTAACGATACCCGTCATTCAAATAATACAACTACTTTTTAATAGATACCAAGTCTCATTCAAAATATTTTTCAATTGGGCCGTTCATGAGGTTGAAGCAAGGATCCAAACCTTAACAGATTTCGGTTTAAGTTCCGATAAAAATAACGGTTCGGTTTAAATCTTCAAAAACCGGGTTTTCCCATCTCTTCTCTTTTCTTTATTTAAAATTTTATTAGTATTCTCTAAAAATAATATTAAGCCAATACAAATCAAAATATTTTCAAGATTCTCTTGTCAAATTAAATCTAAAAAGAAAAGGCATAAATTTTATGACTAAGAACACTTTTATATGCTAACTTGAGTAGCCAGCACCGTCAAATAAAGATAATTACAAATATTTATCAGTCAAAACTGATTATTAATCATCTTTAAAGGGGTTAAAATATCAAAAGAACCCAGTTCACAGGCATCTTAAATGTGATCCAGATTTGGCGAAGGTCACAAATTTCTTAATGGCAGGTTCGGTTTAATAAATAATACCGGTTTAACGGTTCCGTTTAAATTTCTAGTTTGACGCAAGGTTGCTAGATCTCCTATTTATCCGTAACTGACGATTTTGCCTCATTTTTCTTACGTTTTTTGAACAAATTGAAAAAATCAGACTTTTTAAAATTATTTTTGGTCAGATTCAGACTAAATTTATTTGGGGTCGGACTCGGAAGACATCAATGGTTTTAAACCATTATGTTTTTTTAATGTTATTATAGAGAAGATTATCGTCAGTTCGCATACTTGATCGACTTAATTTTTGCACTTATCTGAATTTTGTTCAGAATAGCAGCCTGAATACCATTTTTTTAAATGATTTCTTTTAAATATTTTAAGATATACTTATTCCTATTTTTTAAATCTAAAAATCACTATTCTGATGAGATTAAAAAGAAAAAGGACGAGCTAGACCCCTTCTCAGCGTTTATCATTTTTCCGATTTCGTTAAAATATTGTACTTTTTCAACGGTTCAATAAAAAATTCGAATCGGACCTATTTCTAAAATAAATATTCGTATCGCTCTCGAATCTTTAAAAAAATTATCTAATCGTTGGGGCAAGTTTTTGTCGGACCTGAAGAAAAGGCCAGATGTAGGATTCTAATCAGATTATAAATTTTAGCATATTATCAAAAACCAAACTAGATTTTAAATAAATTAACATACAGAATTTTTTGAAAAAACCTCAAATTTATAAAATGTTTTAGAGCGAAAACAGTGATGGGATATATAAAAATAAGTCCCGAATAAACAGCCCACGAATAAGAAAAAATTCAATATTTTTAACAAAACACCCGGCCATCCTAGGTTGAATTGAAAGGATAGCCTGTGTATTGTATAAAATTTGATAGATTGGTGAAACTGAATAAATTTAAAAACATTAAATAATTGAAGAAAAATGATGAAAATCAGGATTGTGAACCGGAACCCTCAATATTTTAGTGAACCAAACCAAACTATATTGAAATGAAATTAAAAAAACATGCAATTTATTCTAATATATTCTTATTATCAATATAAAGACCTTTTTAATTAAAAATCATTTTACGTGGAATATTTTAGAGTACTCCATTTTATGTAAAAATTTTAAATAACAGCATATTATGGAACTTTTTTTAATGGATACTGTATAATATAATAATATATCTTTTAGGTATCTATTTTTGTTTGTTCAATTATTAAATTAAAAGTAAGACTAAAGAAAAAAACATAATCACAAGGTAAAATAAAATGCAAGTTACAATGCGCTCGAAAGGCATAAAAAATGATATTTTAATTTTAGCATTTCGATTTTGGAAGATATCATAATTCGTTTATACTCTAATTATGATAAATTATTTTTATGGTAAGGGCTAAGTATAGTAAAATAAAGTTTATAAAAAAACTGATATTCCTATTATTTTTGCTATATTTTATAAGCCTTTAATTTCCCGGACCACGAACCTGGTTCAAAGATATTTCTCTGAACCAGAACCTAAGTCTGAACCCTTTTTTTAGAAGGAGAGTGTACAAACCTAAAGAAAATAAAGAAATTATTTAGAAAAAAAGAATAATTTAAAATGAGAAAAAAAAATCGAGTAGAAGTGACAAAAAGTAAAAATATTTTATTTCCTAAGAAGAATATTTAAAGAGTTTCGAAGTTTAGACGATCGATATGTGTTGATTTGTCTTAAGAAATGAACTTATACTGGTATAGTCTCAAGCTAGAGGTTCTCATCAAGAAGTTTGCTGTCTAAGGTATTGAGTCCTATGAGTTTTCGTGTTGTTGGAATAAGAGTAGTAGATAGGGCAAGCCATCAAGTGTGTGGAAACGGACACTATCTGACTAAAAAGGCTATATATAATATTTTAATTTTTTATTATTAATATTATTAAAAAAAAATAATAAATTTTAACTTCGTACAAATAGGAAACTATTCAGTTCGTATTCTACGTGACAATAATTTTCAAATTTCTTTTTATTGCTTTGTAAATAATAACTTTAAACTTAATATTTCTATAATACCACCAAAACTATATATAAAATAAAAACACATGATTATAAAATATATAATAGTTATATAATATATTAAAAATCAATATTTACATCCAGTATATATATTTATATTTATATAGGTTTCGTTTTCGTCAAAAAAATGAAAAATTGCACACATATAATTCATTCTTCTATAAATTATTATAAATTATAAATTGGTAAACTCTTTAATACAAATATCATATTCATGCGAAAATATGAATTACCTCGAAAAAATATTATGCAGGTTTCAGATAGTTTTGGAAAAAAATTCATTTTAATAAACGAAGGATAAATTATGAGTTTATAAAAAATATAGTATCCAAATTCAATTTAAAAATTTTTTAAATAAAGTTCTAAGGATACAGAATAAAATTTCGAATAGATAAAAATGAGATATGAAGAAAAACAAAATTTTACATTTTGGTTAGAAAAATATATTGGCTAAAATAAACAAAAAACCTAAAATTTTTATTCGTCCATAAATAATTTACAAATATACCTACGTATACTTATTATGGCTGCTACTATTCTCTACCATGTATCAAAGAAATTTCTGTTTGGAATAAAAAAGATAAAATAAAGTGATATAAGAATTCGGTATATAATTTAAGAAAAATGATTAGTTTTTCTTTAGACAATTTTGTCACAAATTTTAAAAGTTCCTTTGCAATTCGAATCCGGCAAAGTGAGGAATAAACGTCCGTTTTCGCAAATACATAGTTGAAATACCCCCTTGTAATGTTCTTCTCCTTGGTTAACGATGTTGTCGCTGTTCAGATTACGTGGGTTCTCGATGTCGTTATTACTTTAAATATTAAAAAAAATAAAATATTACTTAAAATTATTATGGGATTTTAAAAAAAATTTGTCCATTACGTTCTGTTTCATTTCTATATATTTTTCAGAAGAGCGATTTGAAAACAACAATATACCATTTGTTTAACATTATTATAAATATATTTTATTACATAAAAAACATACTAAATAAAGATAATTTGAGTTTTTTTTATGTAAAGGAAGAAAAAAATAACTGATTTTGAACCAAAAATAGAGTTAAAACCTTATAACACGCGACACATAAATTATTGTCATAAATAAATTTTGATATTATTATTTTCTTAAACGCAATAATACCATTTTTTTCATGTTTCTTTAAAAAATATATAAACATTACCCCGAGTTCAATTTGGGAAGATTAGGAAAGTATATGCGACCACCAGCCAAATTAATCTTGCCTTCCTGCGAATTCAAGGTTATATCCTGCAGTGAGAGAACGTTGATGGGACCGGCTAGCGCTTTCATATCTATACCGTTCGATTCTAATTCAAGAGTACGGGTTAGGGATTCTAATCTACAAAGTGGTGAGAGTGGGAGTATAATTTTGTAAAATTCAAGGGAATAAAAAAAAACTTTTTGATAGCCATTTTTTTTTAGTTTTAGGAATTCCTTTGAAGATCTTCATTTGCACCCCTTTTAATTATTTAGTGTCTCTTTTTGGCTATATCTTTTTTAAAACTTAATTAATGCCTCCGTATAAAGATAATTATCAGTTTTTCTGACAAAATAAGACTAGTTAATTACACAAGAAATGACACTAATTAAATCAAAATGACTATAATTTAGTCAAAATAACAATAAATAGTTTAAAAAAGACATCAACGTGATTGTTTAAAAATGAAAGTAAAAAAACCATGATAAAAAAATTAAAAAAATGAAATATATTAATTTTAATTACTTTAAGGATTCAGAAGGCGGGGACCGAATCAAAGGAGTTTGAACCGATGTTTTAAACCTCCCACCATTTTTACCTTTCATATTTTAATTTAAAGTACAATATTAATTAATATTGGTTTCTGTAAAACAATGGGTTCAAAAATAAATAAAAAAAATATTTATTATAATTGTGTATGATATATTTGTGAAAGTTTTATTCTTAATAAATATAAAAATTATTATAAAAAATTAGGGATAAGAATTATAATGACTTAAATTTAACAGTACATTATTGATTTTGAATAAATTCAAATTAGCTAAAATGGAAATCCCAACAAATTTCCTATAAAAAGGGTATAATTTTTTTAAAGGGACTTTTAAATTGAGATTTCCTATAATTGTCATACAACCGCTATATTTAACCCATACCTAAATTCGAAGCCAATTTATATAAATAAGGAGACATCTCCTGCACTTGTAAGGGATATTTTTCTCGAAAAGCTGCACTGGCGAAAAATAATATATTGTAAAAACATTTGGCATATAATTTAGTTGAATAAGTTTATGACCTATGATTGACTTAGAGGAGTAAAAAATTATGTGAAAAAACAAGTATTAAATTACTGTTGACGTTGAGAGTATTCAATTTTATGGTCATATTATCGGGAGTCACTGCGAACACGGTATGCCCAAATTTGTTTTTGACTTCGAATTTAGGCCCTTGTGATATTATGCCGTTTGGACCTGTGTATAAAAAATAAATTATAATATATTGCATTTGAAAAAAATTTAAATTTGATCGCTTAATTATTTATATAGGATTTTTAACCGAATTCGTGTTTTTAAAGTGCCTTTTTCCAAATCAAATTTTTTAAGCCAAAGTTCTATCATTTTTAAACTAAATAGAGTCCTGGAAACTAATTTAAACCCTGCATTTTTAACGCAAATACCGTCTTATAGCCTAATTGGAACATTTTAAGTCCAATCTGTTTCATTTTTTAAGTTTATTAGTATTATTTTTTTAACCTTATTAGTGTATTTTTTAAACATAATTAGTTCCTTTTAACCTAATTATCCCATTAATCAGCAGTTGAAAATGCCTAATTTTTTCAAATATTATTTAAATCTGAACTGCTATATATCTGAAACGTTACCCATTAATAAGAGCATAAAAAAATGTATAATAGAAAAAATAAAAATATGTTACAAATTTAAAAATTTATTTATATATATTATATTTATTAGATACAATATAGATAATTTTAATATTTTGTTATTTTTTATAACAATTATGGATGGCACGGACGACATATCTCTTACCTGATTATGACGAACTTTATATCAACAGTTTTTCTATCACTAATCATTTTAATATAATAGCCACCCACAAGCATTTTCAGGTGTTCAGTTAATTAATTTATTAATGGGATTTTATAAGCGGCAGTTATCTCCAGACGAAATGTAGGTAAATGACTTCTTATCATTAGATAGCTTAAATATTTTAAAAATTTATAACTGAAACACCAAAAAAATTGCGAAAATTGGGTCGTAACATTATATATGTTGATACTATATTATCGCATGGATCAAGCAGCTTCATGAGAATTATATGAATTTATCAGATTAGGTTGAATAAAAAAAATTGAAATCTTACAATAGAATCTAAATATAATTATTTAACATTTTTTTAAACATATTTTATTTGTTTTCAAATATATAAGATAATTATAATAATATATAATTGCGCCTGACAAAAAATTTAAAAAAAATATACATTAAATATTAATTAAAAAAAAGAAGTATTATTATAAATTTTCGTTATCATGAGACAATGGCCATGAAGCTTTGAAAAATTTAATATTAAAATGAATTACCTCAAATCTTATTTCCTGTTTAATTTTAAATGAACTTGGGATTGTGGATTTAGGGCTTCTTTGACTTATAAATTTGAAAGAGATTTGTTCTTTCAAAAAGAATTTAGCTAATACTACTAATGGGATGAATATGTAATTAACATATGTGGGAATAATTTAAGCTCTTCTTTTTGCAATTTCACCAAGAGGAGTAAAATTATCGATATAGGTAAAATCCCAATATGTATACCTTTGCACCATGGGATCAGTTTGTTTATATTCATCCAGCTGAGTGTTGTTTATACAGAGCGCTTTGTGAATTGGTAAGGGTTGTGCTTGTTGCTTCAACAAGCATTATTAAAACCCATCGACAATTTTATTTAAATAAATGAAAAATTTTTTTCCTTGGTCAACGTTGCAAATATGGTACACCAAAAATTATTTGATTATAAATTAAAAAATAGATAAAATGATTGGCTAAAACTAAATAGAATAGGTTAAGGTTTCTATAAGGAATAAATTTAAATAAATTCTCTGTCCAAAAATTGACGATATTCATTGGCATCTAGCATACTGAAAAATAAATACTTTCTATACAATAATATAATAGTAAAATCTATGAGTTATGAGCTATAAAAGGCATCTTTTAAATGATTTCAATTTAAAAAATAATATGTGAAAAATTAATAAATATCAACTGCACCATATTTCCTTTTCTTTACTTTCTTAATTTGCTACCACTTCTTGAAATCTATCTCCTGTAATATTCGGTTCTTATCAAAAATTAGAAAAATATCATAATATATTTATTATAATTAACCTATGTACAACGAATTAGATATGTTTGAATTGTTATCGAATGCCTGCATAACTACGCTTCTATCGGATATGAGATTCAAGTTGCCCTGAATTTTTTGAAAAATATACAATTAATTTGTAATTTTTGTTATTTATTAAAAAGTAATTTTAATTGATAATACATATCTAATAAAAAGAATTTTTAAAAATAGTTAAAAAATAAGTAAGGAAGACCGAGAATCTTATGAACCAAGAGTTCTTGTGAGCGCTTTAGATTTTCTTCTATACTTAAAATATATTACTATATTATGAATATGCGGCTGGATCACATATTCATGTCAAAATATATAAATTTAACCCTTAAAAGTAACTTTTTTTAAATTAGGCTATTTTAAAAAATATAAAAAAATAATAATTTTAATTATCTAATATCTTATATAAGAACTAAACCAACCCTGTTTTATATAAAAATTATACTTTATTTGATCAAAAAATGTGTTTAAACTAACATAAAAATAAATTTTATATAAAATGATGGTATGAGACTTGTTTTCAGAGGTTCATACGAGCCAATTATATAACAAATATGACTAAATTTTTTAATTTATATATACATCTATTTTATAAATAGTGATAGGAAAACCTTCCCAGGGTATGGCTTATATTTTCCGGAAAAATCAATGTGCTAGAAGTATAATAGATTTTTATATATGATGTAAAAGTAGGTATATTATTTAATAATTATCAAGTAGGTTTGGTTTTTTTGCGCCTTTTAGGACTAGCATGATTCCCGGCCTTCCTCAAGGATATAAGTAAATTTGCCATTTTGAAAAATATTAATGTTGTTTGCTTTCCAAAAGTAACTAGTTACATTAGTAAGTTACATTGTCTAAAACTGGTGTTGTTAAAGGGCTCGATTTGAGATTTTTTAAAAATAGCTAACTCAATATTTCATCAATAAAAATATTATGCAAGCCTAAAGATTTTGTTCATAGATGGCACAAAGATTTGAACATCTATTAGCGGAGTCTTGAGGCTTAGGAAATATTTTTCTGGTTAAAATATTGAGTTGGCCGTTTTTAAAATCGGTTCAAATAGAGCTATTTAACAAACTAAAAAGTAACTAGTTACACTACAGAGTATAGTTACCAGATATAAAATATACCAAGTTAAAATAACTCATAAAAGTTACTTTTGTATTAGAAAGAAATAATGCTTATTATAAATAAAAGCAGCTTTGAGAAAAAAATAAGCATTTTATTTATATTTCATATGTATATTATTTACTTTATTATATAACTAAACATATAAATATATTAAATTCTATTACAGAGATCTTTGCCAAGCAAGTTTTCATTTGCTTTTAAAATTGTTTTTAAAACTTTTAATAAGCAAGTTCTATTTTTCCCATAAATCAGTTTTGCAATGCAAATAAATATTCTAGCGTGGTATTTGATGAAAAAGGAACATTATATTTGGCTAATATTAGCTTTATAAGAAGATATTTATCACAAGGGAGAAAAGTTTACAAGTCTTCAATACATTCGCAATTGGAGTTCGGCCTTTTTTTTAATCAAAAATTACCATTTAACCAAGGTTAGTATAATCTTGTATTTCGTTATTTTTAATAATTTGATTTTTTGTTCTTTTGGCTTCGATCTTGTTTAATCAAACCAATTTTAGATTTGGTTGCAAATATTTTAGTTGATTAAAACCTTGATTGTATAGTTTTGAATAGGGTTGTTATTTATTATAAAATCATTAAATCATCAAATTTTTCTTGTTTAGTTGTTGGTGTTTATTTTGAACTACAAGTGAGTTTACTCGGACTCAAGTTGATTTCAATGGATTTCTTCTTTTTAAAAATTGTTCCAATATTTTTTTAAATATTTAGTGTTTCAGAATAATGCATTTCTAAAAAATAATTATATCAAAATTATCCATTTTATAAGATGCCTCATAAATTTCTTGCTGAAGAAAGAAAAATGTTTGCAAAGAAGATGGATAATTAATTATTATTCCCATTTGATTAATATTATTTAAAACTGGTGTGGGTAAAGGTTCATTATTATGATTCTCCAATTTCGAATCTAATAAGTTAAATTAATGTTATCCATAAAATTACTATTATTTCATATGATTGAACCACTCATTTAAAATGTAATTAAGCTTATCATGAAGTATAAATTATATCTAATATATTTAAATTCAAATGGGCTAAAAAATTTAGTAATGTAATAAAATAAGAGGAAAAAATTGTTTTAACTGAAGTCTGGTTATGATATCTGGACAAACCTATTTAGGTTGCTTTTAAAAGTGAGGGGACTATATTTTTTTAAAACTCCCCTTTCTCAAAATAAAATCAACATATATAAAGAAATCTTTTTAAAGGGATATCCATTAGTGATCTGCATCGGGCCTAATCTTTCAAGCCCGGCCCGAATTTATTTAAATATAGAAATTAATTTTTATAATTACTCAAAATAAAAGACATATGTTATATGTCGTTTAGTTTCAATAAATAAAATCAAATATTTTTATTTTACATAAAAAATTCAATATAAAATTGATAAATTAAGTTATATTTAAAAAAATTTCCAAAATCCTATCCGACCCGGCCCGAATTTTTTTAAAATATTAGGCCTAACTTTGCAGATCTCTATTATCCATATCGTTTTTTTCCTTTATTTTTTTTCCTTATGTCAGTTTTTTTATTTTTGATAAATTTTTTAATAAAAACTCGTAGTAGAAAATTAAAAATGTTTTCCTTGATATAAAATAAATCTAAATACGATGATTAGATTAGATAATCAATATGGCTCAAGAAAGAAGGAAAAGAAGTTTATTTATTAATAAGATTTCTTTGAATAATTAGAAAATATTATGGATTTAGATATCATGAAAGCAAAGTGTGGAAGGGGACATCATAGTAAAAATCAATAAAAAAATATAATCATAAATCCAAAAAGGTTATTTGTTAGTAAGTGATAAACTGAATCTTAAAAAATTTAATTATAACGGATACACCATGCTCGTAAATATATGTGAAAAAATTTTTTCGGTTGTCTGTTTTATTTCTTTTTTTATTGATTAATTTTTTTTCCCATATTTTTTATTTATCTCTTTCTTTCGTTCTTTTTTTCTTGCAATATTATCTTAAAATCTAATGTAATGCTTTGCACTTATAAATTATGAAAATATTGATACAAATCGATTCGTTTTATCTTAATGAGATTCAATTAATGAATAGGAAAATTAAACAATATGAACCAATCACTACTTTATAATTTATACGTAAAAATGTGTTATAATTTTAATTTTATTATATTTTGAATAAAAAATTGAAATCATCAGCACCATTTCGATAAAATATGATTTTAAAAAAATAAATTAAAATTAATTGATACAAAAAGGAAATTGGGCAATGTAAAGTAAGAAATAATTGAAAATATAATAAAATTTATGATATATAATTGGGATTTTACATAAATGTTTTATATGAAATGGGGAAGGGATATACAGGCGCAGAGTGTAATGATAGTGCACACACTGTTCGAGGCAGCCTATAGCAACTTATTAATCAACGACCAAATTTTATTAAAAACTATTAACCTCTCTAACCTGTTTGAACCCTAACATCGTCCAAAAAGTTGTTCAGAAGAAATGAATTCGGCTGTGAATTGTACTTTAATTAATTGTTGGATTATATCTTTATTAATGCTCTCATACTGTGTTAACCCCGAAATATTTAATATATAAACTCATGAAATTTCAGTAATGTTAAGATTTAATGAGATATTAAAATCTTTTTAATTATTTTTGCCTTGTTTAATAATTATTGGGTTAATAATTTTTTTATAAGAAGATTAATATTATATCAAAATATTAATTAAATTAAAATAATCAAAATTGTTAAACATAAAAATTGGATTTCTTTAATGATAAATTAAATTTATATGATCTAATAGTTAATTCAATTTTATTGTCAATTTTACAATGGTTTATACTAGAACCGAATCCAAATCCAATCAAATTCGGGTCGATCGCGTTGATTTTTCTCGAACACCGTCGCGGGCCTAGGTTAACTTATTTCAGACCGGAAGAGGGCGACTAAATTTTTTTTTAAATATTTTGCTTTCCTAATGTTTATAATATTTTCTTCCAGCGTTTTAAATTTTCCGCTTTCTTTGGACTTGGTATATCGTACTTTTTTTAAGACCAATAAATTAAATATCGGATGTATTTTTTAAAATAAACTTAATATCGGATCGGACTTTAAAAAACTTGGATTGGATAGGTAGACAAAAAATTTTAAATTTTTTCTCAGCTCGGGTTGGACATGAAAAGATAGGCCCGATGCAGGGTTTAGTTTAACATAAATTCCACATAAAAACATATGTTTGCTATATAATTAAATTAATATGCTAAATTAATAGCTTTCCCTCAGAAATTAATTTCCTCCAGGGTATAATTTAAAAATTATTTTAAAAAAATGTGATTTAATCAAAAAATGATTTTTATATATTGCACAAATATAAATTATAACTTTTTAAAAAATGCCTTAATTAATACTACATAGTATAAAAATAAGTTTAATATATAATATTCATTGAAAGAACCATTTTCAAATAATAAAGTTACAATACTAACATATAATTATGCCTAATAGAATATTTATCATTGTAAGTATAAAATAACATATTAGATATATTTAGTCCTGTGGGCCGGCCGGCCATGATGAAAACTCCACCGTTTGTAAGAATCAGGCAGATAGACAACGCATAAATTTTTTAAAAATAATTTTCATATTTTATACATTTTTAAGGAAAAAGACCAGTTAAAATAAAAAAACTTTAGGACTAAGAAAGGTTCGATGAAATGTTTAAATTTTAATTCAAAGAAATTTAGAAGAGAAATATATTGAAAGGCTGGGGAAGATTTTAAAATATGCAAGAATTTGGGTAGAAAAAGACATTTTTTGGATAGGAAAAAAACTGATGAATTGAAGGTGATGAAGATTGTTCAGGGAATTAAATAGAAATTGCATCAAGTTGTCAAAAAATTGTCTGGGAAATAATTTTAAAATCTAGGGGAGGAATAATATCCTCATTATTGAGGGATGATATCTCGCATTTTTTCCTGTTTAAGGAAAGACAAATTTTAGAGATATGCAATTCAATAAATTTAAATGACATTAGGTAAAGATCCGTCAAAAGAACAGTCAAGATACCAAATCAAAACTCTACAAATTTGAGTAACGAAGGGAAACCATAGCAAGAGCTGAGAAAATTACCGTATTTAGGAAAATATATGGAAAAAAGAAAGGCAGGAACGAATGCATATAGATGCTATGAAAGACATTTCTGAAGTCTAATTTACAGAAAACCATATCTCTCATTATTTATAAAAATACGTGCAACGTGATTGGCTACTTCCCAACCACCCCATAACTCCGAAATCTAACTGGAAACCGAATAAAAGGGAACTAACTTTCGAAAGGATTCTGTTTACTATAACCTTAGCAACTAAACGACGAAATAAAACTCAACAGATATGGGTTTAATACCACCGTGCGGTTTGTTTAATGACACAAAGTGTGAATCAAAGAGAATAGGACGCATCAAAAGAGGAACTTCCCGTATGAAGATATTATTTGGTTAAAGATTGTAGCAAAGGGTCAATAAACCACTATCAAGGCATTGGATGTTAAAAAAAAAACCTATAAATATTGTTTTTGTTAACAAAAAAACCTATAAATATTGTTTATTTGTGATTTTTGTCAGATGAATATCATAATATGAGAACATTTTTTATTATTTTTTGAACTTGCACGCCATGTAAGATTGGATAAGATTTAGGATAACATTACAAATTAAAGAAAATATCGGAATCAGATCTCGTTTAATCCATACTAGCAAGTATCGGATCAGTAAACATAAAATAGATCGGCGAAGCTCTAGCTAGAACCCTTTATTATAATAGTTTTAAGTAAGACTGTATTTAAAAGCCTGACTTTAGCATCCTTTTTAAAATTTATTTCTAGCCTGTCATTCAGGACAGTTAACAGCGATTATTAAGTTAAAGAAAAAGGTTGACAAAAAGTTTCAAAAAATTTGGTTAAAATGTAACCTGCAGCCGAAAAATGGTATGATTTTAAAAATCCGAGCCGGGCTAAAATAATTAAAAATCTAGGGGTCGATTTAAAAAATTTAAATTATATCAATTATTCAATTGAAAATAGTTATTATTCCTCTTTCTTTAAATATCGGTTAGGTCGATATTTCTAAATTTTCCGATCAGAAAATAGCTTAATTATAAAATTTAAGAAAATATAATTATTAATAAGATTAAGAACATATTATATATAAAATATATAATTGAAGTGATAAATTTAAAAAACAAACTAAATATTTAAAATGCTAAAAAAAATAATAAAATTTTTATTTTTATAAGGATATTTATGATTATAAATCTAAATAAATAATTTTTAAAAAATTGTAACAATTTACATTGGGCTATAAAATTTCTAAAAAAGATCCGGGCCAGTAAAATATGTTTTTTTTTAAATCTCGAGTCGGATTGGGAGATTTTTTTAAAATTCGGGGCCAGCCTCTTGTAGCAAGAGGAAAGTTAAGTCAACGACTAAATTACAAATTTATTTATTAAAAATTCATCACCATCATTCTCGTTAACAATGAGAGTCGATTGAATTTATATTTGAAAAGACTTCTCTAGTATGTGATAAATTTTTTGGATATAAAACAACTTTAGCCATGCCATTTTAGATCCTGGCAAATCAAATGGTTTAATCAATATTTTTTTTAACTTTCTTCCTAGTCCCTAGCCTTCTATTTTTATCTTTTTTGCATGTTATGTAATAAATCATATTTTATAATTGGATAATTGATCTGAACTGAATATAACGAACTAATCGATTCGTATAATACTAAATATAAACTATTTTCCCCTATTCCACTATCCATTGATCATTTTTTGTATTATTTTCGTCCATCCATCCAATCATCGATTGTAAATCTTATCACCATCTAATTATATGTAATCATAGTGTAGCATAATGATTGTGTACTTCATAATTAAACTTAGTGGGAAGAAAATTTTCAATAAAATTATTTAAAAAATACAACCCCCCCCCCCTTTATTCCCATCTGACAAAATTTTTAAAAAGGAATTTATAATTAACAAACCAATTAATATACTACATTTACATATAAATTGTATATTTTGATATAATATATAAATAAATATAATAATTTTAATTATATTATTTGTAAATTCCTTATATGAATGGGAATTAGATAAGTGGGTATAAAATCAAATTCTCTTTAAATTTTAATTTAAAAAAATATATTATATGGTAAATTTCAGAGGTCGGCGCAGCCCGGCCCCGAAAAAAAATTTTTTTTATGTCTGGCGACAAATTTTTAAAATTTTTTTTAAAATTTATGTCGTTTCCCTTATAAAAAATTATCAGAGAGCTGCAGATACCTGGCCTACCTGGCCCGTGGTTTATATTTTCACCCAGCCCGTAATATTTCTTAAAAAATTCCGGCCAGGCACATGTATCAAAATTTTTTTTTGATAGCATAGGTTTAAAAAAAAAATCCCCGCCCGATAAAAATATACGAATTTGATTTACGGTTCGTTTTTCAGCTAATTTTAAAATTATATTTATTCTAAAATGAAGATTATTTTCATACCAAAAAAGGAGTAATTGTGTTCAATTTTGGTGAAACGCATTTTATTTTGTAGTGTATGTTTAATTCATAGGCCTATCAGGATTTTACGTTAGGGAGGGGAACTATTAAATGTGTTTTCCCCACAAATCTTATTGAAGATCTTTAGGTCATTCATTGTACTTTGACTATATTATATTTTTATAAAAACAAATTTGGGTTTTCACTTTTTAATAAAAATACTTTTTTTTAAAAAATTTGAATTATAGTCGTTATTTTAAAAAGTTAACTTTTACTAAATATTTTTCAAATTCTTCCTTATAGTGATATATTATATATAATTTTTGAAGAGAATAGGGGGGGGGGGATTTTATTAACTTAAAATGATATTTACGAGAACAGGCAAATTTGCGATGGGGATCTTCTGGTTTGATCGAATAAAAAATTAAAATTATTAGTTTCTAAATTAATATTTTATTTACCTTGTATGTAAGGTATATAAGGACGGATTAAATAATTGATTATATTGTAAGTTATTTTCTACTAATTTATAAAAATTTAATAATCTATATAAAAATAAAAATTACCTGTAAAATTAGTTGGATTTGGATATTATGTTGTAATTATTTAAATAGTAACTATCTTTCTTCATAACAGTTAATGCAATTTTTGATTAAAAACATTTTATTTACCTAGTATAATAGAGTATATAAGGACAAATTTAAATGATTTTGAATTATAATTTGTGAATAATTTAAAAATGATTTTATTTTTTTATAAACTAGTTAAGTATTTTCTAACGAGATATAAATGGGTTTTAAATGGAAATATGATAAGTGAAGGAATGTGATATATCATTCGATGTAATTAAAAAATATACACTAATTTTTTAAGTGATAATAGTCGAGTTTTAAAATATTCGGTTTTAAAATTTTTTTAAGGCCCAGCCCGTATATTCGGGCAGGGTATTGGTTCGGGCCTGCAGATCTCTGAAAATTATTAAGGGCCGGGCCGGACAACTTACAAAATATATTTCCCTGGCTAGGCTATGTAAAATAATTATGGATCAGGCTGAAAAACCCGATATGAAATTTTCAGAGGCGGTTCGGGCGATCTGTATAAATTTCTTATTTTAAAAAAGGAATTGAGTAGTATTTTCAAATTCTAGTTATTAATCCGAACTTATCAAAATACAAATTCGCTCGTTAATTGACTTTTTATGAGAAAAATTAAATATAATACTGAATAATTATACTATATTTATTTAATATATAATATGTGGTTCAAAATTAGATAATATATTTATTTTGATTAGATATGTACTTCATAAGGTAGTACCTATCAAATTTATAATATACATTTGAAAAATCGTGTTTTTTTAGAAGCGTCTGTGTCCAAGTTGGCAAAAGCATCGCTTACCAATCCGATGGTTCTGGGTTCGAATCCCATCAAAGATAATCTTTTTTTCTTAATCCAACTTGGTGGTTCCGTCTTGGGGGGATAATATATAGGAGATCGGACTCGACCACGTGATTCCGTTAATATATGTTAAATAATAAGAGGGTCTTATTACAGATAAATATTGTCGATATTTAGCAAATTAGGTTGTTATTTAATTTAGAAAATTGCTATGTTGATTTGGCCATATCCATATTTAACCTTTATTTGTTTTAATTTTTTTTTTATCTGAAATGATTTTGAACAAACTTGGGCTCGAGCCGGATCCTGCTGTGTCAGTTATATTCTCTACCTCTGAGTTACTAGCAAATTGAAAAATGTTTTTTATAAGTTGGAAATGATGTCAAACTTTATAAAATGAAAATAAATATTACCTCAGAATCAGAAATAATCGGGTCAACTCATCAACATGAAAAAATAACATTAATCCATTGCGGCGTATGTGGTGTCTCCTTAATGGTAGATTTATTTTTCATTAACTCATAGCATACAAAATAACGTTCAAATTCGTTTATGTGGAACATTTGTATGTGCCAATATCCCAATGTAAAGATTTTTATAGTTTAAACTTGATATTTGTACATACACCATCATACAGTGCCAAAATGACCCCAGATTTTCTATCTATTTGACAGAACTTCATCAGGTATTCAGAATAGCTACTGAATTATTTTGATTTGATTCCATTAGATTATCAAGTATTGTATACCAACTCTTGACAGTTAGTATAATATGTATCTCGATCTCTATTGTCATTATAAGAAAGGATTCCGGATATGACCTTTACAAAAGAGAATATTATATCAGCCATGGTGGGCATGTAAGAAAATAAAGAACTTATTAACATCGATATTATTAAAAGTTGAAAGTAATCTAAGGGCTGGGAAAGGAGGGGTGTCGGAGGTATCGATTTTTATTTGTTTATGAAATTTGTAAATTTGTCAAGGGGAATTTCCGATTCCTCTTTCTTTACCAAATGGACATTGTGAAGAAAATATTTAACATAAACTTAATATAATCTTCTTTGCTACTATTTATAAATGAGCCATGCTACTATTGAATTTTAATATTAAATTATAATTCATTCCAGATTTATTTTGTAATTTATTTCATATTAATGTTGAAATAATTTTATTAAGAAAGGCCTATGATTCTATATAATTGGTCGACTTTTTAAAGAAATTCGAATCGAATTAAGAATAATAATGTAATGTATTCTTTTCATTTCAACTAACACGAATTAGAGGTCTGCATTAAGCGGGGTTTTAGACCAAAAGCCCGCCCATCCAATGTTTTAAAAAAAATTTAATCCGCCCGCCCAGCCCATTTGTCTAAAATTCCTTACCCGCTCACTCGCCCATTACTAAAATTTTTTACCCGCCCGCCCATTATTTATAAAAAATTTTTAACCCAAGCCCGCTTATAAAATTTAATTAAGGTCATTCTTTCATTTTTTTAAGCATCTAATAAAAATATTTCAGCATTATACCTCTACAAAAAGTTTGTAATTTAGGAAATTAATATAAGTATAAAAATAATCAATGTAAATTATGGACAATTTATTAGATCAAATTGAATATTTATGAAAAAAATATAAATGTAAAATTAATATTATATGTAATTATTATGCAAAAATAATAATAAATCGACATTTTCTGGATTCAAACACGTTCTTCTTTGTTCTAAAAATCTTCGCACTAGTTGCAGGAATTGCCAATATAAGAAAAAAGTTTTATGTTGTGTTTATTACATAATATAGTTAGGTAAATGTTCTTCACTTAAAAAAAACGATTGGTATAATAAAAAAAGAAATATTGTTATAGATCATTTAAACAATTATTTTTTTAGTTTGTTTTTGAACAAAATTTTAAATTTCCTTAACCCGCCTGCCCATTGTTTAAATTTAACCCGCCCACCCAACCCACCCATAGTTTCAAATTTTTTTAAACCCGCCCGCCTGCCCACTTTCGAAAAATATTTTACCCGCCCATCCGCCCACCCATCGGGCGGGCCGAAACCCCGCCCAATGCAGACCTCTAACACGAATACATTAAGAATCAAATCTTATCAATATATGCTTTTTATAAACAACTATTATTTTCCGGTTAGAAATTCAAACTAAAATTTTTTTTCAATTCAAGAAACTAGAATTAGAGATCTGCATTCCAAAATCTAGACCCAAAATTTGAAAATTTTTGCGGGTCGGGCAAAGAAACCTTTTTAAAAATCGTAACGAAAATTAGGTCAGATTTTATATTATCCTATCTTATTGGTTATACAAATTTATATTAACAATATAATATTCAACCAGAGACTTCAGGCCCACTCCGCCTGGGTCGTTAAATAGTATGATTTGAAAAATCAGGGCCGTATCTAAAAGAAATTTATCTACTGCTTCTATAATTTTGTTCCAGCATGATACCTATCCTATTTTCTTAATTTGCCAATACATTTTTCTTTAAGCTTACCAAAAAACGGGTTAAGCACTAAATGCAGGGTTGGCAAGTAGGTCAATTGACAGAAGGAATATTTGACCTGGTCAAATACGGTCAAATACCCTAAAATGTTATTGGTGAATAACTATATATATTTAATGAACTAATATGTATTTAAAGCATATTTATCAATCTAATTTATTTCATTTAAAAATATATTTGTATCATCAAGGCATCGATTTAGTTATAATTTTATATAAAAATATAAAATTTTCATATTAAAATATTAAGAATTTTTCTCATTATTAATTTTATATAAATAAATATAATAATTTTATTTAAGCATGGTGAGAAAATTACTAATTGCCAATTTATATTACATTATGTACAATTATCTAAAAAGATGGGCATCATCAATAAAATGTAATGAACAAATATAAATATGCAAGTAAGCTCTGAAAGCAGCAGTTTAAGAAGTTGGATATTTGTCCGATAGAAAATGCCAATAATATATTAAATGATATTTTGGACAAAAAATTTAAAATTTTAAACTATTCATAAAAACATAAATTATCTTATTGACCTTGCCTCACGTAAAAAACGAGATGCTTAATTTAGAAAATACATAATACAATCATGTCCATGATTTTATAATTTACCAACCTAAAGAAAAATTATTAAAGATAAGTTTAAAAAAGAAAACAATCCAAATACATGTGCTCATACTGCACTGCTGATTATTGATCCCCAATATAAGGGAAACATCTTACTTAAGTTTGATGAAGCATATGACATAATACAAAAATTAGTCGTTTCATAAAGAGATTCATCAAAATATTTTAAGTGATTTCATAAATTTCAGAAATAAAAGTGGCGTATAGCCAAAATATGTGGAAACCAGTAACTTTCATAAAAAACAATCAGATTTCGGGCTCAAGTTGTTGGAATGGGCTTTGTTCACCTTGAATATTAAGAGAAGTGACTAAGAAATCTGATTGAAGAACTCGACAACCAGAAAATTGGTAAGAGTATATCATAACCTAAGATTGATTAAAAAATGTTAAAGAAAATTATAAGATTGAATATAAATTAGAACAAGGCTCTGCCATGGAGAGCGAAACATTAATTATAGAATTTAGAAAATAATTTATTATACATACATTTTTTACTATTATATATAAAATAGAATTAATATTGTCCTAAAAAACATTTATTTGAATTTAACCGTATTTGACCGGTCAAATGCACAACCTGACTAAATGTACTTAATACGCACCAATTTTTTTTATAAAAGTTTAAGAGTTAAAGATTCCAGATTGGCTGACTTCATGCTTAAGGCGCGATATAGTCTCTATTTGGATTATAATACCTTTATTTTTGTGGTTGGCGAAATTGATTGAAGAATTAATAAACCAGGTATTTAGCTTCCTCCACTCTGGCATGATGCAAATTTTTTTTTAACTATGCTAATATATATTTTTTTCTTTTTATACTGGTCCACCAAGCAAAAACGGATTAAAATATTATACAATTAGGCACTAAACATTGATGAAATTTCAGAATGCCTTCAACCGCTTTTAATCCTAAGGTTGACCAATTTGGTGAATAATAATTTTCTTCCTTTACAATGGGTAGTATGCTGGTTAAAATACTCATAGGCACTAATACATGGAATATTAGCATATATTTATAACTGTGCTCCAAATTATTCAGCTACTTCAACGGAGATGATTAAAGATATTACATATAAAAAAACAAAATTAAAATAGCTAAAGTAGACGGACTCCCACCTTGTATGCGGAAATATTACGGCCATGGTACTCCCGGCTTAAGGTTGCATCCGGAAATTAACATTTTAGTCAAATGGATGGTGTGCAAACCGCGGGTGATAAGGCTTTATCAGAGGTTTAAAAATTGGATGTCAACTGACGGGGGAAAGACTGTATCACCTAAGGCAATTATCCCAAGGGCGATTGTATTGGCAAGATTTGAGAATGTCCAAGGAATGGCCAAGAGAAAACCCCATGAGGTCATCATAGCGTCAGAAGTAAGGTGGTTCGAACATGTTTTAATTCAGATATATGTCAATTATTTTAGATGATTTTATAAGAAATATAAAATACTCTGGTCTTAAATTTATTGGAGGGAGGGGGCGTGTTATAAAGGTTTAAATTTGTATACATTTTTCGTGGTTTTTCGAAGGTGAAAATAATATTATTTAATATTTTATTTTTCTTATTTCTTTATAAGGCGATGTCCAAAATCTAAAAAATAGTGCTGTTAAACGGCTCGTTTTGAGTCGATTTTTAAAAACGGCTAACTCGATATTTTAGACAGAAAAATATTGTCTAAGCCTCGAAACTTCGCTAATAGATATTTGGACCTTTGTGCCATCTATGTGCAAAATCTTCAGGCTTGCGTCATATTATTCTGGATAAAGTGTTGAGTTAGCCGTTTTTAAAAATCGGCTCAAATCGAGCCGTTTAACAACACTATTAAAAAATATAAAAAAAATTTTGAAGAAAAAAATAACATAAGCTACTTTTAATGTAAAAATATAATAGTTTCTAAATCATTTGTTATTTACAAATTTTTATTTTTTGAAAAATAATAGAAATTAATAAATTTGAATAAAAATTTATTCAAAATTTATTTATTTAGGTAATTTTTATGAAAAAACTAGTAAGTAATATTAAAATATGTTATTTTTCGTATTTTATTCTAGTTTTTTTAGTTGTATTTTTCTTTATTTTATTTTTCGTTTTTTTGTAAAAATAAATAATGGAAGATTTCGGACATGTTTCATATAGCGAAAATTTATAAATTTTGAGGTATCTCAAAACCTTTTGGACACAGCCTAAAGAGAAATAATAATTATAGACATAATTGTGTATTTTATGAAAAAAAATTATATTATTTTTTAAAATATTTTGTTTTAAAAGAGAAATTTAATAAAGTGAGATTTAGTTGATATAAATTCCAGTTCATAAGAGATAATTTAAATTAGAGATTAATTGAAATAAATACCCTACAACACAGACTCGTAATATAATTCTGGTTACGGCACCAACATTGCGCATAACGATTAAGTAATTTTGATGGATTAAAAAATGAAATATTTCCCAGTACTTCCCTGCACTATGCCCAATTTAATGATTTAGATGTGCTATATATATAAAGAATGGGTTGGCTACCCAAACTTGATATATTTTAAATATTTAAAATTAAAATTTTACATTTGGCGCTTGTAAATTTGCTACCCTGAGAGGTTGGTTGAACACAGTATTCCCGTTGAGTATTATATTATCGCGCGTAAATTTCATGGTGCCCATTCCACGCTGTAAACACATATTACATAAATTAAAGTTTAATTATAATAATAATAATACATAAATAATGCAAATCACCTTTGTCCAATTCAGGTTTAAATTGGGTAAGTGCACATCTTAACGGGATATCAAATAATAATTAAGTGAAGAAAACGTAAGATCAAATTAGCTAAGTAATACTCTAAGGTTAAATTAGTTACATTTAAATTGATATATGATCCTCATTTTATATTAATAATAAACGTCAGAGCCCCCCCCCCTCCTTTTTTTTATAGATGCGATAAAAAAATGCTTTAATCAAATTAAATTTCTAGTTCGCCAATGAATCCACTTAGAAAAGGTCTCAATTTTCACAATGAAGAACAGTTATGTAATAAAAAATAGCGTAAGAAAAATCCCCTCCCTCACCCATAAAAAGCGAAATTTTTTATGGGGCTCATCGCCAAAAGGAGAGGCTTCGCAAGGCTCGTTTGTTTGCTTAAAAATCAAACCAACCCGTGGGATCGATACGATGTCCGATACACAAATAGTAATAAACGGTATTCTATAAATAAGGAACACAAGTTATTAATAAACAAAATTATATATTTTTGAAATATAAACATATAAATAATATCATAAATTCAATATTTAGGCTAAGGTTAATTGTATGTATATTTATTTATAAAATTTTTTATTATATATAAAAATTTTATAGTTTAGTTTGATTTTGAAAAATTATTGATATTATATTGTATTTTAAGAAAAAAATGTAAATAACATTTTTATAGATTTTGAGAAAAATATGCTTTGGAATCTTTTTTATTGTATGTGATTGTGATTATTATTTTAATCATTTTTATGTTTAAATTTAATATATATTTATATGTTTTTTTAAATAATAAAATTTCAAAAAACAATATGAAAAGGAGTTTTTACAACAAATTATGTTAATTTTTTCGTGGTTTGATTTAAAATAAATCTTTAATATTTTATAAGGCAATTTTTCAAGATTAAGCGCATGTGTGGAGTAGACTTTTTATCAGATTATATAATTATGCCTATGTTTTTTAAAGATCGACAATCCAGTCGATTTGCCAAAGTTAGAATCTAATCCGCGACTTTTTAACAACTATGTAAAATAATAATTATCTCTTTATATCTATCAAAATAAGTTAAGCTTAAGGTATCTAAATTAACCAAATTATTTATTGTTATTATAAAATCAAGTTTTCTCTAGCCATTTTCTCTATTCATTAATATTTAATAATTATATAACAATTTATGAATTGCATTATCGGTTGAATTTTTCAAAGGAGGCATGAATTGGTATCTGGATTTTTTTCTAATTTTTTATGGGGCTAATTTATTTCATACTTAACCCTAACATAAACATCAAGCGTTCTATAAATATAAAATAACAAAATTATTTTTAAGCTAGTATTTTCTAATTCTGTGTATATATAGCTATAAAAATCAAGAAAATAAATTTTATTTAACAAAAGTTATAGGATAATTAAAACTATGGTATTTTAAAAAATGCTAATAAATTACAATATATTTTTTATTTATAACTCAATTCAAAATTAAAAATAAATTTTTTTCAATCAGTTGATTTTCTTTCTCTTGAAACCATGCTGGGTTGAAACTAATTTGACAATTGAAAATTTCAAGAAATATAAAATTATAAAGTTAATGGAATATACAATATATTATTTTTCTCAACTTTGAGTTTATAGAAAAGAATATATTTCCCATTTTTTTTTCAGTTTCGAGATTTTTGATTTGTAAATTTGTGTCTAACTTTTGTATAGTGCCAATAAGAAGCAATAAAAATAATATAAATTTATTTGTATGGCCCTGGAAAATAAAAAAAAATCAATTATCTGAGATAGGCCAACTACCATAGAAAAAACAATATATCAATACAATAGTAGCAAACTAAATCATCAAAATTATTTATCCTAGTTTAAAAAATATATAACTGAATAAGAAATAAAATTTAACTCAATGATTACTCAGCATATAATTATCTATATTATATTCATTTTAAAAAAATAAATGGAAGGCTATTTTAAAACATTTATATGATGTTCATTTTCTTTTAAATGCTTAAACTTTTTAGGCATCACTAACTCTTATCATTTAGGTGTAACAATTGTAATGTTATATAAAAACCGGTATTTTTTTTATTTTTGCTTGATCAAAAAGTAAGTTTTGCTTAGAATATTTTAGGATTACTCAAATTAAATGTAATGCTGAGCCCTCTTATAACCATCCATAGTAATACCATTGAGAATAAAGGTTTTAAAAAATATATATATCAGGACAGAAAATTAGCCAAAAACTTAGCATCTTCCATTTTCTACATCCAAGCTACAGACCCTTAAATCTTAATTGTACCAAAGAAATATCATCCTACTCCTATTCATTTTTTTTAAATTAACTGTAGTTAGAAAACAATCAAAAGGGAGAAAATTAGCTTTAAAAATTTTTTTTTTATTAAGGTGAAAAAAATCATTTCCATACATTATCATTTATATTATTACCCAGTTGAATCTTAAAAGCCTCAGCATCCATATGGTTAAAGCAAGGTTGAGTAGGCTCAACAAGCCCAATGTTAGCACCCAAAAATAGAGACACCTCTTTCTCCAACCATACACACCTGCCCTTTGTCTGTGGTAGTGGTAATTAGGTGATACAGTACGATCAATCAACTTGGTATCTGGGTTGCTGTCCATGATTCTTACATGCTTTTCTGTCTCTTCTCTATCATTTCTCCTGCCTTCTTGATTCTTATAATTACTTGTTGTTCTACTATCATCAACTATATTTTGTGTGTTGCTTTCATTCCCATTCTTGTCTCTATTCTTCTTTAGAAGAGCACCCTGATTTATGCTTTTTCCCCTAGAATGATAAGTATCATTGATTTGATCAACGTTTTCATCATAATCTCCAATTATGTAGCCTGAATTGGGTTGTCTGACTGAATTTGTATTGCTGTAACTCATCCCATCATCTCTATCTTTTGAACCTTTATTATTAGATGAATTAACAATATTGTCGTTTGAATTATTAAGGTTAGAATTGGTTGATTTGTAATCATTTTGATGATTCCCATAATAAAAAGATGGGGTTCCCTCTATCGATAGTAATTTGTCATATTTAATATCTTCTTTGTCCTTACTACTTAGATTTTTAAGCAATTTTGGTTTATGGTTTTTATGAAATGTTGTATCATTGTTATTTTGTAAAACCATGGTAAGAAAGATATTTTTTTAAAGATTATGGTGCTATGAATATTTTATTGATCATTATTTCATAATATTGTTTTTTTAGTGAAATTAGTTATACACACTAGATTTTTGAATGCAAACTATTAATTCTTAGTGAATGAAAGATATATTTTGATATAAATTCATTATACACAAGATATTAGTTTATTTATGCATTTAAGAAATGCAAAACTCTCCAACTTTTCTCTATTTAATTTTTTGTGAAAAGAAAATGTTATGACAGTTTTTCTTGAATAAAATTTTCAAAATTCATGATAAAGTAGAATTGAATTAAAGGCTCAATTTAAGCAATATAAACTTTAATATAAAATATAAGCTTATAATATATTATATTTGTGTTTTTATAATTTATTAAATAAAATGTAAGAAGCCATATAATAATATTTAAATTATTTTTCAAAAATATTTAAATTAAGTTTCATAATTAATTTAAAAACTGAAGCAATTTGTTATTGAAAATAATTTAGAAACTTATATTTATCGCTAAGCATTAATTTAATATAATCTATCATATTTATGTTAAAATTACTTCAATTTTTAAAAATAATATGTAATATTCAAGATATAAGGGTTATTTTATATCTTATCTTATCTTTCATGTTTAAGGGTTACTTTAAATCGAACAGCTTGTATTATGAATGAACGCAAACATGGTAATATTAATTTTTTTTAAAATTCTTTTGTAGAAGGTATAATTATCGCGTAATAATTATTGGGTAAGGAAAACCCTTACCATAAATATGACAATGTATTTAATAGAATGTTCTATTTTAATAATTATTATAACTTTTGTTGAACATTAATTATCATAAATTATTACCTAATAAAATCTAATTCAATATATTTATTACTCCATGTGCTAAATGGTAGCGAGGAAATGTCAGAGTAAAAATAAAAAAATGAGAAAACTCAAAGAAAAATAAAAAAATAGAAATTATGATAAAAATATTTATAATTTTTATATAATTTGAATTTATCTATTATATCCAAAATTACTTATTGAATTATAAAGATTGGTTATGCACAGATAATATATTTTGTTAGACAAATAATTTTGTTATATAGATATGGAAACGCGAGATATTGTATAATTATTCACTTTTTTAAATATTTCTTATAATCTTTTATTTAAATTTTTGTTTTGTTTATACCTTTTACCTTACGGATTGTAATACAGATTATTTGATTAATAAAGATTATTAAAGGAGTTATAATTTTAATTAGAACCTTTATTATTTATATATACATTTTTCTTCATTACAAGGGTTACTTCAATCATTTTTTACAAAAATAAAATCCGATTGAATGAAAATGGAGCCATAATAAAAATGGAAATAATGTGTAAATTAATAAAAATAAAATCGGTACAAATCGAAAATAAATCTATCGAAATGAACAAAGAAGAAATCGGCTTCCTTTTTTATTTTGAATTTATCATCTCATAAATTTTCGGAATTAAATTGAAAATTATTTAATCGATAATTAAAATAAAATCGGTTTACAAATCGAAAATAAATCTATCGAAATGAACAAAGAAGAAATCGGCGATTATCGATCAAATAATATTCAATTTAATTCCGGCTATGAGATGATAAATTCAAAATAAAAAAAAAGAAGTAATTAAAATAAATTTATAAATGAAAATTTAAAAATAAGAAATAACCGATTTAATAATTATACAAGGGAAGATAAAGAAAGAAAAAACGTAACACAGAAAAATAAATATGAAACATAAATATTTTTTTAAAAAAGAATAAATTTAAAAAAAAGGATAAGGATAAAAATAAATTTATATTAAAAATTAATTAATGTAAAATGAAGTACAAATAATGTATTCAAGAGATTTGAAATTTTAATTTAGGATACAATTCTTCTGTAAAAAAGGAGATGCTACTTAATTACTTTTTAAATATATAATAAAAGTAACTATAAACATGAAAATTTAAATATAATATCATAATTAATTATTTTTATGATTCATTATTTAATTTTGATATTGAAATTTATATCTTCAATTTGTATTATAAGCCTAAATCATCTGGTGTAAATTATTAAAATGTCATCGCAAATGGATATCGAAATCGATGTAATTGAGTCAGATAATGATGCTATTATTGAAATGGAAGGTACCATGGAAGAAAATGTTCCTGGTAACAATAATTTTCGATTTCATTAGAAAAATATTTTTAAATTAATATATAAACACAAGGTGACCACAAATTTAATTGTTTAAAATGTAGAAAAAATATATCCTCAAATAAATCTAGTAGCTATAACCTCAAAAAATACCTTAAGATAATTGCCATTTTCAAATTCTGATGGTATTATTATTTTGTAAGAATATTCATACCTAGAGTTTTAAAGAGATAGAAAAATATCTTAATAATTTTAGTATAGGGCTACATATAAAAAGACTAATTCAATTCAAACTAAATTGAATAATAATATTGCACATGCCAATATTTCCCAGAAAGTGGCTGATAAACTCATTTTCGATTTTATAATTGATACAGTTTAGCCAATGTCATTGGTTGATAATCCATCATTTACCATGATAATTAAAACTATCCCCTGATATAAATTTTTTTATCGTCAGACACTAATATTAAGATAGTAGATAACTTTGAAGTGATGAAAGATGCTCTATTCTATTATGCTAAAGATCAACGTGATAGGCTTGGTAAAGCTTAATAATCTAATACCAAACAAAGATACCTTAGTTAGAATCACAAAAACGACTCCCACTGATTTTTTTGAAATAAAGTACACTAATATATTAGAAAATCTCATAGAGGCGTTTTTTAAATCTAAAAATACTCAAATGAGTTGATAATTTTTCTTGTATTAAAATTATGTATATAAAATTAAATACTGCTTTTCGCTCAGGTGTTAGTGTTGAGAGAATTTGTATAAATAATATTTATTTCCCATTCTGAATTGTAAAGTTCAAAAGCTTAATCGTAATAAAAATAAACCATGCACAAAGGAACAACAACAAAGATTATACTAAACTAATAAAATTGTATAGTTAATTAGCCATAGCAATTTTAAAGTTTACGGTTAATAAGCCTTAGTCGTTTGTGGCTATAGATAAAAAGCTAAGATGGCTGAGTAAGACGACTATACTTATTAGGTACCTCTGCTTATAAAATTAATTTAATCATCCGATTGCATAGATGAAATTATTTAGGATGTACCTTTTTCAATGTCAAGCAACAAAATTAACTAAAGTATTGCTGTAAAATTTTAAAATTAGTCCAGGAAAAAAGTATCAACTGATTCTCATATAAAAAAAGGCATAATATGAATCTAATATTTTCTTCATTTGGAATATAAAATAAGCTAATTCCATTATAATAGTGCTCTAAAACCTTCAATGGTAGTTTTAAGTTAGAAATTGATAATAATGGGGGGGGGGGGGGGAGAGGAATAATATTTGGGATATAAAATTATCATTTACTTAGGGAGAGTATAGAAGTCGCTGTTAATGTAAATAATAAATTTAAAAAAGATATATTTCCCCAAAATATCAATTTTATTGAATAAAATAAAATAATATTATTATTATGCAATTTAATCTTCCTCGAACAATAAGCAATTCATTAAAGATAAAAAAAAAATTTTTAAATAAATAAAATCTTTTGTTTTCCTACCTTTACCTAATTATATGATTTTTTGTAATTTTTTTTAAATAAAATTTCCCTCATTATAAAGTAAAAAAAAACTTATGAATTATTGAATTCAACTAATACCATTTATTATAATAAAAATAATCAAATTTTCTTTCTTCCTTTAGTTTTTTCTACACTCTTTTACATTTATGGTATTTAAATCTATTGAATATAGCTAAAGAATGTGAAATATTTTTTGTAAAACCCTATATTAACTGACGTGAGTAGCACTTTAATTTATCTCGGGCAATGCTTGACTTAATATTTGTTTAGGCTAGACCGAGTCAGACATGATTTTGTTTTAAAATATTATTCAGTTTTTTTAAAAAATATCAATTTCATTGAAATATAAACATTTTGGTTTATCTTATTTTTGCATGGTTTCTTGCATTTTTATAATAGTTTTAAAATATTAAAGTTCACCACGCTAGGCTATTGCGCGTTATCTTTTTTTCTCAATAAAAACCAAAATTGTCGATGATTAGAAGTTAAATAAAAATAAAAATATCTTAAGATTTTTTTCGCATATTTTTATTGATTTTCATAGTGAAATATGCGAATTTATTAAATCTTCAAAAATTTTATTATTTATAAATAAGTTAGGTTAAGTTTTAAAATATTAAAACTTAATATAGAATTTGAGAGAGATATTAAAGGAAAATAATGGTTAATTATGCCATACATAACCATTCGTCTTTTATTTACCGAATCTCTTAAGAGTTAAAATTATTTTAAGGCCAAACTAGATGAGACCTATTTTACAGGTCTGATGTATAGTTCTAGTTCTTCTAGCAATTATGAAAGTATTCATATAGATGATTTAGTGATAACCAATTATCTCGAGTCAATTGGAATACCAAAATATAAAATGAATATCGAGGCCACGTTAGTTTTGAATTGTAAAATTATTTAAATTGAAAAAAATAGAATTACTCTGTGCACATATCTAGGTCAATCATAATAATTTTAAAAAAAAATTAGTAGAGGAGACAGAGAGATAGGTTGGCACAGAGGTTGGCTTACCCCTTCCAATTTTTTATATATTGGATTATTTTTGTTTTGTGTGAAATCTTCTTTAAATACAAACTATGTACCCTACCAATGTTCATATCAATGATAATAGAGTCTAGATTGGCAATTAATTAATTAAAAGCGTACATACATAGGAGCCAGCGGTAGCGCCATTTTGTGAACGTCTACTAATTGTCTTTTCGATCAATAAATTGATGCATATTAATGTCATTTATCGAAATACAGATCAAAAAATAGCCCTACTTTTGAATATATGTATATACACTTTTATATGTATTTAATGCACGAATCGCCAATCTAATTATATATATGGATTGGTACATGTATTAGACTGGTAGCGCCATTTTATTTGCATTTTTACTAATTACTTGTTGATCATTATATTATACATGCAAATCTCGGCGCTACAGCTGATACTTGTGTATGCATTGATTTAAATGCATTTAATACATGAATTGTCAATCTAATACTATATACGCGTCATTGGTTCATATATTCGATTGATTAATCCAAATTTAAAAAAAAAGATTATGGTACACTGCTGAATAAAAATTTATTCTGCATTTTTTTATCTAGCAAAAATTTATTTTATATAGATAAAATCCTTAAACTTTAAACTCTATCCTGAAAAAATTCGGAACTTAAATGCTTTATTCACCATACAAAGATCATTTAATAATAGTTGATGGGAAGGCAATGATTTGCCAGTCTAAGTGGCCATATTATATAACTCAAAATCTTATCTACTTAAGATTATAAATGATATCATCCTTTTATAATATTTAAAATATTTCTATAATTATAGGTTTTTAATATTTAGAAATAGCAAAAATTATTAATTTAAATGAACCAATTTGAATATCGATTCGGGTTAGGGTTAAAATAAAGATACTAAACATGCCACAAATATGAAAATATATTAGCTAAAAAAAGGTATATATGTGAATTTCTTTTAAAAGTCATTTAAAAATAACCTATCAGAGTTTGCTTTATCTTTAAAAAAATATAGCATGGTTATTCAACACCAAAAAAATGGGTTTCATTTAAATTATCTAGCTAAATAAACTATGATATAATTTTAATTTTATTAATGTTTGGGCTACTAATTCATATGAAGTTTTTAGATTAAAAGTAATCTTTTTTAACCCTCTTGAGCGAAAAATGACTACTTACAGTCTTCTCTACCTTCATTATTTTTTATCCGGTGTGTTAACTTAAAATATATACATTAGATACTTTCCATTGCACAAAATCTCAAAAATATAGTCAAGTGAGATCAAAACATATATTTTTCTATACGCATTTTATTTATCTTAGAATAACGTTGGTTTGTGAATAAGACACAAGAAGTTTTATTTTTTCTAAATATAATTAATTTTTGCTAATATTCAAAATCACTATTTTAGAAGGTACAGTAAGCGTTAATCATAGGCAATTTGATTCACATTTATATTGATTCACTCTAAAAATTTATATAATTTTTTTAAATAGTATATGCTAACTGTAGAGAAGAATAACATTCAATTATATTTCTATTTTATTTAAAAAAATGAAACATTGAACCTAAACTACTTTTCTTGATAAAGAATAACTTCCCATAAATATCCTTTCTAGAAATCGGGGAAAAATTAATAAAATTTATTAAGGTAAAGATTCTGAAATTGCATTTTAGTATTTTTCCTAAAGTGTTAAGTAATATGAAGAATTGATTCCACATTTTTTCAAAAGTTTGAATATGGAATTGCAACAACCTACCAGATATAGCAATTTTAAGGGTAAAACTATATCCCTTTTCCACCTTTTACTAATTGTTTTCTTGGAAAAAACACAAAATCAGATTTGTTAATCATTTTTTTTAAAAAAAATATATAATTTGTGAATAATTAATAAATTATATAAAAAGATTTATATAAGATAAAATTAATTAGAGCATAAATATGAGACAGAGTGATTTTTTGTTTTAAAAATGAATTAAATAAAAATGATTTTTTAAATAATTTGCAATCAAATTGTTTTTGGAAACTACATTGCGATATCTAGATTTAAGTCTAAAAATAAACTGTTGTCCTTAAATACTAATTATTCAGGTAAGGTTTAATTTTATTTACTATCCAATAAACAAATTGGAGTGTAGAATAGTAATCCATGCAAGTTATAAGTCTAATAAAAATTGATCATATTGGAAAATTTTTATAATTATAAATAAATTTATTGTGTCTCGAATTTTCGGTCAGGAGTATGGGTAGACTATTTAACTTAATATTTAGAGAGGTAGATTCTTAGAGCGGAGGCATGTATTTAATCAAAAATGAGTTTTAAATAGTAAATATTGGCTTAATTCAAGGATTAACATTTTTATATTAACTCATTTATATATTGTTCCACGAATCAAATGTATTGGGAGACCTGCAGGCTGGGCCGTATTTTAATTTTTTTAAATATATCCGAGCCTGGCCTAATTTTTTTTTTAAAATACCAGGGCTTAGCCAATTATTTTAAAACTGAATATTATAAATCGCCATTATTATCTATAAATTAAAAAAAATATAATTTATTTTAAAAAAATCTGGGTCGGGCCGTGAAAATGGTACCTTTTCAGGTCTCTGATATATATGTAAACCTTATTTACTATAAAAATAAAATATTTCTATATTTTGCAATTTTATTCATTATATATCCATATCACATCCCAGTTTTACATTATAACTTAATTTAGACAAATCATCTATTATGCGTTTTACTTCATTTATTTATATCTTAAGATAATTCGTAATTTCTTTCACACGGTTTATAATTACAAAGACAGAACTCATCTACAATTCCTGGATTTTAAACATTGTTAATAAAGAAAAATCCTTTATATTTTTTTTTAAATTTACAATAATGATTTGTTGTAAAAAATTTCCATATATTTGTAACCAGGATTGGGCAAGTTACTCTAAAAATGTAACGGTTATTGTTACCATTACTGAAGGAAAAATATAACGGTTACGATACTCTCGATACCATAAAAAAGGGTTAAGTCGCCGTTATCCAAAACATGTAACGATTAAAAAAGCTCTTTGTTACATTAAAAAAAAATTTAATCATTCATTTTGCTGCAAGTCTCAAAATAATAAAAGGAAGTATAAACACAAACTAGTTTATTTATATTTTTTAAACTAAATAAATCACAGATCTGCAGCCCTGGCCCTAAGCCCGGTCCGGATACACGGGGCGTGCCGTATTTTAATTTTTTTTAAATACCCGGGCTTGTTGGACCTAGTATTTTTTTAAAAAATACCCGGGCTAAGCCAACGCCGGGCTGGGTCGGGCCATGCAAATGGTACCTCTAGAGGTCTTTGAAATAAATATTATAACAATTAAGTATTATAATTTTAAGTATTTGATAAAAGAACTAATTTTTCAAATAGATCATCATTTAATCTTTTTCTATATTGGTCTATTACAAATTTGCAAAGAAATCAGGCCTACTACAGGACAGGAGGATAGTAAATTTGTATTATAACGAATAAAAATTTGATTATCGGATATTTTTGCAGTAACTTCAAATGATGGATCATGATTTTTTAGAGTCCAACTCTGTAAGTAAATGCAGAGATGTTGATATTAAATTCATTCGATTTTAATTTCTTCCTAATCTAATGTCTTCTATAATTTTGCTTTCTAAAAATTATGTCTTTAGTTTTTATCAATTTGAAGTGTAAATAAATGAATGCATGAATTTTAACAGTAACGGAAAACAAACGTTTACACAAAAAATGTAACGATTACAGAACTCGTTTTAGAAGATAAATTAAAGGAGCGTTATGTAACGTAACGCTACCTATAATGTAATGATATTTATAACTTCGTGCCCAACTCTATTCTTAGCAACTTTCTTATAAAATTATTTAATGTGTTTTTAATTTTATCAATAGGTTATTTTCATAGTAATCATAGCATGTTAAAAAATTTTATCAGAAAGTTGTTACAAATATATGAAGATGTTTTACAATATATATTATTACTATTATATAACAAGAATTTGTTTGGCAGCCATTTAATTAAGATAGTTGTGATTAATGCACCTAAGAAAAATCTTAGATATTCCACTGATATGATAAATGTCGTTTATTTAGCTTTTAATGGGTAATCTTTTTTAGTGTTGTTAATTAACAAAGCCTAAAAAAACTACCCGAAAATGAAATCAACCTACTAATATGATTTAGAATTTGATTTAAATAGTGAACGTTTTGAGTCAATACTTATTATAAAGAAATTGAAAAAAAAATATTTTTTTTAATTGAAATCGGGATAAGAAACAGACAAAATAATGTGAAAAAAGAAAGTAGATAAATATAAGAAAAAAAGGTAAAAGAAAGAATGCCATATTTTTGTCCTTATTTAAAAAAATATTTTTAATTTATGCATAAGTTATTTGATAAAATTGGATAAAATGAAATATTTATAAAAATTTATTAATTTATGTTATGTTATAAAAAAAATTAATTAATAATATCATAATATTATAAAGTATATAATGCTCAAGTTACAAAAAATTCTATAATTTTAAAACACAATAAAAATAATTGTGTTTAACTTAATTAATTTTCTTAAAAATATTATATTTATAAAAAAATTTAATTATACAAATTTTTTTTTAATCAAAAATAATTCTTTGGAGAAAGGAATATATAGAAATAGATTCTGCATTATAAATATAGAAGGTAAATTATAGAAAATTTAAAAAAATTAAAAATCATAATTTGAAATATAATTCATTCTTCCTTTAATACTGAACAACCGCTAAAAAATTTGAAAATCATTATTCAAAAGTGAATAAAATATTATATAATAGAAACTTTTTTTTACCGACAAATTAAGATAATTGTTCATAATATTTAATTCTTATTTATTCTAAAAGATGGTATATAAATTGTATATTTTCATGTATACTTTTAGAACAATGGTTAACTCCATAATAATATTTTAAGTAGTTTTTTTTTGTAAAAAAATATTTTTAAAACATTAAAAAAAATTTGGCATGATTTTTATTTCCATATAATAATTGTCAAGTTTTACATGTAATATATTAGCCTTTAATCTAACTTTATCAGTTAATTATTAGCCTTTATCCAATTTTATCCGTTGATTATTATTTTCCCTTGATTCGAGTTTGATTCTATTTTCTAATCAAACAAATGATTCATGTTATTAATATCTTTATCCATTCTTTAAAATAAATTGTAAAATATCTTGTCCTTGACATTTATACATAAATTAGATTTGATATGAAAAAATATCTTCCACAATCCAGCAATAATCGAAACCCAGCTAGCGATCATCCTAATAATGAAGGAACAATCAACACCAAAGTGAAAAGGCCTAATATTTTAGATCAGTGTCCTACATTAAACATATTCCATAAAAACTGCAAATCATATCAATCTACCAACGAAATTACAAATAATATTATGGATTTAGATACCGGTTCAATCTGCGATTCGAACTCATCTCGAGAAGCTCAATTTACCCAAAATCATTTTAAAACAACCAACCAAACAAATAATCCAAAAGAATCCATGATTTATGAAAAAAGAATTTTGACTGATTCGGAATACGCTAGAATCAAGTATAGTAAAAAGAATGAACTTTGCGATGATGATAAAACTGATAATAGCGGCAAATGCCATAATATACTCAAGTTCTCGATCATATTTGGAACTTTGTGTTTGGCCCTAGTAACGGCTTCTATGATATTTATCAGGCTCAACAAAATAGCTGGAAAAATGATCAAAATTAATAATGAGGAAGATTACACATTAACACCAGAAGGAAATATTATAAACAACAATTGGGCCATGTTTGATAGTTCTCAAGAATCGCTAAATTCAGATTTAAATCCTCTTGTAATAGCATCCACGCCACCAGTGGACTCCATTTTCAACATAGACGATAGTGATGATAGTAATTTTAATGAATATAATAAGAATCAAACTACAAAATTTTCCGAAACTAAAGTAGTAACTCGGCGAATAGGAGGGTTTTATAAGTTAGACGCCATGAAAAAGCTGATGCTAAAAGAAGAGGAGATATCTGAAATGATGAAAATATTATCTGCTCTTCAGGTTTAAATAACCCCCCTATTAATAATAAATATATATTTTAATATTACATTACTAATTTAAATGAAATTTAGTTAAGAAATTTAGTTAAGGTCACAGCAAATTTGGCTATAATTTATTTTATTTTCCAAAGAAATACGCCAAGAGTGAAAATTGGGTAAAGAAATATTTTAAATGCCAAGGCTGTAAAAAAGGTTAATTTCTTTACCCCGCATCTATTAAAAGAAGGGGAAAAATAAATTATCCCGAAAAAATAACCAAAATATAATATATATCGAATAAGAGTATATATAAGGAATTTATGGAATTTAACAGGCGTATATATTTTTTAATTTTGAAAGAATTGATTTTATTGGGTGTCAGTAAAGTAGTATACCTACGCATAATCTATGAATTTAGGACAATTTTATCATTAAATTTTAATCAATTTTAATTTAAATCGATTTTTCATAGATTTCTATATATTAGTTAAATTTAACCAAAAATTTTTTGTCAAAATTGTATAATATTTTTACATATATATTATATATAATTTATAAAAATTTATACGGTGGCTAAAAGTTTTTCGTGGTACCTATATTCAATAACTTTCAAATAAAACTTACAAAATTTTAACAAATTGGACGGCGTTGAAAATCTCTAAAATATGCTAAATTTTATTATCATTTTAACTTTTAAGACATAAAACATGAAGCATTATTTAGCAATAAATTTAGTAATATTTAAAAATTATTTCTATTGATTTGAGGGATATTAATATCATTAGTCAACGAATAGTTATAATAGCCTATCACTATCATTATTTATAGGCTGGACTTCCTAACGCTAAATTCGATCATAACAATAACCTGACATCTGCATTTCTTCATTCCTAATGGATATCTAAAAATATATATTTGATTACTCTATGCAAATGTTCGGAATTTGTCTTCAATACTTTATATAATTTTAAAGATAACATCGAAATCTTCACTTAACAAAAAAATATAAAAAACAGATCTCTGTATATTGATCCTTTACCTTTATGAATCCTTAAAGCTAATACTTAAATTGCAAGATATGATATTATTTTAACCATGCAATGCTTGATTTTTTCATGAGTTGCAATAATGTACGTGAGCTCATATCGCAAACAATACTGATTTTCCTTTATTATTTTCTATGCAATATCAGAGACCTGTAGAGGTACCATTTGCATGGCCTGGCCCAGATTTTTAAAAAAATTTTCCAGGCCCGATGTGAATTTTTTAAAAATATATTTTCATTAATTTTTATAGCTAATAATTGCGATCTAAAATATTTAGTTTTAAGGCCCGGCCCAGGTATTTTTAAAAATAATTTTTTTAAGCCCGGCTAGTCCGAATATTTTTTTTAAAAAAATTTTAGGCCCGCCTGCAGGTCTATGAAATATATAAAGAGCCGTATAAAATAATTACTAATTTTTCAATCTTTAAATTGTCATTTTCCAATTGGAAAATCCGTTATGAACTAAAACCTTAGATGTTTTCTCTCATAATTTGTAGATGGTAAAGTGATCTTCAGATCATTTTTACAATTGTAACAGTAAAATGCACATTTATATTTTTTACATGTTCTGTTGAAAGCCTTTGAAATAAAAAATATGGTATGTTTAAAAAAATATATGGTCGAATTGAAACAAGGAAAAGTAAGAGCACGGGAATATTATATATAAAATCGTTTATTAAGTGTTTGGAATAGAGAAATACAAATTAGGGGGCTAAACGCTCATAGAAATTTGCCGTGGCAGCTTATAAATATAATATAATAAACATATTTGTTTAAACTTCCAACAGTTTAAGCTAATAATGTATTCGAAGATAACCCTTCTAATAAAATCTATGAGGGCCAACACAAAAGTTCACCCCATTTTACAAAAATCCTGACCACACCTATAACCTGTAAATACTAATTACAACCAACCATTACTTGGTCTGTAAGTACTGATAATTGCATATACCTAGCTAGGATTTTGCTGAGATGGTGGGGGGGGGCACTATTTAGTTAGTTTTTTCCTCATAAATTTTATTGGAGATTTTTAAATCCACATATTGCAGACATTTGGCTATGCTGGATTTTTTAAAAATAATTTTGGTCGTTTTTTTTATAAATGGGCTTTTTTAATAGAAATTTTGAATTATAGTAATTATTTAAAAAATTATTAACTTTTACGTATTTGTCTTTTAAACAATTGTTTATTAGAATATATTGTTTGCATACATTATTGTGGGAAGGGGAGGGGGAGTGAGGATAGGAGAAATTATTATACGCTTAAAATTATATTTACGAGAACAGGCAAATTTATCCGGAGAAGGAATTTCCTCTTATCCCCTCTACCTTTGGTTACGCCTATGGATTACAATGATTAATTATAATATGAAACTCGAAATTACTTAATATATGAATTCCTGCAATAGTAATAAAATAAGAAAAGTAATGAAATAATAATTAATTACTTACCTCTAAAATGTAAGAAAAGAATATCAGCAAAAGGATCTCAATGTCAATTTATTGATTATCCCGCTTTTATATCCTAAAATTTCAAATTTTGTAATTGTACTATTTATTTTATTATTTTGGGTGTTATTATATTGCTTGCTTTAGAAATTTCCAATTTTTCAAGGGATTTATTTTTTCAATAACCTCGGAGTAATTGAAAACAAAATTTTTAAAAATTTTGTTGTTTTAAGAATTTTAATATTTTATTTACCTAAAACTTCTTGTATTTAGTAGAAAATCTTGTAGAAGGATTGTAACTATTATAATATCCTAGCAATACAACAGTAAGATTATTAAAATTCAGTAAACAAAATTATAATCAGCCTGCTTCAGACTAATTGGAAGTAAACAGTTTTTATGTCAATTGTAATAGTTTAGTTAATTTGCGATTAAAACGGTCACTTTATTGAGGAAACCCTAAATATTAGAGATGGGATATATTTTTCATTAGTTTTTTACTCTCGGAGAAGGTGAAAGTCACCCCTCTGTCCCTCCCCCCCCCTTCTTCCAATAGAATTTTCTAAATTTATAAAACAAATATTAATTAAAAATACTTTACAACAATATGTTTATCTAGATTTACTATTATGATTTGTAATTTATGCGCTGAATATTCCTCTAATTCATATCTATTATTTATATGATGTTAAACTAATATATCTTATAAGTCATAAGAATGCATGTAGATGTATATTTGGCATAATATACAATAAATTTTTACATTTAAGAAAAATATTATTTTCCTACCCCTTTTAGTGAAAATATTTGGTGACCGCCCTGTTTTTAAGTATATTGGCTTTAGCTGAATATACATTCTGACCTAAAATCATAAAATTTTAGATCCAGATCTAAGTTTAGGATTAATTTAATTATTATTATTGCGATAATTCCCATGTATAATATGTTAGGAGTTTCTCTTTCGTGTTATCATCATTTTTTTAAAAGTTCTATTATAATTAAAATGTTGATACTGTTATACTTTATATATTTAATCTAGAAACAAACTAATTAGCACAACCAAGTAACTTATGACTATCATTATAATCCTCTCTTTTTCACCCCCCCCCACCCCACCCACCCACCTTTTTTTTGTCCTGGTTATCAGATTTAGTTGTTGAAATCTTAGAAATTCATTTTTTCACTAATAAAACAAGTCGTTATCATCCAGCTTAGAATAAATATAAAATATAACATATTTAATAATTATAAAAATATTACATATTTAATAATTATACAAATATAACATATTTAATAATTATAAAAATATTACACATTTAATATTATATAAATATTATATTTAATAATTAATAATTATAAAAATTTATTTAAAAAATTTTATTTTTAAATGTGATGAACTTTGCAAAATAAATTTTGAATCGAAAAATATTTATAATTTTATTTCACTTTTTTTAGGTCATTTCACATACTTTTTTTTGGACAAAATATGTGTTCTTAGGTACATTATACCTAATTTAAATCCCGAAAAAAAATTCTCTCAAAAAAAAAACTCGACCAAAAACACTGTGCAAAAAAAATCTCAAGGACTATGCAGGAAAACAACTTTGGAATTAAATTTTAGATAATAAATCTCAGGGTAAATAAACTTTAGGGGGAAAAACCTATGAGTAAAAAAACCAAGAAAAAAAATCTTTTGGCCTAAAAGTTCGTAATTTTATTTTTATTTAAAAAGAAAATATGACTATTTAGAGTATTTAAGGATAAGAATTAACATTTATATAATACTTGCTTGCATAATTGTGATAAATTTTTAGAACAGGTAGACTATATTTATTCATGGAAATTAAAATAATTTCAAATAAATTGGTTTTGGCTAACTACCCAAATCATTTTGAGTCTGTTAACCTATCTCTGTCTGATGGCAAAAAATCAAAAAGTCTTACTAATATTCCCTGTAAATAAAACCATCTCATTTAGTATTCTACCCTTCCAGTTCTCTTATGACCTCAACATTAATCTAATTATCTCTACTAATGATCCTTCCCTAAGCTTCAATTCTTTTAAGATGGTAAATAAAATTTCGGTCAATAGGGATCGTGAAAGCTCTTTTGAAATTTTACTATTGGCCCAAATAACTGTGTTCAGTGGCAACTACCTAAGTTTCCTAGGAGTTAAATGATGGCCTTCTTATTCTTATTTATGTATTCTTTTTAATTTTGTTTTATATAGTTTTTATTTATATAAATAAATTTATAAGTTATTTTTAATATATTTTTTAAAATAAATAAAATGTTTTGACTTCTTTTAAAATTGATTTAATGTTTTAAATGACACTGCAGAAAAAATTATTCAAGTTTGAAATAATCGATTTTATTTCAAATTTATTATATTAAACTCTAAAAATTAAAATTAATTTTAAATATTATAATATAAAAACGAAAGCCCTAGTATAATTTATTTTTATAATATTATGAAATTTAAATATACAAATTATACTAATATAATTGTTAAGTGTATCTGTCCCCGGAGTATTGTTATTATCGGCTCGATTTTTAAAAACGGCTAGCCCAATATTTTACAAAATATATTGCGTAATCTTCAAGATATCGTTAAGAGATGTCCAAATCTTTCTGCCTTCATTATGCAAAATCTATAGGTTTGCGTGATAGTTATGACTAAGATATTGGGTTAGCCGTTTAACAACACTACTCCGAAGCTTGTAAAGTTTCTAGTATAGATCTTAAGTGTTTGTCATATTCTTCCAAAATATTTTTTAGTATGATAGATTACTTTTTTATGAGCAACTCATTTTTTTCTTTCATTGGGTGGACTGGAAAAGGAGGTTTTATATGTTGGCTGCAAATTGCGGCCTTTTCAATTTTCTCCACCAACTTAGAATTTGTCGAAATTGGGTAAAATTTCTTTTTATACTGATGATGAAATATATTTAAAATGGTTTTTGATGGTATATTCTCTTCGATACAAAGTTTATTAATATCAGAAACATTGAACTGTGAATTGTTGTAATCCGACTCTTGTCCTAATGCTTATTTAGGAGAAGATTTAGTCAAATGCTAGAGGCACCTCAGGATGCACACGTGTTATTCTATAAAAGCAACAAATTTATAGCATATTATTTAATTACACTTACTCAAAATATTTTTACACCATTAATGAGTATTTTTTGACATCGAGGCATATTATTTTGTACACTATTTCTAAATAGTGCTTTATTACTTTCATTTTCTTCCTTTATATCATCAAGACTGGCGTGTTCTAAGTTCTAAGATGAACCCAGTTATTGCGCAATATAATGACCCTCTACTAGACAAGAATTTGATAGCTTGTTATTTATATTTACTCAATTTTCCTTGCCCTTCTGTCTGATTACTTGTAAAAAAAACTCGGACTACCATTGATAGCCCGTTTTATTGAATATATACTAGCAAAGCAGTAATTTTTGATAATAAACAGCCTGGAATTTGTAAAAAAAGGCTATGAAGTGAAAGTTATCTCCAAGAACTGCAAATAGTTATCAAACTCTAAACCAATTTCCCCATAGTTATCTTTTCAATGTATACCACTTTGCTTGCATCAAATAGACCTACCCTTTCCATATTAAATACTCCAAAGGTAGGCCAATTAGACCCAAAATTGTAAATAACATAATTCGGCAGACTATAATAAGCGGACAAACACACTCTCGAAGCTAAAAGATGTACCTAGAAGACAATAAACGCCATCCCTTGGCAATTTAGTTGCCCGTCTATTGGGAATACTCATGTATAGACATATTCGCAGCATCGAATAATAAATAACACTAATAAAATATTTTTTTTCAATCCCCGTTGATTAACACCAAGGTTGGGGTTGAATTTAAAAAAATATTAGATATGAAAATTTATCGCAATATTGGGGTAGCTGTTGAAAGCTTCGATTTTTTACAAAAAATTGAAATAGGAGTATGCCGATCAAATGTTATTTTTATATATGGGTGTATATCCATTATATTTTTAATATATAATACATTTTATGCCTTTTTTAATATTTTGATTTTTGAATTGAAATTAAATAAAATTTTTTTAAAAAAATCTAAGTTGATTATTTCATCGAGCTATGATAAATTCCATAAATGACATCAAACTCTGTTAAAATCGTTTTCAAATGATTAAACTTCTCCATAACACTAACAAACACACTTATTTCGACGGCTATAATAAAATATTGTCACGATAGGTCATTTATATAAATATAATTATCCAAAATGTTTGAGCTTGAAATATAAATAAATACATTTTTTTCACCCTATAAAATAAGATGCTGATTATTTTAATATAATGATTAATATAAATATGGACAAGTAATCCTAACACTAATAGATTTGATAAGTCAAAATATAAAATGATAATGAATACTAATTTTATAATATGAAGATAGCAAAGAGAAAAAAAACGAATATGAACGCAAGAATTTACGAAAATAAATGTTAAGTGAATATTACATTTTTAAGCATAATTTGAAAAGCATCGGTAATCTCTTTTCAAGGAAATGACAAGGATACAAGATGGATTCTTTTAAAGATAGAGTATCTTATAAAAATATCATAAAGATACAAAGTACGAGATTCAAAAGGATCTTGTGCCTTAGATGCAAGTACCTCCAACTGCTTAACTTTGGTCAATAGTCACTTCTTGAATAGTAACTGATAATAAGATAGCATGATTTTGTATTTAGAATGTATTCAATGCTGATCAAATAGCCCTAAGATATTTGAATATACCATTTGGTTAAAAACATACTATATATTTTTTTGCGTGCGAGAAAATCTAGTGGGTGGGCAATGATGATTAGAACAAAAAAAAATTATAGGGATAAAAACAAAATTTTTTTAAAAATTAGTATGTGTCGAGTTAAAGCAAATTAATTATATTATTTAAAATTATAACATTAACTAACCGATTAATTATTAAAAAAAGATTTCGATATGATGATTTTTCAATATTTTTATTTTAAATGAATTCAATATTCCACTTTTATTAATAATCATAGAAAACTAAACTAATAAATCAATTTTTCACTTAATGAGGAAATAAAATAGAAAAAAAAATACAATTGTTTTAACCCAGATTACAGGTATTATAAAATTGTATTTTAAAATTTTCTTATAGATAATTATCAAAATATTTTAACATAATTCCTCAAATCAATTTAATTTTCTTTTCCCTCTTTTTTTTCTCATTATAACAAAAATTGTGTTAATAGATTAGTAAAAAAAATTTTTCACAAAATATTGAAATCATCTTTTCACTATATTGCAAGAACCTATAAAATATAAAAGGGAATATGATGCATTAAATAATCAGCTTTGCAACTTTCGTTTATTTTGTTTATTTTATTTATTTGGGAAAATCGGATTTGGGCTTATATTAACTGATTTGTATTTTATTTTCCAAATATTTTACGTCCAATAAGATTAACAAAATTGTATTAGCATTTATTATATTTAAGGACGGGATATTCTGTTCTCATATTTATTATTTTACATTTTCTTTAGGCTTCAAACCAAACCCAGTGAAACTGGTTTAGAGTGCATTTTTTTAAACTTGAACCTTTCCATAAGCTCCTTATGAACCCAAACCGAAGCAGTTTTTGGAACTTCGGATTCGGTCCTGGTTTATATTTTTTTTAATTATTAAAATTTATCAAAATTATAAAAATGGAATTTAATTTGTGCTGAAAAAATTATTATTTAATCATTACATAATAAATATGCATTAATTTTCATATTATGATATGGAATCCATGGTTCCGAATCTCTGAATTTTAAATCATTTAGTTATGGAAATTTTAAAAATATAAAATCTTATTATATTAAAATATAAAGATAATTAATATTGATGACATTTGTATTATTTAGCAGACTTGTTAAAGAAACTTTTAATGTATCGAAAAGCGATGCATTCTAAAAAGGTTTATCGAACCGATATAAATATATTTTTCTCAAATATATTCGATGTCAATAAAAATTATCGATAGATTTTCGAAGCATATTTTTTACTATTCATTAATATAAAGGAGGCATCCCATCCCATAAGTGAAAAATTTTTTAGCCAGGCTGAATAAATATTCAAACGGTGCATTGGAAGGTACTGTTGTATTTCATAAATAACTCTTTAATATTAGGAAAATTTTTTAAAATGGTGAAATCTTTAGTCTGTTTCCTAAAAAATAACAGCAAAAACAACAAATTTTTTTGCTCACTTACTAAAGTTAGGTCTTCCTTAAATTTGCTATGAATTACGAAATTTAAATTTATAAAATAAATCATGGAGAAAATAAGATACTGCATAGTTTGTATAATTCGGATTAAATAATTTTATAACAAATTCAAATTTTTTTTTATAAGGATAAAGTTTTTTAATTTTTAAATCTAGGGGTGTGTATGCCATTCCAAGCGTTTTGAAATTGGTAAGCGGGAAATAATTTCCCGAAACATAAACGTGCAAAAATTTCTGAAAATAATTATCCGAAAATAAATTTTACCAAAAAAAGTTTTCGTTAAAAAATTCCACGGAAAAAATATTTCCCGTATACCATTTCCTGACAGAACGTATTTTAAAAGTGGTTTTTGAGGTATGTTTCTAGAAATTTTTTTATGTTTCTAAATAAAGGTTAATAATTGGTCGAATTATTATTTTTGTATATATAATATTTAGAAAAAATTGTTCAGCCACCATTTAATCATTTGTAATAATCAAAATCATTTGTTTTCTTTAACGATTAAATAGCGCCGGAGATATCCGAACAGACAAGTCTTTTCCTAAGAATTATATGTGCAAAAATTAATTCGCAAATGGCAGTAAATTAAATCGTGGGAGAAAAAAATTCCCAGAAAATAGATCTCCAAAAAATTCCCCTCCAAAATAAATTCCCAAGAAAAAAATTTCCCTGGAAAAACGATGCCCATTTTCTTAGATTCTAAAAGGTATAAGTGGAAAACAATTCCCAGGAAAAAATTTCCTAAGTAAAAATTTACCAAATTTTAAAGATTGGTATTCTCCCATATGAAATTCTCAATAAAATAGGAAAAAAACCATAGTTCAAAGTTTGTTGAAAATCAATGGAATTGTCAAAAGATACTTCCAAGTAAAAACTTTAAAAAATTAGGTAATTTTTAATCGAAATGATTGTAGAAAAAAAACTCTAATATTCAATAAGTAAATATTAGAAAAAATTTTGCTGAAATATATATAACGCGATTATTTGTTCTAACTACCTAAATTTTATGTTTTCCATCGAATAATAATCAGGCCTCCATATACTTTCTTTCCTCCCTTCTCCTCCCTAGTTTCTTTATACTATTTTTTTTAGACATCTTTTTTTAAAATAGATTATCATCCTTTTGTCTTCCAAAATTATATTTTTATATTTATCACCTTTATCAATTTGGTTTTAGAAAAATATAGTATATGTTTTTCCTTTTTTACAATATATTATATTAGTTATATCTACTCAAATAAAGAAACGATTGAACGGAAAAAAAATATTAGTTTCATATGGAAATTATTCAATCAATAAATTTTTATTTTTGAGATATTACAGTAAATATATATATCCTTGTTACCTTTGTCAAATAAATTTATAACAAACTTTTTAGAACTTTAGAACTTAAAAATAAAAATAAAATAATCGATAAATTTCAATATTATATTTATACTATAGAAAATGTACAAATATCATCATAAAAATTTAAATAACTTTAATTAAACTTTGATTAATTTCAAAAACCGAAACTAAGATGGAATAAAGTCTGGAAGATAACTTATAGTTAAAGGTTGACAGTTTATAATAACAGTTTTTGAAAAATTTTATGGAAATTAGGCGCGGGAGTAGGGCTAGGTTACGATTAGAGAGATGTGGTTTATGGTTAGTTTATAGTATTGAGAATATAGTATCGGATTCAAAATAATATTTTGGATTAATTTCCTCAAAACTAGGTATACCAGGTAACTTATGGTTACGGGTATATCAACCAAATATTCTTGCATAATAAACTATTGTTTAGAATAAAAAATCAGAGCTGATTAATAGATAAATCACCTTAGCCAAAGACATTAAAGTTTTTCTGCAAATTAAGCCATCTTATATCAGTTTTTCTTTTAAGGAGGAAGTAAGATGGAAATCAAAAAAACAAGAGAATAATTCGGAAAGTGGGGGAAGGGTCTTAAATAATGCTATGACAATGAGATCAGGAAGTAACCCTTATGAGAGCATTAGGTATAATATTATAGGGGGAGAGTACACAAATCACCTGGATAGGGTTATTGTTACATGGATACGATTTGGGATTAGTTTATATTTTAAAAGATAAGTTAATTGTTTTTTAATTGTTTTTGTTAATTTAAAGTAAAAATTATTTGGGGATTTCTTTTACGAGGAAATATTTTCCTGATAATTTTTTTCCTTTCTTAAATTTTAGAATACTTTTTAGAATCCAAATAAATCATGGATTTTGTTTTCAGGGAAAAAATTATTTTTGAAGAAATTTTTCCCATAAATTTTTTCTTTGGGGATTTTATTAATTTCTCTCTGGGATTTTTTTTCCATGGAATTATTTTCCACGAATCTTTAAAATTGGTAATAAAAACAATTAATTTATATTATTGAAAATCTTAGTTCTATTAAATTTACCTTAGAATATGATATTCCAATTTCTAATTTTGTTTATTTTTTATAGTTTCCTAGTTTTTAATATATATATAGACCTACCGGATTAATCCAAAGTCCGGAGCTGGCATTAAACTGGAAATTTAAAAATCTGAGCTGGGTTAAAAATTAAAAAAATACAAATCAGGGTCGGATTTTATAATATTTTTTTTGTAAGAATCGATTTAATTTTTTTTAAAAATTAATTAATCGGTTTGTAAAATTTTGAAAATCATATAATGGAGTTTAACATTCATTTATTGCTCATATTTTGTATTTCCCTTTAAAAAAATTTACAAATTACAGTCTAAATTATTCAAAATAACAAAAATTAAAAATATTGGCTCAGCCAAGTCAATTTTATTAAAATGCGACCCAGGCTTGAAATTTTGATTTTTTCAGGCCTCTGAGGGTTTTGAGACATGGGTGCATTTATACACAGTTTTTTAACCTTATTTATGCTAGGAAAAAATTATTCTACTTTATTTTGAAGAATAAAAATATACATTTTGAAATATATCGATATATTTAGTTAATTATTTTTTTCACTTATTATATAAAGATTTAAAAAGGTAGGAAAGATCGGAGCCCGTTGGGTACATTTTAATTTTTGAAAATTGTTCTAGCATAATGCCAATAGTAACAAAATATAATTGCAAACTTCATAGTTTAAATTTATAAATAAAGCTTTAAAAATCCCAATAAATAGATATCAAAAGTTTAACCATATTTTTTATAATCTAACAATATTTCAGAATTATAAACATGAGTTTATGATTTTAAATTGCATTTATAAATTGTTCTTACGTTAGTCCTATCAATTATTGTATATTTATAATATTTTAATTAAAATAAATACAACTAGTGTTAAATGAATATTTATCAATCTAAAATATTTATTATAATACAAATTAAATTTAATTTTTATCCTTGAAAGAAGGCCTATTACACATAGCTTAAATAATTTTGAATTTAATTTACTTAATTATTGTGTATATATAATGTTATGAGTAAATTATCCTTTGGTTTAATAACAATATTTTTTTAAAAAATATTTAATAAAAACTCATTACTCTGGGAACAACTACTCCTATTGTTTGACCGACGTGCCCAGAGTATGAGATGAGAACATTGGCCCCATAAGTTATTTTCAATTTTTTTTTAAACCAATAAATATATTTTTTAAAGAAAATATATGTATAAAGCGAGAAAAAAAAAATAAATTAAAATAATTAATAGGAATAGATATATATCGGTTTGACACAATGGTTTATCAAACCAGCAGAGCCTTTACTTTTTTTACAGAATATTGAAGGGTATATTTATAGTTGTTGATAGTTATATTTTTAGGTTCTTAACCCTAATATATATCATCAAACATATAGCAATATTTTCATCTCCATATGTTCTATTATTTTCAGCTTTACCATATTACAACAAGCATACTTTTTGGGTTTTATTAAGTTAAAAAATGACAAAAATTAGATTTTAAAAGATAAGCTTATATTATAAAACAAGCTATAGATTCCTTAACCTTATTCATATTTTTTCTAGAATAGATATGACAAACTATCTAAGGAAAGAATAGATAATCAACAGGGAATTGATGCCATTAACTCTAATCAACAATTAGAAAAATATCATGAGTTACTCAGTAACTCTTCTACAGCAAACAGTATAGGATTAATGCAAGTCCCAGATGAGAATCTCCCAAATGTATTTCAATACTACAAAGCGAATTATCAAAATAAAAATAAACGAATAAATGATAATAATAATGACAATAATATGACTTCTCAGGATGAAAAAATTAAGAAATTGGTCAAACGAACAAAAAGACAACTATACAATGATTTTGGCTCGTTCCGGGATGAAATCAAAGGCGTAAGAGATGGAGGTAGACAGGGGCCCTTCCCTCGTTCTGGTAAATATAATTAATTTTTCTCTAGTGGTAGGTGGGGGTGAGACCAATGCCCATATATTTTTGGTTTACAATATCAATATCAATATAAACCAATATATAATTAAATTTTGTATTGGTTGCCAATTACCTGTATATATTGGTTTGATATATTGTTTAAATACAATATTAACCAATACCAATACCAATATTTGAAAAAAAAATAGATAATTACATATAATTATTTGGTTTTATCGTGGATGATTATATCGTGGTATAATTTTTAACCTTCTTTAAATTGCCTAAACTTATTACATCCTATGTGTAAATACTAACTTTTCTGTACTATGTTATCAATATTTGTGTTATTTATAATTGTAGTTTATTTTTATTATGGAAGCATATTTTTTACATGATATCAATTTTTATCTATTCATTTAGGATATTATAATGAATGAAGACCAAATAGTAGTAAATATAGATAAAGCTGATGATACTAATAACGATAATGAACAAGAACAATCATCAATATCTAATAAACGAAATACAGCAAAAATCTGGGAATTTTATACGAGTTGCGATAATAAAAAGAAGGCTATTTGTAATAAATGCAATAAAATATCTCTTCCCAATTTTGGAACCTCAGGGTTATGGACATATTTTAAATCCATCCACTCATCATTATATAGAAAATGTCAATAAACAAATAAAATTGGCAGTAAAAAAATGAACACAATAAAATCATTTTTAGTTAATAATATAAATAATAAAACTAATTTATCATTTAATTATAGACTTTTTTATTCAAAATAACTTAGCCTTTTTAAAGATTGAGCATATCACTTTTAAAAATTTAGTAGCAACCCTTCACTAACATTAGTTTTTAGAAAAACACTAAAAATAGAATTATTAAAATTATCATAGCTCTTTTAATAATCTGAAATCTGTACTTTTTAACATTACATCTAAATTTTCCTTAACAATGGACATATGGTCCTCTCCAAATAAAATACCCTATGGGCATAAAAATTCATTATATTTAATGATTTTAAATTAAATAATCATTTATTTTATTTCATTCCTTTTAAATGAACATATAATTCTATTAATATTTATAATATATTTAATCCTGTATTAAAAGTAAAATTTGAAATTGATTTTTTTCGTGTTACATTAGACAATGCAAGTAATAATTTAGCATTTCTACAAATTTGAAATCAAAAAGATAATAATTATTTAAATAATGTGTGCAAATGCTTTTTCCCCGCTTTGGAACCCTTAAATAAAACTTTTAAAAAAAATAAGAAAATTTTTATAATTTCTATATCTGAATTTAATAAATTCAAAAAAAATATTCCTTACAAAATATCCAACCTTAAAATTTCCTCACTAAATTTTGGATATACCAACACGTTGGAATTCAACATACCAAATACTTGAAAGGACAATATTGCTCAAACCCTATGACAACATATATCAAGGATTGCAATATACCAATGAAGAAAATTATATAAGTGCCTTAGGCTGGAATAATATAAAAATATATCGAGAATTTCTGGAACCATTTAATTTCACTACAGAGATGGCCTCTTGTGCAAACATTCCATCAGTTTCAACCACCATTTCTACAGCATTTTTCAACATATTGAGAGCTACAATAATATTCCTAATACTATTTTAATGAAGGCCTCTTTAGCTGCCTTAGCAAAACTTGATAAATACTTTAATTTTAATAAATACCTGTATATTACAACAATGATTGACCCACGGTTTAAAATATCAAGTCACCTATTAGGATAATATTATAGTCACTCTCATTGAAAACCTAACCGAAGAATATAATATTTATAAAATAAATAATTTCAATTCAGCTGATCATATACATGAAACAGAAAATAAATCCAAAAATTGTCCTTTTATGATAAAATATATCAAGTTAAAAATAGTCATAACAATTATAGCTTAGAAATAAGCAAATCTGTGGATGATGTTATCATTTCTAATAATACAAATCCAATAGACTGATGGAAATTAAATCAATATAGAGAGCCAATATTATCGAAAATCCAGCTACCTCAGCTAGTTCTGAAATGGCGCTTTCAGAAAGATAGTTTGTTATAACGGATTAACGTTGTTCACTAGGTGAACATACTATTCAAGCTTGCCTATGCCTAAAATGTTGGATGCGCAATGCAGATTTTTTCTTAAAGATATAAAATTTTCCCTTATATTAAATTTATATCAATAATCTGCACTGTATTTTATATAAATATGTTATGCTATATTTAAGTATACTCATTTTTCTCTATTGTGCTAAATAAAAAGTTTCTAAATCAATACGTTTATTATTTAATTGGTTTGGTTAGGTTTGTTGATACAAAAAATTTATGATTAAATCAAAAAAATTTTTATTCTCATCACCTAATAAATTCCTATTTTAAAAAAAGAATTTGGATTCATTAAAATTTTAGAAGTTGGTTCTTAGCCCTGTTTTTATGATAATGCTTCATGATTTTTTTCCCCATATTTATTTAAAACTAGAAATTACGGGTTTTTTAAATTACTATTCTTTTAATTAGTAATTTGTATTTAAACCAATACCAATATAAACCAATACCAATATAAACCAATACCAATATGAACCAATATAAACCAATACTAATATAAACCAATCCAATACCAATATAAACCAATACCAATATAAACCAATACCAATATAAACCAATACCAATATAAACCAATACCAATATAAACCAATACCAATATAAACCAATACCAATATAAACCAATACCAATATAAACCAATACCAATATAAACCAATACCAATATAAACCAATACCAATATAAACCAATACCAATATAAACCAATACCAATATAAACCAATACCAATATAAACCAATACCAATATAAACCAATACCAATATAAACCAATACCAATATAAACCAATACCAATATAAACCAATACCAATATAAACCAATACCAATATAAACCAATACCAATATAAACCAGTACCAATATAAACCAATACCAATAGCATTACCAATACAAGAAATAGGAAATATTATTTATATCAATACCAATATTTTAGATCCACTATACCAGGCGCGTACGCGGGGGGGGGGGAGGGCAAATCCCTCCCCCAAAGCCAAAAAATGCAGATGCCGGATATATTTTTCAAAAATATTATTGTTTATATTGATTTATATTTATTAATATTTATTCCTACCTATCTCATATTAAATATTTTATTACATTTATTTATCTACTAAGTTATTTTATCAATTAATTTCGATTTCAAGTTTTCCGGCATGATATTTACTTATTATTTTCAAATTTTTAGTGGCGTAATATTTATCTACCATTTTCAAATTTCTAGTCAAATAATAATTATTTCTGAAACTCCTTGTTTAACAGGGAGAGAGAAATTGCAAGCTTGTCCAAAGAGATAGAGTTTTGGCCATAAAGTAGTAATAGCTTTTATGGAGTTAGAAGAGCCGATTATCTGCTTTACTGAAATATCACAATGGCCTAAAAGAAATATTTCCTCAGAAGCAAGAAAATTATTGGATTCAATGCTTATTCCAAATTTTTTTTCTCATTAGAATGTATTATTTAAATATACAACTATATGTAATACTTTTCAAAAACATGACATTGACTTGATTAATAAGATGAGAATAGCGGAGAGCATTTTATTTCAAGGAAATTAGGGCTAATGTTGATGAAGAATTTCATATTTTATATGTTATTGTTGAGTCAAAAGCAGAGCTATACGTGTTTAATATTTGTCTCCCTCGACTTGTAGCTAAGCAAGCTCATCGTTAAAACAAAATGGGATCAGTAGAAGAGTATTATAAAACAAATGTCCCCTCTCTTAAATATATTTATAACCCAAATAAATGAATGGTTTTTAATTCATCATGCAGCACTTATCAATCTGTAGATATTACTTCCACAAAAGCCTTACCAAATTTTTCAGATGGTGATAGAAAAAAAATATTTGTTAGATTTTTATCATGAAGATGTTAAAATATCCTATGATGCCTTATTAGCTGAATAACTATGTTTATAAAATTAACTATGGTTGATATAGTCCCAAAAATTCTACGGATGCTTTGCATTTCAAACACATTTTAGATTATATTACCAATATTAAAAGGGTTTATATATATTAGCAACACTTCCCATTAGTAAACTAATGAGAGAACATTCTCTTTTTTAAGAAGAATAACAGAGCCCTGCAGAGGTACCATTTGTATTTTTTTTAAAAATTTTTTACGGCTCGGTTCGGGTTTATTTTAAAAAATTTTCAGGCCCGCCCCGACTTTTTTAGAATAAAATTTTCAGGCCCGGCCCGGATTTTTTTTAAATAAATTTTTTTTTTGATTTTTATAGCTAAATAACGATTTTAAATATAAACTGTTTTAAAATATACAACCCGGCCCGGATATTTTTTTTAAAAAAATTTCAGGCCCTGCCCCGATTTTTTTAAAGATAATTTCAGGCCCTGCCCGGGTTTTTTTTTAAAAAAATTTCAGACCCTGCCCGGGTTTTTTTTAAAAAAAAATTCGCGTCAGACCCGGGTATATTTAAAGAATTAAAATACGGTCCGGCTCGGGGGCCGGGCTTGCATTCTGAAAAACATACCAAGAAGTACAACTTCTGAAAGTAGATTGAAAGGTTTGGATCTTTTGAATATTCATAGGCATATGACGACAAGAAATGATGAGATAATTAAAAAATTAGCTTAATCCCAACGAAGATTGGATTTTACATGTAAATATATAACATACAAAATTCAATTATTCCTTATAAACTTTTTGTGTATTAATTTATATTTCCAACATTTAAATTTTTTATATATATAAATTTTAAAGGCTCAAAAAATTCAAATTTCTATTTTGGGTCATTTAAGTGATTCATATAGTGGCTATATTCACATTATTTTATAGTTTTTCTATACCGCCAGTTATATCCGTTTAATATTTTTTAATTCACATTTATTTTATAGTTTTTTATATGACGATTTATACATATAATTTTTTTATAATTTACATTAATTTAAAATTGTGTATTAGAAATAGTTATTAGTTCTAATAAATTTATGCTTTATTTTTAAAAAACAATAATATTTCTTTAAAAAACAATAATATTTCTTCAAAAAATTTATTATCACCACCCCCCCCCCCCTCAGACCAAATTCCTGCGTACGCGGCTGCCCAATACCAATATTTCGTTTATCTTGGGTTTTTAATATTGGTTCCCAGCCCTAGTAGTTGGTGGATAAAGTGACCACCTTGAAGTGGATCTGTTTTTTTTATTATATTGGGTAATCCACCACATTATCATCACCAGCTTGAAATTAGAAAGTGTTACATGATATTTTTCAATCGCATACTGCTTAAAATTTATATAATAATATTTTAATCAATTCTTGTATTGTCAATAGAAGAATTAAAAATGACTCAAAATTTCTGAAATTTATAGGATAGGTATTCTACACATACAGGAAAACATTTTTAGTAAAATCAGATTCTTCCTTAAAAATCGCTTCCAATAAATTATTCATTGAGCGCGATCTTTAAATTTGAATAATCTGCTTTTGACAGAAATGTATTCCAGCATATGCAGAGTACCTATTATAAAAATTTTCAACATAAGATATTACACATATTGACTAAGGTATTATGCGTATTGACTGATTACGATATTTGAATGTAAGATATATACCAAACAGTGGCGTATCTAGAATTTTCTTATAGGGGGAGGGGGATTTTTGGGGCTTCGTCCCCAAACCCCCCTTACCTAGCTATTCTATTAAATCATTTATAATTTAATGATAATTATATTTCTATTTTTAACTTTTATTTACTAATTCGTGCTTATGGATATTACAAGCCTATTTTTTATTATTTTAAGTTAGGTATATTATATTTAATAAAGTTTTTTTAAATGTAAAGTTGAAATTTTTTTTGTAAAATTTTCTTTAAAAATTAGCCTCAGCTTAAATTCTCATATAATATAAGTAGAATATAATTTTTTTATTGAAAATACTAAAAGTAGTGTGTATAAAATATTGACTAAAAAATAATTTAAAAAACAAGTTTTTTTTAACTTCTTATCAAATACAATATTATACAAAAAAAATTATTATATACTAAATTATAATGTGATTTTTAATTTACGTGGGAATGTTGCCCATTCATCAAGAATTTCGTTTGTCGTTGGAATCAAATCTCTGTGGATATTTAAGAGAGCTAACCCATTTAGCTGAAATTCGGAAGTAGTACTTCGTAAATATGTTTTCAACCTTCTCAAGTTGGAAAAGTCCTTTTATTTGTACATGTTGTAATATGCAAACATGCAAGAATATAAAACAACTTCAAAATATTAGGAAATTGAACCAAGGTTTCTTTACACCGATTGAGCGCATCAATAGCATGCTCAGGTAAAATAGCTCAACGTAGTAAATATTTATACCACAATTCGAATTCACTAATTAAATTAATTTCAGTATCTATATCATAGGAATAAAATTTTGCTAAATATTTAATTTTACCAATAGTGGCATTAGAAAACGAAAAAGGATCTTTAGGTAATAAAACTTGAAGATTGCTAAAGACTTGTTTTTTATCTAAAAACCTACTTTTATTTGCGATAAAAAAGTATTTAAGAATGAGATGAAAATGGATATTTTATAATATTCTTCAGTTGAGCCAATATTTATATTACATCTCAATAATTGCCTAGGTGCTAGACAAGGTTTAATTAGTGTTATATCATAAAATTTAGCCTTCGATTCAACCTCTAGATAAATATTATGAAAACATTCATCTGCCAATATTTATATTACATCTCAATAATTGCCTAGGTGCTAGACAAGGTTTAATTAGTGTTATATCATAAAATTTAGCCTTCGATTCAACCTCTAGATAAATATTATGAAAACATTCATCTACATTCATTCCTATTGTATCTACCTGTTCATATATATTTTCCGCCAAATCAATAACCTGAACCAAATCTAAATTTGGTTTTTGTAAATTTCTACAAAGTAGTGAGCTATAAATAATTTATTGATGCAACTAGCAGCAATGATAAACTCTGATTGATCAATATGATATGGCTTCTGACGACACATTACTTTTTTTCATGCTCAGCCTTATTTAACTTTTGTATTTCTATTTCTTCTATTCTACAAAATGGTAGTAAAAATGAAAAATATTAAAAATAGATATTTATTAATAATTAAAATATTATTAAAAATTAATTCTAACTCACTAATAATTTTAAATTTAATAAAATAATTATATATAATAATAAAATAAATTACCGTTTGATTTCAATCTCTTTGACTAAAATTTTTTCCATTTTATTAATATTTATGAATAATGTTAATGTACTAACAAGGAAAGGAAATTTTAAAAAATTTATTTATAAAAAATAAGTTTTATGTTGAAAATGATATTCAAATATTTGTAAAATTTTGATTGGGAGGGGGGGGTGGGGGGGGGGGGGTGTAAAATTTTTATTAGCTTAAAATGATATTTATGAAAACAGTCAAATTTGCGATGGGGGTGGGATTTCCCCTTCCCCTCCCCCTCGGTTACACGCCTGATACTAAATTTATTCATTTTGGTTTAGTAGTTTTATATAAGTATTTTATGAGTGACATGTATTAGACCCCACTAGAGAGTAGACAGATAACTTTATTTTTATTTAATAATTATTTTAAATTTCTATTTTATTGTGAATAAACATTTTAGTATTAACATTGGAAAATATATATAGATACAAATTATTAATCACTATATTTTTTATACTTAAATTTACAAAATAACAGCAGTATACAATTTAACATTTAGAGCAAAGTTTAAACCCTCATTAATTTTGAATAAGTTTTACAAACATTTATGGTGTCTAGATACTATTTTAATCCTGATTAGTAAAGCTAGCATTACTAGGGATTCCCTAAACAAGTGAACCATTAAAATTATTGCATCATTATAAAATATAATCTTAAATTTATATTCAATCTTCGATTATTTTTGTTGGTTACTTATTTTAATTTCATAAGATATTAAAAAAAAATGCAGAATTAATCATCTTAAATGTTCAAAATTTTTATATTATAAAAATTATGTTTTAATTTTTAAATATATTTTAGCTAAATTTTATTGCATAATTATAATTTAAACAATAGAATATTTAAATTATTATATATGTAGTATTGGGATTCGGAATATCTTGATTTTAAATCCTTTACCGAGAGCAATTTAAAAAATTTTAAAGTTCGATTTAACCGGAAATGTATTCTAGCAGGGTAGAGTACCTAAACTGTAAATTTCAAACAATTTTGCTATGAACCTTAGAACTACTTCTAATTTATATTAATTTTTATATGGATTTTTCATATAAATTAAAAAATACTAAAATGTCTATCGCTGAAATTGGCTGAAATTATAGAGTAAATACTCTACACATGCTGGAATGCAATTCCTGTAAAATCAGATTTTTAAAATCCAAAAATCGCCCTTAGTAAATGATTTAAAATTGAGAGATTCCGAATCCCCACAAATTTCGAAACCCTATACGACATATATCAATCTTAAATAAAGCAGAAAATTCAATGGTTTTTAAAGCCCCATACGGTGGTTTGACAAACCCACAGTTGGGGCTTGTTGAGAAAAATAAACACTTTAACAAAAAGGAAAATTTTAAAAAATGCTAATATATTAAAAAATTATGATGGGACCCATTAATATATAGTTGTAGATATCTAATGAAATATAGTACTTTTTAAGATATAAAAAGGCATGGAAATTATTCATAATATTTAAAACTTGTTTATCTAGACAGGCCAGTCCTAATTAACTTTTTTAAACACAATATATTCATAGTAAAATATTTTAATAATTTATTTCATTCTTTATTAGGTGGAACGGGACAATCTGATAATGGCTTTGGCGAAGTACCTAGAAACGATAATGGCGATGTTGTTTCTTTGGGAGGCGATTCAGATGGTATATACTATATATTTTTTTATCTTTATTCCTTTCAATTACGTTTATATTAATTTTGAAAAAATCTAAATGGTTTTATTTTAATACTATTTTATGAAAAACGTAGGAAAAAAATAAATGAAATTTGTAAGACTCAATCTTGGATTTATCAAATGAGTTTAAATTACAAAGAAAATGAAAAGGAAATAAAAATTTATTTATAATTTCCAATAAAATATTAAACTAAAAATACAGAAACATGCCCATGTAGGCCTGCCCCCTCAGGTCCACCAGGGGACTCCGGAAAAGAAGGAACGCCTGGCGAACAAGGCCAACGCGGGCCTCCCGGAAAGCCCGGAGAAGTAGGGCAAGTCGGTCTAGATGGTATTCCAGGGAAACCTGGACCTAGGGTAAGAGATTTCAAACATCTTCTCTTAAAAATAATTTCAAAAAGATCTTAAAGTAATATTTTTTGCCTATGATAACTTTACTGATTTGACATAATATACTCTCCAAATTTAAAATAATATTTTTCAAGTTTGGCGCTTTGGTTCATTGGTATTGTTTATATCTTAAAAGTCATATGGTTCTTTTGATTCAGAGTTTAATCGCTAAATAGGGTGTTTTCATCTTTTAAAAGTAATAATTTTTACCGTTTTAACCTCTCCCTTCTCATAGAAAAAAAATGCCAATTTTTATTTAGGATAATTAGTTCTCTAATTTTATTGTGTCTTTCGATGTTCAGCATGATCTTATAAGAAAGGGGCGTATGAATTTTAAAATCGCAGTTGCAATGTCTGCATATTGAGACCATAGAAAAGTAAACTCTGACTTCGTTGATATTTGCATACATCTTTTTGTTTCATTCCCCCTAGTAGTTATGTTTCCTTGTCTCGAACCCATTTGTTGGCATAGGACATTTGAAAATATAATTCCTTTGCCACTAGGTGGCATTTGGCCCAGCTTTCAAATTCTCGATATCTAAAGATTTCACAAATTTTTTTATATTAGATCTCATTATCTGATATTTTAAACTTTAAAATTACAGGTTTTTATATTTGTTTGTTAAATCACGCGTTTGTTTAATATAAAAGTCTCTACAATTCTCGTTAGCTTCGATGTGTTTTTAATATATGCCTCTCATTTTGCATCAATTATTTTTAAGCATTTGAATTTTGATAGTGAATATAAGAGATTGGGGGGAATGTTGGTTGGTATAGCTAAGTAGTATAAGGGGTATATCAATTTTGTTCAGATAAATGAGCTATTAAATTTACATTATAATTTTTGTTAAAGATGTAAGAGGGGAGAGGAATAATATAAGATTTTGAAAATTTTGTTTAGATTTTTTTTTAAATAATGTTTGAAGCAGTTCACAATATATCAAATTATTTTATCATGGTTTATAACATTTTATATTTTATAATCTAAATTTTCGGGTTCAATTTATTTATCTTCCATTGAAAGTATTAATGCTCTATTTATAATTATTTATACTCCATCTAATTTTGAGATAATATAACATCAACAGGGTGCTGAATCGAGGCAGACATTGAAGAGCATAGGTTAGAGTGGCAACTTTATTATTTTTTTAATGCTTGGTTGGTTTTTCCTTGTTAGTTACAACTTTCTTTGTTTTTGTAGAGAAATTATTAATTTTAAGGTCGATTTAATTTTTAGAACTTCAAGAAAGGATTCCATTTTGAAAATGACAAGAATTTATTTTGAAGAGTCTATATATGTAGGGATTTTAGATCGAATTATACAAGAATTATAGATACGTATTTAAGTAATAAAATAATAATCTCTCACAATTTATATGTATTATCTTATTTTTACAAGAAAATAAATTAACTTTTACATTTAACGATAATTTAAAATGGTTTGATACTAAAGAAGAAGAGCTACTTATTTTTTAAAAAAATAGCTTTTTTTGTTTTTCGATTCCAAATATATAACAATTCTTAGTATTTAATCATGTGGCCTAATAATGTATGATGTATGCTTGTAAACGGAAGGTCCCAGGTTCAATCCTGGTAAGGAGCTAAAAGTTTTCGGGTTTTTCTTCGATGACAGATGTGTAGACATATGATAAGATGATTTTCTGAGCTGAGAAATGCTACCCCGGTCACTGACAGGCTTGGACAGCCGGGTGCTAGGATACTTGTCCAATAAACCAAATAAGATGACCAGCTGAACTCGTGGGTCATTCAAGGATGATAACGATCTCTTGGCCAGCGCTAGGATAATGGTGACCTCGGGGGCCGTTCAAGCACAATGTAACCAAGCTACAATGGACTTGATAACGATACTCCGGTGGGAGATCCATCGAAATTGATACTTCGGTGGGAGATCAAGCTTACAATGGAATCGATAAGAATACCCCGGTGTACCCCAGTGGGATATCTGTCGATATTGATGCTTTGGTGTGAGGAATACTGGGATATCTGTCGATATTGATAGTGTGAACCAAGATACAATGGCCTCTATAACAATATTCCGGTGGGAGATCCAAATGGAATCGATCAGAAATATAAAAATAGATACTATGAGTAATAAAGTTGAGAGAGATTGAAGGAGCTTACCACCAGATTAGGTGAAAGCTAAAAGGATTATGTGAGTTCAAAATGTAATATATAATTTTAATCCATAATAGGATATTATATGATTGGTTACATTAATTGTAATGCTTGTTGTAATGTAATATTTAAAGTTAATCCATTATTGGAATTATGATTACGAATTGCAACTATTAGGTAATTAACCCCATATAGTGTAAATAATCGTTTTTAAAATTAAAATCATTATTACAAAAGACTAGTATGGAAAGCTATATTGACTCTCCTCCCCACCTCTTTTTGTGAATTTGTTGACATATTAATTATTGTTATTTTTTCCCCAAGTAACATATATTTTTTTTCTCTCATTTTTTTTAATTTTATGCGATGCATGTAGTATTTTTATATATTTATCTTTTTGCATGTTATTTTGCGGCTATATGTTAACATAATGTGGAAAATTTATTAACTTTCTTTTTGTTAATTAATAATATATATTAAATTGATTTAATATAATTTATTTTCTTGTTGAAATAATATTAAAATTTTTTTATAAACAATTAACTTTTACCGAAATATATATACTGATAAATTGTGATAAATATCATTAATTTACCACCACTTAAATAAATATCTTTAATTCTTGTCTAATTTGATCTTTAAATTCCCGACAATATATGTTCCTGGAATCAAAGTATTACCTCTTTGGTGAATAAAAAATAAGGTAAAAATGGACATGATATGTCAAACTATGCGTATATGCTCTATTATATGAAATAATTTAAAATATTTTATTTAAGTTAGTTCACTAATAATGTTATTATTAGGCTTCTTTTAATAAGCCCCTTTTAAAAATTTCCATAAAATTGATAATTGCAAGTTCTACTTAATATTACTAATTAAGTTAAAAGTAATTAATTTTTTAAAACATGACTCTAAAAACAATTATTAACGATTTATAAGGGCCCACCAGGACCTTCGGGAAAACCGGGCACCTCTAGTGGAAGACCTGGAAAAGATGGGCCACCAGGACTGCAAGGAAAAGATGGTTTCCCAGGGAGAGATGGGCAGCCGGGTAGAAACGGCAATAAGGTTTTACAATAAAAAATACATTATCGGTATATTGTTTTATGCATGATTATATACCCATAGTATATATATATATATGTCTCATTTGTATTTTTTAGGGAAAAGCAGGTCAACCTGGAATAGCAGGAAGAGATGGAGAACCTGGAGAAGATGGCCTACCAGGAAAAGATGGTCAAGATGGCAAACCAGGATTAAATGGATCACCGGGACCTATGGGACCTCCAGTAATAAACTAAACAAAAAATTGTAAACAAGTTTAACTTTGTTTGCACTATAAAAATTACCACATCTTTCTATTTATATTTAAAAATTGATAAAAATAGTTAGTCGGACAAGTCTAGCTCACATCAATTCTTTATAAGCTTTAGTTAGTTTAGACAAAATTTGAATAATATAGCCACCGCTATCTCTTATAGGCTAACTCTAGCCCATATCAGGTAAATCATTCGTAGAATCGATAAAATAAACTTAAGGTTACTTCTCACCCGTTGATCATAATGATGGAAACTCCATGACTAATATCAAATTATTTTTATCAAAATATCATAATATTATTATTCCAAAACTCGACATCCCTTCTATTAACCTAACCTATATCAGATTAGCATAGGTCAAATTAAGCATGTTTTATTAAATTATTGTTTATAAAAAAATTTCAATTCTCTTAATATGGACTAGTTGGTGTATTAGTTACTGATTGGACGTTCATTATCATACTATTTATTATATGCCCCAAAATTTTAGTAGGCTTGCACTTATAATATTTTTGAAAAGAAGGTAGTCATTTTTAATTATTCATATTTTAAGTAAATTTATATTTAAAAAATTTTGTGAATATTACATTTTTTATTACTTATTTAGTTGAATTTTTTTCAGATTTACTTTTTTGATAATATATATATTCATTATATCCTTATCAACCATATTTAAACTTGAACAAACAGAATAAGTAATTGATTAGTCATTAGTTTATTTTAGGATGACACTCCACTTTCATCATTTCATAATAGTTGAGACTTTACACAACTTGAACTTCTAAAGGGCTAATAATTAAAATATTTTATACTCGGATTGAGAACTATTTATCATTGCTATTGTGAAAACATTAAATAAAACAAAATTAAATATATTATATTAAAAAAATCTTTAAACAGAAAATTAAATTATTAAATACTGGTAGTGTACAAAATAAAAAATAATGGGCAAAATCTTAATTTAAATCTTTGTTCGATTTAAAAGTACCCATTTTTATAGGTCTTTTTAAAATATATAAATATAAAAAAATTATAAATTCTTATACATAGGGTAATCCTGGATTTAGGGGTAGAGACGGTTCTCCAGGTTCTCCCGGCCGCGTGGGCAACGATGGCAGAGATGGTTCTCCAGGCTCTCCAGGTAAGGATGGGCAACCTGGGTTAGACGGGCCACCGGTATGTTACTAGCTTTATTACATTTATACGTATCCCTTTTTTATATTAGATAATTTTGATATTTTCAAGATCATTGAAGTTGAATTTTAAACATAAAAACATATAAAGAAAAATTAAATAACATCTCCCCTATAGTCGGAAAATCCTAACTTTTGATATATCTTTTGGATTATTTTAAAATAATATATATAATATCTATTTTTTAAATTATTTAAAAAAAATATTTGGTGGGCTTCAATAGTCCAATACTTAAAATATATTTAGTTTGAGCATTGAATGTGAATTACAAAAAATCGAATTTAATATTTGATTTGAAAATTTTGAAAGTTATGATTTAGTGTTCAAAAAACTCTTATTTTTTAGGATTGATTTTATGTGTTATAATACAATTATTTATTTGAAACATAGGCGTATCCAATTCTTGGGGGAGGGGGGGGGGGGGTGATGGTGTGGCACCATTAAGTTGGTTTTTTATTTATAAATTTTATTGAATATCTTTAGGTTCACTTATTGTAGACCTTTGGCTATAATAGATTAAGATTTTTGATTTTTTTTGCTTTATAAAAATAATTTTAGGTTTTCTTTCACTTTTTTTAAAAAAAATAAAAATGCTTTTTATCTAAAATTTTGAATTATAATGGTTATAAAAAGTTATTAACATTTACTAATTTTTATATCAAGTTCTTCCTTATATTTTAAATATGGGGGGAAAAGGGGGAGGGATTGTGTAGGGGAAAATTTTTATTAGCTTAAAATGATATTTACGAGAACAGGAAAATTTGCGATTGTTGGTTACGCCTGGTATAATATAAAACCATAACAAAAAGTATTGATAGAGAGAGAGATGAATTAATAATAAATTTTAAACAGTTATTCCTATTCAATCTATAATTGATTGAATTTGATTAAAATAAATTATTAAATATTTATAGGTTTTCCTTAATATATTTGATATTTATTTATATCATTGTGAATTTAATTTTATTTTTATTATTTATAAATAATTTAATGTGTTGAAAGAAAATAAATATTAATCCAGTAGGGGAAATATTTTTTGAAAAACGGGCCTTCGGCCAGCTTTTTCCTGGCCTTCGGCCGGGTCATATGTTTGAGCTATTCTATTAAATTATTTATGATTCAACAATAATTATATCAATATTTTTAGCTTTTATTTACTAATTCGCAAGGATATTTAAAGAAGAAATAAAGGTTATAGCCCAATTTTTTATTATTTAATGTTTGAAATAAAGTTTAGTTCATTTTTTTTATAAAATTTGCTTTAAAAACTAGCCTCATCTTAAATTCTCATACAATATAAGTAGAAAATTTTTTTTATTGAAAATACTAATTGTAGTTTGTATAAAATATTGACTATAATAATTTAAAAAACAAGTTTTTATAACTTCTTATCAAATACAATATTATACAAAAAATTTATTAAATACTATAATTATAATGTGATTTTTAATTTTCGTGGGAAATTTGCCAATTCATCAAGAATTTCTTTTGTCGTTGGAAACGAATCTCTGTGGATATTTAACAGAGCTAACCCATTTAGGATTCAGAACTAGTATTTCGTAAATAAGTTTTCAACCTTCTTAAGTTGGAAAAGGTCCTTTCATTCGTACATGTTGTAATAGTTAAACATGCAATAAAACAACTTCAAAATATTTAGAAATTGAGCCAAGGTTTCCTGACACCGATTGAGCGCACAATAGCATGCTTAGGTAAAATAATCAAACGTAGTAAATATTTATACCACAATTCGAATTCACTAATTAAATTAATTTCAGTATCAATTTATCAATAGTGTCATCAGAAAACCAAGAAGAGTCTTTAGGTAATGACTTGTTTTTTATCTAAAAACCGTGCTTTTATTTGCGAAAAGTATCCAAGAATGGGATAAAATGGATATTTTTCAGTTGAGTCAACATTTATATCACATCTCAATAATTGCCTAGGTGTTAGACAAAGTTTAATTAGTGTTATATCATAAGATTAAACTTTCGATTCAACGTCTAGATAACTATTATAAAAATATTCATCTACATTCATTCTTATTGTATTTACCTGTTCATATACATTTTCCGCCAAATCAATAACCTGAACCAAAATCTAAATTTGGTTTTTGTAAATTTACAAAGTAGTGAGCTATAGGAAAATAATTTATTTATGCAACTAGCAGCAAAGATAAACTCTGATTGATATTGCAAAATATTAACTGGAAAGGGGGGGGGGGTGTTTAAATTTTTAACAGCTTAAAATGATATTTATGAAAACAGACAAACTTGTGATTGGGGGAGGGGGATTTCTCCCTCTTCTCCCTCCATTGGTTACGCGCCTGCAGTGCACTATTAACAAAAACAATGCTGCCAAATAAATAAGAATATTTGACAGTTTACCTAATCAATAAAAAAAATTTATATTTAGGAATAATTCAAATATATATGAATATTTGAATTAAGAATAATTCGTACGAATAATGTTAATTTATAATATTCGTCAAACTTTTTTTTATTACTTATTCGATTTGGAAATTTAAAATCGAATTATTCATATTTGAATTGAATTACAAATTATTGATGAAATGTTTTGACAATACAAAAAATTATAATACAATTAAAATGTATTCCTTCATAGGAATGAATACAATATTAAAAAATCTTTTGCATATTAAAAATTATTTTGATATTCTTTAATAGGGACCCACGGGGGAACCGGGACCAGATGGAAAAAATGGAAATCCAGGTGGAGCAGGGAATGATGGCCAGCCAGGGAGAGATGGACAACCAGGCCGGGATGGGTCGCCGGGAAGATTAGGACCTCCTGTAATAAATATTTTTTTAAATATGTTCGAAATAATTTACTTAAATCTATTGATTATTTATAAGTTTATAAAGTTAATCTCATAAAATCTAAGTTTTAAAAAAAGAAGACTTTTAAATTAAAGATATGAGAATACTGGAATTAAGTTTAATTTTAATAATTTTAGATAATCATGAGATAACATGTAAAAAATAATCCGGTAAATTATTAATAATTTTAAAAATAATTTTTTATAACTCATTCTTTTATGACTTTTAAAAATTTCCTAAAGGGAATTCCGGGTGTTCCAGGTAAAGATGGAAATTCCGGTTCTGATGGCATTCCAGGAGAGCCAGGCACCGATGGAATACCGGGTTCATCAGGGATAGACGGATCCCCTGGAAATGATGGAATACCCGTATGTATAATGGAAATTTTAAAAAAGCATTATTTATAATTTTTATAAAATTACATAGATTATAAAATTGTGTCATTCGATTTTAAGTTGAGTTAAGGCTCAATAAAAGATAATTACCGATTCATCACGCAAAATTTCATTTTTAAATTATGTTTTTTTAAATAATAAAATATCATTTGTAATTTTCTAAAATTGTATATCTTATAGTCAAGTAATAAAAATTTACCCGCCCGATAGAGTCCACTCATAAGCAGATAAAAAAAATTATTCTCGTGTAAAATTATTTTTAAAAATTGGAGCTAGAAATCTATAATTATCAAGCGATGAAGTAAGAAAATACTTTGGAAAAATATATTAATTTGTTAAAATTGTTTATTTTTTTTATTTTTTTTCAAATAAAAAAGGGTCCAGCCGGTCCCCCTGGAAAAGATGGATTAGATGGTGAAAATGGTTTAGACGGAAATCCAGGAAAAGATGGAGATGATGGCTTAGGTGGAAAAGATGGACAGCCGGGAAGTCCGGGAGACTTAGTTTCATATAAAATATATAACATTTTTTGAATAAAGAAGTGAAAAAGGTAAGAAAGTATACCTATATATTTCTTCTTATTAGAAAAAAAGACATATACACTTTTAATACTATAACCCTTTATTAGAATCTTTACCATAATAAAGCAGGTGTCATTTTTTTAGATACAATAGGAATTAATGTTTGAGAAGTTTTGTTCGAAATAGGGAGTTACCTAAATATGAAAAGTAAATTTTGCTATAACTTGTGGATTTAGATGGTCTAAGCTTAGCGCAATTTGTCTATAAAATGATAAAGATTGGAAACCATTTAATCCAAAAAATTCACCAAAAATTATTTTGATTTGACCTGACCCCATAAGATTTTTTTAAATTTTAGGTATTGATAATTGATATCTGTAGAAACTAAAAGAGATGTAGAATTTAAGTTTCAACACTAGGGCTTGAATATGGGCACTCAAATTTAGTCGTGCAATTATTTGCACTTTGAGCTCTCAACCTCTAAGTATAGTTGAGACCATAATTTATTTTATAGTTTTCTATATGCATACCATCATTAACAAAATTTTGAAAAATATGAGAGAGGTCAGGTCAAAAATTATCCCTTTTATTTATTTGTCATGGTATTATTTTTTACATATTTTGATTTGAAAAAAATAAATGTTATAGGGAGATCAAGGAAACCCCGGAAAAGATGGTATAGATGGCAGACCTGGAAACTCAGGAATAGATAAAACAGATGGGCATTATGGAATACCGGGGAAAGATGGTCAGCCAGGGCCACCTGGTCCACCTGTAATCTAAATAAAAATATTTGATTTAAAAAAATAATTACTTCTTAATATAGTCGTATTATAATATATTCCGACTATTTATCAAGTAAACTTCAATGTATTTTTGGATTGCTTAAAAGGATCAAAGTTTAAAAAAAACTAATTAGATAAATTCTATAATATCAATTATCATGAATTATAGCTTAATATTTAACTACTTTAATATATAATAATATTTATTTATTTTTATCACAGGGACCGGAAGGTGAAAAGGGGCCTGAAGGAAGGCCAGGTAGGCCAGGTGGAAATGGAAAAGATGGTCCAGCTGGCCCTAAAGGAGAAAGGGGAGACCAAGGAATACCCGGTTACCCAGGCAGAAGGGGTCGGGCGGGAAAAAACGGGGGAATAGGAAGCAGAGGTGTTAGGGGAACTCCGGTATACACAATTTATATTATAAAATATAACACTGTATTTACTAGATTATTGTTAATTCGCAAAAAGCTGTTTTTTAAGTTTGTTGATATGGAACTATATACTTTTATGGATTTAGAGACTCCGATATATTGCATTTTTGATATATAATAAATATACTTCTACTATCTAGATATAATTTTTATTTAAAGTTAAGTCAAAACTTGAAAGTTTTAATTTATATAAGTATCTCCCCCAAATTTTTAACTGCCAAGACTCATACCAAGTGAATTTATCTTAAGATCATTGTAAAAAAGATCGCCAAAAAGTTTCACAATCAATTTAAATGTCTGATGATCGATTATTGAACATATCTTTTCTATTAGTTAGGATCAAGATCATTATGTTGAGAAATTTCAATAATATATAGTAAGCTTTATAAAGAAAAAGGGCGATTTTTTTAGGAAACAGTAGTAACTTACACCATTACAAATATTTGTACAATACTATATATATTATTAATAATTTACCTGATTTATAACTTATATGCAACTATTAAACCCCTGTGACTGCACTGAGTACATCAATTAACTCTTTCTTTATCTATTTATAGAATAAAAACTTGTATTCAAGTGTAACATTTTAATAATATTTTTTTTTAAACTTCTATTCCTTTATTGACACTTCCTCGATATTGACTACCATAGGGTGATGTGGGCTTTCCCGGTAACATGGGTTCCCAAGGGGAAAGAGGTCCTGATGGGGAAGCCGGACCTGCTGGTGAACCTGGACCTGTAGGTGAGCAAGGCCATCCTGGCCCACCTGGAACAGGAGGAAGTCTAGGAGAACCAGCCACCTGCGGGCAGTGCTCTGCCCCTCAAATTGATGAGTTGGAAGATATAGGAGGTACGTCGTACGTTAGGTGGGGATCCAGTACATGTCCACCCAGGGCTAGTATACTTTATTCAGGTTTAGATTTTTATGTTTATTTTTAAAAAATTTAATCAATTTTATTCTTATGTATATATGAATATAGATAAATAAGCATAGCACTTTTAAAATCATATCAGCTAAGTGATACTTTGTTTGTTTGAATCTGAAACCATCTAAATATAATAACAGGCATGGATTCAGGAATCTTTTATTTTAATTTTTTTAAATACAGATTTATAGACAGAATTAAGAGAAATATATAAATACCATTAAATGAAAAGAATATGTATTTATCAAAGTTGAAGTGGTATAGGAGATTCTTTTTTTTTCCAAATATGAAAGTTTAAAAAATTTCACTTTTCATGTTAATGTTTTCTAATAGGAATGATTTTTGTAGAGAGCATAACCTCGTTATGCATATATTATAGCCTACTAAATTTGAACTAATCAGATGCCTATTTGTTTCGATATTATCTAATTATACTTTACTTTTTTATTATTAACTTTATACTTAATTCGCGCTACTGTCAACTAAATTTTATAACTCTGTCTATTTCATAATATTTTGTTATAGTTATATATTGGCATCAGAAAAAAGGGGTGAATGAGAGCATGGTGCCAAATAAAAATAAGCACCTCTTAATTTTTTATTTTTGAGCACTCCCAAGTTTATTTAAACTTTTTTCGACGAATTTAAATAGGTTCGGGTGCGCTCTATATACTCTTAAAAATATCAAAAAGGCAAATATGCTAAAATGGCTGTCAAAATGGCCCCTATAAAAAAATAAAAAATTTAACTTTTACAGATTAGATAGATTTTACTATTTAAGTGTTTAATATTAAATTAATATTATATAAAGAAAAATTTATTAATTGTATAAATATTAATTTTAGTAAATATATAAAATATTTAATATAATTACATAATTAATATTAAAATCAAATTTAATATAAATGGTATTAATATAAATTTTAATAAATATATAATTGTTGTATTTAACATAATATAATTTTAATATAATATTTAATTAATATATTTAATTGAAATTTATTTGATATAAAGAAAAATATATAAATAGTATTAATATAAATTTTAGTAATATATAATTGTAATATTTAATATGATTTAGTTATAATATAATAATTAATATAGTATAATTTATATTATATATTATAATATTATTTACATTTATATATTTATGATATTATTTACCTATTTAATATAATTTATTTATAATTCAATATTATGTATATATTTTAAAATACAATATTAAAACATTATATTATAATTAAATTATATTAAATATTACAATTATATATTACTAAAATTTATATTAATCAATTTATATATTTTTCTTTATATCATATTAATTTAAATTAAATTTATTAATTAATTTAAATATTATATTAAAATTATACGTTAAATATTACAATAATTATATATTTATCAAAATTTATATTAATACCATTTATATTAAATTTGATTTTAATATTCTCAGCTTGTTAAATTGAGCATACAAATTTTAAGCTTAAGCAAAATTTAGCAAAAAGTCACGCGACAAAACATCAAAACACAAAAAAAAAAGCATATCATGCGGCACGATATTAAATATACTAATAAAAAAAATAATGTCATTTTTATGACTTCCACATGATTAAAAATATTAGTCATCTTTAAATAAAAAAGCCGGTGAATAAAAGGGATATAAGCTTCTTATTGAATAAAAGATCTTATTATTTTCTACCTAATATGATTTTTTAGTGTCAATTTATTTTAATTACTACATATTTCTTTATTTCTTACTTAATTTTGGATTTTTTTATTACATTTTTCCCTTGACAATATTAAATAATATTATATCGAAATCTCTGAACCAGGTTCGGGTTCAGGTGGATTCCGAGTTCGGAGACCAGAAAAATAATTGTTAAATGATGAAACTTATTATTTAAAACCTGATCTTAAAATGAAACATTATTAATATTATATATATAATCTGCATCATAAAACGATTGATCTTCTTATAAATACTTTATTTTTCATTACACAAATACATTATTGAAGACAAAGCTTCTTCAAACATATGATCATTCTTTTACATTAATATCCACTAACTAACAAAAACTAATTCAAAAGATCACTTTTGATTGACATTTCATATATATCATTATATACAGTGTTGTGATGATTTAATACAACATATTAACCATTAAATTCAAACCCATTCATATAAAATTATAATATTTGCAAAAATAATTAAAATAACAAAAGGAATAATAAAAGAATTTCAATAATGCTTTGTCTATATTTTAATAATTTTTGCAAATAATATAATTTTATATAAATGGGTTTGAATTTAATCGTCAATATGTTTCATTAAATCATCACAACACTGTATATATAAATATATAATAAAAAATACAAAACTACAACAATAATGACTTATTAAAATTAGTTAAAATAACAGAAACATTATATTTTTTAAAAATTTAATTAGTATCGCTATAAAAATAATTTATCATTATATATAATATTACTACAATACAATTTAAAAAATAACATTATATTTTTATTTTAAAAAATTTTACGAAAGTGGTCGACTATTAAATTTAACAAATAATTACAGGAAAAAATGATCAAAATTATTTTTAACATATAATTTAAAATAAATAAAATGAAAGTTTAGAATAAAATAAATAAATTTTAAAATTAAAAAAAAAAGCTTGAACACTGAACCCTGATTCTAAATTTTAAAAAAGAGTTTGAGTTCAATATTGAGAGTTCGAGAAGGTTCGGGTTCTCGTTTCATTGAATATTGCTAATAAAGTTAACTTCATATAATAGTTAAAATAATATCGGGTAAAATTAATCAAATATTATGTCCCATTAAAGGTGAACTATAACCAGATTTAATTGTATGCTTAATTAAATCTGGATTAGAAAAGACTATCATGATGTGGGGCTAACGTACCCAGAGTCTAAGGCTCCAATTTTGAACTCTACATTTCTATCTGGAGGGAAGATCTCTTGTAAAGGACCTTGTTTAAATCCTTTTTATTATCTTGGACCATGCATTTTTAATTGTTTATTATATAATTTACTTTTCATCTTAACAGTTGTATTAAGGCTAGGATGATTATATAGCTCTCTATAATGAAGTCACGTCTCTGAAAAAAAAAACTTTGTTACTAAAAAGTCCACAATAAATTTGTTATCTTACAATGTGAATATAATCTAATGGTGTTATTGTTTTTGAATAAAAAATATATCGAAAGTTTATTATTTCTGAAAATACAAATATAACATTATATTCTAGTGCTAGTCAATTAGTTTTAGAGTTATTATACACTAAAATCAATCAGATATAGCTCTTTGCAAGCTGAACAACTGCTAAACTTAACCAATTTTGTCACTTTTTTTTCAATTTCCTTACGCAACTAGCATTTTTTTTTATTTGATTTGAAATCATCTACATAAAGATTTATATCATTTATATGTATTAATTGGGTCAATTTTTAAACATTCACAAAAATTTTAGGATATGTAGCCGGTGGTCACTATTTGTTCCCTGGTAGTGGAGCCAATTATCTATGTCTGCCCATCACTCCCCAATTCGACAAAATAATTCAAGGCGTTCAATCGATGTCTTTTATATATGGAGCTGAATATAGAGTCTATCCGATGGCTAACCCCTTTGTCACTAAAGGTATCAAACAAAAACCGGCCGTTTGTGCTATGTGTTATCTACCTAAGGTTATATTCTTTAAAACCTTATATTTTTCATTTCGAAAAAGTATTTTTAAAAGTGATTGTGGTTAGCGTTATAGTAACTTTAATATAATTTATTACAAGAATAGAATGTCCAAAATACATCGATACCAGAATATACCTTATAGATTTTCAAATCATTTTTAGATGTAATATTCTTTACAAAAAGCAATATTAACAACTTAATAAAAATATTACTTATTATCAGTTTGAAATCTGGATTAAATAGAGTTCTCCGGCTTTCGGAATCTTTTTAAAAAAGTGGTCCTAGTCCGGTTTTTAACTCACAACATTTTAGACAATATACATAAATTACTTGCAGTGGAAATTTTAAAATTGGTTCTGGATTTTAGTATAAATTTTAAAAGAGGATTTAAGGTTTCAGTTCCTAAATTTGCCTCGGGATGGTTCCACACATTATATTTTAAAAGAGTATTGATAGAATTATATTTATGTTATCATATATTTCGAAAGAACTATACTATTACGATGAATCAAGCTCTGCTGTGATTTTTTTTCAAATTTACTCTTATTAAATATAATGCACATCCATATTTTTCCCTTTAAACAGTAAGCACTTTTTTAGCGTCTTCTTTATTAACTTGGTTAATCTTTTTAACTATTTTACGGGCTATATTATTATTTATTAATTTTCAAAGAGTCTAATTATGAATAGTAATAAGACTTAAAATGCAGGAAAATAGTAAAATTAGTCAAAATTTAAAAAAAAGGTGGCAGTTTCAGTCATGATCCCAGCTAAAATAAATTGCCCGCCACAATGGGATGTCGAATATTCTGGGTTTATAATGTCCTTGAACAATCAGTTTGCTCGTTCTGAATACATTTGTGTGGATAGTGATGGCGAAATATCTCATCACAATCGAGGTAAGGAAAAGACAATCAAAGGAGATGGTTCAGCTCTTTACGTAGTGCAATCTATTTGCAGTAATGGAATTTTGAATTGCGACAATTATCCAGCCGATAAAGTAATCAATTGCGTTGTTTGTTCGCGTTAAACGTGTTTCGGTAGGGGAAAAGAACGAAGATAAATAGGATGAAGAAAAAGGGAAAAGTTAGATAAACGATATATTTAAAGCATTTTTTCAAATTTCAACGCTTTTATAATAATTATACTATTACTTTTACTTTTATTTTTATTCTTTCTCTTTAGAAAAATATTAGATTAATTTTAAAAAATATATACTTACTATAATTAATTATATATAAAAATTAATGATTTTGTCCCTTTTTTATATTTATTTACGTGAAATTTGTATCTTATTTTTCATAAACCAATATTTCCTAATAACATTTAAATTTTTATTATTTTCTTATTTTCATAATTTAATCATTTTTTTTTAAATCCTAGAGCTGCAACCTAACTTTTTTATATTACCATATTTAAGTCATTATTCGATATTATTTCAGCTAGATAATATACTATTTATCATATAGTATCTTCCATGATATTAATAAAAATAATATACATTGAAACAATATAAGTTTTCAGTATAAGTATTCTAGGGGAGGGAGCAGGGCGGGTTGATGCCAATAGCCCGTAGGACATTCAAACTTATATTAAAAACAATAAAGTCTTAAGTTTAAAAAAAAACACCTTATGTAGGTCATTCTGATATCACCTATAAGTGAAAAATATTTCTTTTATGTCAACATGGAATTTAACGTTAAAAATTAAAAAATGTTTTTATATCTTAAAAATAATTAAATTTATTTGCAATTTTTTTTATTTCAAATAAGGTGATGAATAGGGGGGGGGGGGTGGATTTTGTTAAATTTCCTGCCCCCTTTACCCCTGGTTACGCCATTTGTTAGCTACGATATAATTTATCAAACAAAATTTTTAAACTTATCCTATCATCTGTATGAATTTGATATTTTAAGAATAACTATTAGTATATTTAGTTTCATTATAGTACGAACCTATATAAAGAAAAGGGCTTAATTAGCTCAGTAATTAAATTACACGAATCTTAAGTAATGGTTGATTAAATATATTTCATTTCATTATTTATTCTATCATTTAATGTCCTCCCAAAATTAATAATATAAGATTATATCTGCAAATATAAAGAAAATAAATTACAAATTATAAGTTAAAGCAACTAGAAAGTAGTTCTCATCACCCTTTAATTATATCTGTGCCATTAACGTGAAAATTTCAAATGTTTTATAGTTTAAATTATTTTAAAAAATTAACAAAAATATTTGGTAAAGAAGTTACTATCTTCAAATATAATCATTCATCCAGACTTTTTATTATATTTAGATTTTGTAGTCTTTACAAAATTATGTCCGATGTGCCCGGATCAGTGTTATTAATTTTTTAATATTTACTCAACTTTAAATCAATTATTGATCGCGTTTTTTTTAATTTAAAAAATCCTATTTTGCCGAATGTATTAAAATATGTGTACAATACCTTATCCTATCAATGTCAAACAATTTTGTAACGAATTTTTGAATAAATTTCAATTTGCATTAATTTCTCCAAATTTTTTTATTTTTTCACAAGTTCGTTAAGGGTAGGTATTCTACATATATTGGAATACATTTTTAACGAAATCAGATTTTGAATAGATAAAATAGAATATGGGATGCTATTTAAAGTTATATGTAAGAACTCATATCATAAATATAGTAAAGTTTTCAAGTTTTTTTTAGCATGATATCAATATTGCAATTTTTCATTTTTAGCCAATAATGTATTTTTCTTTAAACTGTTCAATAAACGAGCAAGCAACAGAATGTAAAATATTTAATGATATAAGTTTCATAGTTATTGCTTTTAGAAGTTCGGCTTACTTTACGCTTAAGGCATGATATTAGTTTATATTGAACTTATAATTCAGTTACCTTTTAGTGGTTGGCGAAATTGATGGAAGAGATTAATAAGTAGGGCACTAAATTTTGACCTAAACTAGATAATTAGAATCTCTATATTCTCTGTTCTAATATATATTTTCTCTTATTTTATCAATTATTCTTCCCTTCAAACCCTATTCCAAACAGATTAAAGCAATAAAGTAAAATTTTCATAATTAGCAATCCTCATTAATTAGCAAAGACATTTATAGTCACACTTAGGAAGTCTTTCTACAGGGGAACATGCAGCATTATGCTATATTTTATGAATAACAACTTTATACTAAGATAATATTTAAATATACTAAAATCCTGACACTCATTTTTTAAAAAGATCAATTAAAATTTGATAAATCAAAGTTTATACCATCGGATCGTTTTTTATAGATCTCGATTTAAAACATATGGGTCGACTTTTTCGACCTCACTCAAATTTAATTTGGGTCGTTTTTTAAGACTTTGACCCTAAATGGTGGTCAATTTTTTCGATCCAACCCGTCGTTTTCTTAAAAACCTGACTTAAAGTTTGGATCGTTTCGACCCAATTTTTCACATTATCTAAAATTTATATCAAATTTTTTGACCAAGAGCCTACTCGGATCGACTCATAATATATTAATGTAATAACAAATAACCTTTAGATTTGGATATTTATTATGGTTGGGATCTTAATTTTGAGGCTGACTCTTATGTACCACAAAATATTAAAACATATGATATGGGTATCAGATTAAAGCTATTGAAAAATATTTTTTACGTAAACTATTCCCTTTAACTTTAGTGACGTTTTTATTTGTTAGAATAGACGAAATCTCTCTAAACCTCTTACATGCATGCTTGTTTGACATTGCAACAAAGCGGAATCAACACCTCCATCTGCGTTTAGTATGTCACCTAAATAACAAAACTTTTCCACTTTTCCCAGGGTTGCCCCATTGATAATATTCAAACCACTATTTTCTAAGTAAACATCACGTTTGTTATTATTCGGCCGAAAACTTTTATTCACTCATTTCTGGCCTTTAGCGCATTGGATTGAATTTATAGCAACTCCTATTCCACATATACCACATGTGTCGGATTCCTCCACTTAAAATTGTCACCACTAAACATCACCATAGTTTTTTATGCGTCTCGGCACGGATTCTTGGTAAAGTAATACCTTCACTTCTAAAATTTCACTTTCCATCATCCGTCTATACCGCATCACCAAATATTTAAATTTTGATGATTTAGAAAGCTAATTAGATTTTATTCTTAATTTTGATTAAGCCTTAATGATATTATTCACATAAAATTTTATAAAGTGGTTAATAAAAAATTATAGAAGTAAAAACATTTTTAGTGATAAGATAAAAATGGACTTGCAAAAAGTATTCTTAAAGTATTATTTAAATTCTTTTTCGAAAATTTTAATATTTATATGATAAAATCATTGTTCAAAACGTTGTTATTTAAATACTTTTTCTTATAAGTGTATCTATATTGATATTCGACTATTCTGAAAATTTGATGAATCCAGGGTATCGAATATCTAGACATAATCTTGTGAAATATTGTAATCATTGAGTTATAAACCATCGCCTAATTTAAGCAAACAATTAATAAATTTAATATGATTTTTAAAGTCGTGGGTATTATCCTTCTAAGTCAAGATGTCATAAATCATTTGAATGTTTGCTATGGAATCTTACTACAGGCAATGTTTTTCTAAAGATATTACCTAATAAACAAAATTGGCATTTGTTGTGATTAACAAAAATTATATAAATATTTTGTTAAAGAGTAGGATTTTTATTTTACAAATAACGTTATATTATTTATCATATGTGGTGTAAAATATTTTATATATATATTTATAATTGGTTAGTCATGTGAATGTATGTGAGTCATGGTACTACTTTATTTTGTTGAATATAAAAGGATAAATTTATTATATTTTTCCTTTTCGAATTTTATAAAAGAATCTTAAATTAAATAAAGAATTTCATATCTATTTAATTGTAAGTTTTTGGGTAAACATCAGTGACCACTTTAAGGAGAAAATAAATCTGCAGCAAAACTATAACAATTTTAATGCAACGTTGTATTGCAAAAGTATTATTTTGCCTATCTTTTAATAAACTATCATGGCCGCAATGAGGTTTATATATCTATTGAAAATTTATTATCCATTGCTTTAGGACACCTAAGATTTATTCGTGCTGAAGTATCTAATAATGTAATGGCATAGGTGATTTAAAACAGGAAGATATGACAGTTGATGCAAATAGTAATACAATATCACCCTCCCCTCAAATAGGATGTAATAAAGTATTATAAGAAAATGTCTTGCCTAGACCACCAGGATCATCATGGCTATCCACACAATCGACTTGTTATATTGTCGAAGATTAGGTAATCAGCATGTAAGATATTCTTAATCTAAAACAGAATGATAACATCAAAGGAATAACGCCAATTAAGAATTATAAGCTCATAACCTTCATAAAATGGTTATAGGCATACAACGGATTTGATAGTAAAGTTTTGTTTTTAAAGGGTAGGGTATCTGATATTACTTTATAGCAACAATTTAAATTAACCCTCAAGTTTTCCGGAAAGAAAAGTTAATATATTTAAGGCAACCCCATGTGAACAGGATAGCGAGAAGGGAAGCTGCCTCGGACCATTAGAATAAGACTATTTTAAGTACCGCCAAATATTGTTTTTTATGCATAGGTAAATTGTAATTATGAATATTATATAAATAAATGACGACTTTTTTTTTATTCAAAAATAAGTTTATAGATATTATTTTTATTATTAAAGTTTTTAATAATGCTCTTTTTAAAATGACTTCGAAAAACACTTAAAGTAATAAGGGTAATGACATTTTTCCGTGATGTTCGATTTGAAAGGGGATTATAAAAACTGTTCTTTAGGTATTTTGTATTCTCGTAATATGAATCTCTCCAAAACAACGGAAAACCCTGTATTGGCAAAATTTTTATCATCATACATCACCTCATCAGCTTAATGGGTTGCATTCATCTTTAATTACCTCAAAGATTTAAGGTAAAGGTAAGACTAAAAACAATTGTACCTGAACATTAATTACATCATTTCTCTTTATAAAAAATGAGGTATAAAACATTGTGTGGCGAAAAAAAAATATATATAAATAGATAACAAATTACTTTTTAATAAAATATTTATTCTTTTTTAAACTAATTAAATTAATGTCGTCATTGTACATGGTAGCATGTTGAAGGTAATGATTTTCTTTATGAAAAGTCATTCATTATATATTTAAATAAACAAAAAAAAGCAAATGCCTAATTAAGAGTTTTTTTTGTAAATAGATGTGTCAGATAAAAAAATTAGGATTTACAAATAAATTTTTTTTAGCGTTTATTGTAAATTAAGCCTATGGTATATTTTTTTATGAAACTTTCATAATTAAATTTATCATTCCGATACATCAATTTTTTAAATTTTCTAGAAATAAAAATAGAGGAAAAAATCACAAATAAAGAAGAGAAAATCATGACTAAAATTTACAAAATTATGATTTAATAAAAAGAATAATTAAAAAGGGTCAAAAATGATAAGTGTTTCTTTTATTTTAAATTAGATGTGTTTCAAACTTTATAATATTTATGATTACAATACCAAAGTTTTTAGGTGGTAAATTTTTTTTATAATTCAAAATGAGATGATATCATTTTCCAAAAAAACATATATTAGCCCCCCCTCCCTCTTTACATTTTTGCGCTAATGATCTATAAATTTACCTATCGAGTATAGAGGACAAGAAACATAAGTTTCACATTTTTATAAACCGATAAAATTATTTTTAAAAAATAACAAATCAAAAAGCAATTTAAAAAAAAAGTCCTATACTTGTGTAAAGGGGTGGGAGTCATTTTAATAATAGATATTTTTGGGCACTAGGAGGAAAAAAAATATTCACATAAATTTACAGTCTTTCTTTTCTAATATAAATAAATTTACAATTTAAAATCGAGATTTTTTTTATTAAGTGTAAAATGGCTTAAGGTCGGGTTAAAATAACAAAAGGAAGATTGGAAGTATTGGGGGTAATTTAAATAATTGAAATTTGAGAAATAAAAATATCGAAAATTTATTTTAAGAGTTTCTTTTTTTCAAAAATTTTAATATCCGGATAATTCTTGGAAAGTATGATCCAGTTCTTCACTGACAGCTTTGTATTTTTCTTTTTCGTGTACCAATTCATCTTAAAAAAAATTATTTTTAATTAATTTAAATTTTTGAAAAGTAAACAATGATATAAACAAAATTTTAGAAAAATAGGTATGTATAAAGTATGAACTTCCCTACATTCAGCCTAAACTTCTTTGGGCTGCTAATAGAGGTTTTAAATGTTCCATGTATCCTCGACAAGGTGTAAAAATAACCTACAGAGGTTATCCGATCAAAAAATCGTTCCAAAAACCTCCAGAAAAATATGGCTGGGATAAATTCCTTAATCACCTACAAAAATTAAGATAATATGGCCAAACTATATTCCACAAAAGTTGTGGAGAAACTGGTCTAGATGATGAAGTAAAGGTCTGCAATGGGTGGGTTTTAATCCGAACGCCCGTCCAAGGTTTTTTAAAATTCACTTGCCTTATTTATCTAAAAAATTTAACCCGCCCGACCACCCAATGTATAAAAATTATTTTAATGGATGGTTTGGCTCTTTATTTTATTTTTAATTAAACTTATGAAATATGTAATATTATGAAGTAAAAAAATTATTTTTAATAAATAGAAGCCTGTGCTGATCATTTCGCCCAAAATTATTTAAAATTCACCTGGCCATTGTTTTAAAAATATTTTGACCACCACCCGCTTAATTAAAATTTTTTAAAAAACCAGCCCACACTCATCTGGGGGATAAGAGGCCGAGCTAGAAAAAACAGGCCCATTTCAGACCTGGGAAAAGTTAAAGCTAGAACACAGAAAGTATGTGAAGTTATGGATGCACTGTATATAATGAGAGTAGATGTGCATTGTATGAAGATTAAATGGAAAGGTAATGGAGCAAGAATTATTGGCAATATAAATCATGTTTATAAAAATTTGCTGCAAAGTTGGTGTTGGCATGTTAATGTCGAAAAATGGATGGACAAAATCGTAGAGGCGAAAAAACTGGATAATCTTATGATTATCAAGATGATATTTGGTAAAATATTTAAGATTTCAGAATATGTCAACCCCGTTGGCAGAAAGTACATTTTGCTATAATCTATTGGAAGTTCATCTAAACTCTTTTGCGGGGAGGGGATTATGAGCGGTGACTCAAACATAATGAATTAGTAACGAGGTGGGTTGAAAAAGCTCATGGGGATTTGGTTTTAAGGAAAAAAATCCTGAAGGTGAGAGAATTTTAGATTTTTTATAATAATCCTTTCAAAAATGGTGACCTACAAATCAGGTGGTGCCAAAAGTGAAGCGAATATTTTGATATGATAGGCGCAGACATGAAAGTAACGGGGATAACAATGAATCAAAGTAGAAATTAAAAATAAATTAATAGCAAAAACGAATGAGGCACGGGTTTGCAAAAGACAGGAGTGTGTGTAAGGAAATAAAAATATCTTTTAGTTTATAAAGCAGGTAACGAAAAAGAAACATGATGTGATAAAAAGTGCAAAAGGAGAGACTGTAATAGATAGTTACGGAATTAAAAATATATGAAAAACTTGTAAGATAAAAATATTGTGTGAGGGGGGTGCTGGTTGATAGTCTAGAGAATGTTGAATTGGATATCAGAAATGGAGATATTCTGGATAAAGTGTGCATTGTTGCCTATGATAAGTTTGTTGAGAATGATGACTTGGTAATTGTGTCAAGGTATAAATATACTTAAATTTTTTTCAGAGAGGAAAGTTGATATCAGTTGCGTGAAAATATATATGGCAGCGGAAGATGGTCATTAAAGGGGATACATGAAAAAATTTAAAAAAACGGAAATGAGAATGATAGATAGGGTGAGGTATCTCCGAGAGAAAAAACAAGCAAAAAATTGTGCGAAAAGTCTACCTCTTTAGACATAATAAATTTAAAAAATTTATATTACCTTCCAAACGATCGACTTCTTTCTGTAATTTAAGAACAGATCTCTCGGAAAATTCGGCTCTAGTCTCCGCCTATTTGAAAAATCAAATCAATAGTGATTTTTTTAGAATATAAAATTAATCATAATTTCTTTATTATTGAATTTTTTATTTAAACAAATTTTGCAGTTAAAAGGTAAATTAAAGGTATATATATTTATTCCTAAATGTTATGCGCTTACATCTTTAAGTCTAGCAGTTAATTCGCGTAATTGTTCATCGTAACTGTCTTCCCGTTGTGATGCCTGTGAAAATTGTAAAAAGTATATAAGTATTTGAAACAAGAAATTTTTATATTTCGTAATGAAAAAATAGCTAAACAATGCCGATAAATAATATAGCTTGTTAGGATTGCTCTAATGGGAACTACTTTCAGGGTTAATTCCGCTATTTAAATATCTAATAATTTCCAAACTATTTCGACTATGGTCTATGGTATTTAATATTGAATTAATCTCTATCCATATTTCGCAATTTTTGCATAATGGGCACCTAATTTACTCTAATACAGAAAATAAAAATAACAGGAATGAACCATATACAATATGAATGACTTGACTATACATTAGATAAAAAAAAACAAAGGAGAAAAAACGAATATATTTGTATTAGCGCTTATTTACCATTATGTTTTCTTCGCCTATTATTAGGGATGTATCGATATTTTTTATTGGATCGAATCGGGCCGATATTTCAACTTTTTAAAACATCGGTATCGGGCAATATTATAAACTTTTCCGATCCGATAAAATGGTTTATTCATTTTCAAAAAATTTTATCCAAATTTCATATATTTATGTTTGTTTATTACTTATTATGTAAATAGATTAATGTTATAATATAAATAAGGATTTATCAATAAATATTTTATTTATAGATTCATGAATATAAACTATAACTGATCATTATAATATATTTAAATGACTTATGTTATAGTATAGTTAAATTATAGATGTTATACTATTTAAAAAGTATATATGAGTAAATGTAGTGATGCGAAATCGCTCCATTTGAGCCGATTTTTAAAAACGGCTAACTCAATATTTTAGCCAATAATATTGGCTAAGCTTCGAGATTTTGCTAATAGATGTCCAAACCTCTGTGCTCTTCAGGCTTGTGTAATTTTTTCTGTATAAAATAAATAGTTAGCCTTTTTTAAAAATTGACTCAAATGGAATGATTTTGCAATACTAGATGTATGCATTAAAAATTAAAACGATTAGTATGTTTACCGAATACAAGATATGATATTGGATCGGTAATTAGCCGATATCAATTTAATATCGGTAATATGGGATCGACCTCCAAAAAGTGGATCGGTACACCCCCACTTATTAAAAAAGGGAAAGAATGAATCAAAGAATAAGAAAAGGGAAATAAAATATGTATCAAAATAAAACTTTTTCTTCGTTAACTTCCAACGATTTCAAATTATTGCCCACGACCCTGAGTTCTTCTTCCAATTCCACAATTTTACTTAAATTTTTTTTTAAAAATTAGAGTAAATAATTTATTGGTTTAAATTTAAGATAATGAATAGCTACTTATTTCTCTCGTATTTATCTTTTTCAGTTTTATTCGTTTCTTTCTTTAATCTTTCTTCCTATCTATCTTTTTTCTATCAATTCTTCACTTTTACTTACCAATTTTTGAACTTATAATTAATTTTAACATATATATATCATAAAAATTGCGAATTGAAACTAGAAATTTATATGTTTTTAAAAAAGTGTTTAGAGCGTGTTACTATATTCCTTCTTATTTTTCATTTCTATCACTAAGATATATAAAATAAAATGCAAATTTGAGATATGAGGAACAGATAGGTTTTCCAAAGAAAGTAAAATTTAAAAAAATATGGTGAAAATATTAGTTAAAAAAGAAACTTTTGAAATCCATATGAGATAAGGTACATAGTTAATGATTAACTAAAGAAATACTCGTATTATTGAATACAACGCATAATCAAGGGAAAATTAGATTTTAAAGAAATATTTAAAATTTGGAAAGATATTTAAATTCCATTTATAGTCGAAATATTTTACGCTTCTGCAGCCTCGGCCCGACTTTCAGAACTCTCTTGGGATGATTCTAACATAACTAGTTTTCTAGCCACCTAAAAATTTGGGCAATGGAGAGGAGGAGGAAGACATTGTTGGCAAATGGATTCGTTCATTGTGAACAATTTTTGATTTTTTTACGAAAGGAAGAGGAATCAGGAAAAAATTATTTTTTAAAAAATATAATATTTCATATAAAAAATTTAGGTAAGGATAAATTCTAAATTTTTTTTTCTTAATTCATCACTGCTCACTAGCTTCTCAGAAATTCCATTGAAGAAAAAAATCCCCAAAAATAAACAATTTTGGAGTAGTGGGAGAGATTCGGCAAGAAAAGAAACCCAAGAGGCGAAGAAAAACCTAATTGGAAACAATCAATACACCCGATTAATGTGAAGAAAGATGATGTAAAATTAAAAAAACATAATTAAATCCATTAAAAAAGTATAATTTTCTTTAAAAAGGTTTATTACGCTTCTCCAGCAGCGGCCCTTTCTTCCGCTCTCTCGTTATCACTCTCCAAAATGGTCAATTTACGCATCACCTATTTTTTATTTTTTTCAAATTTTTATCGAACCTAATTTAAAAGCAAAAAAAATTCTTAGTGTGTACTAGAAATTTTTTTTAACCGTTTTTAAAAAAGTAAACGCCAAGGAATAGAGATATAAAAAAAACAAAATTTAAATAATGCGTACTAAGATATTTTTACTATTAATACTAAATTAATATTTAAAATTACTAACTCAAAAAAAATACCTATGAGAAAAATAACCTTTTTAATAATAAAATAACAGTAAGGTGGTGTTTATGTTTAAATATAAAAAAATTCACAAAACTGATATCTTTTCTTAAAAGCTTAAGTTTTATAAGTTGTAAAAAAACTTAACTAATATAAAAAGTGCATCTATAATATTATATTGTATAATGTCATTGTGGTATTTTAATGTAATGAGTATAAATGAATGGAAAAGCCGTGGACACGTTTCAAAATCCATCTATTATATGTATATTTACAAATAAGATTTCAAATATCATGATGCGAATAAGTTAAAATTTTATTTATGCATAGAGGGCGGATTTGACACATTAGCGGCTTATAAAAGAATCGGTTATATTGTTGCGGAAGTATAAACGGATAAATTGGTATTAGGGTGCATTGATATGATATATGTTTAGGTAAATATAGTAGTTTTGATTGATGAGATAAATTAGCTAATAATAAAATTGTTAAGTCTTTGCAGTTCAAACGGGGGAGGGATCACGGTTAGTAATAGTTAGATGAAAGTTGTTCAAGAAAACATACACAGTCAATCATTTATATAAGGAAAATAAGTGTTATATTTTATATTACAATATATGAGTATGATAATTAATTATAAAAATTGAGGTCTGCAATACAATGGATCGCCATGGTTTTTTAAAAAAAATTAACACGCCCATTTATCTAAAAATTTTGTTTAGCCCGCCCCGCTCAATCTTTAAAAATTATTTGATTGGTTGTAATTTTTATATAATTTATTATCTTTTTTCTTAAACTTATAAAATAAGTAATATAAAAAATATTTCGCCCGAAAATTATTTCCGCCCACCTAGCCATTGTTATAAAAATATTATTAGCCCACCCGTCAATATTTAAATTTTTAAAATGGCCTACCCATATGATGGCGAGTTAAACCAACCTGTTGCAGACCTCTAATAGTCCTTTTTGAAATTTATAAAAAATATCGTTAGTATAGATGTTTCATGCATAAATGATTAATTTTCATTTTCTAATAAATTTTTTTAATTTTAATATAAATGCCTCGCACACAAGTGTATTAAAATCATTGGTAATGAAAGAATTTGTTATTCCATTCAATCAATTTGAAGGATTTTTTCCTTCAAAATATCATGCAATTTAATCTCTTTTAAAAATATAAAAAACATTCGATTTTTTTCTTTATAATATAAATTATTAGGTAATCGGCTATATACGTTCTGTATAGATTGAAATTATCACGGATCTATAAAGACAATGAATGCCATTTTATTATTTTCGAATAAAATTATTATAAACAAGCGAAGTGAGCTTTGAAAAACATGCAATATTCAAAATATATTTTTTCAAGCCTTTTCATCAAAATACCTCGTCGTATTTCCTATCCGCTTCTTCGGCAATATACTGTGCTTCCTTAAGCTGAGTTTCGAGGACGTCAACTTTTTCTTCGTCATTCATGCTACGGCTCTCCATTACTTTTCGAACTCTTTAAGGAGATTTTTAGTTGATATTTTTAAGTTTAATTAAACAAACTTTTCACTTTAAGCACCAAAGGAATCGATTATTTTTGCTCAAATTAATTAAATTATGATAAAACTGATATATCACGGGCCCACACAATTTTTCCAATAAATATTTAAGAATTTTTGTAAATAAAATAAAAAACACTTTTTGATTTTTTTATGGTGTCAATTTCGCGTGATTTGAATTTGTCTTTATATTTATATTTTTTTATTGAGAAATCATGGTTAAATCAGAATAAAATATTTAAATTCTTGTTTTCACGTTTCTTTTTGTCTATTTTTTTATGCAATTAGTTCTTTAAAAATTCGGAGATTAGATTAGGTCCCCATTTCTGATCGCCTAGGTAATTTTTTTATTTTCATTGATTTGGGTAAAGAATCTATTTAAAAGTGGTACAAAGATGGCTATTTAGTAATAATTTCCAATCGGTGTAACGCTAATATTGGAACAATGTGTTTACCTCAGTGAAAGTCGAGACATGCAAATCCCAAAATAATACAACGTTCTCTTAACAATCGTATTTCCTCTTACTTTTTAAAAACTATTTTATAAATAATTTGCATTTTTGGCTACGGGGGGTTTACCCCCACCCAATCCTCCCCTTAAATGCGCGCCTGGCGTTCTTATTTTGCCGTTTTCCAAAGCTAGCACAGGTTAAATTTAATAAATTTGAATTTTTCTACATTGTTGATATTACTTTATATACTAAACTTAGCCGAACCTCTAGCTAATAGAATCTTGCCATTTAGAAAATTTATACTTAATATACTGTTTCCAAGAAAAATAATATTTATTCTTCAGTTGAAAATTTGTGGAATTAAATCATGAATGTTGTTGATTCATGATTATTGGAATATTGTATTAATTTTTATATAGATTCGTGAAGTTGTATTTTTTTGATTTAATAAAAGTGATTTTATAAATTTTTCTGTGTACGATTAAAGCTTCATCCTATATTCTTTTGTCCAATATGAGTTGAAATCCATTGTACATGACTATTTTTAGTTTATTCATAGGATTATTGAATTTTTTATATATGTGATTCAAAAATTACTTTTTCAAATAATAATAGACTTTTAAGGTAGTTGGGTGAATATGTGGATATACTTTTAAGGTAGTTGGGTGAATATGTAGTAAAATAAGAAGAAATAGATCAGTGTGAAAAAATAAATATTTTTATTATAGAGTGAGACAGGTAGAAGGTATTTTCTGTTCATATATTTTATTTATGAATCAGAAAGAAAAGATTATATGATTAAAATTAAAAGAAGGAATTTAATAATATGCTTGGAATAAAGTAAGATGAATATATAAATTAATACCCTATAGAAGTAGAGGATTAATGATATAAATCCCATGAAATAAATAGATGATAAAAAAAGGTGTAAGTGAGGACCTCTTGAAATTTAGTCTCCGATTCAAGTGCTATTTTTTGAGCCTCTTTCAATTGAGCTTCCAGCATTTCGAGCCTAGAATCTTCGATGTTACTTCTATTTTCAAGTGCTTTCCTAGCTCTAGGTTTAAAATTATTTATTATTTTAAGTTTTATTGATTGATTCTACTAACAAATGTTTAAAGCAACATGGGCTAAAATTTATGAAAGTTTTAAAGTTAATTTTAATATAAATATTTGCAAAATTTTAAAATACATAAAGAATTTAATTTTTTTAATATTTCCCATATCTATCATTTATATTTATATTATTGGTACAAGTGGAACCATGAGCATATAACCTAATGATACAATCTAAAAACAGCTTTGAAAATAATATAATCCTTGATTTTTGCTTTAAATTTGGCATTAACTAAATTATCTAAAATTAATTAAATAATTAAAATGATATAAATAATTGATTAGTAAAATATAAATCAAGATTTAAAAACAAATACATTTAATTCAAGGACCATATTATATTCCTTAAATTACATCTTATGTCTCATAACTTGAATAAAATTTATTAAATAAATTAGTTTGCTGTAATATTTTACAAGATCTAAATGTATATTGTATATTTTAAATTTTGCAAAAAATACTAAATATTAATCTATTTTTTTTAATCTAAACTAAGATTCCTAAGCTAATTCTTTTGAGTTGCTTAATCATATAAACAATAATATAAAATAATTGATTCTAAGTAAATTTAATTCATATAAGCTCCCAATTTTTTGCAAACATTAAAATAACCTGGTTATAAATGCAAATATTTTAAAATTGGCAAGATTGAGATATTTTTTATTACATAACCATCATGCAATGTTAATATATAAAAATAAGTTATCAAACAAAAATATTTTAAGGATAGGTTGGTAGTAATAATAAAATCAGCCTGTTTTGGATAAGCAAAACCAATCTAAAATAAATTTTGAATTGTTCAATTAAAATAATTTTGTTTTATAACAAGTTGTGATGTTATAGCAATATTACAAAATGTTTATGTATAAAAAATTAATTGCCAATTCTGAAATATACATTAATTAGGTCATTTCAATATCAGTTATTAGTGTAGCTCTATAAGATATTGCTTTGGGAAAATATTAAGTCAAATTTTAACAGACCTTTCACTTTCATCTGCAACTTTTGAAGCTTCTTCAAGCTTGGAGGTGGCAATTTTGAGTCTTTCTTCAGATCTTTCTAGATCTTCTTCCAGTAATTGAATCCTTCTATTTAGAGCTGCAACCTCAGCCTCAGCCTAAGATAAATATGTATATTAATATAGAAAAGGTGATAAAATGAAATAATTTTTTATAAAATATCAAATTTAAAAACAACTATAATTTAAATTGTCTGAAAAGTAAACAATTATTTCACATAAAATGGAAACATAATTAGGGTAGCAATCCAATCTCATATATTTTAGAAAAAGAGGTTTTTATAAAAGGAGTGATTTTTGAAGTGGGTTACATTTCCTATACTCAAAGGGGGAATTGCTTTTAGAAAAGTGTTAACACTACAGTAGTATATATAACATAATTTCATAAATTGTATTATTAATATATATAAGTATTGTTAGCCATTATAATTTAATTAAAAAGCTTTTATAAAATATAGGGCTAATGTTTAAACACATCTCTATGTGAGACAAATATATTCAATCCTAGATAACATTACTTCTTGTGATCTCCGTTGTTCAATGTAATGTTGTCTCCTATATTCTTCTGCTTGATCTTTTAAACTATCTAACTCTTCCCTAGTTTGTCTCATTTTCTTCTTAATTACATCAATCATTGGTGAATTATTTTGTTTAGCGTTTGCAATAATTGACATTTGGTAAATAATATATTTCTTTTAGATATATGTTTTAGTGCAAATGGATAATAAAAATATCACAATATCCTTTTATTTGGTTTAGATATTTGGAATGTAGATGGTAGGAAATGCAGATAATATAATTTATATTGGCTTTAAAAAAATGTTTATAAAAAATTATTGTTTTTCAATTGTCAATAAATTATGTTAAATATTAAGTTATTTTAGATAATAAGTTGATTACAATATTTTGAGTCGTTATAATTAACGTAACAATTTATATAATTCTTTTTAAAAAATGCAAAAATGCGTTTTCCTTTATTGGATAAAAAATGTTAAAAAAAATGAGTAAATGTCTAAAAAATGTGTGTAATTGATAAAATATGGTGATGCTTTTAAAAAAATTTATCCGACATTTTATTTTAAAATTTTTATAGCCTGTATGTTATCTAAATGATAAATTTAATTTAAAGTTACATTGAAAAAAAGATTTATTAACATTATGAATCTTATTTATTATTAAAATGCATTTGAAAAGATAAAGCTATTGTGATATATTGATTAATGTTTTGTCAATCATCAACAATTTACGTCAAAAAAGAGAAGTAACCAGGAATCAAAACCGTAACGAATATAGGTTCGTTTTTAGGTACAGATAAAAATAACTGTATAAAGTTACATTAGGTTTGTAAAAAATAACAATACCTGTTAGTTTTAATCTTTAAACAAATGAATTTTGAAAAGGATTTTTAGGGTTAATTAAAAGTTGGAAATAAGAGGGGCGAAAACCGTTATGAAAAAGGCAGTATATTTTTTTAAAATTTTATTACTAAAACCCATAATGGCAATATTTTAAGATTCTTTTCTTCTTTTTTTAAATATCAATAAGCAGAAAGACTATTTTACTTTTGTCCCATTTGTCGAGCTCGATTTAGACATGATACATATTTCTTTTTTAATGTAGCGTCACTGGGGATAAGGGGGGGGGGGGGGGTGAAGAGTCCTTTCATAATTTTAATTTTTTTATACTACTAAAAAAAGGTAAATTAGAAAATAATTAAAAAAAATTTTTTTGAACCACCTGAGATTGTAAAAGCTAGTGATGCCCCTGCTTTTTTACCAAGTGTCCAATTCCTTTTATTGTATAAATTTTTTATATTAGGTAATTCTCTCTTGCAATATTGCTATTTGTTCTTTATGCACCATCCAAATTTCCCCAATTTAAAAAATTTATAATTTTAATCGACATCCATATATTTAGGGCTTAAAGATCAGCATCCATGATTATAATACAGGCAGATTTGACCCAAAAACAAACCAAAAAGTTTCATAAAATTTAAATAAAAGAAATAGTTATGTAAAACAAATAAGTATTTATATTTCCTATTCTATGATTTAGTTAAGCGAGCATAGTTACAAATATGATTTCTTTTAACACTTCTATGATCTAGGTGCATTGGCGTACGCAGCGGGGGGGGGGGGGCAGGGGGACAAATCCCCCCCCCCCCCCCCCCAAAGCCAAAAAATGCAGATGCCGGATATATTTTTCAAAAAAATTATTGTTTATATTAATTTATATTTGTTAATATTTATTCGAATCTCATATTAAATATATATTATATTACATTTATTATCACATTCATAAGTTATTTTATCAATTAATTTCGATTTCAAATTTTCCGGCGTAATATTTACTTATTATTTTCAAATTTTTAGTGGCGTAATATTTATCTACCATTTTCAAATTTCTAGACAAATAATAATTATTTCTGAAACTTCTGGTCCAACAGGGGAAAAAAATTGCAACCTTGTCCAACGAGATAGAGCCTCTTCCATCAAGCACTAACAGCTATTAAGGAGTTAGAAGAGCCATATTACTGAAATATTACAATGGCCTGAAAGAAATATTTCCTCAGAAGCAAGAAAATTATTGGATTCAATGCTTATTCAAAATTTTATTTTTCATTAAAATGTATTATTTAATTATACAACTATTTTAAGTATTACTTTTCAAAAACATGACAATGATTTGATTAAGAAGATGAGAATAGCGGAGAGCATTTTATCAGAACTCAAGGAAATTATGGCTAATGTTGATGAAGAATTTCATATTTTATATTTTATTGTTGAGTCAAAAGCAGAGCTATACGTGTTTAATATTTGTCTCCCTCGACAGCAAGGCAGGCTCATCGTTAAAACATTAATATAGGATCAGTAGAAGAGTTTATCTTAGATGCAGATACATTTATAACCCAAATAAATGAATTTTTAATATATCATGCAGCACTTACATCTGCAAATATTACTTCCACAAAAGCCTTCCCAACCTTTTTCAGATGGTGATAGAAGATGTTAAAGTATCTTATGATGCCTTACTAGCTGAATAACTATGTTTATAAGATTAACTATAGTTGATATAGCCCCAAAAAATGCTATGGATGCTCTGCATTATTTCAAACACATTTTAAATTAAATTCCCAATGTATTAAAAGGGTTTATAAACTCTTCCCATTAGTAAACTAATGAGAGAACATTCTTTTTTAAGAAGAATAACAGAGGCCTGCAGAAGTACCATTTGCAGGGCACGGCCCGGATTTTTTTTTAAAGATTTTTTACGCTATTTTTAAAAAAATTTTTAGGCCGCTCGGCTTTTTTTTTAAATTTACAGGCTCGGCCCGGCTTTTTTTAAAATAAAATTTTCAGGCCCGGCCTGGATTTTTTAAAAATAAATTATATTTATTTTTGATTTTTATAGCTAATAATAACGATTTCAAATATAGGCTGTTTTAAAAAATACAGCCCGGCTTGGGTTTTTTTTAAAAAAAATTTAGGTCCGGCCCGGGTGTTTTTTAAAAAATATTTTGGGCCCGGCCTTGGTATAATTAAAAAAATTAAAATATTGTCCGGCCCAGGAGCCGGGCCTGCAGGTCTCTGAAAAACATACAAGAAGTACAACATGTGAAAGTAGATTGAAAGGTTTGGATTTTTTGAATATTCATAGGCATTTGACGACAAGCAAGGATGAGATAATTGAAAAATCAGCTCAATTCCAACGAAGATTGGATTTTACATTGTAAATATATAACATACAAAATACAATTATTCCTAAGAAACTTTTTGTGTAAAGGCTCAAAAAATTCAAATTTCTATTTTGGGTCATTTAAGTGATTCTTTACATATAATTTTTTTATAATTCACATTAATTTAAAATTGTGTATTAGGAATAGTTATTAGTCCTAATAAATTTATGCTTGATATTTTTAAAAAACAATAATATTTCTCAAAAAAATTTATTATCCCCCCCCCAGACCAAATTCCTGCGTACGCGCCTGTCTAGGTGGAATGTATAGTATAGGCCGTTAAAGTGGGCAGGAGGTTGAATAATGAGTAGGTGGTAAAGTAAAGGGTTTTTCTAATTTTGATCTGGGTATAATTCTTTCTTTTTTGGTAATTTGGATTTCTATTTCATTTTTTGCCATGAATTTACTTTTTTTCTAATTTGAATTTATTTTTCTTTTTGCTAATTTGGATTTCCTTTTTTTTGCTATTTTGGATTTCCTTTTTTTTGCTATTTTGATTTTCTTTTTTTGTTAATTTCGTTTTGTGTGTTTAGTGGGTATGCGTAGAGAGTTTAGAACTACCTGCTTCAAACTAAATTAACAATATACTTCGTGCTAATAGTTAATTGATAATATTTATGTCAGGTACATAGATATCTTTGTTCAAATGTTGTTATTATTATTTAGTAGGTAGTTGTTAACCATATATTTAAACCTATTTAAATCGATATTTCTACAAATTCTAATTTTATTAGTGCCCAAATAAGTTATGGAGATATTTATTTGGTGCCGTCGTTGGCTCTAGCCACTCCTATGTATATTTAATTAAAGTTATGAATCTATTTTTTGATGGTACTACATAAAAAAAATCAATAGTACGGATTGCCGACATAGTGTCTATCGATATCTTAACAACCCATAAATTATTGCAAATTAAATTTTAATATATTTTTGAAAATGAATTCGGTTTTGTTTAATTTTATTTTTTTTGATCTTCATTTTATGTCATTTTTAATTTATTTTTGAAACTTTTTTTCTTTTTTTCTTTCTTTTGCTCATTTTTGATTATTCTTTTTTTAAAATCTTTTTAAAAATAATTATCTATTTTCCTTGTCTACTATCTTTAATTCACTATTTTTTGGCCCTATTCTTTTGGCCTTTTCACCTTTTCACCTTTATCATATTAGAAATCCAGGAATTAAATTTATTTCAATATAATAGTGCAATTAAGGAATCAATTAAGAAGCGTGGGCATATAATAAAATATTTATCGCTGTATAATATATAACCCATAATTGAATATATTTTCTGTTTTTTCAATGGAAAATTTTATTAAAATTGAAAATTATAATAATAAAGGGAAATTGATTGGAGAGAGAGGAATAACCAAGAAAATACCAAGAATGATTTTATATTTATATTGTATTCGTGTAATTGTAAATGAAATCATTTGATTATAAAAAGATATTGACAAAGAAAGAAAATAGTAATAGAAATGTAATAAATGAAAATATAAGGAGAATAAAAGAATAATGATAAAAAGAGAAGAAATTATTTAAAAAAAGAGTTGTTAAAAACAAAAAATAGAGAATTGAAGAAAAATGAATAGATTTAAATTAAAGATTTTTAAAAATTAGAAAAAAAAATTAAAATATCCTATTACATGTAACACACTTAGTACTTAATATTTGGAGTTAGAAGGTAAAAATTTCATATACTTATCTTTATAATTTGAATTCAGAGTTTTAAAAATTAACAATTATTTTGACAATTATAATTAAGGTAAACGCTAGATCATAGTGGGTACAAAACTGAAGAATATAATTGACGTGAGAACTGACGTTGTTAAATCAACTAAACTTGTCTAAGACAGCCAAAATTTTAGCCTAATGAAAACCTCAACCTAAAGGTTGAGGCAATTTCTCTTATGATAAAACTTGGCTATGCCTTGAGATTTGGAGAAAGTTAGGTGATTTAACAATATTAAGAAAACATAATTTAAAAAAATCTAAACTTTTAATATGCACATTTGAACTTTACTGCCCCAATTAAGTTTAAAAATATTTTTATAATTATAGATTTAAAAAAAAAATAGATTTAACCTCGGCAGCTGCTTTATCTTTGGCTTCGAGGGTTTCTTGGGCTTCTTTGAGAGATTCCTGAGCCGCGTCGAGATCGTTGTCTAGCTGTTGTATCTTTTTTTGCAAGCTTTGAACCTCTTCTTCGGCCTTTTTTAAAATAAATAATATTAGATTAACCCATCAGTACTCCAATAAAAATGAGTTAACATATGGGATTTGACAGATCCAAGTCGGAAGCAAATAGTTCATATTTTAAAAACTAATGATCCAAAATTAATGAAATTTTCGATGTATATTAAAATGAAGCTGCTAGAGACATAATAAATTACCATTTTCAAGCAATATTTATTTTAACAGGCTTGGGGTACTATAAACCCCAGAAGAGTACTGAAGGATTTATATAAAGAAGTTTATGATATAAAATATTTCGTAAAGAAGCGTATGATATAAAATATTTATAAATGAAAAAAAAAAGCCTAAAGTTTTTATCCTAACCTTTAACCCTAGAATGATTAATTTTTAAGGTCTTATTTGGGTTAAAATCAATATGATATCAAATCGTGGTGAATGTAATAAATCAGTCAATTAAAAAATATTTTAATTGTTGGTAAGTTTGTGATAAAAAATTTTTAGTGACAAAAATCGTCGTTCTTTTCAAATCTCAAGCTAGTTTTTCCCCACTGCATTGTTTTAATATTATATAGAATATTATTTAAAGGCAAATTATGTACTCTTTAATAATTAAATTTTAAAAAATTAAAAATAATTGCGGGACTAATTTATAGGAAAAATTATATATGATATTTATAAAAGTTTGCCATTTCCAGAAAGCAAACTATAATTTTAAAAAAATTTCGACTACGTAAGAGAAAAAGGTTTCAAATAAAAAAAATATGAAGGAAATAATTAAATTTGTACAAAATTTGAGAGAATTAGTTGTGTTATTAGTTGTGTTGTTGCGGGGGGAGTGGGAGGGGGGGGGGGTGTCGAAGGAGGGTTCAGGCTTAATAAAAATTTTAGAGCTTCCGAAAAATTATGAAGTGTTTATTTGATTTATTTATTCAAATTTTTTTTTGGTTATTTAAAAAAATATAATTTTTTTAAAAAAAGTAAACCCTACGCTCCAAGAATACTATGAGAGAGGCGCCAAGTAGAGCAATAATGGAAGAGTTTCGAGATAATATTATCCTTAAACATGTAGTAGGGCTTTAATCCTAAAATGAATAATTAAAACTAAGGCAATTTCGTAGTGTTTGTGAGTCAAGCCAAACATCAAATTTGGTCGTTTGCCCATTAAAATTTTTAATTGTTTAGTTTAGTTATTCAGCTGCATTTTTTCAATATAATTAACATATAAAAATATAATCAAAACTTACCAATGACATTCAAAGAATTCATCTGGAAAGAATCTTAATTTTGGAATTGAATTTCTCTATTTATTGAAAGAATAAAATAAAATCCTTTCTTTATTATTGATAATAATATCTGGGTTTGGTAAACATACTTATAAACGCTCATTTTTGATTTCTTTATATTGGTCCCCAAAGTCAGATATTTCAAACGCTAGAGAGTATAGTATTGCCTTAGCTTTGCCTATGCCTTGCACATTTTTATTAAAATAATAAAATACTGATAAACCTATAAAAAGCCAATTAAATTATCTCCTTAACACCCAGATTGAACTAAAAACTTCATAAAATTAAGCAAATCGATTCAGATGACAATTTAGTTATTTTGAAATCGAAAATAATAATATCCTAAATTGTTTATAACTTCTAAAACATTGCTTAATTTATGTACACAATATTATGTTTTTTCATGCTGAAGCAAGTAATATACTAATTAACACGGCAAGTATTTTTGATTCAAATAGTTTTAACACATCAGGAATTATGACTTTCAGCATTTGTAATAGTCGTAATTTATTCTCTACTGATGATTTTAAAGTAATCTTATGACACGCCAACTTAAGATTAATTATTTTAAGATTCTGGTAGCGGATGATTCGAAAATTATCACCAATGTATTTTTCTACTGTAAAATTTTCATCTTAGAACTAAAATGAAACTCACTCCAATAATAATAAATGAAAACAGAACATTATTTTTTATCAATTAAAAATAATGACATATAAAATCTTACAAAATAATCCCTTTAATGGAAGAATGGCGACTTAATCAATTTTTAAATGTTTGATTTATGAAAGTAACATAATCATAATAAAGTTATTTTTGCATTTACCCTTGCATGCTGAAATATTTATATATCAAAATGGCTAAAAAGAAAACTCAGAGGTCAATTATCTACGCTTAATTAATTAAGAGGAAGAATATCATTTCTCGGGAAATTTCGATAGTTTTTTTAAGTCTTTTTAAGCAAATTAATTATATTCATTAGAAAAAAAAGATTTGAATAATTTTACCTTCTGTCGTCTAAAATAAACAAAACAAACCAATATATTCAGAGTTATAATATTATATTCGTTCCAGTTGTTACAATGAGGGATTTCCTATCCTTAAGAAGATAGGAAGAAAAATTACCGCAATTCTTAAGCAGAGCATAGGTTTAGAAATTTGTAATTTAAATCTCAATGTAGGCTTTTATCCCCCGTTTTTATCTTATGTTTTATTTTTAGATGCAATTATTTTTTTTCCTTTTATAAAATTGATAGTCATTTCAGAGACCTACATGGGAAAGGCCGGCTTATTTTCTAGCGGGCCTGAGCCAGGTCTAGGTTTTTGTAATTTTTTTTAATGGGCTTGGTTGGGCAGGCTTAAGCCTAAAAATTTTTTATTTTAATTTAATTTAAAAAAATATTACAATTTTTTTTCTTTTAATAATAAATTTCAGTATTTCAAACAAAATGAAGGCCTAGTAAACATTGGCTCAAAACAAAGCTTCCATTACAATATTTTAAAATTTCAAAAAATGTTAGAAAATGCTTGACAGATCATCCCATCTCAGCCAAATTACTTTGATAAAATATATTATATAATGATAAATCATAAGAAATTATTTAACTTGAGCCGCTCTTTTGTTTGCTTCTTTGCATTGTTGATCTAGTTGTTCGGCTCTGTCTAAAGCATTCTCCCTCTCAATTTTCATCGATTGCAATTTTTTCTTAATGGCTTCCATTGCGTCTAAGTTTTTTTAGGGTTTCTGGTTTATTGTGCTAATTATCAGTTTACCACAAATAAAAGATGGGAAATAATTGAGGTTCGGAAAATATAATTGATTCGAATTAGTGAGTTTTATAATCTGTGGAAAAAATAAAAAAAAGTGTATTAATTTAAATATTATCTTATAAAACAGAAATGGTGACTAGTTAATGATTTATAATACGGTCATTCCATGTCAAATAGAAAATCGAGATTTTGGCCGACCTCTTTTCAATTTTGATAAAAATTTGGGAATGTTATATATATTCTATAATATTTTAAACTAGATTTAGCTCATTACAATTATATTAACTAAGATAATGGGGATTTCGGCTTTTATAACCTTTTACTGATGGTAAAAAGGTAAATTAGTACAAATATTGAATCTAATATTAATAACAAAGTCAATAATTAATAATTATAGGAAAATTCTTTTAAGGCATTATAATTGATTTATAGCACCATCTATACGTTTTTTATATACTATCTACGATATTTTTTTAAAACTATTATCTAGCAGCCTTATTGAAGAAATAAATAAAAGAAATAGTAAATTAATAATAGAAAAAAAAGTTTGAATAATCGTAGCTCATAATCTTAGAAATATAAATTTTAAATTATCAAATGGATATAGAATGACCAATATTTTTTAAAAAAATTAATTTTGATGTTTACCCCTTAATTATCAATTAATGGCTTAGTATTAACACTAGATTCAATATTAGAACTAATTTAGTTTATAATTTAAAACTAATTATTTAACATCAGTAAAAGGTTAAAAAAAAGCCGATTTTTGTATCTTTAATTCCCATTATCTCAAGTAATATAATTATTAGAGCTAAAAAAATAGTATATACAAATATTTATCGAAATTGAAAGGGGTGGTCAAAGGTGTTTAATTTAATATGGAAACCCAATAATTGCCAAATCACACAATAAAGAAAATCAACGTTATTGTGGAGCTATTACAAAATATAAAAGTGAAAATTTGTTTAAAATTACTTTTCATCGAAATATCTAATTTAAAAAAAATTAGATTTTCATTTTGCAAAATGTTTTTTTTCAGTAGTTAATCAATGTAGCAACAAAAAAATGGAAATCAAAATTAGCAAATATAACGATGCTGATGATATAATTATATTTATCATCTATTATAATAATCCTCAAAAAAAGTCAATCAAATTTAGCCAATTGTGTTCTTTTAAAAAAATTTTGTCCAATAAAAATGATTATAGGGTAATCGGTCCAATAGTAATCATGTAAAAATCCTACATTTACCCCCCCCCCCTTAACTTTCTTTAATCTCCCCGTGATAGAAGTCTCTGAGTAGATAAATCACCCAAGTCAAATTCTTTAATCCAAAATCATCCTGTTTTAATTAATTCATTCAAATTTTAAATAATTCATTTTTTTTATAACCACCTCTTATTTTGTAAATACTAACTGAATAAATTTTTTCCAGTAGGTACGGGTTTGTTGTTAAATCATATATGGTTATTATATAATACAAATAAAATAGTATTTTGTGTAGCGTATGACCTTGTCGGTGATTGATCGAATATGCAGGAAGGATTAGGTTTTTTAATCTAACTTTACTAGTTTTTTTCACCGGGGTCTGAATACCTATGTATGAATATTACTCCAAAGGACTTATTTCTTTTAAAGAAATTGAACTTAACAGGACTATAACATTTGCCAATTCCCTTAAAAGGTAAATGGGCAAAGTCTCCACCAGCTTAATGCCAATTGATTAATGTTTATATCATGTTGCACATATTTTAATTATCAAAGATAACGCGTTTATACATCGGAAATTTATTATATCAGCTAAACCACCTTGCATAAATTCTAATTCTTTTAATTAAATCATGAATTTTCTCGAATCCAATATTCATTAGGTGTCGCCTTGGTATTGGGGATGTAATAAGTAGATTGTGGGCAAAATTATTTAAAACATGTTTAGGTTGGATAGCATGCTGTTAAAGATAACGCTATTTTATGTGGGTCAAAGTAAATTCATTGAGCTCATTGTAATTAACATAAATCTAAATGATTCAGTGTGTTGATTTCTATCATAAACGTAAATTATCCATTCCATGTTAAATCAAATATCTCACAACATACATTTCTTTCAACTTTGATAAAAATTAGTGGACCTTTTTTTATCATTTTTCTCTGTTGGACAATTAGTTTTATTAATTATAACCTAATTCAATTTTAATATTTATAATAATTTGGTCGATTATTGATAAGGGGAAAAATAAAGATGAAAATTTTGATTATAGATGGTCATCTTAGGCTTATTTGAAAGTTTAAAATTAAATTTTGAAAATAACTAGGAACTCCGATATATAACTCCTAGCTTTCCTATTTTTCAAAAAAAAATTTCGCCTTAATTTCCTCAAAATATTATCAAGAATAATGTACAAAAAAATATAGATGGCTATGATGATTAGATGCAATGAAACGCTGCTTATTTCCAGGGGGGGGGGGGATTATTCTTTTTTTATTTTATTTTTATGTTATATGTTTGTTTAAATATTTATATGGGAGGGGGTAGGGGGTAGGAGCATTTTGACTATAAATTTTTTAAATGGGGTTAGAGGTAAGGACCTTAACTACAAAGATGGGGTCTATTTTACCCCAAATTTTGATTAACCATATCTCAGATCATATTAAAGTAAAAGATCAAAAATGTTAAATATAAGTTGCTGAAATATTTTTATATTTTTGGGACCTTCCTTTATTTATAGTATTATCACCAAAAATGCAAATTTTATTATATATTTTATTAATTCAAATGTTGAATAATGATAATTACATAAATTTTATATAAAAAAACATCAAATATCAAAACAAGGTGGGACTTATAACCCCCCCCCCAAAGTTCAATTGCAAATATTTTAAAAAATATTAAATAAATAATCTTGAAATTTGGTATATAAATATTAAAATACTATAAATACCAGGCCAAAATATCTTCAGGTTTTTTTATTATCGAGATTATAAACGTCGTGGCTTCCCAATCAAAAAAAGGAAAAGGCCAATCAAAAAAGGAAAAGGTCAATCAAAAAAGGAAAAATATCAAACAAAAATGGAAAAGGTCCAATCAAAAGGAAAAGTGCCAATCATAAAAAGGAAAATTCCCATTCAAAAAAGGAAAATCGGTATTTTTTAAAATATTTTTAATTACTTGTCAATATTTCTAAAATTTTTATTTATTTTTATTATTCCTTCCTTCTTATTTTATTTCTAACTTTTTGCGATTTCTTTAAGCCATTTTTAATCTATATTTTTCTTACTATCTTTTCTCAATTGGTAGACAATTTTTTTTAATAGAAATTTTTGAATTTCAAATTATTTAATTACTAGAGAATTAAATTATTCGTTTGGTTATAATGTACCTTTTTAAAATTAATTAAATTTGAACTATTAAGCCATGTAAATTAATAAAATATAATCATATTTAAATTCTTATTTTTAAAATTTTAATATTTATGCAAGTACATTCAATACTTTTGAGCAAGTAAATAATTTTTTTGTAATTATTTTTAATAGATAATTCTTTGATTTATGAATAATTACACGTAAAAATGAGGTATATGTTATAATCTAAAGGATTTTAGTCTTTTTGTCATTCATTACATTTGTTGAGTATATATATTTAAAAAAATTTTTTTTTTAGTTTAAAGAATAAAATCATGAAGATATGAAACACAAGGGGAAAAAAGGAGGGATCCAAACCGAACCTGAATTGAACCATTAAACTTCAAAACCCAGTATTTTTTATCGAACCTAAACCGCTAAAAAATATTCTAGCAGAACCTGAACCGAACTGCTAAAATGCCTCTGAATCGGTTCGAGTCTCATAATTTTATGCTTATAAAATAATGTGTAAGTTATTATTAGTATATTGAATTTTTTTTAATTATACTCAAATTGTTTTAAAGATTATTATCAATCATATTTTATTGATAAGTGTCAGTCATACATTTTATAAACTTTAGTATATTGTCATTTTCAGTGGCGTAGCCAGGATTGATCTAGAGGGGTGGGGGTTAAAATTTTTTTAGTGTCTAACCATAGTAGCCAGCATAAATGAAAAAAAATATTAGTAACAAAATTTTGGCCAAATTTATGATTAATACACGACTGAAAGCATTATTCAGAAAATTTTAACAATTTTTAGTCAATTGTAAATTAATTCAATCCATTCGGTGTAGAAAGAAGAATAAAATCGCCCCCCCCCCTTCCAAACCTCCCATTTTTTATGATCGCTCAATATATCTTATTCTATGTTAAAAATAAATATTTTAATTAAATTTTAGCATATAACAAAATTTTACAGAGATTTCATTATAAATTTTATTTATTATTTATACAATAAAATAAATTTCAAAATTTATGAATTTTATACAGATATTAAAATTTTATTCTAAATAACTATATTTAAAAAAAATAGAAATAAAACATAAATAATTCTTATTAGAGATCCACAAAAGTAGGAAAATCGGGTTCAGGCTGGGTCGGGCCTAATATTTTTTAAAGAAATTCGAGCCGGGTTGGGTCGGGCCTTGGAATTTTTTTTAAATATATCTAAAATTATGTTAAATTTTTTATATAAAATAAAAATATTTGATTTTATTTATAAAAACTAGACGCCATATAACATATATATCTTATTTTGAGTAATTATAAAAATGAATTTCTATATTTAAATAAATCGGGCCAGGCCGACAAAACTTTTTAAAAAAAAAAATTTCGGGCAGGGCTGGGCTTTAGGCCCGATGCAGATCACTAATTCTTAGTGCAAATGCAATATTTTTATTAAAAATAGTATAATATATAAATATTATGACTAAGAATTCATTATAATTACGTTTTGAATATAAAAATTTTATGACTAAGATCCTATTATAATAATATTATCATTTGAATTTATAAACACATGTCTACTTTCTCTGAGATTTAACTAATTCATCTAGAATCAAATTTTTATCTTGAATAATCTCTTTATAAATATTTAGTATTGCGAATCCATTTAAACGGCTTTCACCGGTACTATTTCTTAAGGTTTTTAACCTATTCAAAGTTGTAAAAGACCTTTCATTAGTGCAGGTGCTTATCGGTAAGGTAGCTAAAATAAAAAGCAATGTTTTGATATTAGGCAGGGAATCTAAAGTGCAATTATACATGGAAAGGGAAATTCGACATCAATAAGTAACTTATAATACGATCCTGATAATTCATCAGAATAAAATTCTGAGATTTTCTTAATATCCTCTCGCGTTTCAAGTGTATTTAGTAGACTCAACTGGTAAAAGAATATAAAAGCTGTTTAAAATAAAATTGTGAATAAATCTTTCCTTTAATTGAAATAAAAATGTATCGATAAGGGGAGTAAAAATATTTATTTTATAAAAATCCTCATTCGTAGATGCATCAATATTTAAGCGATTGGACTATCTAGAAACTACTTTAATTTTTAATCCCAAACATTAGCCATCACCTTTACTTTCTCATTATATTTACCGAATTAAATTAATATTCTTTTATTTAAAAATTATAAAAAATTAATTAAAATTTTTAAAACTATCTAATTAGTTTAACAACATAAATTTTATTATTAAATTTATAAATATCTAATTTATGCGAGTAAAAATTTACAATATATTTTTATTGTTATTTAATATTTTACATATAATTTTTAATATATATTTTTAAACCATGTTATCATTTAAAATTGAAAATTCTTATTTATTTGTTTTTTTTAAATATATTTCATTTTCATATCGTATATAATTTTATTTATAAATTGAAACCGTTTTTTAAATAAAATTATTCGCAATAAGAAAAAAAATTTAAATTAAAAAAATTTTTTTATGGCTTCTCTAAGCCACTGGCCATTTTACAACATTTTCTAAATATTTTAAGCTTATAAATTATAATGGCTAGAGAAAAATTAAATCCAATATATAAATTATTTACATATCTATATATATAATCGCCGTAATCAAGGAATGAACGTTTTCGTATAACCTTAATGTTAATTTTTATTTTTAGTATCAACTTTCCTATCATCTTAATGTTAAATAAATCGATGGAGACTATATACCTCTAGTGTTAAATTATTTCTTTTAAAAAAAAGAAAACTTTTTTAAAAATTTTTTATTCATCAACGAGATTCGAACAACTGACTTAACGTTCGATAGACAAACGTTCTTTCCAGTCACCCCCTTCTATATTCAATTTTGTACAATTCTTCTTATATATGAAACTATATTATTTATGATAAAGTAATTTAAATATATCAATATTTATTTATTGGAAGCTCCAGGCTTGGGAAAACAATTTCAAAATTATTATCGGTTGGCCAGATTTGAGAAAATTTCTGAAAAATTTTTAAAATTATTATCGGTTGGCCAGGTTAAAATTTTTTAAAATTATAATGGGTAGGGTTGAGCTTGGAAAATATTTTTATAAATTATATTGGGCTACGCTTGGGGAAAATTTTTCAAATTATTATCAGCATGGACGCTTGGAAATTTTTTATTATCATGATTTTTTTAAATATTTTATTCTAATTCTCAATTACCAAAATTATTATGATCTTTCGTTGGGGTTGGGGAAATTTTTTCAAAATTATTATAGCCTTCGTGGGAATTTTTTCAATATTAAATAATAGGCATAGATGATCAGTAATATTTTAACAAATAATATTGATATGGATATCAAGTAAAAGCTTTAAATAATTTTGACTCAAAACATAGAATTTAAACTTAGTTTTAATGAATTGGACGTGGCCTGAAGGTGGGAGGGGGTTATAAAGAATAAAAATTGGATATTATTTTCAAATAACAGGTAATAACTATCATAAGAGTAAGGAGAAAATTCTGATTTCCCGTCATTTTTGACGGGCTCAGCAATGCTGACATACGGGAGCTCTGGTACTCAGTTATTATATTTTCATTTTTCCCATCAAGAAAGACGGGTCATCATTTTAATTCTTCTACAAAACGTATAACAACAGCATTGAAGGGATAAGTTGAACGGTGTGACTAAATGGTGCGAATTATTACACCATGTTATTGGATGGCTTACCCTAATTCCTGCAATTGATAAAATATTTTTTTCAGGTCTTTAAAATTATATTTTTTAAATTCTGGATCTTATCATCTTTTTTTGAACATGATTTGGACAAAGCCTACTTAGAATTGAGTACATAAGTGGAGTTTTTTTAATAATTATGATAACTATTGCAATGTTGAAAAGAAATGCAATTATATTTTCTTCATTACCTCATTCTAATACTTTTTAGCCTGGTGGTAAGGACTTTATGGAATTGCATTTAGTTTTGGAGGTAGAATTGATGATCAGGTAAAATTATCGCATAACCCAGGGGCGGACCACGAGGCCGCAAGAAAATGTCGATTTATGAGGCCGATCAGAGGAAAATATCAAATGAGACCGATTAGAAAAAAAAATATTATTATGTTTACATTATTTTCTCTTATCATTTATTTATTTTTAATGATATCTATATTATTTGAATATCACATTCCTTAAAAATATGTCGTTTAGTTGATTTTAATGTATAAAATATCAATAACGTCGCTTGATGCTATAAATCATTACCATGTGCCTTTTTTTTGTTTTTTTTCCAAATGAAGCGAAAGCGCTTCCGTTTGAGTTTGAGTAGAGTGATAGCTAAGTTTTGATTAATTTACTATATTATATTTTTATAAATTGATTTATTGTAGAAATAATATAGCCAACATTTATAATTGTATTTCTTGTTCTTAATTCATTGAAATTAAATAAAACCTAGGTATAATAATTTTAATAAAATAAATTTTTGATCAATTTGATTTTCTAATAATGTTAATTTATGTGTTACAATAAAACTAATATGTAATAAAAAAGCCAAAACTGTGTACTGCTCAATCTGCCTGGCAATTGCAGTATGCCAAAACACTTTCACAACAAGCTCAACAAATTTTCGACATATGCATTTAGTAATTAAAATACATGAAATTCAAGAGTTTATATTAATGCAGTCGAGGCCTACATTTGAAAATTGAATTAGTGTTAAAATATTAATTGGGAAAATCGACAAATTTATAACAATGTCCACATAATAAAACAAATATCGGAGATAATAAAGTTTTTAGCAGATAAAACTTACCTACAGAGGATCAAATGCTACTTAAACACTTAGCCACTTTAAAAATGGAAATTTGAATCATGGAAATTTCCTGGAAATGATTAGTATTATATCAAAGAATGATTACATTTCAGAGATCATTTAGAGAAAGCTATTTTAAAGAGCAAACATAGAAAAGAAAAGCTTAAACTCTGACAAATCATAATTGAAGAGAAGAGGTTCACTCAATACCTTGTTGGCAAAAACAACTGTTAAAAAAGTTATTGATGTTGTTCTTGATCAAATCAGGAATTTAATAAAAAGGAGATTACGGTTTAGTTTGCAAATGGATATTACTAAAGACCAGTGTCTACATGAGCAGGGGGGGGGGGGTAGGAACAGTTTGCATCCTAATATCTATAAAGGGGTAGGTGGTAGGAATGTTTTAGAAAATTTTCCATTACATTTTTAAATTATCTTTGGATAACATTTTGGTATTTTTAGGGGGGTAGATATATATTTTTGAGGGGGGTTTGCATCAAGTAAATATACTGTCATGTAGACGCTGCTAAAGACATTAGCGTTTATGATCAAGCAACCATTTGCCTACAATACATATATAATGACAAAATAACAGAAAGGCTTTTTGCACTTAAAAAATTTACAAACTCTTCTGGAAAAGAATTTTTTGATATCTTGAGTGAATGCTTTTAAAACATGGAATAATGAGAAATATGAAGGAGGATCGTTTGATAATTGAGGTGCACTTATCGTTATTGAGAGCATGTTCTCTTTACCATATATCCATCTAAGGGCTATTTCACGTGCCCACCACCTTGTCTCACCTATTTTTTGCAACCTTCTTCAATTTACTTTAGCCAGATGAATTATTTTGTTTCACTTATGTATACATCCTTTTATATGATTTACCAAAGAAGTTGCTAATCTGTTCAATAATCCAAATAAATTTTTGCCTTCAATATTATCGCATGAATCACATATGCAGAGATTTAATACGTGACTCTAACACAAAATATAAAAAACTACTTCGAGCCTCTAGCCTAATAAGAGCATGCAACCCAACAAATTCACCCCACATATTAGAAGCAATAGATAATAAATCATTTGAGGCAAAAACCTCATAAGAAGCTCAGTCATTGATCGATAATTTATGTTGATGTCATTATATCTTCAAAAATTTGAATATTTTATCAGCATGGAAAATGATAGAAGATGTTAAGTCTTCTGTATAACTATTACATCGATTCAAAATATAACAATAAAAATGGCGTCTAATTAAAATGAAACATTTTAATAATTATAGCTCCCAGCATAGGCGTAGCCAGGGTAGGGGGCAAGGGGAAATCCCCCCCCTTCAGAAATTTATCATTTTTTGTGAATATCATTTTAAGTTAATAAAAAATATTCCCCTTAGTCCTCCCCCAACTCCCTGACCCCCAAAAATGTATGCATATATCTTAAACAATAATTTGAAAGAAAGAATGTAAAAGTTGATATTTTTTAAACTAAAACTATTCATCACATTTTTGGAAAAAAGCATTATATATAAAAAAAGTGAACCAAAAGTGTTTTTAAAGAAATGGAATATAAGTCAAAGATAAGTCTTAGGACAAAATGAAATATATTATAATTATAATAATAGATCCATAAAATTAACTAAATAATATAATATATCAAATATAATAAAAAGTGAGTAATTTAAATTTATTTATCCTAATAAAATTAAAATATAATTACAAAACTATTGATAAAATTAAATCATAAATTAAAAATAAAATAATTAAAGCACAATACAAACAGTGGAATATTATATGTCGTAGATTTACAGTATATCTAATTTTATCAATTATCATATGACAATTTACCAATATAGCGAATTATATATTTTACAGAAAACTATAAAATATTGATAAGGACATCAGAAAATATCTTTTAAAGACATTGTGGGATAAATAATATAAAAATTAATTTTTAATATCAATTTTTATTTAAAATAAATAGATGGCGTTAAATAATTCAATGCAAATTGTTGCTATATTTATTATCAAGAGCATTGATTAGTAAAATTTGTTAAAATATTAATTGTAATATATTCTCCAACTGTCAAATATGTCTGTAAAAGTGGAATTTTACCTAGTATTTTGTAACCAATTCTATATAATAGAGGAATACAACTAAATGTCTACTTACTTTTTATTATAAATAAATTTCTTATATTTGTTTGGAATAAATTATTAGCATGCATTTATATTAATGTATATACAGGTAATTTATTATATTTTATATAAACTAATAAAAATATATATCATATTTGCTCCAGGCTTATTTTTTTTATTAAAATTAACCTCCTATCTTGTAAAAATATTTTACGACTATAAAAAGATCGAACAGGACGAGCGAATAGAATATATAGTGATGAAGGCCAAGATGAACGTCCTTTAGAATAGATTGAACTTTATAGGGTCGAGGTATTTCGTCCTATAATTGATCAAATTATAATTTGTCAGAACAGTTTTTTGCGAATAGTAGCTTATTTTGAATGTGCAATATTTGCATCCAAATTTTGTGAAATAAATAGTAAATTCTGAAAAGGCTTGGAAAAACTAACAGAATTGGCAAATATATTGAGTGTTAAATTACGTAACGAATTGTGTTCATTTACCAGTGTATTCAAAGATTTAATAGTAGAATTAAATGAAACGGACTATGGTATCGAATGTAGCAATGAGAAATCAGGAATATTACAATATGAAAATAACTCAGAATGTGATAATAAATGTAACAAGTGTTTAATATGCGTGTATGAAATTCTTAAAAGATACAATATGCACACAAGTGCATACACTAATTTATTTTGGGCATATGAATACATTTTAACTTTGTCATTTACGCAGGTTAATTGCGAGAGAACATTTAGTAAATTAAAAATTATAAAAAATAGGGATCTCCAGCTAATATAGGCCAAGAAAAATTAGAAGCATTTTTAATGATGACAGTTGAACGAGAGCTATTCGCGCAGATTGAACTAGAAGATATTGTTTATTTGCGCAAAGGTTCAAAGTTAATGAGAGATTTATTAACGTAAAAAGTATATATTATCTTAATTCTTGTATTTAAATCATGTTTATATCTATTTACAGGTGCCTGATTTTATAAGTGCAGCAATTTTATTCTCTGTGTAAAATTGTATAAATGCAATAATTTTATGTGTAATTAATTGATTTTATATATTGAATATGTATTATTTTATATTTAACACGTGATATATGATTTTATTTTATAGTGTAATATCGTTGTAAATCTAATATAAATTATATATGTACAATGAATATTTTTTTAGATGCAATGAATAATTTTAGATGTGCAATTTTTTTAAATAAAAATATGATAATCGTGTCATTATTCTATTTTTATTAAAAATGTAAATCGTGAGGTAAATATAGCCATTTAAGGGAACCCGGCCGAAAGCCCATAAAATAAGAGAGGGGGCGAAGCCCCCATAATATAAAAATAATGCCCACGAGGCCATAACGTCGCCAGTCCGCCCCTGGCATAACCTGTCAAAATTTTTATAATTCTCTCAAATATTTATCAAAAAAATTAAATCCCAATTAAAATATAATTAAATAAATATTTATATATTAAATTTATCTGCAATTTTTTTATATAAAAGTAATATACTGTAAAAGATGTTAATTTTGAAGAATTTATAAACATTTTATTTTTATTTACAATAGAATGCAGTATCACATTTTTAAATTATTTTCTTGTCACTTGAGAGTCATTTATTTTAAATTCTTTTTAAATTTTATTAATATTTCAAAATTAAATCTGGGATTAATTTCTGATATTTTTCTTTTCGATTGTTCAAAAACTTAAAACAGGGGATCCCAAATACAATATGTTAGAATGAATAAACAAATTTTTAATTAATATATTATCCGTGTTTGCATAATTTCAAATTATAAAATAAGTTATTATATGTTAACGTCAATGTGTTTTTTCCGGCAATGTGTTATTTTTTCAACTTTAAATCGTTTTTTGAGCAAGTTTTTAAAATTTAAAAATCTGATTTTACCAAAAATGTATGTCATGTTTGGAATACCTACCCATTTCAGACAATTTTTCCATGAACTTTTAGACTTATAATTTATATTAAATTTTCAATATAAATTAAAAATTACTCAAAGATTAATAGCAAAAATGTCTATAATTCATAAGATAGGTATTCCAAACATGATAGAAAATATTTCCGATAAAATGAGATATTTAAATTTCAAAATATTTGCTTAAAAAATGATTTCAAATTGTAAAAATAACAAATTGCCGGGAAATAAAAATTGACGATAATATATATATAAAACCAAAATTGAATGTCACCGAGGGCTGGTGGAAGGCAGAGCAAAATGGACCATAGGATTTCAAAAGGCTTTCAGCCCCCCCCCCTCATATAAAGATATATAATAAGAATTTTAGCACAATTCAAAAATGATCTGGAAACCCTGGATCGAGGTCTCGCCAATTGTTTAAGTAATTATTAATAGGGCGTTTTCTCTTTAAAACTATTTTTCCTGTTATAAGTAAATTGCTTGCGAGAAATGACAAATTATTTTTATTTTAGACAAGCGGCGGAATAAAATTTGAATTGTGGGATAAACTTAAAGATCACTTCTTTATCAGATTTGAACTACTTGCAAAGGCCGTCTTTAGAATATTAAATCATTTTCCTTTTAATTTTAGATTGGAGATGAAATAAAAATCGAACTGTGAGATGTACCTAACAAAATACTGTCCCTCAAGACGATAAGTCGGTTAATATTTTGATTCACTTCATGATCAGTTTGAACTACTAAAAATTTAAATATCATTAATTTATGTTAATATCGTTTTTTAGGATTAGGTGTAGATTCGTTAAGGTGTATTATAATTACATCAGGGACGTAGCCACCCCCCCCCCCCAAGTCCCCAAACCTGGCCCCTCGAAAAAATCTTTGCCGCCAAAAATGGCCGCCAAAGTGTTCCGGCCCCAAAAATTAAAAAAAATTAGTCTTATCAATTAGGCACATATGGTACTAGAATATATCTCAGAAAAATAAAACTGTAATGTATTAACTTTAAATAAATTGTATTTTGTTATTTTGGTTTAAGGCTACACGGTGATAGATTAAATATATAAACGATTTTGTAAAAGTTATATATAGATATATTTTCTCATTTTATTTTATATAATATATCAATGAACACAACATTATAAACACCATCGATTAATTTAAAAGAGATGTATAAAATTAAAAGGTTAAAATTATACTATGCCTAAAGAAGACTCGAGGAAGATATTTCTAAAGAAAAACGAAGAAACATCAACATCTAGTCACATCTAGTCAATTCCATATTCCAGAATTCGTCAAAGAAAGTGAATATTCAGGACTATGTATATAATTTAGAGCTCATCTTCAAAGTAAAAAATATTGTCGATCAAAATAAAAAAAAGATTTGTTACTAGCATACATGTGCGGATAACTTAATTAAAATAAAAAATTTCCACTACCCAATTAATTTAGAGAGCAATCAGTAAAGATCGACGTAAATAAAATTAAGTATTTTAATAATTGGAAAAAAAAATCACAGAATTTAGCATTTAATTCATTTATGATAAAATTTAAAAATAAAAATCTTAGCCTAACTATGTTTTATTTAAAAATATATTAGCCCCCGTAAGTAAGCGGTTGCCCCCCAGCAAGAATTTCTTGGCTACGGCCCTAAATTACATACACAATATACAGCCGTTTACGATGTTATTTCAATCTATCACTCATGAAAATAATTATGTGATATATTTAATGATATAAATAAAGTTGTTTTAGAGTGCTTGACCGGCCAATACTTTCGGTCAAGCCAATTCTTATCAGATAAAGAGTTATGGATATATGATGAAAAAAATATATATTAGCTCTGTAATTTTGAAAAAAGTGCATTATCAAAAACTTTCAGGAAACAATAAACTGGACAAAAAGGCAGAGCAAAAATAAAACCAATAAGGCATATATCAAGCATAAAAAACACCAATTTATTTTAAAAGAAAATTTATTTCCCCGCCATATGTCTTTCAATCTAGTTCCGGGATTTTTTAAGCCGGTTATTGTCATATTCCAAAAAAATAAAAGCCATTTTTATTAAGTAGTCAAAAATCATTTTCCTATTATCTAGATTTATCAGGCATATTATTATTGAAAAAAAATTAAATATCGTTTCAAAGTATAATATAGTTGAAAATTTGATCTCAACTAATTGATTGTAATCAATATCAACCCAAAAAATATAAATATAGAATATAAATATAGCAGAATGATATAATCATTCATAAATTTAATATCTTACTATATTTAGTGTAAAATTTACAGGAAATAATAATAAAGTTTAAAATTAGATAAAAGATTCAAGAACACAACCTTCGTAATAAAAATTAAATGGTATTTTGCAAATTTTAAAAACTCAAAACGCGTTTTATAATTTAAGACGATTTTGTTGGATTCGTAATACAGCAAGTATCTGCCTGCCCTGTGAATTTTATTAATATAAATTAATAGTAGGCACTCTATATATTCTAATCTTATCAAGTCTTTCAAAATTTAAAAAACGAGGTATAAATATTTATGTTTTAAAGATTTACTAAATAACCTAAATTTGCTAAACCGACATTATATTCAAACTCAGAAATGATTAATTAGTTTTAGAATGAATGCAATTCAATATTCTTTAAAGATTAATTAAGTAAATATTAAAAACTGGATTCACATTACAAGATATTATAAAAATTCAGCTATAAAAGTCATAACATTTGAGCCGATTTTTAAAAAAAACCAGCAGTATTTTATCCAAAAATTCATACACAAGGGTTCGACAACGAAATTTCTAGGCTTAGGCAATATTTTTCTGGTTAAAATATTGAGCTAGCCGTTTTTAAAAATCGGTCCAAAGTGATTTTATATAATTGGTGGATAACGACATACCTGTTTAGTAAAATATAATCGAAGAAAATTCAAAAAAAAATTAATAAAATATTTAAAAAAACAAGATATTTCTAATTTACCTGTTAAAATAAAATTATCCCTTGGAATAATATTTTTGTATGCCGAATTAAATAATATCTTTATTATGAAAAAAATTTTTAAAGGCCAAATGTAATTTTATCTTGTTTTTTCTTTGTAATTTTTTTAATATATTTTTTTAGTTATTGATTGATTTTGATATCGATATTATTGTATTATTAACGTCAAATGTTTATAATACTAAAAAAAATATGAAATTAATATTTTGATAAAGTTTACTAAAAACTAAAAAATCCAAACGATATTTTTCATTTTCTTGCTTTCAGTAAAAAAATAAAAAACAGATTCTCTTTTCTTGATCTAACAAATGTTATTTTTTTTAAATAACACTCTCATCCTAATTTCATATCTCATCTATGATTTTTTAAATTCTTATACCAATTATTTATTTTATTTAATTATTTTTTTTCTGTTATTTCTTAAATTTTTGTTTATAAAAAATAAAGAAAACAGCTGTTTTCATTAATTTTTAAATTTCGTTAGCTTTCATCAGACCTTTAAAAAAATTCACTTCTATAATTTACCTTTTGCAATTTTAACATTAATAATAATATCTTTTTACGCTTTTCAAGCAATTCCAAGTAGAAATAAATTATGTTAGAATCCAGCATAATAATTTTAAAATCATGAGTCGATTTTATATAAAAGTACCAAATAATATTGGCAATTTCATAAGCCAGCTAATTAATCCGGGTATTTTTTAAAAAAAATTTATAGGCTCGGCCCGGATATGTTTAAAAAGAATTAGACCAGGCCTGCAAGTCTCTGAATACATTGAATAATGATTTTTTCTACTAGAATTTTCGAATCCAATAACATTTGTAAAATATACGTGCCATTTTATTTTATCACTTCACCCATTTCATCTGAACTCAAGTTAATTTTTTAGCTATTTGAATTCATCAACGAGGCTAAGAGCAATTTTTATCACCACATTTTCTTCTAATTTTTGCATTTTTTTATAAATTTATTTCCTTTAACATGTGTTAGACCTTGATAATGAAGAACCGAAATTTAACTTTTTTCATCTACTTCTTTCTAACAAAAATCTTGTTTTACCTTTATATTTTTCACAAAATATTACTGCTTACTTTCATTAGGATAGTTTATAGTTAATTCAAATCTAGTGATTTTCAACATAAGTATATTTAAAATAGCAATATTATTACTATTAAAGTTTAAAACTTTACACAAAATTTATATTCAATCAATAAAATATTACTATCAATTTTAATCAATAAATAATAATAATAATAATAAATATAAATATAGAGCTGATGACCTAATATGGCAAAGGTAATATCAAAGGCTTCTCTTATATTATCTAATATATTTTAATATTTATTATTTATTTTAAAACCACGCAAACAAAATAGTAAATACTAATAAATAAAATCGAACGTAAACATAAAATTGACTAATCTTTGATAATGAAAACGTAATATTAATAAATCTAAATTCCTATTGTAATTATTTGCACAAATGTTTCACTTTGCGAATATCTCCTTGTATCTACATATTTCTAAGAAATTTCGATTATATATAAGTAAGATATTTTTTACCAAGAATAAAATTAAAGAATTGCCTAATAAATTGACACATTATACCAATTTTTTCCCCTCCCTTTTTTAGGTTTTCATTTAAAAATAGATTGGAGATAAAGGGGGTCAGCGAGGCAATATTTTTTATAGATTGCTTTACGGTCTAACATCAACCCTATTAACATAGATTAGATTTATATATACCTAAAATTTTAACTAATATATTTATAGTTATATTTCGATTGATTTTTAAAAAATATTTTTTTAATTATTTTATTTCATAAAACATCCAATAAATTCATATAAAAGAAATTCAATATAAAAAATATCAATTGAATTTTTTTTAATTCATTTTTTAAAAGGTACCCTCACCTCACATTGAAGAGATTGGTAATGTATGTACTTATAAAATTTTAATAGAAATGTAAATTTTGGTTAATTTTTACCTGTAAAAATAGAATCAAAGAATGATGAGAGCCCGATTCTAAATATAAATTATTCTTGAATAGTTATTTTTCTATCAAATAATATCTCAAATTTCATCAAAGTATTTCAAATATTTTTTATTTATTTCAAAACTTTAAGAATCGTTAATTAATAATGAAATGTATTCATATTATATTGTCATTGTTCTGTAAAAAAAATAAAAAGGCACGGTATTTAGGCGTGGTTTAATGGATTAAAATATGAACTGGGGAACTACAAATAATGTTTATATTTCTGAAAGAGGCAGATCCAAAAAAATTCCTAAAAATATACATTTTAATATCAATTTAAAACAAAAATAATTATTAAAAAGTCTTTGATTTAAATATTATAATAATTAAAAGGTAAAAAAAATGTAAGATTAGTGCAATCTCTCTGGACGACCTGATACCATTCTATTAAAAATTGTCTAAAATTTTTTTTTAGAGAATTGGCCAATTTCAGGATTCATGTTTTGATGTGGAGTCAAAAAAGAAAAAAAATAATTGTAGTGCCGTTTTACTTGATAAATTCTCTTGGTATTTCAAGTTGCTTTTAAGTTGTAAAAGTGAATTCATTTTTATCTATTACGTTTATGTTACATTTATTATTAGGAGAGTTATTTTCCAAAATATATTAAAAGCTATAATTAATAATGGTTATATTGATATTCCATTTAAATTGTTTTAGCAATCGATTTCTTAACTATTTAATTCCAAATGATTACAATTGTTCTTGTTCTCCAATTCTCAAAACCAACTATTTTAATTTATGCATCTAGGCTAATAATTTGACTGATTGAATTGGTTGGGCATATATATCGCATTTTGTCTCTTTAAGTATCATTTAAAACTTGCAAAGTATTAAATATTAATTGGTTCATTCCCAACCTGTTTCATGAAGCTTCACGGAGGCTGAGTTAAAAAAACTCGCCAAATATTTGTTAACGCTACCTAATAACTACTCATTTCTACCTATAATCGCCGACATTAGTATCGTTCGATTCTCATGCCTTAAACTTTTACAGCGTTAGGACATTTTATCGAGGACCGAGGATCATAACGAGGCTGAGGATGACCCTAAAAATCCCCAAAATCAACATAATGTCAATAAATGAGACATCATGAATGCGAATTTTATTATTGGGATACGTTTTCGACTTTTCAGCTGGGTAATGGTGACATTGACAAATAATTCTTAATTCCGGAGGGAGTGTAACCTGGATAATAGCACGGAATCAGAAATAATCATTAATCACAAATAGTGGTGTATAACAAGTGGTGATGAATCACAAATCATTATATATTTTTTTTATGCAATTAAAATAATATTTTAAAACACATAATTACTAGAGAACCAAAAGAATTCTATTTTTTAAAACAAAACCTACAAATCACTATTTTAAAATATAATTACTCATGTTTTTTGGGAACTTGTAGTCCCACCTCCGTTTTTATATAATATTGTTTTATTTTATTTTATATTTGATATGTTAATTTTAATATTAATTTTATTTCTAGTAATTAATGTGTTTTTAAAATATTATTTTAATTGCATAAAAAAAAATATAACAAAAATATAATATAGATATGGGGCTGAGGAGGTAAATTTAAAAAATATTATTAATTTATTTATCGCCATAATATAAATGAGTTTATTTTCAATAGCTAATTTTATTGAGCAGGAACAATGAGATATAAAAACAAATATTTGCTAACAATATGCAAAATAATAAGTAAATGCGAATAAAGACGAATATTGTTCGGGGAAATGATTTGGCAAGCTTTTACAGTGAAAGAGGGGATATTTTTTACCAGATGTTAAAACAAAATAAAATGATACTATTATATTTTTATTTTAATCATACTTAAACATTAATCTATGTTAAAAAAATATTAAACAACTTTTTTAAATGTCACACTTACATAAAAAAAAATTTTTATAAAAAAATATAAAAAGTTTTGTCATCACATATTTTCTTTTACTTAGTTAACGATATTTTATGTAGAATAATTTTAAATATAATGATAAATTATTCATTTAAGTTGTAAGATCTTAGTCAGAATCTTTTATTTCTTAAAATAGTTTTTTTCTCTCACTTTATTTTATCATATTTGAGACATAACTTTAATTTAATATTTTATTCAATTCGTATATGTAATACATATAATTATATATAATAAGAAATATATTCGTAATTACACTAATACATGAATATTAATTAATAAAATATGAAATATTTAATGATAGTTCATAGTCATAAATTGCTTGCTTAAGTAGTACCTATAAATATTAAAAAATGTTAATCGTAATTTATTATATAATTAGATTACTTTAGTCAAGAGGTAGTCCACGATAGCCCAGCTCCCAAATAATGTTGCATATGATTATAGAAATTTGTAAAATCATATGGAATAAATTGATTCATTATTTGATTAATATTATTTATTATATGTTCCCTTGTACTTGGTCTGGGAATTAATGACCTGTACTTGTTTTTGAAAACCCCGAAAAAATTTTCAATTGGGTTTAATTGTGGTGAGTATGGGGGAAGATATTCAATTCTCTCTTTATAGTCATCAATTAGATGACTTTTATGTATTGACGCATTGTCCATAACTAATATGGCATCTGGTGGTAATATACTAATAATATCCATTAATGAATTTCGGAATAACATACCATTATATGATCCTTCGATGATTTTATAATGTATAACTCCACAAATTCCTATAGTGCAAAGTACACTTACATTTTTCCCTTTTGAGGGTGGCACCTTTATTGATGGTCTAACGTTGAGTGGTGCCCAAGCATAGACAGGTACAACATGAAAATTGATGCCTGTTTCGTCGAGAAAATAGAGTCTTTCTCTGGAGATGTTCAGCAATTTGCGGCAATACACCTGTCAAATATTGATAGCTCCTGGTGTATTCCTGCGATCTGGTTCATTCCCAGCTCTTTTTTTGGACCATCGGATGTTTTTATAATATATTTCCTTATAGTTCCAATATTTTTTGGAGAACCAGAGGGCAAATTCTCAATTATATCCTTCACCGTGAAGGTATTATTGTCGATTAGCAAATCCATAATTTGCCTTTCAATATTTGCTGTGTCTTTAATTTTTCTCCCCCTTTGTTTAAGCGAGAATTCCTTTAGGGGCTCACCAATAATTTCTGGAAATGTATCCCGCTTTATTTTATGTATTGATGCCTTCGACATATTAACAAATTTAGCAATGTCCTTAACCTTCATCTGTTCTTCCTCTGGCATTGCTAATATTTTCATTACCATTTCAATTTTATCTTTGTTCCAACAATTGTATGTTCTTTTGGGTTTAGGAATGGATGATATTTGAGAATGATTTATATTTTCATTAATAGTTGCTAAAGAATTATTATTTGCAGAAATATTAGACTGTGATTGATAATTTTCCATATCATTCCCATCTGAGATTGGCAAAGAATAATTTACAGAAGTACTTGAGAGTAAAGGAGATGTATTATAAAGAATGTGGTCTATATTAAACATTATAAGATTGAAAAATTAATTAATATTAAATTAAATATACAAAAATATTAAATTACGTAAATGATATGTGAAAAAAATATGTTTTTTTTAAAAAGTTTTTTTTTTAAAAAAAGTTGTTTAAAATTTTTTTAACATAGATTAATGTTTAAGTATGATTAAAATAAAAATATAATAGTATCCTTTTATTTTGTTTTAACATCTGGTGAAAAATATCCCCCTCTTCACTGTATAAGGTAGGATCCTTAAGAATAGATAAAGAATATTATTTAAATAATAAATATAGCATATCATGTATCGTCCTTTCTTGATTTGTGCAAAATAAAATAGTGGGGAATATTGTGGGGGGTTATACCAATTGGTAAGCTTTAAAAAGGGAGGATCCTTAATAGATATTTAATTTTATTTGAATAATAAAAATATCAAACTATGTATGCATTGTTCTTTCGATCCGATTTTAATAATAAAAATAGTGAACCATATATAGTTTTTCCTTCGAGGAGACCAATTGCCAAACTTCAAAAAAAGGTAGGATAGAAAATTAAAGAAATAAAAACTTAAATAAAATAATCAACTAAACTTGGTAGGATTTAATATCAGACGCAGTTCAATATTAAATGAGGTTCTAACATTACATATTAGCGGAGGATCTAGAAAAGATGTAATCTAAAATATAAGAGTTTTTTTTTCCTTTTAGCTTTCACCTTTTCTGGTGGTAAGCTCCTTCACTATCTATCTCCACTTTATTATTACTCATGCTATCAATTTTTATCTAATTTATATTTGTATTTCTGATAGATTTCATTTGTATCGATCACCGGTGTATCGCTATCGAGGCCAAAGTATGGTCCAGTGGTGTGTGATGCATGCTTGTAAACCGAAGGTCCCAGGTTCAATCCTGGAAAGGAACTAAAAAATTTCGGTTTTTCTTCGATAACGGATGGCTTTAGACACATGATATGATAAATTTCTGAGCCGAGAAATGCCACCTAGGTCACTGACAGGCTTGGACAGCCGGGTTCTACGATACTTGTCCAATAAACCAAAAAAGACGGCCAGCTGAATTCGTGGGTCAAATGATAACGATTTCTTGGCCAGCGCTAGGATGATGGGATGATGGTGACCTCAGGGGCCGCTCAAGCTCAATGTCTACCAATACAATGGACTTGATAACGATACTCCGGTGGAGATCCATCGGGATTGATACTCCAGTGGGAGATCAAGATTGGGATATCTGTCGATTTGATAATTCGGTGTGATGAATACTCCGGTGGGATATCTGGTCGATATTGATTTGATACACCAGTGGGAGATCTAAAATATAAGAGATAACATTATAAAAAAATTGTTTCATCCAAAGTGTTGTGTTTAATCTAAATCCATTGTTTTGTTTTATATATTCTTTTTTATACAACTTTACAATACTTTGTTATGATATTTCCTTCACGTAAAAATCTTTTTTAATAGCACTTCTTTCAAAGCCTCTCCACATTGTTTGTCATATTTTATCCCCTTTGTCGATCATATTTCTTTCCTTTTTTTACACGATATTGTAAATTATAAAGCCTTGTTATTATATTTTATTACTTGAAGATGGTCCTAGCCAGTTTTAAGGATGGTCAATATTTATAAAATCATAAAAATACTTCATTCGTTATTTTTTTTGAGTACAAGAACAAAAGTTGTTGTCAACGAATTTTTAAGTGTATAAGAGGTGTAAAAAATGTAATCGGGATCATATTATGCATTTTTTTGTCAAATTTGATTGCACATAATTGGAATGAATTTTTTTATTCTTTTGGATTTAAGCTTGGACGAAAATTTTTAATTGAATAAAGTCTAATTTTCCTATATGGACTTCGTGAGTTAAAATATGTTCTTTACTACATACTAAACAACGATTACGCACGATTAGTGCTTTGTACGATGACCAAAATGCCCGCAAAATCTGGTCCCCCGGTCCCACTCTCCTACAATCCTGAACCATCGAACCCAATCGATCCCTCCCCCTTCCCTATCGTTTCCCATGGTTGTGGCCCCAACCATTGGACAAAGAAACATGTAGTTTTTTTTAGTTTATATGTTTATATGCATATATAATAACGAATATCTATTTTGTCGAGATGAGAGTATTTCTTTTTATCATGATCTTTAGTTCGTTTATATGCTGATTTATGCGTCATCTTACTCTTTGACTAATTATGAAATATACCTCAATACTTGCAGAATCATAAGGATGTTAAGGAATGACCATCCTAAAAATAAAGAAAATAATTGCATTAGATTAGCAAATAATCTAAAGAAAATATAAACTAAAATATTGGAAAGGTGGGAAAAAAATTTTGATTTTATAAATATAAATATATCTTCTGTTCTATTATTTGATATAATTATATAGTTTTTTATATAATAATAGGGATGAAGTTAGAATGATATGAAGATAAAGCTGTGCCAGAGGACGAATTATTGTGAAAGTGAATTAAAATATAAATTAAACCTCATTTTCTGATGGATCTAAATATAGATTATTTTGTAAATATATATTTGCTTCTACCTAGCGAAAAAAAACTAAGCTTTATTTATATTTTTAAAGCTATTATAAAAATTTTAATGTGATGTACTTATGTTGATTAATCATGAAGGTTTAGATCAGCCATAGCAAAATATCATCAAAAAGGTTTTGGTTTAACATTTAAATTTTAAAAATCAAGAAAAATTTACATTATAAAGTAATTGTAGTAGTTAAAATGTTATGTACTTTTGTTGATTCATGAAGGTTTAGATTAACCATATCTGATTATCATCCAAAAATGTTATATTTTATATTTCGACTTTAAAAATAATTCAAGAAAAGTAATCTTTTTGAGGAAAAGTAATTAAAATAAATTAAATACACAACTTTCCATGTAATATTAATTGTCCATATATAATTATGGAAATTTAATTTTTCATATATCATTTAAAAGTATCACCTCTGATGGCGATACTCTATGATAAAATTTTAACTATATTCTTTTTTCTTATTTTTATTTTTATATCATAAATTAAACATCATTATTTTTGAAGAGTAAATAGGTAAAAATATATATTGTAAATGTGTTAAAATAAAATTTCAGTGAAGATGTACCATAGAAAAGTGACAATTGTCATAATCGTTATTTTTTAACTTTTTTGAATTTTTTTGAAGTAAAAAGGTAAAAATATATATTGTAAAGATGTTAAAATAAAATTTCAGTAAATAGGTAAAAATATATATTGTAAAGATGTTGAAATAAAATTTCAGTGAAGATTTACCATAGAAAAGTGACAATTGCCATAATCGTTATTTTTTAACTTTATAATAGGTAAAAATATATATTGTAAAGATGTTAAAATAAAATTTCAGTGAAGATGTACCATAGAAAAGTGACAATTGTATAATCGTTATTTTTTAACATTTTTGAATTTTTTTAAAGTAAATAGGTAAAAATAGTGACAATTATCATAATAGTTATTTTTTAACTGAATTTTTTTAAAGTAAATAGGTAAAAATATATATTGTAAAGATGTTAAAATAAAATTTCAGTGAAGATGTATCATAGAAAAGTGACAATTGTCATAATCGTTATTTTTTAACTTTTTTGAATTTTTTTAAAGTAAAAAGGTAAAAATATATATTGTAAAGATGTTAAAATAAAATTTCAGAAAATGTACCATAGAAAAGTGACAATTGTCATAATCGTTATTTTTTTAACTTTTTTGAATTTTTTTAAAGTAAATAGGTAAAAATATATATTGTAAAGATGTTAAAATAAAATTTCAGTGAAGATGTACCATAGAAAAGTGACAATTTTCATAATCGTTATTTTTTAACTTTTTTTAAAGTAAATAGGAAAAAATATATATTGTAAAGATGTTAAAATAAATTTCAGTGAAGATGTACCATAGAAAAGTGACAATTGTCATAATCATTATTTTTTAACTTTTTTGAATTTTTTAAAGTAAATAGGTAAAAATATACATTGTAAATAGGTAAAAATATATATTGTAAAGATGTTAAAATAAAATTTCAGTGAAGATGTACCATAGAAAAGTGACAATTGTCATAATCGTTATTTTATAACTTTTTTAAATTTTTTTAAAGTATATAGGTAAAAATTATATATTGTAAAGATGTTAAAATAAAATTTCAGTGAAGATGTACCATTCCCCGAATACTACCGTGCCCCCTTGGCCGATTGCATAATCCATCAAAGAGGAAAAAATAAAAAGGATGATTCAGAATTAAAATCTAAAATTATACAGCTACTAGAACATAATAATGGATTAACGATAAATAAAATATAGTGGAAAATTTACCACCTCATCTCAAAATGAGTGATTCGGGAATATCTATATACCTTAAATCAATGGGATGGAGCAGGAAAGGGGTTGGAAAAGAACCCGATAGACGGAATTCCCCAGTTGTTATAAATATTGGTAAAGAATACTGCCTAAATATGATGAACGTGTCATTTCAAAATATATTCTATTTAGATGAAACAGGCTTCAATTCCCACGTCATTTCCCACTATGGATGGGTACCTCTGGGTAAGAGGCTATCCGTCAAACTCCCTCCTTCAAAGGGGAAAAACGTATCGGTTTAATGCACCAAGTGAATTAATGGTTTCAAAAAATACATGATTATAGACGGGGCATTTCACTATAAAATTCAAAACTTACTTGGATAAATTATCATACATTTTACCGTTGAATTCGCTAATAATAATGGATAATGCGCCCATTTACCGAGCTCATATAATAACAGAAAACTATCAAAATATAGTATATCTTCCACCCTATTCCCCTCAATTAAACCCCTTGAGAATTTTTTTGGCGTTTTGAAAAATCAGTATCGTTCTATATATCCCAAACCCAATAACAGAATTCATATAATTGAGACAATTACTAGCCTATTACTTAATTTCATTAATTTCAATTTCACAGCCTTCTATTCACATACGATACGATATATCGAAAAGGGAATCCGATCTATTCCTTTGAACAAGGAATTTAATAAATTATTACACTAGATTATTATATAATATAGAGATATTTTTTGTTATATTATGTGCAATACAAATAGAAAAATAAATATTTTTTGATCTTTTATTATGTAAATAAAATATACACTAAATAAAGATTTCACAAGTCATTTTCGAAACTTTAATATAAGAAAGGTAAATTTGATAGAAAATATAATAAACAATGAAGAAATAAGTTAAAAATGATCATTAACGATTATGACAATTGTCACTTTTCTATGGTAAATCTTCACATAAATTTTAACTTAATTTGTTTACAATATATATTTTTACTTATACGCTGACTAAATAGATCAACTTAGTCGACTAAATTAGTTGTTTTAGTCAACTATATTAGTCTTTTTAGTCGACTATATTAGTCTTTTTAGTCGTCTATATTAGTCTTTTTAGTCGACTATATTAGTCTCGACTATATTAGTCGTTTTAGTCGACTAATTTAGTCGTTTTAGTCGACTAATTTAGTCGCTTTAGTCGAGTAATTTAGTCGCTTTAGTCGACTATATTAGTCGTTTTAGTCGATAGACTAATTTAGTCGCTAAAGTTTTTAGTCGATTTCCATGACTATGGCTATTAGTCGTAGTCGAAAGAACTCGACTAATTAACAACACTAAATTTTACAATTAAAAATATATTTTTAGCGAATGCCCCGCAAAACGACCGCAATTGGAAATCTACGGTGTGTGTGTATAACATTATAGGGATAGGCGCTTAATTATCACGTATCACTAAATACATAATAAGGTACTCCAAAAATAAGAAATAATACAGATGCAACTACAGTTGCGGCAATTGTAATCAGTTATATTGTAGTACAACATTCGCAGAGATACTTTAGAATCTTTTCCTCATAATATTTAACGACTCTAATATAAATGAAAACTATACTGGTAGAACAAAAATGAGCAAGGCTATCATTAATGTTTTAGGACCTAAATCCAGGAAGTCAATTCTTGACTATTTGAAAGATGGGCATACATATGCAATTCTAACAGATGCATAAGCTAAATATTTATTTCCCTTGATCCTCCACTATTTCAACAAAATTAAGGTCGTTTCAATAAAACTATTAAATTTTTTCCCCTCAAATAGTAAAAAATCCAAAGACATAGCTAACCATAAAATGGTAAATATAACAGATTCGAGATTATAAATTGCATGTCAGCTTTCTATTTGATAATGCCTCAGTGAATTTGGTAAAAGCAGAGTGTATTTACAGAATTGAGTCAGCACAATGTTGGTTGCGATATGTTCCTAATATCTGCCATCGATAGAATTTTAAAATTTTATAAACCTTTAAAAAAATATTTCTTAGATAAAGATTATAAAAGCTGTCCTGACATTTTGAAAATTTTTTTCAATAATGAATGGCAGAGGTATATTTAGGAATGATTTCACATAGAGGAAATCTCGTATATGATGTTAATGTGTAGTTGCAATAAGAGAATCTCAGATTCACAAAATTATGCTGCAGATGTGTTCATCTTTACAGTTAAAAAGTGACAATAAATATTATGGCGCCATTAAACTTAATTATATTTTATTTGAGATTTAAATAATAGAACTAAATGTTTACCGTCGTTATTGAGATATTTATAAAATTCCTGGCATGGCATATTATATATTTGTTTAACCATTAGCTCGGCCTCTAATGTTGTTAAAGAAATCCTATTTCTCTCCTTTTTCCAGGCAGTCCTCATCAGGCTAAAAATGTGCTCGGATGAGGCATTAGAATGAGGTAAGGAGAAGACATACTCGCATATTTTTTTCCAAGTATGGAGATTTATCGTTATTACGAAAAATTTATATCCATTTCTCCTCTGCTTTTAGACCATCTAACTTTAAGTATTTTGGCGAATCATAAAAAATAGGAATTATAATCTCCTCAAACAAGACATCAATGTCTTTCGGTATTTATAATATATTTATTAAATTATAAAAACCATCAATTGATGATTTCTGTTTCAAGGTCATAATATTTATACATTTGTAAATAGAGTTATTAAAATCAAATTTTGATTGTAAATATACTAAAATTGTCATAATAAAAATATCTGCTTCATTTAAAAATGTATTAATTAGAGTATTGAACATTTTAATATAATATTTTTAGCAATAGCGCCATAAAATTTATTATCAATTATTAACTGTAGAGATAAACAGAGCTGTAGCATGATTTTGTTTATTTTTTTTAATAAAGAATATTCTGATTGCAACTGAATATTAACTGCATGAAGTAGATTTCCTACATGTGAAACGAATCCCAAATATGCTTCTTCCATTTCATACTCGAAAAAAATTTTCAAAATTTTAGGACAGCTTTTAAAATCTTTATTTAAAAAATATTTTTATAAGGGTTTGTAAAATTTTAAAATTCTATCGATGGCAGGTATTAATGCCAACCACCTGATAGGTATATATCGCAACAACTCACACCATTACAAGTCAGACCATTTCACCACTCTTTTAATTCATTAACTCTTTTAGTTGATGAACTAAATTCTTTAAAACATTTCATCACAATTATTTCGGCATCCACAGATAGTACATTCATTGCCTTCTTGCAAGAATTATGTAGTATATGGCATATACAGCCATATACAGCCAATTGGTATTAATTCATTATTGTGCTGCCTCAATTCGGCAACTTGATTTTTTCCCAAAGTTTACAGAGGCATTATCAGCGCAGAAAGTTGACATGCAAATCATTGATAACCCTGAATCAGCTATATTTACCATTATGTGGCTAGCTACATCGTTGAATTTTTCACTATCCGAGGAAAAAATAAATTTTAAGTTTTATTGAAATGTTCTTATTCTTGTTGAAATAGCGAAGGATCGAGGGAAATGTTTTAATATTTTCCTTATTAGATGCATCTGTTAGAATTGCATATGGATGCCCATCTTTCAAACAGTATAGAATTGACCTCTAGGATTCAGGTACTAAAACACTTGTGATAGCCTTGCTCATTTTTGTTCTGCCACAAGTAAGGTTTGCACTTATATTGGAGTCGTTAAATATCATGAGAAAAGGATTCGACCCACATTGAGATGATATAGCTCTGTGAATGTTGAACTACATGATAGATGTATACGATTTCCGCAAATGTTGTTGCATCTGTATTATTTATTATTTTTGAGAATATTTTTTTATTGCAATCGATGTTGATGTATTACCTTGTACTGACTTATATGAATGAAATGATGTTGATTTATTATTGGATAAAAATAAAACAAGATAGAAAGAAATTTACAAACTAAACAATATTTAAAATTTATTTTAAAAATATAAAAATAATCAATTAATGTCTCTCAAAATTATTATATATATATTAAAAACGTTAAAATACTTTTAAAAAAATTGCTGGAGAAATTAAAAAATTGCGGTAGATTTTTGCGGGAGATTTCCAATTCGGTAGTTTTGCGAGAGAGATGTCTGCGTGTAAACTAAAAAATTGCGGGGGTCTCCCGCTGATGGGGGGGGGGACATGGCAAGTAAATACGACAGTATTGTAAAAATAAATTGATGTATGTTTTTTGTATTGTGTGAAATGTATTATTAACTTTAAATAGTATTTTATTTAAGGATACAATTTATGGTAATTGATTGATTATCGTAAATGTAGTTTCGATCAATATATAAACATATTATTGTTAAAGTTAAATTATCTTTTTGATCTCATTGTTAAAAATAAAATTATATCTGATTTTTATAAAATCTTATATTTCTTAAATACCACATTAGCGATTATTAAATTCATAAAGATATATTAAATTAAAAGGTTAAAGAGATGAAGAATATTATACTATGTGTGGTAATATTCAGTTACAAAAAAAATATAGTATTCAAATTAGAGATCTGCAAAAGAAGGCCCGGGCCTAATATTTTTTAAGAAAATTCTGACCGGATAGGGGGGGGGGGCTTAAATTTTTTAAAAAATATATCTAAATTTTATAATTTTATGTTGAATTTTTTATGTAAAATAAAAATATTTATTTATAGGAATTAGACGCCAAATAACATATATCGTTTATTTTGAGTAATTATAAAAATTAATTTGTATATTTAAATAAATTCAGGTCGGACCGGCAAAATTAATTTCGGGCTGGGCCGGGCTAAACTTTATAAAAAAAATTTCGGGCTGGGCTTGAAAAATTAGGGCCGATGCAGATCATGATTCAAATTGTGCTAATATACAAACAAAAATTATGTTTTATTAAATTATTACTGTATTATTTAAGTCTTAGACTATGCAAATGAGATGAAGCGTGATAATTGTAGATTTTTCATACTTTAAAAGTTTAACAATTGAAGTTATTCACTTTTTATTTTTCGTTTATAAATTTCTTATTTTTTAATCTTTTTCTATTTTATTTTTCTTTTTATTTTTTGTTACTTTTTCCTTTTATGTTAATTTATAATTAATAGAGTTTAATAAAAATTAGAATTTATATTATGATTTAATTTTATTTCTATTTTATTTCTAGGCACTAATACTCAACTTATCACAGTGGTGCTGGAGTGTGGATGCGTTCCGGGCTACTTCAACAATTCATTCTAATGCCAGACAATGGTTACATGGGAACAAGAAATGTTGTCAAACTGCATTCTAAGGCAAAAATTCGAAAAAATAAAGAAGTAAGAAAAATAGTTTTTAATAAAAACATTTCGAGAATTATAATTAAAATTTAAAATATTGGGAAAAACAAAAGAAGAAAATTTATCTTTTAAAATTAAATTTGGATAAGAGAGATTTGGAGTTATTTTTAAAGATGTAGGTTGAAAAAGAAAAAATTTTACGGTAGCTCATTTAAATTTCGAACTATTTTTTGTAAATATTGATAAGATTATGATACAAAATTGTTAAAGAAGTTTGTGTTATAGTTATTTATAGGTGATAATTTATAAATTTTATATTTAGAAGTTACTGGTAAACTAGAAACCAATTGAATTTAACTGAAAATAATAGAAACTAAAAAATATTTTAGACTTTAAATTATTATAAGTTATTAAATAATTGATCATTAGAGATAACTATGACAAAGAAAAAGGAACTTAAATTGTGGAGATTAAATAAATTTATTTGTAAAAATATTTTATAATTGAAAATATGCGAAGATTAAAATTAAACAAATAGTTTGCTTAAAAGATATGATTATTTAAAAAATTCGGTAAATAAGATTGACTATAACGAATATACATTTATTGTTAGAAAATAGTTGATGTTGTAATTAAATTCTTATTAAAGATTGCGTTTAAACTTTTATTTTAAGGGCTACGAGATAAAACAGCCTCAAGGATCTGATATGTGAATAAGATACGCATAGTTGATAATATTTAGTAAAATATTAGGTTGTTAATTAATCAAAAATCTTCATAAGTAGAAACGGCTTTCATCATTAGAAAATCTATCCCGCAATCGGACTCAAGTAGAGATCGGATTTTTATTTTGAATCATTAATAAGATTTGAGGTCAATTAGTCAACATTATTCTAATAATAGTAAAAAGAAAAACAAGAGGAAAATAGGTAAATACTAAAGAATTATAAAGTCTTTAAATTGTTTTAATGGAGTTTTAGATATAAGAAAAAATCGTGTAGAATGAAGAAATAATTTTTTTTTGAATAATGATGATATGGATACGAAATACTTCAGAAGAGAAAAAGATCTTTTGCTATTTAATTGAAATAAGACTAGTTACAAGAGTGTAAAATGGAAAAAAGTAGGAGAATTTAAGAAGTTTAAAAAAGAAGAATTGAGTGTAAAATAGTGATATATATAATTGTGAAATAAAAAGTGCGCTAGAAATGTAATTGATAGGTTATTTTAACAAGTTGTGCTAGAGTTATGAGAATCATAAATTTATGTGTTTTAAAATTGATGATAAACAGTTGAGAACAAGTGACAATTGTGAGAATCATGATTTTAAGTGTTGATGATAGACAGACATAAATGATTTGTTTTTTAACAAGTATGAGAATGTTATGAGAATCATTAATTGGTATGCTGAAAATTAATGAAAGACATAATTGATTTGTTTTTTAACAAGTCTGAGAGAGTTATGAGAATCATAATTTTGGATATGATAAACATAATTGATTTGTCTGCGAGATTTATGAGAATCATAATTTTGAGACAGTGATGATAAACTTAATTAAGTTGTTTTTCAACAACGAGAGTAAAAAAAATAAATTAGTTGTTTTCGAACAATGGGTGTTAACCATAAAGGAGAAAGAAAGAAATAGATATTTTATTTTGCTTAAAAGAACAGGCGTGTACAAGGAATTATTAAGTAAACGAAATAAATGCGTAATACCACAAGAAGACAAAAATTTTTGGGTAAAAATTTAGAACTAAGATTTTTTTTAGATTCAGGTTGACAAGGATGTGGATTGATAGCTAAAGGACAACTACCTGCATTCAATGAAGAGAGGGGGTGGGGTTCATTGAGGGTAAAGGGTGGTAGAATTTGATATAATTATATAAATTAGTTAGAATATTTTTATTATGTGTTATAATTTTAAGATTTCATTTAGAGAAAAAGTGGGTAAATATTTCAGGAATTAAGAGAGAAGTTAGGCAATTGAATAGATTATGTAAGGAAGAATTAGATTAGAGGCGATTACCTTAAGACGAATGGGCATATTATATATTTTATTAGTATATTAGACTGTGTATTATAAATTTGAGAATAAATGTAAGAAAAAGTGATAAAATATTTCAGAAGTTATAAAGAGTTAAATAGATTATTTTAGGTAGAAGTAGATTAGATGCGATTACCTGCAACCTTAAGATAAGGATGAAGTGAGAATAAAGAGACCTTAAGACAAAGTCGATATATCGGCAGGTGCAGACTGTCGCAGAAGACCCGGAAGTCAAAAAGATCTCTATACGGTTACAAGAAGTAGATGAAAAGAACTAATCAATTACAAGAGAACGTTAGAAACAAGAGTCTAAATAGAACAAATGTTCGAGACGTTCATGCTGCAATAGTTAATTGCTTACCAATATTGCCAATTGTTTACTGAAACTTTAGTCTAAGATATGGAAGTTGACGATCATTGGAACAAGAATTCGTAGTAACAATCTTATCGCAGACAAATTATCGTCAATCGTTTACCAGATAATGTGCTAATTATTAGTTACCAGAAACCGTTAGAAACAAGCAAAGACTAGGATAATTTATAAAGAATTGAAGACGAACTATAATTGAAAAAGAGACTAGAATTCATCGATAATCGTTTACAAGCAATCGTAATCAATTACCCGTTATAGTCAATTATCGCGATAAAGAGTTATTAGTTACAAAAGAACGCTTAGAAACAAGCAAAAACTAGAATAAGTTATAAAGAGGATTTAAAACGGGCTTTAGAAGAGACAAAAATTGTAAAGAAATAATAGTACTAATAAATAATTGATAACTAGCCTTTGTGAATCGTTGAAAGCATGTATTAATTTAGTTCAACAGTCGCCTACAGAGATATAGAGCTAATCGTTTACCAGGGGTGGACAGGCAACAGAAAATAGAATTCAAGAATTTCAAGCTGCAATCTGATACAAACGGTCGTTAGAAACTAAGAATACTAGATAATGGACAACCGTAGTTTGAAATTAGAAGACATTAAAGATTAAGAAGAATAGATTTGGTGGAAATACAAGATTGGTAAAGTCGAAATCGAAAGAAAGTTGGTCATTCGCAGAAAGATGGGTCTAACTTAAGTGGAAGGGTGTTTTAATATTCAGTTACAAAAAAAATCTAGTATTCAAATTGTGATAATATTCAAACAAAAATAATGTTTTATTAAAATTATTACTTTTATTATGCAAATGAGATGAAAACGTTTAATAATTGTAGATACTTTAAGGGTTTTTTAATTTGAGTTATTCACTTTTTATTTTTCGTTTATAAATTTCTTAATTTTTAATCATTTTATTTTTCTTTTTACTTTTTGTTACTTTTTCCTTTTAAGTTAATTTATAATTGTTTAATTTATAATTAATAGAGTTTAATAAATGAATTAGAATTTATATTATGATTTATTTTTTTCTATTTTATTTCTAGGCACTAATACTCAACTTATCATTCTATGTCTAACGAAGACTCAAAGATAGTTCTGAAGAAAAACGAAAAAGCATCACCATCTAGACAATTCCATATTCCAGAATTTTTTAAATCGAAAGTGAATACTCAGGAGTCAGGACTATGTATATAATTTAGAACTCATCTTTAAAGTAAAAAATATAGTCGATCATAATAAAAAAAAAGATATGTTACTAGCATACATAGATAGGTACGGATAACTTAATATAAATAAAAAATTTCCATTATAAAATTAATTTACATTGATAGTTTGGACAAAATATTTAGGATTTTCTTTTATCGAAATAATTTTTATACCTTAAAAAGAGGCGGCGACTATTATAGATTTTTAGATAAAATTATGAGTATTTGCTCACTATGTAATTTTAAATCGCCTGTTAATTAACTTTTATGAGATATTTTAATCTTAGGAGTAGGGCTGTTGAGATGGATAAAGAGTTTAGGTCAAAGTATATCAAAGGCAATATCACTTTTGAAAATACCGTGCGTTTAGCGATCGGGCTGTCTCCTTGGAAAAGGAAACCCAGGTAGAGTTAACAAAATCATTAAACTTACTCCGAAGCAAGGTTCCACAAAAACACATATTTTAGGAATAATAATTATAATAATGGTAATAAATTAAATAAAAATAATAGTTATAATACCAACAAATTAAATCATAATAATTATATTCCTAATAATTGTAAGTTTAGTTTTAAAGTTAACTATATGAAAAAAATTCATAAGCCTTCAATGCGGCAATGCAAAACACATAGCGGAAGATTGTAAAACACATGCCATAGAGATGATTTAACCACGGACACATCGGCGGGCGGTCATTGGCTAATAAAGTGACCAATAGTGTGGTTACAGCTTTCATTTTTTTTATATTGTATATATTATTAATTGGTTTCAGACAATTAATTAATAAAACTCAGAGAAGATCAGTGAATAATAAAATAATAAAATTAGGTGATCTAAATAGTAATAAATCTTTATATATTTCTGAGGATATCAAAAATAGTTTACATTTAATTTTGTTAGAATTAAAAAATTTAAATAGTAAAAAAAATGTTGAAGATAAATATGAGAAATATTTAGATACTGGTGAAGTATTTAATGTTCCTCAAAATATTGACATATCGGAGGATATAAATAAAAAATTAAATTCAAAATATTTTGTTTTTGAAATAAAAACATGAGTGGTGTTTTCATGGAAAGTTTATTTCTTTGTATAATTTACATAAGGGAAATATGTAAATAATGTATATTATAGAAAATGGAGAAATTAGTGTTATATATGAATTACATAGGGGTATTAAAAATGATAATTAATTAGGGATTTTATTCATTTAAGAAAAGTGAAAAGTAACATATTTTAAAAAAAATAAATAAATAACATGAGTGTTGTTTATAGTGAACATTGTTTTTATTTAAATTTAAAATTACATAGGGATAAATTGCAAATTATAATATATTTAAAAGAGAGAATTAATTAATTATAATTTAAAATTTAAAATTTTTTTTTAAAAAAAAATAAATATTAAAATGAGTTATAAAATTGAAACCACAAATCATTTATGTGAAAATAGTTAAAAAAAGAAAAATGGGAATACGAAAACCTAAATCTGATATATTTAAAAGATGCTTTCGATGCCAAAGTTTTGGACATCAAATAAAAGATTGTAATATTCCGACACATGTGTTACAAAATCGAGAACGTGAAGATCATCTTAGTGAAACAGATGAAGTTACGGGAACCAGTAATTTTTGTGGAAAAAATAATAAGATACAGCCGGAGGTAGCGTATCAAAATTATAATAAAATTAATGAGATAGAATCCAGATTTAAACCGTATGGAAATAGGCAGTGGCCGCCTATTATTTATGATGGAATGATAAAAAGAAACAATATAATTCAGGATAGGACAGGAGGAATTACAGCGATGGGAAATCAATACTATGGGAAGATACAAGATAAAAATGATAATTCGATCAAATTGAGATCCAATATAGTCAAAGTGACAATAATGCGGATGTTCAAAGGAGAATTGATGTTATGGATACAGAAGAAGAAGAGATATTGAAAGATAGAGAAGAAGATTTATAATGTAAGATTTGTATACGCGTTTTTTTTCATGTCTTGGTCTTTAATAAGGCGGACGTGATGTATATTTTACAAATATTGTTAGATTTAAAATAATTATTGATAAATGAAAATGTCAATCAATAATAGATATAAAATTGATATTATTTTTATGATTATATTATTAATTGATTTTTGTTTGATATATTTTAAAAAACTGAAATTTTACTTCGTTTTTATGAATAGTTTTTGTAAATAGGAATTTTTTTTTATTATAGTGTTGGAATTTATTATTGAAAAATAAAGAGAATTTTATCCGAATAAATTTATATTTGTAGTAAAAAGTATTCTTAAATATTAAAAATTGATGTATATTTTACATATATTTAATTTTATTGGTAAATAAATATTGTTAGATTTAAAATAATTATTGATAAATGGAAATGTCAATCAATAAATAGATATAAAATAGATATTATTTTTATGATATGTATTATTAATTGATTTTTGTTTGATATATTTTGAAAACTGAAATTTTACTTCGTTTTTTGATGAATAGTTATTGTAAATAGAAATTATATTATTATAGTTTTGGAATTTATTATTGAAAAATAAAGAGAATTTTATCCGAATAAAATTATATTTGTAGTAGAATATTTTTAAATATAAAAATAAAGCTAACATATGCGAAGATAAATGGTTTGCGGTTTACAATGGAATTTGATACCGATGCTGCGTGCAGTGTGATAGATGAAGTTGCCAGGAGACGCATTGGCAAACCATCACTATCACCTGTGTATAAATTAGGGGGTTATAATAATATCAAAGTCAAAATGTTACGTAAATGTAGAGTGAATGTGGAAGTGTAATATTATTGTTGTTAAATAATATTTTATTTTAATATTTCAATAATATTATTTTCGATTATCCTTTTAATGTTTACTGTTTAAGGCTATATTTTTAGATTGTGATATGTAAATTGGACATTAGTTTATATTCAATTTATTTTGAAAGAAATTTATTTTGTAAATCTAATACATACATACATATATATTGTTGTAGCTGTTGAAAAAAAGAATAAATAAATTTAATATAATACATCAAATGTCAGTTATTTTCTGACAGGGGAATTAAGTTTTTCCTTGGGGGAAGAAGAGGAGGTGATGAACACATGATGGGTTGATGGGAAAGGATTCTTTTGTTATCCATTTTGGGATGAAGAGTTTGGATTAATTCGAGAAGATGTCAGCGAGGAACTAATAATGGACCTTTGGGACATGAGGAATTAGATAATTAGATATTTATGATTTGTAATTTTTTTGATAATGTATAGATATTGTTGTTGGTGTTTTTTAATAAAGAAATTTGAGTCGTATTCTTATTCGTATTATTATGAAAGGATGGCTTGTAATATTATACCATGTAATATTGGTGCCGTGACCAGGATCGGATCTATCTAGGGATTAATGTGAAATCACAACGCAAACTCATTGAATGGTGTTATAGGTATTCCGTCATAGGAAGCTAGACCTCATGATCAGCAGGACAGAAAGGATTGTTAAATATTTAAATATGTGAAATTTATGAAAATATATATGGATATAGACTTTTGTAATAAAGTGTGTATTATTTAATTATGCATTTTGGATTTGTAAAGGGATGAATATGTATGGGATAATTTATTAATAATTAATGTTAATATATTGCATAGGTAACATATGATATATTTAACTATGAAATATTATTTATAATGTAATATATTGTATAGGTAACATATGATATATTTAATTATGAATGAGAATTTGAAGGAATTGAAGTATGATGAAGTCAGAATAATATCTATAATGTTAGATGTGGATAGTTATTTTGATTTAGTGTCTGCATTTAGTGTATATATAAATTGGATAGGAATTTATATGATACATTAGATGGTGTATAATATTTTTTTTTTCAAATTATGAAATCTTTATATTTAATATGTATATTTTTTTTTAAATTATAAAATGTATGGGATAATTTATTATTAATTAATGTTAATATATTGCATAGGTAACATATGATATATTTAACTATGAAATATTATTTATAATGTTAATATATTGTATAGGTAACATATGATATATTTAATTATGAATGAGAATTTGAAGGAATTGAAGTATGATGAAGTCAGAATAATATCTATAATGTTAGATGTGGATAGTTATTTTGATTTAGGGTCTGCATTTAGTGTATATATAAATTGGATAGGAATTTATATGATACATTAGATGGTGTGTAATATTTTTTTTTTCAAATTATGAAATCTTTATAAAAATATTTTTACAGATAAGGTCAGCCCGTGTTGAAGGGTATGCCTTGAGGTGAAAATATTGTTTAGTTTGCATACTGGGAAAAGTTTTTTTTTTGTAAATTTATCCTGCATAATACATTTTTTTTTTATCTTTTTAATAATTTTATAACACATCACATTTTACTATGTAATTATGAACATGTTTTTAAAGAAAAGACTCAAATTATTTTATATTGTGAAGGTATATTAAAAATTCTTTACATATATACCATATAGCCCATTATATTATCAATTTTTGTTACTTTGCATTCTACATTTTTGTGAATTTGTGCTAATTGTGATGACAGAGTTAGGTAGAAATGGTATATTTTTCTTAGGATAGAGTAATTCCTAGATGGAAAATATTGTGTTTTCTACATATTATATATTTGTTCCTTCATATATAATATTAAATGTATTTATATACGTATGTATTGTAATTTTATTTATAATCTTTGTTCGGCCAAGTTTCGCAATTATTTTTAATACCTAAAGATGGATTATTATATTCATTTTAGGAAATATAAAGATGCTAATAATGTATATTATAGCTAGTAGTTCCCAAATGTCATAAAATGAATAAATTATTATGTTTTGCGGATATTACATTGTCCATATTAATGTTCCGTAGATTATAAATGCAGATACCCCCATGTACATGTCATTATTGATAATGTCTGTTTTGGCGATTTTATATTGAAATGTACTGGAATTATTATATTATAAATCATTATAAGGGAAGTTGATTCGATAAATTCCCTGAACATCTTTAAGGCGTCCCAATACAATTATAATGGGCGAGTCGATACAATTCAAAGAGGTGATTCGATACAATTCAAAGGGGCGATTCGATACAACACCACCACAAAGAGAGGGATGCTGGGCTTGTGAAGGGTGGGCGTGTTGTAGCTGTTGAAAAAAGAAGAAATAAATTTAATATAATACATCAAATGTCAGTTATTTTCTGACAGGGGAATTAAGTTTTTCCTTGGGGGAAGAAGAGGAGGTGATGAACACATGATGGGTTGATGGGAGATTCTTTTGTTATCCATTTTGGGATGAAGAGTTTGGATTAATTCGAGAAGATGTCAGCGAGGAACTAATAATGGACCTTTGGGACATGAGGAATTAGATAATTAGATATTTATGATTTGTAATTTTTTTGATAATGTATAGATATTGTTGTTGGTGTTTTTTAATAAAGAAATTTGAGTCGTATTCTTATTCGTATTATTATGAAAGGATGGCTTGTAATATTATGGTTTGTAATATATATATATAAATTGGAAATGAAAAAGTGACATATGAAATTTTTTTAAATAATATTTATATTGAATAAAGTTGAATTGCAGAACATTTAAATACATTCGATTTATATTGCAACCTTCCCATTTGCAACATGCGGGGTACCAGCTTATTGAAAGCTGGCGGGGAAGGAGTCTGGATACGTCTTTCACGCGCCTGGTATGTGACTGAAGACGAAGAGACGCTTGTTAAAAGAAAGATTGATGATAGATTCAATATTAAAAAGAAATTTTTCGTTTGTTCCTTCGCAAAATTGAGTGGTATTTTAGATAAAGAGCTGAGTATGGATAATCACACATGTATGGAATATTTTGTAATCACACATTTTTATTTCAGCCAAAAAGGCTTTTAAAGTTTTTTTTACGTTGTTCAACATTTAAATTAAGTTTAATTTTTAATAACAATGATTAGTATTTTAAAGTAATATATACCAGGCCTGTTGTAATATAATAATTACATTTTAAACCATTATTGGTAAATATTATTATATTATATCAATTAGCTGATATATTGTGTAATTTATACCTTTATAAGTTAAGGGTATAATTACGGAAAAAACTATTATGGACAGCTATTTTGATCCCTCCATATTAGCCCATATATAGTGTAATGTGTCATAAATGATACCCATTTTAGTAGAAATATCAATCAATTTTATAAATATATAAATATATTAGTTTTTAATTAACCAAATGTCAGTCATTTCTGACAAAGATTTTTGTTTATATTTTTTTGTTGAACAAAGAAAGACTTTTTTTTTTATGACTTTTCGATTTTTATATTTTTGTGATTTTTTAAATTTTTGATAACTTTTTTTTTATGGTAATAAAACCTTTTTAAATTATGATAATATTTTGCGCCTTTAATTTTTTACCTTTGTAATTTGATATAGTTTTATTTAATAAAGATATAGATCCGAAGATTAGTTTGCCTAGCATTTAATTTGATAGTTTGCATTCTGAGTTTAGCTTTATAGTAGAATTTAGTCTTAGTAATTTTTCTGATATAATTAATATTTGAACCTCTTGTTTCCTCGTTATTTTCGGTTTTTTGTCATTGGTGACCGAGACCACCAGGATTGTTTAGATTCCAGGGTTATTCGGTATTTCAAGGTAAAGAAAAAATATTTTATTTTATATTTTGTATCTCACCTCAGAACACAACGCAATCACATTTTTGTTTAAATTTTTTAAAAATTGAACAAGGCCGTTTTAAGGTAATATAAATTTTTCATATAATGAGATGGGCTTTATATTTAATTTTGATATTGAGCCTAGCGTATTTGATAAAATTTCGGAGTATCCGAGTATTACTTATCAAAGTTTGTATCAAATGGTTGATAAATTTGATGTAAATAATGCCTTAGTGACAATTTTATTGTTGGTTCTACTGTACGTGTTATATATTACAATAAAATTTTTGTTTGGAAAATGTACTCTGGGCGCGACTAGAGTATATGGTAATTGGAAAATAGACACTCCGGTGTCGGCTGATTGTTGGAAAAAGATTTCGGTCTTGGAAAATAGTTTAAATGGAATTTTAAATGAAATCAAGAACGGCAGACCTGAAAAGGTGGAAATGATGAAAGATAATAACGATGATCGTTTGGATAGTGTGGAGAGATCTATAGTTATCCTCCAGGAATTGAAAGAATTAAAAGACATGATTAAGATTATATATCAGGATATGAATACGTTGGTTATGGCTAATAGTAATAGTAATAAAGGCCAAGTGCGTGGTCCGACATGGACAGATGGAAAAAATATTTCCATTGAAAAAAATGGCTTTTCAGGTCATAAGAAAATTTTTGAAGATTTGAAATGTACCCGTTGTGGGTATGTGGGTCACAAGGTAGAGACCTGCGTAGTCAAAGAACAAAATTTTCGTGAAGGTTTTCCGTTAAAGAGATTGGCATCAGAAAATTTTAATGTTAGAAAAATTTCTGGTACTAACACGAATAAATTTGATGTTTTACGACCGAATTATGGCAAATCCCGTTTGTGTTTTAAATGTAACAAACCGGGACATGTAGCCATAAACTGTATCAAAAATTGACTATATGATTGCAAATGTAATCATATAGTAGGTAGGAGATCGGGATGGAAAAAAAATAATAAAGTAAATAACCATGATAATAACCGAAATTTTTTAATTTATGATGATAAAAATAATAAAGATTCTAATGAATTTAAATGGGAGAAATATCCTTTGGGTATTGTTAAATATTCCGATGAAAGGAATATGAATATTTTCAGATGGGAAAAATATCCCAGTTATATAAAAAAAAACAATATGAATATTGTTAAGGAACCACTAAATTCCGAGTTGAATTTATGTTCAAATGAGAATTCTCATGAAACTGATGTTTCAGATGAGATTAATATTGATCCGTCAATTAAAACATATGATATTTTAATGACTGAAAGATTAGTCGAACCTCGTCCTTGTCCAAGAGTTATCGTAAGAGTTGACTCTAGGGATATTGGCATGTTGTTCGACACAGGGGCTAGCATTTCTATAATGTCTCGAAGAAATTATTTTAAGTATTGGCCTAAAGGTAAGCTTGAGAAAGAATCTATGTGCGTCAGACAATTTGATGGGTCTGAGATAATAGTTTTGGGAAAAACTAAATTGGGCGTAATTCTTCATGATACCACATTTTTCCTAGATTTATGGGTAGTAAAGAAAGATGTGGAAACCATCATGGGGTGGGATTGGATTGTTCAGTTAGGTCCTTTCAGTAATTATTGGAATATTTTTGCCCTACATAATGGTTCGGTCATAATTAACCCGAAGGACCAAAATATTGCTTATAACGCTCTAAAAAATATCTGTGAAATAGAAGGGAAGGATTTAACCATAAAACAAAATGATTCAACCCATAATTCTGATTGGTATGTAAAGTCCACGGAATTAATGGTTGAAAACAACATTAGCATTGATAAAACCCCAGTGGTGGCTATTGGTATTCCTGAATTACATAAAATGAGTGAAAATATATCTCGTTTAATGAAGAAGTATGAAATAATTTTCGAAGACAAATTAGGTTGTCTTAATGATTATCAAGTAGATATAAAATTAAGGGAAGGATTTGCACCTATTTTCCTAGCGTGTCGTCGAGTCCCTTTTGAATGGAAAAAGGAGATTGACGAAGAATTGGATCAATGGGTTAACGATGGTATCATTGTTCCAGTGGAATATAGTGTATGGGCAACCCCGTTGGTACCGGTTAAGAAATCAAATGGTAAATTGAGACTCTGTACTGATTTCAGAGTAACCGTTAATCGATGGGTAGTAGAGGTTAAATATCCTTTACCCCGAATTGAGGAAATTTTGGCCCAGTTGAAGGGAGCGAAATATTTTTCAAAGGTTGATTTTTCGTCCGCCTATTTACAATTACCTTTGAGGGAGGAGATTCGTAAATTATTGACGATCTCGACTCCCAAAGGGCTGTTCGCTTTTTGTAGATTACCATTTGGGTTAAGTGTGTCAGCGCCTATTTTTCAGCGAACCATGGCGTCCGTTTTCCAGGGACTAGAGGGTGTATTTTATTACATGGATGATGTGCTAATTACAGGGATAACGCCTGAGCAGCATAACCATCGTCTGGAGGAAGTTTTTAAAAGAATTCAGGGTAAAGGCTTGAGAGCCAGCAAAGAGAAAAGCCTTTTGGGTGTAATGGAGGTCGAATATTTAGGCCATCAAATAAATGGGATTGAGGTGAAGCCATTGCAAAAAAATTTGAAAAATATATTAAATTTAAAGCAGCCCAATAATAAGGCTGAAGTGCAGTCCTTTTTGGGTATGGTAAATTACTATCATCGTTTTATAGAGGATTTTGCGAAGGTAGCTGCCCCGTTATATGAGTTATTAAAAAAAGGCGTTCATTTCGATTGGAAAGTAGAGCAACAAGAAGCATTTGAAATTTTAAAGGGAAAAATTGGGGAAGAGCCAATTTTAGTCTGTTTCAACAATGATTTAGAAATTATTTTAGCGGTTAATGCCTCCAACAAAGGTGTTGGAGGAGCCTTATTACATGTAATTGATGCTGTGGAAAGACCCATCCTTTTTTTTCCCGAGTTTTTAGGGATGTCGAAACGAGATATTCGGTGATTGAACAGGAGGCCTTGGCCGTGATTTTCGGTTTGACGAAATGCCGTGAATATTTGATTGGTAAAAAATTTGAAATTTTTACTGACCATAAGCCATTAATCCACCTATTCCGAAAGGATAATAGGGAGTTAATGCTATCTCCCCGGTTACAACGTTGGTTGTTATTAGTGGGAAGTTTTAACGTGGAAGTTAGATATCGTCGGGGCAAAGAGAATCATTTGCCGGATATTTTGTCCAGGTTGGGTTCTGACTGTGCAGACCCGGAAATAAATAGTAGTATAAGTGATAGAGAGAAGGCCTTAGTGCGTTCTCTGTCTTATATTTTAAAAGGGGGTCCTACCAATTGGGAGGATTTGAAAGCCAATACTGTGAATGACAAAGTGCTAGGTCAGATAAAATTAAGTCTAACAGGAGATAAACCTTGGAAAAACAAATATGATGCATATAAAAAAATACAGAAAGAATTATCAATTGTTGATGATTGTATTATGAGGGGAAACAGGGCCGTAATTCCTTATAAATTACGGAGTAAAATTATGAAATTATTGCACGCCGGTCATCAAGGTCGAGACAAGATGAAGTCTTGGGCTCGAGAATATGTATGGTGGCCTGGTATGGGCAAAGATATTGAACGGATTACCAGGAAATGCGTTCCTTGTAATGCATGTGCTCCTATGCCCCGTAAAGAGGTAGGGCAGGTTTGGCCTAAATCAAAGAAACCTTGGGAACGTATCCACATCGATTTCTTTGATCTTGATAAAAAGACATATTTTTTAGTGGTAGACTCATATTCTAAATGGATAGAATATGCATTAGTACATGGATACACCACAAAAATTGTTGTGAAAAAATTAAGAGAATTATATGCTCGGTTCGGTTTTCCGGACAAAATAGTGTCTGACGGGGGTCCCGCCTTTGTCAGCGAAGATTTTAAACAGTTTTGTGTTGAGTCACAGACAAAACACATTCTAGCTCCACCATATCATCCCAGCTCGAATGGACAGGCTGAGAGGATGGTAGCCATTGTTAAAAATTGGATCAAAAAGGCTGGAGCCCATAAAGAGGAGGCTTACATGTCTCAATTATATTACCTCAATTCTCGTAATCGAGAGGGAGTTACGCCTGTCGAGTTATTTTTAGGTAGGCGAACACGGGGTCCTTTGGATTTCTTAAAACCAAAGAAGAAGACTATTACCTCAATGGAAGTAAAATTAGGGGTAAGGTTTGCCGTGGGACAAAAGGTTTGGGCCCGATTGTTCGACAATCGAGCAACCAAATGGGAAAAGGGTCGGGTCATATTGAACCGGGGTTCGAAATTAAGTGAAATTTTGTTAATAACAGGGGTGACCGTGGTTCGGCATCACGATCATATGAGATTGGGATAAATAAGAAGCGTCTTATTTGTTTGGGGTACATATGGGTTCGGTTTCCGAATATATTTAGTCATATTGAAAATAGTTCAATATAGACAGGTTGTTGGTCATTTTCAGTTAAAAGCATATTTCAATTTAGATGAGTTTAATAAAATCGGGTTCTTAATATATTTGGTCATATTAAAAATAGGTCCATATAGACAAGTTTAATAAATTTATCAACATGGTAATGATATGGAAAGTTTTTTTCGGTTTGGTTCGTTAAGGAATGTCTTTGTCTGTTTTGTCAAATGAAGATTTGTGTTAATGTTGTCTTGTATTAAATAAAGTTTGATTTTCAAAGTAATGAAAACATGTTTGTATATTGTCCGTTATTAAATGAATAGAAAGTTTTTTTTCTTTTGTGTAAGGAAAAATTGTGTTAATGTTGTCTTGTATTAAATAAAGTTTGATTTTCAAAGTAATGAAAACATGTGTGTATATTGTCCGTTATTAAATGAATAGCAAGTTTTTTTGTGTAAGGAAAAATTGTGTTAATGTTATCTGGTATTAAATAAAGTTTGGTTTTCAAAGTAATGAAATAATGTTTTTATCTTTCATTAGATTAATAGAAAGTTTTTTTTTTTAAAATGTAATGAAAAGATGTTTATCTTTTATTAGAATAATAGAAAGTTTAGTTTTTTTTTTCTGTTAGTTTTAGGATGGCAAAAATTTTTCCTCACTTATTTTTATTGGGGGATTCGCGTGAATAAGTTAGAAAGTATGTTATTTGTTTCAATTGACGCTCCCACCAAGGGATATTATAATAATATTATTGAGAGGAATATTTTTTTTTGTTTTGATACAATATGCTTGCGCCGTAAATCGTGAGTATAAAAATAGTTTTTTTTTATTAAACATAAAATTTTTTAACATAAAATTTTTTTTTAAAAAATAAGTTAAAGTAAATTAGTTTTATATTAAAAATTTAAAATTTTGTAAATTAATTTTATATTAAAAATTTAAAATTTTTTTTTAAAAAAAAAAGAGGTTAAAGTAAATTAACTTTATATTAAAAATTTAAAAATAAATCTCCCGTTGCAGCTGATATCCACATATTCCGGACGATAAGATAAATGGAAACTACCAGTCGATTAGTGGATCTAGGGTCCTGCTACATTCAAATTACCCTGATCCCCAAGAATACCGGTATGACAATACCAGCCACGATGGTACTAGATAATTCGATGATGTCTGGAGGTCCCCGTATCAAGAAATGTTTCCATTGTCGAAGCAATGATCATATTCGAAGCCAGTGCCCAAGCTTAGGAAGAGACGGGCGATCGCCTCTAGCCCCTATCAATGACAACACTATTGGGCAATCAACCAGGCAATATCGAAGGAGAGGGGAGGACTCTACGCGGGAGACAGCTCCATGCGCTCCCATACGACAAGCGCCGTCAGCCAACAGGGGTGCCCTGAATGGTACCTCCAGCGGAAGTTCCAGCAGCACGTCAAACCCCCCCATTGACAACATTCTCCCGCGAACGGTCGATAACATTCAAGGACCTACGCCGACGACGTCAGCTTTTTCTGCGGAAGCTACACGTATAGATGACATGGACTTGTGGGAGAATCAGTTACTCTCCTGAAGGCTCCACAAAAGGTCCGCTGCACCCAGACACCTTTTATATTATATTTTTTTTGTTATTTGGCGTGCCACAGCCCATAAAGGGGTGGCATGTCATAAATGATACCCATTTTAGTAGAAATATCAATCAATTTTATAAATATATAAATATATTAGTTTTTAATTAACCAAATGTCAGTCATTTCTGACAAAGATTTTTGTTTATATTTTTTTGTTGAACAAAGAAAGACTTTTTTTTTTATGACTTTTCGATTTTTATATTTTTGTGATTTTTTAAATTTTTGATAACTTTTTTTTTATGGTAATAAAACCTTTTTAAATTATGATAATATTTTGCGCCTTTAATTTTTTACCTTTGTAATTTGATATAGTTTTATTTAATAAAGATATAGATCCGAAGATTAGTTTGCCTAGCATTTAATTTGATAGTTTGCATTCTGAGTTTAGCTTTATAGTAGAATTTAGTCTTAGTAATTTTTCTGATATAATTAATATTTGAACCTCTTGTTTCCTCGTTATTTTCGGTTTTTTGTCATAATGTATACCTTTCTTATATCTTTCTAAGTTAAGGGTATAATTACGAAAAAAACTACTATGGAGAGCTATTATGCCCCCTCCACATAAGCCCATATATAGTGTAATTTATACCTTTCTTATATCTTTCTAAGTTAAGGGTATAATTAAGAATGAATAGCTATTTGAATCAGTCCATATTAGCCCATATATAGTGTAATTATACCAGATTATGTTGACGGTATAGTTACGAGAAATAAAAAATATTATAAATAGCTATTTTGACCTGATTTTGTTGACGGTATAATTACGGAAAAAACTATTTTGAATAGCTATTTTGACCCCTTCCCACTGTATTTATTTGATTTGTTGATATACTTTTTATTATTATTTCATTATTTCTCCAATATATCAACTTCTCAATGTTATAAATTATTTTACAATTTTATCATCACTTTCATATACCAGATTTTAATGGTAATGGATAGAGTTTTTTTTTATTAATTTTTTTTTATTTAAGTAGTGCATGTAATATTATTTTTGTTAAATAATATTTTATTTTAATGTTTCAATAATATTATTTTCGATTATTATTTAATGTTAACTGTTTAAGGCTATATTTTAAGATTGTAATATGTAAATTGAACATTAGTTTATATTTAATTTATTTTGAAAGAAATTTAATTTTATTAATCTAAATATATATATATATATATATGAATTGGAAATGAAAAACTGACATGTGAAATTTTCTTAAATAAAATTTATTTTGAATAAAGATGAATTTCAGAAAATTTTTATATATTCGATTTATATTGTCTTCCCATTTGCACAGCAAGTAAAAACATTTCCAAAATTTTTCCCACTTGGGTATTTAAAGGAGAGAATTCTCTTATTTTTGGAATGCCTTTTCATAGAGAGTTCGATATAAAGCTTTTGAAAGAAGTTCGGATTAATAATATAAATATGAATGTTCCCACTTAATATTCTATTGTATCGAAATTTCTTTTGAAAAAAAATTAGGTGAAATAAAACTCCGACATGCCGTTATCCGCATACAACCGAACGCATTACCGATAGCTTTACCAGCAAGAAGAGTTCCATTTCCGCTGCGTTGAACCCTTGAAGCTGAGTTGGACAGACTTTTTGACGAAGGCTTTATTGAAAATGTAGATCCAACAATAACTCCAATCACTTAGGCTACACCACGGTTAATATCTTTAAAAATCCCGTGTCGTGCGAATATGCGGAGATTTTCGATTAACAATCAACAAATATTTAGCGTTAGATAACGTTTACTATCAACTTTCGTAGACCTTACAAATAGGATCACGGGTAGTAAAATATTTTCCACGATAGATTTAAGAGATACATTTTTACAAGTCGGAGCTAGTCCATAACATGTCGGTTATTATCGATACCTAAGAATCCCTTTTGGGTTGACTAACGCTCCGATAATATTTCAACGCTTTGTGAAAAACCTATTAGTAATTCCTATAGTTAGTGTATTTTTAGACGATATAATTATGGCGGGCATAATTTTGAACATGTAGTTAATATAGAAGAAGTATTAAGAAGATTTGATAAAACTGGAATGAAAATGACGACAGATAAAGTTAAAATTGGAGATGCTGAATTACCATGAGTTGTATATACAAAATTTTTATTCTATTTGTGCGCCTTTTATCAAACTAACGATTAAAAATGTAAGTTGGTTTTGGTCAGCTAAAAAGAAAATTAAATATTGTTAAAAATATATTATCAAAAGAGGATACAATAATTCCTTACCCAGCCGATATTCCTATTGTGATTTCTTATGACGCTTCTGAAGATGGTCTAGGAGCTGCTATTGATCGTCGATTTATTACTGCCCAAACCAATTGCTTACGCATCTAGGACACTTTCGGTGGCTTAAAGGAATTACGCCATAATTGATCGGGAAGCTTCGGCGATCATGTTCACTATCAAGAAGTTCCATCAATATATTTATAGAAGTCATTTTATTTTGGTTAAGGTTCACAAACCTTTAAAATATATCTTAGGTGATAAAAGAAACCTAAATAAAATAACAAATAACCTTTTAATATGGTAGGCGACTAAATTATGAATAGGAGATAATTCATAGACTGGTAACCAAAACAACTTTGCCGACGCTTGGCCCATTTAGAGGACAGATAGAAAAAACCAATGAGGTTACAAAAATATTCTAAGATGAAATCAGAGAATTAAAAATTAATTTAATAAAATCCATCACTCGTAGTAAAGTCGTCAGTGAAACGAGCAATGATATCAATCTGAAAGAGATTATTAATTTAATTAAAAATCATTGATATATTGATAATATAAATAACTATTCGGAAATTTAAAAAAAAATTATTTTAACATAAGATAATACTTCATTCCCTAATTATTATTTTATAATAAAAGGATTATCATCCCTAATAATCAAAGAGGGAGATTTTGCATGTTATTTATCCTATATATAGTGATAGTATCCTAATTATTATTGAGGACAAATGGGATAGTGGGGATGAAATCATTATGTAGATACTGTCTTTTGGGGAAATCTTGATCATGATGTTAAAGATTTTGTTAAATGTTGCAAAAGTTGCCAGGTAGGAAGACCGAGAGCCAAAAATTGGAACATTCCTACCCGACCTTGAAAACGATCGATTTGACAGGCCCCGGATTATCTGAAAAGTATTGTTATTTGCGTAGACGCCTTCATCAAATGGGTTGAAGTTGCAATTTTAACACATATTAATTAGACGGTTGTAATTAATAGTATGCGCAATTATTTATCTAGATTTGGGTTACCTAACTGAAAGCGCATTATGAAAACAATACTATTAAGATAGAAACGTTGAGCCCTGTGAAGAGAATCAAAAGGTTTGGGTAGAAAACAAAAGGATTGCGGAATTGCATGAAGGAACAGTGGTTCAATGGATAAGTACGATATTATTTTATGTTAAGTCTGACAGTATTGTAAAAAACAAGCATACATACAAACTGAGGGATGCTCATATACAACCAAGGGAATACCCATAACATAACAATGATGAAATATTTTGACAATGCAGAACATAATGGAAATACAAGTCTTAAAAAAAGAAATTCGATACCCCCACTGCCTTATCATAACGAAATTTGTAGTGAGAAGAACGGTAATGTATTAACATTAAATAAATTGTATTTTGTTTAAGGTAATAGTGTCACTAGTGGGCGAGAGAGGGGAGGACGCAGAGGCTCGAGCCCCTTGAAAAATCTGCTGAAGCAAAAAGTTTATTTTAATGGACCCTTAATACCCCACTTATCTAAAAAAAAATTTTGATAGCCTCCTGAAAGATTTCTTTTATAATTCTATTAGGTATTATATATAGATTTAATTTTATTATTTAAAAATTAATAAGACTCTCTAAATATTTATTAAATGAGTGCTATTTTAATGATTAGATTAAATAAATTATATTTTCACTATGTCAGCTTACACAATCAAATTCTGTGTTAAAAATGGAATATCAATCAGAATGTCTAAATAACGATTTAGCATTAACAGTTGAAGCTTAATTGATTTTTATTATTTAAATTATTTTATAACCCTAATTAACCTTTCAATACTCCGGTGAAAAAAATAACGTTAGTACTCGGGTCGGGTTTAATAGACCCCAATTTCCAATGTATATATTTCCAGTAATATTCATTATTTTCATCTGATATTTGGATATAAGATAGATATAATCTTAAGCTTGATAAAATATTTAAATATTTTTATTTCTTAAGACTAGATTAAAGATGATGAGGATAATTATAATTTGTGCCAAAATATTTTAGAAAAAGCTTATTTTTTTTAAATTTCAAATATAAAATTAAAAAAATAACTTATCCATCATATAATCATGATAATTCATAATACGGATCTTTATTCTCCAATATAGAAAAAAATTACACTAATACATTCAAATATAAAAAAAATATAGAATATACAAATTTACACTTGTGGGGTCAAACAGACCCCAATCAGTCACAAAATGCTTATATCTTAAAAACTACTCAACCGAAATTTATGAAATTTGGAATATAGATTCTAAGATATATTTGATGAAGCTACTGAAGAATCCAGATCATAATATTTAACCGTTTTTATGTAATATCATTTCTAGCATTCCTGGGTTTTCATATACCTCATCAAAGTACTGAAGGGTTAAATAAAATTATTATTTATTGAAAATTAACAAATTTAATATTGTAATTAACCGAGTTCAAAATTACTAATCCATTTTTAAATTTAATTACCATGCCTCTTCCTAAAAATATTTCCAAGGTCAAAACAAGTATAAGAAATTTCTTTGTAAAGGTAAGTAGTATAATTGATAATCCTCTATTATATGGAATTGGTTACTAAATATTAGGTAAAATGCCACTTTTGCAGACATATTTGAAAGTTATAGATTATATTACATTTAATATTTGAATAAACTTTACTAATCAATGTTCTTGGTAATAAATATAAGTAAAATTTGCATTTAATTCTTTAACGCCATCTATTTATTTTTAATAACAAAGTATATGGTTAAATATCTTATTATTTATCCCACAATGGATGTTATCCTTATTAGATATCTTTTTTTCCCTCTCTTTTTTACATGTTTTTAGGAAAACTATTTTTTTTTCTTTGAAAAACAGTTTTTAGTTAAATTATTAATACGCTAATATTTTGATATTTTTATATAAACTACTTATTTTAAGACATAATATACCAACTTGAGGTTTGCGACAATATTATATAAAATCTTAATTGCTTTTATCATATCACTCTGGTCCTTATTTTCTAGTTACTAAATGATTCGTTTCTAATATGGCATCCTTACCGTATAAAAAACTCAAGGCTTCAAAATGTTTGAATAATTATTTCTTCTAAAGATTTTTAGTTGTTTTATCAATTTATCGAATATAATAAATTCTGATATGAGTTTACATCGTAAGTATCATGGCTATGACTGCAAATTAACCAGCATCCATTATTGGTGTGGCTATTATAATTTAAGATTATTACTCCTGCTGCTGAGTGCATTTGATTGCATAATTTAGATGAGCAATAATTATCAACTGTCAAGTCGTTTATATATCATTAAAAATGGAACATAATCTATTAGAAATTTAATATCTCACAATAATTATCTTGATAACTTATCTAGGTTCCATAATAATATCGCAGAAGAAGCTCTAACCACCATATAGTTTCTACAAATTTTTCATTAGATCATTGTTTAAAACATAGTCTAACATAGTTACACAATGTTATATTAGTTGAATTTTATTGCCTTGCGTGGTTTTTAAAAACCATTATCAATTGAGGCAGTATATGAATTAATTAGCCTTTTTTTAAAGGCGTAAAATTTTTTTATATCCGTAATCGAAAATATTTAATTTTGTAATAAATGAATCATTATTTCGTATTAAAAAAATAATATATTTAGAAATGTCTTGTATTGTTTTGCTTTAATGACAAAATATTCAGAATAATTTTTCAGAGTTTGCAAATTTCAATTAAAAATGTATAATATATTAATAAAATTTTTAGTTAAGTCCCCTGAGATTGTATAGGCTAGTGACGCCCCTGGTTTAAGGATACAATTTATAGTAATTTGAAGGATTATTATAAATATCTTTTATAACATATAAACATATTATTGCTAAAGTGGAATTTTCTTTTTGATCTTTTCATTTTGTTAAAAATAAAATTATATTTGATTTTTATAAAACCTTTTATATCTTAAGCACCACTTGTATTTAAACCTTTTATTAGGATGTCTAATGATTATTGTAGTTTTAGAACAATTATATCCAAATATCATCAATAACATTGCATTATTAATATTTTTCAAGTGATTGTAATAATTAAAATGTAATATACTTTTGATGATTCATGTAATTTTTGATCAAACATATCAAAATATTATCAGGATATGGCTTATTATACCAAAAATATTTTATGATATTTAGATTTTAAATTAAAAATTACATCACGATGACATGGCATAGTGAAGATATTGGAAAATTGTAATATAGATATATGTATACGCGAGCAAATATAATATTTAACACAAATATAGAATCTAACTCAAATACGATCTAGAAAAATATTTTTAAAGTTTGTCCTTTGATTTTGCTTTTTTTAACAATTAAAATGGGACTCATTCAAAATATAACAATAAATTAATTGGAAAATAAGCAAATGAATTTACATACTCAAAAATCAGCGCAAAAATGAATAAATATAAATAGAATTAATGCTCTAATTTGAGAACCTACATTTGCACAAGCCACCACATGACAGGATTTTCACTAGATACAAACCACCCCTCCCCTCCAGAAACCTATACTTACCACCCACCCCCCTAGAAAATTATCGCAGTCTTCAGCGGGAATGTTTTTACATTAATTACACTTTTATTTAAATTATAATAGTATATATTTCATCAATTTTAAAAGGAAATAAATTATTTCAAAATATTGTGAATATAAAAGAGTTATTTTTAGATCATGAATTCAATTAAAAATACCTCACATACAATTATTGCATTATTATAGCAAATTGATTGGCAATAGTGAAGGTCACGGTCCGGTCTTTGGTCCGGACTGGGCCGATACCCTCGGACCGGACCGGACCACGGTCCTTAAAAAAAGATCGATCCAGACCGTGGTCCTAAATAAAAAGACCGGTCCAGGACCGGTCTTTTTATTTGTTTAATTTAATTTGTTTTATCATTTTATTAAATATAAGAGTATTATATAAACAATATAAAATTAATTATGAATAATATATTAATTAATACAAATATTTAATTTAAATAAATGCTAATGTCTTTGTTTGTAGAACTTCCTTGGAAGGAATTAGAAGAGGGACTTAATGGAGGCGGTAGATCTATTCCATTCTTTAACCAAGAGCCCATACACATCAAAGCTTGTATTGTTTTGTTTGAAAGCCTATTCTCTTTTTTAGTGACAAGATCTCCTGCTTTCGAAAATATTTGTTCACAGGGGACAGTGTTGCTTTGCTAAAAAATTTCTAGCTGCTAATGAGAGGATTGGAAATCTATATAGTAAACTATATTGACTATTTAAAAAATATAAAAGACCTTTCACTATTGGCTTTCCACCATACTAATATGTCATCCTTTAATGAAACAAGAGGTTCATTCAAATAGATGTGAAGTTCTGATATATTTTCTTAAATGATTTCTGCCGATATATAATCCCCTTCTGAATTTCTTTTTTGAGATAAAATTCTTTCTAAAAAACTAAATTCATTGATTTCCTCCTGGCACAAATGTTTGAAAATTAGGATTTAATAAATAAATATTAAAAATATACCTGAGAATCCGTTATTCCTGTATTTTTTTTATTTTCTATTTTCCTTAAATAGTTTGAAAATTTGGTCATATACTCAATTCTATTAAGAGTATTAGGCATGTAAACTTGTTTTAATCTCGGATCCAATAATGTTGAGACATATGATTCATAGCAAAATAATTTTTTGAGATATTTCTGCATTTTAACCAGCATGTTATTAAGAATTTCTTTTCTTGTATTGTTATTATCCTTTTTTATATTATTTAAAATTTCATTATTTATATTCTCCATATATAACATGGAAATCCCAACTGTAGGATATTTGGATCCTGATAAATCAAGTGTGGTTTTATAGAAGGGCCTTAGAAAATCTACAGCCTCTTTAAGGTCTTCTTTTTCACACTCAGTAAAGAAAACCCCATTAAATTGTTTGTAATTCAAAAAATGTGCTTCTTCTATAGCATCCATGTTCTAAAAATTAAATATTTTTTAAAAATAATTGAATAAAAATGTAAATACCTCATAAATTGTATTCATCATTAAATAGGAGCTATTCCATCTAATAGGCATATCAGAAGGGATTTTAAATTTTGTAATACCCTTATTTTCACATATTTGTACATATGCTTGATTTATTTTGGGTGATTTATTTATAGAAAAGGCTATATCTCTACACTTTTCTAGGATAGTTGTAATATATGATAAACCTTCCTGAGATTTTAGGTTTAGAATATGGGCACAGCATCTAAAGCCTTTAAATTTTTGTTCCTTATAAATATTCTGTAAAATATCCATGCTTTTTAGGATTTTATTGGCATTATCTGTAGTACAGGCCAGTATATTCTCCTCCAATTGATATACATCAATTACTTCTTTTATAGCTAAGGATATTTCTTCAGAAGTATGAGGAAATGGTATATGATTTATATCAAGTAAAATATTTTTTAATGTAAAAGAAGAATCAATATAGTGTGCAGTAATGGCTATAAATGAAATTTTATTTATATTGCTCCACATATCTGTGGTAAAGCATATTAAAGAATTATTTTTATTTAAAATATCTTTTAGAGAATTTCTTAGTTTCTCAAAATTAGCTATATAAAAATTTTTAACTTTGTTTTTTGACCAAATTGTAGCAGTTGAGTTTAAATATTTGATTAAATTATGAAGACCTGAACTTTCAAAAGTCTTCATTGGCAGAGAGTCCATTATTACCCATTTTATAATGAGTTGGTTGATATGATCTGTTTGGAATTTATCCAATGGTATTGAAGAAAGTGATTTTGTACTTGTGGAGGGCATATTTAAATTAAGAGTAGATTGTGTTTTTGAGATATTTTCATTTTCATTATTAGAAGTATAAATTTTATGTTTTATCAAATGCCTGCTTAAGGTACCTAATTATTTTATTAAGAATAAGGTTAAATTATTTTGACAATGAATTATTCAGACAGTTTCTTCGGAAAAAATAGATATACAAATAATAACCAAAATATTTTAATAATAATACTACTTATTTTGATTAATTTATTGCTTAAAAAATTATAAACAATTATTTTGTTACTTGTTGCTGACGATATGTTAAATTTGGTATTACAGTGAACACATATTCTATGTTTTTTATTAGGACTATAAGTATAATGTTTCTTGGACAAACTTATGGTTTTCATATTGTAAAAAAAAAATTAACAAAATCTAAAATAACTCCTCTAGAAAAATATCATAAAATAAAATATACAAAAAAATTATATTAATTGAATAGTAAAGTAAACTTAAATATTAATAAAAGACCGGTCCGGACCACGGTCCTCAACAAAAAGATCGGTCCGACAATCGGTCCGATGCTGGTCTAAGACCGATAGGACCGGACCGTTGACCTTCACTAATTGGCAAGAATATTAGTTTGCTGAGTTAGCCTATCCTTTTAAATGGCTTTATTTGGATAATAATATCTAAGAAATTTAGCAATAAATAAATTTGGTCGATGATCAACAATAACATTATATTATAATAGGTCTATAATAAATATATTAATTTTTTACAGCAATATATTTTATCATATGTCTCTAAATATAGATAACACCCCAATAATTATATCCTACCCCACTTAAAGGGGCCTACCCTTTTCACGAAAAATTGAATGCAAAATGTCCCTACTAGTGTTGTATAAAAGCAGGATTTGGGTCGATTTTTAAAAATGGCCCTATTAAGATTGTAATAAAAATAATATTTGTGTAAAACTGGTTATGTAAAGATGGCAGAAAGGTTTGGGCTTCTACTTTCCAAATCTTGAGGGTTACATAAAATTATTTTGGCTAAAATCTTAATGCACTGGCAATTGTTATACAAAGGAATAATTAAAATGATTTGTAAAATTTTATAAAAATAAATTAAAAGAATATTTGAGGTTTTACTTTAACATTCTACAGCATGGGTAACTGATAGTTATAGGCTCATCTGTTTGTATATATATATATTGAATAAATTTTTTTTTTACTATTTTTAAAATATTAGGCATGGCCATTGTTGTAATTGTTAAACCAAATTACAAAGCCGAAGGATATTCAAATCTACTCAAGAAAAAAGAATTAAATTTCGAATGCAAATGATTTAAAGAAAGAGGAATAAAAAAGAATGATTATTCAAATTAAAGAAAGTTCAAAATTTTTTCAGTTTGTTTGTAAAACATTATGTAAATAAAAGTATATATATATTCGAGGATATTTGTATAAGAACAGAGATCATGATTTTACGAACTTAATTATAATTTTTAATTTTAATTTTTTATTATTTTAATTTTTTTTAATTAATTTAGTTTGATTATATTTTTAACTTATTATTTAATAAAGATTTAGTATCATTTTTTTCTAACCTTTCTTATTTGACAACGATTATAATCTTCCAATTCTTAAATTAAATAATTCAAAATGTTACAGCCATTTGTAGTTTTAGTTAGAAACTTGTATCTTTGTTAATTCACGTTTTTAAGCTGTAAATGATAATCACCATTTTTCACCGACAAAACGTATAACACAATTCGAAACTATGGGACGATACCGCTTCACAATGTTTATCGTAACTTTATTATTTACTTTATGGTCTTCTATACATTGTAAAACGTATGCAGACGAGTTTGCAACAATATATTCATCTCCTATCCCATCAGTATTTGGAAACCCTTGGCCTCATCCTTTGTATATGAATGTTACACATGATTATATCAAGATAGATCTTTTATCCACTAAATTAACGTCTAATTTATCATGCGAGATATTAGAAACTGGATTTAAGAGATTAATTGATAATTTGAAAACATTTTTGAGTTATGGATTAAATACACCTAATAATAATAAACAATATCCTTTAATTGTTAAAGTATATATAAATTCGTCAACATGTGAAACTATTCCTCAAGCTGAAATGAATGAAAAATGTAATATTAAAATGATCTTATAATAGAGATTTACAAATTCAAATTTTGGCCAAAGCCTGCCACAATTTTTAAAAATTTTTTAAGCTGGAACTAGGCCTGAAATTTATAACTGAAAAATATAAATTAAACACCTATAAGAAACTGAATAAAATAAATTAATATTTTCTCTGTATTACAGAGAAATTCTAATTACTACATTCTTACAAATGTTTCCTAATATAGTACAATTTTCCATAAGATACCTTTTATAGTGTGTAATGCCTAATTTAGTATTTGTTAGGATTCAGATTATGAAATAAGCTAATTTTTTTATTGAATTGATAGCTCATCTTTATATAAAGTATAAACTGATAAATAATTATTATTTATAACAGATATAATATTTAGTGAAGTTAATTCAAATATTATTTATAATATTAAAAAAATATATAATAAAATTATATCAAAATATATCTATAAAAATACTTAGAAATAAGTACAGATACCTTATAATAGTATTTAGGTACAGATACTTTTTACAAAAGTGTATCAAGATATATTTTATTTTAAACTAACAACTGTGCTGGCCAGATTTTTCAAAAAAAATAAGGCCCAAGTTTGGCCTGGCCTAAATTCTATAAAAATTTAAGGCTTGATTCAGGCATTTGGTCTATTTTTCAGTGCTTTATACATTTATAAAAGGATATTTTTTAAATATTATTATCTTTATAAGTTTTGTATACACATTTACATATAAATTGGTGCATTGTTATTTAAATCAAATCTGACTGAACTAGGGCTCTCAGACTTGGAGTATTTTATTGATTTAGACCTTGATTTTAAAATTTCTTTTAGACCAGACTTGGACCTCCACAAAATTTTTAATTATTTTGTATTTCATGTTAGTAAGAATATTAGACTGCATTGATATTAAAATCACTCAGATTTGCACAAATATCCAATTTTAAAAAAGATCAAATTGGCTTATCTTTTCAACAAACTGATTTCCATTATCATATTTAATATTGTAGTGAGTGAAACTATGCTTTATTCTAACTTGAAAACATATATGATATTCATGCAATTTTTTTTATCAAAATTGAAAAAGTTCAGCTAGAAATTTCATTTTTATTTCTCATTTGACATGGAATGACCCAAATGTATATGTTTATATCTCATCAACAAAAGATATTTCCTTAAATTCATTATTGTGAAAACAAATGGCCAAGGGAATTCCATCCCCATGTCCTTGACAAATTAGGGTTTAATAAATATCATTTCAATTATGACTGTCTGATTTACAATATTTTAAACAACCCTATCCAATATTTTAATTAAAAATTGCATGATTATTTTAATTCTGAGCATTACTTTATTTTAGAAATATTTAACTCTTCCCTCTTATATAAAATTAATTCCAAATCACTTTTCTATTTAAATCCAAAAATGTCCTCATCTTAAATTCTAGTAGAGGTTTATGTTAGAAGTAAATAATTTATTTTAGAATTCATTTCATATACTATTAATATCAATCATACTGCAAATTAATCAAATACGGAATACGGAATAAAGCGCATACGCTCTCTCAACGTTGTAGCAGAGCTACGCTAGGTTTTCCTCATTTCCATCTAATTGGAAGATTTATAGGTATAAAGTAAAATATGAGGAGCCCTTCACACGTTTGTGGGCAAGCCGCACGTACTTGTACGCATAATAGTTCATAAACTATTATTTAAACGTCTGTGGGCTGGAACAGATAGGGAGGACTAAGAGAACAGCCCACACCCAAAACCTACGGCCCTATTTATTTTTAAAAAAAGGGACGGGGAAGGTACTCTAGAAATATAATTTAAAACCTAAAATAAGAAATAAATATATGATTAAATTAAATTCAAAGTACAAATACAATCACTTATCAGTTTATATCCATCCTTGAAGATAATATCCATATTCATCACTCGTACCGGAAAAACCGAACCTCAATTAATTAAATTAAGATTAACCCATTATCTTAGTCCTCACTTTTCTTACTCCAATTCTTAAAAAAAACTTTTTCTCTAAATTCTAACAATTCTTTAATTCTTAAAAAAATATTAAGAAACAATTTTTAACTTTTTATTTTAAATAAAATAAAAATAATTTTCACATAAAAATTTTCCAATTTATAAATTAAAAATATTTTTCATCAGAAAAATAATAATTATATTATTTCTCTTTATTATAATATTACTAGATTAGATGATGACCCATAGAATGATGGGGAATCAAAATTTTCTTCTTTACTCAATTTTTTTTTTTGGAAAAACATTCAGATGGCTGATTCACTGTCATAAGGGTATTTGAATTATAATAGATAGATTGAGCACATAAATATAATTTTTACAGATTTTTGATAGCCCATCAAGGGGAATATGAATTTTCTTCTTTATTTAATGATGGATGAATAATAAATTTTACCCTTATTTGATGATGAATGAATCAGAAATTTTTCTATCTTATGAGGTTCTAGCAAAAATATATTTTTTATATTATAAATTACAAATACAAATGAATAAAAATTTAGTTTAAAAGATTTCCTATTGTAGGCATAAATTAAAATTACTAACCATATACTTTATAAACATATTTTATAAAAAATAATAAAAAATTTTGGAATAACCCCTCATCTAAATAAATATAAATTTCTAAATCACATCTCATAAGATAGGAAAATTTTCTGATTCATACATTATCAAATAAAGGTAAAATTTTTATCATTGAATAAAGAAGTAAATTATGATTCTCTGTAGTTTTTGACGAGCTATCAGCTAATAACTTATATTTTTTAATGGGTTCTTAAATAATCCCTAAAATATATGTAAATTTAAGGCAAGCTCACAACAGACATTTGTTTTTTCTGTTATTTATCCTAAAAAAATGGATTTATATTTCCTCCATATATACACTTCACAATGGCTTTCTTTATTTCCTTATGTCCAACAATTTCTTGAATCTAGCAATTAACACATTTTTTTTGCAAATGATTGAAATAAGGCATATATATGGTTTGCCCATTCCTTTAAGTTCAAATAAAGTTAGATGGGAAATGAATCAAATTAGGGATTTTCATGGGCCTTGATTTATTCATCAGCCTCCAGTCCAGGTCAACAATAAAAATAATTTGCAGGCCCATTCCATATTTAATAAAAAAATTCAAACCCAAGCCCATCATAAATTTCAAAAATTTTGCCTTAGCCCATATTCAAAAATTTAATTTATTGCTTTAAATGAAAATAAACAATATTTAAGTGTATTTTATACAATCACTTTGTTTGCAATACTGAAATTAATTATCATTAGAAGAAAAAAAATGCAATATATTTTTAAGTTAGTCACAGTTTAAAGCTATTTAAATGAAAAATTTTAAAATTGAGGCTAACTCTCCTTGATTCAGCCCAGATGTCATAGACTAATGAAAGTTTACACATCAAAAATAAAATAATTGAAGAATTTAAACTTGCCTATTCTTTTGATATACTGAAATAAATAGTGTTTACTTTTGGTGTTCAACAATAAATATTTTAAAAATATTATCTAAATAAAATTTGTTGAAAAAAGAATATTTTACCTGCAGTGGCAATTGAGTATTGTGTTGAGTATATTCGCTATATTATAAATCACATGGGAATTACTATTGGCTTAAAATTGCTATGATGATTATCATTGGACAAATATTTTTTTTAAAACACTATTTGTTAAACTTGATTGACGTTTTTTGAGGATTATTATAATAGATGAACAATCAACAATATAATATTATTGATTGACGTTGTTAAAATATTTAAAATTATGCATACTGGGATACCCATAATTATTAGAGCTGTGCACATCAGCGTCTACATGACAGGATTTTCACTGGATGCAAACCCCCTTCAAAAACCTTTGCCTACCCCCCTAAAAAAATTATGCGCGGTGGTTGCCTTCTATTATTATTCTTACCTTTTAAATTTATTGATACTCTTTTCAGAGAATTTATAAAGGGATATTTTGTGAATATAAGGAATTTATTTTTTAGATAATAAATTCAATTAAAACCTCCATTATTTACAATGAATTAATTATTATGGCATTATTAGCTTGCTGAAAGATAGCAGAAAGTTTTATTTGGAAAACAATGTGTATGATTATATGCATATATAGATTTGGTCGATGAATTGTATTATAATAATTCTATTATAAAAATATTTATTTTTACAGAAATAAATTTTGTCCTATTTCATCTCAAAATCTAATAGATAAACCCTCAAAAAATTTATCTTACCACTATTAAAGCAGCCTACCCCCTACCCCCATTAAAGCAGCCTACCCCCTACCCCCATTAAAGCAGCCTACCCCTACCCCCATTAAAGCAGCCTACCCCCTCAAAAAAATAGGATGCAAACTGTTCCTACCCCTCACGATCATGGAGACACTGGTGCCCATCCACAAAATTTCACTCATCTGATCCAATATCTTCTCATATTACTATAAAACCTAACCAATACCTCATATACATTGAATCAATATCTTAGAAAAATCAATATTTTCTATTCAAAAATACATTTAACTTTCACGAATGATTTCGATTTATTATTTTTTTATGCTCCAAAAATTAATTATCTCATTTAAAATATGGGCAATATTTATGGCTGAATGTAATATTTTTAATAGGCTCAATTTAGCCGATTTTTAAAAATAGCTAAATCAGATTTTAATAAAAATATTATTCAAGCCTCAAAATTTTGCTAATAGACTTTTTGTCATCTGTGGACAAAATATCCAAGCTCAGGTAATTTACTTTTTGCGAAAATCTTGAGTTAGTTTATAAAATTCTGCAAAATTGAGCCCGTTTAACAAGACTAGCTAATGTGACTGTGAGTCGTTAGATATGTTTAAATTCTTTTCTTTTTGCAGATATTATAACTTGGGTTGTTAAGAAACCCGATTCGGGATGATTTTTAAAAACGATCCGATTAAGATTTTAGCAAAATAATATTATGAATCTCGAGGCTTACATAATAAATTCGAGGCTTATTATATATTATTTTGCCTAAGTCATTTTTAAAAATTGACCCGAATCAGGCTTTTTACCAACCTAAAATATCAAATTTTTATCCACTATTTTTTAAAAATAATTTGATATTTTTGAAATGTGATAAATAAATTGAATTTTGGTTCCTTTTGCTAAAAAAATCATAAAAATATCAGATCAGGGTTTTTAAAAAATATTTCCCGATCCGATATTTTTAAAAATAGCTAAATATCGGCCCCAATCCTATCTGATATTTAATTTCTGCACAGCTGTAATAATTATATTAATATTTTATTGAAATTATATAAAATCAAATTCAAAATATATTTATTTGGAAAAATAAAATAATAAACAAATAATTATAATTTTAGGATAAAAGAAAAAAAAAGATTAACAATCAAAATTATTGTTATTCTCAGTCTCACTCATTAAAAATTTGGTAAATCATTGAGTCTTTCGGGGAAATTTTTTATGTTTTTTAAATTTAATTTTATAAAAAAATACTTGTTTTTTTAAATTAAATTCTTAAATTTCGCATTGTCTTTTATAATTTTATTTTATTAATTAGGCAATAATCATAGACAAAATTTTATCAATCCAAGTGACCAATCCATGCATACTCAGCGAATTGAGTCTGTATGGAGGAGGTATCTAAAGGTTAATATTAAAACAATTATGTGACTGTATATTTGTGAATATTGTTGTTTTAAAAATATTATCTAATTTTTAATATATAAAATTTTTAACTTACATTTTCTTAAAATATATCAGAGACCTTAGGGCTGGACCCGTATTTTAATTTTTTAAAATATACCCGGGCCGGGACTGATTTTTTTTTAAAAAAAATACTCTGGCCGGGCCGTGCAAATGGTACCTCTGCAGGTCTCTGAATTATATTTTGAATTTATTTATTGCAATAGCTTAATATTTTATATTTATTCAAAAGCTCTTATCTATAGTGTCTGAGTTATCACATTTCCAAATGACATAAATTTACTATATTTGGATTTATATTTTGAATTATTTATTTAAATTTATAATTGTTTAATATTTCATGTTTATTAAAAAAATTAAATAATGAAAACACATAAAATTTTCCCGAGATTCAATTTGTAAAAATGGGTGGGCCAAAAAAATATATACTCCCAATCCGATATATTGGACAACCCTAATTTTATAATCAAAAAATTGACATAAAACCCTAATAAAAGTTATTAGAAAAAGAACCACCCGAAAGTCTTACCTCCCCCCTTTAAAAATCTTAGATTTCTTATTCGATTCTTCTAAACGAATTTCTAATTAAAAAATTATTCGAATAGTTCGTTTTTTGTAGAAAATAATTCATACGAAAATATATTGACAGATTTTTGAGACCCCCCCCCCTCTTTTCACCCATTTCAGGTTAAACGTTCTACGCCTCAGTTTAGGCCAGTAACTTCAGAACCACACCTGCCTTTTAAAAAATATGGACTTATTTTGATAATACTAATTCGACGTTAAAATATATCAAAAATACATAACCCAATAGCGTCCAACGTTAAATGTCATTACTCTATTTTAATCTATATATAGGTATCAAAGCTATTGAAAAAAGTTCAATTTTTTTTAATTTTGAAAAGAAATGCTATTCAGAACTCGTAAAAAAAAGAGCAACTATGACGCAGCTTAAAAATAACTTTTATGATAAAGAATAATTCCAATATATAATAAAATGAAATCAGCCGGAAAAATATCAAAGAATAAGAACGTGTTTTTATTTATAAAAATATTTAAAATACATCAGAATTAGCAAAAAAAATTTGAAATCATGTAGCGCTAATTAAAATCGATCAACAAGTTATAATATTGATCGTACTTACATCACATAATATTAATATATTTATGATGGGCCTATAAAATTATTTTATTGTTAGATATCTTGGATGTGACAGCCGAATCCGAAATGATCATAAACTGTAACAGCGTGTGGGGAGCTCTTAGAGCGTTCACTACTCTCTCCCAAATAATTCATCTTAATCCTGACTTAGATGGGGATTCCTTGGTAGCTAACATCAGCCACATAATTGACGAGCCCAGATTCCAATACAGAGGTATATTGCTGGACACTTCACGCCATTTCTTACCAGTCAATCTATTGCTACGAAATTTGGTTTATAGAAAATTATATTTGTATATATTATTCTTTCCATATTATATTTCTTATTCCCTATATGCCTTTTCCAAACAACTCGTTTTTTAAAAAACGGATATAAATAAACAGCTTACATTCTTCAAGACTTAAACTATAGCTATGTTTATTTCTTAAACCTTAAAATTGGAAAGTCTCATACAGGAGGATTTTTTGAAAGTGAATAATTATTATTTTTTAAAAATCCTATTTTTTAAAAGTTGTTTGCTTTGAGTTTTTTGGCTTCCTTTATCTCGGAAACTGTATTTGTTTGCTTTGAATTTTTTGGCTTCCCTGATCTCGGGAACTGTATTTGTTTTCTTTTTTATTTTAAAATAATCGTTTTGTCCTTGGATATTAAAATTTTTTTTTTTATTTGAAACCTAGATGTTCCATTTTATACCTTATTTTTATACTATTGATATAAATTATTTATTGAAAAAATTCTAAACTTTTTATATTATTTGACTCGAATTTTTTTTTGGCATTTCATAGGGCTCGGATTTGGTTATAAAATAACATGTCTTGTTTCGTTTGAACCTTAGATATTCTATTTTCTTTCTTCGTTGAATGGTATTCTGATTGAATATTAAGCCTTGTTTTGATGCATTATTTAGTTTACTAGAGTCCTGTATTCGACCTATTCTTTTTGAGAAAATATTTTGGTCCAACCGATCCGACTGCTCAAAGATCCGAGGCTGATCCGAATTTTTATCTTAAAAAAGGTCCGAAAAAATTTAAGAAATTATATCGGATTAAAGTATGATTTTTTAAGGGGGAAAATTATAAGCGCTTGATAAAAATAAAAATAATTGGTGTTTTTTTGAAAAACTAAATTTGGAAAACGAAATCATTTAACATTTTGTCGAGGTCCGAGTTTTGTTCGAATTAAAATTGAAATTTAAGGTCCGGCTTGATTGAGTCGAGAAAATGTTTGTTCGATCCACCCGAATTTGATCTGTCTCAGAAGGGTTCATGCAGGCTCTATTATATGCTTTAAAATTTGTACTTTTTTAAATATAATAATTTTGTTCAAAATATGCGGTGGTTTCCGATTATATTGGACAGATTCATAATAAGCAGGAATCGGAACCTTAAAGATTTGCAGAATCGGGTAAGAGTTTAAGAAAAAATAAACCAGGTCCTATAAAAAATAAAATAGGTTTCATTCTAAACTTACAACAAATCAGATTTACAAGCATATAAATAATTATATTTGTATTTTAAATTTAACCAAATATCTTTCAGCCATATCTTTTACTCGTTGATAATGAAAATAATTTAAAAATATTTAAAAACATGTTATGATTAAAACCAGTTTTGGAACTAGAACTTGAAAAATTATTCAAAATCTAATAAGGTTCCGATCTCTGGTAATAAGTGTGTTCTTTGCAATTTACTAATTTTTTTGGAAGAAAGGGAAAGAAAATTGATTTTATTATAAATTTTTAAGGATTGTAAAAATTCTTCGAATGCCATTATTATTACTATCATCTGTCCTTTCGTCAAATCATTCTGAGCATATATTGAAATTTATTTCTTACAAATTTATAATTTCTAAAAATTATCCTCTCTCTTAAAGGATGCCATGGAGATGAACAAACTTAACGTGTTCCATTGGCATATAGTAGACGATCAATCTTTTCCTTTTTTCAGCCAGAAATTTCCTAAACTCAGTGAAAAGGTAAACTTTTTATAAATCACTTGTAGCCGAATTAATGCCTTCAGACTTAATTAAAGTTTTTTAATTTGTTTTTGTTAGGCGTTTACAACCTTACAAAAATAAAAATTTAAGACCTCTGACATATGGGTAATATATGTTTGAAATGCGCTTTTCGAAAACAACGATTTTTTAAAATATATATTGTAATTATATGTGGTAGTGATCAAACCCAAAACTGTTCATCGATAAACAAAAATATATTGAAATTTATTATGATTTTAGTATTTGTTGCATAATGTACCTTTAGTAAATTTGGTACAAAATTAAAATAATATTTTAGTTAGGCATCTTTTAATATAAAGTAATAAGCATATTGTAGTTTATTTTCAAATAGTAATCAAAATATTAGCTTGAAATTCAAAAAAATATGTCTAACTTTTAATGCCCGGGCTGGACTATGAAAATTTTTACTGCGAGGCCCTGCCTGATTTTTTATATAATTTTCCTGCCCGGTCCGAATTTTTTAAAATAATTATTTACCTAAAAAAATCAAAATTATCACATATATCTAAATATCGAATAAATGCGAAAAATGGAGGTTCTTTCCCCAAAACTTCGCATTTATACCATTTCAACCAATATAATTGATAACAAAGGAAATTTGTTTATATTTAACAAACTTGAGGAAGATTATTTAGTGTTGCGTAACCGTTAAAAACTTCGGCTAAGCCTCGCTAAGACTAATTAGTGAAAAATTAGGCATCGGATAATCGTCAGCTTTGCACAACACTAAGCTGGCCTTATTTTTATTTTTTTATATTTACTAAGATTATTTATATATAATTATTTTATATATTTATTACCTCTGTAGTAACGCTGACGGACGATTAGCGAATTCCTTAGCCGGTGCCTAATTTTTGACTAATTAGTTTTAGCCGATTGTCTCAAAACTTGGCTAAGCCATACTCTAATTATGATGGTAAAAATAATAAAATACATATAAGACGTATACAAACACACCCTCCTTTTATGTTGTAAATACAGTAACCCTAGATATTCCTCATTTTCATCAAACTGAATATTAAAAGAATCTATGAAGGAACTTTTACACATTAGTGGGTAAACCGTACATACGCATATTAAATCGAAATCTGTTATTTAATATTGGCTGCAAGTGGTATTTGAAACGGAAAACAACCTATACCGAAATATATAATATAGACAAATGTTATTAACGTAGTTATAAGGCATCGAATATGATTTCAAAATTAAATAATCTAGAATAAATAAATTTAGCTAGCTATCTAAAATAAATATTTATATATGATATATAGGGTAGACCGGAGCGCAACGGCAATCGGGTTAGAAAAACAAACGTTAATAACTTTCTAACCATTTGAGCTATTTAACTCAAATTTAGTCAGAAAATTACCATATGTTTTACTAGAATTGGGAGCCCCACTATCAAGAGGATTAACAAAAAACAGTTTTATTTGCCTTTTTTCGACGATTTTATTTTAGATATTTCTTTTTTTTCAATTAAAATATAAAAAATAAAATTTTTAGAGATTTTTCATTGACAATAAATACTACATGTTTCTAGCTTATCTAGCTAGATATCGAGTTAGTACCACTAAATCTAGAGACTTGGGGGTCAAGCAGTAAAGGGGTCAAAGAATAAAAATATAAGGAAAATCGTAAATAATCATTCATTCACTATGAATTACTACAACTACAAGCTTAAAACAAAAGATATAGGACAATAAACACTATAAAAATATGATGAAGAGAACAATTTTAGGCTTTGTCAACTCTCAGATTATTTCTTTACAGCCGTATATAGCTTCTTCTAGATAGCTTCAAAAGAAAGAGGCTATTATGATTTACCACCTCCTTGTTTTATTTGTACCGAAAAAATATATAATAACAAATAATATTTATTTAATATACAAAGTTGAAACATACCAGAATAGGGTGTCATAGCTCAAAGGCCAAGGCTAAACAGAAATAATTTTTAAAAATAATAAATAAATTTAGATTAATCATAAAATTAATAAATAGATTATTTTTATAAAAATTTTGTTATATTAAAAAATAATATTTATTTATATGCCTTGAAATTGATATTAACTATATCATCCCGAATGTATTGCCATCTCACCTTGTCTATGGGGTCAATTGGAGAATTTGTCACTTATCTCTCGCATATTTATGACTACCTCTTAAACTATGAGAGATTGAGCTTTCGTCCCTAACAATTTTTTTTTATCACAAATATGAAAAATACTGATCAAAAATCGAAATGGAACTAAACCATTTTACATAGAGTTCAACACCCTAATAGCCAAGATTGCTAATTTTGATCAAAATTTATCATCGAAGAAATTTCCCATTTTTTTTCCTATGATACCTTATTCCAACTTCAAATCTAACATTCAACTAAAAAAAACTAAAATTTTATATAAGGAATCTCATAGGATATAAACCAATGTGATTTTGATTATGTTGATTTCGAATGTTACACCGATTTTTTAGGAGAACGTTTATTGGATTAAAATGCAATCTGAGATATATACATTTAATAAATAAAATCCCTTTTAAACAGAAGAAAAGAAACGATTCGAATAATTAAGAAGGAAATTTTTTCAGGAATGTTCCTCATATAGTTTGTTCATATTGAGAAGAGTTGTCCTTGTAAAATAAGTTGAATTAAATATTGTATATTTTTATTTATTTCCATTAAAGATTCTTTTTTTAATGGCCACATAGAAATTGTTGATGTTTTTATAATAGGATTTTAATATCCTTTTACTCAACAGGGAGCATATAGCCAAAAATTGGTCTACAGCCAAAAAGACGTGGACAAAATTTTGACCTACGCTCATATTAGGGGAATAAGGGTTATGGTAGAATTTGATACTCCAGGTATGAAATATATTTATAAAAAACCTAAATCTTATATTCTATTAATTTCAGATATATTTTTAATTAAATTTCTTTAATAAAACTTAGAATTAAATTAATTATTAACAGTACATTGAATGAAAATTAATTCGTCCTCATTAACCTTAACTAATTTTTAATATTGATAAAAAAAATTGGGACTTAAAACTTTTATTGTGTATAGTATATATGTCATAGATTACACTGAATTTAGAATACTGGAATCTTTAACATTTAAATCATTCTCAGCACACATTTTTTTAATTTTTAAAGACTTGATTTTGCTGGAATTATAGTCTACCGTGTATCACCTCAAATTAAATTTAATTCAAAATTTCACGGTAAAAAATTCCCTAAAAATTTTGGGTAGAAGCTATACCTGTAATTTCTTTTATTTTAAATTCAATAAAATAGCTAAAAACTAAAAAATAATAGAAATACACAAAACAATAAATTTTTAACCTAAAAAAATCTCCCACCCCTTAAAAAGAAAACAGAAAGTTTTAAATAAAAATAATATTTCAAATATTGGAACGTTCTGTTCCAAGCATAAAATTTTAATTATTCTCGAAACGGTTACGGGAAAAATTATGATCATCAGAACTTGATGTAAAATCGCTCCATTTTATCGGATTTTTTAAAAACGGTTAATTCGGTATTTTATTCGTAAAAATATTACGCAAGCCTGAAGATTTTGCTCATAGATAGCACAAGAGTTTGGACATCTATTAGCGAAATCTCCAAATTTAGGCAATATTTTTCTGGCTAAAATATTGGTTCCATGTCAATTCAGCGAAATGTTTATCGCGAAACACTTTTTCGCCAAACTTTTAATAGCTAAACTGTTATCGCTACATTAAGTGACGCGAAAATTTTATAGCAAAGTCATTCTCGCGAACAATATAGCGAAAACTATTTCGCGAAGATATTATAGCGAATTTAATATTACTAAGTCAGTATCGCTATAATCGCTTAGTGTTATTAATTAGTCGAGTTCTTCCGACAACGACGTCATAGTCGTAGGAAATTTACTAAAGTCGAACCATTTATTCGGATTAGTCCCCATATTCGACTAAATTGAATTTTTGAGCCGAACTTGCATCGCTGTATATATAGTAGGGTAAAAATTAAATTGCAAATATGGTAACTTAAATTTCTGTGAAGATGAACCATAGAAAAGTGACAATTGTCATATCCTTATTTTTAAACTTTTTTAAAGCAAATAGGTAAAAAAATTTGTAAACATGTTAAATTGATATTTTAGAGAAGATAAACCATAGAAAAGTGACAATTGTCATAATCCTTATTTTTTTAACTTTTTAGAATTTTTTTAAAGCAAATGGGTTTATAAATTGTAAACATGTTAAATTAAAATTTAAATGAGGATCATAAAAAGTGATAATTGTAATAATCGTTATTTTTAAACTTTTTTGAAGCAAATGAGTAAAAAATATAAACTGTGCTAAAAATAAAATTCCGCTAATAAATATATGGGATTTTTCCTACAATTTTATATCAGCATATAAAAAGTACATAAGAACTATAACACTATATCAAATACATCATAAAAATATCTATCAAAAATCCTTCTTTTTAGAAAAATGTTTGCTATATATATATCTATTTCAATAATCGATTAAATAAATAATATAATAATAATCAATCATTAGTTACGCAAAACGAATAAAATGTTCTGTGTTTAAGCTTAAATTTAACATAAGTGATAAAATAATATAAAAAATGTTTATTGTAACGATAAAATAAAACGATAAAACCGATTTTTGAGTTAAGAAACAAAATCTTTTTTTGCTATAACATTTAGGTATAAAATAAGTATCTTTGAAATTAAACGAAAACTTAAAATCAATCTAACATTCCACCCTCCAAAGGACATAAAAAAACGTTGTAAATTGTTCTTGATCTTGTACGCAAGTTTGTTCAAATCGTTGCTTAACAGTTTGCTTGTTGTCTATTTTGTTCACCGTTAACGTTATGTTATCAGTGATCATCACGTTTTGCTTCTTCGTAGATGTTTCGAATTGTCTTTATCAACTCCTTTAATAAGCTGCTGTCATATTCAGTTGTTATTATCATCATTTATCATTTGTGGTATTATTATAGTTATTTTTATATAATATTGGAATAATATTGAATTGAAATAAACGAATATTAGATTAAATAAATCGAATAAGAATGTTGGAATAAGAATTTCACAAATATATATATGTATGTTATAAGTTTATATATAAAAAAAATATTTTAATAACTTTAATATGTAAATATATTGATCCAAATTTAATGAAATGTAACGTTTACTACATATTTTTCTAAATGCCTTATATACTGAGAGTTTACTAGCTTATCATCCACAGACATGATATAGTCTTTGAAATATTTAGGTTTGTTAACTATTCTCGCCGGTCTCGGTGTTGGAATAAAAACACTATCTTTTCCCCTTCTAAAAAAAATTTGGGAATTATTTATACTCAAATCTGTCTCAGGATTGTTTCCAGGCCACCGCGCATGATCTTTTTCTTTATCTGCTCCCAGATGTTTAGCATGTTTGATCTTTTTCTTTATCTGCTCCCAGATGTTTAGCATGTACATTTTGTAATATTGTTTTTAAGGTTTTTTGGAATAACTATTTTATCTGATTTAAAAAGGTATCTTTGACTATATTTGGTTCATTTTCTATTTTTTAATTAATCCTTTTTATATGAGTTCTATTTTTTATGACATCCTCCTTTTATTGTCTATGACTTCCGAAATACGTTTATCACTCGAAGTTTCTGCTGCAAAATTTTTTTTATTAGTATTTTTTGCATGTCAAATTATTTCACTACAATGGTTTAATTAAATAGGTTATAATGTACCTTTTTAAAATTAAATAAGTTTTAACGATAATACCAAAAGATATGTAAAATAATTGTTTTTCAATTTCCTGAAACCAATTTTATAAGACTCATCTGTTTCCATGATAACAATATACAAAACCCTCATCTAGCAAGATTAAATTTTTTATTGAGTACATAAATAATAAAAATTAAAAAAAATTAGGAGTAAAATTCTTAAAAAAGTATATTCAAACTTGTTTCAAATATTTGTTCATATTGAATGCAATAAGTGTATATATATATATATACTTCATTAACATATTATAAGGAAATGTTTGGAATTAATTCTCATCAAAATAAGGTAAATTTCTGATTCACACTTCATATAGGCTTATTGATTTATAAAATTATCAAATTAAGGAGAACACTAATTCCTTGTCATTCTTGTCGGACATCAGCTAGTAATCATAAAAAATGCAAATATTTATTAGATTGTGGGAATGGATCCTTCCTTAATGTTTTTTTATTAACATTAGAAGCCACCAAGCACTCCTTGGTAAATTGTTATCCAAGTTTTGAATAAGTTTGCATCTTCTCATGATATGGATTCATTCTTCAAGATTATCTTTATTATAAGAAAATATATTTTAATACAGGTACAGGGGTTAGGCCATATTTAAATTTTTTTAAATATACCCGGGCTGGGCCTAAAAATTTTAAATATACCCAGGTCAGTGCTATATATTTTAAAAAGCCATTATTATTTACAAAAATTAAATAAATATAATATATTTTAAAAAAATCCAGACAGGTCCATGCCAAAAATTTTTTTAATAAAATACAAGGCAGGTTGTGCAAATGGTATATACAGGTCTCTGATATATTTTATTAATTTCAATATCAATATAAATATAATCGGAACATATAAATTTTCATTATATTAATTTCATAAAATGTAAAAATTATAATTATGTGCTCAATAAAAAATATTCCTAAATGAATTTTTAATTTTATACTTTTTTTTTCAATTTAAAACCTAAAAAATTTATTCTTGCTAGATGAAGGTTTTGTCTAACTTAAACCAGCCTATTTTGAGGATAGACGGAGAGATATTGGGTTAATGAGTGGAAGGGTTAAAAAATATTTTTAAAACAATGGGTAGGTGAATTTGAAATATATTTCAGGCAAAATGAGCAACTGACTTTTATTTATTATTAGATATTATTTCATAATTTATGTCTAAGTAAAAATTATTAAAATAATACTTAAAAAGCCAAATCAACCAATATAATAATTTTTAAACATTGGACAGGCAAGTTAAACAAAATTTTTAAAAAAATGAGCAGACAGGTGCAACAAAACTTGCCCATTGCAGACCTCTAGTCAGTATGACATCGGAAACAGCAGATCATAATGGATTTTAACCATAGAATCCTTTTATAAATAATATGCGTCTGTCACTTTTATTTTCACATGCATTTATCACCAGAGGTCTGCAAATGACAACATTTTCAGGCCCAATGGGAATTTAGTTAATGCCTATTCCAAAGGACGGAACCATCAAGTTGGATTAAGAAAAAAAATACCAATAAAAATGATCTTTGTTGGGATTCGAACCTAAACAGATATGTGAACGACGCTCCGGCCGATTAGGCCACAGACATTTCCAAAATTCACGAATATATATATATAAATTGTGACACTCTGAGTGTGACACGGCTTTTATATATGTTATAGATAGATAAAACAATGTAAAAATAAATGATATGCGGCGCCATACATATAAAACGAAAAATATAAATAAATTAAATTCGCATTTTGGTTTATTTTTATATTTTAATTAGAGTAGTAAACGAACGCGTTCGTGAACGAAGTTCGTTTTTTTGAAAATAATGATGAACGGCGTTCCTTTTATTTTTAACGAACTTTGAACGTGAACGCGTTTTCAATTTTAAAAACACCTTTTATTTATATTTATTTTAAAAATTTAATATTAATTCGAATTTTTTAAGAAAAAAGTCTTATATTTTATAAACAACTGTTTTTCCTTTTCACATTTCAATTTATTTTTTTAACACGCCATTATTATAGTTTATTAATTTGAATATTATTTTATATATTTTATTAATAGATTAGCATAAGCATGGATATTATTATTTCATCATCTGATTCTGAAAATTATCAGATGAACTAACATTGCCATGGCCCAAATATGATAAATATATTACAGTAACATCCTATAATGTAGGAACTAATTCAATGCTTGTACCAAATGTAAAATGTTCCTAAAAAGTATTATATCAGTTTATCTTCAAGTTAAAATTTAAAACGACATGATTGTAATATTAATTATATTATATAACATAACCAGTGTTGTTAAAATAGCGCGCTACTTTTTTCAGTAGCGGTAGCTTTAGCGGGCTACTTTTTTAGAAAATAGCGATAGCTGTAGCTCGCTACTTTCAATTTTACATAATAAATACATTTAAAAATTTTTAAAATATATTTTTTATTAAATCTAAAATTATAATCCTTTTATTTAATTTAATTTTGAAATTTAAGTTTATATTTAAAAATATACATTATAAATCATAAATCTCGTTATTAAAAATGTGTGAGATTGTTGAAGATAGCGAAATTTCTTTGGAAAATGAGAAAAATATAGATTATCCTTTCCTAAAATTCAAATAATACTTGAATCTTGAAGAAAAAATTACTACTGGATATCGGTTTCGATGCAAGATGTGTCGCAAAATTTTATCCTCAAATCATAAGCAGCTTTAATTTGAAAAATATTTAAAGGTAATATATTAAGGCTAATCCTTAATTTTTAAAATAAATTTAAATCAAAAACCAATCATTTTTTTTATATATTCATAAATTTTATCTAAATTATTTAAAACATTTTTAAATAATTATTTCAATCATTTTTATGTACATATCTCCTACATAATTTTTATTCTAAGTATTACTGTTATAATTTTAGACTGTTCACACCTCAAATTATAAAGAGATTGAAAAATATCTCAAAAGTTTTGGGGTAATGGAAGAAGATACACCCACTTCCAAATCAAATTTAATTCAAGCAAAATTAAGCAATTTGGATTCGTCAACACCAGGTGTATCTCAAAAATTGGCTGACAAAGTCATAATGAACTTAATAATAGATACTGTTCAACCATTATCCTTGGTGGATAATGGTTCTTTTATAAAGATGATAAACACTTTTTCTCCACGTACCAAGATATTTTGCCAGCAGACATTGATGGCAAGAATTTTGGATAGCTTTAAAGAAATGAAAGAATCTTTAATATTAAATCTATCAGATGTCTCCTACATCCTGTAGTTGTTTATTTTCTGATTTATAATATGATATTCATATTTTTAGAGCTTATTTAGGAGTGACCGCACATTGGATTGATCCAATAGCAAATATTATTTCAGAAATCCATATGTCCTACACAATTCAGAACAAGGTTTGTAAGATGATTACAGATAATGGGTCTAATTTCCTGAAGGCTTTCAGGTTTTAAATTTATTATAATTTTTTTATTATATGATATAAATATAAGAATATTTGGTGAAGATAATAATAATACTTGTAATATTCATTACAACGAAATGTTATTAATATTAAAGTGCGATAATAAATAAATTATATATATATATATAAATATGTAACAAATTATAGTCATGTTTTTATACCAATATTTTATTTGTGAAAATAAAGTTACTTAAAAAATATTTTTAAAAAAAATCAAAATAGCGTAAAAAGTAGCTAATAGCGCGCTACTCATTTGAAAACGATAGCGGTAGCGATAGCGCGCTACTTTTAAAAGTAGCGTTTAACAACACTGAACATAACTAAGTAAAATAATTAAATTTGAAGAAAAAATGCATTGGCTATTTGACTCCAACAATACCGATAATTATTTTAAAATTAAAAAAAATTAGTGGGTTAAGATATGGTCAACCATTGATAGACGCAGTATTATATGATATTAATAAAAGGTATTAAACCTATCACTATAAAATTAATTACATATATTTTATTTTTTAAAGATTTGAACATATATATGAAGATCAATGTGTTCTTTTTGCAATTATACATAAAGTATTCAAACTTCAAAGGCCATGGATAAAACTTCCACAGAAGGAACCTATAAAAAATAAAATTATAGCGTTTTGAAAAAATGCATTGAAAACCCTAGAAATGGAAATGCAAGAACTTTTAATTTCGAGATATCCTTTTTTTGACGACGAAGTAAAGGATGGATTGGAGGAAGATAACTTATCTCGATTTTTTGAAGCAAAAGACAAAACAATAATGTTTTTAATAAATTCCCAACATTAAAAAAGTTGTTTATTATGTATGATACCGCAATCCCCTCATCTGCCCCTGTAGAGCGCGTTTTTAGTATAGCTAATGCCGTATTAACTGCCAAGCGTTCCTGTCTATCAGATGGAAATTTTTAAAAACAATTGTTATTAAAAATTAATAACAAAATTTTTTATAAATAAAAATATCTTTTTATTCGCTATATATATTGTATTAATAAATATATTATCAAAATAAAACTATTATTTTTAACATGGCTAATATATTGTGTTAAAAAATATAAGATATTTATTTATATTCAATTAAATTTAAAAAAGAACGAACGTGAACGCGTTCGATTTTTTTAGAAATATTTACAGCGCTAATTTTAATAAATGAAATATTTTATGTAAAAAAATTCTTGGCAGTATTATATTTTCCATAAAAAATTTAAGTTCTATAAAAAATAGTTTAGCAAATTCTCTACAGTAGAAATTAATATTTAAGAAATACAAAAAATACCCTGGGTACCTATTATTTTTTCGCGTTGTACGCCATAGCGCATCTTTATTTTAAAAATATTTTTGTATGAAAATAATAGTCCTAACTTCTAAGTAAATAAATTTTCAAATTTACCAGGTTCATATTATATATATATCACTTAAAACTGTCATATACTTTACAAAAAATAAGCCAATCTATTGTCGTTCGTGCCTTTAAAGTAATTTTTACTGAATTCCCAAAAGATGATTTTGCTAAGTAAAAATTTTTATTTTCTTAGAAAATATAATATATTGTTCAGAAATATTTACTAGTTATTTTATTTCATATTTTTTTGGGTTTCAAAATTAATCAATACTCTTTGTCTTAATAACTCAGAAAATTGAATAAAATAATTCTGAGTAAATTTAAAAAAATTACTTAGCAAGATCTTCTATGATTTTTATAAATAATCTAAGAAAATCAGCAAAAATTCCTAGCTTTTAGTATTTTTTATCTTGATTTGAAAAATTTCTAAGCATTTCAAAATATTTGTTCAAATTTACTTTTATAAAGCACATTTTAAAATTTTATATTGGAGGAGGAGGGGGTGATGAATTTATTGGGGTAAATACCTTAACCAAATATCCTTCCGTACTTACAGCCATCCGCGAGAAGAGCCCCAGGAATATATTGGTTAATTTATTTTTTATCATATCAGATAAAGGTTGCATTTACTTAATAGACAATAGGTAACAAAAGATTCTTAAAACATTTCGCGTTTATGAATTAAGGAACTTTTGTGAGTAAATTAATATTCAATATGTTGTTTTCCTTTAAATAAATGCATTCGCGATATATTTATTGTTTCGCGGTAATGCGTTTGCGATGATAATTTCACGTAAACACATTAGCGGTATAAATTCCCTTCTTCGCGATAAAAGTTTCGTTCTATAAATGTTTCTCGGAATTGGTTTTACGATATTACTTTCGCTATAAAATTCCTTCGCGATTAACGACATTCGTTCTAATGAACTCGCGATTAATATTTCGCGGAAATAAATTCGCGATAATGGCTTCACTATAAATTTTTCGCGGAATTGTTTTTACGATATTACTTTTGTTATGAAATTCCTTCGCTATAAAAGTTTAGCGAAAAAGTGTTTCGCGATAAAAGTTTAGCTGAATTAAATCAATAATTATATTGACTTGGCCTTTTTTGAAAATCGGCTCAAATGGAGCTATTTTGCATCACTAATCAGAACATAACCTTTTTAATTTTAAAAGAACACCAGAACCGAATGATAAATATGTAAATCATGACAATCCCTAATATAACCCTTTTTTATGCTCAAAAAAATTATAAAATAAAAAGGAATAGAGGACTCTATCGAAGTTAAAAAAGTGGGTTTATAATTAAAATGAAATACTATATAATATTTGGACTTATAAAATATTGTGTACTGCTTTTTAGAGGAAATAAAAAAAGGAAAATAGATAAAAGGGAAATTAGAAAGAAGTTTGGTAGAAAGAAAACGAAATTTTATATAAAAGTTTTGTTTTGGAAATTAATTATTATCAGGTCATACCCTTTCTTGGGGAAAATATTTGCCGCAACTTCTTACCACTTGTTATCGTAGCGCTTCCAATCCAAATCTTTTGGACAGTATTTCCTCTAATAATAAGCAGAAATTTCCAAACGATGTTCTTAAAATAGATGATAGAGATTATACTGAACGTGAGCAAGGGAAAAGTAACACGGACCTTGGAAACATGCCGAAAATATCTCCAAATTTCGTTGATAATTTTATTTTAAAAAGTTCTAAAGATTCGAACATGAAAATATTTACTCGAGATGACTTACTAGAAGGTATATCCAAATTATCCATGAATTTTAACGTTTCCCTTGACAGAAATATTTTAGAAAACCTAAATGCTTACAAAGCTAGTAGTATCGAATCACCAAAAAACAATAAAGAAACGAAAATTCAAAATGAAGAAATGATTATTCCAAATATAAAAACGAATTTCAACGGAATTAATGGTTTTGTGAGTGCGGGAGATGATAGAAATTCAATACCGGAGTCATCGTTATCTCTTTTAGTTAAAGAAAGCATAATGGGTCCCATAAACCCGATTGGAGATTTCACTTATCCATTTTTGAGTGATCTATTTGGGGAAATTATGGAAAGGTTCCCCGAAAAGTATATTCACTTGGGAGGTGATGAAGTTATTTTCACTTGTTGGTAAATAAATTGATTTATTCATCAATTATATATTTTTATTTTTTAAATCTGTTTTTATTCCTTTCCCTTTGATTTTAATTTTTTAACCTTTACTAATTTCTTTTATATCATATCTTTTGTCCCTTTCATTTTTTATATTACTTTCTTTTTTTAATACGAAAAGTTTTTATACAAATATTACAATCCCACCCCTATATAAGGGCATCTAACCCCGACATCCAGGAATTCATGAAACGAAAAGGATGGAACAGCTCTAATTACCCTTTACTCGAAAATTATTTTGTTCTCAAGCTGATAGATATCCTGAAAGCTAAGGACCCTATGAGAAAATTTGTGGTTTGGCAGGAGATCTTCGATAATCTTGTTCATGTAAAATAAGGAAATAAATTAAAAACCTGCAATTATAAATCTATTATTCATCTTTTTTATAGTGCATTTTAGGGTTAGATAATATATTTTTTACACTCTTACTACTAAGACTAACTTATAATGTATATATGATTATAACATAAAAGTATATTTTAATGATATTTTTGTAATTTAAATGATAATCGTCATTAGACAGATGATGTCTGATTTATTTCTCATAGACCTATGAAAATATTTTGATTGCCAAAATTACTATAACTTATGCAAAACTAATTTTAAAAAAAGGGAAATATCCTTATAAAATTATACCTCTTTTTATAAGTTAAAAATCTACACAATTTGAAAGATATTTTTTTTAATCTAACTTTAATATAATATACTTGTTAGGGGAGGAATACCATAAACCATATCTGTCTACTCAGAGGGTTGTTAAAAGATATTTTTCTAATGTGTCTAATTATAGATACATGAAAGGGTATTTGGATACAGATACATGACTTAAAGGGTATCTGGATATAGAAATGTATCTTTATACAACTACAATTTCCTTAGCATACATCTTAAAGTTCATTTTTTAATATAATCATCATGTAAGGTGTTAATAATTCCAAAATCAAAAATTTATTAGAACTCAAATTTTTTATTGAACCAATTTATTTATATATAATATAAAATATATAATTTAAATAAGTCTAATTAAAAAAAAGTTTTATAATGTGTTAATTTTTTTTATTCATCAATAGCCCTAATCTAATATTAATCATCTAAAAATTTATAATGCATAAAGATTATTTTTACCACCATATTTAAATAATTTTTTCATCCATTGTATAAAATAAAACTTGCTTAAATTGGAAAGAAATAAACCTGCACAGATATCATAATATATCTTAAATATATCTATAACTAATATACACAGCGAATATATATCTAGACAAGGCATAATCTAGTAAAGATACAAATATGATATTTTTGATACTTTAGCAACTCTGATCTCTAAACCTTAATCTTACCCTCCCTAAACTATCTGCTCAGGGAGGCTGGTTTCATTAAAATAAATTATCCGAACTGGGGATTGAACATAAGTCGGATAATTTGCTGTGCCTTAGTTCAGATCTACAAACCTATGGGCTAAACCTACCATCCGAAAAATAATGATTTTTTTGTATATAAGGATAATTCATGATACTATCGAATATTTCATGAAAAACATATAAAACTAATAATATTCTACGCTTAATATCAATGTCCTTAGGGGAGCGGAGATGAGAGAAATCTAGCATATTTTATAGACAAAACTAGCACTATAGTTCAGATTTGGCGTTCGGGCTGGACTTCGAAATTAAAGGCCATTTTGAAGGCCAAACTTTATGCCATCCTTTCATCGCCTTGGTATCTGAATTACGTGAGTTACGGTCGAGATTGGCAAACGTATTACCTCGTAGACCCTTTTGACTCCGATAATAGTTTAATTCATACATATTTTTATTACTCCTTTTATTGTTTCTTTATAGAGCAATTTAACGTAATGTAAGATTCAATTAGTGTATTGATTTATTCATTCATTTTATTCCACAATTTACAAATCCTAACAACCCAAAAATTCTATTTATTCTTTTAAATATCATTTGTAGCAATTATCAATTTCACGGATTTAAAGCTTAAAGGACATTAATCAATTTATAACACTAATTAAATTAAGTTTAAGCAAGATTCGAATGATTTTAAGAAATAGTTTACATATTGAAACCCTATAGAACATTTTTGATAGGCTAGGAGTTTGACTTAGACTGAACTAGAGTTGTCAAGATAAGGAGATGGTCTTAAGGTTTCACTGTATTCATATTTATTATATATATATATATACTTTAAAAAATATATTATATTAAATTAATTTCTAACAGTTACCGATGTGGATGCAACATATTTCTTGGGTGGCGAGGCTTGCATGTGGGGCGAATTCATTGATGAAACTAACTTACTATCCACTTTATGGTTAAATTTTTTTAAAAAATTAAATATTTTTTAGGGTAATTTTTAAAAATTATATACAGGGACTTCTAAAAATTTTACTCCCTGACCTAATCTAAAATTTAGCTCTCCCCATATTTCCGAACAATTCATAGTAAAAATAGAAAATCAAAATCACCCCTCTACCCACTACAAATTCAATTATTATCTTGCTATATTTTAAATCTTATTTTTTGGTTACATTTTACGCCCTCTATTCTATTACAAAATAAAAAATTAAATTCAACGGCTAACACGGAGTTATTATATATTACGCATTTATTTTTATTAAATACATTTTTAAAAAAATGAATTTAAAGGCCTTCCCTTTTTCCCAAATAAATTTGGAATGGGTATTTATATTTTGCCAACGAACGCGATCGAATTTTTTTTTTTTTACTAGTGTATCATGAAAACTTATTTTATATAAAATAACTTTTTTTAATGAAATCCCATTTTTCCCATAATATCATGGAAATCACATGTTAAATTTAATTAATTCTTTTTAATTTTCTTTCTGAAAGACCCCTTATTTCTTTTTTCAAACAAAATTAAATTCTTTTTTTTTATTTTTGGGAATCTTTTAGTTTAACTTACGCCTTTAATAATTTGATCTCCTTTGACATGACCAATTATTGTAGAATTTTAAACTTAATGAGCTAGTAGGGAAAACTATATCGACCACGAAAAGATATCTCCTACAAAGATTTTTATTATTCCATTATCTTATATTATATAAAATAATGACAAAAACATATCAATGTAAATATCGGTATTAGTACAGTTTGAAATAAATATCGGTTCGGTTAAAAAATTTTGGATCGTTGCAGCTCTATTGCTAAATTAAATTTATTCATCATAATTATTTTAAACGTACATAAATTAACCGATAATATTATTTGAATTAAAACCTATTGCGCATGTCGGGATAACCCATTAAACTATCGCCTGCCCAAATTATTTTATTTTATATAATACTATCTCGAAAATTCAGTATACCCTAAGACATATAAATTACTATAACCATTTAAGGACCACTATTTTTTCCCATGCCCCCATCATTACTGATTGACAGATTATTTTAAATGTTTATAGTACTGCTATTTTTTTGAATTCTATCACCCAAGTATTGAAGGTTATTTATAAATTAGCCTTACAAGTTACCACCCTCATTCATATATGATAGATCCAAATTTCAGAAAGAACCCTTAATTTAATAGGCCAGAGCTTTAAGAAATATCGGATTTGAATAATTTGAGATTTTTTTCACAACCTTTGATGTCATAAAACATATATTTGGATTATTTTTAACTGGTATATAAAATGATGTAATAAAATTTATTTGAAAAAAAAACAATTGTGACAAGGCCGAGGGCGGCAGCCGTTGCGGAAAGATTATGGAGCCCCTCATATATAAATAACGTCACTTTGGCTTCCCCCAGATTACAAGGACATAGATGTAGGATGAAAGTGTAAGTATATATTTTTTTAAAGTGATATAAAAAAAGGAGGGAAGTAATAAAAGAGGTCAAAATATGTAGAAGGAATCAATGATGAAATAATAATGAATTTAAAAAATAAAACGAACATGATTGTTAGGAAAGAATGGAGAATAAAGAGAAAGAGATTACAAAATAGTTAATCAGCCGCGTTGGGGGGAGGGGGGGGGGGGGGGGGTTGAGTAATTAAATAAGAAAAATTATCGCAGTAGGTATCAAATTATTTATATTATAATTAAATATTTATTATTATTTTCCTATATATTCTCCCTCTCTAGTCTCGGCATACCAGCTTCTCCCATTCTTGGACCTAGCTACTGTCCGCACGAAATATAGTCTGAACATATAATCTTTTCCCCGATTATCATTAAATGACATGGGCTAAAAATATATAAATTATAACATACGTGACCAAAAATATTTTATAATTTACTTATTAGGACAAATCAAATCGTATTTTATTTATTTTTAACAATATTCGATTTATCATGTTGTATTAAATATTTTATAATAGGGCATCATACTATCTTATTGACATTTATTTCACCCAATGAATAGCCTATTTATTGATTCATTCAACACTTTGCATTATTTAATTTCTTATACTAAGTTTCCCATTTAAAAATGGAAAAGTCCGATCAAAAAAGGAAAAAGTTTTGATCATAAATGGGATAGGTTAATGTTCAGAGTTTAGCACAAAATATTCACCAAAGAACAAGAATTGAAAGTAATAATTATCGCTATCTTTAAGCAACTATATATCGAATCGTTTTTTATTAATATTATAAAGTGAACTTTTTAAAATAAGATGTTATCTTTTGATTTTTCTTCATTTTGTTTTTGCTGGCGAAAGGAAAAGGAAATTATAATTTTTATGAAATGATTTATAACCCAGAATGGTACCGCTTACTTATATTTAAGATACAAGATCCTTTTGTATCTTGTACTCTTAAATTTTTATCTGTATCTGGATACTTTATTTTATTTTTTCATTTTCTCGACAAAAGATACAGATAATTTTTATAATTTTGTGTAATAAATAATATAAGCACGTAAATTTTTTTCGTGGATTCCTTTATTAATTTTAGTATTCTTTAGTGCCGTACCATTGGAAGGTTCGAATGTCCGGAAGGGATTGACTGAGATCAAGGTTTGATATTTTCGGGGGAGTGGGCTGGGAACCCTGTTTCGCTGAAATTTTGGTCATCATATTGAAACCTAGGGTAAAATTTAAAATAATACTACACACAGTAGTAAAGACCACTATAGTCGCACACCTCACCCGGGGGCGAGGGTTTGTTTAAAAAAAAAGCTTCTTACCATAATTTTTTATTAGGCAACTATGTCCCAAATTTTTTTGACCGTGAGGGCAACTGCCTCACCGCAGTATGAGTGCGGATTTTATTCCAAATTAATTTGAGAAAAAAGGAACGGATTTCTCATAAATGAGGCTTTCATTTAATTGATTTTAGGGCACGATACGATGCTGATCCATTTGAGTTCTCTTTTTTATTAATATAATATAACAAAATTTAACATTTAATTTACAAAATTTTAAGAAAAAGATAATATTTCGTCGATAAGGATATAAAAAAATAATGGTACATATTTCGTTTTTCATCGCCTATTTTTCTAAACGCAATTGAATTAAAATTGAAATATTCACTTCGAGTTATTGAATTATTATATCGCGAGGTAACCTAGATGGGGATGTCCATTTTGTTAAAACAAAAATAAATCATATTAAAATAATTATCTGTGTATGTGGTATTTTCTTTATACAAACGGGACGAAAATTCGACAAACAACATTTAAAATTATATTTTTACAAATACATATAAAGAGAAACATAAAAAACATATTTTATATATAGACACTAAAATATATGAAACATATATTTAAAAAAAAAGGAGCATGTGTGGATAGAATAAAAAACTTTCTTTCTTGTCGTCATATTTTAAAAATATTGCTAATATTTAGAATTCAGCAAAAATCAACTTGAAAATCGGCTACAATTTACATCATCAATATATATAAATATCAACATCAAAACAAAATAAAAGTATACAGTTTATATTGGGGGGGGGGGGGGGGGGGTTAAAAAAATTTTTAAAATTTTTTTCTTATTGCGAATAATTTTATTTAAAATACGGTTTCAATTTATAAATAAATTTATATACGATATCAAAATGAAATATATTTTAAAAAAGCAAATAAGAATTTTCAATTTTAAATGATAACATGGTTTAAAAATATATATTAAAATTATATGTAAAATATTAAATAACAATAAAAATATATTGTAAATTTTTTCTCGCATAGTTAAATTAGATATTTATAAATTTAATAATATTTATATTGTTAAAATAATTAGATAGTTTTAAAAATTTAAATTATTTTTTTTATCATTTAATTTGGTAAATATAACGAGAAAGTAAAGGTGATCGCTAATATGTTTGGGATTAAAAATTTTAAACCTAGAGTAGTTTCTAGATAGTCAAATCGCTTAAATATTGATGTATCTACGATTGAGGATTTTTAAAAAATTATCTTTACTCCCCTTATTGACACATTTTTATTTTAATTAAAGGAAAGATTTATTAGTTACAATTTTATTTTAAACAGCTTTTATTTTCTTTTGCCGGTTGAGTCTGAATACACTTGAAACGCGAGAGGATATTAAGAAAACCTCAGAGTTTTATTCTGATGAATTATCAGGATCGTATGATAAGTTACTTTGTGATGTCGAATTTTGGTATAAAAATTTTGACAGAATTGAGTACTCTTTGAGACCAAAATATGCTTTCCAGGCCCTTTCCATTGCACTTTAGATTCCCTGCCTAATATCAAAACATTGATTTTTTTTTAGTTACTTTACCGATTATCACCTACACTAAATGTAAGGTCTTTTTCAACTTTGAAAAGGTTAAAAACCTATTTAAGAAATAGCACCGGTGAAAGCCGTTTAAATGGATTCGCAATACTAAATATTTATAAGGAGATTATTCAAAATAAAAATTTGATTCAAGATTAATTAGTCAAATCTCAGAGAAAAGTAGACCTCATTTTATAAATTAAAATAATAAAATTGCTATATTAATATGTTCTTAGTCATAAAATTTTTATATTCAAAACGTAATTATAATGAATTATTAGTCATAATATTTATATATTATACTATTTTTAATAAAAATATTGCAATAAGAATTAGTGATCTGCATCTGGCCTAATCAAACCCGGCCCTGCCCGAAATTATTTTTAAAAAGTTTTGCCGGCCCGAACCCGAAATGTTTTTTATAAAGTTTTGTCGGCCTGGCCCGAATTTATTTAAATATAGAAATTCATTTTTATAATTACTCAAAATAAAAGATATTATGTTATATGGCGTCTAGTTTTTATAACTAAAATATTTTACATTAAAAAATTAACATAAAATTGATATATTTAAAAAAATTTCCAAGGCCTGAGCCAACCCGGCCCGAATTTTTTCAAAAAATATTAGGCCCGACCCAGCCCGAACCCGATTTTCCTACTTTTGCAGATCTCTAATAAGAATTATTTATGTTTTATTAATATACTCATTTGTATTAATTATAATTGTTAAATTCGATTTTTTAAATATCGTATAAGAATCACTCATATTTTATTGCAACTTTTTTTTAAAATATAGTTATATAGAATAAATTTTTAATATAATCTGAAAAAAATTTCTACATTTTGAGATTTATTTTATATTATCATTAAAATAAATACATAGTTAAATAAAGAGGGTGTTATTTATACTAAAGTATTTTAATAATAAATAAAATTTATAATGAAATTCTCTGCAAAATTTTGTTATAAGCAAAAATTTAATTAACATAATTATTTTTAACATAGAATAAAATATATTGAGTGATCATAAAAATGGGAGGTTTTTGGGGTGTTACTTTTTCTTCTTTATATACCAAATGGATTGAATTAATTTACAAAAATTTTCGGAATAATGTTTTCAGTCGCGTATTATTACTAATATTTTTTTCATTTATGCTGACTACTATAGTGGATAGACACTAATAAAGCACAAACTATTGGCAAATTTTTAAAATGTGGTTTAACCCCCCCCCCTTCACCATGGATCAATCCTGGCTACGCCACTGTATTTATTAATATATCTGAATGGAATACTACCATACCTTTCTAATTATAATGAAGAAGAAAGTAGTAAAATTGAAATTATGAAAATAGGATTCCCTCAATTAAATCCAAATCTTAACATTTTAGGTGGAAAATATTTTAAAAGATAAAAGTAACGGCTGACCTATAAATGTCAAAACTTATCCTTAGTTGCTACTAAAGTCGTTTTTTTGCAATATCAAACTCAGTCTCTTGGAAAGATTCACTCATGGAGTTATGGAATAAATGTATAACGCTATGGAATGCCTGTGAATGGTCCAAATCTTTAAAAATAATAAGGGAGATAATCAGTGGAAATTCCATGCATGCCCGGGCGAAATAACCTATACGATAATATGACTTCATTGAAATTTTTAAAAAAATTGATAGTCTGGCATTAAAAGATATTGATATTGCTTATGCCCATATTATTTGTGGTTAAGAAGGACTTAGGTATATTTGAAAATTAAAGTTTAAAATATTGTCTACCTTTATTGATAGCTGTCCAAGATGGTATAGGAAAAATTTTGGAAATTTTTTTTTGTATGATAATGAATAAAATGAGGTATTTTTGGAATCATCATCACCCATACTTAAAGAACTTACGGATTGAGTAAGATGATAAAAAAAATAACTTCGAAATTTATTACTAAAAGAGCCTTAATTTATTGTTACATAATCAAACTCATCATTAGATTTAACACTTAATAACCAATAAAATTATGATTATTTTTCTTTTAGTGGAATAAATGTTTCTGAGTTTATTAATATAAATGATTGAGCTAGAGGATTTGAATTATCTTAAAATATATAATAATTAAATTAATCTTATATGAGAACGAAAAGGTAATAAACCTAACAAAAATATGCCGGGTTCGATACAGGTCTAGGTGGCAAAATTTTTAAATTACCCAAACTATTGATCGATATAAGTTTATTTTGTAAAAATAAGAGTAAAAAAAAACTTTTGTTAGCTATTTTTGCATCTAAAAATTACTGGTGAAAAATTTGAAAAAAGGTAAAAAGTTAGGGCACTTGCGTCTTAACATATTAGTAGCAAAAACAAAAAAATTAAGTTTAAAGTAACCATTTTTTAGGTTCAACTAGAGATGTAAAGGTAGGGAAATTTCCCGGGAAATAATGGAAATTTTCCTTAATATAAATATGAGATTTTATTGCAAAAATTATGATTTATAATTTAATTTATTATATCATAAATTTTAAATAATATTTTCCTTGTGATTCTTTAAACTTATTCTTTTTATTAGTGCAACTATTCAAATCTATAACTATAAAATATGTCAAATTGCCTATTCAATCTAGTTGAATATAAATATTTTATCAATTTTTTAAAATTAATGAGCCCAACCTATAAATTTCCATCTTGATATATTTGCAAAAACAGGGATTCGAACCGAACCCGAATCCGGAGAAGTGAACCCGGGTTTTTAGAAAAAAACTCTGAACCCGAACCGAACCTGAACCCCATTTATAAAATTTTCAAAACCCCGAACCGAACCCAAGAATTTTATTTGAACTCGGGTTCAACCGGGTTCAGTGTATTATTTAAAATCATATAATAATATATGTAAATACAAATATTATATTTTCAAATTTACAATTAAATGAAGTGTTAATAAATTTTAAACAACTTAATTCATTTATGCCATTTTTAAATTTATTCTCGATTCCTATTGGAGTGTTAAAAAATTTTAAACAATTGAATTAATTTACACCATTTATTTTTAAATTTTTATCTTATTATTCTTAAAGATTATTAATTAGAAGAAAATGGTTAACAAATCAAAGTAAAAATTATTATATTGTTAATTTAAAAAAATTCTAAACATCTAACTTAAAAATTGTTAAATGTAGGGCAGTTTTTGTGAACTTATTAAAATGATTTTAAAATTTATATATGCTAATCATTTATTTTGGTTCTTATTAATTTTTACAAGATATTATTGAAGTGCATATTATAAATGAAATTAAATTTATAAATATCTCTTTTTTAATTATGAAATCATAGCTATTTAAAAAAATTGTTCTCTTTTTATAGATTTAAGATTAAAGATAAAGTCATATTTGATAAGCATTTTACCCTTAATACAATAGAAAAAATATCAATATGTTCATATTGCAAAGTAAAAATGTCTGGTAATCACTTGTCAAATTTAGAAAGACACCTGGAAAGAAATCACAACAATGAATATTTAAATGAAAAAACCAAATATCAGGAATTGTTATTGGCAAAAAAACCTAAAATTAATATAGAAACCTTTTTTCCAAAAAAGCATATAAGTATAAATATATCATCTAATGATTTGATGAGTTCTATACTAGAACTTGTTACTGTAAATGGCCGGCCTTTATCAATTATTGAAGATTCGGGATTTCAAAGAATTATAAATCCACTCCTATCTGGGCTCAATTTAATTATAAACAAAGAAAATTTATCCAGAACTATTAATAAAACAGCCCAATCAATTAGAGACAAAATATCGAGAGAGGTAGAAGGAAAATTAATAAGTTTAAAAGTTGATGCAGTTCAACGACTAGATAGGTCAATTCTTGGTGTAAATATTCAATTTATATCAAAGTCCATTATAAATTTGAGGACTCTTGGAATTGTAGAGCTGAAAGAGAGATGTACAGGAGAATATATAAAAGAGAATATATTAAAAACTTTACTAAAATTTAAAATTAATATTGAACAAATATACACAATTACTTCTGATAATGGTTGTAATTTTTTAAGAGTTATAAAGCTCCTGCAACCTGAAACTGATTATGATATAAGGAGTAAATATGATATTGATGATATACAAAATACTTTTTTATCAACTATTATATCCTATCCGATTTATAGTGTACGGTGTGCAGCTCACACACTTCAGCTGGCACTTCAAGATCCTATAAAATTATCACCTATTGTGGAAACCATTGCAAAAGCTAGGAGCCTAAATTTAAAATTAAGACATCCCACTTACCAAAAGTTATTAAAAAATATGAAACTCCCTAAGCCTATGTTAGATTGCCACAGATGGCATTCAACCCATGATATGTTAGAAAGGCTGATTTTACTAAAACCCAATATCGAAGATTTTTTTTCAGAGCAATCTGATTATTTATTGACTGAAGATTGGAAAGAGATAATAACGATTGTTGAAATTTTAAAACCGCTAAAAATCGCAATCAAACAATTCCAATTTGAACAGTTAACACTGACAGATTTTTATGCAGCATAGTTAAGATGCTGCATCGAACTGGAAAAAAATCCAAACCATTTTGCTCAATTACTATATTCTTGTCTTTAGAACAGAGAAGAAAGGTTTATAAAGAACGAAATTCTCTTAGCTGCCATATACCTGGACCCAAGATACAAGGTTAATTAAAAGCTTAGTAAATTAATTATTTTAGATTTATATTAAAATTGTTATTTTATGGAATATTTAAATATTAACAATATAAATCCTTAAATATTACAGGTATTACTTAGTGATGATGATAAGATTTGTGCGAAAAGGCATCTTGTCAATTTATGGAGACGAATTAAAAGCTTAACAACGCCGATTTTATCTGATGATATTAGTTCCGATGAAGTTATTGAACAAGAAGATGATTTAGAGAAATTGATACAACTTAAAGAAAGGCAGGAGAAAATACTTAAAAGAGGGCCAACGATTGCTGAGAAAAGTATTGGAACAATAATTACTGAATTTAGCGATTATAAAAGATTAGATAAGAAGGAAAATATTTTGCATTTTTGGGTGTCTGCTAAGCTGGAACACCCTGAATTATATATTTTATCTAAAATCTTATTTGCTGTTCCTGCAACCCAAATTTATCATATTTTCACATATAAATACATTTAACATAGGTTAACGTTGAAAGATCTTTTTCACATTTGAAATTCATTCTTTCACCACATAGATCGAGGATGAGTGAACAACTCTTGGAAGATATTATGCTAATACGTCTAAATAAAATTTTTGAAATTGATACATGACTATATGCTTTGTTATTTTAACTATATTTGCCTATAAATAAATAAAAAATTTATTTTTTATATCAAATTTATGTCTAGTTTTTTATTATGATTTAAATATAGAATTTTTTTTATCAACTCAAAAATTCTTGAACCCGAACCGAACCCGAACCAAACCCGGGTTCAAAAATATTTCCCTGAACCGAACCGAACCCGAACCGAACCCGGGCAAAAATTTTGTCGGGTTCGCATCCCTGAGCAAAACATTATTAGATTTTGAATATAATAAAGTGACAAATATTAAACAAATTCGATACTTTAAAAGATTTTACTCACATTAGTGATGGCTGGACAAACATTTGTGGTGAGTCATCATTAATTTCATAATTATGACTCCAGAACCCATTTTCTTTAAATCCATTGACACAGGATCTAGTGCTCACACTGGTGATTATATCGCATCTGAGCTGATCAATTTGACTGGCGGAACAACTTGAGGATCAATTACCGAAACCTATACCGTTGTGTAGCCTGTTAATTTATCCTAATTGATCTTCTATCCGGAAAGCAACGGAATGAGCCGTTCGTAAGTTATGGGCAAAATAAAAAAGTGTTGGCACTTTGCCAAAACCGGAAATAAATAGGATCATAATCTGAAACTTGGCAATTATGTAGTATTCAATATACATTAATAATCTGCAAACCGCGTATCCGTATCACTAACCGTAACCGAGTTATAACGGTTTTAAAAACGTGAAGTTAGCGGAATTTTTTTAAAAAATTGAGGATCAATTACCGAAAATTATGCCAAAGTGTAGAGCGTTAATTGATCCTCCAGAATCTTTAAATCGCATACAAGCAGGATATACTTTTCGAGAGTTATATGCAAAATAGGATGTTTTGGCATTTTGCCAAAATTTAAAATTCGAGCAATCATTTTTTAGTTAAAGCCAATATTTGGTGTCTTACTTGATCCTCCGAATTTCAAACGGAATGTCAAAAAAATTAAAAGAAAGTGTGTTATCAACAATAAATATTTCAAGGTCAAATTTCGACCTGACAAATTATGGATATGAAACTTATATCATTTTTTAGTTCTTCGTTGATAACAAGTTAAGAATAATATCCGAAATTAAAATGTAAAAGTTAATAACAAAATTAATAAAATAAATTACGGTACACTAAAACAAAATCTAGTGCAGCGACAGACATTCTATTATTTTTGCCATTATTTAATGATTTTAAATTTTTTTATTAGCTTACTAAATGTTTCAAGGTCAAATTTATACCACTGAAATTATATATGCACTGTTCTATTAAATTTTATCGATTTAAAAGGCCAATGATAAAGCTCGAAAGCCCATTATATTACTCTTATAAAAGTATATTCCTTTTTTATTGATAGATCTAAACTATTTTAAAAAATATTAGAAAAATGTATTAGTAATTTTGAATTACAAGTAGCTATCTAGAAAAATTATGTATTATTTAATTTAGCCAAGTTTATCGTTATATTTTAATCTATGTCGAAAATTTATGTAATATAATAGTGAAGGAATGGTGAATAATATTATGTGCGAATAGTAATATGTTAATCAGAAAACGCAACAACAGTATAATTTCTTTTAATCACGATATATATATTATAAGCGTTGGGGCGTTGTGTTCTTATTAATTAATGTTGTTGAGGCTTGAGTACCCTTGGATATTTCATAGGAGATATGTGGAATTGATTGAGATATCATCCAATCGTCAGGTTGTTATTATTTCAACAGGCTCTGAATCCGAAGAGGGATATCTCTTAGTTGGCTTGATCACTAATTTATATGCGCAATAGAGTGCATAGGGATTATAAAGTGCAGCGCTGCTTCGGTAAAGACACCTACATATTATCATAACCCCAGTAGTACGATGTAGTCACTGGAAGCGTCAACGTAGACAGGGTTTACGTGCGATCTTAGCTTGATGGGATGCTGAAGGGCACCAATGATAACTTCCGCTTTCTTGAAGGCGAGGTAAGTATTTTCGGTTTTGGCAAAGTGCCAACACTTTTTTATTTTGCCATAACTCATGAACGGTTTATTCCGCAGCTTTCCGGATAGAAGATCAATTAGGATCAATTAACGGGCTACACAACGGTATAGGTTTCGGTAATTGATCCTCAAGTCGTTCCGCCAGTCAAAATTTACACTTTCTTTATTTTTATGATATCTCTCTTTCCTTTAATTTTTCTGACATTCCGTTTGAAGAATTCGGAGGATCAATTAAGACACTAAATATTGGCTCTAACTAAAAAATGATTGCTCGAATTTTAAATTTTGGCAAAATGCCAAAACCTTTCTATTTTGCCCATAACTCACGAACGGTTTATTCCGCTGGTATGCGTTAAAGATTCTGGAGTATCAATTAGGGCTCTACACTTTGGCATAAATTTGGGTAATTGATCCTCACTTTTAAAAAAAAATCCGCTAACTTCACGTTTTTAAAACCGTTATAACTCGGTTACGGTTAGGGATACGGATATGCGGTTTGCAGATTATTAATGTACACATTAAATACTACATCATTGCCAAGATTCAGGTCATGATCTTTTTTATTTTTTGGCAAAGTGTCAACACTTTCTTATTTTGCCCATAACTCATGAACGGTTTATTCCGCTGTTTTCCGGATAGAAGATCAATTAGGATCAATTAATGGGCTACACAATGGTATAGGTTTCGGTAATTGATCCTCAAATCGTTCCGCCAGCTTCAAAATTTCACACTTTCCTTATTTTGCTTATAACTCATTAACCATTGATTCCGCTGATGTTTGGTTTGAAGATCAATCAGGATCAATTAGGACTCTAAATATTGGCATAGGTTTTGTTAATTGATCCTCACATCGTTCCGCCAACTTCACAGACCTATTTAACAGCTTGTTCCGTAAAATTATTTTAAAATGCTTCTACAAAAAATTCCCTTATTATTCTAAATTCTTGGGAAACCTTGCTATGACATTAAGAACTACTCCTTTCCAGTTCTCACTTCTCACATCTCAGCCTCTGATGATGGTAACCAGAGGTAGATCCCTCTTGGACCCCTCATCTTTTAATTAGGTATATATGACTTTGTTCAGAATCTCAAATCCATGATTTGGACCTTAACATTTGGTATCTTGATGATGGCACAATTTGTGGTCCTCTATTTAGAGTTACGGCAGCTCTAAATTTTATTACGACCAATTTAAAACATAGGCCTAACCCTAAATATAACTAAGAACAGAAATCTATTTTCAAGATTACAGTACAATAGCCTTATCTGACTAAAAAACAGTTAAACATATCCTAACCCTTTGGTCTCACCACACTTATCTAATTCCTCCTTCTGGAGAATCTATATCCAAAATTTTGACAACATAATTATCTTGGATATAATTCTAAACATTCTACCATCACATTATTGCTTTTACATAATTCGCAAATGCTTAAATTTATTTAAAGAATTTAAGCATTTAAAGCCTTTATTTATAACTTTCGTGGAAATAATTTCTAATCTCAATTTATCACCATTTAATTATAGATTAGCCCAAATACTGGTAAAATAGGTGGCATCGACTTATTATCCCTACATAACCTTATCGCTCTCATCTTTTCTTTCTTTTCACTTATTAAACAATTCGCCAATATCCTATTTATTCTCTCCTAATAATAATTTGCTGTATCTTTGAATTCTATAATATATAATAAACTACTATCATCAATATAATAAAATTGAAAAAAGTCCGTTTTTTATTTAAACAATTTATAATAAATTTTATTCTATGAGAATTATTTTAAAAAATTAAATGCCCTCATCTATTGAGAAATAAGTGTATATATATCAGAGACCTGTAGAAGTACCATTTTCAAAGTCCGGCCTGGATTTAAAAAATATATAGCTAATGGCGATTTAAAATATTTAGTTTTAAAATATACAGCCGCAGCCTGGGTATTTTTTTTTAAAAATTTTTTTGGCCCAGACCGGATATATTTTAAAAAATTAAAATACTACCATGCCGGGCCTGCAGGCCATTGATATATATTTTTTTGCAGTAAATTTAATAAACTCAAGAAAATAACTATTAAAATTCTTTATAAAAATTCAACCAAACTAAAAATTACATTTCTTCCTCAAAGTTAATTTAATACTTGTTTTATCTTTAGCAGGCATGTATTCAGAATAAAAAAGTTCTGAAAGGGAATAAATGAGGAAAAATGAAATGAAATTAAATCTAAAATGAGAAAAAATATAATCTGCAAAAAACAAATATAGAAAATCGTCTAAATAAATAAGTAGGAGAACAATTATATCTCATATATCTTTCAGAAGGATAGGGTGTTTCCAAGAACCGAGTCCTTTCATATTATTTATTTTAAACACATAACATCAAATTAAGTGAAAGAAATTAGGTATGACTATTTTAATTTAAAAACGATTACAATTTATAAAATAAGTGCATATCAAAATAAAATATATTTAAAAAAAAGAAATAATATATTTAAAATATAAAATAATAATGTTTTAAAAGAAACGTGCGCTGGTGCCTCTAAATAATGGAATTGTGGATTGATATATTATCCTACATTTCTCAATTGAAATTTGTTGACGTAGGGAAGAACCTTCCTGGATTAAGCGTATTTTTTTGGCCGAGTGCTTTGAAGAAATCGCAGATTCTGGATCCAAAAGCACATGTCAGAAACAATGGCGATTAAAATTGCATTAGGAGCCTTGCTATATTTATAAATTTTTCTAATTCCCGCTCTAACCAAAGAAGTGGAGCCAAATTCATAGATTTTATACATTTTTTAAGTCTAAAATTCTTCGATGAATTTGTAGAAATAGAAGAAAATTAAGGAAGAAGTTTTATTTAAAATAAAATAAATAACGAAAACAAATTATAATCCTATCATATTTTCTATAGTAAATTCAACAGAACTCCCAACCCCATTTTCATCTAGATATAATTATAAAAGTATTTTACAGATAATCATTTTATTCCATCTTATTTTTCATAGGTTTGTAGATTGACAATGGGATATATGGATGTTTTCTGCCAATTTCATAAAATTCTATCAAAATGGTTCAAAGTTATGCACATTCAAAGTTGGACAAACAAAATAAAAGTTTCCAACATGTAAAAATTATTTTTTATTTCTTTTATTTAGACGATAATAAAATAAAATGTTTTTTTAGAAGATGACTTGAATTTTAAGAAAAGAAAAACATTGGGAGCCAAAAGGTTTTTAAATAAACTCCCTAACAGAAACCGGTCCATCGCAGCCTTGAATAGATTGATTGCAAAAATTGATTCTGTCAGCTTAAAAACAGTATAGTGGTGGTAGAAAACGCACAGCTTGTACTTTGGAAAATGTTGATTCTGTTAAAAGACTCGTATTGAGCCAAGACGACAACCTGACACCCGCAGAATTATTCGTATGCCGAGAAATTGATATTTTGCGACTTCAGTGCAGATTATCCAAAAAGAGCCGCAGCTGAAATGTTTAAAAAAGAAACAACCCTATGATCTAACCGATGCGAATAAGATTGCCCGTCTGGTACTTACCAAATAACTTCTATGAAATACTCAGAGGTGAGTTCATATTATGTGGTCGGATGAAAAGCTGCTCACAATGACTCCACCAGTAAATCTGCAAATTGATAGGGTTTATATTGCAGTTCCAATGAAAAAAAACTAGTTGTAGCCAATCGATTGCCTCTTACTAGTGCAAATTTCTCAAAATGGTCATGATTTCAGTCGGGATATCAAGTCTTGGCTACACAGAGCTCATCTTTATTGAACAAGGGGTCAAGTAATGATGCATACTATCGTGACGTTTTACTCGGTGAGCACTTATTGTCTATTATTAAAGAATACCGGGCAATGAATTTTTCAATGCAGGATATTACCCCAGTTCACCGAGCCAAATAAACTGTGGATTTATTAGGGGAAGCCAGATTTTATTTCACCCACTTTTTGCCCCCCCCCCTTCATCCTGTATTGGAGCTTCCTTCAACAACGTGTTTATCAAATCGCATATGCAACGTTGATCATCTCAAACAAGGACTTGAATGGAATCGTTTTGATCAAGGAATTAATAATCGTGCAATCAATGAATGGCGAGATCAGAGCATGTTTTCGAGCTAATGGCAGACATTTTGAACATTCGCTTTGAAGAACAACATTTGTTAATTCTATATATTGGTGTTTTCATGTTTTTGATGAATTGTAAAATTTAATAAAAATAAATTTTTTAATGTTGAAAAGTTCGAGTATAGTTTGTAAAACCTTTGTTCATAACTTTGGACCCTGTTGATAAAATTTGCCGAAAATATTGATGATTTATCCCTCCTTCAACCTATAAAATTTTAGCAAATTATTTTTAGAATTGACATACTTATTGCCAAAACAAATTTGGGACACAGTGTAATTACTTTTCAAATAAACGATAACACGAAATTATATTATATTGCTAAATCATAGTTTATGTATTTTTTTGATTAATTATATATTATAGTATGTGTGGTTATGCATTATTTTGTTTATTTTAAAACATGCACCCTAATAATAAATTTAAAAAATATACTTTATATGAAGCAAACTTTTTGGATAGTTTATTTTTAAAATAATAGTATTTTTTTTTATAGGTAAACACCATGTTGGATAATATAGATATCGTCATAAAAAATTTTAAAAAAACATCGTAGAAAATAAAACAGAAAAAAAACGAATAAAGTAGTTACAATTTGCATGACCTTTCTACCATCATAAAATGAGAATTTAAGAAAATTCCATGATTGATAACTGAGTATATTAAAAATTGTATTAATATAAATATATTAAAAATTACTTGAATTATTTATATTTATTCAAATATGTATCAGTTAAAATTTATTGTGGTGCTGGTGGATAAGATAATATAATGGATGCATTTAAATAAGTTTAAATAAAGCCCACTTTGTGTGAAGAGGGGGGGGGGCAATTTTAATCTTGATTTTTGAAGGTACAAAATTAGATAATGTTTTCAAATATATAACTTTAGGATAATTAAAATACGAATATTATATAAGTAAACTATACAAGTTTAATTGCAAAATTAGTAGTGTGACCAAATATATGTAAACAAGTAAACTTAAATATAGTTATAGGGATTTCCTCATTCAAATTAAACAAAAAAATTTAGTAATAATGGTGGAGGGTTTAAAAAATATATAATAGTATTGTAAGAAAAATTATCATAAGATTGGGAAATTATGAAGGAATGCAATTTTTGTGTTTTTTAACACTATTATTTTAATTTAGATATTGAATTTTATAGATAGGTTAAGTGTAATAAACAATACATAAAGTTTTATATTAAATATGTTTGTGTTAGAACATACAATTAACCAACCCTTTAAAATTAAGCATAATGAACACTCCTACGCACACCTAATTTATGTGAAAAAATAGTAAATTAGGATATTAAATCATATAATTTAGGATAGGGCTTTCTAATTCCAAAATAATCATTTTTTAAAATGTAGGTGTTATTTTGAGCAGTTCAGTTATCTTATATTATAATAAATACAAATGACTTTTGAAAGATGCATGTTGATAAGGTTAATTTATTATGGGAAGGAAGCCGGGGGGGGGGGGGTATTTAGAAAAGGTTATTTAAAATTATGGATCTCAGTGATGTAACGAAAATTGTTTAAAATAAAGTAATTTTAAATACTTACTATTTAAGAGATATTAGAGACAAAATCAATAGATAACTATTATTTTAATTCTAATAATAGTAATATCCCATAAAAAGAAGCAACGAAAAATGGTAAAAATGTATGACCCTTTTTTTCTATAATCACCGCCAATAATTTTCTAGCAGCAAAAAATGATTAGAATTTTAAGTGACTCACATTTTAAAAATATAGGATAATTTAATTTTTTAAAAAATGAATGGGAGAGTTCGAGATATTCCTCATTTTTAATTTGATAGCATTTTATATTATTATTTTTTGTTTAATTTAAAAGAAGGATATATAAATTTCGTATCTTAAAAAAATTTCAGTTTATTTTTTTAGCAGATTTTAATCTCTAGCATGGATGGGTGGGTTTCTAGTATAATCAATAGCAAATTATCAATATAAGCTTTCAATCTTCGATTTTCTTTCTCTAATTTGATGGTTAGCGATTCTGTGATCTTTCGTTCCATAATCTTAAAAAAATATTTAATATAAAGATTAAACATTTCACGAAATTACGTATTTTCTTCGTCTCAATTTAAATTTTCTCTTTTTCGCTCAATTAAATGTATTTCCTTAATTCTTCTTCCTTTCAAAAAATCTATTTTCTTAAATTCATATCTTATAATATAAAGTATTAACTAATCAGAGAGAATTCGACGGGGAAATATGACATAACTCAGTTTAATTTTCATTATAACCGAATATAATAATGATTTACACTACTAAAACGAGTATATCCAACTCTAGCTGTCATGAAAATCCGTTCTTCCTAGCGTGATTTTATTAAGGTCGCGCCAAGTAGGGTGTATAACGGTTCAGTTCCAATGCCGTTTTAAATTTTAAAACCTAATGGTACCGTTCATGTTATCTTGAAAAAATTTATATCGGTTCGTTCCAATTTTTATAAGTTTTGAATTCATTTTAATTGATTCCTTATAATCTAATAAAAACATTTATAATAAAAACCAGAGTTGTTAACGCGCTACAGCGCGCTATCTTTTTTGGTAGCTATAGCTAATAGCCGCTACTTTTTTTAAATTATTTAATTTTTTAGCGCGCTACTTTTTTTAAAAGTAGCTAAGTAGCGCGCTACTTCGCTACTTTTAAAAAATATAATGAATGTAAGTATAAACATGAAAATTTAAATATAATATCATAATTAATTATAATTTTTATAATTTATTATTTAATTTTGAAATTTAAATATATTTTCAATTTTTAATTTATATTTTCAATCTGTGTTAATAATCTAAAATGGCATCGTCCATGGATATCCAAATCCTTGAAAGTGATTCAGATATGGAAGATTCAATGGAAGAAAATGTACTTAATAGCTCTAATAACGTTTTTCCATTCCCTAAATTTGAAAAAATTTTTAAAATAAATATTAAACAAAATCTGGATTCAAATTCATGTGCTTAAAATGTAAAAAAAATATATCATCAAATCAATCGAGTAGCTATAACCTGAAGAAACACCTAAAGGTAAATTGTTATTTTTACATTATAATATTATTTATTTTATTAGACTGTTCACGCCAATTGCTATAAGGAAATAAAGAAACATATAAAAAAATTTGGTATAGGAGAATCTTCATTCAAAAAGACATACTATCCAAACCAAATTAACTGATAATAAACATGCCAATATTTCATAAAAATTGGTTGATAAAGTTATTGTTGATTTTATTATTGACACAGTTCAGCCAGTGTCTTTGGTTGATAATCCATCATTTCCTCTGATGATTAAAACTTTATCCCCTGGCACAACAGTTTTATGTCGCCAGACACTTATGAATAAAATAGCCGACAACTTCAAAGTGATGAAAGATGCTCTAATAGTAGAGTTATCATATATATCTTATGTATGTACCACGGCAGATAGTTGGACACATAACAGAAGGTAAAAACTTATTTATATTTATAAATTGATCTGATTAAATATTTTTAGAGCTTATTTGGGAATCACAGGCCATTGGTTAGACCCTAGGACTTTAAAAAGAAGATCTGTAGCCTTAGCCCTTAAAAGGATTATAGGATGCCAGACATATGACGTACTTGCAAATAAAATTATTGACATCCACAAGTCTTTTAGGATTCATAATAAAGTTTGCAAGATGGTTACTGATAATGGGTCTAACTACCTGAAGTCATTTAGGTTATATCACAAATTTATTTATAATATTTATTTTAAGTTATGATTTTTATCAGAATGGAATGGTTATTATTTAATCTATAAAATATTTAGTATTTTAATATTTCACATTATTTATAGAATTTTTATTAACTAAATACACACATATTTTAGTAATATTATGATTATCATAATTTATATCAAATTATAAATAAGATAGGCTAATGGCGAAGCTGAATAATCTTACTCCAACAAACAGAGATTGCCGAGTATCTACCACGAAGACATCCTCAAATAATTTTTTTGAAATTAAAGATGATTTAATAGAAAATCCAATTGATCTTTTTTTTCAATCAAAAAATATTGAGATAAATATTTTTGATAATTTTTCATATATTAAAAATTTATATATGAAATTTAATACCCCCCTTGCCCTCAAGTGCTAGTGTCGAGAGATTATTTAGTAAAGGAAAGCTTATACTTTCTGATCGTAGCTCTAGACTTGGGGATGATAATATTGAAATGATATTATTATTAAAATGCAACAAATTAAAATAAATATTTATTTATATTGCTTATTTTTTTATAATCTAAACTAACTATATTTTTATATTTATAAATGTTGATTTTTATATATTATTTATTATACATTTACATTATAAGCAAAAAAAAAATAAAAAAAATTTGTTTCATTTGTTTCTAAATTTTTTTTTATAAAAGTAGCTCAAAAGTAGCTAATAGCGCGCTACTTTTTTTGACAAATAGCGAAAGCGGTAGCGCGCTACTTTTTTTGACAAATAGCTATTACGGTAGCGCGCTACTTTTAAAAATAGCGTTTAACAACTCTGATAAAAACTAAACAAAAATTATAGAAAATAAGTTGAATTTATTTATTTTATTATAAAGTATGAATAAGAAAATAATAAATTAAGTAACATAACTGCGTCTAAATATGAACTACCTATTTCCTAAATATTTTAAATTATGGTATCATTAATAAATGAATATAATTTATAACACGTTATGAACCGGCTTAAATAGATTCGAAACTATTTTTAACAATTCGGTTCTCTCCTTTAAAATTTTGGTAACTCACTGAATCACGGGGAAATTTTTAACATTATTTTTTTTTATTTATTTTATTTATTTATTTTTTAAATTTAACAAAATTTTTTTTTGTTTGGTCTGGTAGAATGAAGTCATATTTTAATTTTAACAATTTAGCTATAAATTGTCTAATTTGGTATTTTAATAATTTGAGCGATACAATTTTATAAAATTATAATAACTGAAAACAATATTATATTTAAGAGTATCAATTAAATTATATTTAATTTTATGGGTCATTCAATTTCAATTTTAAACCTAACGATGCCCAAATTAAACAAGTGCTTACTTTTAAATCTAAAAATAACTTTCTTTTTTGAAATATTAACCTTTTTCCACAAATTTTTTTAAATTTTTAAATATACTCTGTTTTATTGTAAAATTAATGAATTGTGATAAAAATTTCCACCAAAATGCAGATGATCATTTATTTATTATATAAATATTTAAAAAATAAATAAATAATAATATCAAAAATTTCCCCGTGATTCCCTGAGTAACCTGAATTTTTATTATAACGGTTCATAGACGGTTAGGAAAATTATAACTTGATAGTTCGGTTTAATTCGACACCCTGCGCCATCAAGGGTAAAACTGCATAAATTTAAAATTTTAATTAAAAGATGAGTGCAATTATTTTTTTTTGAATTATCAAATACGCGATAATTTAATTATTTTTAAAATTATTGCATTTGATTTATAGTCTGTCCTTTCCAAAAATTTAAATTTTTTAATAATATTTTCGCATATTATTTATTTTTGTTTATCATAAAATAAACATTATAAAATATATATACATAAATTTTATATATATTTAAACATAATTGAATTGGAACCGTGAGATGCTGGGGGGATAGTTAATACCTTATTTAATCTTTTTAAACCCACAGGAGTTTATACAGTTTTTTACAATAAAATTGAGACGATGGTGCCAGTATTATAACTATAAAAAAATCTGGAGTGGCAACGCGTATTTATATACTATATCCAACTATTGTATCTCGGCATTGTTTTATCACTGTCAAGGATTCGTGGTATCCGATTCTATAAAAGGTGTTACTTGTCTTAATCATTTTGTTAACACAATTTAGTTTATATAGCCAATCCAATACAATCAAAAGGCTTTGAATTATTTGCTGAAGATAGGAAAATTACTTATAAGATAGGTGTCTAGCAGTATTCGTAAAAACACTTTGGAATAATTATGTTTGTCTTTATACGCATTTCAAAAATTTTAATGAATCTAACAGTTAAAAATCTAACCGGTTGTCAACCCAATTAGAAAGCTAATGATTTTTATTAGATCTCGCCTTGATATATATTCTTTGAATTATCCTATCTTTAATGCTTGAGACAAGAACAATCAGTTTTCTTTATGCTGAAAAATCAATAAAACGAATGATTCGTGTTTTACAATCGTTTAAGTATAAGCCCGGTAAATTTTAAACCTGTTATGTTTATTTTACATTTAAAAGATTAGCATATGAAATTAGCCTAAGACGCTAGTTAAATATATTAATTTGAATTAATAATATTGAAGAAAAAAAGAAGATACTTTGACATTAAAGGAAATCAATAAATTACTGCTTCAATGGACAATATAAGAATAGGTTAATGGAAGATAATTCTGACAATTTTAACAAAGGAAATATCATATTAAATTATTCAATCTTATTTATTTAACTATCTTATCTAATATGGAATATTTAGAAAAAGATAATTAACCGCCAGACACTTAAATTCGTTATGAGAAGGAGCAATTAAACGACTTTACTTCAGACTAAAGCTCAATGTGAAACTAGCATTGTATAAGATGAGGGATATTAATGATAATAACGAGAGCAATAAATGTCCCCGCGATTTGAAGAAGTTCTAACATTTTATAAACACAATTCCGCGTGGTACTGCCAATTGTGAGTGCGATTCTGACCTTAGAGTGTTATTATGACGGATTTGTGGTCTTGTGTTATAACATATTTCCAGTTTAATCGTAATAAACGTTAAAGAGTTTCCTCTTAATAATTGAAATTATTCTCCATACATTAAAAAATAGCTGATAAGTGATAGGACTGTTAACAATAATTAATCACAGAAAAGTTAGGTTAAGGTTGTTAAAAATCAGAGACCTGATATTTTAATTTTATAAATATACCCGGGCGGGGTCTGATTTTTTTTTAAAAAAAAATACCAAGGCTGGGCCTGAAAATTTAAAAAATCCTGGCTGGATCTAAAAATATAAAACCCAGGACCGGCTGGGCCGAAAATAATTTTTGAAAAAAAATCCGGGCTGGGCTGAAAATTTTTTTTAAAAAAAACTGGGCCGGGCCAAAAAAAATTTTAAATATCAGGGCCCTGCAAATGGTACCTCTACAGGTCTCTGTTAAGAATGTTGAATAACTTTTATATATATTATATTTGCATTATATTAACTATCTTTGATATTTTAATTATTTTATATAAATAATGTATTTTTTATGAAAGTTTCGATAAAAAACTTTAAATATAAAAAAAAATCGTTTCTATTTTCCATTTTAGTAATAAGATGCCCCGACATATATCTTAGGTTATACATGATAAAAATATTTAAGTAATGTGTTATTTTTATTTTACATCATTTGTCTCCATATCCATCGAAATATTATTTTTTAGGGAATTTTTTAATTCACTCTCCAGATTAGCATAATGCATTTCATTGCTTTGGCCATTAGTGTTCTCCAGGAAAGTGGGGTCAAAATTACCGTTCTTGAAACTCAAAATATCGTTTATGTCGTGATGGTTATTATTATTTTTGTCCATTATATTGAGCATTATCTCTTGTTTTTGAGTTTTCACTTTCTCTTTTTCCTTTTTTTAAAAATTTAAATAAAGGAGACATTAACGAAAAACCTAAGGGTTGCGAATGAAACTCTTCAGGAAATACTAGTAGAAGAATTATATAATTAAATAAAACGATGTTTTATATAAAATTTGATCATGTTCTAACGTTTTTAATCAATAGATGAATGTAATAGCTTTATGCCATCAGAAAATAGGTATTTCGTCCCTATATTTTTAATTAAAAATAGTGGTCTATCCAAAAATTTTTTATTTATTTTTAAAGCCTGAGCATGGCCCAATTATTTTAATTTTTCGAAAAAATTATATTTTATACATTTTTGATTTTGGAAACTATCTCCTTCAATTGAAGCATAATGAGTTCTGGAGATTTGTTTTCTTCTTCGTCTTTATCGTTCGCGAGAAATCCATTGTAAATATTTTTAGCGCATTCACTATTCTTAGAATTACCAGAAATTTCATCGAAACTAGATTCAAAGCCGAGAATGTTTGTTAACTCCCGTTTTAGGTGTAAAAGCGATTGAGTACTATCTTGCATATACTTTTTTGAAATAAAAAAAATTTTTAATTAAATTTTGCCTAAACCAAAAAGTTATCGATAACTATAAAAAAAAATTTAAAATTTAAAAAAATTCAACTTAATAAACAAATTTTCTTAATAGCTAAAAAATAATAAATAGTAAATTGTAATATTTTTGTGTCAACTAGGTTTATCCATGCCTAAAGATCCTGTTAAACAATTCAAAACTCCATTGTCTACTCAACCTGAGAAACTTATTTCATGATCTAGAACTATATAAACATTAATTGTAATATAAAATATTGATTATCCTTACCAACTCTTTAAATTTCAGATAATTTTGTAAGATACTATACGAATTATTAACCTGAAACACTATTGCCTGATACTACATTCCTATAAACTTCTACTGTAGAGAAATACTACATATACATCATATTTAAAATATATTTTTATATAAATATTTTCCTCCCAAAAATTCTTCATTATTTTTTTGTCTCAAAATATCTGGAAAATTTTGTTTATAAAATACTAGCCTAAGTATCCAACACACTTTATGTGCATGGCATAGTTAATAATCGTTGCCCAAATATAAAGATAGATAAGCATTATATTGACAGAGTTATCTTCCATACCCAGGGATTCGAACCGAACCCGATAAAGAAAACCGGGGTTTTTGGGAAAAAAATCTGGACCCGAACCGAACCTGAACCCCTTTTAAAAATTTTCAAAGCCCCGAAGCAAACCCGGGAATTTTATTTGAACCCGGGTTCAACCGGGTTCAGTGTATTTTTTAAAATCATATAAGATATTTGTATAATTGTAAATAAAAATATAATAATTTTTGAGATTTTATAATATTTTCAGATTTCATTTAAATGAAGTGTTAATAAATTTTAAACAACTTAATTCATTTACTCCATTTTTAAATTTTTTAAAATTTATTCTCAAAGATTCCTATTGGAGTGTTAATAAATTTTAAACATAAATTCATTTATGCCATTTATTTTAAATTTTTAACTTATTCTCAAAGATTATTAATTAGAGAAAAATGAAAGTGAACAAGTCATAGTAAAAATTATTATATTGGATAATTGTTAATTTAAAGAAATACGTCCAAATAAAATTTATAAAATTGATACATGACTATGCCTTGTATTTTTAGCTATATTTTGCCTATAAATTAAAAAATTTATTTTTTATACTAAATTTATGTCTAGTTTTTCAATTATGATTTAAATATAGAATTTTTTTATAAATTAAAAAATTATTAAACCCGGAACCAAACCCGGGTTCAAAAATATTTCCCTGAACCGAACCCACCTATTTTTTTATAACCTTAAACCGAACCCGAATCGAACTATCAAAAATTTTACCGGATTCGCATCTATCCTTAAATTACGATCAAACTTCCCATTCCTCTCCCAAATGATGGGATTTTCAAAGCAAAAAAACCACCTACTCTTGACCATATCCTCAAAAGGTCTAGAAACATGGTGCTAGATTTTATAAATAAGCTTATGGCAAATGTCAATGATAATTTTTGTTATTTAAATGTCCTGTGAATCTTTAATAATTTTCCTTTTCCAATTAATAAAACCTAACGACAAACATAATTCCATTTACAACTTTATAAAAAATTGTTTAGCTATAATAATATATTCTACTGATCTTGATCTCAAATTTAAAATAATCAGCAGCAAAATTGACCATGGTAATATTTCCTTATACACGCTACTTCATCAATAATAATTCCTTTTATGAACAACTTTTATTCATTCCGATTGGACCAAATAAAGCCATTGGGGATTTTAAATTTTTCAATAAAACTCATCTGGCGATTCCCATCATATCTCTTGTCATTTTAAACCCCAATTTTCCTCTCTTTTTTTAACAAATCTGCAGAACTCTTTAAACCATGTAGTAAATAAATAAAAAAACTAATTTCAACGATAATTTTAAAAAATTATATTATAAAAGATAAAATAAATATAATAATTTATCATTTTATGTTAATTTATAAAATTGTAATATTTAACATATAAAATTATAATATATTAGATTTTTTAAAATAAATATAAGAGCCTCTAGATTTTCAGGCAAAGGATCAGAATATTTACAAATATTAGTTATTAAGAATGGCTGACTCTCAGGGCTCTTTTTTTTTAAATTTGATTTGTTTTTTCTAATATTTCTCGTTTTTTTTATACTAGCTTTTCGAATTCCGTTTGATGGAATAGCTTTAAATGTTTCCGATTATTTGTTGTATTAAATAAATTTTTCATTGTTCCTCCCTGTGAAATTAGAATTCCGCAGATAACGCATTTTGCAAAATTCTTTATCAAAATATTTCCATAATTCAGAAGCCATATTTAAAATAATTCTTTTATTTAAAGTATAAATAATAAAATTGGTATATTATTTTTTAATAAAATTTAAAAAAAATAAAACTTTAAGTGTTCCTTTCTATTTTTACTAGCTAATAACCCGTTAAGAATGACGGGGTTGAGGGGTAATTAGTTAGTTTGTGCATATGGTACTAAATATGCTTTATAATAAAATTTAGGAGAAAAAGAGGTAAAATTATTGCAATATAACCCGTGAGCATTAAGGGTATTAGAAATATTAAAATTTAAATTTGTGATAGGGATCACATTGGGTAAGATGTTTCAAAATTTTTGAATTTTAAATATGGGCTATACATTGGCCTCAAAATTTTGTTTTGCAGACACAGCTAGGCCTGATCAAAAAACCACGTCCCATGCAACTTTCCCAAAATTTTGCCATTTATTTCTATTGTAATTTAATAATAATGTCTTAAATTTAATTTTATATTTATAATAAAATTTAAATTTGTGATAGAAATCATATTGAATAAAATTTAAAATAGAGATACTTGGAAATTTTTTTAATTTTAAATTAAGACATTAGCCTGAAATTTGTTTTTGCAAACATAGCCAGACCCAGTGACCCCTACACTTTTTGAGGGATAGAAGCAGAATACCCCCTAAAGTACCCCCCCCCCCACCCCCCCCCCCTTCTTATTGTAAATTATTTTTTGACACCTATAAATTTCAAAAATAATTTTTATTGCATCAATATTTATTATAATATAAATATAATGTAAAAAATATATGCTTTAAAAATATTATTTTTAAATTAATAATTTAGATAAATTAGGGGAAGAGAAAGCAAAAGAATTTATAATTTCATCAATATTTAATTGTTTAAATAAATTATTTTCCATTGATAAAATGGTTAAATCAATTAAGAAATGGATCTTTCATGACACTACGAAGTCTTGTTTTAATTTTACTCATGACCCTTTCGGCAGTACATGATGTAGTAGGAATAGTTAATAAATATTTATATAAAATTGTTAAATTTGGGAAAGCAGAAAAATTTATAAGCAGACGATAAGGTAAAATAAATGAATAGTTTCTCCAGTCTGAATCATTCATCTCAGAATTATTATCATCATCAGAAGAAGCTAAATAATGTATTTGTAAAAATATTTTAATTAAATAAATTTACAATTCTCAGAATCTGACAAATCTTCTTTAATCTCTAGGTCTCGAGTAATAATTACGTCCCCCGTTTTAGCCATTTTATAAATATTTCTAAACATCAACATTTCCTCAAAAACTTGACTTGTATTTAATTGATAAAATTCACAGATATCCTTGATATCATCTTTAACAATTGCCTTTTCCGCCATTCCCTCTGGAGTAAAAAATTATGTTTGACTCAAAAATTTTATCGATTCATCGTTAAATCTTTCACTAAACTGCAAAATAATTAAATCAAGTGCAGCATAAAACACACTGATTTTAAAGCTAAAATAAAATATTATATTTAATGATGAAAGTATATATATATATACCTCTCCTTTTTGGATTGTAATGTTTGAAGTCTTGAACTTTCAAAATCAAAAGGTAAATTTCTCTTCTTCATAAAATCTTGGGCCTTTGAAAAGACATCCAAAAATTCAGTGTTATTATCAATTTTAGGATTATAAAATAATAAAAGATAATAATTTAAATTATACTTCTCATATTAATCAGGCAATCTTTTGCCAATTGAATTTGATTTATTGCAAACCCTATATCCTTCGAAATGGTTTGCAATTTTGTACAAGCCAAGCTTGTTATCAACAATATTTTATCCAAAACACATAGTGATAAAATAAAATCAAATTTTTCTATTCTATAGACTAGAGCACTAGCCATAGTGGAAGTGGCAGGATCTTCAGAATCCTTTAAATTTGCCAAAGCTGCCCTCAAAGCATCATAAAGTAGGAAAAAATTTACAATGGCCTTATATGATGTTAGCCAGCTTCTATAAATATAAAATAAACATTATATATCGAAACAATTAAGATAATATTACCGAGTGGTATTCTTGATGCGTAAAAATCTATGTGATTTTGTCAGTAAATCACTCTGACATGTTTTGAGCACTTTATATCTTTTAACACCATTAAAATATACGTAAATTTCGTCTAATATTCCCAAGACATTTCGCAGCTCTTTTGCTGATTGGCATAATTGAACAACTATTAAATTTAATCGATATAGCACCAAATAGCTGCCTTTGGCGCCTCCGCTCTAATCAAAGCCTGCACTCCATTAATTCTTCCACTCATGTTTGAGGTGCCATCATAGCTTTGCCCCACTAGGAATTCGAGGGGTAGATTCATGGAGCCAAGCTTGGATATTATATTCTTTTTAATATCGAGGCCCGTTGTATTTCCCGTACAATAAATGTCTAATCAGCCTTTCAACGGGCTTAGGTGTCTCGCTATTTTCAACATATCTCACTATCAAAGCTATTGCTTCTGATTTCGATACATCATATGTGCCATCATCTATAATTGAATAGCACCTGTTGAATTCAATCTCCTTTTGAATTTTTTTTATAACCATATTTTTCATGGTTTCAATAAGAATATTTATGTTATTATATGATAACAGATTTTAATATAATTTAGATTTTAATCCCTTAATTTTTTTCTCACTTCTTCTTTCTTCATTATCTTGTATATACATTTTAAGAACAGGCTAGAATCTGCAATAAGTTTAATAAGGCTCATCATATTGCCATCTTAATTTTTAATCAAGCATTTATATTTTTTTTGGTAAATATTTTTGGGCATATTTTGACAATGATCTAGAAATTATAAATGATTATATATAAGATTAAATATTTAAATTTTTACTATTCCCTTTGATAAAATTTTAATTTTGCGCCAAATCTTGAAAGTGGAAAAATAATTTTATGATAAGAAATATCGGATAACAAACTAATTTGCTAAACATCGACCATAAAAATTTTTAAAAAAATAAATAAAAAAATTTAAAAAAAAAAAAGTACCCCCATAGAAATTTATAGAAGCAGTTGCTTCGGACCCCCCCCCGTTGTAGGGGTCACTGGCCAGACCTGATCAAAAAACCAAGTCCCATGCAACTTTCATAAAATTTTGCCATTTATTTCTATTATAATTTAATAACAATGTCTTAAATTTTATATTCCATTTATTTCTATTGTAATTTAATAACAATATCTTAAATTTAATTTTATATTTAAAAGCAATCATATTAGGCTGCCAACCTAGATCTCCATGAGGAAATAGTACAGGGTAAACCATTGGGTCTAAATTAGGGCTTAATATGTTAAGAATTACTAAATTATTCCCATTGGATCTAGGATACACTTTTATATCTCACTTAAAGGGAGGTTCCCCATCATCATTTGTAAAAATCATTGCTACGTCATCAATTGTAGGAAAATTATACCGCCTACGGTCGCTAGAACGATCTCCGCGAAATATCATATTAATCTTTGGCAGTAATATATTTGAATGTTCTGCAAGGGATAACTCAGCTTTCTCAACTTCCCCTAAGGTTTTGAAACTTAAAGCTTAGGGATTAATTTGGCGTATAAGCTCATCTAAATGTCTCATGATATTTATATCACAATCAGAATTGGCAGGGTGCTGAAGACGTCCTGCAATGGCCTGAGATGTATCCAACACATATAACTGAGCAAATTTAGGTAGAATATCAGTCTGGGGATATAAATGCAATGTGCGATGATAAATTTGCCCATGAACTTTAAAACAATAAGGTCCATTACCTGATAATTCTGAAATCTGTGCTCCCATACTGGCGAAGGCGATCGCACTATTATAAGATCTAATATAATGCATTAAATTATTTGGGCAAGGGATCTAAGGAGTTAGATAAGAGATTTTTTAAATAATCAGGATATGGCGATTGAGTAATTTTGACTTTACCTTTATGACAACAATGAGTAAATCTACCATCTGAAGGTCTTTCAGCTAAAAAAATTTAAAGATTGACAAAATTGGCATAATATATTCATAAGGCCACAGTTATGTTGCTCCACTAATGGATTAATCTTAGGGAAAATTAGGTAAAATGTTTTGAATTTTTTTTTTAAATCTTCTAGAGCAAACGAGAATCATATCAGATTTATCCTATAATATTATAGTATTATAGAATAGGTATTAATTGTTTTTTCTAAAAAATAAAATTATTTTTTTGAAATGAGATTAGTTGGAGGTAAATGAGTAATTAAATTATTTTGTTTGAATATAATTATAGATGTATTTATATTATTTAATTTGATCCTTATTCTCCATTGTTATTCTTATCTATATAAAAATAATATAGCTAACTTAAAAAAATATATATAAATAACATTGTAAATTAAAATTATAGGATAAAATAAATGGAAAAATTTTAAAAATATTTATCAATAAATGCCCTAATTTTAAAAATAATTTTCAAAATTATTAACAATAAATGCCCAAAAAATAAAAAATATAGACAAAACTTTAAAAATATCAGCTAATATATAAACCTGAAAACAGCAAAATGTTTACCACAAGTTGAATATTTTCTTATAACTCCAATATGTGCAAAATTTTACCTACAGGTCTCTGTATTAATTGGCTTTACCAACTAAGTTTGTAAATATATTACAATAAAATAATTTAACAGCAAAATGTTTACCACAATTTGAATATTTTCTTATAATTCCAATATGTGCAAAATTTTACCTACAGGTCTCTGTAATAAATGTCTTTGCTTTACAAACTATATTAGTAAGTAGATTACAATAAAATAATTGGACAGTAAATTATTACTTACCATAATTTAAAAATTTTCTTATCCAATAATAAATGAAAATTAACGGCAAAATTTAAAAAATAAAAAATTATTGTTAATTTAAATTAAATATATATGAAGAATTATTGTAAAATAAAAAGTTGAGGGGGGTAGCATTGAAAGACGTTTGCCTTCCAATCGTGAAGTCGCCAGTTCGAATCCCGAGGATGGCAAAAAAAAATTAACATTACACTATATAGTCTCCTTAAATTTTAAATACATTACGGAGATACGAAAAGTATCATCATGTGATTATGGAGATTATATATATTAGATAAAAAAACTTTTAAAATCTATTTTAAAAAATAAATAACATTTGCATTGTTTAAAAAAAAATTATTTAGAAAATATTATTAATGTAAAATAGAAACTCACTGAAACTCGGAAAAATTTATTATTTTTTTAAATTTTTTTTATTTATTTTTTTAGATATTTTTTTAAAAAATTATTATTAATAAAATAATAAATATGATGTAATAATAATTCATTTCATTACTCAAAAGTTTTAAGAATTGCATTTTTAGTAAAAAGATCGGATCGGGTTTTTTACAGGTATCGGCCCGATCCGATATTTTTGGAAAACGCTAATTATCGGTACCGATCTTACCCGATATTTAATATCGGCACAGCTCTACTAGAGATGTATCATATCTAATTTTTTTTTATCTTTACCAAATCGGTTCAGTTTTTTAAATTATTTACCTAGCCGGTTCCAATACAGAATTAACTAATGCAGACAAGGCCTACGCTACTCCAATATATAGATAATTAATACATAATCAATTTCAGAGCCCAAAAATATATCGGTAGATGATGGTATTAGGCCTAATAGTCGAATAACTACCCAATGATCAAGTAGCAAAAATCTTGTATGTGACTTTGCCTGAGCATCTACTTCCCCTTAACAGTTAATTCTATAATATAAACCGAAAATAAAAAAGGACAAATTTTATTTTTTTTACTTCACTATTTAGAGGGACATGGAACGGAACGTTCCGTGAATAGAACTTTAAGTAAATTTATGGAACAGGAACGTGTATTCTGGAACCTTCCCGAAACGCTCCGGAAATTATATATAATTTCTTATTTATTTCTACAATTAAAAAAAATAATTTTTTTTAATCCATCTAATGGCATAATTTAAGTTCTTTTTATTTTTTAAATCCTTACAAATGATACATCCTGAAATCTTTTTCTCCAGTGAAGATTAAAAACTGTAGAAAAATGGTAGCCTCATTAGAGCCGTTAAAGGAAGCGAGCTTAATGTTCCAAAAAGAGAGCATTTTTCGAGGTGACTTTATAGGTCAATAGACCAAATGTGAAATAAGGCTTCAAAAAATTAATTCCCTATTATCACAAGACTTGATTCCAGCTCTCAACAAAAGGGAATAAATGCTAATGAATTAATTATTTTGTTCTGACTTATATCTAGATCCTAGGTTTAAATCTCTTTTAAACGAAGAGGAAAATAATAGAGCTATAAATCATTTATTGGCGACATGGGAACATATTAAAAATTTTAAGGATGAAGATTTAAATATAGTAAGTAATTCAAATATATTCTGAAGAAGGACAAGAATATGATGAATTAGAAAATGTTTCTAATATCCAAGGATAAAAAAGAAAAACATAGCAAAACTTACAAAAAAGATGATATTCTCTCAACTATAAAATCGAGCGTATCACTAGATAAATCAAAAAATTGCTATACTGGGAATCCAATAAAATAAAAAATTCTTAAATTGGTCCAAATCGTATTAGCAACTCCAAGTAGCCAGGTAAGCGTTGACGTTGTTTTTCGACTCTCAAATTTATACTGACACCACAAAGACCCGATTAATTAAAATGTGTAGATTTACAAAATATATTTCGATATTTTTCTAGGAACGTTCCAAATGGTGGAACGGAACAATTTTTTGACCAGAACTGGAACGGAAAACCGCCCTTGTTCCAGTCCCTGATTTTTATCCTTTCTCAGATATTTTTCTCCCTTATATTTTTATACAATCTTGCCTTGCCAAGAGGATTAACCAAGAACTTATGAAAATAATAATTTACATCTTTTTAAAACAAATTGATATTTTTTTAATCTAATTAACTATGTATCCTTAAACAGTGGCGTTATTGGGGGGACTCAAGTAACCTAATACTTGAAGAGACATCTGTTTTTAGATATGGACATTGGATAGAATTTTATTTTTTTGCTAATGTCACAGTTTTAAAAGCATAAAGTCTGATACATAAAGGATATTTCTTTTCTTTTTTCCATTAATTTTATAGTCAAATATTTTTAATAAAATATAATATAATATTGTTTTTAATCATATTACGTTTTTAATTAATCATTTTTAAAGCATATATAGATAGATTTTTGGGCTGTTAGCCCTATATTTTTATCCTATCTTTAATTCTTTATCCTTTAATTATCTTATGGCAACTTCTATAATATACTATACAATTCGAATGCATACCAAATTTTTCGTGAAGTCTTGCTTTTCTAGCCTAGTTTTAAGTCGATTATATTTTTCTTGGGTTTGATGGCATTTATCTCTTAGGTCTTGATTCGTTTCTTTGCAAACTGTAAATTCTTTAATAGTCTCGTTCATTTCCTACATATTAAAAAATACAATCGTTTTTATTATTCAATTTTTGAATGCCAAAATAATTAGAAATCCTTTTTTTTAAGAAAACTTAAAACTAAAAAACAGAATTTGATAAAGAGATGATACCGATTTGTGGAGTCATTTTATCAAAATCTTTCTCACAGTATTTTTAAAAAAATCAAAATGATTCTAATATGTATTGCAAACCTTTTTGAAGCTTTCAACCATGTTTTGTAATCTCTCGTTAACAATTTCCTGTTCTTGTGTTTGTTTTTCCAGGTGATGCACCCTTATAATTAATCAGCCATTACATTATGTTATATACCTAAATTAGCTCGTCATAGAAATATTTTTTCTACTAGCTCGATTTTAAATTAAAAAATTAATTTATAATAACTTCATTTGAAATTTATTATATGTAGCCACAAAGTGCTTAATTTTTTAAATTAAAATTTAATTTGGTTTAAAAAATGTTATAATCGTCGTATATTCTTATATTAATTTAATTTTTTTCCTACCTTATTTACGTCTTATCTTTCCTTTCTGCATTTCTAGATTTAAAACTCAATTTTTATATTTAAAAAAACCTAAATTTAAGCCTTTGAATTTCTTCAGTTTTTTCCTTTTCGACCTGCGATAAAAATTTTCTGTTTTGTGCTATAACCTCGTTAAGCTTGAGGTCAGCCTTGAATTCGTTCTCCCTTATCAATTCTTCCTGCATTCTTATCCTATAGGAAATCAGTTAAAATTTTATTTATTTGTTAAAAGTATAATACCCATGTTATATTAATAATTGTAAATAAAAAAAGGTAGACATAACCATATTTTAAAATATAATTCGATAGCAAGCATATCACGTAAAAATAAAATATTAATAATAACCATCTTAATATGGCTTGCAAGATATAAATATCATAACCAAAGATTTGTTTTAATTCATGATTGATCGAAATGTCACATAAAATATCAAAGAACACTCAACCCATATACTTGATACCTGAATGAGAGGGGTATTGCTAACCTATTTTTATAATCGAAAAAATTAGAAAATCCCGAATAGCTATAATTAGGGTTCAGACAATTTTTTAATTAATTTTCACCATTAATAGTGGTTAGTTCGTTTAGTGACCTATAAAGCTATGAAAACAAGACACGATCGCATTAAAAATCTAAGGGGGTAGGGGATATTTTGATTTTATCCAAATTTTTGATGTAGTTGCATTCAGGGGGGATTACATTTTTTAAAAAAAGTTTTTTAGTTTTCCCATATTTTAATTTTATATTGTTATTATATTTTCAATCTATTTTTAAAAAATATATGCGGCAAAATCAGAGACATAACAATAGAACACGAATAAATTTTTTCCCCAAAACAATGGCAGTTTTTATATTTTATTTTTTAAATTATCATATTCAAAAGTGTTCTTTTTTTAAAGTTATTACAATTCAAAATTAAAGTTAATGTTAAAAGGTACCAAGTCAACGTTCAATGTGCTAGATTTAGTGTTGTAAACGAACGCGTTGAAAATGAACGCGTTGAAAATGAACGCGTTGAAAATGAACGCGTTCGTGAACAAAGTTCGTTTTTTTGAAAAAAATGATGAACGTCGTTCCTTTTATTTTTGACGAACTTTGAGCGTAAACGCGTTCCTTTTTTATGATGAATGCGTTCGAATTTAACGTTCGTTCAATTTTAAAAATACTTTTTATTTTTATTTATTTGAAAAATTTAATAATTCCGAATTTTTTTAAAAAAAAAGTATTATTTATATTTTTTAACCGGATGTGTATTTCCTTTTCACATTTCAATTCTTTTAACACATAATTTATTAATTTGAATATTATTGTTTATATTTTAATTTAATAGATTATCATAAGCATGGATATTATTATTTAATCCTCATCATCTGATTCTGAAAATCCAAAATCAGATGAATTATCATTGCCATGGCCAAATATGATAAATGTTTTACAGTAACATCCTATATTGAAGTAACTAATTCAATAAGTGTAAAATGTGGCCAAAAAGTATTATATTGTCAAAATCTTCAGGTTCCAATTTAAAACGACATTTGATTGTAATTTTAATTATTTTATTTTATATAATATAATATAACTAAGTAAAATCTTAAATTTGAAGAAATAATGCATTTGGGATATTTTACCCCAACAATAACGATAGTCATTTTAAAATTAAAAAAATTTAGTGGTCACAAATGTGGTCAACCATTGATAGACGCCGTATTAACTGGGATTAATAAAAGGTATTAAACCTATCACTCTCAATTATTACATATATTTTATTTTTTTAAAGATTTGAACATATATATAAAGATCAATATGTTCTTTCTGCAATTATAAATCCAGCATTCAAACTTCAATGGGCATGGATAAAACTTCCACAGAACGAACCTATTAAAAATAAACTTATAGCGTTATTGAAAAAAATGCTTTGAAAACTCTAGAGAACTGTTAATTTCGAGATATCCTTTTTTTTGTCGAGGAAGTAGAGAATGGATTGGAGGAGGATAACTTATCTCAATTTTTTGAAGCAAATAACAAAACAATAAATGTTTTTAATTAATTCTCCATGTTAAAAGAGCTGTTTATCAAGTATAATACCGCAATTTCCTCATCTGCCCCTGTAGAGGGCGTTTTTAGTATAGCTAATACCGTATTAACTGCCAAGTGTTCCTGTCTATCAGATAAATATTTTGAAAACAATTGTTATTAAAAATAAGAAAATTTTTTTATAAATAAATGTATCTTTTTATTCGTTATATTATATTTTATTTATAATTATATTCAGGGACGAGAACCCTCCTTCTAAAAAAAATGGGTTCGGGTTTGGATTTGGGTTCTGTGAAAAATCCCTGAACTCGGTTCGGGTTCAGGGTTCGGAGACGAGAAAAATAATGACTTATTAAAATTAGTTAAAATAACAGAAACATCAAATTTTTAAAAACAATTTATTTTAATTAGCATCACCATAAAATAATTTATCATCATAATTATAATACTAACATACAATTTAAAAAATTACTAAAAATATAACAAAAATAATTACACGAAAAAATGATCAAAAAATATTTTTTTAAAATTAATATATAAATTTTTTAAAATTAAAAAAAAAAGCTTGAACCCTGAACCCTAAATTTTAAGAAAGGGTTTGGGTTCAGCAAAATATTGAAGGTTCGGGTTCTCGTCCCTGATTATATTATCAAAATATAACTATATTATTTTTTAACATGGCTAATATATTGTATTAAAAAATATAAGTTTATTTATATTAAATTAAATTTAAAAAATAATTTATCATAAAATTTTGAACGGTTCATGAACGTGAACGCGTTCCTTTTTTTTGAAAGTGAACTTGAAAGTAAACGCGTTCGATTTTTGTCAATGAATGTTGAACACGTTCGATTTTTTTAGAAATATTTACAGCACCATAAAGATTACATTTTATTTAAATGCAATACCCATTTTTATTAAATATTAACAGGTGGAAAAATTCTCCCGTCTCCGATCTACTATATATCATACTACAATCACACAACGTTACTCAAAAAATACCAATATTTGTATACTTTATAACCATATGTGGCAGAGATGATCCAAATAAAAAAAATATAAGTTAAAAATTTGATATTAACTAATAAAGGATGATATGGTATTACATGTATGTGTTCAGTCGTTATTAATATATCTATATATTACTAAACAGTGAGCCTATATTAAATCAATAATAAAACATACTATTATAATGAAAAGATATAAATAATAACAATTCTACATATAATTAAATACAATACATATCTCAATTTTTTGAAGTTCTTGTTCTATATTCATTATTGGTCGTTTCATTTTTCGTTGTAATTTCGTTTCGTTGTATTCGTTTTAAATTATATTCAATCAATAACTCGAATAAGCTGAGTCCCTGTCTAACCCATTATTGTATGGGTAATGATTCACAGCATTAAACATTATAGACTTTTTATGTTTTTATTATATTATTAAATAACGTCATAGATTATCCTTATATACAAAAAAATTCACGTTGATTAAAGAATTATTTTATTATTTTGACGTTTGAATAAAGGAGAAACTAGGTTTTTTAAAACTTATGTGGTTTTGTGAACCGAGGTATGATAGAGAGCAAATAGGAGCAAGCGCATGATTCCGTTAATATATAATATATATCATGCTTTGTAAACAAAAATAAGCAAGGAAGATAAAATTTTAGGTGTAGTGTATAATATTAATGATATAGTTGATAATTTTTATTAGCATTATACAATTTGGAGAAAATCATATAAAAACGACTGGGGAGAATTGTTATAATTGAAAATAATCCATTTGGGTTTAAACCTGGTAATCAAAGAATAAACCCAAAATTGTGTCAATTATAAATATCAATATGGATGGAATTAGCGGATATGAGACCACTACCCCTTATATTTAATGCGTGATGCATATAAATATATTAAAATGACTACTAGTAAAGAAGTTTCAAGCGCCTCTAGCTCTACAACAAATAACAACAAAGATGATCTACATGAATCTTTAATTAAAATGAACCCTAATATTAGGAACTGAAGAGTACATAGAAGAACTAAGAGCGCGAAAAGATATATGTCCTCTCAATTGGTGGAAGGAAAATAAATTTTGATTTCCTAATTTCTAGAACATTGCACGTCATTATCTAAGCATTTCTCTACATCATCCACAATCAAAGGAACATTTTAAAGGACGGCATTTATAACTGATCAAAGATGATCCCTCGAACAAAAAAATATCCAGGCATGTCTATGCCCTACACAATTTAGGATTAATACTCCAGATTATAATATTTTATTTGGGGTGGGGGGAGTGGGGGGGGACTATAACCTAAATATACTTATAAAATTCGTAACCTAATAAAATTATAAAAAATGTCCAAAATCTTCTATTAAAAAATTTCGAATAATTCTTACCAAATTATTTGTATACTTCCCATTTTGATATAACTGCCCATTTCTTATTATAATTTGAAAAATATAAATTAATAATTCTTAGGGGGAGATCGGGGATAGTTATGCCTGGGCAGATAATTTCTTCTATGATTTAAAAAGTAATAAACTTTGAGATTTTAAATTTAAAACAAATACATATGTATTTTTTTTAATGGGTCTAAAAATATTTCGCACAAAATTGCACATGAAAATTTTTAAATGCGAATTTAAATTTTAGCATTCAAAAGTAACTTTCAAAATTTCAAATTTTCCCTAATAATTTTTTAGTTGCTCTATCTTAATATCGATGCTAAATTATAAAATAATTTTCATTCAATCATGTATACGAATTTTGACAATAGTAATATTAATTTAATAGCCAAAAAATAATTTTTAAATAAATCTGAGGACCTATAGAGGGTATGGACGTATAACCTTTCATACATTCATTAAATTACTTATAAAATGGTTATGATAAACTATTTTCAGGATTATGCCCTAAACATTTCTATTCTTTATTATTTTATAAATTAAATGAATTTTGTAATAACAAAATAAAAAAATTTTTTATAAGACTTCATTATAAATTAATATTAAATTCTTTTATAATAGAAATAGATTCACAAAAATAGATCAGATTTAATTATATATGATAATTATATATATTTATACATGATATTGGAATTTATTTATTAATTTTAGAATAATATTGTAATATTTTAAATGATGTACATTGATTTAGCATTAAATTGTTACCTTAGCCTAGCTTTCAGCCTGTAATATTTAATTAAGTTTCTAACTTAAACTTGATGTTGCAATTTATTAATTAATTTTAAAATGATGTACATTGATTTAGTATTAAATTATAGGTATTAGATTTAAATATTTTAAAATGTTGTTGCAATATATTAATTTCAAAATGATGTACATTGATTTAGCACAAAATTATTAAAAATGATATATATTTAAATAATTTAGAAATTAGATTCTTATGAGATAAACTCAATATTTATAATTTAATACATTATGTTTATATCTAGGTTATAATCTTAGCATTTATGGCTAAGAAGCATTTAAAAACACCTAAATCTTGGGAGATAACTGAAGCAGCTGGTGAAGGCTGGTTTGATGCATTTATTTAAAAAAATTCCAAATATCATCGAGAACACCAGAGGCTGCAATAGGGCCACCAATTTGAAATGGCTAACTTATTTTTTTTTAATTATTTGACAGTTTTAAGTGATAACAAGTTTTTGACAAGTAATATTTATAACAAGGATAAAATGGTATATTTAATATCTATTTGACAATAAATTTACAATATTTTGTATAGGATTAAGAACAGTGTACATTATTACTCTATTTTTATTGTTTTTATCTAAAAAAATGAAAAAAATATATATAAAATGATAGGCTAAAACGTCCCCCCGTGTATTTTTCATACCTCAAAATAAGATTTTTTTCTTAGATATTAACTTTTATCATATATAAATATATATATATAAAATAAAACGTTAAAATTATCTTGATAAGTTACTTCTTCGCTTTTTATAGCCCCTTAATTTATTATAGACAATATAACCCCAGTCTCCCTAATTTTTTTCCAAAAAATTTAGCAACTTTATAAACCACACTTTAAGCTAAAATTTATTAAATTTTTATAATTTCTCTAAATTTAATAAATTAAAAAACTTTCGTAAATTCGAAAAAATAATTTAGGCCACTATTTTATTTTTACATTGAAAATAGCGTATTTCTCTTTCTTCGTTAAAGTTTCGAAAGTTTATTAATTATATTTATAATATTTAGGTGTGAAATTAAGTTAGTTCTGTAAACTATATATTTAGTAATTAAATTATTATTTCGAGATTATAAAGGTTAATAATACTCTTATTTGTAATTGTAAGAGAAATCATTGGTTTGTTTAATGAAATTCCGAACCCTATCTATAATATTGAACCCTTTTATAACATTATTGTCAAGGTCACTGATATTTATATGTCTTTGAATTGTTATAAAAACGTTTTGGTGGTTTTAAGAAATATGACATCATGGATGACGCACCACCTCTCTCTTTAAAGGTTAGATTTCATTAAATCATGATATGTAATACTTTTCTTTCAATATAGCGTTATCCCTGTTAAGATGTTTGTTGTCCCTTTCGAGTTCCCCATTCTGGTTCTTCTCGAACCTTTCTAAGTGGTCGTTTATGTTCGTGATGATCTGATTGAAAAGTTTAAATAAATAAAAATAATGAAAAATGAAATTAAAAATGGTATTAAATACAATGAAAGGGGATATAATAATACAATTATCTAAATGAAAGCAACACACCGAGAAAGAGTAGCGACTGAAATAATAACAGCAAAAGAAATTGGAGTGGAATTAAAGACATATTTGGGCAATTCAATTTTATGTGAAAGAAGTATTCTAGCAAATTGGAAAGAAACAGTTATTCTGGTATACAATGGAAAAAGTGATCAGATAGATTGTGGCTCGTGCTGAGTGATTAAGCTTCTGAGGGATGAAATGAAAGTTTTCGAGAAAATTTTAGAGAAGAGAATCGGAGATCAAGTGAAAACCTAGGTTATTCAATTTGATTTTACACCTGGGAGGGAACTACGGATGCAATTTTTGTGGGCAATATATTGGGCGAAGGACTTGGAGAAGGCGTTTGACAGGGTCAGACGCAAAGTTATTAAATGGGCTTTGAGAAAATGAGGTGTAAAGACTATTTAGTTTTGGATGGAAGTAATGAGACCAAAGCCTCGAGGAAAATCAATAAAGACGCAAATGAAAGCGATAACGGATGACATAAGAATAATGGGTCTTCCAAATAACAATGTCTAGGGGCGTAAAAAGTAAAAAAAAATGGATAAGAGGGGATACTGGTTTATCTGGGTATGAAAAACCGTCAATAAACGATAAAAAAGATTATCTAAATGAGAAATAGTGGTACTTCAATAAGAAAGTTTTTTATAGGAGAGACAAAAATAAGTTATTTAAATACTATCGTATTTTATAAAATGAATAATCCATGACAAAATTTTTAAAAGCGATTATGAATGACATAATTGGGTCATCGTATTATAAATCCATAAAAACAAGATTCATTTTGTATGGTTATCAAGCATGTTATGAAGAATTATTTTTTTAAAAAAACAACTTTATCAATTTCGGAGGGTTCAGTAAAAATAGGGTCTTTCCAAATTTTGCAAAATAAATCAATATAAAGATCACTCGAAAAATTTAAATGGTAGACCTATATTTGGTATGATTTCGTTAGATAGTCCCTGAAGTCTTTTCTTTAAAAACATCTATACTTTTTACTGTTTTTTTTTCATTTCCAAAAAAGGTAAAAGTGGATTTTTAATATCGGTGACGAGTTACATTTTCTAAAATTTTAACGCATATATTACGCTATAATAATAGCGTAGGATGGTGATTAACTATTTAAAATATATAGTTTTGGCGCTAGGAAGGTCTTCAATAGAATTTAACAGAAATTTTTCAAATCATAGCTTACTAATCTTATATTTTTTTAATCCGGATGTTATTTGTAATAACAAATATTAATTTACATTTATTTTATATGCAAAATTATTTAAATCCTTTTAATACCCTGTTAAATTTAAAACTATTTTTGATAAAATAAAGTATGTTTTTTTTAATTAAACTTTTTTTTAAAAAAATTAGATACTCCATTGCAAAAACTATGCGGGTCTTGTCTTCACTGAAATCATAACATAACCATAACATGTTAATATTTTTTTTACTCATTCAAAAATAATCATTATGATAATTGACATTTTTCTATATTTCAACTTGATTAAAATCATAATATAACATATTTATAATATATTTTCACCAATTTGCTTCAAAGTAGAATAATTATAATTTTCATCACATAAGTTAAATTGCCTTAATTTAATCAGATTTATTTTTAGATAATTATTTTCCGCTTCATATTTTTAAAATCTAAAAAGATAGGGAATTTTTTTTCCAGGGAATTTATTTTCCCGGAGAATTAATTTCAGGTGATCTAATTTTGGGTGGATTATTTTTCGGGAAATTAATTTCATTATTTATAGGGAATCTATACAAGACATCATATAAAATTTTTATTATACGAAAGAAAAACGAAGATTTGAATTCGGATTATCTCGTTTAATTCCCCCGCAAGCGTCATGGCGCAGGATTTCATGACAGGAAAATGTTTAGACAATATGTATATAATCTATGCAGGGATATCAACAGATCTTATTAGAAAATTTTTTTAATTATCCAAAATGTGGTTTCTGCATGGGAAATTCATTTTTCTAGACATGTGATTTACCGAAATCAACCAAAAAAAAATCTATTGGATATTAATACAAAAGGAATAGCTTGCGTTTATTACTCTTTTAATCCAACTGAAAATATATGGATTAGGAAAATGATTTGAGGAAGAGTCAAAGATATTGGATATATAATAATTTTTAAAAAGAAAGATATACTAAATTAAAAACTTCACCAGATTTAGACTAATGAGTGCTTCTAGCTATATATGTTCTTAGTTGAACAAACCAGACATTTGTGGGGAAGGTTAGCCCATCTTATGATTCTAAGTAATTATTGCATTTAGATATGGGTTCTATTAGAAAATGGAATATTATTGGATAGATGAGTTAATGTGGGTTCTTTTTTTTATTTCAAGAATATATCTAAAAAATTATCAATAATGAACAGATTAGGTATTTTCTAAGATTTTTATGGTTTAATTCAATCACAAGATTGATTACGCTGGGTAGTCTTAATATTCTATAGGATTTTTGTTTAATAAACAGATATATAAAATAAGTTCCGATAATCATCTTAGCTATTTAAAGTATAATTATAAAGAAGGCTAAAGCAAATGTCTATAATTTATTATCAAGCTAATCAAAATGGCGAACAGATCAATTAATCCCGTTTTCAAATTTCATATTAAATAAAAGACTCAGTTTATTGCTATAATAATACATGTCATTGGGCTTATTAGTGAGTGATTTTTGGGATGAGGAATAGGTAATCCCTTTTAATATAAGTACAGACATAAGCTTGATTACTGCGAATGCGTTTCAGAGAATATATTAGGCGAAAACTTTCCCACGAATATATTACCGTTTCGGCGAACATATTATCGAGAAAAAAATTAAGGGGAATAAGTATCTTTTTTTATATTACTGACAGAGCAGTCATCAGTATCTGATTGAATGTACAAACAAACGTGTAACCATGGTAAGATATTTATATTTATTAATTGACATAAATCTAACTCAATATTTAATATAATAATAACCCTAATAGGCAATCAAGACATTTGTCCGTACCCAATTTAGGTCATATTACGAATAAAATTTATATATTAAATAGTATCATTAACTAGGAATTCGTTTGCAGTAAAATATTCACAAAAATGCATTAGCGATAATGTCTTGGTTGTATTGTAAATCATTCGCGAAAATGAACTTGTTGGGGGTTTTTTCCAAGATATTTTGAAAATCTAATTAATTTCTTAAAGTTGTCATTGGATATTTTTCTCTCGATCTTGTTCATTTTCTATAAATTTTTAAGAATCTAAGAAAATGGGTATTTTTTTTCAAGAAATTTTATCCGGGGAATTTTTTCAAAGAGGAATTTATTTTCTGGAAAATATTTTTCACTTGATTTACCAAGATTTTAATACCGGGAATTATATTCTTGATAATTTTGCGGGAAAATAAGAAATCTTTCCAATGTTTTTCTCGCGAGAATTATTTTCAGCTTTTACATTGCAATATATATATTTAATTTAAAAAAATATATTACTGTCTTTTTAAATTAAACCTTTTCGGTAATATCCGCCACGTTTTCCTCGTGAATGTAGCTATTCACGCCATTTTCGAGATGGTTTAACGCGTAATTCTCGTTTTCGTTATTATGATTTTTGCAGTAGTAATCGAATGAGGTATCGTCTGATGCTGTTATTAATTTCCTTCTATATACACAAACAACATGCATTTAGAGGGGAAAAAATTAAATAAAGAATCCTGTAATAAACTGAGATGAAAATTTTTTTAAGGTTGTAAACTGCAAGTTTTATGTTATTAAAATACTTAAAGATAATAAAGTTCTCTTCCTTTTTTTCCTTCGTGATATTTAATTCATTGATTAAATATTATATTTTGAAGTGATTCTGATCATACTAATGAAAAATAAAATTTATTTGAAATAAAAATACTCTGCCAAATTTTTCATAAAATTTAACCTAATTTATCAAAAGCCTTTTATAGATAATATATTTAAATAAGTATGATATACATATATGAATCACAAAATTTACCTGAAAAAAGATATTATTTTAAAGAAGTGAAAATGCTTAATTAAATTAATTAATCTAATAAGTTGCATTAAAATAATTTTGTTTTTATAAACTTGGAAATATTGTATTTAAAAAAATATATATAAATAATAAGGAATTGGTATCAAATGAACTTCAAAACCATTATTTCTTTACTTCAAATTTCCTTTAAACTTATATTTAAGTAAATCTTGATTTGAAATATACTAATTTATAAGGTACATAAACTCGTTAATGTTAACCCAAAATAGTAAATCAAAAATACTATTTCCATCATTTTAAAAAAATCTAGTGTATAGTGAACATTTTAACGAAATCTTGTTTATTGCAAAAAATATTTCCATTTTCAGAGTCTATCTTCAAATTATTTTATTTAAAATCTTTTTCTACAAATAATTTTTAAAAAAAAAATGCCTTTGATGGAGTATCAAACATAAGACATAGGTTTTATAGTCATACGCACTAAAAATTATACATTACTTACCTCCATAATTTTTAAACGTCAAAATATTATCTTGAACAATAGCATTAATTAATTTTAAATAACGAACGAAATTTGTTGTTCCCATTACATTGCGTATAATTTAGTATATATGAACCTTTTTAACCCCAAGGTGTCCTTTTCAGAATTAATTATAAAAAAAAATTTAAAAACACAATAAAATTGAAATTGACACGAAGAATATAACAACAGTAATTGGGAAGGTTGTTTCGATCTAGAAAACTCAGATCCAATATTCCGTGAAAAGAATTTTTTTTATAACATATAACTAAACATATATTCTTCAACATCCAACTTATAAAAGCTAATATTTTGTAGAAATAACAGAGTTTGAACCAGACAGGGATAAATCTAGGAACTGGATCACTCTTTAAAAATTTACAAGAACCAAAATCGGAACCTATTTAAAAATCTCCAGAAGTTTGTTCTAACAAAAGAGCAAGAAAGATAAAAAAAAATTGTTAAAATGTTGAATGTTTTTAAAAAAAATTTTTAATTTTGATCACTTTTACAGTTTGGAACCAGAAGTTTTTTTATTCCCCAAAAGTTAATCATCTCATTTAAAATATGAGAAATATATGGCGGAATGTGACTAGTTAAATATTTTTTAATTATTTTCTTGTTGCAAATAATAAATAAAACAAAAAATGGTATAACAATTTTTAACTGCCTCCTTCTTTTAAAATAATTCGATTTTTTTTTAACATTATAAATAAATGATAAATTATGTAAAATAATATAAAATCCTATAAAAATATGTCGTATTGGAATAAAGAATCCGTTGTTATTCGGAATCTCGCAATTCTGAATTATTTACTGAGGGCAATTTTTTAATTTAATCCGAATTGATGGGAAATGTGTTCCAGCATGTATAGAGTAGCCAGCATTGAACTTTTGATCTACTCTTAATTTATAATATTTTTTAAATAGATTCATATAAATTAAAAAATAAGCAAATGTTCATATCAAAATAAACAGATTTTTCAAATTTAAAAATCGTCTTCAATAAATGTTATAAAATTGAGAGATTCTGAATCACCAAAAATTTCATATCTCAATATGACATATACAATCATAAAGTAACCAAAAACAATGATAATATCGGATCAAATCGTTTTATTGAATATCGGTCTGATCCGATATTTAAAATTGGCGCAGCCCTGTTAATTGAATTAAAATTAAGACAAAAGAGGATATTAAAAAAAAGGTTGCAAAGTTAAAAAATGAGTGATATAATTAATGACTATAATATAATTACCTGGGAACAGTAGACGACTTAATGTTAGGGTTCGTATCTCTGAAATATTTTCTCGATTTTATAAATTAAAAAAATGTTAGATAGAATAGATTATTTCTTAAAAATGGTATATTTATTTCTTCCTTTTTCTTTATTCATTCTCTATAAAGTAGATATAAAGTTTTCTTGTATCATTTCAAACTTTAAAAAAATATAAGTTTAAGCTTTGGTATACTTTCAATTTTAATAAATACCAGTTACCAATACCCAAAATAACAATAAATTCTTATAAAAAAAAGAAGTATATATCGGCGACAGAGTTGGGCGCGGGCCTAATTTTTTATTCACGACCCGCTCACAGTGTCAATAAAAAAATTCACGCCCTATCATGCTTACTACTAAAAAAAATTTTACCCGACCCGCCCGCTCACGAAAGACATTAATTTGATCATGCCGGGCATTCCCGAAAATTCATGGTGTTTTTAAAATTTAAAAACTTTATTGCTATCCTTTTGTGCTTTTTTAATTTATCTACTATCATAGTTTTTATTTCTCTTAACACAAAATTAATACAATTTATAAATCAAAATTTTTATTTAGAAAAAGAAGAGAGTCCATGTTTTTTATTTCAATTGTGTTCTCCTTTCTTCTAATATGCAATTGGCTATAGAAAATATCCTTTCACTAGAAGCCGAATTTGCCGGGGATGACAAAATTTTACTTGCTAATTTCTAAAAAAAGAAAATGATTTTTCTGCCTCCAAAATGTTAAAATATTGTCATTGTTATTTGTTTTATGAGAGATGAATCTACTTTCATCTTTAGTTGTTGATGCTTCATCGGAATCATATAGAAATAAATTCTCTAAATGTTTCATTTATAGTATACAATTTTTTATGTGTATAGGATGAATTAGAAAAATTTAAAAAAAATTAAACATATATATTGATAGCAAATTAAGAGTAGGACAAGAATGATAGTTGGCATTGGCTTAGGCATTTCATCCAATTTTATATCATTTAGCATTTTTAAGGTTGTTATATATACATCTTCCTTTTCTTCGTCTATTAAAAACTCAAGACTTTTGAAATTCGGATCTAGAATTAAGCCCATCTTAAGTAATGGCTGAATAATATATTTTTCCTTTATTGAGAAATGTTGTCCTGAAGGGTTTTGATTATGAGAAGGTTGTACTAATTTCTGTTTCCATATATAAACTTCATTTATTGTGGGGTGAGAATCTGTCCTTAGATTACCGAGTATTCTTTGAATATTGGTAAAAATTTAAGTATGTGCATAAGACTCTACAATCATTGTACTAAGTATATTTATTATGATCATTATGTATATCATTCAAAAAATTTCGTATTAAGGTCAGACCCTCAATATATATTCAAACAATTGAAAGGCAATGGCTTAAAAAAGATTATAGAGGCAAATTAATATTTAGATGTAAATATTTTAAAAAACTTGTTAATCAAAATGTAAAGGAAAAATTATTGTTATTTTTATATATTAAATAATTATAATTGAGTATTTTAGATTTGTAGGTAAATATGAGAAAATTTAAACAATAAGTTATTAAGATGTTTAATCTTTCTATATATTTTGACTGATTATAATTGAGTGCAAATAGTTATATATAGTATAAATGAAATAAAACATTTATAACCCTTCAATACCTGGGTGGGGTATATGAGACCCCAGGCTTACTAGAATTGAATAAAAACGGTTTATTATTATGATCTGGAATCTTCAGTAGCTTCAACAAATATATTAGAATCTATATTCCAAATTTCTAAGATATAAAGATTTTGTGACTGATTGGAGTTTGTGAGACCCCACCAGAGTAAATATGTAATTTTTTTGAAGTTTTTTTATAATTATCTCATTTTTCAAATTATTTTTATCATTTATTATGATTTTCACATATTCTAAAAGTAAATATAATAAAATTATTTAAAATGTAATATCATTTTTCAAATATTTGAGTTGAATTTGAAAAAAATAACATTATTATCATATCCAAAGAAAGAAAAAGATGTCATAATGCTATCGACTTTCCACTGTAATAAAAATGTTGATACAAATGATACAAGCAAGCCTGAAATTATAACATTTTATAATATGACCAAAGGTAGGTTAGATATGGTATATTGAATGACAAAAAATAATACAATTTTAAGCAGGTCTTACACACTTCTAAACATAATATCAAATAATTCACATCATATAGCAAACACAAAAATACCCATTACAAGAAGTAATTTCATATATAAAATATCAATTGAACTACATTTAGAAGTACAACAAAAATTATCAGATTGCCCTGACTTTTGAAGGAATCTATATGCAAAATATTAGGCAAAGTTCAAAATATAAATCTTATCCACGCAAGAGGAAGTGCAGTATATGTCCTAGCAGTAAAGATGTGAAAACGAAATATTTTTGTCAAATATGGGGAAAAAAATTATGTTTGTAGCATATTAATACTATATGTGATAAGTCAAAATTAACATATTTCAATGTCCTATATTTTTTTTTAAGTTTGCATATATTAGTGTAAATCTTGTTTTATATTGAAGAATAAATATCAAAATAATGAATTATAATGATGATATAATAGATAAATTATTTTTTTAATTTAATATTTAAAATTTAATAAAAGTAAACTTTTTTAGAAAATTTTGACACAAATTATAATTATCCTCATTATTTTTAATCTAAGCATAATAAATTAAAATAAATAAATATTTTATAAAATTTAAGGTTTGTTCTATCTTGTATCCAAATATTAAACCAAAATATTAAATACAAAACGAGATATTTACATTTGAAAGTGGGGTCTATTAAACCACACCAGAGTACCAACGTCATTTTTTTCAACAGAGTATTGAAGGGTTTAATTAAATTTATTTATTCCCAAATTTCTATTGTTGAACGAGAGTTGAGAGATTTACTATTTTTCATTTTATAAGACGGAAATAAAATGGGGAAGTTTTTTGTTTTCATAAAGAACTAAATTAAATTAGGAAATATATATTATAAATATAAAATTGCAAATTTATATTAATAAAAAAACAATTTCAAAAATTAAAATTTCTGTGATTCGCGGGAAATTTATGTTCACGCCCAATATGCCAGGCAAAAATTTTTGGGAAGGCCCGACAACCTAATAATTTATAATTTATTTACACTCACACCGTGACCCCTTGTGTCACGCGTAATTTCAAGGCCCGCGCCCACCTCTAATCAGTAATATAAATAAAAAGTGGAAATGGTGCGCCTCTGCCTTAAATAAGGTAAAATACTACAAATGGAGTAACTTTTAACAATCCTTAATAACTATGCAATTACGTGTCTATAACTTTGGTCATACAGGCTTGTTGCAGAAACAAAACCAATATCCGATAGCATTAGAAAAAATACATAAATTTTAAAATCACTTAAACGATTGAGAAAAAGAAAAAACTATTTAGATAGAATTAAGTTGGATAAGATTAGACCTGTGCGCCGCCGGTTATTTTTGTCCACGCTGACGCCGCCGCCAAAAATGTGTAGGGGCTCAGCACGCCGTGCCGATGTAAAAATTTGGCGATGTGATTTTTATTAAAAATAATATTTATATATTTATGAAATATAATTAGAAGAAAAATAATATTAAATATTTTTTTAATAATTAACATTTTATTTTTTAAATTAATATTATTTGCTATAAAAACATTTGATTTGTAACTGATATGTTATTAAATTAATAATACAGAAAATGTATTGAAATATTATTATATATTTTATTAAATTAATCCTATTCCTTTGTTAGTCCTAAAAAGATTTATTTTAGATAGGTTTTAAAAAAGTTAGATTTTATAATTTGTATTCTGTAAATAGTCATGAGTTGTAATTTAGAGTTTCAATGATTTCATCTTTAAGAACTTTTGTGTAAGACCATCAATATATAAGGAGTAATACATAACTCCTCATCATAAAAAATATATAATTTATTTTTTATTATAAAAGGAAATTTTAATTAATGATTTTTATTTTATTGCCATTATAACATATATAAACATAGCAGGACTAAAACATTTATAATGAATGCAGCATTACAAAATCTAGTATATCCTTGCAAGCAAGACCTTCTATGGAAACATTTTGGATCTTAAAAACTGGCACAAATAATAAGAGAACCAATGTTGCGGCAGATAAGGCCTTTTGTAACATATGCTTACAAATAACACTTGATAAAGATGATAGCTACCTTTATGTTATCTTACACGTTCGATTTAACTGAATGTGAAACTGATGAAGTTGTTTCAGAATATTTTCTTAAGATTAGATACCTAACATTCATCACAAGAATCTGGAACAAAAACTTTTTAACTAGTCTAAAAAAAGTACTATTCATTATTTTCGCCTTATAATTTAGAGATAAAAGATGTGTTAGATTTTGAAAAATGAGAGCATTGGATATTTTTATACTTTCAATATTAACCAGAAATGCCCTGTAGGTTCAAGCTACACCCAGCGAGCGCAAACTCTAAAAGATCATCATTATGTCCTATATATCTAAATAAAATAATATTTATACATGATAATTATAACTTAATAAAATCGTTAAATTATAGTTAAAATTTAATTTAAAATTTGTATAATATAGCAAAAATTTGCTTTTAAAAGTATTTCTAATAAATTTATAATTTTAATTAAGGTTCAAGTTAGAAAAATATTTGACGCCGCCGCGCCGCTGTCACCGATTTTTGTGGTGAAGTCTAAATCGGTACACCGTCGCCAGCCGATCGTTTTAAGAAAAAGAAACGCCGTCGTCGTTAAGGCTGTCGGCGCTCAGGTCTAGATAAGATACATATTAAAGAAAAATAATAATTTTTGACCATCATATAAATTTTAAGACAAACATGAAATAAAATTAAAAGACATCTATTGTAGCCATATAATATAGCAAACTGGTAACTTGACCATGATCATTTTAGTCATTGGGAAAAAAATTTAAAAATATTATGGAATAATATTTTTTATATTAATAAATTATATATTTATAATACCTTTTCTTCTTATAGCATAAGGAACGGGTTCGTTGAAAATTGGGTATTAAATTGCCTTGGCCCGTAAAATCCCGAAAATGAATATTGTTATCAGACAATTCAGGCGTATATTGGTCAATTGATATTTGAAGAGACGTAGCATTTTTAAGGATTTCAGCATACTTGTTGGAGTGACCAGTCAAGGGGGCTGTCAGCGGACTTATTAGGGCAGAATTATTCTGATGCCTGGGTGGGATAGGTGGAGGTGAGGATAATATGTCGTTATTTAGTTGCACTTTGTCGAATAGATTGTTCGTATCAATATCTAATATAAGGGGATAAAAAAAATATTATTTTTATTATCAATTGCTATTAGAGTTCTACTAATATTGGCAGTTTTAGGAAAAATATATTTATATGAAAGTGGAGTGAAAAACAAAAGTTAACAGAGTAAAGAGGTGCACCATGATGAAAATAAAAGGATCAAGGCCTTAAGGAAGGCCCAGAATGACAAAGATGATAACAGAGAATATGAGGAAAATGGATCTCACAAATAGTGATGCACAGGGCCAGCAAAAAGAAATATAATTAGAGGGGAATCTGGTTTACCCAGGCAAAGCTGGAAATTGTCATTAAATTGAAAAAAGGAGGGTATGAAAGTTAAGGCAAATTTCATGACTACTATTTTAAAATGATAACTATGGCATTCATTTCCTGACGATGACAAAATTTTGAAAATATGAGCAGAAGCTTATGTCATTTTTTAGCTTTAATATTGATACCTACTGCCGATTATCGATAACTGGCTTATATTTAAAAAAATCTGAAATTTTAGTTGAGTTTTTCAGTTGTTCTTGATATGAACAATCTAATCTCAGACTATTCACACTTTTTTTAAATAAAAGTTTTCCACATTTTTATCACTTTCACTATAGCATATAACCTAGCATAGTTCATGGTTGATATAAAGTATAAAATATAACCTTTTATTTTAAATTTTTAAACATTATGTGTATACAATATAATCATATAACTAATTCGATATTATCTAAGACATTATGCAAAAAATCTCAATTTGTGAAGAAACTATAATTTTTTAAAATATGCAAATATTAATTTTAAATATTTATTTATTAATATATATTTTAATTTAGGCAAAATAATTTCATATATTAATTTGTAATTAGCCAAAAATAAATCATAATATATTATTAAGTAAACAAGGTAAGTATTTATAGGATATAAATAATTTAATATTAGCCAACAATTTTAAAATGCAATTTATCTTATATAATGTTATCTTGTCAATGCTAGAATAGTTTAAATAATCTCTCAATTTTAAAAGGTGAGAAAAAAAATAATCTTACCCATTGCTTGTGAAAATGGAATTTATAAAATTTTGATAAGATGCCCTCTCAGCTGACCGTAATTTGTTGACGACAGGTGTTAAATATTTATACATCCGCTAATAAAGTATTTATTAAAATTTCCGTATTATATTTTAAACATTATTGTTAATTTTATATATAAAAATCTCTTTAAAAAAATTATTTATAACATTTTCTCATTCCAAGTCTATTTGTACACATATTCATATATATGTATACATATTTAATACAATTTTATATTATGTTCATTAAAAAAATCATAATTAATCTTATTTTTATATTAAATTATAAGTTAAAATTTTGTTTCAATTAAATTGAAGACAATTAATATTTTACCCAATGACAAGATAGTAATCCTTAATATAATAAATTCTTAAACTATTAATGTTATATTAGGGGTAGGGGTATGGTTAAATAAGAAACAATCGACACAGCCTCAGCAAATGTTTTAAACTTGATTGGATTTGGTTTCAAAAGCAAGAAAATTTAAGAAAATAAAGAATTTATGCAGCGATTAATCGATAAACTTTCAAGGTTTATATATTTTAAAACTAAGTAGATGAATTGTTACATTTTATGCTGTGTGATTTATGCTAAGCCTTGATGTCAGCAAGGGTTAAATGTGCAGTATCATGGGTTTAGATGTTACGTTAATTTAGGCCTATGCAATAAGGATAAGGATTACTGTTCATATTAAGGAGAAATACTTATAATATTAGACACCTAACTCACGACATTTTGTAAAATCTAAAAGAACCAACCTTGTGAACCTCGTAGGTGGTTAGCTTATGGCTATACTACAAAGTTATGTTGGTGTTTATATTAAATGAGAAGAAATGCTCATTTTATTAGACACCAAACCCACTATATTTGGTAAAATCTAAAAGATACTTAATTTGATCTAATAATCCCCAAATGGGTTTCTTTTTAGCCAATCAAATGGTATTTTAAATTTAAGTGCGCGGAAATTATATCAAAAGAAGCATAACGATGAAAGTGATGGTTGTTTGTGATGGTTTACAATCCCATCACCAACCAATATAGGTGTTAGGAATAGAATTAATCAATTCGAAATATATAATATACAAACAAAAGGATCCAAGTTAATATGAATGAATAATTCCAACGCGAATATTAGATTAATAATCTTGATTGATATTAATATCATATATCACACAACACGTTATACATGACACCTTTCCCCTTTATTAAGCTACAAGCTGGCATTAGAGAATGACATGACTTACTAACAAATTTTCTCCCCAAAAAAATATAAGATTCATATAACATCATATTTAATTATAAATCGACTCATATATATTTATATTTTTCCTATAATCAATATATCATATCAAATATACATTACTTCCTCAAGGACTAATAGATTTCCTAAAAAAAATATATCCCTTCTTGATCTCTTTATATTATTACTTTTCACTATTCAATTCCTTGATTTTTGCAATTTCTTATTGTCCATTACATCTTTTGTTCCTCGGATAAGGGTTCTCTTAAGCCCTTTACATGATCTTGCATTGGCATATAGCTTGCTGATAGCACCTTCACCTAGTAGGGTTCCTGGAAGAGGGAGTGCATGCATGGGCACGAGCCCCCTTAAAAATTTGAATAGCCCCTTGAACAAATTTTTTAATGGCCCTCTAATATCCTCCTGAAGGAAGTAAAAAAAATTGATGGCCCCCTGAACAATTTTTTTTTAGAATTCTAAGTATTACATATAGTATTTGTTGAAACAGTTGTTTGTTATTAAATTTTATTTTTATATATCCTTAAGATGTGTTCTATTTTGTGTTATATATTCAAATTTATATTTTTACTTTTTTATAATCTAATTTTTATAACCTTACCTATTATTAATTTTTGTTTTTCGTTTTGATTATATGTATTCTAATTTATATTTTAGATAATATATATAGTGTGTGTACGAATATAAAAAATAATAAAATATATTTTTACTTACTCTCACCATAACCCTTATTCTCTTCATGGTGCTCCGTTGGCAAAAAAAACTCGCCACCACTAAAAAAATTTTTTCTCTTCGAAATGCAAATATGAATAATAAAAAATTATAAAACGAAACAAATATATTCTATAAAAGAAGGAGAAAAAAGGTAAAATAATTTTAAAATTATTTCCATTATGTTAGCTTTCAAACTCGTTAATATTCCTTGGGAAATTTCTGTTAACGATATACTATTTGAATTGACTTACAATTGTGGTGCACTACTCAAGGATACTGGGTAGTGACGACGTTTTATTTGAATTCGTGAACCTAAAGGTTCTGATCAATTGTTTTAAACTACTGAACGGGAAATTTTACGTATACAAGGATTCGGAGTTTATCCAACTCCATTGTATTTTTGTTAAATTATGATGTTAAAATTTCTAATATATACGATTTATTAATAAAACATGGATATAAAACCAGAATTAATATACAAAATTCCAAAATTGGTTGGACCACTTACTGAGATTTACTTAGACAGAATATTAAGTTATTTTTCGACCAGCACATTATCGGACTCTATTAAAATAAATACTTTGCTTAATAATTTATCAAACGAGGTCTTTGACAATATTAAATCAATTTGTTCCGATACCGACATATTAGATCTTAAAATAGTGACTAAAAAGTTAACTTACCTTTTACCTGTGCAAGATAAAAACATTTTAATAAATAAATTTAACTTATTACAGCAGAACTCGAGTGAGAATTTCATGCAATGGTACATAAGAGTATCGAAACTGCATAAAAAATGTAATTTTTCGGACGACAGTAGATTAAAAGAAAAATTACGTACATCTACCTTAAATGACAAAATAAAATATAAATTTTGTAAAAATATTAATTTAACCTTAAATGAAATGGTAGAGCTAGGAATTAAATTAGATAGTATCAATGATAAATCAGATGTTGATAAATATAAGTTATATGAATAACGATAAAAAGTCTGATAAAGATAAACACTTTAACAATAGAAATAGAAATGACAATAATAATTATTTTAGACCTGATAATAATTTTAGAAATAATTTTAGAAATAATTTTAGAAATAATTTTAGAAATAATTTTAGAAATAATTTTATAAATAATTTTAGAAATAATTATGATAATAAAGATAGAGATAGGAATTACAATAATAATTTTAGATACAATGATAGGAATTATGGTAATAATAATTCGAGATACCACGATAATTATAACAACTTTAACTACAATAACTATCGCTACAACAATAATAATCAATCTAATTATGGTAGAAATGATACATGGCATGATAATAATCAAAGAAAACAAATCCAATACGGTGACAGAAATCGTAACATTTACCAATCTTATAATTATAGAGGTAGTGACAATAATCAGAGAAAGCAAATACAATATAACAACAACTCAAATAATTATAGAGGTAGCGACAACTATAATAGAAAGCAAATACAATACAACAACAATGATTACAATATGAATATTGAAGAAATTATTGAAGAAAAAGTTGACTCTACAAAGAACAAAGATGATAACGATTTCAATGTTAACAACTTATCTGGTGACATGCTCAATGACAAAGATAATGCATTTATGACTACTTTAAAAGTGAACGATATTGTTACATGTATGCAAGTCGATACAGGCTCAAAACATACTATTATACCTCATGGTCTGGCTAAAAAACTTGGTATTAGAGATGTTAAAAAATCCGAGTTACAACTTACCGCTTATGACGGAAATTTAATCAAAATCATCGGCATCACTCAAGTTAAAGTGACTTATGAAGGTATCTCAAAATATATACAAGCGGTAGTGATCGAATCAAGTAACAATGCCTTGTTGGGACGTACATGGATCAATGCTTTAAAAATAAATTTATAGCAAATGTTGACACTAATTACGAAGATGAAATAAAAAAATTGATTAAAGAGTATGAATCCAAATTGACTAATGGGCCAATCAGCAAAGCAAGTGTCAAGTTACATTTAAGAAGAGATGCCCAACCTAAAATTATACCGCCTAGACGTATTCCTTATTCAAAAATTGATCTTGTTAGCAATGAACTTAAAATGGATACATGATAAAATAATTGAGCCGGTGAATGATATCCGATGGGCAAGTCCTGTTACCGCTGTCTACAAAGATGATGGGAGCATTAGGCTTTGTGCTGATCTTAAGGACACTGTAAACCCAGCTCTAGAAGATTTCAGATACCCTCTACCACGAATCAATGATCTAATAGCTAAACTTTCAGAAGGAAAGAAATTTACGAAAATTGACTTTAAAAATGCTTTCTTACAGATCCCAATTAATAAAAGTTGTAGAAATATTTTAACCATATCTACGCACAAGGAATATTACCATTTTACTAGACTTTCTTTTGGGCTTAAGACCTCATCTGCAATTTTTCAACAGATCATGGATCAAATCTTCGGTGATATGGATGACGTTATATTTTATATTGATGATTTACTTATAACTGGAAAAAACGATGAAGCCCACCTTAACAACATAAAAAAAGTGTTTGATAGAATATCATCGTTTGGGCTGATACCTAACTTCAATAAAAGTGTGTTCTTTAAAAACAAAGTGAGGTTCCTGGGTCATGATATTGACGCCAAGGGGATTCATGCTAATCACGGCAAAATTGAAGCAATAATTAATATGCCAGAACCAAAATCAGCTGCTGAATTATCAACATTTCTGGGAATGGCTGGCTACTATAGAAAATTTTTGAACAATTTTGCAGAGATTGCCGATCCTCTATATAAGATTGTCAACAAAGAAAAATGGGCTTGGAACCTAGAACACTCTAAAAGTTTTAATGATCTTAAGAAGTTGATTAGTCTTCCACCTGCTTTGACATATTTCCCTGAATTACCTATAGGGATAACCACTGATATCGAAATGTGGTTTAGGAGCTGTACTATTTCATACTGAAAAAGATGGTAAAGAAAAACCTATAGCTTTCGCGTCAAGAACTTTATTAAAATCCGAAATGAACTATACTAATATTGAGCTTGAGGCTCTTGCTATTATGTTCGCTATAAGGAGGTTCCAGGAATACTTAATCAGCACAAAATTTACAATTATTACTGACCATAAACCTCTAGTTCACATCTTTACCAAGGGTCTTAAGGATAATAGCACCATGTCCTTAAGACTCCAGAAGTGGAATATTACATTAGGAGGATATGATTTTAATATAAAGTATAAAACCGGTAAATATAATGTTGTTCCTGATTGTCTCTCGAGATTACCACAAGAATGTCATGATGAAGGTGTTGAAAATATCACTATAATAAATGAATATGGGGATTTACCTATTAATTTTAATCAAATTCGTGATGAAACTTTGAAAGATATGGAATTAAAACAAGTCATAACTGATATTAAAAACAACAGGCCTATAATGAATAATATTTATAAAAATATTGAATTGGAATTAAGTATATTTAAGGATTGTCTTTACAAAAGCAACAGAATCATAATTCCGTCTTCTATGAGAAAAAATATACTACAGTCATTACATTAAGGTCACTTGGGAGCAGGAAAAATCAAATCCTTAGCCAAAGATTACATGTGGTGGCCTGGTATAAATAATGACATAGTAATGGAAGTGAAAAGTTGTGACGATTGTAACATATATCATGATAATCCTATAAAGATACAAAAACCATGGGTTTCGGCAACCAAACCGTTTGAAAGGATACACATAGATTATGCGGGTTCGTTTTTCACAAAAAATTGGTTAATAATAGTCGATGCCTACAGCAAATTTCCAATTATTATTCCTGTTAAAAATATTACGACCGATGTTACTTTAAAAGAAATCTTTAAAACTATTTCACTATATGGAATACCTGAAACTATAGTTACTGATAATGGCACTAACTTTACGAGTAACGATTTTGAAAAATTTTGCAAAAATTTTGGTATCAAACATGTGCTCACATCTGCTTATCACCAGCAATCCAATGGCCAGGTAGAACGCATGGTGAGAACGTTCAAAACACATATGAAAAGGAATATTAAAATTGACCTAGATATCGCACTTGGCAAATTTTTATTTAATTACAGAAATACGCGTAATGATACTACAGGAGTTATGCCATCTCACAGAATGTTTAATCGAGATATTAGAATTAAATGGGACTTATTAAAACCGTTGGAGGAGAAAGAGAATAAAATAAACGTTATGTTGCGTTATTCCTTTATCTTATTTTTTGTTTTTTGCATTTGAACTTTTATTATTTTTGTTATAATCTAATTTTATTTTATAAACGGCGTAACCTTACTTTTTTATATATTATTTTACTTTTTTGTATTTCGTTTTATATTCTAATTTATATGTTAGAAAATGTATAAATACCTTAACAAAAGAAAAAGAAATTAGTTAATAAAATATATTTTTACTGACTCGAACCTCGCACCATATCGTCTCCATCCATATTCTTTGCATGGTGCCCTTTGGGTGGTGGACTAGAAAAAGATGACTACCTAATCTGCTGAGATGACCATCTAATCTATGACGATTGTTTAATCCATTGAGATGACTCTATTTATATGACTACCTATTGACTACCTATTGTGTTGAATGCTTAACCTATGGAGATGACTACCTATTGTGTTGAATGCTTAACCTATGGAGATGACTACCTATTATGACTCTACCTTGTGCTTAACCTATGGAGATGACTACCTATTATGACTACCTTATCTATTGTGATGTTATGACTACCTTATCTATTGTGACTACCTAAACTACTGAGATGACCAAGAATCAAACCTTAGTACGTTCTTTCATGCAAAAAGCTTCTTTCTTTATGGTGTCCCGGCTCTGGATGTTGGACTGGAATATAATAGCCAGCACCTAACCTAATGTGACAACCTAGGAAGAACTGATATGGAAGTTGAACGATAGGTTATGAATTCTATTTTGTGAGACCAATGATGATTACTTATTATTCTAATCCACGTAAGAAGTATTATAAATTAAAATTTTATGCCAGGATAAAGGCATGTTATAAATTTTTAAAATTACTAAAATGTAAAATCATAATGGATAATATTGATATTTTTTTTGATTTCTTGTATGATGACGAATTGTTGTTAATTAACAAAACCTAAAGATGAATTCTTAAATATAATTAAAAATATTAAAAATCCTAAACAAGAAGATAAAACTTAATTTTAAATATGTTAAAATGTAATTTTTAAATCACATGATTGATTCAAATAACCCTTATAAGTAATACTTAATATGATAAAAAGTTTTTGAAATTAAAAGCTTTGAAGACAAAAAGTTATGTAAAAAAAACATTCATTTTAGAAAAATATATTTAAATTATGTGGTGAATTTTCAAAACTATCTTATGAAGAATTTTTTTTTTGAATTAAAATTAGGGTGTGAAATTTAAAATTTTATTTAAAGAGAGGGAAATGTGAATAATATTTTATTTGCATATTTTAACCTGGGAGATAGAAAATAAACAAAAATTAATTAAACACTAAAACACGAAAAATTAAACGCTTATAAAATATAAAACGCTAAAAATATAAAACGCATAAAACGCTAAAAGTATAAAACGCTATGATTAACTTAAAAATAATATAATAATTATTATGATTTATCGTTCCTTATTCTGGATTAAAATTTTATTCCTTATTCCATAAATTATCATTCCTTATTACATATTTTATTGTTCCGAAATTCAAAATTTTATTCGTGCATATTATTCATATATTTGATTTGATCAACTATTCCAAATTACATATTCTGATTTATTCCAAATTCCAATATTCAAATTAACAATTGAGTACGATCAAACAAGCTATGATTAATGGAGACAATTATATGGATATCAAGCTTGTGATTAAACAAACCAACGTGCAAAATCGATTTATACAAACCAACGATTGGACAAGCCAACGTTATGATGATTTGTGATACAACTTGATTACCAAAATTATAAACCACTTGAACAACAAACTCTCTATGACTTCTCCGATGAAATTATCAGAAGAGGGAGAATGTTGCGTTATTCCTTTATCTTATTTTTTGTTTTTTGCATTTGAACTTTTATTATTTTTGTTATAATCTAATTTTATTTTATAAACGGCGTAACCTTACTTTTTTATATATTATTTTACTTTTTTGTATTTCGTTTTATATTCTAATTTATATGTTAGAAAATGTATAAATACCTTAACAAAAGAAAAAGAAATTAGTTAATAAAATATATTTTTACTGACTCGAACCTCGCACCATATCGTCTCCATCCATATTCTTTGCACGTTACTTAACCACGAAATAGAACCTTTAACATAGGAAATTTTGTTTGGTACAAAGTACAAGGTGATGATAAATGGTGCAAAGACATGATCTCACTTAAAGAAAGTGAAATGATGTTCCAAATTTAGACAGAGAAAGGTATTTTGAGGAGACATTTAGATCAAATAAGAATTAGAAACTGTTTTAACACAATTATTAACTATGACTTCTTTTAAGGAGGGAAGTGTGGACAAAAATATAAAAATTACTGATAATAACGATATAACACCTATTTCTAGACCTGTGCGAATTAAACAAAAACCTGTTTATCTAAAAGATTACATAACTTAAAATATAAAATAAATATTAAAATGTATTAAATAAATTAAATATTAAAACGCTTACACTAAAACGCAAAAAATCAAAACGCTGAAATATTATATAACAATCTTATTGATTTATCATTCTTCGGTTATTCTTATATCCATTTTGATGAACTATTATTCGCAACTTACTGATAATAACAATTTTGAAAAATGATAATAATAACAACTGAGTATTACCAAGCAAGCTATATAACAAAATCATGATTTGGAGACAACTTAAAATAAGGATATCAAGCTTACGATTAAACAAACTAACGTGCAAAATCGATTTAAACAAACGAACGATTGGGACAAGCCAACGATTACAATGACTTATGAAACAACTTGATGAACAAACTAACTACATTAACATAATTAAAGTGTGAAGGGGACAAGCCAACGATTACAATGAGTTATGAAACAACTTGATGAACAAACTAACTACATTAACATAATTAAAGTGTGAAGGCTTTTTAGAAGAAGGAGAATGTTATATATTCAAATTTATATTTTTACTTTTTTATAATCTAATTTTTATAACCTTACCTATTATTACTTTTTGTTTTTCGTTTTGATTATATGTATTCTAATTTATTTTTTTAAAGATAATATATATATAGTGTGTGTACGAATATAAAAAATACTAAAATATATTTTTACTAACTCTCACCATAATCCTTATTTTCTTCATTTTGATATTTCTTCAGGTTAATCTATTAACTTAAAAGTAACTTTATTTTGTTTAATGTATTTTTTTTATTGATTAACTTAAATAAAATTTAACATAATATATGAAACAGAGAAAAACGCGATTACTGGGCAATAAAATATGAGCTTGAAAAATGTAATTTATTATTTTAAAATATAAAACATTATTCATCATTAAGCATCTGTAAATTTTTCTATCATGAGAATTAAAAGATAAAAATGAGAACGAAATTATTTTATCAAAGAACGAAGTTATCTAGATCTATCGTTAATTCTCAGTTTTTCAACAGATATTATTTTTAAAAAATTATAATAAGACTATATAAATTTTTATTAAATTAATGCTATTTAATTATTATATTAATAATAAAAATTTTATTTTCATTATGTTAACAATTGCAAATAAATTCTTTGTTAAAAATGGAATATCAATAACACTCATGGTTAATTTTATATTATTTTAGAATTATACATTCTATTTTCCTATTAGAATTATTTATTTTTAAAATAAAATATTAAATAGATATTAAATATGGCATATTATATGACAAATAAAAAGATTTATATACGTAATAATATAAGTATCAATCAAGCATTAACAGTTAAAGCATAATTTTTATAACCCTAATTAAATAAATATAATCATTTACTAATTGGAAAAAAAATCCAATTTATAATTGTGATTTGTGTTACCCGAGTTCAAAATCACCAATCAACTATTTTTAAATTTAATTTATTATACTTCTTCCTAATAAAATTTCTAAGATCCAAACCAGTATACTAAACTACTTGGTTAAAAATCTAAATATATTTAGTTAAACAATCTCTTACTCATTTATTTTATATTAGATAAGAAAGAAAGAATAAATTGATTTTGAGATGAATGCTTTAAATTAAATGACGGATATGGGAACAAGGTTAATATTTTAGACAAAAAAAGAGTAGGTAATGAAAGAGTTTGAGTTGAATTATATTTAAGTAAAACATCTTTTACTCATTTATATTATATTAGATAATGAAGAAAGAAGAGATATTGGTTTTAAAATAAATATTTTAAATAATGAAAATGGAAACAAAATTGATGTTGATAATATTTTAGACAAAGGAAGATTTGGAAGTAAAAGAGTTAGAGTTGAACAAAGTATACTTAATTAAAACATCTTTTACTCATTTATTTTATATCTATTAGATAAAGAAGAAAAAAAACTATTAAATTTGAAATGAAGACTTTAAATAATAGAAATAAAAGCAATATTGATGTTGATGTTGATGATATTTTAGGCAAAAGTAGATAAGGCAATGAAAGAGTTGGAATTGAACAAAGTACATTTAAAATACAGTTTTTAAATTTCAAACTATGCTTTAGATAATATAAGAAGAATAATCATTATTCTGAGATGTATAAACATTGAAAGCAAAGAAGTTAAGAGATAGAAAATAGGTAAATATAAGATATTTTATTTGTGAAACAATAAAAGCTATATGTGAGGTTCAATCTGAAGATATCTCTTATAGTATTAAATTTTATAATATAATTAAAAATAAATATAGACATAGATTCTTATTCATATGCTATAGCCTGATTATTGGTAGCAACAATCCATATAAAGGTATATTGGATAGTGAAGGAAAAAAAGAATATAAACACTTAAAATTATTAGCAAAATTTTTTTATATTCTAAATCATAAATATTTAATAATTATAATATATATTCTGCAATCGTAAATATTTAATAATAAATAGATAAATATTTTATACTAAAAACTATAATTTTAGCTTACCAAATATCTTGTATTGTTTTACTTATTATTTAGTTGCTAGTATTAGTATATATGCAAAATATTAAATAATATTAGTTCCGAGTTTCCAACCAAATTTCAATTTAAAAAGTATCATTTATTTTTAAAAAACCCAGCTAAATCCCGGGAAAAGGTGGATTGAATGCCCACAAAATAGGGAGTATGGGGATGAATCCCCACCTTACAAAAATTTGCTAGTTGAGACTCTGTCATTGTAAAGACTAATGACGTCCTTGCCTTCACCTGCCTTCTTTTGTTTATAGTATCATCTTCGTATCGTCTTTTTCTTATTTATCCTGTTAGTTTTTTTCCTTCTTCTTCTTTGCATCTTTTATTCTAATATTTTAACCCTGTCTTTTTGTGGCTATCTATCACATATAATCCACTTTACTAATTTTGATCATCATACCCATATTGCACATTTCATTTTTCCTCGTTCATCATATCACCTAATCGTATGTGTCTCCTTGATTTATCATATAACACCTCTTGTTATTCCTTGTTTATATATTGTCATTTCGGTTGCAATTGCTCTTGGTTATATTATTTATCTTACCATTGCTGATTGTCAATTTAACTTTTGTTTCTTACCTTCCATTTCCTTGTATGCTCTTTACTAATATTTTAACTTTCATATTTTATAAAATACATTTTCTTTTAATTTTCGTCATCATTTTTTTATAATTTTCTTTCATTTTTTTCTTTTCTTTTTCAACAACAATACCAAATATTGTTAATATATTTTATATACTTTTTAAAAACTCCAAACATATATATATTTCTAACAGCTACATTCACGCCCGAAAAATATCCATATACCCCATTCTAGACGGATACCATCAGTGGCGAGGCTACGGGGGTGGTTTTCGGGTTTGGACCCCTCCCAGAGCAAATTTTTTTTTTAGATTATACGTTCAAAAGACTTAAAAGGGATTTTATATGAATTATATTTTTCTGGTTTTGATGTTTGTGGAAGGATATAATATTACTATTGAAATTATTCTGGATAGTATTATTATAAAGTCATTGAGAATAATCTAAAAATTATAATAACATATTATTGATGCATTTAAAAAATATATTTATTATATATTATCGAAGATATGGTTATGATTTGTAAGATAAACCCGGCCGAAGGCCGGACAAAAGGGCCGAAGGCCCATTAAAGGGGGTCTAGGGGGGCGAAGCCACCCAGCTTTTATATGTATGGACCCCCTCTAAGGAAAATTCCTAGCTTTGCCACTGGATACCATTAAGTAAATCCCCTATAATAACATTCATATTTACACTCAAACATTAAATATTAATTTTAAGCATACATAAATTTATTCATATGTACATTCTTCCTTCATCCTTAATATTAATAGATCATAAACTAAACAATATCCTGCAAACTATTAACATAACATTAAATCATAACTACAAAAAAAAATACAAAATTATTTAACCAATATTTAATTAAATAATTTCATCAATTAAAAAAACATTCAAATCAGCCTTCAACAACAATCAAAACAACAATCCACAATTTCAACATCTCCAAAAATACCAAAACCTCAATCATAATCCAAACAACAATTCACAATATTAACCCAACAAAAATTCAAAATTCCATCAATATCCATCAAAATCAAACAACCATATTTAAACCAATCCCAATGCAACACCAATTTCACATCAACAACTCCATCATTTCACACATAATAAAAATTTAATTCAACCCTATCTCACTCCCAATCCTACTATTAGCTCAGAATTAAGATTCAAACTAATATATTTCTCAAACCATACTCACTCAACCCACTTTTTACTCACCATTACCATCTAATTAAATATAAATATTTTCTAAACCAAATTCTACTTTTAAGGAAATATCCAATTTCTATTATTTTATCATTCTACCCACAAAAATTATACCAAATCTCGACTTCTCTTCTTAACATTAGCCTCAAACAATCACTAACCCCCAACCAACTTTTATCATTTATCCACTCATTCTATCGTGTTCCCAACGGATCAATTACTCAAAACCTAATTCTTAATTTAAAAAAATATAGAGATTCAACTATCATTAATTGAAGAATCTATTCCCCAGCTCATTATTAAACATAGTGCTGTAAAGTAACGTCAAAAAAGTGACGTCGTTACTACCTTCGTTACCTACTTAGAGGTAACGATTAACGGTATCGCGTTTCTTTTTGAGTAGCGGTAACGCAAAAAGTTACTTTAAATTTTTTTTCTTAAAAAATGTTAAAAAAGAAAAATATGTTTTATTGCACTATAAAATTACTTTTATTATATTTTAATATAAATAATTTAAGCCGAATTTTCAATTCATATTAAACACCATTCCTTAATTTTTATTTTAAATTCTCTTTGTTAAATTTTTAGTCGAAACTTAATCTAAGTAATATTCAATTAAAATTCAAATTAAATGTTAACAATAATATTATTCTGTTTTATAATTTATTTTAAAATATTATGTCCATAGTACTTAATTCTTCAGGTGAAGATGATTTAACCCTTCCCTGGCCCCAATTTGAAAAATATTTTACACCATTAAAGAAAATGAAGGGTATAAAGCCTACACTTTATAAATTTAAATTATGTCCCAACGCAAATATTTCAGCCTCAATGTTCAGCAATTCAAATTTAAAAAAGCATAAAGGTAAAAAGATGAATTAATATATTATAATTTTAAACATTATTTTAATAATAGAATATTAAATCATGCGTATTATAAAATAACCATTAAAAGAAGTATTTTTCCATAATATTTTGAAAAGCTTAATCATGAAATTAAAATATAATCAATTAAATTATACTATAGCAGTCAAAACCGTTTAATTGCATATCGCTTAAGTGCAAAAACTTTTAAATGCGAAAAAACCCCGCGATTTTGATAATAATTACTATGGTATAATGTTAAATTACATTTATAATTGCGAATCGGTTAATTGCGAAATATCGGATAATTGCAAAATTTTTCAGGTCCCATTTATATAACAATAACGTTAATTTAATCGGATAAGTGAAAAAATAAAAAAAATTTATCGAAAAAAATTATTCATCATTTTTTTTATTTAACCTTTTTCCATTCATTCATTCATTCATTCATTACCACGCCAGAAATTAATATAAAAATGGTAAAAAAATCATTCCAAACATTAACCCTGAAGCATAAAAAAGAAATAATTGATAAATTAAACACTACATCAAAAACACAATTAGCATCAAATTACAATTGCCACGTCTCGACAATCTACCGTTTAATAGCGAATAAAGAAAATCTATGCTCACAATTTCTAAGGAATAAACCTCCTACAACTAAAAGAGTTAGAATGAGTTGTTACCCAAAGACAGAAGCAGCTTTATTGGTTTGGTTTACACAAATGCGAAGTAAAAATTGCAGTCTAAATGGGCCAGTGATGTTAGAAAAAGCTATGTTTTTTAGCCAAACATTCAATGAAGGTAATTATAAGTTTTTATAATATATATATATAAATTATAGGCATTCCTACTAGCAGCTGGTTGCAGAGATTTAGGAAAAGACAGAATATAAATTTTCATAATGTTTGCAATGAAAAGGGGAGTGCAGATATTATTAATGAAAATGAATGGAGCAGAAATACACTCCCATCTCTGATTAAAGATTATCAAAGAAGTAATATTTACAATTGTGAAGAGACAGGACTATACTACCGAGCATTACCAAAGGGCACAATGGAATTTAGTGGAACTCAACCACTGGGCTTCAAACCAGACAAGGAAAAGGTCACAGTTCTATTTATCATAAATGAGGATGGATCTGATAAAAAGTTATATGTTGTAGGGAAATTTAAAAACCCTAGGTGCTTTAAAAATAAAAAATTACCAGTTAAATACTACTCCAATAAAAGCAGCTGGATGACAACCTCAACTTTTGAAGATATTCTTAAAGAATGGGATTCCTCATTAAAGAAGAAAATTTTATTGTTTTGTGACAATGCATCTTGTCACAAAACAAAATTAACATTTAACAATATAAAATTAATTTTTTTACCAGCAAATACAACATCATTAATTCAACCTTTGGACATGAGTGCAATTAGATCCTTTAAATGTCATTATAGAAAGGGTATCATGAGAAAAATGATAACATTGATGGAAGGAAATGACACCATTTCTTTTTATAAAAGATTTACACTTTATGATAGCCTCTATCTTATAAAATTTGCATGGGGTGAGGTGACAAGTACCACAATCATAAAGTGTTTTATTGAAGCTAAATTTTTTGATAAGTCTATGGCATTTGATTGGGAATCGGAGGATGATATAGCATTAACTGACAACGAAGAAGATGAATTTGATCCCATATTTGAAGAATATGTGTTACACGATGATGATGCTAGCTGCCATGGAATTTTAGATGATCAGAATATTTGTAATCAGATAAGATTAGAGATGGAAGGTTTAATTACTTAAAATTTTATTAATCTTATTTTTTATAGAAGGTTATGAAAGCTCCGAGAATGACGAAGGGAACCTAGAGATATCTGATCATTTAATTACAAAAAATCAGGCTCTTAATGGTTATTATACTTTTCTTGAATATGCTCATGAACATCTAAGGGATCAAGATTCACTAAGAAAGCTAGAGAATATAGTGGAAAAAGAATTATTTACTCCAGAGTCTAGCCAAACTCTTATCACAAAATATTTTTATTAAATCTTATATTACTTTATAATAATTGTGATACATGTATAATAAAATTAGTTCGAATAAAATCTTATGTTATAAAGCATTAATAAACTTTCATTCCAGCATGGTCTGTTAATACATTTACATATATTAGAATTTATAAGATTTGAATAGGCATAGGATTTTAAATCAAATATCATGTGAATGAAAACAAAACACTTAATAAACTTAAATTCTTTTATATTAATCTTATTGTTTCCAGTTTTTTAGGCAAAATATTTTAAAATTTGGCTTTAATAATAAATTAGAATTTAAAAAGTGATAATATATTTGTGTAAAATTATATTTCAGTAAATTTAATGAAGGTAAAATGACAAAAGTAGTTAAAATTAATGGAAATAAATATTAGGGTATTGTAAAGGAAAAAATGTTATTATCTTTCACAAAAGCTTTTTTTTGCTTTAATTCTTACATATCTTAAATAAAAAATGAGATAAAATCAAGTAAACAAATTTAATTATAATTTTATTCAATAAAAAATAATTTATCAACAACTATAATGCTAATACATAAATAATTACAATCTTTTTATAATTAAGTCTTGTTTTCTTTGTTCCTTTCTGTCTATAATCATGTCTAGATCTAGAGAAAATATAAATATATATATCAAAATATATCACATTACTTTCAAGTGCTTCAGATATTTTAATATTATTTGATTGATCTAAATTAATTGAATACTTTTTATAAAATAATAACTTGATGAATTGACGATAAAAATATAGGATTATTGGTGGGAAGAAAAAAAAGCTATGATCATATGTTCCAACAAATAAGATAAATTTTTAAAATTTAGTTTTTTTATTCGTTACATAACTTATTCAAATTAAAATATATAGCAAGGTCTAAAAGTCGAAAGGCTGCATGATACGAAAGGCTAAAAAATAATATTAAAAATAAAAATAACAAAGAAAATGATTAATGTGTAATTTGATTGATTTATTGCTTTTTTTACGAGAAAAATATTATAATAACATTACATTATAATATATTAAAAAAATGGAAATTTTACGCAAGGTCTAAAAGTCGAAAGGCTGCATGATACGAAAGGCTAAAAAATAATATTGAAACTAAAAATAACAAAGAAAATGATTAATGTGTAATTTGATTGATTTATTGCTTTTTTTACGAGAAAAATATTATAATAACATTACATTATAATATATTAAAAAAATGGAAATTTTAAGATCTTTTCAATTTTTTTATTAATTCTTTGAAATAAATTACGGTTTTAATTTTATTTAATTTTATTAATTTTTAATTTATATTTTTAATTAAATTATATTTATTTATTTAAAAAAAATGGAATATAATATATTAAAAAAATGGAAATTTTAAGATCTTTTCAATTTTTTTATTAATTCTTTGAAATAAATTGCGGTTTTATTTTTATTTTTATTTTTATTTAATTTTTATTTTTAATTAAATTATATTTGGTTATTTTAAAAAAATGGATTATAATATTTCAATTTTTTTATTAATTCTTTGAAATAAATTGCGATTATAATTTTATTTAATTTCATTAATTTTTAATTTATTTAATTAAATTATATTTGGTTATTTTAAAATAATGGAATTTTTAAAATTATATGTATATTCTATTTAAGTTTTTTTTCAAAACTAAATTGATAGTAAGTATAACGATATTGTGAGTACTGGATTAGGGAAAAGGCTAACATCTTATATGCAATTTTGAATATTTTTATATCATTCTACTCAGAATTAAATTTCCTATCCAATTATGCTTAGATGTATTTTTTTACGTTTCCGGTTCAAAAAATAACATTTTTGTCGCGAAAACATTCGAAGGGAAAAGGCTAACATCTTAAGTTTAATTTTTTAAATTTTTATATCATTGAAATCAGAATTAAATTTCCTATCTAAATATGCTTTGATGTATTTTTTTACGATATCGGTTCAAAAAATAAATTTTAAAAATTTTTTTGTGGTAAAAACGTTGGAAGGGAAAAGGCTAACATCTTATATGCAATTTTGAATATTTTTATATCATTCTACTCAGAATTAAATTTCCTATCCAATTATGCTTAGATGTATTTTTTTACGTTTCCGGTTCAAAAAATAACATTTTTGTCGCGAAAACGTTCGAAGGGAAAAGGCTAACATCTTAAGTTTAATTTTTTAAATTTTTATATCATTGAACTCAGAATTAAATTTCCTATCTAAATATGCTTTGATGTATTTTTTTACGATATCGGTTCAAAAAATAAATTTTAAAAATTTTTTTGTGGTAAAAACGTTGGAAGGGAAAAAGCTAACATCTTATATGCAATTTTGAATATTTTTATATCATTCTACTCAGAATTAAATTTCCTATCCAATTATGCTTAGATGTATTTTTTTACGTTTCCGGTTCAAAAAATAACATTTTTGTCGCGAAAACGTTCGAAGGAAAAAGGCTAACATCTTAAGTTTAATTTTTTAAATTTTTATATCATTGAACTCAGAATTAAATTTCCTATCTAAATTGTTGATGTATTTTTTTACGATATCGGTTCAAAAAATAAATTTTAAAAATTTTTTTGTGGTAAAAACGTTGGAAGGGAAAAGGCTAACATCTTATATGCAATTTTGAATATTTTTATATCATTCTACTCAGAATTAAATTTCCTATCCAATTATGCTTAGATGTATTTTTTTACGTTTCCGGTTCAAAAAATAACATTTTTGTCGCGAAAACGTTCGAAGGGAAAAGGCTAACATCTTAAGTTTAATTTTTTAAATTTTTATATCATTGAACTCAGAATTAAATTTCCTATCTAAATATGCTTTGATGTATTTTTTTACGATATCGGTTCAAAAAATAAATTTTAAAAATTTTTTTGTGGTAAAAACGTTGGAAGGGAAAAGGCTAACATCTTATATGCAATTTTGAATATTTTTATATCATTCTACTCAGAATTAAATTTCCTATCCAATTATGCTTAGATGTATTTTTTTACGTTTCCGGTTCAAAAAATAACATTTTTGTCGCGAAAACGTTCGAAGGGAAAAGGCTAACATCTTAAGTTTAATTTTTTAAATTTTTATATCATTGAACTCAGAATTAAATTTCCTATCTAAATATGCTTTGATGTATTTTTTTACGATATCGGTTCAAAAAATAAATTTTAAAAATTTTTTTGTGGTAAAAACGTTGGAAGGGAAAAGGCTAACATCTTATATGCAATTTTGAATATTTTTATATCATTCTACTCAGAATTAAATTTCCTATCCAATTATGCTTAGATGTATTTTTTTACGTTTCCGGTTCAAAAAATAACATTTTTGTCGCGAAAACGTTCGAAGGGAAAAGGCTAACATCTTAAGTTTAATTTTTTAAATTTTTATATCATTGAACTCAGAATTAAATTTCCTATCTAAATATGCTTTGATGTATTTTTTTACGATATCGGTTCAAAAAATAAATTTTAAAAATTTTTTTGTGGTAAAAACGTTGGAAGGGAAAAGGCTAACATCTTATATGCAATTTTGAATATTTTTATATCATTCTACTCAGAATTAAATTTCCTATCCAATTATGCTTAGATGTATTTTTTTACGTTTCCGGTTCAAAAAATAACATTTTTGTCGCGAAAACGTTCGAAGGGAAAAGGCTAACATCTTAAGTTTAATTTTTTAAATTTTTATATCATTGAAATCAGAATTAAATTTCCTATCTAAATATGCTTTGATGTATTTTTTTACGATATCGGTTCAAAAAATAAATTTTAAAAATTTTTTTGTGGTAAAAACGTTGGAAGGGAAAAGGCTAACATCTTATATGCAATTTTGAATATTTTTATATCATTCTACTCAGAATTAAATTTCCTATCCAATTATGCTTAGATGTATTTTTTTACGTTTCCGGTTCAAAAAATAACATTTTTGTCGCGAAAACGTTCGAAGGGAAAAGGCTAACATCTTAAGTTTAATTTTTTAAATTTTTATATCATTGAACTCAGAATTAAATTTCCTATCTAAATATGCTTTGATGTATTTTTTTACGATATCGGTTCAAAAAATAAATTTTAAAAATTTTTTTGTGGTAAAAACGTTGGAAGGGAAAAGGCTAACATCTTATATGCAATTTTGAATATTTTTATATCATTCTACTCAGAATTAAATTTCCTATCCAATTATGCTTAGATGTATTTTTTTACGTTTCCGGTTCAAAAAATAACATTTTTGTCGCGAAAACGTTCGAAGGGAAAAGGCTAACATCTTAAGTTTAATTTTTTAAATTTTTATATCATTGAACTCAGAATTAAATTTCCTATCTAAATATGCTTTGATGTATTTTTTTACGATATCGGTTCAAAAAATAAATTTTAAAAATTTTTTTGTGGTAAAAACGTTGGAAGGGAAAAGGCTAACATCTTATATGCAATTTTGAATATTTTTATATCATTCTACTCAGAATTAAATTTCCTATCCAATTATGCTTAGATGTATTTTTTTACGTTTCCGGTTCAAAAAATAACATTTTTGTCGCGAAAACGTTCGAAGGGAAAAGGCTAACATCTTAAGTTTAATTTTTTAAATTTTTATATCATTGAACTCAGAATTAAATTTCCTATCTAAATATGCTTTGATGTATTTTTTTACGATATCGGTTCAAAAAATAAATTTTAAAAATTTTTTTGTGGTAAAAACGTTGGAAGGGAAAAGGCTAACATCTTATATGCAATTTTGAATATTTTTATATCATTCTACTCAGAATTAAATTTCCTATCCAATTATGCTTAGATGTATTTTTTTACGTTTCCGGTTCAAAAAATAACATTTTTGTCGCGAAAACGTTCGAAGGGAAAAGGCTAACATCTTAAGTTTAATTTTTTAAATTTTTATATCATTGAACTCAGAATTAAATTTCCTATCTAAATATGCTTTGATGTATTTTTTTACGATATCGGTTCAAAAAATAAATTTTAAAAATTTTTTTGTGGTAAAAACGTTGGAAGGGAAAAGGCTAACATCTTATATGCAATTTTGAATATTTTTATATCATTCTACTCAGAATTAAATTTCCTATCCAATTATGCTTAGATGTATTTTTTTACGTTTCCGGTTCAAAAAATAACATTTTTGTCGCGAAAACGTTCGAAGGGAAAAGGCTAACATCTTAAGTTTAATTTTTTAAATTTTTATATCATTGAAATCAGAATTAAATTTCCTATCTAAATATGCTTTGATGTATTTTTTTACGATATCGGTTCAAAAAATAAATTTTAAAAATTTTTTTGTGGTAAAAACGTTGGAAGGGAAAAGGCTAACATCTTATATGCAATTTTGAATATTTTTATATCATTCTACTCAGAATTAAATTTCCTATCCAATTATGCTTAGATGTATTTTTTTACGTTTCCGGTTCAAAAAATAACATTTTTGTCGCGAAAACGTTCGAAGGGAAAAGGCTAACATCTTAAGTTTAATTTTTTAAATTTTTATATCATTGAACTCAGAATTAAATTTCCTATCTAAATATGCTTTGATGTATTTTTTTACGATATCGGTTCAAAAAATAAATTTTAAAAATTTTTTTGTGGTAAAAACGTTGGAAGGGAAAAGGCTAACATCTTATATGCAATTTTGAATATTTTTATATCATTCTACTCAGAATTAAATTTCCTATCCAATTATGCTTAGATGTATTTTTTTACGTTTCCGGTTCAAAAAATAACATTTTTGTCGCGAAAACGTTCGAAGGGAAAAGGCTAACATCTTAAGTTTAATTTTTTAAATTTTTATATCATTGAACTCAGAATTAAATTTCCTATCTAAATATGCTTTGATGTATTTTTTTACGATATCGGTTCAAAAAATAAATTTTAAAAATTTTTTTGTGGTAAAAACGTTGGAAGGGAAAAGGCTAACATCTTATATGCAATTTTGAATATTTTTATATCATTCTACTCAGAATTAAATTTCCTATCCAATTATGCTTAGATGTATTTTTTTACGTTTCCGGTTCAAAAAATAACATTTTTGTCGCGAAAACGTTCGAAGGGAAAAGGCTAACATCTTAAGTTTAATTTTTTAAATTTTTATATCATTGAACTCAGAATTAAATTTCCTATCTAAATATGCTTTGATGTATTTTTTTACGATATCGGTTCAAAAAATAAATTTTAAAAATTTTTTTGTGGTAAAAACGTTGGAAGGGAAAAGGCTAACATCTTATATGCAATTTTGAATATTTTTATATCATTCTACTCATAATTAAATTTCCTATCCAATTATGCTTAGATGTATTTTTTTACGTTTCCGGTTCAAAAAATAACATTTTTGTCGCGAAAACGTTCGAAGGGAAAAGGCTAACATCTTAAGTTTAATTTTTTAAATTTTTATATCATTGAACTCAGAATTAAATTTCCTATCTAAATATGCTTTGATGTATTTTTTTACGATATCGGTTCAAAAAATAAATTTTAAAAATTTTTTTGTGGTATAAACGTTGGAAGGGAAAAGGCTAACATCTTATATGCAATTTTGAATATTTTTATATCATTCTACTCAGAATTAAATTTCCTATCCAATTATGCTTAGATATATTTTTTTACGTTTCCGGTTCAAAAAATAACATTTTTGTCGCGAAAACGTTCGAAGGGAAAAGGCTAACATCTTAAGTTTAATTTTTTAAATTTTTATATCATTGAACTCAGAATTAAATTTCCTATCTAAATATGCTTTGATGTATTTTTTTACGATATCGGTTCAAAAAATAAATTTTAAAAATTTTTTTGTGGTAAAAACGTTGGAAGGGAAAAGGCTAACATCTTATATGCAATTTTGAATATTTTTATATCATTCTACTCAGAATTAAATTTCCTATCTAAATATGCTTTGATGTATTTTTTTACGATATTGGTTCAAAAAATAAATTTTGTTTTCCTGTTCCGATGCTGTAGGGGAGGGGCCTATCGGATATCCTCCCTTAGCGATTTTTAATTGTGGGCCGCCTATTGGGGCACCACAGTTTTTGAGTTATTACTCTTAAGCCAAGGTTATGTTAATATTATCAGCTATATAATTAAAATGAGATATTATCATCCGTTAAGCGTTATTTTGCGTATAATTTTATTGATTATTATCTAATATAAACTAATTGCTAAATATAAAAGCGCCGGTATGAATAATATATATGTATATGTCTGTGTGTTTGTGTTATTGAGGGGGGGGGGCGGGAGGGTACGTTCCTCGGGGCCTGTGATGCGTTCCTCGTTGGCTAATAGATTATCTGAGGTGATCGCATCCTCCACGTTAGATAGAATTAGCGTATCATAGAAAATTGCTGGGTCGAATTCCTCTGCCATGCCATCCAAGTTGGAGATGTTGGGCATATCGAGATCGACTTCATCATCCAATCGGAGGTGCGTCGACACCATCATCTAGGGCATAGCTTGATCGATTGGGGGTAAGCCCTCCACATCTATGTCATGCAGGATATTGTGCGCCGACTCGTTGAGGACTCATTATATGCTTGGCTGGGACGAAGGGAAACGGCTTCATCAATGTCGCTACTACTGCTTTCGGGTAGGCTCTAATATAATCGATAGGCGGTGATTCCTCCGCGTTAAGGATCGTATGATAATGTGTAAATAATGATGGATTATATATATAATTTTAATAATATAAATATTTACAATATTAAGATGATGCAACATATGTAGTTTTTTCGATAGTTTTAGCCATAAAATATTAATTTAATAATATTTTGTGTTTCCGCTCTTAGCCACGTGGAGGCAACTATCATTAAGAGCTTTTGGTCTTGGTTAAAAAACAAAAAAAAAATACCAAGACCAGGACATAGGAAGGTTTTACCCAATTGAAACCTAAATATGACCTTATGAATTTTAAGTTATTTATTACAACAGTATTTATACATAAAAAGATACAAAATCCCTTAATTTATTTAACAAAACTTTAAATTATTTATAAAGTGATCAAATAACAATACAGCATTATATTTATTAATTAAAATTAAAATATTAAAAATTTCTCGTTCTTTCTGCTTTAGCTCTTTTAGCTTGATGAGGCTTTCTCGATCCTTTTGGCCTCAAAAAACTTAATTCTCTTCCTTTTGAAGTTATTAACTTACTTTTCATTTTTTTACAACCTGTAATTAAAATATCTAATGCTTTCTCTCGTTCATACATATTTAATTCATTCCACTTATTACCTATTTTATACTTCTTAAATTCATCTGCCAAATAAAATTCTCCCATACCAACTAACGATCTTTCTAATTCGTGTCTTTGCATGATTGTAATTTCGTGTAATTTATTTATTAAATTTAAAAGAGGGCAATGTTTCCAATTTGTTATAGATTTAAAAACATGATTCATAGACTCACAATTATTGTTGGTCCATAAATCACAAATTATTTTATTTTTTAAGGGATTATAAACATATTCAAAAAGATTAGATTTATTTAAATAATTAAGAAATTTATTATAATTTAAATTTTCACAATATTTTACTAAGGAGTCCATTCTATAATTAAATGTTTCATCACTATCTGCAAAGACTACACCCTCTCTTGAAAATAATTTAGAAATTATATTATTTATCTTGGTTGCATTCACACCTTGCTTATTTTGTAAAAACGATTTAATATTTTTTTTAAGATGCTGAACACATAATAAATGGGTAGATTTTTCAAAAACTTGCTTTAAACTTTTAATTAAAGATAATTCTTCATCAGAACCGAATATTAATTTATTAATATTTATTTTATTTTTTAAAAAAACGGATTTTAATTCAGAAAAAAATTTAGAAAAGGTAGACGTATCCGAATCCGCATGTAAAAAAATTGGACCTAAAAATATAGGAAAATCACCAGTTTTAGCTCTTCTGACACATTTATGCTTAAAAACTAAAGATGTAACGTAAAGATCGCCAAGATTAAAAGTTTTATCAATACCTATAATGCTCTGATTATCAAATGAGCACATGAATTTTAAATTTTTAATCATAAAAGGAGTGTATAATATTAAAGACGGGACTTTATCTTTATCATGTATAATTACCTGGATAAAGGGGTGGGTATGAATTTGATTAATAATTTCTAACATGTTATCTGCAAAATTAGGATAAATTTTATTTGATAAATTAATTTTATTTTTAATATTGTATATTTGTTTAATATTTCTTGGTGAATTAAAAATATTATTATTTCTTATTAAATCATTATATATAAATCTAGTAGGTTTTTGCATATTTATAGAATTTTTAATATTATCAATAACACTAGCTGGAGTGCGAATATAAGAATTATCAGATTTTTTTAAGTTACCATGACTAGCGGGCCCTGGATAAGTCCCTATATATTCGACAAGAAAACAATTATAAAAAATTAAATGTGATGATTCTATCATTGGATAAATGTAACTTATTTTTCTTTTAAAATTTTTAGAAGCCTTTAAAACACTGTAATATCTATGTAAAATTGCTATTTTATTTTGATCAGGGCATGGTATGATTAATTTTAATATTCGTTTATTTTCAATTTTAGTATCTTTAAAAAATTCATTATTTTTATAAATTAAAGGTCCTATTGTATGATTTTTTTCAAGAATATAATAAGATTTTAATAATGGAGATTTATAACCAGTCCAAGGCCCACAATCATCAAAATAAAGAGATTTAGTAGAGTTATTATTATTTTTATTAATTAAATAAAATTTATTATTTTTACAACCTCCAGGTATGTTTGATAAAATATCTTTTGGATTTTTTAAAATATTTATAGCATCTAATACATTTAAAAATTTACCGTAATTTTGATTATTAATTATAATTTCATTATTGTTTAAATTTAAAATTTTATTAATTGAAAATTTTTCCGCAGATGGATCGTAATTATTTAATATTTTATTTTTAAAAAAGTTGTCACTTATATTGTCATAAGATAAATCTTGATTAAACTCATCTGCATAAGAAATTGTATTTATATTATTAAATGGTATAGATAATGTTATATCTGAATCAGAATCTACACAAGACATATCGTTATTATTTTCATTAACAACAAAAGTATCATTTTTTATATCATTATGAGGTAAAGATAAAGTTGAATCTAAATCGCCTAAATTATAATTATCATTAACACTTAAATCAGAAGAATTATTAAAAGATACATTTTTTTTATCATTAATAGGTATAGATAAAGTAGATTCTAAATCTATATCTAAATCGCCTAAATTATAATTTAAATTAACACTTAAGTCAGAAGAATTATTAAAAGATAGATTTTTTATATTATTAATAGGTAAAGATAAATCAAAATCGACGAAATTATTCTCTATTATTTCATAAGATATATCTTGTGTAGACTCATCTATAATAAAGGAATTATTGTTTTTATCATTAAAAATATTATCTTTATTAATCTTTACATCTTCAAAAGGTGGTTGGGCCGATAAAATGGGTTTTAACAAAGCAAAATGGTTAAATATATCATTTAAGTTATAAATTTCAGAACAACTGGACCACATTAGTACTAATTTAGACGGGGTTTGTTTTCTAACACCCCGTCCATATATTTTCATTGTATAGGGGTTTTCCATTAAAAGATTGCCATTAACAGGAGGATAAAAAGTAGAAATAGGTAAATTAATGGCAGCACTTATAGCGTATAAATGCATTGTCTCGGCCCAACCTCCTATTCTTAAAATATCACTTAATAAATTGTCATAACTACTTATTATAATATAATTACTAATAATGATTTCATACATGGGGTCTTTGGTGTCGTATATATGTCTAAAAAGAATCATTTCTATTCCGGCCACAAGTCTGATGTATAGATGATACTTTTCATCTCCAAAAAGACCCAAAGATACAGCTCTATATGCACAATTACCATCTGAATCAACCTTTTATAAATGAAATTTATAATTACATATGGGTAATATAATATATAAACATAATAACCGTCTTAAGTAGCCAGAAAAGCTATATTATAAAAATCAGGGTTTCGAACCGAACCGCCAAACCGGAATTAACCGTTATAATTTTCTGAACCGTTACCGTAGCCGAACCGTTATAAAGAAAATATAAAAAGAGCGAACCGAACTGTTATAAATATTTTAAACCGGTTTAAACGGTTCAAAACGGTTTTAAAAAATAATTAATTTTAAACCATTAACCTAAATTTGAAATTTGAATTTTCCTTGAAGAAATTTTTTGCCAGACTTTTAGTTTCTATTTTGCAATAAAATAAATTTGAAAAATGTCGTTTTGGCTCAGCTATATATCTCGACCCATTAATAAAAATATTTATTTGATTATCGTAGTTATTAAATTAAATAAGAAATTATAAAAATATAAATTAAAAAGATTTTTCTCTAATATTAATATATATGGTTTATGATTAAATTTTTTTTAAAATCAAATTTATAAGAACCGGAACAAACCGATAAGAACCGTTATAAATTATAAACCGAACCGAACCGATATGAATTTTTTCAAAAAAAAACCGAAATGGAACAAAACCTTTATAAAAGGGCAAAATAATAATATATAATATACAAAAATAGTAGTATATAAATAGTCATAAATTATATTATATTACCTTTAATGGATTATACCGCGTAAGTACCTGAGCTTGTGTCAATCTTAAGATCTCTTCAGCTGTTGTATCTTGTGTGCCAGTAAATTGAGGGAAACGATGGGGTAAAGACTCTCCGTAAGCCGAAATTTTAGTCAATATAGCATTGGCATTATCCTCTGTTGGACATCTAGATAATCTTAAAGAAATGATGAAAATTTTGGTATTTAGAAAATAAACCCCGAAAAAAATTATATATAGTATTTATTATATGAAATATAAAATTAATTTTACTTACTTATTAATTAATTTTTCAATATCCATAATTAATAAGGATAGTAAATTTTTAGGTAAGCCAGTTAAGGAATATGGAAGGATGCTAATGGAGTCGTTTTATTGTTTTATTTTTTTTGTTTATAAATTTAGAGTTTTTATTGTAAGAGAATAAATAAAAAAAACATTTTTTTCAGACGGATAATAATTAAAAATATGAAAGAATAATTATGTCGGTGATTTTGTATGGAAGTAAATAATATTTTCAACAATTTAGAAAAAAAAATTATAATAAACAAATAAATTAGAATCGAATAGTGTTTGAATTCGTACGAATAATAAAATCTACCATTGCATTCGATTCGAATAATTGAAATTAATTTTCTTAATAAAATCTTACTCAAATATATTGACAAATTTTTTTATTGTTAATTTGATTTCAAACAGAAGGTGGAAATTTTTTCGGATAAAATGACAGGGCTAAAATACCTGAATTTTACGAAAATATTTGAAAAGGTTAATAAGATGGGGAAATAAATGATTTGGGATATCCCTTCAAGTGCCTATTTGTCCTCTATATTTTTACCCAACATTCATAATTAAATGAATATACGGTAATTATAACTTTCTCTCCCCGAAATAAGAACACTAAAATTCATAATGTATAGTGTTGGTCGCACAGTAGGTTTGTTATGATTATATCAAATTAATTTAAATTGCAATTAAAATAAAATAAATGACAGTTTTTTTGAATGAAAACTATGATTTAAATCAATTTTGATCGTTTTTTTGAACCGATATCGTAAAAAAATACATCAAAGCATATTTAGATAGGAAATTTAATTCTGAGTTCAATGATATAAAAATTTAAAAAATTAAACTTAAGATGTTAGCCTTTTCCCTTCGAACGTTTTCGCGACAAAAATGTTATTTTTTGAACCGGAAACGTAAAAAAATACATCTAAGCATAATTGGATAGGAAATTTAATTATGAGTAGAATGATATAAAAATATTCAAAATTGCATATAAGATGTTAGCCTTTTCCCTTCCAACGTTTTTACCACAAAAAAATTTTTAAAATTTATTTTTTGAACCGATATCGTAAAAAAATACATCAAAATATTTAGATAGGAAATTTAATTCTGAGTTCAATGATATAAAAATTTAAAAAATTAAACTTAAGATGTTAGCCTTTTCCCTTCGAACGTTTTCGCGACAAAAATGTTATTTTTTGAACCGGAAACGTAAAAAAATACATCTAAGCATAATTGGATAGGAAATTTAATTCTGAGTAGAATGATATAAAAATATTCAAAATTGCATATAAGATGTTAGCCTTTTCCCTTCCAACGTTTTTACCACAAAAAAATTTTTAAAATTTATTTTTTGAACCGATATCGTAAAAAAATACATCAAAGCATATTTAGATAGGAAATTTAATTCTGAGTTCAATGATATAAAAATTTAAAAAATTAAACTTAAGATGTTAGCCTTTTCCCTTCGAACGTTTTCGCGACAAAAATGTTATTTTTTGAACCGGAAACGTAAAAAAATACATCTAAGCATAATTGGATAGGAAATTTAATTCTGAGTAGAATGATATAAAAATATTCAAAATTGCATATAAGATGTTAGCCTTTTCCCTTCCAACGTTTTTACCACAAAAAAATTTTTAAAATTTATTTTTTGAACCGATATCGTAAAAAAATACATCAAAGCATATTTAGATAGGAAATTTAATTCTGATTTCAATGATATAAAAATTTAAAAAATTAAACTTAAGATGTTAGCCTTTTCCCTTCGAACGTTTTCGCGACAAAAATGTTATTTTTTGAACCGGAAACGTAAAAAAATACATCTAAGCATAATTGGATAGGAAATTTAATTCTGAGTAGAATGATATAAAAATATTCAAAATTGCATATAAGATGTTAGCCTTTTCCCTTCCAACGTTTTTACCACAAAAAAATTTTTAAAATTTATTTTTTGAACCGATATCGTAAAAAAATACATCAAAGCATATTTAGATAGGAAATTTAATTCTGATTTCAATGATATAAAAATTTAAAAAATTAAACTTAAGATGTTAGCCTTTTCCCTTCGAACGTTTTCGCGACAAAAATGTTATTTTTTGAACCGGAAACGTAAAAAAATACATCTAAGCATAATTGGATAGGAAATTTAATTCTGAGTAGAATGATATAAAAATATTCAAAATTGCATATAAGATGTTAGCCTTTTCCCTAATCCAGTACTCACAATATCGTTATACTTACTATCAATTTAGTTTTGAAAAAAAACTTAAATAGAATATACATATAATTTTAAAAATTCCATTATTTTAAAATAACCAAATATAATTTAATTAAATAAATTAAAAATTAATGAAATTAAATAAAATTATAATCGCAATTTATTTCAAAGAATTAATAAAAAAATTGAAATATTATAATCCATTTTTTTAAAATAACCAAATATAATTTAATTAAAAATAAAAATTAAATAAAAATAAAAATAAAACCGCAATTTATTTCAAAGAATTAATAAAAAAATTGAAAAGATCTTAAAATTTCCATTTTTTTAATATATTATATTCCATTTTTTTTAAATAAATAAATATAATTTAATTAAAAATATAAATTAAAAATTAATAAAATTAAAACCGTAATTTATTTCAAAGAATTAATAAAAAAATTGAAAAGATCTTAAAATTTCCATTTTTTTAATATATTATAATGTAATGTTATTATAATATTTTTCTCGTAAAAAAAGCAATAAATCAATCAAATTACACATTAATCATTTTCTTTGTTATTTTTATTTTCAATATTATTTTTTAGCCTTTCGTATCATGCAGCCTTTCGACTTATAGACCTACCCAAAATATATAGTTGGTTACATTAATTAAAAATTGTATTTATTGCAAAGTTTGATGGCTTATATGATTAAAATATATATAGATGATAAATATCTTTATAAAAAACACAAACTGATTTTTAATAAATAAATTGTTGAAATATAATCGTATAATTGCGAAATTTTTAAATATTTCGGTCCCAAGCTTTCGCAATTAAACGGTTTTGACAGGCTGGGAACCAAGATTAAAAACCCAAGATTAACAAAATATTGGTATTCAAAATATTATATTGGGTTTAAACAATATCTTCTATTTCTTGTTTTAGTATTGCTATTGGTTTAACTTCAAATTGTTAATAAATTTAAAGAATAAAATAGTGATTTTAAAAAACTTTGTTTAAATAAATATATATATGGAATAAAACTATGATGCTATATTGTTTTAGAGAACTAAGCCTAGATATATTTTCTTATTCCTTTTTAAATGGTAATTCTGAAAAAGGTAAGAAATTGAAAAATTATCTTTGGCAATCATATTTCTATTTTTAATGTTTTACTTGACAATAAGCTTAGTGAGGGATTAAAAATGCAATTAAATTTTTAAAAGATTTATCTTCAATGCTAAGTTTTTTTCGATAAAAAATTCAGGAATTAATATTATTTTAATTAAAAAATTATAGACTGATTTCTCAAAAATGAAAGAGATTAATGAACATGTGAATATAATGAAATAATTCCTCTGCAATTAATTGATCTATTTGAAAATCAAAATACTAATGATAGTATTGTATACTTATCTAAGCATCATTCCTGTTCAACACACACTTTAAACCTCATTGCAAGTGTTGACATTGAAAAGGCAGGTAACGATGCCCATTTGAAAACGATTTCAAAAATTACATTTTCTAAGTGTTAGCTATTGTGAAAAAAACATAAGCAATCTTCAAACTGTGCATCCATTTTTAAGGAAACATATGAAGATATCTGATTAAACCTACAATGGAACTTTTTTATAACTATGTTAAATTAATAGATAGTCTTATTGGAGAATTGCCAAAAATTTGACGAATCTTGTGAATCTGAATTATAGGGATATTCAGATAACGACAAGTCGTTCATGTATGAATATTTAAATAATAATAATTTTATCAAAATTTAATTACGGTGTTAATTAAGAAATGTGATATGTATATATATGATTTTATAGATTATGGAACCGATTGCTACTGCTCTTTCAATTTTGGATATTACACTCCCACGATAAATATTATAATATTAAAACTTAAAAAAATGGCCTTAAATAAAAGTTTTGTAAGCCGCTTATTAATTCAATCCTGAAAGGCATATATAAAAGGTTTAGTTCAAATATTACTTACAAGCTATGTTTTGAATATCTTTTATTTTCAATAGATTCTAACACATCTACAAAGATGAATATATACTATCCGCAAAATTCACCCGCTATTTGAATTGGATTGGCTCTGGATAAAATTAAAGGTCATCATGCTAGAACTTATTTCTAGTTTGAGAAAAGTTCTTGATAAAGAAATAGCAGACTTAATTCTTTTATCCAACACACATACCACAATATTTTCTGATAAAGATAAATTTTTTTGATAATGAATGAAGATCCTTGTGAAGATGATCTATTAAGCTTTTTCAAAATAAAGATAATTCTTTAAATATTTTTAATAGTTATAAATTATTTAATAGATTTTGTAATATAAATAGATTTTATAAACTATAGAGAAAAAATATATTGTATTTTTAGTTAAATATTTTTAAAATAAATTTAATAAATAAAAATTTTTAAATTACTTTCTTTGTCTAAAAAAACTAATTATCCAATATTTAAAGGAGTGGTATTAAGGAATTGTAAGGTTTTATGCCCAGTAGCAATTGCATTAGACAAACTACAAGGACAGGGTGGTACATGTTATTAAGAATTAATGCCCATACTATTTGTGATTAAAAGTACTTAGCTAAATTTAAAAATTCAAGTTTGAATTATTTACCTTTTATTAAAGGCTGTCCAGCAAAAGATTTTGGGAAAATTATATCCTAGGATAATAAATATAATGAGGCTTTTTGGCATCATTATCACATCCATATTTTAAGAACCTATGGATTGAGTCGGACGAAAAAAATCCTTTAAAATATATTATTAAAGGAAGCCCTTAATGCATTACCAGTAGTATATAATCATTAATTTAGTTCAAACTATAATACCGTAAAAAAAATGTTGCTGACTTCAATAATACAAATAGAATTAAGCTGTAGATTTAAAATTATATTAAAGACCCTCTAAATACATTGGAAATGCTATATTTTTATTCTTCCATTAAAGAAATTTTTAAAATATAATAGTGCAATACCTTCATCAGCTCTAGTTGAAGCGTTATTTAGTTTTGGCATAATATTAAATTAGCCGAAGGCAAAGGTAAATGATATATTATTTGAAAAATTGATTATCTTAAAAAATAATGATTTCATTTAATCTAATTTAAATACTTTTGCATGTTTTCAACTCCTATTAAAAATACTAGTATCCTTTCCTAGTCTATGCCACGAACGGGCTAAAGCTAATAATATAATGGCCGATTATTATAAAGCACTCTTCATATAATATTTTATTAAATATTATAAATATTCTTTTCATTATACAGTCAAAAGCGTTTAATTGCATATCGCTTAAGTGCAAACACTTCTAAATGCGAAAAAACCCCGCGATTTTGATAAAAATTCCAATTATGAGAATTGGTTAATTGCGATCAGGCCCCATTTACAGATACTTAAATTAAAACTCATCCATATAAAATTATTTTATTTGTAAAAATATTTAATATATAGACAAATCATTATTGAAAATTCTTTTATTACTCCTTTTGTTATTACAATTATTTTTTCAAAAAAAATAATTTTATATGGATGGGTTTTAATTTAATCGTCAATATGTTTCATAAAATCATCACAAAAATGTATATGACAATAATGTTAATTTAATCGGAAGTGAAAAAATAAAAAAAAATTATCGAAAAATATTATTCATAATTTTTTTATATAAATTGCACCTATAACTTTTTTAATACAAAAATGATAATTTTATTATATATTATAATCATGTTAAAATTATTTTTGGATTTAGAAATTGGTGCAATTATCTATTATTTAATTAATATGCTCTAGTCTACACCTATCCAATGCACATTCGTAAAAAAATTCAAAATTTCTTCTAGAAGTTGCCAATTCATTTTAAAAACGCTTATCAGATCAAAAAAATCAATAATCTTTTTTAAATCGCGAAATTACTATCTGTCATACTTTTGATTGCATTAATAAAACATTATGTCAGTAGTTGGATTTGATTTTGGTTCACAAAATTGTTTTATATCCATAGCAAAGGGTGGTGGTATTGAAACAATTACTAATGATTATAGCCTTAGATATACCCCGTAAGTATTATGATTATAATAAATTATAGGATATTCTTGTTTTACCTTCAAATATAGGTCTTATATATCCTTCACCTCGAAAAATAGATTTATTGGCGTCAGTGCTAAAAACCAGGCCTTAACAAATTACAAAAATACAGTTTTTGATTTCAAAAATTTTTTAGCAAGGAAATCTGACGATGCTTTTGTAGAAAAAGAGTTAAGAACTTATGTTTTACCATTTGAAATTGCAAAAGGACTAAAAGACTCAATTGAATTTAAAGTTAGTTATCTAAGTCCTTCATATTTAATTAAATGATAATTCCTATTATTTACACAATTTTTTTCATACTATGTGATATGCTTATTATATTTAAACTTAGATATTTTAACATTTATTTATATATCATTTAAAATAATATTGATAATATAACAATGATTTTTTTAGCAGTAAATTTATCAAAATTAACAATGTTTTTATTATCAAAAACAAATGATTTGGGCAATATTTATAAAATATTGAGCAGTAAATATTTTTTAATGGTAACAAAAATTGTTTAGTATTTATTTGAAAGTTGTTAAGTATTTATACATATTACTTTTTATTATGAACTATCAAGTATATTTTATGAATTGAATTCCAGTTTATATTGTGCCATTGAGCATCTAATAGAAAATAATTTTAAAATGTTTTTATCTAATTAAAATTACATAATACTATACAAAACCCTTTTTAGCCTTTGAATTTTGATCTCAATGTTTTTTTCCCTATTGGAGTGTCTTTGATGGCATGAAGAGATGTACAGTAGAGATCTGCAAATCATGGCCTGATTTATAACCCCTATTTTAAAAGAAAAATTGATTTGAGCTGTTAAATATATTACATTTTGTAAATTATAATTATTTATTTTAGGCTGTATTCAAAGTGGAGACAGATCTGTTTTTTTACATCCATTCCGTCAAAAGTCAATCTCATTAAAAATATATTGATTTTCATTTTTAAAAAATTATAAGTAACGTTATAACACTCTATAAAATTTGCCAGATCAAAAAGCCAAAATGTTTTGACTTCAAAATTTGCCGGATTCGTTTTTAAGATGGAAGGTATCGGAACGGACACACTATGAACATATATATCATTTTTAATTAGATTGACTTTTGATGGAACGGATGTAAAAAAATGGATCCATTTCCACTTTGAATGCAGCCTTAAAATTTTTGCAAGAAACAAGGCTATAATTTTTTTATTTCTAGATTATTTTATTTATAATCAGAAAAATATTAAATTTTTTATATTTAAATTTGGGCCAGACTGGGCAGACAATTTTTATTTTGGAAAAAGTAAAAAAAAATTATTCATGATCGGGTTAAGCAAGACAAATTTTTTAAAAAAATTTTTTGACTCTTGAAAAAATAGGTCCAATTCAGATCTATAGTGTACAGCGAAGAAGTATCCCAGTATTCAAGGGAAAAGGTGATCCTTTCGATTGCGGGTCTTACAGAGCTATTAAACTCTTGGAACATGCAATGAAGATATTTGAGAGGGTTTTAGAGAAGCAACAAATTAAAATTGATAAAATGCAGTTTGGTTTTACATCGGGAAGCAAAACAGATGCAATTTTTGTGGTGAGGCAAATACAGGAGTAGTATCTTGCAAACTATTATGTGTTTGTTGATTTAGAGAAAGCATTTGACAGGGTGTTGCCTGAGGTTACTAGATGGGCCTTAAGAAAATCAGGTGTGGAGGAATGGTTGGTTATCGCAGTGATGGCAATGTGTGTAGGAGCACAAACAGCAGTATGGATGGATTAGGGTGATAGTGAAAGCTTTGAGGTGAAAGTAGGACTTCATCAAGGATCCATGCTGAGTCCATTATTATTTATCTCAGTAATGGATGTGGTGGCTAGAGAAATGCATGAAGGACTTCCCTGGCAGCTATTATATGCAGATGACCTTGTATTAATGGCAAACAGTGAGGAAGAATCGAGTGATAAAATTAGTATATGGAAGGTGACTATGGAAGCAAAGGGTCTGAAAATGAATGTATCTAAGACAAAGGTAATGATTAGCAGGGAAAAGCTAAAGATGGAGGAATTCGGTAAGTGGCCTTGTGGTGTATATGGGAAAGGAGTTGCTAGAAATTCAATCCAATGCACCAGATGCCAAAAATGGTTACATAAGAGATGTAGCGGGAAAAAAGGAAGTTTGATGTTAGAAAGAATGACTTTTATTTGTAGAATATGTATGAAAGGGATACATAATAATGATAATGTAGAAAATGGTGGTCTGGATATTGGCAATGGATTAACCCTAGAAAAAGTGGATAAGTTTTGTTATTTGGGTGATATGCTAAATGCAGATGGTGGTGTAGTTTGTTGTTAAATGACTAAGCCGATTCGGCTAAGCCGCGACTCGAGTCGAGTTTTTAGTCATAAAAAACGGTTTAGTCTCAAGTGGCTCAATGAGCCGTTTGAGCGACTTACAGATACAATTTTTTCATACTTATATATATACAGAGTTTGCGGTTGTTCTTGAATATCTTATTTTATCCTTCTTTGAGCAAATTCTCTTTTAAAATGATATTTATTCATTAAAAGCTAGCGGGTATTTATAAAAGTTCTAAATAAATTTATTTGCTTAAAATAATTGTGTGCTTCAATGGTATTGTTTTTAATAAATAATGGGCCTCATGGCTAAGCAAGGATTTATATATTCCTTTACATGATAAAAATATCCTTACAATTTTGAACTGATATCTAAAAAAATGTTCTTAACAATATCCATTCTTTATGGCACATAATTCTGCTTATGGTTTCCTTAAGCTAACATTAATCATTCAAAATATTATAAAATTTCACTTTTGAATATTTTTACATAAATTATATTATATAATATAATTCATACATAGCTTAAATTAATTTAATTTACATGGTTTCCCATTCAAAAAAGGAAAAGTTTCAATCATAAAAGGAAAAGTCCCAATCAAAAAAGGAAAAGTTTCAATCATAAAAGGAAAAGGTCCGATCAAAAAAGGAAAAGGTTCAATCAAAAAAAGAAAAGGTCCAAACAAAAAAGGAAAAGTGTCAATCATCAATCAAAAAAGGAAAATTCCTAAAAAGAAAGGAAAAAGTCCGATCAAAAAAGGAAAAGTGTCAAACAAAAAAGGAAAAGGTTCAATCAAAAAAGGAAAAGTGTCAAACAAAAAAGGAAAAGGTCCAATCTAAAAGGAAAAGTGTCAATTGAAAAAGAAAAGACGATTTAACCTGCACCCCATGGTCCAATGGGAAATCCCTAATTTGGGACGCAACCTGCATCTCTTCCTTTCCCTCATTAATTAATTCAAACCCTCTTACTAGTGGGGAAAATAAAAAAATTACTAAATACTAATGGCAATTTCTCACAATCAACATATTTTTTTAAAAAATTTTAGCACGTAAAATTTTTAACATTACAAACGAAAAACGTGAATCAATTTTTCTTAAACAATAACTCCAATTAGAAATTTTTAAACATAATTATTCCTGTTTCTTAGGAACATTTTTACTATAAGCTCTTTTTAGAGCCATCAATATTTTTAAAATATACATTCACTTTTAGTATATATATATATATATATTCATTTTTTATTTTTATATTTTGTTTACATGTTTTAAAGATAAATGAATAATAATTAATAAAAATTCAAAAAAAAAAGAAAAGGAAAAGGTCAATCAAAAAAGGAAAATCGTAATTTTTTTAAAAAAATATATAAATTTATTTATTTTTGTCATTCCTTCTTATTTTATTTCTAACTTTTTGCGATTTCTTTACTTTATTTGTATCTTTTCTCAATTTATTTTTCTTACTATATTTTTTCTTAATTTTTTTTTCTTCTCATTGATAATTCTTTTGTATTTTAAAAAATAATTTATAAATTTAGGTCCATTTTTATATTTTATTTATTTAAATTTACATTTTAAAATATGCATTGTAAATATATTTTTCCAAAAAAAAAAAATTTTTAAATGTCGACAGTAGACATTGATAATGAAAATAATTATGGTACAGATAAAATAAAAATTATGATTTTAGAATTAATTATAAAATTATTATAATAATTTTGCTATTTATTTAGTAACGAGCTACAGCTATCTCTTTTTTAAAAAATGTAGCACGCTAAAGCTATCGATACTAAAAAAATAGATATGGAATAACACGCTAAATATAGAACACTGCAAATTATATATTTCAAGTTCAGGATTGGAACAGAAAAAAAATTTAAAAAATAGCTTATCTTCATTCTCTTTGATTTCTCTAAATTCTATCTAATTAGACATTTTGTTAATATGTTGAGGGCCTGTGAATAATTTAAATCTAAAGATATTTAAATTAGCTTTTATTTGATACTCATCGATATTTTGTGGTGATAAAAATATTCCTGACCTCCCAAGACCTAGACCCGCCATCTATGATATTATTATTACAATAAAAAAATATTTTATTACCTTTTATTTGATACCCATATCAAAAAAATTATTTTTTACACCCCCCCCTTCCCCTTACCCCCAAATCAAGTCATACCCATCCAGACCAATAATGAAGACTTTCAGTCAAACGATATTAAAATTAGCTTTTATTTGGGTACCCATATCAAAAAAATTATTTTTTACACTTACACCCCCCCCCCCCCGCCCTATTTACTCCCCAGACTAAGTCATACCCATCTAGACCAAGAATGAAGACTTTCAGTCAAACGATATTAAAACTAGCTTTAATTTGATACCCATATCAAAAAAAATTATTTTTTAACTCCCACCCTTACTCCCAGACCAAGAATGAAAACTTTTAGTCAAACCATATTTAAATTAGCTTTTATTTGATACCCATATCGATACTTAGTGTTGATAAATATATTTCTGACCCCCCCCCCCCTCCAGGCCTAGACCGGCCAATTATGGAGGAGAGATTGACCTCCAGTTGAATAGATCTTTTGATTAGCTATCGATTGATACCCTATATTAAAAAAACAACATTGAAAATTAATGAATAACAATAAAATTGAAAAACGAAACGCGCGGAAAACGCTTTTTAAAATAAGATTCTTCTATATCATGGTTCAAACGTGATAATGCCGTATAGTTCTTTATCCTTTAAAAAATGAAATTTTAAAGGGATCTCTTTAAATCCCGTGAAGATCCCGGATAGTTATGATCCCTTTAAAAATTACGACATGTAATGATGAAAAAAAACCTAAAGAATTGTTTAAAAAATGGACCTAAATTTATCAATTATTTTTAAAAATACAAAAGAATTATCAAAAATAAAAAGAAAAAGATTGAGAAAAGATATAGTAAGAAAAATAAATTGAGAAAAGATACAAATAAAGTAAAGAAATCGCAAAAAGTTGGAAATAAAATAAGAAGGAATGACAAAAATTCAAGAAAAATTGATAATATATTTTAAAAAGATTACGATTTTCCTTTTTTGATTCACACTTTTCCTTTCCTTTTGGGAATTTCCCTTTTTCGATTGACACTTTTCCTTTATTTTTGGGAATTTCCCTTATTCGATTGGACCTTTTCCTTTTTTGTTTGACACTTTTCCCTTTTTTGTTTGGGCCTTTTCCTTTTTTGATTGAACCTTTTCCATTTTTGATCAAACCTTTTCCTTTTATGATTGAAACTTTTCCTTTTTTGATTGGGACTTTTCCTTTTTTGAATGGGAAACCCTGTAATATAATATTCCATTCCATATAGCGTTTAATTTTGTCGGGTAGTTTTTAATATAATTAAGAAAATATTTCAATTTATTGATCATGATCATGAAGTAAACTTGTTGGCATTTTTTTAAATTGGGTTACAGATTAATTAAATTTAAAATTAAAAATTCTATGTATGTTAATGAAATGTTGAAAGGAAAAATATACATGAGATATCAAACAATATGTTCAAATCAAATAACAATAGATGTTAAAATAAATCAAATTAAAATAATATAAAATGTAATGTAATAAAATGTACAAAATCAAAAAATAATATAAAAAGTAAATAATAAGTTATCTAAAAATAATTAATAAGTTAAGTTACTAATGAAACATATTGAATTGACGATTAAATTAAAACCCATCCATAATATGATTTGTTTTGTTGTAACACATTTCCATAATGTGAAAAAAAACATTCATAATTATTGTAAAAACTTGTTGAGAATTTTTTAAAAAACTTTTAAAAACTTGAAATTTATTACCCTATTTGCCACAATTAAATTCGATTTTAAATTTTTCGGTGTTATTAAAAATCAATTGAATTCTCCTAATATTGCAATTGTTAAGAGTATTTTGAGCAGTTATTTTACATACAATTTTTCAAATTTTTATTCTTACACCACAAAGTTCATTGATGATGTCGATGCATTTCTTTAAATGATTGAATTTAAATTGATTTTTATTTAAATATGGAAATTAATTTTTATATCAAAATAAACGATATATGTTATTTAGCGTCTACTTTCTATAAATAAAATCACATGTATATGTGATCCTATCCTAGGATTAGAAAAAATATTTGCCACCGATTTTAAATGTAACCGAATATTAAAGGTTCAAAGATTAATATTTTGAAGTATCTGTATCTAGATCCATTTAAAAGTCTCTTTTAACAACTGGTGATTATATATATGAAATAATAATTTGTATAATTCTTTATGAATTTGATTTCTTTTTTTTATATATAATATATTTTTAAATATAAAATCGGCTCAAACTACTCATTGAGCCGCTCGAGGCTGAGCCGTATTTTACGACTCCGGCTCGAGTTCAAAGTCGAAAAAACTCTCTTACAAATATTGATGCTCAGGACCGTCAAAAATGGAAAAGAAAAATCAGAGGGAAAACTGGCCTACCCGGGTAAACCTGGAAATCGCCATAAAACGGAGAAGAAGGTCAGAGGCGTAACAATGCTTACTAATAGTATTGCTAAACAACCCAATTTGGATTTATTATAAAATAGAGTCTAGAGGTTGGAGCGAGCCTAATTTTTTATTCACAGCCCACCCACTGACATTGGCAATGAAAAAAATTCATGCCCTTTCACGCTTGCTACAAAAAAATTTGACCATACCCGCCCACTCATGAGAGACAATATTTTGATCACGCCCTAAAATTCACGGTGTTTTTAAATTTTTCAAAACTTACTATTTTTTGAATTTATTCTGTCATAGTTTTCATTTCTCTAATTCCATATTAACACAAATGAATTACAATATTTAAATCAAAATTTTCATTTAGAAAGAGAAGAATTGTACATGTTTTTATTTCAATTATGTTTGACTTTCCTCTAATAAAAGGCTATAGATAATAACCTTTCACTAGAAGCTGAACTTGTTGGGGCAGGCAAAATTTTACTAGCTAATTTTCTCATATAAGTAAATATTTTTTCCCACTTCCAAAACTTCAATATATTGTCATTATAATTAGTTTTATGAGCAATGAATCTATTAAGTTCATCCTCACTACTTTCATCGATATATGTTGATGCAACATCAGAATCATCTAGAAATTCTCTAAATGTTTTATTTAGAATATACCGATTTTATGTGTGAAGGATGAATAGAAAAGTTATATGGTAGTTGACATTGATTTATGCATATCATTTAATTTTATATTGTCCTATTTTTAGGGTTTTGATTATTATTAGGTTGATAAAATTTTACTAATTTTGATTTCCATAGATAAACTTCATTTATTGTGGGTGAGAATATGTGCTCAGATTATTCGAGCATTCTTTGAATACTGATAAAAATTTTAGTAAAGATAAATGAAAATAAAATATATTTTAATTAAATTTATATAAAACAAATTTCCATTGCTGAAGAGAGTTGAGAGATTATTTTATAAGATGGATAAAATGTGGTTTGTTTTTAAAAATTATTCTTTTTTAAAAAGAACTAAATTAAATTAGAAAATATATATTATATTATAATTATAATATTGCAAATTTATATTTATCAATTATTAAAATTTCTGTGACCCAATCATGCCAGGCAAAAATTTTGGAGAGGCCCATCATTCCCAATCAAGCCTAATAATTTAAAATTTATTAAAACTCACACTGTGACCCATCGTGTCATGCCTAATTTCACGGCTTGCGCCACCTCTAATTGGACCATTTAACAACACTTAAATTTTTTAAATATACCCGGGCCGGGCCTAAAAATTTTTTTTTAAAATATATACGGGCCTAAGATTGTTAAACCCGGGCCGGGCCTTAATATTTTTTATAAAAATTTTTACATTATGAGTTAATGGTTATAAGATTATATTATATTATAGTTATGATTAATATAATATTGGGTGATGGTTAACACTACCTAACACCCACAGATCGATTTAATTATTAATTTCCTGCAAATTTATTCAAAGTATTAATATATTCTTTTTATAATTCATATCTAAATTTTTACAACATATTTTACCAAAACAATCAAATAAAGGAATATCTTAAATAAGCCCCAATATTCAAGTATTATTAATATATTTTTTTATAATTAATATCTAAATTTTTAGAATATATTTTACCAAAACAATCAAATAAAGGAATATCACTTCTTAAAGTTTGTAATACCTTTCAAAGCGAAAAGGAGAAATAAAATTGATTTTACTTAATATAAAGCATTTTTTAATTGAAAAATTTGTTTTACACAAGTATAATTTTATTTCTCTTTTTCTCTGTCCCAAATTCAAGCAATTACGTATGTAGTCAGGGACAGATCGCAAAATGACGGAAAACTATATAAAAGATTATATTAAATTACAAGAGGCTCAGGAAGTAAATGAAATACCATCGACCAGTCAAATTACGACTGTTGTTAAACAAACTGAATCGTTTTATGACAAATGGGGCGATGGTAATTCTGGTAATATGTCAATACCCCATGATGAATATTATAATTACATAAATAAAAGATAAAACATTTAAGGTGGATAATTTGTTAGAGTGGTGGGCGGCTCATCAAAGCGAATTTCCAATTTTAGCAAAATTGGCAATTCCTGCTTTAAGTGCAAACTGTGAGCGGAATTTTTCCACTACTGGGAGAATTCTTGAAGAAAGAAGTAATCTTCACCTGAAAAGGTAGATATGCTTCTCTTTCTTCATGATAATTTGTGAATTTTTAATATCTTTCTTGAGTATAGGGTTTCGTCAATCATGCTGGTTTTTTACTTTGTTTATTATATTTACCTTGAGTCATGAAAGTTTTTAATCCAACATTTTTCATAATTTTTTTTTACAATATTATATAATACAATTATCTTCTTTTGTTAAAAATTTATATTATAAAATAAATTATATTAATATTGTGCAATTATATTATATTTTCAAAATACTATTTATTATACATGCATTTTTTTAAATAGCGATTTATTTTTATTTTATAAATTAAATAGTAAATTAAATACAAAATATATTCTCAAAATATTTTCCATTTTTATAAATTAAATATTAGTTTTATTTTTTTAAATGTAATATAAAATATAGTATTGACAAATATTATTACCATTTTTATGAATATTAGTTTTATTTTTATAAATGCAATATAAAATATAGTATATACTCAAAATATCCATTTTTATAAATAACAGTTTTATAATTTTTATAAATTCAATATAATATTCTCAAAATATTAGCTTTTTACATGTATTTTTAAATAATAAGCGATAATACTCGCTGAAAAATATGGTAAAATACCTCATAGGTGAATTTTTGTATATATACCAGGTCGAATATAATTTTAAAAAATTCCGAGCTGGGCCTGAAATTTTTTTTTCAAATGTATACAATACACTAGAGATAAATTTGAAATATGAAGTTAAATTAATAATATAATTCAAAATTTTTAGAAAGAAAGTGAAAATGCATAAAAATCTGATATAGCCAAAAGCCTACATTAGTTGGACCTAAAGATCTTCAATAAAATTGATGGGGGGAAATCCCTCTAATAATGTCCCTCCCCCCATGATCAAAATCATGGCTATGATTATGTGTATAACAATTCTTTTTTAAAAAAATATTTCATAAAGTTTCTTTTGGCAATATATTTCCATGCCGTGGAATCAAAATATTGAAAATTTATGATTATGACATAAATATATAAAAAAAGTAGAGACAAATGTAGATTGTGAGAGTTGGAGTGAAGGTTACAATGACTTCTACAATGAATCTTGCTTTTAAAATTTAAAATCTTTATATCTTGTGAAAACTATTAAGACAGAATCACGATTTTTCAATATTTAGAAAAAAGATAATGGCCACTAGAGATCTATAAAAATGTGCCCAAATCTAGTCCAGTTCAAACTGCCAAACTGGGCTAGACCTATTTAAAAAATTTTTTAGGTCTAATATGGTTGGATCTTATATATTTTTTTAAAAAATTGAGTTGGATCAGGTTTTAATTCTGAAATAAAATATATATAAAGATTTTTTTATGAAACAAGGCCTCTGTATTTTTTTTATTTGTTTGTAGAATGTGACTCAATTACGTTGACAATGTATAACTACTACATTGAAACAAATTTAATTTCTATGTTTAAATAAATTCTGACTAGACAGGGTGCAAAAATAATTTTTTTTGAATCATGCTGTTTGGGACATATAAAAAAATTGTCTGCTCCTTTTAGTCAGCATTGCTGATCCCGTCAAAAATGACGGGAAATGAGAATTTTCTCCTTACTCTTATGATAGTTGTTACCTGTTATTTGAAAATAATATCCAATTTTTATTCTTTATAACCACTTCAGGCCAGGTTCAATCCATTAAAACTACGTTTAAATGCTATGTTTTGAGTCAAAATATATTTAAAGCTTTTACTTGATACCCACATTATTTGTTAAAATATTACTGATTATCTATGCCTAATATTTAATATTGAAAACAAGCAACGTCCAAGGCCATAATAATTTTGAAAAAATTTCCCCAACCCCAACCAAAGATCATAATAATTTTGGTAGTTGAGAACTGGAATAAAATATTTAAAAAAGTCATAATGAATTTAAAATTACAATCAATATCAGATTTTATGGGTTTTATTTTATTTGGTTTAGGCCAATGCCTGATCCATAGTTAATAATAAAAAAATTCACAAGCGTCCAAGCTGATAATAATTTGAAAAATTTTCCCCAAGCAAAGCCCATTATAATTAATAAAAATATTTTCCAAGCCCAGCCCGACCCATTATAATTTTAAAAAATTTTTCTTAAATCTGGTTAACTGATAATAATTTTGAAATTTTTTTCAGCTTCCAATAAAATAATATAAAAATATTTTACAAGCCTAGTCCGACCCTTTATAATTTAAAATATTTTTTCTCAAACCTGGCCAACATATTATAATTTTGAAATTGTTTTCCCAAACCTGGAGATTCCAATAAAAAGAATAAATATTGATATATTTAAATTACTTTATCATAATATAGTTTCATATATAAGAATTGTATTACAAAATTTAATATAGAAAGCGGCTGACTGGAAAGAACGTTTGCCTATCGAACGTTAAGTCAGTGGTTCGAATCTCGTTGATGTATACAAAAAAGATTTAAGTTTTCTTTTTTTTAAAAAAAATAATTTAACATTAAAGGTAGGAAAGTTGATAGAAAAAATTAACATTAAGATTATACGAAAACGTTTATTTCTTGATTATAGCGATTATATATATATTAGATGACTATTTCAATTTAATTTTATTTTTAAAAAAGAGTTTGAAAAAAACTTAAAAGATTGCTTGAAGATATTTTGAACAAAAAACTATCACAAAATTGATTTTTTTTTAAAAAAAAATATTCATTTAAAAATTATCTTTGAATATTTTTTCTTTTGAAAAGCATTCCAAGCTCTGTTTTATAAAAATAATAATAATTTCATTTTATTCAAATAGCACAACACATGCAAACTAAATATTGATAATGCTTACAAAAATACAGAAATAAATTGAATTTTTTAAAATTTATTTAACACTAGTAGATAAAAAGAGCATAATATCAAATATAATTTTTTCTTAGGTGGATTATGCCAATGAAAAAATAGGGTTCTCACCAGAACAATTAACTGCTATGTTATTCACTAAGCTGAAGCAAATAGCTGAAACCCATTTAAACACCAAAGTGTCGGATTGTGTTATTTCAGTAAATTTTTAATTTTTTATTAACTCATGAGATATAATGTTTGTAAAAAAAAGTAAAAAGGCTGGAGCTATATGGCAGACGTGGCAAAAAGGCAGTGGAATCTTTATCCACTAAATAAACCCTTATATTTTTACTCATTATAGTTATGATGATCGTTCTTGAGATGAAACGATTTTGGATGGCGTTATTCCTAGTCATACTCAAAACGACTATCGGAATACGAGTAGCTTTAATCATGATAGCATTACGGGGGAGGGGATATGATGCATGATCATCATTGAAATATAAGAGTGAAAGGAGGAGAGAAGGAAAAAGGGGTAAAAGGAGGTGAGCCATGGTTTTTTTAAGATAATTATGATGGTTTAGATTTCCTATTTTTGCTAATAATATATAGGAGATAAGTAAAAAAAATTGAGGGAGGGATGAGGTAAATTTTTTAGGGATGCAATATTGTCATTTAATAAAAAGTCTTAAGATTTGATATGATGAACAAATCCTGAATAGTGTTGTTAGACTCGTTGACCCGATTTTTAAAAATGGCTAACTCGTTTTATCCAGAAAAATATTACGTAAGCATAAAGATTTTTCCCATAGATGGCACAAAATTTGGACATCTATTGACGAAATCTCGAGGCTAACGCAATATTATTCAAGCTAAAATATTAAGTTGGCCGTTTTTAAAAATCGACTCAAATTGAGCCGTTTAACAACTAGTCCTGAATATGTTTATCCTATATGTGTCAGGTATCGATTTCACCTGTTTCTTTATTGTTGAGACTAATTTTTTTTATAATATTCATAATTTATTTTAATTATATATATTAATTATAACAATAAATATGGAAATTTTTGTGGGTTAAATTTGATTTGCTATCTTACCCTTAGTTGTTGGTAAATAGTATAAAACAAGACTCTTGCTTAATTCTAAATAGCGCTCACAATATAAAAAATAAAGTCCGACTTTTTAAATATTATAGTCTTACAACGAGGCTTCCAATGATACAAGTAGTTTAATTTTAAACATCTGCCATATATGCTCGGTCCTCTATACAGATATTTCTTATATGTTAAATATGTATCTAACTTGCTTATAGTATTTCTATGAAGAAAGAAATAAGAAATTGAGAATACAAAAAGTTAAAAAAACGAGGAAATAATCTGATAAGGGGAGAAAGCATATATTATTAACATTCAAGTGCTATAAGACTAAATAGAAAACATATTTATTTATTATTCAAAATAACGATACATTTTTTCTCACAATATTACTTATATAGTGCCCATCCTATTTCACTGATACTCAAAGACATAGTTTACTTGCAGCGAGTCAAGTGGCTGACCTTAATTGTTTACGTATCACTGATGACTTGGTATCTACCGCACTAGCCTTCTGTGTTTATAAAGGTAATGAATTACCTCTCTTCACTCCTCAAAAAACATCGAAATATGAAAAGGAAGTGATTAAAAATAAAACTGATAATGAAGCGAATTCTGGTCAAAAGATGGAAAGCAATGATACCACTGAGGATGCTAACAATATAGCTGGAGTAACAGATGGGAATTCAGAGGAGAGTAAGGAGATAGAAGGAGCGGAAAAGAAGGAAAATAATAGCAGTGGTACGCTTATATTTTTTGTTTTCAGTCTGTAAGGCCTCATTACACAACTTTTTAAAATATCTTTTTTGCCTTAATATTTTTTTGGGTTATCCCATCTCAAATCGATCAAAAACATAATTTTTGTATGACCTCTTAGAATTTTAAGTACACAATTAAAACAGTATTTGAATTTTAGCATCCTAGCTTTTATATTTTTGAAGATATCATGTGAAATGACCTATTTTTGCACTTATTGATTATCAATCTTATTTAATTACAAATAATGATTCTAATATTAAAATAATATTCTATTTTTAAAATATTTTTATTATTTTAATGTTGCGGTCCACCTTATTCTGATTAAAGTCCTTGTAAAAATGATGAGTTTTTCCGATTTTTATAAAATTTAAGAAAATGCCACTAAGACCAGATAAAGAATTGGCAGCCACATATTTATGCAATATTTTGATCTTTATTATTACGAAAATATTTACAATAATATCATATTTCTTAAAAATATTTTTTAAACCGATTTTTTTTAAAATTTCTATTTTTGAATATTAAAGGATTATAGATTGCTAGCTGATGACACATCAAGAATGACGGGGAATTAGAATTTTTTCCTTCTGGATAAATAATAAATTTTACCTTCATTTGACGATGGATGAATCAGAATAGTCAAATGAGAGGAATAGATAATCCGTATTCATTCTTCCATGATTCCTATAAATTTGTAGAGAAAAGGCCAAATATATTATGGAAAATATGGAATTTAACACATTTTTCACATTCAGACTCAATGGTTTTTGCCCTCTTACTTTGTATAAAATCTATATTCATCTCATATAATCATTTAAATGCTTCTAAAACCTTCCTAAAAATACTCTTTTAAAAAATACCTGCCATCATAAGAATTTGTGAGGGGGGGGGCAAACTTGATTACTCAAAAACACTGTGGTGGTATCCACCCCATTGCAATGGGTTATTTAGAAGATTATTAGCAAAAATAATTGCCATGGGTCAAAACCCAGGGTCTTAACTTATTAAGTATACTTAACAGCATAATGGATTTTACCTCTGCCAAGGAATCCTTTTATAAATGATATGCGTCTGTCACTTTTATTTTCCTATGCAAGAGGTCTGCAAATGACAACATTTTCAGGCCGAATGGGAATTGAGTTAATGCCTATCCCAAAGGACTGAACCACCAAGTTGGATTAAGAAAAAAAAATGTGCGGGAAAAATGAGAATCTTTTATTTTATTTTGGGGTTCACTTTATTTTTTTCTTTTCTTTTACTTGTGATTTTCTTTTTGAAAGAAAGAAAGACAAAATCCTCCTCCTAACATGGCTATTATCAAAGTAGACTTCAAAAATGCTTTCAATAGCAAATTTTGTGAACATTTCATAAATTGTTTTTATCCCAAAATTCCTAGAGACATACTGTAACATTAAAACTCCTTTATTCAGCCCACATGACATAGATCCGGACGAAAGTATCCAGCAGAGAGCACACGTCCTCGTTTATTTTACTTTGGTATTCATTATCTCATCATTATCTTAACCCTGTATTGCATGTACTATGTTAGAATAATTTTTTTTTGTCAAACTAGATTTTTTATTTCTCTCGATACTATTGATAATCTCATGGCTCACTTTTTTTAAAAAAATTCTAAATTTCTTAGAAGATGAACGGTATGTGGATTAAAATACACATTATGCAATTAAGGATACCAATTTCAATTTTTTCACAATAATTTTTATTATACTCTAAACTATAAATATATATATAATTTTATATAAATACAACAAATATTAAATGTTTGAACATTTTAATTTTCATGAAAATCTATAAAACAATTATTTGTGGGCGTAAAACATAAATATACACTACATTTTTTGCAAGATACTTTTGTAATAAATATGCAACCTGGAATTTTACATCTACCCTTTTTATCATTATATTTGGGCCAGTGAGCTGTGAGGTCTTTCCTAACCTCTTCATTTGGTAAAGATTGGGCTGGTCCCCTTTTTTACATTTTTCCCGATAACCAGTTTGAACTGATTTTCGTTTTGGAATATTTTTTGAAGTGCATTTGCCATATTTGCAAAGGACTTCCGCCACCGAAATTTTGAAATTGTACAAACTTAATAGATCCTTGCCTGCTATTGATATACTATTATAATCGTTTGTATAGCAACCAAGAATTTATAAGTAACATGTCGAATACATGAAATAAAATTCGATGGTACCATTTTCTTGATTTGGTATGAATTCTATATAATGAAAGTAAAGAATCCATAAGATCTACACCTCCCATTGATTTATTATAAACTTTAACAATGTTTGGACATTTTATCATTATTTTATCCTTTTTTTTCTATCATATCTTTCGCAATCGATAAGAGGATGTGCACCTACAAAAGGGCTCAATAAGGTCACAGCACGATTGTCGTGCCACTTCACTGAATTTAACTCAACCCCGTTTATTATTGTTTTTTTTGAAACAAAAAATCCTCGCCCTTTTTTTCAACTCCTTATCTGCTGTTGGGAAGTTGATATTTGGTAGTCGATTACCTCTGACCGTGGCCGCGCAAAATATCCCTCTTTGAGCGAGTACGACTTGCAAATTTGGTGAACAAAACCAGTTATCAAAAAATAATTTATAATTAATTTGCTGCGGTATATAAGAAATTAAACGTAGCACAGCATTGCCACTTGCTCCAACAACAGGCAATCCTTCCGCTGGTAGTATTTTCCCAGAGTATACTTCAAAATTATGGAGAAGGCCATCATCTCCGCATAGTAGGAAGACTTTATAGCCCCATTTTTTGGGCTTTTGGGGGTTATATTGCTTTAATCTGCTCATCCCTTTGTATGGAATTATTTGCTCATCTACGAAAATATTTTCCCCTATCGATAAAGATTTTAGTATATTATTGGTTATAGTTATCAAGGGTCTAATTTTATGAAGTGGGTCATGGCCCTCACTTCCAAGTGGAATAAATTTGTCATTATCATTTATATGAATGAATGATTTGATTTGTTCCCAGCGATTTAGGGGTCATGACATCAGCCACCTTGGCCTGTCTTGTATTGGTGGCCCAGTAGAGACGTGCTCTGGGAAGTAAAATAATTGACATGTAAAAAATAATTCCTATAAATTTTTCTAATTCATCTATCGATAAATTCAAAGGTTTGTTGGAATTGCATTGAATTGCATATTTGATTCGTAAACAATTAGAGGTAATAAATCAGTGAGATATGTATTATAATAATCCATTGGTTTTTTTACTTTATCAACCGTTGGGTTTTCTCCTTTCCACTTTGGAATAACTAACGGTAAATTAGTTAAGCAATTTTTCCAAATCATTTTTCTCACGATTCCTTTTTCATTATTTATATTTTCATCCTCTTCCGATTCATCACTCTCATTGAAATCTAGATATTTATAGATTATATAAGAGCATACATTTTAAATATACCTAAATCATTATTTTGGGTTGACAGAAACTCCTCATCAGACGATTCACTTAAATTTGAATCTTCACTATCATTAGGTATGGTACCACCATTCATAAATTCTAAAAATATAAAACTCAAATAAAATACCTTATTTGCATAATGTGTCTTTAAAGCAACGTATGATTATTACAAAATATAATTATCAAAAATAATAAATATATATAAAATAATTTCATAAACATTAATTTTTACCTTTTATTTATCTAATTTTAATGTTTTGAATTTTGTCAAATATATTATTTATCCTTTTACGATGTGTAGAAAATTGAGAAGAAAAATTTTATAAAAAAATAGCCATTTTTAAAAATAGGGTTTATTAAAATGCGAAATTAAAAATTAATAATTGATCACGTGGCCCAAATTAAAATTCCAATCGAAGATATAGAATATGGCTTCAAATACACACCATGCAATTGATTTAAAATTTATTTATAAAATATTTATTATATAATTTGTGGTATGTGGCTTGAGATACACAGTATGCAATACAGGGTTAATTAAATTTGATTTGGATATTAATTATTGGTATCTTGATGATGGAACAATCTGTGATGCTCTTCCTAAAATAATTTGGTTTTTAATTTCTTGGAGTCAATTTGACTCATTCTTAATAAGTCCAAATACAAAATCTGTTTTATGATAACAATTAAAAAACCCTCATCTAGCAAGATTAAATTTTTTATTGAGTACATAAATAATAAAAATTAAAAAAATAGAAATTTATCATCATATTATAAGAATAATGAAAATATTGGAATTAACTCATCAAAATAAGGTAAATTTCTGATTCACACCTCATAGGCTTATTTTTGATTTATTCATCATCAAATTAAGGAGAATACTAATTCCTTGATTTTTGTGGCACATCAGCTAGTAATCATATAAAATGCAAATATTTATTAGATTACGGGAATGAATCCTTCCTTAAGGGTTTTTTTATTTAACAATGAAAGCAACAAAGCACTCCTTGGTAAATTGTTATCCACAGAGTTTTGAATAAGTTTGCATCTTCTCATGATATGGATCCATTCTTCAAGATGATCTTTATTATAAGAAAATATATTTTGATACAGGTACAGGGGTTAGGCCATATTTTAATTTTTTAAATACACCCGGGCTGGGCCTAAAATTTTAAAGATATCTAGATCGGGTTGTATATTTTAAATAGCCATTATTATCTATAAAATTTGAAAATAAATATAATATTATTACCTTCAATATAAATATATAATCGGAACATATGAATTTTCATTATATTAATTTCATAAAATCTGTAAAAATTATATTTATATGCTCAATAAAAATTATTCCTAAAATTTTTATACATTCATTTGCAATTTGAACCCTAAAAAATTTATTCTTGCTAGATGAAGGTTTTTTCTAACTTAAACCAGCCAATTCTGTGGTGAGTGGGAGGGTTAAAAAATATTTTTAAAACAATGGGTAGGTGAATTTGAAATTTATTTCAGTTAAGATGAGCAACTGAATTCTATTTAGTCTAAGTAAAAAACATTAAAATAATATATAAAGAGCCAAATCAACCAATATAATAAATTTTAAACATTGGACAGGCAGTTAAACAAAAATTTTAAATAAATGAGCAGGCAGGTGCACCAAAACTTTCCCATTGCAGACCTCAAGTCAGGATGACATCGGAAACAGCATAATGGATTTTACCTCTGCCAAGGAATCCTTTTATAAATGATATGCGTCTGTCACTTTTATTTTCCCATGCAAGAGGTCTGCAAATGACAACATTTTCAGGCCGAATGGGAATTGAGTTAATGCCTATCCCAAAGGACTGAACCACCAAGTTGGATTAAGAAAAAAAAATACCAAGTTGAATTAAGAAAAAAAAGATCTTTGCAGCTATTCGAACCCAAAGCCATCAGATTTGTAAGCGACGCTCTTGCCGATTAGACCACAGACGCTTATTAAAATTTATGATTATTTAAATATATGTTAAATTTAACAAGGTATCGGTAGTTATTAACTATGTGCGGGAAAAATGAGAATCTTTTATTTTATTTTGGGGTTCACTTTATTTTTTCCTTTACTTGTGATTATCTTTTTTTTACTCCTTGAAGAATTTGAAACAAAGATATAATTCTTTTTTTAAACGAAAAACAAGTAATAAAACTATTTATAAATTAAATAAAAAGAACAATAATAAAAATAATTATCTTTATTGTTTTTCTTTTTTGCAATAATATATTTGATAACACAAACTAATAATAAACTTTAAATTAATCGATAATGAGCTAAATGACATTTCCACTTAGGTCGCGATAATATTAAAAACTAATATATCAAACTACCAAACACCACAATTATAAATTGTGACACTGTGAGTGTCACACGGCTTTTATATATATTACTAGTAGATAGCCCGTCAAAAATGCCTGGGTATGAGAATTTTCTCCTTACTTTTATGATAGTTGTTACCTGATATTTGAAAATAATATCCAATTTTTATTCTTTATAACCACCCCCCCCCTTCAGGCCAGGTTCAATCTGTTAAAACTAAGAGTAAATATTATGGTTTGAGTCAAAATATATTTAAAGTCTTTACTTAATAATATCAATATCATTTGTTAAATATTACTGATCACCTATGCCTAATATTTAATATTAAAAAAAATTCCCAAACAAGGTACACCATAATAATTTTGAAAAAATTGTTCCAAGCCCAATGAAAGATCATAATAATTTTGTTAGTTGAGAACTGAAATAAAATATTTAAAAATCATAATGAATTTAAAAATATATTCAAAATCAGATTTTCATGGGCCTTGGTATTTTGATCAGACCGAGCCCAGCCCTGCAAAAAAATTTGTTTTAGGCCACTGTCTGACCCATAGTTAATAATAAAAAAATTCCCAAGCATCCAAGCTGATAATAATTTTAAATAATTTTCCCCAAGTCCAGCCTAAAATAATTTATAATAATATTTTCTAAGTCTAGCCCAATCCATAGTAATTTTCAAAATTTGTTCCCAGCCTGGAGATAATAGGTAAATCTCTAAACCACCCATCATTCTACTGGTTAACTCATGGCATTTTTATGAAATTCATGAATACATATTAAAGTACCATGCCTTTTATAAATTAGTGAAAAATGTTCATCCTAATTTAAATTTTAAACCGACAACCACCCCTACAAATAATATGTGATTTATTACTTAGGTACAAAATATAAAATTTAATTTAAGACCTTGTTATTAAATTACAATAGAAAATATATAGATATTCTAAGTTAACATATAATAGGAAGTTAATTTAATCATAGTCAAATTATATATAAGTAAAACAAAAAGGTTATACATTTAATCAAAAATGTTATAATAAGTTATATGAATAACATACATTCAACAATTATGAAGAAAATATACATAACTATGGAATCCATGTAAAAAGGCATCTTCAGAAAAGATAAGAGAGGTATTCAGTTGAAAGTTTCATGAATAACATGGAATATCCTATATGAAGCCAATAATGGTAAAATTTTAAAAATATCAGCTATGCTAATGGCAATTGAGTTGTATTAAATAACAAAACCAAAATCTGCTTCCATAATAAAAATTCATTGATTTACCAAGTTGCAAAATTACAGACCTAATTTCATAAAAGTGATAATTTATAAAGCATAGCTTTTAATTTAATTCATCCATCTTCAAATTAAGGAGAAAATTATAATTAGTTAGTAATCATATAAATGCAAATATTTACTTATGCATAGAAATTACCTAATTAAAAGATATATAATTGTATAAAATTCAAATATATCCATTCTTCAATAAAATCTTTATTGTAAGAAAATATTTGATAATTTAAACATTGATACTGTGAAAATCTAAATATTAACCCTCTGATAAAATGGTTAGGCTATATTTTTTGTCTTCTGGTGAGGTATCTTGTTTATAATCATCATTAAAAATATCATATATAATCAGATGCCATTATAACCCATTGATTTACCACATTGCAAAATTACAGACCTATGATTATAAATAGATAGATAGAAGATATTATAATGGAATCACGTGGTCAAGTCCGGCTTCCTATATCATTTCTCCAAGGATGGAACCACCAAGTTGGATTTAAAAAAAAGATCTTTGCTGGATTCGAACCCAAATCCAACAGATTTGTAAGTGACGCTCTTGCCGATTAGGCCACAGACGCCTTTCAAAAAATAAATTTGTCCAAATGAAAAATAAACAAATTACAAATTTGATACTAAGAATTCTAGTATATATGTAATGGTAGCTTAAATAAATGAATGTTTGATACGTGATATTATTGGACTGAATAAGCTATGGTTTATTATTGAACCGAATAAGCTATGGTTTAAAAGAATAATATTGGCTATTACGTTGTGACACTGACTATATATTATAGATATTATCAACTCCCCAAGGATTAAACCACCAAGTTAGCTTTGCTGAGATTCGAACCCAAAGTCATCAGATTTGTAAGTGACCTCTTGCCGATTAAGCTACAGATCCTTTTCAAAATTCACGATTTTTTAAATACTGATAGATATTATCATCACCCCAAGAAAGAAACCATCAAGTTAGATTAAGAAAAAAAAATGATCAAAAAAAGTACATTATTGGGATTCGAACCTAAGTCTATCAGGTTTGTAAGCGACGCTCTTGCCGACTGTCACAGTGTAACAAGGCTTTTATATATATTATAGATAGATTATTATAGATAGATATTATTAGATGTTATTTTTTTATTACATAATTTATAAGTTTAATTATAAAACATTAAAATAATACATAAAGAGCCAAATCAACCAATATAATAATTTTTATACATTGGACAGGCAAGTTAAACAAAATTTTTAAATAAATGAGCAGACAGGTTCACCAAAATTTGCCCATTGTAGACCTCTAATCAGGATGCCATCGGAAACAGCAGATCATAATGGATTTTACCTCTGCCAAAGAATCCATTTATAAATGATATGCGTCTGCAGAGGTCTGCAAATGACAACATTTTCAGGTCCAATGGGAATTTAGCTAACATCTCAAAGGACGGAACCACCACGTTGGATTAAGAAAAAAAAAATAATCATTGCTGAGATTCGAACCTAAGTCCATCAGATTTGCAATCGACGCTCTTACCGATTAGACCATAGACACTTTTCAACGCCCATGAAATAGTTTTTCAAAAAAATATTCAGTGTCACAATTTATAATATATATTATAGATATTTCAGTTAGTTCTAGTAAATATATGATAATGTATAAGATGGCAATGGTTTTATGGTAATGGAAGATGAATGAATGTTTGATAATTGGACGAATATTTTTTAAAAGAATATTAAAAATTTCAAAATATAAGAATACCTAGTTTGAATTTTTAAAGTAGCTACAAACTTTGAATCTTATCTATTTGATTATTTTTGCCAGATTAAGAAAGAAAAAATATTTTGCCAGATTGAGAAAAAAAATCTTTGTTGGGATTCGAACCTAAGTCCATTAGATTTGTAAGCGACGCTTTTCCCGATTGGGCCACAAGTCACTTTTCAAAATTAACGATTTTTTAAATATATATATCATAAAGTGTGACTGTCACAGTGTGACAAGGCTTTTATATATATTATAGATAGATTTCCTATTATAAAAATGTCATACAAAATATAAATACATTAAAAATAATATTAGAACATAACCCTTGTTTTTTAAGTATTATTTTTATCAATGAAAGCAAAATATATTTTTTAGATTGGTCTTTTGGCATTTGTTTAAAATTTTATAAAAATAACTCTTTATTGTTCAAAAGGATTGGGGCTAAATGGACCATCACAATAAATAAAATATTTAAAAAAATAGAATGTAACCTTTATTTTTATATTAGAATCATTATTTATAATTCTATACTTTTTAGCAAATTTTTAATTTAATGACAATCGATGGCATAAACATAGGTCATTTTATTAAACTTCATCCTTGATATCTCCAAAAATATAAGAGTTAGGATGAAGTTTGTATATAAAATTTAATCAAAATCTTAAAGGGTTTATAAAATCTTGATCAATTTAACATTGAGTAATCATTTAATTACATGTTATATCCTATCTTAAAAGCTCGTTTACCAATGAACTTAAACGCTTTATTTTATTACATATTTTATATAAACTTATATTCTAAAACTGTGTCGATATTAAATATCGGATCGACGCCGATATATTTTACACAAAAAATATCAGATCGGGTAGATTTTTTTATAAAACTGATCTTGTATTTTTTTAAATTGTTTTGGGTTATTTTATGATAGTATATATAATTATCTAATTTTTTTATTTTATAAATAATTTTACAATAAATTAGAAAGAAACTAAAATACAATTTATAATGTAATGTTTATAAAAAATAGTTAAAAATTTTATACTATTTTTAGTTATATAATCTGCAATAAGAAAAGGATTTTAATACATATAACTTCGCATTGAGTTAGTGTTGTTAAACGGCTCAATTTAGCTATTTTAAGGAAACGGTTAAATCAAGATTTTGGCCAAAAATAAATTTTTCAAGCTTGTTGAATATGTACTTATATGGCAGAAAGGTTTGAACTTCTATTAACGAAATTTTGAAGTTTAGGTAATAATATTTTAGCTAAAATCTTAATTTAGACCCTTTTAAATCGGCTGAATGGGGTTGTTTAACAACACACATTCACCCATAAACATTTCAAATATTTTAACGAGAATGTTGGTTATTTAAAAATAAATAATATTGATATTTTTATGATATTGGTTCAAAGATAAATACTAAATAGATACCTGATCGGTTTTTTTGTAATATCAAATATCGGATTGGTGAAAAATTTGTGGATCGGCGCAACCCTATTTTCTATCTTTTTTCAAAGTTTCGGCAAAAATAAATAATAAATTTATAGATGGCAATAATTTTTATAAAGCATAGAGTTTTAAATTTTTTTAAAAAATTTTATTTTAATTTATCGTAAATTAGGGCTAACCGATCTGATATAGTGTTGTTAAAAAGCCGAGTTAGGTTGGAGCCGAAAAATTGGCTTAGACTCAAGCCGGCTCATGAGTTGGCTCAAGCCTGCTCAGGAGTTGGCTCAAGCCGGCTAATGAGTAGGCTCGAGTCTAATTTTGAGCCAAAATTTATTTATTTAAATATTTTAAAAGAATATAATAAATATTTTTATGAAAATAATTATATTATGAAAATAGATTTATTTATTTAATGTTTTTTTAATATGATATGCTGCTATTGTATTATTTTTATTACAATTAGTGATTTTCATGACATGCCCAAAATTAAGCAAAAAAATCTTTTGAAAAAGATATTTGAACATATGATAAAAATTTTAAATTTTCTTTGTATTTGAGGAAATTTTTTGAGAATTTTATTATAAATAAACAATCTTTTAGATGAAATCTTTTATAGTTTTTTTATCATCTTTGTAAAATTATCTATTTTTATGTATATTAAAAGAATTGGTTTTTTTAAAATAACTTTTTAAAAAATATTTATATTAAACTTTTTTATGTTATTTTTTTATATGATCTTTTTAAGGAAAATATTATAATGTGATAATTGTCATTCGTTATTTTGAAACTTTTTGACACAAAAAGGTAATATTTATATTGTAAGATGTTAAATTATAAATTCAATGAAGATGTTCCTTGGAAAATTGGCAATCATAATCAATATTTTTAAACATATTAGATTGTTTTTGACGCTAATGGACAAAAATATGTATTTTAACATGTTAAATTAAAATTTCAATTAAGATGTAACATATAAAAGTGACAATTGTCATAATCGTTATTTTTAAAGTTTTTAAATTTTTTTTGATGTAAATGGGCTAAAATAAGTATTGCTAACATGTTTACATAATGGTTATTTTTAAAATTTTTTGATGTAAATGGGCAAAAATAAGTATTGCTAACATGTTTAAATAAAACTTCAGTGAAGATGTACCCGATAAGTTATAATCATAATCATTATTTTTTAAGTTTATTTCATTTTTTTGACGCAAATGGGTATAAATATAGGTTGTAAACATGTTAAATTAAAATTTCAGTAAAGATGTACTATAGATAAGTGACAATTGTCATAATTGTTATTTTTAAAGTTTTTTTGAATTTTTTTAACGCAAAAGGGTAAAAATATATATTGTAAACATGTTAAATTGAAATTTCATGAAGATGTACTATATATAGAAAAGTGACAATTGTCATAATCCTTTTTTTAAAAGTTTTTTGAATTTTTTCAACGCAAATGTGTAAAAATATATATTGTAAACATGTTAAATAAAATTTCATGTAGATGTAGCATATAGAAGTGACATTGTCATTTTTAAAGTTTTTGCGAATTTTTTTGACGAATGGATTAAAATATAGATTGTAAACATATTAAATTAAAATTTCATGAAGATGACCATGGAAAAGTAACAATTGTCATAAAATCGTTATTTTAAGTTTTTTGTCGCAAAAATATAGATTGCGTACATGTTAAAATAAAACTTCAGTGAAGATGTATAGATAAGAAGCAATTGTCATAATCGTTATTTTTAAAATTTTTTGTATTTTTTTGACCTAAATGGGTTAAAATATATTGTAAAAATGTCAAATTTAAATTTCATCAAGATGTAGGAAAGTGACAATTTGCAACCTATTATATTTATATCCATTTGCGTCAAAAAAATTCAATAAACTTCAAAAATAACGATTTTGACAATTGTCACTAATCTAGGGTACATATTCACTAATATTTTATTTAAACATGTTAGGAATATTTATTTTAGCCCATTTACATCAAAAAAATTTTAAAAACTTAAAAAATAACGATTATGACAATTGTCATTTTTATATGTTGCATCTTAATTGAAATTTTAATTTAACATGTTAAAAATACATATTTTTGTCTATTAGCATCAAAAAAAATCTAATATGTTTAAAAATTTTGATTATTATAATTGCCAATTTCCCAATGAACATCTTCATTGAATTTATGATTTAACATCTTTACAATATAAATATTATTTTTACCCTTTTGTGTCAAAAAATTTCAAAAATGTTTAAAAATAACGATTATGACAAATGTCAGTTTCCTACATCTTCATGAAATTTAAATTTCACATTTTTAGAATATATTTTTACCCATTTGGGTCAAAAAACTTTAAAAATAACGATTATGACAATTGCTACTTATCTATACATTTCACTGAAGTTTTATTTTAACATGTACGCAATCTATATTTTTGCCCATTTTTGCGTCAAAAAAATTCCAAAAACTTAAAATAACGATTATGAAAATTGTCACTTTCCCATGGTACATTTTCATGAAATTTTAATTTAATATGTTTACAATCTATATTTTAACCCATTCGTCAAAAAAATTCACAAAAACCTTAAAAAATATGATTATGACAATTGTCACTTCTCTATAGTACATCTTCACTGATATTTTAATTTAACACGTTTACAATTTATATTTATACCCATTTGCGTCAAAAAAAATCAATATTCAAGAAACGATTATGACAATTGTCACTTGGTACATCTTCACTAAAGTTTTATTTAAACATGTTAGCAATACTTATTTTAGCCCATTTACATAAAAAAAATTTAAAAATAACGATTATGACAATTGTCACTTTTATATGTTACATCTTAATTGAAATTTTAATTTAACATGTTAAAAATACATATTTTTATCCATTAGCGTCAAAAAAATCTAATATGTTATATCGATTATGGTAATTGCCAATTTCCCAAGGAACATCATAATTGAATTTATAATTTAACATCTTTACAATATAAATATTATTTTACCCTTTTGTGTCAAAAAATTTCAAAAATGTTTAAAAATAACGAATATGACAATTGTCACATTAAAATATTTTCGTTAAAAAGATCATATAAAATAACATAAAAGAGATATAAATATTTTTAAAAAAATTATTTAGAAAAAACCACATCTTTTAATATACTAAAAAAATAGATAATTTTACAAAGATGATAAAAAAAATTATAAAAGATTTTGCTAAAAGATTGTTTAATATTTTAAAAATTCGGGTCATGCAAATTACCTCTGCTGCTATCTGATATTAATATTAAAAAAACCACATTTAAAAATTCATAAATAATACTTAATATTAATATAAACCACCTTTAAAAATGTTTAATAAAAAAAATTAATTAATATTTACATCAAATTCTATGAAAAAATAAAGAAATAAAATGTTGAGTTAAAGAAAGATTATTTATCTAAATATCTTTATAGTCTTTTTTTTAAAATGAATATTCTTAAAGTAGGTAGCAACTTGTGAATGAGTTTTGCCTAAATAACAATTATTATCGTCAGGAATACAATATACTTTTTCCAATTTCATAATGCGGGTAGAAAAAAACAAGAGTGCCATATCGATGCAATATGTGTCGTAGATCTTTTTTAATTATGAGATCTTCCTTTTGGCTTGAGCCTCAGTCAATTTTTGACAAAAACAAGCTGAATTTAGGGCTAAGCCGGCTTGGATCAGACGTTTAAAATAAATTATTTATAATATCCCATGTCAAACATTACACCTTCTGCATTCATATGAGAATCAAATATTATAGACATTAGATTTAATTTTCATAAAGCAAATATCACATGAATTAATTACGCATATATAAATGAAAGAAAAAATATTTTGTTCAAAAGGTCAAACCCATTCCCGGAATACAAAAGTTTCACTTTTATGCCAATTAGAGAAAATGAAATTAAAGTTTAATTATTTCCATATTGTGAAAATTATTGAATTTGCAATACATAAATTTTATTTGCATTTATTTATTAATTTTGTAGCTATTCATAAAAAAAAAATATCAAAGATTTGATTTTATGACCATTTCCGGTTCTTAACGTAAATTTTTTTTACAATATTTAACATATAATTTTAAAGGCCCACTATTGTGCTATTAAAAAATTTAAATGACGCTTTTAGTTCAATTATATCCAAAGATAATTAGAATTAAGAAGGAGAATTAAGTCCCAAACATGGAATTCCCCATATACAGTGTTATGTAATTTAAAACCATATTTATTAATTTATTTGAAAATTAAAATATTTGACTTGCGAAAACTTTTTAAAATTTACAAGTTAAATAATTTTACAAACGAATGCACAACACTTTATGTTGGTTATTTTAGATTTTCTGGTAATAAAATTCTACTATGAGAACCATCTATATCCCCTAAAAATTCTCTACTTTTTATAAATAATTTCCATAACTCAGAGCCAGCTTAAAAAAAATTTCAAGATCCTTTCCTAAAGTATATAAAACAGACTAGTTGTTATTTGTAAAAAAAATTAAAAACCTTTCTATTATAAAGATAAAATTTTGAAATATTTAAATAATGTAAAATAAACGTTCGGTTTTTATCCTATATTTTTAAGAACGCTAAATATCTAACCTGATTCGATCCGATATGCTGTTTTTGACTCCTTTAGAATTTTAAAGTGTATACAAATTTTTGTTTAAATTTAAAAAATTTATATACAATAAAGCAACTGTATGGGGTTATGAGCCTTTACAATATATAGAATACATTATATTAATGCAAACAAAATATATTTTGAGAAAATCATAAGTTAAAAGGGTTTGCAATCCAATTGATTATATCAAGATCTCACTATACTACCAATTTCTTTTTGTGAGTTAACAAAATTGAATTTGTTTTTTTAAATGGGCTTTGAAATAATATGTTTATTTTCGTTGTTAGTTCAGACTTGGAAAGCAACAATAATGTAATGTTTGTTTTATTTGATTTAGTGTATATTATGTCTAACATTTACATAACCTACTTGAATGTACATTAAAAAAAAATTTATAACCAGCCATCGGTCTTTTATTGTTTTAAAAATTTTAAATTAAAATCTTATTTGTCAAAACACAAGAAGGTGATACAAAGGAAACCTCTATTGACCCAGGTAAAATAATAGTATTTATCGACATGGGCCATCAGGCCTTACAAGCAAATATTTGCCGAATGTACAAAAACAAAATCAAGGTTTTTCTATTTTCATTATTTTAATAAACGTTTTAAAACGAAATTATCTGTCATTTTAATTTAATCATTGTTTTGTTTATTTTTTTATTTCTCCCTTTCTTCTCTTCCTTATTCTTTCAAAGATTAAATTAAAGACATGTAGGTTAATCTTGCCCAGAATTAGCCGTAGATGGTATGAAATAAAATCTGGACTGGGTCTAAAAAATAAAAGCCCGGGCTCTTTTATAAAAAGCCATGCTTATTTGACTTCTACTCTCATAAAATGTTTAATTTGGCTCTAATTAATTTTTTTGTTGGAAAGTAAGGAACAATAAGCAAAAATTTAAAAGGAAGAAAGGAGAATAATATATATTTTTAATCAGGTTCTAGCTTCTGCATTTAACCCCTCCCTGGGTGGCCGTGATCTAGATCTAGCTTTGTACCACCATTTTTCAGTTCTTTTTAGTGAGAAGTACTCGATTCCCACAGTCCAGAAATTAGACCCCCGATCACAGGCCAGGCTCATAGAAGAGTGTGGCAAGGTAAAAAAGCTTATGAGTGCTAATTCCACTCCTATACCCTTGAGCTTGGAGTCCTTCGTTAAAGAGGATCTGGACGTAACTGCGAAAGTACAGAGGTTTAAATTCTTTAAAAAAATACTTAATGAAGTTTTTCCTTATTTTTAAAAATTGAGTTTTAAATCCTTCAAGATGAATATAAATAAATGTATTATCTTTTGTGCCATTTATTTCTTTCATAGATTTATTTTCATTTTTTCCTTTTTTTATATTTTTTAGATAAAAAATAAACTGAATTAGCACAACCAAATTCAAAATTTTTTGCCTGACCTGTTCACAGATTTTTTAGGCCTAGAATTAGGCAAGTTAAAAATGCTAGGCTGGGCACGACTTAATTTACAAGTCGGGCTGAGAAACCTTTTCACTCTGACAATACATAAACATATAATACTTTTTGTTTTAGATCTGAGTTTGATGAAATGATTAAATCCATACTTATTCGTGTTGAAGCCACACTGAAAGACCTCTTAAAAGAGACAGGTATATAGATTTCATACAAATTATTAAAAATTAAAACTTAATATTTATAATATAATAAATAATTTATAAAATTAACAAAAAAGGTCTCAATCCATCTCAAATAGAGAGGATAGAAACTGTAGGAGGCTCTACTCGAGTTCCTGCCATAAAATCTGTCATAAAATCTATTTTTGGCAAAGAGCCACTGACTTCTCTCAATACAGACGAAGCTGTTGCTAATGGGTGTGCTATACAAGTAATATAAAATTTTAAACTAAAGATTTAACAGAGTTAAACCCTTTTCGGTAGTCAATTTCTATATGTATTTTCTCATCTGTTTTGTCATATAATATCCTTAGCCTTTTCCCTTACACTTTCCCCATTACCTCAAGAACTTTAAAATATTTTTATATTATCCATTTCACTATTTACAATTTCAATTAGTTTTTTCTTTAAAAATATATCTTTACGATCCTTAATTCCTTTAGGATCCCCGATTTTTTTGTCCCCATTTCTATTCCTAATTGAACTTATTTCTTTATTAATCCGTCCTCTAACTTTGTCCTTACGTTTATTTGCTAATATTACAAGAAGACATATTCTTATACATAATGAAAAAAAATTAGGGATAATTAATATAAAGGAATTAAAGAAAAGTTAAAAGAAAACATAACCTTTCCATTTATGGATCTTTATGAATCCGTTTAAAGTAATTTGGGCAGACAAGGTCGCATAAAATTTTTGTTGTAATGGACCTACAAAAGCAGATTTGGTTAAGGGCTCCAACAGAAAAAGATTATTTCAGTTTGATCGGTAAAATATATCTAAATCAAAGATATTGTTCAATCTAGATGAGATTTCATAGCTTAAAAAGTATCTAGATATGTATATATTTTCCTAAGATACAATTTTTTATTATAATATGTAAGGTATACATAATGACAATTTAAAATCTATCTTAAAACCGAATCTTGAAGTGAACCAGTCATTTTTTTTATATTTAGTTTAATATTTTATTTATTATATAAAATATAGCCTGTAATGATTTATTTTTATTAGCAATAACTAGATTTTTTAAAAATTTGTGTATTTTAACATTGATGCCAATTATCCTTCTAAAATTATATGTTCAAAAATGATTATAAATATTGTTTTTTAAAACGGTTATAAAGTTTTGATCAATGAGTCAGCTCCGATTTTGAACACATTTTTAGCCACACTAGATAAAACCGCAAACTGGAAGGTAGTGTTGTACTATACTTTATGTATAACACTTATATTAGGATAATAATAAAATAAAAAAAAAATTATTTATAGTTCAACTATCAAAATTTGTATATTTATCAAGACATATTTATAAACTCAAATGTTATATCTTTAGATTAGGAATTTTTTGGTTATTCATGGTGTAAAATAATATTTCCCTTGTAAGTAAGCTTACTGTGATATCTTTACACTCTCATCTTGCAAACTCTGTCATCTCCTTGTCGACAGTTTAGACCATGACCCTCTTCATTGCTGCTTCTCAAAAGGTCGCCATCTACGCCACTAACCAGTAAATTTAATTATCTTAATTTCGAGGACACTATTAGGCTTGACTGAATGACACTCATTCCACGGAGCAACGGAATCCCGTTAGCCTAGGATTATATATGCGTTGATCGCTTTGCACTATCCTTTAGCTCCAATTCGAGGATTATAAAAATTAATATATATATTAAAATTCCTAATTACACTTTAATCCCCAATGTTTCTGACACTCCAGAGCCCGTGATTTCTTCAAAGCACTTCGCCAAAAATGTGATTAATTTCGAGTGAAGTAAGGTTTTTACCTACGTCAACGAATTATGAAAATATGTAGTTTACATAGCATATCAATCCACGGTGCCATTACCTATCACGTTTTTTAAACAGATTTATTATTTTAAAATATATTCTTTTTATTTATTTTTTTAAAGTTATACTTTATTTTTATATTATAAATTGTAATCATCTTAAAATTAAAAAAGTCATTAATATAATACAAAAAATAGAATTAAATATTTTTAATATAATAATTAACATAAAATAAAGTTGTATCAAAATATATTTAACAATTGGTATAGATTAGGGCAGTGACGATCCATAGATTTTTCGCCAATCAGTTATTTTTCTATATTACGAAAAAACCAATCCGATATTTATTCCAAAAGTTCATAAACTCATTTAAAATATTTGCAAATTTATGGGTAAATGTAGTGTTGTTAAACAGCTCCATATTTGAATTTAACAACACTAGCTGAATGTGGCTCGTTAGATATTTTTAAATCCTTTTTCCCGTTTACAGATAGTATAACAAAAAATAGTGTAAAATTTTTAACTGTTTTTAAACCATACAACAAATAAATTGTATTTTAGTTTCATTATTATTATGAAATTATTTATAAATAAATAAAATTATATAATTACCCAAAATAATAAACAATATCATCATCGGTTTTTAAAAAATATCGATACCGATCCGATATTTAATATCGGCTCAGCCCTTGTATAGATACAGCTATTTTTATAAAAATTCACAACTTTGGATAAAAATAATGGAATATTTTTTTAACTATCGTTTAAATTATTTATAATACATAAAAATGGCATATTTATTTTATTAAAAGTGTGCAATGCTATCACCAACTTTCAAAGTAAAAGACATAGCCCTATGCGATGCCCAGCCATACCCTATCTCCCTCATATGGAAAGCGACTGGGAAGGACGATGGGTTAGTTAATATTTTAATTAGTAATATTTGGTTTTGTGCTTGAGACCTGCGTGACCCTGACTCACATCGCTGCCAGGGAAAGTTGGCCTCTCGCCGCCAGTTGGCCGAGCACACTGCCAAGCCTACCTGTGGTGCAAAAAATTGTAAATATTGATATATTCATAAGATTAGTAAATGTTCATACATATTATATTTTCATTTGAAATTGATACCATAATATTAAAATATTGTACATAATTCATTAACGCATTCTATTTTGTTAACTTAGCTATCTTGTATGGGCTGACTTATAAAACTGAAATATTTTCTCTCTATATGACTAAAATTATTTAGTTATGTTTGGAGAGGTCTTGGAAATCTAATTTTGAAGAAATATAAGTAAGAAAGGTACTTTATCACTGGATTATATTCATTGTGGTCATCCTTGTTTATAAGTAGCAAAAAAGGAGGAATATCGATTTATTTTCCTATTAATTTATATTTTATATATTAATATTTATTTTGATTGGAAATTGTTTTAATGGAAAAATGAATTTATTTTTAAAATAATTGTTCAATGTGGAAGTAGGTACACCAATTTGTTTAAATTATATTTTAGCTATTAAATCAATTATTCGATCAAAATATGCACAGCAAAACTATCTTTCACGATATTGGATTTCATCTAAAAAATAAGTAAATACAAATGGTACCCCATAATTTAATAATTGTCGATGGTATCAAAAAGTTTTATTAATGGAGAATCTTATAGTGTGAACTCTTAATATTGACTTTTCTAATTCTTATCAGTGTAATTATTTTGATGTGATAATATAAATTATAAACCTACAGATCAATTTTAAAAAATACAAAAACGTTAAAATTTAATTTCCCTGTGTTTATCATGCAGGAATGTATTACTGGAGTAAATAAAAAAACATAAGATACAGTACTTAATAAAATAAATAAACTTTTTTTGATAACAATCGGGATTTAGAATTATTCCAATTATTAAACTTTTAACGGTAGAATTCCTTCCTTCTACAAAAGCCGCCTGCCCTAGGCCTATTTTGGATATATTCTGAATGAATTTACCATAGGCTTCCCATTATAGAATAGAGACATTGCATATTTTTATTTTTTACATTCTATTATTATTATGCTTGGGTAACTATTGTTTATTTTTTAAAATTCTTCGACAATACTGGGACAAGATTCTAAAAGTTGAAAATTATTTTAGGTTATTTTATGCAATTTTATTAAACTTAATACAATTTTTAGTGATACTTAAAGCTTCTTTAATACTATCGCGAATAAAGAAGACAATTCAATACGCCTTCGATTTCTGCTGATTATCTGACAAAATTAGCTCGAAAATCATTATTAAATAAAGATGGACGGTAAATTAGAACAGCAATGCTTGTTGATATTAGGCCAATTTAAAGTTATACAGGAAGATGATGCCCTATTGGGGAAAAGGGTGTTTAAAGTTACTATAATTGACGAATTTTACAAATATGTTCTTTATAAATCTTATATTACACTATTTTTAACTTAATAAATATCTTAATTAGTATCTTCCTTCTTACTGATTAAAAATGAAAGTAAGACGAAAACTAGCTTACAAAAAACACAAATTGATCTAAAAAGGGGAACCATATAGATATGAAATTTTTAACATACTCAAAAGAGAATGTGCTAAAAGGTTTAATATTTCTAAAGGGGAACTGCTCACCATATTAAATCCAAAGATATCATTATCAAACTCATGCTAATCAAACATATTGTACCAAATATAAAAACAAAGATAACATCTTATTTTTTTCATAAATTAATTATATATTTTTATTCTTATTTTGTATTACATACATAATTTTACTCGCGATCTTGATGAATTAATAAAAAAAAAATTATTTAAAAATGATTAAACATAATCTCATCCTTTGCTAAACTAAGAATATTCTAGAAATGTCTAAAATTGGTCAGCTGTATGGCACACAGATCTAGTCATTATTGATTCGAGAAAATTATAAAAATGTATGGCACACAGATCTAGTCATTATTGATTCGAGAAAATTATAAAAATATATCTCGCCTTCAATTTTTGAATGAATAAATTGTTAGTTATTATAGATGTGAACATATTTTATTTAAAAATTATTCTTAAATTATTATTTTAAAAATAAAATTAGAAAAATGAATAATATAGAACAATTTTTATCTAAAAATCATTTGCAAAATTTTGATTAAAATCTTTTTGCTTTAAACCAAATAAATAGAAAATGTTTTTATATTATTTTATTTGGCTATAAAAATTTTAACGCAAATTGGCGCTAAAGCTCTTTTAAAATGTAAAACATTTTAATAAATTTTGTTTAGCCGGATATATACAAAATCTTTTGGGATAGTTGGAAATTCATAGGGCTTATTTACATCACGAGGGAAAAAAATAAATTTTTAAGCAAATCAATTTTGGATTTGTTTTGGGTGGTATGTGAGTATTGCAATACTTTTGAGAGTAGTTTAAATTGAATAGTGCTAATTTTTTTTACTACGAGAGGGAAAAGTTAAAATTTTTAAGCTAACCAAATCTTTTTACCCAGTTCAAAATCAAGTTGTCTAAAAAATTTGACTTTCCCACTCGCGGAGTTAAGGAAATTGACACTTTTCAAACTACCCTCATAAAAGGTCTTTAACATGGGCCTACTAATCAAAAATTAATATCTGATCTAACTATATTTATTAAACATTTTAATAAAGGTTTAGCGCTATCTTTCTCACAAATATATAGCCAAATAAAATATAAATACTATTTTTTATACTTTTTATTTGGTTCTTAACTAAAAGGTGTTAATCAAAATTTTACAAATGAATTTTAGATATAGATATATAAATTATTCTTTAATATTAATTTTTTTAAATTTTTAAAATAATAAATATCATTAATGTTTAACTGGTAATTATTCCAATTCTTAATAATCTAGCAGATATTTTATTAAAAAACATGGGGATTTGAATAAAAAATTGTTTCCCATTATGACACATATGCTACTATTAATGTTGGTTATAAAATATATTTTGTCAGCTAAAATGATATTAATATATTTTTACAGTATGGCCATATTATTATTATTTTAAATATAAATTTGACTGATTGATTAGTTTAATCAATTTTAAAGCAAAATTAAAAATTTTTGATAAAGATTTTTAAAAAACATTTTTTTTATATTCCTTATTTAAAAAAAATTACAAAAAAAAGGCATTTAGAAATATTTCCCAGGTACCAAGAAATTCCTTATTCCAAAGTGGTCACTTTTTACAAAGAGGAACCTTTCGTCATAGAGGCTAGGTATACCTACCCCAATAATATACCTATAGGGGATCCCATCATAGGTTACATTTTCTTATAATGCTTATAGTGACAAAATATACAACTAATGAAAAACAAAGTAAGAAATAATAGATAAAGTATAGACAGACAGATTGATTATTATATATGTTTTTTATAAAAATTTATATTCTATTTTCTTTAATTTATTTATATATTGAAGGCCAATACAAGATTCTCTTAGACCAGTCTAAAAAGGCTAACCCCAAAAAGATTAAAGTTAAGGTTAGGATAGATGCCAGTGGATTATTCAGGATCGTTAATTGCAATGCCGTAACATTGGCTGATTCTATTAAAGAAACCAGGAAAGAAGAGAAGGAAAATGCCGAAAAGAAATGTCAGAATGAAGAAACTAAGACGGAAAATGTTAGTTTAAAAAATGATTTATTTCAGGATTTATAATTTGAGGTATTGAGCTAATAAAAGAAGTCTAAGCAAGGAAGGAATATAGAGAAAACAAGAAAATATAAGAAAGATGTAAAGCAATATATTCAAGTAGATATCAATACCCCTTTATTGAATTTTCTATAATTTTGATTTATTTCATGTTAACTCTCTCTTAATTAGGATAACATTTAAAAAAGTTGTCATGCTTATTTAAAATAAATTTTTATTAAAAAGAAATGAAATTAATTATAAAAATATTGTAATGGATATCATTTGACTTATTCACGAATATAGAGAAAAAATATCCATTACAATATTTTTTAGTCAATTGTTTTGAAAATATTTATATTACATAATTATCTCTCTTTATGCTATTTTTTAATGAATTTATTAAAATTTTCTTTTATTTTGTGGATGACTTATATTGCGATATATATTTTTTATAAAATATCAAACTATTTATTAATCATTCAAGGATAATTTCATGACAAATCGACCAAAATAATGTGATTTTTGGACGACCATTTTTAAAATGAATGAAACTTGGCATATAGGTTTAATAGATTTTATACTTTATACAAATCCAGATTTTAATGCCCTAGCTCAATATATCCCGAGTTATGGTATGGGCCTTCAAAGTTCGATAAGAGCCTTTTCCTCTTAACGAACCTTAAAATACTCCTTAAGAATGAAAATGTAATAATTATTTTAAAAATATCTTCAATGCCGTATCGGTAAAACAAAAAAATTATTTTAAAAGTGCCCCATTTAAAATGATGAAACTCATGAAATGTGTTTATTATCAATATATTTAAATAAAAATATTAAAGGAGAAAATAGGAATTTAAATATTGTTTAATTTTTTATAGTTTTAGGAATAGAAAAACGTTTGAAACGATGAAACTCATCAAATATGTTTATAGCAATGACATATATAATACCTAGACTGACGATTCTTTCATTAAAATAAATTTTTAAGCGTCGTTAAAAGCAAATCAGCTGGACCCGCCATTTTGGTGACACATATAGTAATTATTTTCATGTTAAAAACTACTATCAAATTGATAACTTGCTTCCTTATTACCTCGATGATCCGGTAATTCTTTAATAAAGTTTGCATCAAATATAGGAATAAATTAGGCTCTCGTTAAAAATTTCAATAATGTTTAGTGTACCCAAGATGGCGTCTCCAGCTGATTTACATTGATGTACACTTTTAATAAATGAATCGTCAGTCTAGGTATTATAAATGTCATTGGTTTATAGCTAATTATTTAAATAGTTAATGGAGGAAATAAGAGTTTAAATTATATTTAGGTTTTATATTTTAGGAACAAATATATCAGTTATATGGGGCGCTATTTTTAAATTAATTATAATATATTTTATTAAAAAATATACATTTTATATTATAAATAACCATTAACATTTACATAAATTATTATATACGATGGAAATTTTTATAAAATACTTATTTTTATACTCTAATAAAAAGAAAATATATTATAATTATCTTTATAAATAGCGCCCTCTATAATTGTTTTTTTATTCCTAAAATTATAAAATTTAATTCTTATTTTCTTCATTAATATTTTAAATATATTAACTATAAACATATTTGATGAGTATCATCGTTTCAAAGGCGCTTTATGATGGATTTTTCTATTCCTAGAACTAAAAATTAAACAAAATTTAAATTCTTATTTTCTCCATTAATATTGTTACTTAATATATAAATATTTTGGTAATAAACACATTTCATGAGTCTCATCATTTTAAATGGGGCTCTTTTCAAAATAATTTTTGCATTTTCTCAAAGAGAATTTTGGCTACAAATGATATAAAAATTGTTATTTAGACTAAAAATATTTTAGTATTTTAAGATTCGTTAAAAGAGGATCTCATCTAACATTGAAAGTCCATAACTCGAGATATATTTGAGCTCTAAAGCATTAAAATTTGGATTTTTATAAACTATAAAATCAATTTAACCTCTGCTAACTTTCATTCATTTTAAAAATGGTTCCGATCGCTGGTCGATTTAATTACCTAAATTTGAAGCTGGGTTGATTTAAACCTTGTACCATACCATGCTTAAATAATAAAAATTTTTTTCAAAACACTAGAAAAATTGAGTATTTTAGGATAGCATTTATGGTAAATTGTCGTTTCTTGGCCTCTGATCTATCAAAAAAGTGGTATTAAAGTACCTCTATAAATGATAATTTAATTATAAAGAAATCAGGGATATATAATATTAGATCGGTCAAAAAAATGGTATTAAAGCACATTTGTAAATAATAATTTATTTAAAAAGGAGTCAGGATATATAATATTACACCTATTAGGAACCTCAATCCCCCCTCAAAACTTCCCACAAATCCAATCATCAGCAGCAAGAAATTTCAGTGGAGGCGCAAAACCGTTCTCCCTTTATGGATCAAAAATACGTGGAGCACCTGAAAGAAGTCGAGTGTTCGATGTTGGCACGGGACAGGGCTGAGAAGGCCCGGGCAGACGCTAAAAATGCTCTAGAAGAATTCGTCTATGAAACAAGGGATAAAATAGGAGACAGTTGGAGCGAGTTCGCTACTGAAAATGTATGTTATTGTGAATAAAATAATTGAATCGAAATTTTACACTGGTGGTAGCTTTTTAAAAATATCTATAATAATATTTGCGAAATTGTCAGGAAAAGCAAGATATATCCAAAATTTTGACTGATACTGAAGACTGGCTCTATGGAGAAGGTGAGGATGTTAAAAAGCAAACTTACGTCGATAAATTAGAATCGTTAAAGGTTTTTTTATTTTTCTAACTTTCTTCTTCAATTTTTAATATTACTTCCTTGATTATTTTTATCAAATTCATAAACCAAATTAATGGTTGCTCTGCTAACTAATATTATATCACCTAACCTTTAAATCATTTATCTTCCACTATTCTCTTTATTAATAATTAACTAGTCCATTCCATTTTTTTAATTGTGTTTCGATATATTTTTTCGATTAGAAATGTTCCGACCCCATATTAATTCGTTATAAGACTTACCAAGAAAGGTTCCAAGGCCTTGACCGAATTAATGCATGCTACGACCATATAACTCAATCGTTAGGGAAATTTTTTCAAGATGGAGGGGCCCATGATTTAAAAGCAAAAATGGCAGACGATTTTGAAAAAGTCGATCGAACCCTGAAATGTACTAAGGACTGGATTGAAATCGCCGGAAAAAAATTGTCTCAGACTCCCAAGGATAAAGATCCCGGTATTGGGGTCGACGCTATCAAGGTGGAGATACAAGTAAATATCAAAGATATATTATAAAAAAAAATCAACCAGCACCCTCCTCCCACACAGAAATTCAAGAAAAATAGTCTCAATTGCGTTTTGAATGTGAATTTTCATAAAACCATGACAGTAGCTAATAGGAAATATTTGTCTGGACTCAGACAGCAATCCCAGTTTTTCTTAAAACTCCTAAAAAATGGTTTGTCCTTGGTTTTAAAAGAACTGCCCATACTCCATAATTCGTTCGAAAAATCCGCCTGTCCTTAGACAAAGAAAGACCGATTTTTTACTTATATATTAAATGTGCAAATTGTATTAAAACTAGGAGATATCAAATATTCAGAGATATTCTATCTATTTGATGATGGGCTAATCAGAAATTTTCTCTTTATATATGAAGTAGAAATAAAAAATATTTTAACAATATCCATTTCATAATAAAAATTTTGATTTTAGGGCAATAAAAATCGAAAATTAATATCAAATAACCTTATTTACAAACATCTTCAAATTATTATAGTTTATATACTAACATTAATTTTAAAATAACGGAAAATTTTGAAGTCACCCATCCAAATATAGGTGCATTTCCTTATTACCTCATAAAATAAAAGGGGAATTTCATTAACCCGCCCTTCCTTGACAGCTAGTATATTTTATATGATAATTCATGGTAGTCATTAAATTTTAAACAAAAATTGCAATACAACCTTATTTAAGCTATAAGATTAACAAAAATAAAATAATGCCATCACATTCGAATCGAATGCAAAAAAATTAGATATAAATTTTATTTTAAAACAGACTCCGAAATAGTCAAAAAATAAAATGTATTTCAAAAATAACATAAAATTAACATTATAGTCTTCTTAAATTGTAATGTATTATGAAGATATGAAAATTAAGATTTAAAAGTTAAAAATTGTTGTAACATTAAGATATTATCTTAATCTTCTTCTTCTCCGTTTTATGGCAATTTCCAGATTTACCCGGGTAGACCAAGATATTATCTTAATAATATATATATAGATATGGTAATTAGGTAAATATATTATGACCAATAAATCTCCCAAAAACTGGTCCTTCAGAACAGTGTTGTTAAGTGACTCCATTTCGCTGATTTTAAAAAGATTTTAGCCAAAATAATACCAGGCCTCGAAATTTTGTTAATAAATATCGCAAAATTTTCAAGCTTGTATAATATTTTTTGGTTAAAATATCGTGTTGAAATTGAGCCATTTAACAATACTAGTCCAAAGACGCACCTCTCCCTAAAAAGACTGGACCAGGACGGACCGTTTCCATTCTCTACTTGATAGTTACTAATAGTGAAATGCGAGAGAAAGGGTGTTTCTCATTTAATTTATTTTTTATACTACAAAAAATCATAAAGAAACTCGAATCAACGTGCTTCCCTGTCTTGCAAAAATTGCAACAAGCTTTTAATGAAAAAAATAAGAAAAACAGTGTTTCCGAATCCAGTAAAAATGAGATCAGTTCTGATAAAAATGTAGAAATGAATGATGAAGCTAACAAAAAAACCGAAAACACTAAAAAAATGGAAGTTGACTGAAAAACACAAATTAATAAAAAAATTTAATTTCTTTGTAATTCTGGTTTCCTTTTATTCCTATTATTTCCACTCCTTATTTTTCTATTTTTTGACTTAATTCATATTTATAAGTAGTAAATTGAATTATTGATTACAATAGATCTAGTAGTTATTTGTATTTTGATCAAAATACTCCTGTAAAATTAATAAATTAAACCATTTATTGAATTATACGAATGTCTGTTAATTATATATACATTTTAACTATACATACCTTAAAAAGATATTAATTTTAAAATTAGCCAATTTAATTGTGAATTGTGATAATTAATTATATAATTTTTGACTATGATTATTATTGTTTAACACATTCTTACTCTAGCCAAATTATTATGATTCAAAGATTACTTAATAAACAATATTTAAAATTATTTTTATTGATACATATGATCCTGGTTCATTTTGGGCCACCCCTCTAAAATAAAAAATATATATTTATAATAACCCTTTTTACAAATATCTACTAATTATTCAAATTAATTTTGGCGCGAAAATTTGATTGTCTCTTATAAATAACATTCCTTTTAATTAAAAATTTCTACATTTACTTCAAGGGCGAGTATTCAAAGTTAGCTGTTGTCTACATTTTAAAATTGTAATTTTTATATTAAGCTCTGATACTATTTAGAAAATATATAAAATAGAGAAATTAAATATTCCTTTTCATTCGTATATATTTGTATGTAGCCAATTAGTGACAAATATGATTTCCTCCTTTGGTAATTATTATTCTGATGATAGTTTTTAGAGGAAGATGATGCTAATGAGTATGATAATTTAGCAACATAAAACAATTAAACTATTATAAATAGGCAGACTTATATGGTACGAAATTTTTTTACATATCCCTAAAAATTATCTAAAATTCAATGGACTACTTTGTCTGGCCAGGTAATGCTTTTCATTTACCCTACCAATATTTATCATATTTTTGAATGATAATTTCTTAAATTTAGTAGTTCTAAGTTATCAAAAGAACTAAATTAAGTACGAAATATATAAAATGTTATTTTATACTTAACTATTCCAATTTAATAGGTAAATAATCATCTTATAGAAAGTATATTGTATTTAAGACACTCTTATTTAGAAAGAATCTTATATCTTGTAACTTATGGGGCTTCAAATTCTTTTTTCTTTGTCACGATTCTGGATTTGCATATGATCTAATCATATAAACCGACTGAACCCGATTTAGGAGCATCTAACAATATTGTTTGTAACAATTACTGTACATCTTTTGAAATATTTGGCAAAAAGAAGGAAAAATTTAAAATTGTATTATTTCCACGTTTTATCATAGATAATTATTTCACATTTTTCATTGATTATCATTTTATTATTAATCATAATTTAAATTTTATTATATGATATATTACATTTTTATTTTCAAAGATAAATTACATTTTTTTATTCCCCTTTTAACAAAAACAATTTCTCTTTATATATCTTTTTAAAAAAAAATAAATAACTAATACAAATTGATGTATAAAAAAATGTTAATATAAAATTTTCACCGATTAAATTTAAATACAAATTGATATATAAAAAAATAAATCAATTGCCAAAATAAATAATAAAATGACATCGATCAACATATTCAACAAATATAATAGGTTTTCAGTCTTCGTACAGATATGGAAAACATGAAAGGATAAATATAACATTCTCAATCATGGAATGATAATAAACAGTAACTTTTTATGGAATATTACCTCAGTGATGTTGAAAGATATAACCACAAAACCATCAATTTAGTATTCCATTTGTATTTCAAACAATATATCAAACATATGGAAGGTATAAACAACCAGTTCCAAAAATTGTATATAAGAATCTTCCAACACTATACTTATGTCGCAGTTGTAAATTGATGTTTAGTATATCGACACATTCAAGGTGAGAAAGCCAAATCTCATGATAACTCATGTTTTTTGTCTATCCGAATTTCGCTAAGAGCCACATTGATGTGCCATAGCCTTAATAGCATTGAAACGTCATCATACTTCTATTGTCGCAACAGAAGGTAGATATTTATTCAGTATATATGATTGTAGTAAGATAAAAAGAAGGGGGCGAGGGCTACCTTCAATTAATATTCGTACAGATCAAGTTGTCCATTTTCCAGAGTGAAAACCCACTATATAATAGCGATACGTGAAATGCCGTGCACTTTGTTTCAACGGGAATAAAAATTATTTTATTTTATACCAAGATATAAAATACAATAAATTGTTTGATTATATACGTTTTGTGACTTATAACATATTATGACCAAAATAAAAAAAAAATTTTTTTTCATTCATCAATTCATATTAAAGAGAATCCCTCGGAATTTTTTCACCCTTAATGCAAACATGTTTTAAAGGGTTTAAATATAGAAATGTTATATGATATGAATTAAATCAGCGCTGATTCTTATTTTGGGAGTCAGCTAATTTTTTGAAACCCATAGTCTTCCAAATTTCTATATTCACTCCTAATTATAAAACATTGTTTATGTAGACTGACGTCTAATTACACGATAGGGCCTGCAAAAAGATTTTCAGATGGGCTGGACAATTTGTATCAATTTTTTTTACGTTCCATACCCTAAAACCTTTTGAAAAGATTCAATGGGCTGGTTAGGGTTGGGTCGACTTGTGCCCACCTCTAATTCAAATATATCAGCATCGGCTTAAGAATTTTGAATTCCATATTTAATCAAATATGTATTTTTCAAAATAATACCTATATTGATCTATTAATATTTCCAATATTTAAAATTCGATTATAGTAAAATATAATCAATGCCGTTCTACTTAAATTAACTATGGATAACTAACCCCCCCCCCCCACCACACAAATAAGCATTTACTATTTTTTCAAAAATAGCGGATCTCGAAGCTTTTAGTAATTCCTCAATCTAGATCTCTAAAGTCTGAACCTATACAAAACAGCGATTTTATAAGGATAATCTACGACGTTATATATAATGTATTAATAAAAACAAAAAATCATTAACCTTGGAAGCACACATTAGTATCGTTCAAATAATTTAAAATATTTAACTAGCAAAGGCTTTTATATTATGACATTATAGATGTTGTACCATTGTGATATAAAAAGTTAGTGGATTTTTTCGGGAAAAAAGAAAAAATCTGTTTTTATTTAAAGTTTCCACTTAATGTTGAATTACAAAAAAAAAGTTTAAAATTTGGCCTACAATGCTAATACCAAGCAAATCTGATTTATATAGTACGCGCGATCATGCCTCTCGAAGCGTCAGCCAGGTGATATAGTTTCAAAATACGTTTTTTAAATTTACTATAATTTTTAATGATCAGGAAGTAAATAATTGCTCAGAAATAAAGTCTAACATATATATAAAATATTTTCAAGTCTAATTTTGTCTTAAAGTTTTCAAAAAGCTCAATAATATAGGAAAAAATGGGTTGATGTAACGATTTGACTAAAATAATATCTAATTTTTTTTTGTTTTGCTTAAAATAATCGTAACATTGATGTTTAGGGAAATTAAAGGACTTGTACTTCTAATTAATGATTAGCTTGAATCCAAGGAATAATGGTCAGGCCATCAACTTTTAAACTATCTTCTAAAGGATAAGGGTAAATGGTTTTGTATAATATTTCTTGTGATATAGAAATGTAAATTTCCTTTCATTTATTTTAATATCTTATGTAACAATTGATAATAAGATATAGTCCCATGGTTTTTATAAAAAGTTTATAATTTGAATTTAAAAAATGGCGCGATTAAAATTTTTTAAATAACAATATATTTAAATAGTTTCATAAATTCAAATAAATTTATATTATTTCTTATTAATTAAGATTATTTTTTAACAATTTATGCAATAGAATTAAAGAGGCAAGAGAACTGCCGATCCTTCGCTCCTTCCCAAAAGATTTTTTTCTCGCTCCCGAGTTTTGAAAAATAACGGCCCTCCAGCTTTTTTGAAAAAATGTAGCTGGGCTCCAGAAATGTTTTTAACAACATTGCTAAATAGGTGGTTATTTTTCGATTTGTTTAGACAGTTTAAAAAGTTATTTATTTGGTTTTGCTTCTATACATTTACAATTGAGGAATAATCTTCAACTTTTTTTTAATGCGCCAACATTAACCGAAAGGTATATCATTAAATAAAGATTCCATAAATTAAAATCCAAATTATAATTGATATTCGAGATAAAAAAACAAGATGGCTGCTAATGCTTAAAAAGTTTTTAAAAACTAAAGGATTCTTTTGCTGGATATAATTTTGAGTAGGAAATAAAAAAATATCCAATTGTGAGATGTTATGGCCAAAAGAGGATTCAATGAATTTAGTGTGGTTAGAAATATTAGTTTTTTAAGTTTGTTGGGTTAAGTTTTTAAAAACGATTTTAAAAATCAGGATCACCGAGTCATGCTAGGTTTCAAAAAATATCCATAATAATATCGTTAGATTTCGTTGGTGGGAATAAACGAGTTCCAAATTTCATTTGATACATTTGGATGGGAACATCCTTATTTAAAATACTATTGCAAAGTGAAGTTGACTATTATGAATGTCATTTTGAGAGATATTTTTAAGGGATGAGGTATTAGAAAAGGGAGTGACTAAAACTGTCTAGGCATCCATAAAATTTTGTATTGATGATAACGTTAATGATTTAATTAGCTAATATAATCAGATGTGGAGGCCTAACCTAGGGATAATAAAAATAATATGACATGTAAATATATAATAATTCAAACGAGTACTTGCTTTTGAAATCCAATCAAAGATACTGCAGATTGGTTATTTGTAATATGTGGTATTTCAATCTAACTCTCCTTCCCATTTCCTAAAAAATTATGGAATCATGTCAAAATTAAAGCTAAGATTTTCAAGAATCTCTTCAAAATCTACTTCGCGATCAGACGTCTAATGAAAAGTTTAGTGAGCTGTTGATGAAATTTAGATATGAAAAATGGAAGTCTACTTTAAATAACGCAACGCTTAAAGATAACGCATTTACTATAAACGCAACGCTTAAAGATAACGCATTTACTATAAATGCAGCTTAATAAAGTTTATCTCAAAATTTATTCCTTTTACAAAATGTATATCTAATTATTCCATAACCCTGAATAAGTAGTTATATATCGAATTATTAAAATATTCCTTCAAGTTATATAAAAACTTATTCTATTAATTTAAAAAATCGAACAAGTACAGATTCTAATTTTTGATTATATACCGCTTACTAGAAAATCAAGTTTTATTAAAATAAAATTTATAAAAAAAATATAATTCATTATTCTAAGCCTAGTGAATGGTGTTAGTAAGAGTATCTTTTTAAAACGATTCAATTTTGAATATATTTAATAATAAATTTATAATATTATCATTTATTTTTTTGATTTTATCCGATCTTTAAGGTTAATATATGAAAATAATAGGTCCTTATGGCATCAAATAATAGTCCGAAAAAAAGTCCGTCCAAACATTACATAGGCCATTTATACATAGAGTAATTAAGATAAAATTTATAAATGATATATAATTTCATATACGCAATAGTATGTTTTACATCATTAAATATTACATATTTTTTTTAAAAAAATGTTATAATTTAGCAGAAGCGATAAATGTCACAAAAAAAGTATGAATCATTTGGAACACAAAGTTATTAAAGAGCAAAGAAAAGAGATTGAATTACTGTTGAAAGAGCTAGCCAGCCGAGATAAAGATATATCAAAGTATTGTCTGACGGAAAGGGAAAAATTGGGAAGATGGGAGGATTTGACTCAACGTATAGTTAAATATGAAACTAAATGTTCAAAGTTAGAATACGAATGCCATGCCAGGAACGATAAGGTTGAGAATTTGAAGGAAGAATTGCACAATAGGGAATCCGAATTTAGGATGAAGGAAACCGAATTAAACGTGCTGGCTCAGGAAAGGGATGAATATAAAAGAGTGAACAGAGGATTGAAAGAAAAAATTTGCGGGTTAGAAAAAAGGTTAGATAAACTTTTGAGTACATTGGAAGAGAAGGCCAATCTTATAGGTAAGCTCGAAGGTGAATTACAAGAAATAAGGGATGAACTGAGTGAAAAATCGCGCGACCTCAAAGAGGCATCAACGTGTTTGAAAGGAATGGTTGATAAATTCAAGGTTTTGGATTCGCATTGTCGAGATGCTACAGTAGACCGCGATCGTTTGATGATCGAATGTAAAGAAAAGGAGTTGCGGGTAAAAAAAATGAACGAAAAATTTAAAATGACTGAGGAGGAGCTAGTGGCATGTAAAAAACAAAGGAATGACCATTATCAAGAATATAAATCTCGCGAGTCGGAATGCCACACTCTGAGAAGCGAGGTCAAATATTTGGAAGAGCAAAAGGAACATCTAAAAAGAGTTTTGGAGTCTCAAAATGATACCCTTAAATTGCAACAAGAAAACTTGGATTACTACAAAGGATACATGATGTCCTACAAACTAAACAACATAGTCAGTAGCGCAAAAAATAAGGACGAATCTATTAAATGTATAGGGGACTTCGTAGCACCAGCAATTATTAACGGTGATAAGTATGATAATAAAATATGTGCTAATAACAGCGAAATGACGATTGAAAATTCTTTTAGTTCACCAAATACTGATAAATTTGGGACTAACGCTTCTTATAAATCAAAAAACGTTACGGTAGATGAAAGTTTTACCTCATTGCAATACAAACTTGGAACGACTCAACGTTTAATAGGTCAATCATACTTTAAAACTCTGCTAAAAGAAAGTCAAGATAGGATATTTAGTTCAAGGTCCATCTCAAAAACTGTTTCTTCCACTTCATTTCCTGATAAATACAATAGTCATCCAGAAAAAGACACCTGTTTCAAGGATAACGATGATATGCCCGAAAGTCTAGATAAAAATTATCATACCGCAATAGTTGATGGCAAAGAGGGCTTAAGTGGGAAAAAATCTACCGATAAACGGGAATATAAATCTAGCTCTAAAAAAGAGAGAGAAAATTCAATGTTAGATACTCAAACCCTCAAAACTTTGGATTATGTATTGAACGATTTTAGAATGGCAATAGGTTAGATATATAAATATTGTAATTTTATCAGTTAAATTTATGCTGATATAATGTTTTATTGTATAAATAAAATTGTTTAATGCGAATTTGTCACGAGTTTACATTGGAATAAAAATTAATAAATCTACAAGAGTTCATGTCTAATCTAAAATTTGTTTTAAGGTTTTATGGTTAGGCATATGGAAGAAACTAATATTATTTCCAAGAAAAATGTGCCATAGACTATAATTTAATCAAGAAAAGAATTGATGTAAGGTTTATGAAGTATAATCTAATAGTATTATTTAATAATAGTGTATAAAAAATTTACATAGATAAACGCATCTATTCTCAGCTTAATACACCTAAATTAGATGTCTAATCTCTTAACTATTCAAAAATTAGACCAATAAGAAAAGAAATAATGGTTTATTTTATTTTTCATATTTTTATCTGCAATATCGTATATATAATGTATTTATAGTATATAATATATTTAATTATTCGAATGAATAGTTATATAAAAAAATGGATATTAAATAATATAATTGATTATAAATCACATCACATAAAGTGAGTAAATTACAGGGAATTATGACTGTGAATAGTTCCAAAAAATTATCGATAGCATGACTTTCAGTTTCAAGTATTCTGTAATGTTCATGTTATAAGATTGATAAATAAGATTTGTAAATTTAATTAATTAATAAATGAGAAAGGAATGAAAACAAAAAAGGAAAAATCAGAAATTATGTTAGACATTATTTTTATCATAATAAGTATATATTCTAAAGTGAGGAGAGAAAGAAATTAAAAGATTTTTAAATTTAAGAAATAAAAAATATTATTTTTTTTTAATTAATAAACAAAAAAAGATATCACATTAAAAAAATTTGAATTAAAATAATATGGAATATTTCTGTTTATTAAAAAAATGTTTTGTGGTGGAAAGGAATACAATAAATTTATTAGTTTTATGGTCTGTTTTATATCTGAAAGAAAAGGTAATTTGGTGGGTAACATAATTCTGTAGTGGAAAAATACAAAATGTTGAAGAGAGTCTTTTTAATACTTTTTGTGATAGCATGCCTTAAAGAATAAATAAGATATATTGTAAGAAAGAGAAGTTTAAAATAATATTTTATATTTGATTAGCTCATTCACAGTTTAATTTATTTTGAAAATCGTTTTTGAATTTACAAGTTGTTATATTAGATCATTTTACATGATCGCGATATATGGCCCCTTAAATACATGTCATGTTCAATAACTATCATAACTATTATATTACTATAATCATCAGCAAACTACATGTTACATTAATTAATTTAAAAATGTGGTCGGGAGTATCCTTGAATATTTTTTTAAAAATATATTTTTGCAATTTTGGTCATAATTTTATCAAATAAATTTTCCTGAAACTGTTATATCATTCGTTGAATTCATGATTAGTAAATTCGTTTGAGTGAATGTCGTTTAACATATGGTTGCTAGCTTTATTGTTATTATTACCGATATCATTTTTTTTCGTAGAAAGATAATGATTATTATTTTTAATCTTGGAATAGTTGACGTGTTTTAGGGGGATGGACGAAATGGGATTCGAATATGCCGAGGAGTAGGAGAGAGTGGTATTGTTTTTTTGTGAATAAAAATCGTCAATTTGATTTGGGCGATGAGGGTATTTATCGGCAACGAATTCTTTGAAAGCGATAGATTGATTTAATTGATTCGTTTGGTTGTCGATAGAATTAGCCACGTGATTGGGCATCATCGAAGAGCGATCGCTATTCTGATTTTTGTCGTTATCGCTTTCGAAATGTTCGCTCGAGATTAAATTGGAATTTTTGTTTATATAGGAATCGGAAATTGTATTATTGTTTTCGAGATATGTTACATATGTATTGTTAGGCATTTTTTTATTTAGCAGATAGGAGGATTCTTCGCCAGTTAATGTGTCGTTACTACTGGTAAAGGGGGTAAAAGTATCATCACCGATTCGAGGGTTATTATCGTTATCTTCAGCTGTGACTGAGAAATGGGACCGCAAAAAAGAATTTTCGGTGCGTAAATTATCGTTGATCTCCGTTAAATCCTTGACCCGTTCTCTCAAATAATCCATTTCGGATTTGACGGCGAGTCTTAGATGACTCTTGACTAAGTCCTATTTAGGAATTTTCGATTTATAAAAACCAGTATTTTAGTAAAGATCAACAAATTAAAAGAGATAAATATTTTTGATCTTTCATGTTTATAAATTAATGAGAAATACACTGATATCTTTACATTGTGTCCTATTAGCTGATACGACAATTTACTATTTAAAAATTATATGCTTTATCAAAATTTTATTAGAATAATTCTTTTGATTTTTATATTTAATCATTTATTATTATTTTAATAATTTTTTATATAAAAACTTTTACTAAAGGTGGCGTATTTAACAAAATAAATCATGTAACAATTTAAAAAATTAACATAATATAATTTTGTGTTTATTTTTTTATAAAAAAAATCTTTATTTTACAATAATAAATCGTCTTGATATCAGCCAGTGATATGAGTAAATAAAAACTTAAGTCATTGGGCCTTGATGCATCTCTGAAATCCATGAAGTATATAACAAAATAATGAAATATTTTTTTAAAAAAAATAAAGGCAGGCGGGTCATTCCATGACAAATCAAACACGATTCGGCCGACCCCCTTCGATTTTTTTAAAATTTGGTAAGCAAAGAAAGGCTAAGAAATAGCCAAAATTTTAGCCTCCTAACATTTATATTTTTGAAGATATTAGGGTTCAAAGTGGCCGTATTTTTACCATTATCTGCCTTCATTCAATTAAGCATATCTTAAAAACTACATAATTGTAAATAACAAATTTAATATCAAAATTAAGTACAAAGATTCTACTTTTAGATAAAAAAATTTTTTTATTTTTTTTCCCAATTTCAGGTCATTTTATTTAATATATAAGGACTAAAAACGATTTTTTGGAAATAATACGACCTTCAATTTTTTTACAAAATTTAGTAGACATTATAACTCTTCCTTTATATTTATAAAAAAAAATTGGTCTGGGACGCGGCCATCTTCATTCTCAAAATGGATAAAAATGTTTAGAAAAGTGTATAAATATTTCCCCGAAAGGGGGCGTCTTTGTATAAAATTATATATTAATCAGTTTTTAATGGTTTTTCTTGGACTATTTGATATAATTTAAAGGATTATTTATCTTGTAAGTGAAAATAACAATAAATGGGGCTTTCATTCAATTATAGAAATTGTCTATCGATAAAAGAAATTTAATTTATTACTTTATTATAAAATTTTTTGCCCATATAACATATATTTAATGAATATTAATAAAATATATTCAACCAAGTTTATAGTTCTTGAATATATGGAATCTTATCCATTTCATAGACGCCAAAAATAATATCAAAATTTTCTCTACTCAATTTTTTAAAATAATTTGATATTTTTAAAATATTACAAATATTAATTTATTATTATTATGAAATTATATACAAAATAAAAGTATTATCATAAAATTACCCAAAACAATATAAATATTGGATCGGATTTTCTAAAATCGGCATAGCCTTACTAAATTAGAATAACAATAAATAAGTGTTTCAATCAATAAAATAAATAAAAATTTTAAAATTGATTAACCCTTTCGCGCCCAGCGAGATCCTTTGTCATTAAAATTTTTAATCAATTAATTTTTATATTTAAAGAAACTAATGGTTGGTACTTAGAGATATTAATTTATAAAACAATATTTATTAATTCATATTTTATCATTAACCTGTCAAAATCATTATTTTATTATATCAAAATGTCAAAATGATTATTTTATTATATCAAAGTACAAGTATTTTTTGTTCATGGGAAATATTTCGGGCGCGAAAGGGTTTTAATCATTCAATAACACATGCTCACTATATTAATTCATTTTTTAATAAATATCTTGGTATTTTGATTCACCTAACCCCAAGCCTGGAAAAACTATAGACGAATATACAGTTAAAATTGTACAAGAATTTTATTGTATGGACGAAATAAGCAGAATCATGCCAGGCAGGAAAGATTGCGTTTCGATTTTGACCAAAGACGGAAAAAAGAATACCATACATAAGAGATTAATTTTAGATAATTGAAAAAAATTTATATATTTTTTAAAGAAATGAGGCCTGATGTTAAAATTGGTTTTTCGAAATTCGCAAGCATTCGCCCAAAAATTTTATACTTGTTGAAGGTAGTGGTACACATGTATGTGATTGCAGCTACCACCAAAATTTAAATTAATGATCATTGGATCAAATTTAACCAATGATATGTTGCCCTTTAAAACATACAAACATATTTTACACTTAATAATTTGTAATTCGCCTCAACCATCCAGTTATATGGGCAAATGTGATAATTGTTTAGGGTCAACACATTTACGCGATCAAATAGAAATATTGTTTCGTTCTAAGGACATCGAATTTATAACATACAAACAATGGCTATCCGTAGATAGAACCACTCTTGAAACAATAACCAAACCAGTAGGTGAATTTATCAATGCCTTTTTTAAAAAAATGGAATCTTTATCATTTTTTTATTTCAACGCAACAATCGTTGTATCAAAACAATCTAAAATTGAACTTAGACGAAGACCAATATTTAATTTTGTGATTTTTAAGAAAACTATAGATTTATACTTTAGGATGAAGTACAAAATTATCATTGGAATAGGGCTCAATCCACTGTTCACCCTTTTGTTATATATTATAAAGATAATTTTGCCAATATTTGTTGCCTAAATTATGTAATGATATCCGAATCTTTGCAACACAATACAATAGCAGTACATAACTTTAAAAAAACATTGCTAAATTTTTTAATTAATAAAATTTTTTGTTTTCCGGTGGATCCGCTGCACAGTATAAAAATCGTAAAAATTTTATTAATATTTGCTATCATGAGATGGATTTCGGGGTACAGGCGAAATGGCATTTTTCTGCTACAGCACACGGGAAAAGTGTTTGTGATGGGATTGGTGGCACTGTTAAAAGATTAGCCGCTAGAGCTAGTTTACAAGGCCTAACTCAAAGTACACATCATATGAATTGTACGAGTTAGCTAAAGAAAATATTAATGTCATATATTTTGAATAGATGACCAAAATAAATAATGATTAGGAAGATCTATTACTCAGGGAAAGATTTTCAAAAACTAGATCTATACCTGGAACACACAAAATACACACCTTGATTCCAACAGATCTACATAATTTAAAAGTAAAATGTATTCCAATTCAATAGAAAGTACTTTAGAATAGTTATCATATAATGATGAAAGTATAATTATTGAAGAAATATCAGGATACCTAACGTATCCTTATGATTCTAATTGGTGGTTAGCTTTGTTTTAGTGAAAAATCAAAAGCAGGAAGAAATATATATAAAGTTTCTACACCCATCCGGACCTTCTAATTCCTTTACATTTCCAAGTATAGACGACACTCTTTGCTTGCCCAAATGTCATATCTTAACATTAGTTTCACTGTTAAATGCTACTGGCCGTAGTTATACTATACATTGTCGTCACAAGAAAGTACATGCGCTACCGAAAAATTAGAATCTTTTAAAAGTGAGTTTAAATTTAAATTATATCAATTTTTTTAATATTTAGGGCGCCATATATGAAATGTACAAGATCCTGATTCATATATTCAAGAACTCGAAACTTAATTGAACATATTTTATTAATATTTATTAAATATATGTTATATGGGCAAAAATTTTTTTAATAAATTATAAATAAAGTAATAAATTGAATTTCTTTTATCGATAGACAATTTCTATAATTGAATGAAAGCCCCATTTATTGTTATTTTCACTTACAAGATGAATAATCCTTTTAATTATATCAAAGAGTTCAAGAAAAACCATTAAAAACTTATTAATATATAATTTTATACAAAGACGCCCCCTTTCGGGAAAATATTTATACACTTTTCTAAACATTTTTATCCATTTTGAGAATGAAGATGGCCGCGTCCCAGACCAATTTTTTTTTATAAATATAAAGGAAGAGTTTAATAATGTCTACTAAATTTTTTAAAAAAATTGATGGTCGTATTATTTCCAAAAAATCGTTTTTAGTCCTTATATATTAAATAAAATAACCGGAAGTTGGAAAAAAAATAAAATTTTTTATTTATCTAAAAGTAGAATCTTTGTACGTAATTTTGATAAATTTGTTATTTACAATTATGTAGTTTTTAAGATATGCTTAATTGAATGAAGGCAGATAATGGTAAAAATACGTCATTTTTGCCACTTTGAACCCTAATATCTTCAAAAATATAAATGTTAGGAGGCTAAAATTTTGGCTATTTCTTAGTTACATTGACCTTTCTTTGCTTACCCAATTTTAAAAAAATCGTAGGGGGTCGGCCGAAAATCTCATTTTTTTTGCTCATTGACGTGGAATGACCCAGGCATATAGAGTCTGTCAGAAATTTGATATTAAAAAAATTAGTCGATTCGAAAAAGATAATAACATATTTTTAAGTTTTAACCAATTAATTTATTTGCTCATTGAATTTTACAATTAGTATAAAATAGATTAAGATTTAAATATTAAATAATTAAAAATTTTTGAATTACCATCGCCAACTCAATCTTGTTATCGATGGCTTGAGTATTACTGGTGGCTCTGCAAAAAATATATAAAATGTTTAGATATTTATCATTTAAAAATTTATATAATAAATAGATAAACTATGTTTAGAAATATTTATAAAATGGCTAAAACGGGGGACGTAATTATTACTAGTGACCTAGAGGTTAAAGAAGATTTGTCAGATTCTGAGAATTGTAAATTTATTTAATTAAAATATTTTTACTAATACATTATTTAGCTTCTTCTGATGATGATAATAATTTTGAGATGAATGATTAAGACTGGAGAAACTATTCATTTATTTTACCTTATCGTCTGCTTATAAATTTTTCTGCTTTCCCAAATTTAACAATTTTATATAAATATTTATTAACTATTCTTACTATCATGTACTGCCGAAAGGGTCATGAGTAAAATTAAACTAATTAAAACAAGACTTCGTAGTGTCATGAAAGATCCATTTCTTAATAATTTAACCATTTTATCAATGGAAAATAATTTATTTAAACAATTAAATATTGATGAAATTATAAATTCTTTTGCTTTCTCTTCCCCTAATTTATCTAAATTATTAATTTAAAAATAATATTTTTAAAGCATATATTTTTTACATTATATTTATATTATAATAAATATTGATGCAATAAAAATTATTTTTGAAATTTATTGGTGTCAAAAAATAATTTACAATGGGGGGGGGAGTACTTTAGGGGGGTATTCTGCTTCTATCCCTCAAAAAGTGTAGGGGTCACTGTCTCCTACATGATATCATGCCTACAACTGTGATTTCATATAAAATTAACCATTTCTTTCAAAAAAACGGGAATAAATCATTATTACTGAAAAATAATATCGAGATATTTTTGTATATGCTTCGACTTTGTTTGTCAGATGACATTACTGCTAATAAGTTGATTATCATTACTTAATTCAAGTTTTTTTGCTAAGCAAGATATGCTTTGACTAATTCATCTTAGAATATTTTTTTAAATTGGCGAATATAATAGAAAAAGTTATCAAGGGCTAGAAAATTAGCAAGTACAAATGATATCCATCTCGCAGGTATGCTCCTTATGAAATTTATATTCTACAACATATAAATTTTTTGAGCTTTTTTATTTTTATTTGTTAATCTGTTGAATATCTTTGTAACATTTCATAGTTATTGATTTTATGCACCTTTTTTAGCAGCAGTTAGAGCATGCTGGCAAAATTTGTTAATTTATTTAGATACTGTCATTATGGGTTAAATTACAAAAATAACATCATTATCACATTTAGGAAACAGTATTTAATTCTCAGAGTCCTACTTGGATTTAATAGAATATTTGGAATATATTTAGATCACAATCAGATTTAAATTTTTATTTTGTAAAAAATAGAGGGAAATAATAGATTAGAAATTTGATATTATATGAAAAAAATTTCCAGCTATATAAAACAATAATAAATAAATTGAAAATTTGTTAAAATTGACAACTTAAAAATTTTATGATTTATGACATTTTTGCAGAATTTTAAATAGCGGGACATTTAGAGTCTCGTTTTTTTTCCATGTGACATATTTATTTAAAGTGTTGTTTAAGCAATTATAACATTTTTGGGAAAGAATAACTATAAAAATGTTAAATATTATATATATTATTTATAGGGCTGTGTCGATATTAAATATCGGATCGGCACCGATACTTAACGTTTTCAAAAAATATCGGTCGATCTGATCAGGTATTTTTTATTTTGGTTATTTTATGATGATTATATATATAATTTTTTCATTTTATGAATTTCATAATAATAAATTAATGAAAGGAACTAAAATAAAATATATTTATTGTAATGTTTAAAAAAATAGCTTCAAATTTTACACTATTTTTTGTTAAATTATCTGCAACAAGAAATGGATTTTTAAATATCTAACGAGTCACATTAAGCTAGTGTTGCTAAACGGTTCGATTAACCCAATTTAAAAATCGTTAACTTAAGAATTTGGCCAAAAGTTAATTATTATAGCTTATTGATTTTGCCCACAGATGGTAGAAAGGTTTGGCCTTCTATTGGAAAAATTTTGAGGCTTAGGTAATAATATTTTGGCTAAAATTTTGATTTAGCCCTTTTTAATCAGCTAAATGGAGTTGTTTAACAACATTGCATTTCCTATAAACATTGTAAATATTTTAAATGGGATAACTATTAGAGAATAAATATAATAAAATTCATAAAATTTATTTGTTTTTTAAGTAGGAAATATTGATATATTTTAGATAGCATTGAGACAAAGATAGATGGCAAATAAAAATCAATATAAATATCGGATCGGATAGGCATATCGGATAGGAGAAAAATTTGTGAATCGGCACAGACCAATTATTTATTATTTTTATATGATGATTTCCCAAATTCGAAAAAGATTTCTTATTAAATATTGTCTCATTTATATAAAGCACTCCTGTAGAACGTTTGTTTATTCTAAGGATTAGGAAGGCTTATTTTTGGAAAAAAGATATTCGACAAAAATTTTGAAAGTAGTTTAATGTTAAAGTCAAATAAAAACTTATCAAGTTCAAATTTTTATATAAAATAAATATTACATTGTGTTTATTTATATTATTATTTTGGTGCAAATATAAATATATAATTGTGGTGTTATTTCTACAGGAATGATTATGTAATATATTTTTTCAATAAAATTTATAAAAAAATTTGGTAAGTCACTAGAAAAAATTTTTAATATTATTTTATTTATTTTTGATATTTTTTTTATTAAAAAATAATAAATATGCGATCGTGTGGTGTGGATATCGGTGGAAATTTTTGATATAATAATGATTCAAATTTTTTTTTTCCCCTTTTTTATGGATTACATAAATTTTACCGAGATCATTAATTCATATACAAGATCCATGGTATTTTTAAAATATCATGTGAGCTTCTTATTTATCACCGTGTTATAAAAGCATCAAAATTTAAAAAAATGCAGCATCTTATTTTTAAATCTTATTTTATTAATTAGGTACTATATTTTAAAATATTAATCTTCCTGTGAACAAATTTATTCATCTATTATATCTTTTTGTGTCCAGGACTTCTGTAAGTTGTAGTCTTGTTTAATAGGGTTGGGACAAAGCTATTGGAAAACGGTAAAATATATCTGTAAAATTTGTCAGTAACTTTTTTAGGTGCAATATTTTGAAAAATTTGCTCCCATACACAGGCATTATCTTTTGGAAAAATAGGGGGCCCTGCCATGTGATCGAAATAGATGGATCTATTTTTAAAGGAAAAAATAACACAGGGAGGATTTTTAAATCAAATGCCATTTGGATTATAGGTGGGATATCAAGAAATGATGGGAAATTTTTTATCGCTGAAACTGAAAAAGATATAAAGAAACCCTTCAGGGTATAATCAGTAAGCACGTCTATACGGATTCAACTATCATGACAGACAAATATAAGGGGTAAATTAAATATTGATAAATCATAAAATTTAATATGTTTTCAAGTTATAACAAACTTAATGAAAATGGATATGCTCATTCATTACTTGGCTAGCATCCCCAGAACTGGAAGAAAATCTTCCTTTTGTTTATATATGTGAATATTCTTATTTTCGTAATATTAAAAATATGTGAAATTTAAGTAAATTAATTAAATTTTTAAATGATATAAATTTATATAGACATTTTTATTTTTCTTTAAAATTATATATCTATATTATCATTGTTTATCGTATTTGATTAAATACCTAACTTAGTAGCATACAATATAACACACACCCTTTTAAAATTTTCAAATAATATACTCCATTTTTAATGTAAAATTAAAGAATTGTGAAAATTTTCACAAAAAAAATTTCCACAAATATACATGATCGCATATTTATTATATTTTAATATAAAAAGAAAAATAATATTAAAAACTTTCCCTAGTTTCAGTGACTTACCAAAATTTTGTATAATAAAAAAAATAATGAGTTATATTAATTATTTAGAAATAACTTGCAATGTAACTAATTGCATATGAAATTAAAGTTACATTTGAAATAATGTAGCTACTAACTATAATTAGTTATATTTCATAAAAAACTAACAACACTAATAATTAGGAAGGTAATTTTGATTTTATTATCTTAAATCTTATAAATTATTAGTTTATATTTATGTAGCTTTCATGATAACTGATTACACTAATAAGGTTCTCTAATATAACATGTGTATGATGCCTTTGTGCCAAAAACTGTTAATCACATTAGGCATTTAATTTTTACTTAAGTTGAAATCTGAATAGGCAAAAATCATATTTAATTGAATTAGTATGTTGGAACTGACTATGCAAAAATCATGATTTTTAAAAATTGAATCATGATCTTTTTATATAACAGAAAAAACATGCTAAATTATTTTAACAAGATTTGAACAAAATATTGGTAGTATATTTTAGATTGCGATATTGGAAAATTTTCAATAAAATTAGCAGATTATAGTTTCCATTAGGATTGGTATAATGAATAATATACACAATGTTTGTTTTATGGATGGACATGGGCAGGAAGAGAAAAGACACTGGGCAAGCATGCCAGGTAAACCTATTTTTAAAACAATGAGCAAGCAGGCAGGAGAATTTAAAATATTTTTCTGGCAAAATGAATAGAATGACCTTATATTCATTAAAATATAATTTTTATATTTCACAATATTGATATTCTATAAGTTTAAGTTACAATATATTAAAATAAAATAAAAACCAAACCAAACAATCAAATAATAAAAAAATTGGGTTATCATTTTAATTAAACAATTTTTTAGACAAATGGCCAGGGTAAATTTTTATTTTTTAAAAAGTTGGGCTTTCAGGTTTAAACCTGTTTATTGTAGACCTCTAGCTCAGGCCAAAATTTTTAAAAATTTGGTTTTTATGAATAATTATCACTATTCTTTGTAATGTGTTTCAAAGGGAAATAAATGAGTAATAAATAAATGAGCTATTACATAATTTTGATATTCAAACAAATGAATATTTTTTAATTCAGCCTAGTTCATATAAAAAAATATTTTAAATGCTGCTAGTGCTTTTTTTAAAAAAATTTGAAATTTTATTTTTTTATGCCATTCTTTAGTCTAGCTAGTGTTGTTAAACAGCTAGATTTCTAAAAATGTGCCAAAAAATTATGCAAGCTTCAAGATTTCATTAATAGATGTCCAAACCTTTCTGCCATTTATGATTAAAACCTCCAGGCTTGCATAATATTTTTGGCTAAAATATTGGGTTAGCGGTTTTTAAAAATGGCACTTAACAATACTAAGTCTGGCCTACATGTCTCTAAAAAATAAAATAATTAACTAGGATCATTATTAATATATACAGATCTCAATTGATTAATTTTTCAATGAATACACATATAAAATTTAAATTATCTTACAATTCTTCCAAACTACCAGAAAACTTCTCATTGTTGACAGAATCGTCAAATAATTTGTTATGCTTCCAATGTACTTCTTCACCACCATTTGATGCAAAGGTGGCAAGGATTGAGTTAGGAGAATATGGGAATGAATTTACATCATTATTATTATTAACATTGTTTATAGCAATGCTGATTGAATTATCAGTTATATCCATACTATTTGCAGGGTATAAAAAATTTGTTACATCGGATATTGAAGATTTTAAAAGTTCTGCTGTTTGATCTTCATTTCCATGTGTAGGGGATACAAGTATAGATTGTTTATCTAATGGATTATTTACATTGTCATTGATATTGGTAACTAGGAATACCTTATTTTTGCCTAGCCCACCTTGATTTTCAGTATTGGACTGATTAATTATCTGATTAAAATCATGAAGATGGTTGTTTTTAACATTGAAGGGCTCATTATGAATAACATTTAAGGGGATTTGAGCATTTTTATAAATTTTGTTATCATTGAGTGTATTGATTGAAGGATCCCCTTGTATATATGCACTAAATTTGTTAGTAACACTTCTGTTTCTATCAAAATCTGTATTTTCTGTGATAAGAATAGTATTGTTGACTGATAAGACAGCACCAAGTAATGATGGGGTTATAGGTCTATTAAGATCATTAGTGTTAGGTGTAATGTTAGAAGGAAGTTTATTCAGCTGTTTTAGAGTATTGTTGATGTTTAAAAATTGATTTACCTGTGTAAAATTAACATTAGTATTTATAGTAGATGTAGATGGCAGCACTGATAAAGGAACATTTGATAGACTGGACATTACAATTGTGATATGTTGTGATGCTACAGCTTGAGATGTGTGTGATGATTGCAATGAAATATATGTACCATCTGTGCAAATCCATCTACCTTTTTTATAAGGGATCTGACTTGGTATTTTTACAACCTTAAATCTTGGCACTGAGGGTTTTATAGATGAAAATGATGTTTGAGAATTGGTTACTATAGTTATTATATTAGGAGGTGGTGCAATAGGTTGTTTGTTGGTATTTGATGTAATTTGGGAAATTGATTGAGTTGATATAATTTGAGCAATAAAGGTTATGGGTAATTGATGATACTGTTTACTGACTAAATAAAAATATTATAATTATATCTTAATAATAAATAATATTTTAATGAAAATATATTAAAGCATTCTATTTACCCTCAATTATGTTGCCTTCATATTTAATGGCAGTGTTATCTATTGTGAAACCTCCTTTGGTTTCGGATTCATCTAAATTTTCATTATCTTCAGATTTTTCATTATGCACATGGGTAGGGGCTATATCTTCATGAACACTTGTGATTTGAAAGTAACTCTTTTTAGTAGTAGTGTTAGAATGAACTATCATATTACTATTAACTGTAGCAACACTTAGTAACAGAGGTATAGTCCCATTCCTTTTTATATTCTCATTATCTGATTCTTGAATTTTATTATCCATTCAGACAATACTATGTTTTTAAACTATATAAAATGCCCCCCACACTATTAAAGCAGGCTCACTCACCTTCTTTCCAGGAATTTTAAAAATAAAAATTATATATATTTTTAAATTGTTTTTCGTGAATAATTTTCAAGTGTTAATTATTAACACGATTGTAATCGTTTTAATAAAAATTAAATAATATACAACATAATGAAAATATATTATGAATTAATGCATGAAAAATATTTTTTATTATTTATTTTTCACGCCGATATTTTTTTTTAACAAACGATTAGTAGTACCATAACAACTCCACATAAAAAAATGACAATTATGTAAATATAATATAATTATTTTTTTAAATGTATAAATTCATTATAATTTAAATATAATTGTAAAAAATAATAAAACAATAAAATATTTAAAAAATATTAAAGGCAAGAAGACCACGATTTTAATTGATTGTGATATTCTAAAATAATCATTGATAATTTAGATAAATAAAATATATATATTAAATTTCAGTAAACTTGAAAATGCTAAAAATCTTTATAAACATATTAAAATACCACGAAAAATTTTGAAATAAAATAATAATATTCAAAATATTTTTAGTTATATTTAGTATGTTTGAATAAAAAATATCCAATGATGGTTGATAGTTTTTATTTATTTAAATCACTTAAATAATACAAGATAAAAGATACTTGTATTTTTTGCTTAATTAGAGTATCTTAAGATACTTTTAAATTATCATTGCCAATTAAATTAGAATATTTTATGAAATACAGTTTTTAATAATTAATTGAGAAGAACATAACATACACATATAATAAGAATGAATATTTACAATAATAAATAAAACATTGATGAGTTAATTATAATAATCAGGCATTTTAATATTAGTATTAACCCATTCTTAGCATAGATTGAGAAGGGAGACTAGTATTTTTAATGGGAGTTGAAATATTAATTCGCAAAAGAGTATTTAAAAAACATTCATTATTTTATAATTCAAATAATTTATCATTAGACCTTTGCCGTTTCGGCGTACTTAACATGCCAAAACTAAATAACTCTTCAATTGGAGTTGATGAAGGTATTGCTGCATTATATTTTAAAAAAAATTCCATAAAAAGCATTTATAATGTATTTCGACTTTCTTTAATATAATTTAAAACCTCCAATTTGATTTTATTTGTATGATTGAACTCAGCAACATTTGCACCACCAAAAGAAAAATAATTATAATTTTCTTTATTAGATGTTTTATCTATTAGTATTATAGTTTTAGCTTGATTATATACATTGTTACTACATTTAGGGCTTCTTTTATTAATATATTTTGAAGATATTTTTTTAATCATCCAACTCAATCCATAGTTTTTAAAATATGGAAGTGATTTGATGCCAAGAAAAGCCTCATTATATTCAAATCATATAAAAATATTTTCTTAAAATCTTTTGCCTATACCATCTTGGGCAGCTTTTAATAAAGGTATGTATACAATATTGTAAGCTTGAATTTATAAGTTAACTTATTCCTTTTTTAACTACACATAAATAATATACTTTAATATGTTCAACAAAATTTGTTTAACTATTCATTTTTTTGTTTATACAGGTTTTAAATCAAACCTGTACATTGTCTTTTTTAACTCTTATTTTAAATAAAATTTCCATATAAAATTTTAAAATTGGGCTATGATTCAGGGGAACTTATTTCTATAATTTATATTTCATTACCTTCTTCTTCACTATCATGAGTGTTAATCATCCTACAAATTAAAAATAATAAATTTGGTAATGATATTCTATCGAGTAACATTTATATATAAAATATTATCTATACTTATTTTGTTTTGATTTTGTTATTTTTTATCTATCTACCTTAATATGAGTTGTAAATTTTTTACTTATTTTTGGCTGTCAATATATTAGCGGAAAAAAATAAGGAAATTAATACAAGTAGAAGAAAATAAGGAAATTAATACAAGTCGAAGAAAATATAATATATACTGTGAGATGTAAAATTTTAAACATGAATATTAAAAAGAATCTGTGTCTGTATCTTTTGTCAATAAAATGAAAATGAAAAAGATACAAGATTATTTTCAATGTAACAATCTGTTCCTTAATTTAATAAAATAATTAATAGTTTCTAATATAATATTTTTCATATGAAAATATGCAACATAATAATAAGATACACTAATTTTCCTCATTAGATATATAATATCAATTTTAAATTAAGACTTAACGTCATCAATCCATAACACTTTTTCTAACCTCAACTACTCCATTATAATGGGTAGTGCGTAACTCAACCCTTTTAATTACTATCTGAGTCAGGTTTGTTAGTATCTTTGAAATAAAATCGGCATAATTAAACGAAGGCCATTCATTCTGTGACAAACATGCCAGAAATGATAATAGTGAGAACAAATTGAGTGTTGAACATCAATATGAATCAATCACTAGGGATTAGAGAGATGAATGATCACCTGGCAACCAACTCCTTTGTTGTATAACATCAAGGCTGTAGCCAAGAATTTTCACTTAGAAATGCCAAGTGATTACTTGGGGGGGGGGCACTATTTTTTTAAAATCAAACAAATAATTACGCATTCATAGAAATTTTTACCTATTTTTATTAAAAATTTAATAACAAAATAATACTATAATATGAATATACAAAACAAAATAATACTAAAATATGCATACACAAAACAAAATATTACTATAATAGAATACGGCGATTTTTATTTTTAAATTTTAATATAAATGAACTAAAAGATAAATTTGCGTTATTCTTTTTTCATACACCATTAATACTAAATTTTGTTTACGTTTATCCTTCAAAGACTCTCTACTGCGCAATAAAACTCTCTTTAATGTAGAGAACGAGGCCTCACAAGAAGCCGTTGATATCCCAATGATTATCGCTGCTGAGTAGCATTTATATAATTATTTATTTTTATACATAATATGTAAGATATTTTCAAAATTATGATTTTCTTTAGCTTCCGAAGCTAGCAATCCTTTTGATATCTTCATTTCATGATGCAGTGTTTCCATATTTAAGTTTAACAGGGATTTTAATGGGGCCATTTTATATGATAAAAAATAATCAGGGTCAAGGGGGGACAATGTATTAAAGGATGAAAAAAGATTAAAATCATCTTCTGTAAATCGGTTTAAAAAACGATCCACAAAGTTATCTATAATTTCATAATATATCCTTTTTAAAGAACTCCAATTGAAGTCTTTTTCACAATCGAATTCTAGTTTGCTATCAACTAAAAAATCTTGGAAATTTTTAGGCGTTTTACGTACCCGTGATGATTTTTTGGGAGTAAGATTAAATTTTGATAAAAGTTTTTCAGCCTTAATCATAATCAAAGCAAAATAATTATCACTCCTTTTATTTTTTAATATATTGATAGTAGAATCAATACAATTTTTAGCATCCACTATATTAGTACCTACTGATTGTAGATACTTATTCAGTGGATCTATTGTAATTTATATCTCATAAATTATGATGGCTAATATAATGTAATTTATATTAATACATTGAGATAAAAGACCAGAGGCTTCGACTGAATCATGAATTGAAACCTCTGAATTAAGAGTTCTATTAGAAAAGTAAAATAATACTTCACCAATAGCCTCAAAATTCTCATAAATAATGCGAGATGTTTCCAAATGACCAGTCCACCTCTGGTCTAAAAGTCTCTTAAGGGTGTGGCCTGTATATTTACAGGATACGTTAAAACGCCTGAAAAAATTATACAATGCATTTGATAAATTAAAAAAATTAGAAATAATAACAATATTATTATACCAATTTTGAACCACAACTCGTGGTTGTAGCAATGTATAAAAAAACATTTTTATTAATTTTTTTTTGAAGAAGTGTTTGCACTCCTCCATTTCGGCCAGACATAACATTTGCACCATCATATGCCTGGCTTATTATTATAGCTGAATCATAGGCGTAGCCAGGGGGGGGGGGGGGGGGAGGGGGCAAGGGGAAATCCCATCCCCTTCACAAATTTATCACTTTTTGCAAATATCATTTTTAGCTAATAAAAAATATCCCCCTTAGTCCTCCCCTCCACTCCCTGACCCTCAAATATGTATGCATATATCATAAATAATAAGTTAAAAGAAAGAATGTAAAAGTTGATATTTTTTTATAAAACTATTCATCATAATTTATGGATTTTTGGGAAAATAAATTTATAAATATATAAAATGAACCAAAAATGTTTTTTAATAAATGGAGTATAAGCCAAAGATAAGTCTTAAGACAGAAGTGAAATGTATTATAATTATTAATAATAGATCCATAAAATTAATAAATAATATAATATATCAAATATAATTTTTTATAAAGTGAGTAATTTTAATTTATTAATCTTAATAAAAGTTAAATATAATTTTAAAACTATTGATAAAATTAAATCATAAGTTAAAAAAATATTAAAGCACAATACAAACAGTGGAATATTATATGTCGTAGATTTACAGTATATCTAATTATCAAATGACAATCAAGTAATTTTTACCTATATAGCGAATAATCTATTTTACAGATAACTATAAAATATTGATAAGGACATCAGAAAATATCTTTTAAAGACATAGTGGGATGAATAATATGAAATTTAAATTTAAATATCATTTTTACTAATAATAAATAGATGGCGTTAAATCATTGAATGCAAATTGTTGCTATATTTAATATCAAGAGCATTGATTAGTAAAATTTGTTAAATTATTGACTGTAATATATTCTCTAACTGTCAAATATGTCTGTAAAAGTGGAAATTTACCTAGTATTTTATAACTAATTCTATATAATAGAGTAAAATCAACTATATGTCTACTTAATTTTTATAAATAAATTACTTATAATTGTTTGGAATAAATTATTACCATGCTTTTATATTAAGGTATATACAATACAAGTAATTTATTATATTTTTATTTTATATAAACTAATTCTCCAGAAAAAATATAGGGAATTATTATGCTCAGGTTTTCACAACCTGAAGCATCTTTTGTCTCATCAGCCTTAAGACAAAAAAAATGCATCTCGCTTTTATTATATTTGTCTTAAATATGTTCAAGCACCATGTCTGTCATAATTAGTGTTGTTAAATGGCTGAGCCAAGCCGGATTAGCCGAAAACTCAGCCAGTTTCTGAGCCAAAAATTCGGCTCAGGCTCAAGCCGGCTCATTGAGCCGGCTGGCTCAAGCCGATGGCTCAAGCCGGCTGGCTCAAGCCGATGGCTCAAGCCGATGGCTCAAGCCGGCTGGCTCAAGCCGATGGCTCAAGCCGATGGCTCAAGCCGATGGCTCAAGCCGATGGCTCAAGCCGATGGCTCAAGCCGATGGCTCAAGCCGATGGCTCAAGCCGATGGCTCAAGCCGATGGCTCAAGCCGATAGCTCAAGCCGATGGCTCAAGCCGATAGCTCAAGCCGATAGCTCAAGCCGATGGCTCAAGCCGATAACTCTACCCGATGGCTCAAGCCGATAGCTCAAGCCGATGGCTATTAGTGTTGTTAAATGGCTGAGCCAAGCCGGCTTAGCCGAAAACTCAGCCAGTTTCTGAGCCAAAAATTCGGCTCAGGCTCAAGCCGGCTCATTGAGCCGGCTGGCTTAAGCCGATGGCTCAAGCCGATGGCTCAAGCCGATGGCTCAAGCCGATAGCTCAAGCCGATGGCTCAAGCCGATGGCTCAAAGCCGATGGCTCAAGCCGATGGCTCAAGCCGATAGCTCAAGCCGATGGCTCAAGCCGATAGCTCAAGCCGATGGCTCAAGCCGATAGCTCAAGCCGATGGCTCAAGCCGATAGCTCAAGCTGATAGCTCAAGCCGATGGCTCAAGCCGATAGCTCAAGCCGATGGCTCAAGCCGATGGCTCAAGCCGATAACTCTAGCCGATGGCTCAAGCCGATAACTCTACCCGATGGCTCAAGCCGATAGCTCAAGCCGATGGCTATTAGTGTTGTTAAATGGCTGAGCCAAGCCGGCTTAGCCGAAAACTCAGCCAGTTTCTGAGCCAAAAATTCGGCTCAGGCTCAAGCCGGCTCATTGAGCCGGCTGGCTCAAGCCAATGGCTCAAGCCGATGGCTCAAGCCGATGGCTCAAGCCGATGGCTCAAGCCGATGGCTCAAGCCGATGGCTCAAGCCGATGGCTCAAGCCGATGGCTCAAGCCGATGGCTCAAGCCGATGGCTCAAGCCGATGGCTCAAGCCGATGGCTCAAGCCGATGGCTCAAGCCGATGGCTCAAGCCGATGGCTCAAGCCGATGGCTCAAGCCGATGGCTCAAGCCGATGGCTCAAGCCGATAGCTCAAGCCGATGGCTCAAGCCGATAGCTCAAGCTGATAGCTCAAGCCGATGGCTCAAGCCGATGGCTCAAGCCGATGGCTCAAGCCGATGGCTCAAGCCGATGGCTCAAGCCGATAGCTCAAGCCGATGGCTCAAGCCGATGGCTCAAGCCGATAACTCTAGCCGATGGCTCAAGCCGATAACTCTACCCGATGGCTCAAGCCGATAGCTCAAGCCGATGGCTATTAGTGTTGTTAAATGGCTGAGCCAAGCCGGCTTAGCCGAAAACTCAGCTTAATGAAAATAAATAAATTTTATTTAACCCTGGATATAATATATATTGTCAATATTTTATTTTAGTAAATATCTGCATGCCATTTCGTCGTAATTGAAATTTTTTATATTTAGCTTCAATTTACAAGTAAGATATTTTGAACATTTAAATTATTATATACGTATCTTATTAATAAATAAATATGCTATCCAATTTATTTTGGCCTAAACCAATGATTTAGGAAATCTCAAGTATATCGTTTCACCCCGGTATTTGGGGCATGTAGGACTTTATAAAAATATGTATTAATTTATTTTATATAAAAAATTGCATAATAATTTGGTTGTATAATCATCAATAAATGATTTATTATATATAAAATTTGGATAATAAAATACATAAATATGTTATTACGCTCCGTTTTAAGAGCTTAGAATGCATTTTAGATGGTATTGTGCATATTGGATTTTTTTACTGTAAGCGTTAAAAAAAGCTAACTGGTTTGATTTATTTTATAATTTTGCGCTAAAATTGAAAATGTATACAAAATTAAATTGTATGTATAATTTATCTCATATATTAATTGATATTATATCATTTAGGAATATATTAATTTATATAATTTTAGAATATAGTAATTGATATTATATAATTTTAGAATATAGGATAAGGTTACTAAAAATTAGTAAATATTTATGAACAATGATAAAATAAATTACACCAAAGGTTTATATTGGAATGGGTGCCATCTGAACAGTAAAATATATTTTTTTTATCTATAAATTTAATATTATTTTAGATTGTATCTACAATCATATAATAAGTAAATAATTTTTTAAATGTGAGACATTGATGGAGAAATCAAAGAATCAAAACACTACTGTTGAATTATAACCTACAAATTTAAAAGAAACACCTTCAAATTAACCATCATTATATTTCTTTAATAAAACGAAATCATATATTATTGTATTTATTTTTGCAAATATATTTATTTATATATAAAATAAAGTCATATTCTTTATGATGTGTCCATTTTTAAATGCTTATTTATAAATAAGCAAACTATTTTGAATATCGGGTGGGGGTTGGGCTAACTTCACGCTATAATATAAGGTTTTAAATTTGATTTCCGAAATTAATAATGAAGATAAAGCTTAATTTGAGGCATCATTAGGAAGAGAAAAAAATTCTCTACCGTTGTACGTTAAAAAAATTTAAAAAAAAATAAATGTTGAGTGTTTTTTATTTTTGGCGCCATATTTTCAACGGTCAATAGCTGGAAAACGGTGATGGTACAAATCGAACTGAAAACGGTACAAATCGGTACAAATCATTCTCTATCGACCTATTCACTTTTTATTTTTAAGTTCAAAAGTTGGGGGGCTGTCGTGAAGTTGGCCCCCCATTTTGTTCTTTGAATATCTCAAAAACGGTGATGGTACAAATCGAACTGAAAACGGTACAAATCGGGTACTAATCACACCAACTGATAAACCATTGAAAATCAAAAATTGCGGGGCCAACTTCACGGACCTAATTTTGACTTGGGAATGAAATTATTTTAACAAAAAATAAATATTTTTATTATGGAATTAATTTTTGGGGGAAAAAAAAGGGAGGGTAAATAGATAGAATTGGAAGTTAGTTATGCTATGCTATTATGGAAAAAACAAAAAATAAGTAAAAAAAAAATGGAAGTTATTAATATTAAAATAAATAAAACTGAAATTTTTTTCGGCAAGTTTGGAAATTTGTTTTTATAAGGGCTATGTGTGGAATAATTGTAAGCAGAAGCTAATCTGATCATATAAAACTTAGATTGTTTCAATCAAATACGGGAGACCGGACCGGGGTTATTTTTATCCATAAAAAATAAGTGTTATAAAAATAGACTAAGCAAATTTATCAATATAGAATTTTAAAAAATATCATGGTTTATCAAGTGATTAAATCTATATTTTATTTACTTTTAATTTAATGACCCGTAAAAATTCCCTCAAAACTATCAAAAGTTTTAACAATTTCATTAAAATTATTTTATTTATTCTATGACAAATATAAAATTATTCACAAATATTAATAAAATGAATATCGAAAAAGATAACTTTGTTTAACAAATTTATATTAAGTTTTATGATTATAATATCGTCTAAAGTATATTTGTCAAATTTATTTCGTAATGTGGTTACTTCGTAGTGCACTGAAGGATCTTTCAATCGATATATGTGACCAAAGATCAGTTAGAACTACTCGCTAGAGGGATATTTTGGATAAATGTAAAAATATTTTGATGGGAAGGCAATTTTAGGCTATACATTAATTTGTAATATCTATCGAATTAGAGTTAAACAACAAATAAAAGCATTTCAGCTTAAAATTAAAGTCGGGCCTACTAGAGTCAACTCCTGAGGTGACTAATGTCAACTCCTGAGCCAGCATATCAAATCTGTTTGAGCCTTAACCAATTTTTATAACTTTAGGGCAAGAATTAAATCAACATAAATTATCCTCATTTTTCGATGATATATGAATTATAAATATCTAAAAATCGATAAATTCCTATAATAAATTTTTCCCGGTCTTAGAAGGTAATTATTTCGAATTCCATATCAATTATTTAATTAATATGAAATTTAATTACTCTCCTCTAATTTTTAATATAAGTATACAATTTTTTAAAAAAGACTGTTATTGAAATATTCGTCCTCTATGCATAAAATTGATCAAAACATTAACAATAAATTATTATAAGTTGATTTGGGTTGGTGCTCAGGTCAGTGCTTGGGTCGGTGCTCGGGTCTATGGATTTGGTCGACCAATTTGTTTGCTTTGGTTTTGGTTCATTTTTTCGACCAAAAACCCAACCAAAAATAATGCTAATTCGACCCAACCTAGCAATTTAACTACACGAATATTTACAATATATATTTTTACCCATTTGCGTCAAAAAAATCAAATATCTTTAAAAATAACGATTATGACAACAATTGTCACTTTTATATGGTACATCTTCACTGAAATTTTAATTTAACTTGTTTACAATATATATTTTTACCTATTTACTTTAAAAAAGTTCAAAAATAACGATTATGACAATTGTCACTTTTCTTACATCTTCACTGAAATTTTAATTTAACTTGTTTACAATATATATTTTTAGCTATTTATTTGTAAAAAATTCAAAACAGTTCAAAAATAAAGTTTTGGACAATTATCACTTTTCCATAGTACACTTTCACTGAAATATTAATTTACATGTTTACAAAATATATTTTTACCTATTTACTTTAAAAAAACTCAAAAAAGTTCAAAAATAACGATTATGATTTGTCACTTTTCCATAGTACACTTTCACTGAAATATTAATTTAACATGTTTACAAAACATATTTTTACCCATTTACTTTAAAAAAACTTAAAAAAGTTTAAAAATAACGATTATGACAATTGTCACCTTTCTATGGTACATCTTCACTGAAATTTTATTTTAACATCATTATAATATATATTTTTACCTATTTACTTTAAAAAAAGTTCAAAAATAACGATTATGACAATTGTCACTTTTCCATAGTACACTTTCACTGAAATATTAATTTAACATGTTTACAAAACATATTTTTACCTATTTACTTTAAAAAAACACAAAAAAGTTTAAAAATAACGATTATGACAATTGTCACCTTTCTATGGTACATCTTCACTGAAATTTTATTTTAACATCTTTATAATATATATTTTTACCTATTTACTTTAAAAAAACTCAAAAAAGTTCAAAAATAACGATTATGACAATTGTCACTTTTCCATAGTACACTTTCACTGAAATATTAATTTAACATGTTTACAAAACATATTTTTACCTATTTACTTTAAAAAAACACAAAAAAGTTCAAAAATAACGATTATGACAATCTTTTCTATAATAAACTTTCACTGAAATATTAATTTAACATGTTTACAAAACATATTTTTACCCATTTACTTTAAAAAAACTTAAAAAAGTTTAAAAATAACGATTATGACAATTGTCACCTTTCTATGGTACATCTTCACTGAAATTTTATTTTAACATCTTTATAATATATATTTTTACCTATTTACTTTAAAAAAAGTTCAAAAATAACGATTATGACAATTGTCACTTTTCCATAGTACACTTTCACTGAAATATTAATTTAACATGTTTACAAAACATATTTTTACCTATTTACTTTAAAAAAACACAAAAAAGTTTAAAAATAACGATTATGACAATTGTCACCTTTCTATGGTACATCTTCACTGAAATTTTATTTTAACATCTTTATAATATATATTTTTACCTATTTACTTTAAAAAACTCAAAAAAGTTCAAAAATAACGATTATGACAATTGTCACTTTTCCATAGTACACTTTCACTGAAATATTAATTTAACATGTTTACAAAACATATTTTTACCTATTTACTTTAAAAAAACACAAAAAAGTTCAAAAATAACGATTATGACAATTTTCACTTTTCTATAATAAACTTTCACTGAAATATTAATTTAACATGTTTACAAAACATATTTTTACCCATTTACTTTAAAAAAACTTAAAAAAGTTTAAAAATAACGATTATGACAATTGTCACCTTTCTATGGTACATCTTCACTGAAATTTTATTTTAACATCTTTATAATATATATTTTTACCTATTTACTTTAAAAAAACTCAAAAAAGTTCAAAAATAACGATTATGACAATTGTCACTTTTCTATGGTACATCTTCACTGAAATTTTAATTTATCTTATTTACAATATATATTTTTACCTATTTACTTTAAAAAAATTCAAAAAAGTTCAAAAATAACGATTATGACAACAATTGTCACTTTTATAAGTTACATCTTCATTGAATTTATAATTTAACCTCTTTACCATATAAATATGTCAAAAAGTTTCAAAAATGTATAAAAAACGAATATGACAATTGTCACATTAAAATATTTTCCTTTAAAAATACATATAAAATAACATAAAAAAGTTTAATATAAATATTTTTAAAAATTATTTAACCACCTCTTTAAATATACAAAAAAATAGATAGTTTTACAAAGATGATTAAAAAAAACATAAAAGATTTCACCTCAAAGATTGTTTATTTATAAGAAAATTCTCCAAAATATTGCTCAAATGAAAATTTAAAATTCTTATTGCAGCATATTGTTTATTAAAAATACATCAAATCAATAAACTATTTTCATAATATATAAATTAGTTTAAAAAAAATAAATATATATTATATTGTTTTTTAACATTAAATAAATAAATTTTGGCTTAAAATAAGACTCGAGCCAACTCTTGAGCCGGCTTGAGCCAACTCCTGAGCCGGCTTGAGCCAACTCCTGAGCCGGCTTGAGCCAACTCCTGAGCCGGCTTGAGCCAATTTCTGAGCCAACTCCTGAGCCGGCTTGAGCCAACTCCGGCTTGAGCCAACTCCTGAGCCGGCTTGAGCCAACTTCTGAGCCGGCTTGAGCTAACTTCTGAGCCGGCTTGAGCCTAAGCCAATTTTTCGGCTCCGGCCTCGAGGTCGGAGCCGTAAAAACTCGGCTTTTTAACAACACTACGTTTTGAATCTGTGGTGATGTATACTGGGCATTTTGGGGTATAAATTTCATAATTTTATTTAATTAAGGGTCTTTTTGGATGGTTTAGGAAAACATTGCTATAAATAGCTCAGAAAAATAAATTATGTTTTCATCTTTTGCAGCATCCGTAATATTTGTTGAACCAGTCCCACGGAAAGGTAGCTCTTGTATGCTAAGAAATAGCATTAAATAAAATATTGATTTAATATAATATTAATTACGATTAATTTGATCACCTCCCAACATTTTAGTTATTTCTGTACCTTTGTTTATATTTTGATTTTATCATGCCATATTGTAATTGAATTTAAATGAGCTTTTGAGCTCTCGTGTTTTAGCAGTCCTTTCTTGGCAGCTAACGCATTTTTCCATGATTGAATTTATTGAACGTTTACAAAAACATAGGACTGGGCATCAGATGATCACTTTCCTCACTAATCAAGTGATAGACATCATATTGATGTTTGACATGTATAACATATAATATAATTTTGTCATAAGATATTATATATAACTAAATATATAATCTATGAATTTGCATTTAAACATTATTTGATTGACATTGGATATTATAGAGTTATATAATGTATAAATACACAATTACAACAGTTATATTCTTCTATGCAAATCAAATCAAATAACATGTTTTCAATATGTTTTTTTACATCATTATAAAACGACAACATCCTCATTTGTCAGAATTTTGATATGAAAAATGTTGAAATTTTATGGAGCATATGGATTTCAAATTTTTCAATTATAAAATTTTTAGCTCTTTTCTTTATTAAATCCAGTTCTTTTTCGCGATTTGTTTTTTTCTCCATTATATCCATATTTATTTGATTATGCTCATGTAAAGAAGATTATACTATTTTTTTTATAAATAAAGTAAAAATGGATATAAATCCCAAAATATTAATTTTCATACCATATAAAAACGTTCTGTAGTGTAGGCCTGAAGTCGCCTTCAAGAGCATTCGTTGCATTTTTATATGGCTCCAAATAATCTATCAGTGTTTTTAAACCTTCTTTTCCAATAGATCTCATTTTTTCAGTCATATCACGAGATTGTAAGAACAAAAAAATCTCATCATACATTATTTTAATGCTTTGTATTCCATTTTATAACAATATTTTTTGTAACGTCTTGCTCAGATATTTTACGTTGCCACTTTGTTTGGAATAAGTGGTCAACGATTGCAGTTACCAAAATATTATTAATCTCGGGAATATTTTCCAAAATAAAAGTTGGCTAGCATGCATTGCGATGTATTGTGTTTCAACATTTGTGCTGAACAGTTTAGTCTATTAAATCTAATATTTAAAAAAAATAAACGGAAAATATACTTCTCTAAATATGAATGTTTTGTATTTAGTTGTACACAGAATCTCTCAAAAATTATTATAATATCTTCCTAATGGATAAATATTATAATTTAATAAAAAAATTATCCTTCTAGCTCTTTTTTAATATTTGCTCCTTGTAGTGTGGTTAATTAACTGGTTTTACACGACCACAACTCTGGTTTTTGGTTAAAAAAATGAACCAAAACCAAAGCAACTAAATTGGTCGACCTGGTCGACCTAATCCATAGACCCGAGCACCGACCCAAGCACAGACCCGAGCACCGACCAAAGCACAGACCCAAGCACCGACCCAAGCACAGACCCGAGCATCGACCCAATCACAGACCAGAGCACAGACCCGAGCACCGACCCAAGCACAGACCCAAGCATTGACCCGAGCACAGACCCAAGCACAGACCCGAGCACCGACCCGAGCACCGACCCGAGCATAGACCCGAGCACCAACCCAAATCAACTTGTAATAATTTATTGTTAATGTTTTGCTCAATTTTATGCATAGAGGACGAATATTTCAATTATAGTCATTTTTAAAAAATTGTATACTTATATTCAAAATTAAAAATTAGAGGACGAGTAATTCAAAATTCAAAATAATTACCTTCTAAGACCGGGAAAAATTTATTATAGGAATTTATCGATTTTTAGATATTTATAATTCATATATCATCGAAAAATGAGGATAATTTATGTTGATTTAATTCTTGCCCTAAAGTTGTAAAAATTGGCTAAGGCTCAAACAGATTAGATATGCTGGTTCAGGAGTTGACATTAGTCACCTCAGGAGTTGACTCTAGTAGGCCCGACTTTAATTTTAAGCTGAAATGCATTTATTTGTTGTTTAACTCTAATTCGATAATGGATATTACAAATTAATGTATAGCCTAAAATTGCCTTCCCATTAAAATATTTTTACATTTATCCAAAATATCCCTCTAGCGAGTAGTTCTAGCTGATCTTTGCTCACATATATCGATGGAAAGATCCTTCAGTGCACTACGAAGTAACCACATTACGAAATAAATTTGACAAATATACTTTAGACGATATTTTAATCATAAAACTTAATATAAATTTGTTAAACAACGTTATCTTTTTTGATATTCATTAATATTTGTGAATAATTTTATATTTGTCATAGAATAAATAAAATAATTTTAATGAAATTGTTACTACTTTTGATAGTTTTGAGGGAATTTTTACGGGTCATTAAATTAAAAGTAAATAAAATATAGATTTAATCACTTGACAAACCATGATATTTTTTAAAATTCTATATTCTGATAAATTTGCTTAGTCTATTTTAATAACACTTATTTTTTATGGATAAAAATAACCCCGGTCCGGTCTCCCGTATTATATTGAAACAATCTAAGTTTTATATGATCAGATTAGCTTCTGCTTACAATTATTCCACACATAGCCCTTATAAAAACAAATTTCCAAACTTTTTAAATCGTTTTTAATTAATTAAAAACAGATAATGTACACACCATAAACTAGGTTTTGAAGATGATTTTTAATACTTTTTATCAGAGTTGGCGGTCAATTGACCGTTCAATTTAAGACAATTGACGGGAGGTATTTGACCTGATTAAATACGGTCTAATACTCCAAAATATTTTAAGTGATAAAATTAATTTCAAAAGTATAAACGTCATGTTTAATAGTTAATTAAGGCAGTAATTTCTATAAGAAACAATCAATTCCCACCTAAAGTTAGTGGAATAAACTATGCCCACCATGCCCATTAAGGGACTAATAATTTTTAGTTATACTTTAAAGAAATATCTGTCATTATTTTGAGTCATAAATTCTATATTATTCACTGTGAGATTTTCCTCATTATTTTCAATTTCAATATTTAAGCTAGTATTTTAATTATTACAGCAGATATAATCTTGATCTGTAAATATATTTGGGTTTAAAGGATATATGCCACAAGCTAAGAATCCGTTTAATATATTATTTGGTGTTACTGTAATTATATATTTTAACCGTTTTACCTATAACAGCTTTACCCCAAGGTGGCATATATTATAAACATCGATATTGCCTGACTTCTAGTATAGCTATAGATGTCAGATAAATTTTATTTTATAACAAATACATTAAGGAACATGTGTGCCAAATTTTGAATCCTGAGGATATGTATATTTTAGTAAAAGCAAAATATACTAGAGAATGATTTTTATATTTTTTGGGTAAAAAACAGTTTTTTGATAAAATAGATAAAACCAGGTAAGTTTTATAAAAGATGAACATAGGTAAGAAATTAGATATAAAAATACATCTTCACACCAAATTTAAAATCTTTGTGCTCAAGAGTTAAAAAGTTATTTGCGTTAACATTTTTACCACGTCAATCGCTTTACCCCGGTCTCCCCTACATAGAGAAATTTTTTTAAGAGATATATAATATCTCATGATATTTATTGCATCAAACTTTAAAATTTATTTATTAAATTCCTAGAATAAAATATAATAAAAAAATATATATAATATTAAAAGTATGTATTATAATTTTGTTCTTAAAAATACCCCTCCCCCTCCTATCTTGATTTAATATTTTTTTTAAAAAATTTTTTTCTCTATCAATGAAAAAAATAACAATTCTATTTCTATTCTACTTTTGAATCCTTTTGCCGAAAAAAATTAAAAAAATTTCAGTTTTATTTTTTTTAATATTAATAATTTCCATTTTTTACTTATTTTTTGTTTTTTCCATAATAGCATAACTAACTTCCAATTCTATTCCCCTCCCTTTTTTTCCCCCCAAAAATTAATTCCATAATAAAAATATTTATTTTTTGTTAAAATAATTTCATTCCCAAGTCAAAATTAAATATAAACCCTCTCCCTCCCTCCCTCTTTTCTTTACTTTAGTAATAATTATTTATATCCTTGTTTTATAGTAAAATAAAAAATATATATAATTTTTTTAGCTAACTCTATGAATATGGATTTTTTTTTATAAAAAATAGGGGGTAATTATTAGTATCTGCTCTAATAATTAAAATGCTAGCCTAAATATTGAAATTGAAAATAATGAGGAAAATCTTACAGTGAATAATATAGAATTTAAGACTCAAAATAATACTGCCTTAATTAACTATTAAACATGACGTTTTTACTTTTGAAATTAATTTTATCACTTAAAATATTTTGGAGTATTTGACCGTATTTAACCAGGTCAAATACTCCTCCCGTCAATTGACTTAAATTGAACGGTCAATTGACCGACTTGCCAACTCTGATAAAAAGTATTCAAAAATCATCTTCAAAACCTAGTTTATGGTGTGTACATCCTATCTGTTTTTAATTAATTAAAAACGATTTAAAAAGTTTGGAAATTTGTTTTTATAAGGGCTATGTGTGGAATAATTGTAAGCAGAAACTAATCTGATCATATAAAACTGAGATTGTTTCAATCTAATACGAGAGACCGGACCGGGGTTATTTTTATCCATAAAAAATAAGTGTTATTAAAATAGACTAAGCAAATTTATCAAAATATAGAATTTTAAAAAATATCATGGTTTGTCAAGTGATTATATCTATATTTTATTTACTTTTAATTTAATGACCCGTAAAAATTCCCTCAAAACTATCTAAAGTCGTAATAATTTCATTAAAATTATTTTATTTATTCTATGACAAATATAAAATTATTCACAAATATTAATGAATATCAAAAAAGATAACGTTGTTTAACAAATTTATATTAAGTTTTATGATTAAAATATCGTCTAAAGTATATTTGTCAAATTTATTTCATAATGTGGTTACTACGTAGTGCACTGAAGGATCTTTCCATCGATATATGTGAGCAAAGATCAGCTAGAACTACTCGCTAGAGGGATATTTTGGATAAATGTAAAAATATTTTGATGGGAAGGCAATTTTAGGCTATACATTAATTTGTAATATCCATTATCGAATTAGAGTTAAACAACAAATAAATGCATTTCAGCTTAAAATTAGTCAACTCCTGAGGTGACAAATGTCAACTCCTGAGCCAGCATATCTAATCTGTTTGAGCCTTAACCAATTTTTACAACTTTAGGGCAAGAATTAAATCAACATAAATTATCCTCATTTTTCGATGATATATGAATTATAAATATCTAAAAATCGATAAATTCCTATAATAAATTTTTCCCGGTCTAAGAAAGTAATTATTTCGAATTCCATATCAATTATTTAATTAATATTAAATTGAATTAGATGTGATTACCCGATATCTCAGCAAGGGCAAACTGTGGTAAAGACCCGGAAGTCTAAAAGATAGATACGATTACAAGAATTAGAGGCAACAACCAATCAATTACAAGAGAATGATAGGAAACTTACAAGAGAATGATAGGAAACAAGCTACGATAAATTGTAAAAAAGATTAAGACAGACTAGCAAAAAACAAGAGAGGAAAAGAAACTGGATGTCATCGATAATCGTTCATCAATCGTGGATAGTGGAAAACAGGCGTGTATCAGGTTCGTCAGTGGCCTACAGAGATAAAAAGCTAATCGTTTCACAGGGTGACAAGCGACAGAAGATAGAATCCAAAAATTTCAAGCGACAATCGGGTACAAACGGTCGTTCGAAACTAAGAATACTAGACAAGAGTCAGCCTTCGTTAGAACTTAGAAGACAGCAAAGATTAAGAAGAATAAGTCGAGATCGAAAGAAGATAGATCATTCGCAGAATGTTGGGTCTAATTTAAGTAGGGAGGTGTTGTAAATGTTAGATTTAATTTGCATAAAGAATTCTTTTGGATTTTGTTGTACTTAATTTGCATAAAGAATTCTTTTGGATTTATTATTATAACGCGTGATAAAAATATTATATTTGAATAGTTATGAATATTAGTTTTAAGAAGATTGAAAAGAGTATAAAAAGGCCAATTTTTACCATACAAAAAGATCTTTTTTTTATAATTATTAACTTTTTGTATTTTATTTTTTAATTTTATTTTTTATTAATCTTTTTTATTATTTTTACTTTTATAAATTTGTTAATTTGATAATGTTATAATTTTGAATAAAGAGATAAATTGATTTCATGATTTCGTGATTCCTAATTATTATTAATTTCTTTTTATATATATATATATGTTTTCTCTTTTTATATTTAGGTTTTGATTCACAATGACAAATCGCCTCATTGTGACAATGGTGTTGGAGAGAGGAGGCGACAGTACTGTTGTAAATTATAAAATTTTTTTTTATATATATTAAAAAAATGTCAATCATTAAAAACTTTGCTTTTTGATATATTTTTTTTTACATGAATCATTAATTTTTTTACGATGAAAATTTCTTTTTTTAATACAATTTTTTTCTTTATGATTTTTTAAATAATTCGAGTATTTTAAATAAAAACCGTTTGTAATCATCTGTTGTGGAAATTTTACTAAGTCTAAGAATTAGTATGAAGGTTTTTCTGTAAGTTAAGGAGTTATTTTTTATATATATTTGATTGGGGTAAGTTTTCTTTGTTTCGTTTTCATAGTTCCTTTTTGAGTTTTGACAAGTACCATTACAACTTTCAGTCTAATGCCAACCAAACTCCATACAAAAGAAAGAAATTCAAAACGGAAAAGGGGTAAGAAAAATATGAATTTGACAAGATGATATTTAAAATGTAGGTTGAAAAAGAGAAATTATTTTGATAAGATTAGATTTATGTAGGAATATAAAATCTAAAATTAAAGACAAAGGTAACATTCATAGTAGATAAGATATAATTGTGTTTAGTTATTTAAAGGTGATAATTATAAATTTTATATTTAGATGTTACTGGTAAACTAAAAACCATTGGAATTTGAAACTAATAAAGACTATGATATTTTAGATTTTAGAATTATTATTCGCTGTCAACTCTACACTTACACAATATCGTAACTTGTGTCCTCCCCCGCAAGCCCAACATTCCAGTCTCCTCGTTATCCCATAAGGTGCTAACCTTCGATCAAATCTTGTTCTTCTCGGCATTTCTTGTAACCAATCCCCATATCTTTGTTGAGCCTCATTTCTAGCTGCCTCTATCCATCTATTGGATTCCTCCGATCCGTCTACTTCTCTTATCTCCATCTTTATGATCTTATTCCCTACTCTGATGTATGATGCCATCTAAATAAATTACCTTATAAACATATATATATATTCCTCAACTCTTAATTATCTATATTTCATTATATTTTCTCCACTTACCTTTTATTCATTTATTAAATATGAATCTAGGTCTATTATCCATTTTATTTCCTTCTAATTTATGATTCCTTCCATTACCTCCATTTATTCCTTCTTTAAATTATGATTCTCCTAGTATGTTTTTCATCAATTTCATTTCTTAAAATATGATTCTCATAATAGGTCTAACATCAATTTATTTCTTTATAAATTATGATTCTCATAAATATGTCTCATCAGAATTATGATTCTCATAAATATGTCTCATCAGAATTATGATTCTCATAAATATGTCTTTCATCAATTTATTTCTTCTAATTCTTCGTATATTTCTCAAATCTCTTTAATGTCCTAAGCTTCTACGCCTTATTTGTTTCAGGTGTCTTGTATATGTACCTTCTTGTCCTTCAATTTCTACTTCTACTTTTTTTCTTCCTATATTCTTGCTTACTATACCTTTCCCCCATTTAACTGGACCCTCAAACAGAAGACTCCATACCAAACTTCCAACTTTAATTTTATCATCATATGTGTTATCTTTTGGCTTTATTTTTTCTTTCAAAAAATCTAATTCCGTTCTTGTTTTTCTACCTGAAAACATCTCTGCTGGCGAATTCCCCTTGCTATTCTTAGTATTATTGTATGCTAATAATAATAACCACCATTTTCCTTCTCCATATTTTTCTTTTTTTAACCAATTTTTAACTATAGCCACCATTCGTTCTGCTTGTCCATTACTTCTTGGATAATATGGTGGAGATAATACATGTTCAATCTTCCACCTATCACAAAACTTATCAAATGCTTTGCCTCTAAATGCTGGACCACCATCCGATACTAATGTCTTCATTAATCCATATTTACTTACAAAATCTTTTAACTTATTCAACGCTACTTTTGAAGATAGGCCAAATAACTGTTGACAATCTATCCATTTTGAACCAGCATCTACCATAATAAAGTACTTTTTCCTTTCGAATTCTAAAAAATCTACGTGTATTCTATCACATGGCACCTTTGTCTCTGGCCATTTATCTTCCTTATCCCTTGCCGGTACATTAGCACACATATTACATGTTTCACAGCTCTTAGCTAATTCTTCTATTTCCTTATTCATTCTAGGCCACCACATGTATTATCTTGCTTTATTTTTCATTCTCCCTATGCCTTGATGACCTGAATGTATTACACCTAAGGTTTCTTTTCTTAACTTATTCGGTATTACTAATCTATATCCTCTCAATAAACAATTGTCTTCTATATTTAATTCGCTTCTAATATTCTTAAATGCTTGGTCTTCCTTCTTCCATTCTGCATCTCCTTTTAAACAAGTTCTAATCCTTAATAATTCTTCATCTTCCCTGGATATCTCTTTTACTAATTCAAAAGTTATCGGTCTTTCTCTTGTATCTATTTTTAAGGTTCTTATAACATTATTATTTAATTTTTCCTCCTCTTCTATATATTCCAAACTATTGCTTACTGTATCCTTGTTTGTACTGTCTTTTTTAAACAATCTCGATAATATATCTGGTAAACAATTTTGTTTTGCTCTGAATCTTATCTCAAAATCGAAATTACCCACTAAAATTAACCATCTCTGTAGTATAGGTGACATCATAAGTTCTTTATTTTCTTTTTTGAATAAATCTACCAACGGCTTATGATCTGTATATAAAATAAACCTTCTTCCAATCAGATATTCTCTGCACTTCTCTAGCCCGAATTTCACAGCTAGCGCCTCTCTCTCGATCGTGGAGTAATTTTTCTCAGTGCTACTAAACCGTCTAGATAAAAATAAAATCGGTTTCTCAACATTATCGGTCATCTGTAACAAAACTCCTCCTATACCTTCATTAGATGCATCAACCGCTAATATCATATCTAATTCCTCATTGAAACAATTTAAAATCGGCTTCTCTACCATCTTTATTTTTAATTTTTCGAAACATTTCTCCTGTGCTTCTCCCCATTCAAACCTTTTACTTTTCTTTAATAAATCATACAACGGTGAGGCGATTTCTGCAAAATTTTGAACAAACCGATGATAATAATTCGTTGCTCCTAAAAACGCCTGTACTTCTGTTTTATTATTTGGGGCTCTCATACTCATTATCTTATCTATATTCTTTGTAATTGGAGTAATTTCATTTCCATTTATAATATGTCCTAAATATTTTATTTTTCTTGCTCCAAAAACATCTTCTTCAAGCTTTTAAACCATTTTCTAATATAATATTTAACACTTTAATTAACCTAGCATTATGCTCATCTTCTGTTCTACCAGATATGAAAACAACGTCTAAATAATACATTATTCCCTTTATCCCTGAAATAAATCCGCCATTGTTCTTTGAAATATTGGAGCCTATACTTTCAAACCAAATGGTTAACAACAAAAAGCAAATAATCCTTTATGCGTTGTGAACGTTAATATCTTACTTGTTCTCTCACTCACCTTTATTTGCAAGTAAGTATTCGAAAAATCTATCTTTGAAAAAATTGTTGCTCCTCTTAAATTAGCCAGTAATTGCTCTATTCTAGGTAATGGATATCTTTCGTTTATTACCCACGGGTTAACTGATACTCTATAGTCTATACATAGTCTTAAACTATTATCCGGTTTTCTTATGGGAACTAACGGTGTTGCCCATACACTATGCACTATTGGTTTTATAACTCCTTCTTTTAACCATTTGTTTAATTCTTTATTTATATCTTCTATCCAAGAAAACGGCAATCTTCTTGCGTAGCAATATTTAGATCGATAATTTTGTTCTAATCGTATATCTACTTCAAAATCTTTAAGAGTCCCTAAGTCTTCTTTAAAAACCTCCAAGTACTGATCCAAAATCATACTTATTTCATGGCTATATTTATTTTCGATAATCTCTTCCTGTTCTACTGACTTTTTAATTATCTGTTTGTTGATTTCGACGGGTGTTACCTCTAAAGAATTTATATCTCTTGACATCTTATTCTCTTTGACTCTATATTTAATCAAAAATTCTGGTGTTCGATTTCTAAGTTTATCGAGAACTAATTCTTGTTTATCCTCTATAATAGGTAACTTAAATCTATCGAAATCACTCCTTATTATTTCACTATTATCAATAAATTCTGTTGTTCGATTTCTAAGTTTAGAACTAAATCTTGTTTATCTTCTATATTAGGTAACTTAATTTTCTCGAAATCTATCATTTCACTATTTTCATCATTACTTACAGGGATCGTATCGAAAAATTTCCACCAATTATAAACTGGACCTAACGTTCTTATATCATACCATCCTAAAATTGGTTCAATTTTCAACGTAGTTATCCACAAATTTATACTTTTATTAACTCCTGGTAACCTTACCCTATAATACCCTAAAATTTTCACCATGCTACCATCCAATTGTTTGGCTCTTATCTTTTTTGTAACAAATTCTTTCTCTGGCCAAAATCTCATAAAATCCTTTATACTTATCAAACTAATTTCTGCTCCTGTATCTAATAAAAAACAAATTTCTGCTTCATCCATGTTTATCTTTACTCTAGGGCATCTATTCTTCATTAAAAAAATCTCTAATTCCATTTTTAGTACGTCTACACAAGTTGCCTCTTTAATTCTATATATTTCAAAGTCTCTACTTTTTATTTTTATATCACTTCTATTAATATCGCTTGAATATAATTATCAACGTTAACACACTTTTTATCATCGCAAAATTTATCGTTCTTATTACAGTAATTATTCTTACTTGCACTAGCATTATCAACATTATCCAAATTATCATTATTAAAATTAAAATACTTATTTTTACTACAATTATTAACATTAACAAAATTATTATAATAATCTAATCTATCATTAAAATTAAAATGCTTAATTTTACCTGAACTAAAATTAGAAAAACTATTATTACCAAATTCATTATTAAAATTAAAATATTTATTTTTATTTTCTACTAAATTATCAACATTAAAAAAATTATTAAATTCATTATCAAAATATTTCTTTCTTAGTCATTTGTTACATTTTTCTTGAGTGTGTCCATCCTGGCCACAATTATTACATCTCACAATTATATTGTTTAATCTACATCTTATAGCTAAATGGCCATTCCTGCCACATCTCGCGCATTTCAAATCTTTTGTTAAATCACAATCACGCGACATATGGCCTGGCTGCCCACAGCTATAGCAACTTATCTGTCTGTAATTATCCGTTCGTATGAAGTTGTTTATATTTCTTTTCTTATAATGATAGGAAACAAGCTACGATAAATTGTAAAAAAGATTAAGACAGACTAGCAAAAAACAAGAGAGGAAAAGAAACTGGATGTCATCGATAATCGTTCATCAATCGTGGATAGTGGAAAACAGGCGTGTATCAAGTTCGTCAGTGGCCTACAGAGATAAAAAGCTGATCGTTTCACAGGGTGACAATCGACAGAAGATAGAATCCAAAAAATTCAAGCGACAATCGGGTACAAACGGTCGTTCGAAACTAAGAATACTAGACAAGAGTCAGCCTTCGTTAGAACTTAGAAGACAGCAAAGATTAAGAAGAATAAGTCGAGATCGAAAGAAGATAGATCATTCGCAGAATGTTGGGTCTAATTTAAGTAGGGAGGTGTTGTAAATGTTAGATTTAATTTGCATAAAGAATTCTTTTGGGTTTTATTGTACTTTATATTTAATTTGCATAAAGAATTCTTTTGGATTTATTATTATAACGCGTGATAAAAATATTATATTGGAATAGTTATGAATATTAGTTATAAAGAAGATTGAAAAAAGTATAAAAAGGCCAATTTTTACCATACAAAATGATCTTTTTTTTATAATTATTAACTTTTTGTATTTTATTTTTTAATTTTATTTTTTTATTAATCTTTTTTATTATTTTTACTTTTATAAATTTGTTAATTTGATAATGTTATAATTTTGAATAAAGAGATAAATTGATTTCATGATTTCGTGATTCCTAATTATTATTAATTTCTTTATATATATATATATATGTTTTATCTTTTTATATTTAGGTTTTGATTCACAATGACAAATCGCCTCATTGTGACAATGGTGTTGGAGAGAGGAGGCGACAGTACCATTACAACTTTCAGTCTAATGCCAACCAAACTCCATACAAAAGAAAGAAATTCAAAACGGAAAAGGGGTAAGAAAAATATGAATTTGACAAGATGATATTTAAAATGTAGGTTGAAAAAGAGAAATTATTTTGATAAGATTAGGTTTATGTAGGAATATAAAATCTAAAATTAAAGACAAAGGTAACATTCATAGTAGATAAGATATAATTGTGTTTAGTTATTTATAGGTGATAATTAGGAATTTTATATTTAGAAGTTACTTGTAAACTAAAAACCATTGGAATTTTGAAACTAATAAAGACTATGATATTTTAGATCTTAGAATTATTATTAATTGATCACTAGAAATAATTATGACAAAGAAAAAAAAACATAAATTGCGAAAGTTAATATTAAACTAATAATTTGCTAAGATATAATAATTAAAAAATTCGATGAATAAGATTAGAATATAACTTTATTGTTAGGAAATAGTTGATTAAATTCTTATTGAAGATTTAAGTTTAACTTTTATTTTAAGGGCTGCGAGAGATAAAACAAACTTAAGGATTAATGTGAATATAGTATATTGGGTTGTAGATTAACCAAAAATCTTCATAAAGAGAAACGGCTTTCGTCATTAGAAAATTTAGGCCGCAATCGAGCTCAATTAGAGATCGGATTTTTATTTTTTTGAATCATAAATAAGATTTGAGATCAATTATGCAACATTATTCTAATAATAACAGAAAGAAAAACATGCTTTAGAAATATACATATCAGTTTTCAACAACGGTTGTGCGAAAAATTATAATGATTAGAGTTCATAAGTTCTTCAAAGACGTGGGGTGAAAACCATAGTGATTAGAGTTAAAGGGTTGTTCATAAACGTTAGTATGAAAACTTTTATGATTAGATGTCATTGATTTCTCAACAACGTATGTATGAAAAGAGATTTATATATTTCAGCAGTTAATCCTTTGAGGCTGTTTTATCTCTCGCAGCCCTTAAAATAAAAGTTAAACGTAAATCTTCAATAAGAATTTAATCACTATTTCCTAACAATAAAGTTATATTCTAATCTTATTCACCGAATTTTTTAATTATTATATCTTAGCAAACTATTAGTTTAATATTAACTTTCGCAATTTTTGTTTCTTTTTCTTTGTCATAGTTATTTCTAGTGATCAATTAATAATAATTCTAAAATCTAAAATATCATAGTCTCTATTAGTTTCAAAATTCCAATGGTTTTTAGTTTACCAGTAACTTCTAAATATAAAATTCCTAATTATCACCTTTAAATAACTAAACACAATTATATCTTATCTACTATGAATGTTACCTTTGTCTTTGTCTTTAATTTTATATTCCTACATAAACCTAATCTTATCAAAATAATTTCTCTTTTTCAACCTACATTTTAAATATCATCTTGTCAAATTCATATTTTTCTTACCCCTTTTCCGTTTTGAATTTCTTTCTTTTGCATGGAGTTTGGTTGGCATCATACTGAAGATCTAAATCCCCTGGGTCTTTATTTTAGGCATTACTGTTGTAAGCAGCTAGTTTTAAACCTAAAAATATCCGGCACCAATGTTGAATGCGAGGCTTTTGCGACCTAAAAATAAAAATAGAATACAAATATATATATAAAAAAGGAATTAATAATAATTAGGAATCACGAAATCATGAAATCAATTTAGTTCTTTATTCAAAATTATAACATTATCAAATTAACAAAATTATAAAAGTAAGAATAATAAAAAGAGATTAATAAAAATAAAAATAAAATACAAAAAAATTAATAATTATAAAAGATCCTCTCAAATGGTAAAAATTGGCCTTTTTATACTTTTTTCAATCTTCTTTATAACTAATATTCATAACTATTCCAATATAATATTTTTATCACGCGTTATAATAATAAATCCAAAAGAATTCTTTATGCAAATTAAATATAAAGTACAACAAAACCCAAAAGAATTCTTTATGCAAATTAAATCTAACATTTACAACACCTCCTAACTTAAATTAGACCCAACATTCTGCGAATGATCTATCTTCTCTCGATCTCGACTTATTCTTCTTAATCTTTGCTGTCTTCTAAGTTCTAACGAAGGCTGACTCTTGTCTAGTATTCTTAGTTTCGAACGACCGTTTGTATCCGATTGTCGCTTGAAATTTTTGGATTCTATCTTCTGCCGCTTGTCACCCTGTGAAAGATCAGCTTTTTATCTCTGTAGGCCACTGACGAACTTGATACACGCCTGTTTTCCACTATCCACGATTGATGAACGATTATCGATGACATCCAGTTTCCCAAAAGAATTCTTTATGCAAATTAAATCTAACATTTACAACATATATAAAATATTAATAATTTGTAATATTTAGTAAATAATGTATTACTTTGACAATTGGTTTTAATATGGCCTCATACAGTTGCATTAATTTTGAAAAAAATTTCCCAAGCCTAGAGATATTAAATTTGTAATTAATGAATGAGAAATCTCTGGTTTACCAATTGATCTATGAGTTAACTCCTAGTTGAATTTCTATATAAAATATTAATAATTTGTAATATTTAGTAAATAATGTATTACTTTGACAATTGGTTTTAATATAGCCTCCTACAGTTGCATAGAAAACTTAAGTTATAGGATCATCTGTTTGTATAAAATAAATAAATAAAATCAACAAACAAAATAAATAAAATAAGTACCGATGACATGACGTATCGATGACATGATGTAGCGATGACGTAGTGAGGACATCGGAAAATTATAATATAGATAATACATGTCACTTTTGTCTTAAGACTTATCTTTGACTTATATTCCATTTCTTAAAAAATATTTTTGGTTCACCTTTTTTATATATAAATGCTTTTTTCCAAAAATGTAAAAATTATGATGAATAGTTTTATTTTAAAAAAATATCAACTTTTACATTCTTTCTTTCAAATTATTGTTTAAGATATATCAAAAAGTCGAGTTCACCCGACTCTGACAGAGTCTGAGTCGTTGGTCGAATTAGTCCACTCACTGAAGTCGTGAACTCAAGTCGTGAACTCGAGTCGAGAATTCAAGCAGTCAACTCGAGTCATGAACTCAAGTCGACTTGAGTTGAGAACATGAGTTTTCCACTGAGTCGTGAAATTAAGTCGACTAGAGGACGAATATTTCGAATAGGTATTTTTTTTGTTACAATTAATTTATGGTTTTCATGCAAAAATTTTAAGCAAAATTTGAATTGATAAGAATTTAAAATCTTCTTTTTTAATTAATTTTTTTGTGAATTATTAATCTTTTAGTTGAAATCTTTTATGGGTTTATTTTTATCATTTTTGTAAAATTATCTATTTTTTTTAGTATATTAAAAGAACCAGTTTAAATAATTTATAAATATTTATATTAAATTTTTATGTTATTTTACATGATCGTCTTATAATATTTTAATGTGACAATTGTCATGATATTTTTTAACATTTTTAAAATTTTTGGTACAAAAGAGTAAAAATATAATTATATTATAAATATGTTAAATTATAAATTCAATGATGATGTTCCTTTGTAAAAATGACAAATATCATAATCTGTATTTTAAAACATATTAGTTTATTTTTGACGCTAAAAGGTAAAAAATATTGTAAATATATTAAATTAAAATTTCAGTGAAGATTTCCCCTAAATAAGTGAATCGTTATTTCTAAAGTTTTTAAATTTTTTGACGCAAATAAGTAAAAATATAGGCTGTAAATATGTTTAATTAAAAATTCAGTGAAGATGTACCATTGTGACAATTGTCATAATCGTTATTTTTGAACTTTTTTGAATTTTTTTAAAGTAAATCGGTAAAAATATATATTGTAAAAATGTTAAATTAAAATTTCAGTGAAGATATACCATAGAGAAGTGACAATGTCATAATCTTTATTTTTGAACTTTTTGAATTTTTTAAAGTAAATCGGTAAAAATATATATTGTAAAAATGTTAAATTAAAATTTCAGTGAAGATATACCATAGAAAAGTGACAATTGTCATAATCATTATTTTTGAACTTTTTTGAATTTTTTTAAAGTAAATCGGTAGAAATATATATTGTAAAAATGTTAAATTAAAATTTCAGTGAAGATATACCGTAGAAAAGTGACAATTGTCATAATCGTTATTTTTGAACTTTTAATTTTTTAAAAGAAAACTGGTAAATATATATATTGTAAACATGTTAAATTAAAATTTTAGTAAAGATACCACAGAAAAGTGACAGTTGTCATAATCGTTATTTTTTAACTTTTTTGTTAAAACGAGGTGACTTTTAGCCTATGCCGTTTATCTTATTAGGCGAGGAGGAGAGCACACTTTTTAATTACATAACCATTTAAATTTGAAAGTAAGGAGATTGATTTGTAAATCTACACGTATAAATAAATTTCTTGATTTGAAAACTATTTAAATAAAAAAAAAGATTAAGTTTTGTTAATTGGTTAGTTGTGTAACCCCCAGACCCGTGATTTGGGTCTAAAAATTGACTACCAGCTCTGATCACGAGCCTCTGGAAAAGACCCGGGGTTCACACACTTAATCGCTAAGCCTAAAAAATGCGAACATGTATTTTCTTTAAAAAATATTACAAAACGATACTGAATTTGTAATTATTTATATAAAGTATTTAAGAATAAATGTGGGAGGGGGGGGGGGTTAACTAAACCTTTTTTCGCAAAATCGATTTTCATAATTCTTCCTCAAAAAAAATTTTTCTCGCAATTGATCAGACGTACCATGTTTTCTCTAAAAGTCAAAACAAATATTTTCCTCTTTTAATAATTTTTTTCAAAAAGGCAAAAACATAGTCATGGCACATTTCCCCTATAATGTCAATATTATTTTTAATTTCATATAATAAAATAAAGAATCCCGGAAAAAACCCCCGAAAAAACCTCGGAATAAAAACCTCCTGTTAGGATCTAATAATATCGGTATATTTTTATTTGGATTTAATAGAGTATAGGCAAATTAGTATTTTAGAAAAAATTATTATAGAAATATAATTTAATAATAAATTTTTTTAGGCCCCAATTCATTATTTAAAGATTACTCATATACCCTCCATAAAAAATGCTAATGTTCAAATTGGTATACTGGGACAAAAAAATACCCCAGTAAAAACCCATGTATTACTAATTTTCGTAAATATTATTTGCTATAGTAATAAATACAATATCCATCCTTAAATACTATATTAAGTAGAATAAATTTCACAAAATTTGCAATAAGATCTGTTTATTTAATTGAAAAATCATTATGTATATACAAATTTAATAATTTAGAATAATAATTATATCGGTTGACATCAAATAAAGGCGAAAATCGCCCTCATAAAATCTAATCTGGAAGGCCTTGCACCCTAACACGGTATTCCTCGCAAAGTTTCTTTAACCGAATCTGGGTATTATAACTCTACGATTTTGTTTTGGTGTCCAACTACCTACACGCCATCGTTCAAGTTTGGTTTCATAGGCAGAAACCTCGCATTTCATTTTATTAATCAATACCCAAATTGATGGGCGTTTATTCCCAACCAGATATGAAAAATGATGATCCCAACCTTCGCATTGATTATTTGTGGGTTCTTCATCAGATAGGGTGCTCTCATTCACGTTCCAAGTTTCTGGAGGAAATCGAGGCCCAATTTGACGTGTCTGGGATTGAGAATTGCTTCTTGTGACCTCCCTTGACTCCATTGATGTAATTTTTATCGAAATATTTAAGAATATCTTTATCATTGGTCGGAGTAACTGATCTCAGGAATGCCATTGCATTGCCCATATCACATAAAGGAACAAATGCTAAGCCGCCCCTCATGCCACAAAAGATTAGGGCTTCATCGGTTCTGTATTGGCTTTCCAGGCCTAGCTTTTGTAGTTTTCTATGGGTACTTTGACACAAATGGTAAATCATCCTCTGATTATAATATGATCCCCTAATTGAAAAAACAAATATAAATAATTTAATATTAAAAATTTTTATTAGGCATACAAATATAAAAGTAAATAATACAGAATACTTATCCAATATATACAAATAGTTTGCATGTACAACTTAAAAATATATTAAATCAAGTATATTAAAGTAGCATTTTGCTAAAATCATATGTATAATTAAATAAAAAATAAACACATTGAATTGAAATTAAAAATTGTGGCTCAATAATAGCCTGCAAAAGATTTTCGGCATCTGCTGAATCTTTTTCCTTGCTTGATATATAAAATTCTAGTGCTGCAAAGACAACATCATATATTTCAATAAAGAGTTTCACCGACTCTTGTCTTTCGATGAATCTGGTCGGACAAAATCTTTTTAGTTTTTTTTTTGATTTTTTGAGTCAATATTGAAAAAATATTATCTACGAGAAAAAACAAAACCTTACTTGAAATCCACTGAAAAAAAATTATCTACGAGAAAAAATAAAACCTTAATTGAAATCCCTTACTATACTCAAATTACAATTTAAGGTAACTAACTCAAGACGGTTATTTTGTAACAACACGATATTTTTATTCTAATATTTTATTAACATGATTTTTTAAATAATCAATTATTTTTAATAAACGAATTATTTCAGACAATAATTTCAAAAATAAAAAAATTTCCATCAATTCCAATAATTATTGAAAGGCCTTAACTTAACAATCCAATCCCACCCCATGATGGTTTCCACCTCATTCTTCACTACCCACAAATCTAAGAAAAATGTGGTATCATGGAGAATTATTTCCAACTTAGTTTTTCCCAAAACTACAATTTCAGACCCATCAAATTGTCTGACACACATAGACTCCTTTTCAAGTTTACCCCCAGGCCAATACTTATAATAATCTTTTCTAGACATTATTGAAATGCTAGCCCCTGTGTCAAACAACATGTCAATGTCTCTCGAGTCAACTCTTACCGTAACTCTCAGACAAGGACAAGGTTCGAATGATCGCTCAGTTATTAAAATCTCATATGTTTTAATTGACTGATCAATAACTATCTCATTTGAAACATCAGTTTCACGAGAATTCACATTTGAACATAAATTCAACTCAGAATTTAGCGGTTCTTTAATAATATTCATATTCTTTTTAACAATATCACGGGGATATTTTTCCCATTCGAAAGTATTAACATCCTTCTTATAGGAATATTTTACAATACCCTTAGATATTTCTCCCATCTAAAATTATTAGAGTCTTCATTATTTTTATTTTTATCATCAGGATGAAAAAAATTTCTGTTACAATCACGGCTTTTATGAGAATCATATCTCATTTCAGTATAGTTATTTAATTTATTACTATTTCTACCTCCCGATCTTCTTCCTACTATATGATTACACTTGCAATCATATAATCAATTTTTGGTACAATTTTTGGTACAATTTTTGGTACAATTTATGGCTACATGTCCCGGTTTGTTACACTAAAAACACAAACGAGATCTACCATAATTCGCTTGTAGAACCTCAAATTTATTCGGGTTGATACCAGAAACTTTTCTAACATTCGAATTTTCTAATGTCGATTTCCTTAACGGAAAACCCTCACGAAAATTTTGTTCTTTGACCACACAGGTATCTACCTTATGGCCCCTATACCCACAGTGGGTACATTTTAAATCTTCAAAGATTTTTCTACTCCCGGAAAAACCATTCTTTCCATCGGAGTTGTTTTTTCCATTTGACCCCGTCGGACCACATATTTGGCCTTTATTACCATTACTATTCGAAATAACCAACTTATTTATATCCTGATATATAATCTTAATTACCTCTTTTATTTCTTTCAATTCTCGGAGAATAACTACAGATCTCTCCACAATAACCAAACTATCATCGTTAATACATTCCAAAGTTTCCACCATTTCTGGTCTGCCGTTCTTGATTTCATTTAAAACCACATTTAAATTACTTTCCAAGACCGAAATCTTTTTCCAACAATCAGCCGACACTGGAGTGTCTCTTTTCCAATTACCATATACTTTTGTCGCAACCAAAGTACATTTTCTAAAAAAAAATTCAAAATAATATAAATTAAATATATAATTACTATTAATTCTAATGTAATTAAATGATGGCCTATATCCAATTCATTAATGTTCTGATACAAGATTTTATAACGCATATCCTTAAAGATGGCAACTTTATTAATAAAAGTAGGCTCAGAATACTTATCGAAATACACCACCATCGCATATTACAAACTTTTACTCTAAAATTACGTTATTACAGAAAATTATATTATTTTACAAAAATTGCGCTTTAATCGAACTAATCTAAAAAAATCTTTTAACTATTTTTTTTTCTTAAAACCATTTTTTTTTCTTAAAACCATTTTTTTCTCTTAAAACCATTTATTAATTAAATTTCTAAAAAAAATTTTTAAACAACAAAACTGTGATTGCGTTGTGTCCTGAGGAGAGATACAAAATATAAAATAAAATATTGATTTTACCTTATAATAACGAATAACCCTGGTATAAAGAATATCCTGTAGTCACGGTCAGCAACTGAAAAAATATTATCTACGAGAAAAAACAAAACCTTACTTGAAATCCACTGAAAAAAAATTATCTACGAGAAAAAATAAAACCTTAATTGAAATCCCTTACTATATTCAAATTACAATTTAAGGTAACTAACTCAAGACGGTTATTTTGTAACAACACGATATTTTTATTCTAATATTTTATTAACAAGATTTTTTAAATAATCAATAATTTATAATAAACGAATTATTTCAGACAATAATTTCAAAAATAAAAAAAATTTCCATCAGTTTTTTACAAAAAAAATAATAATAATATCTTGGTAAAAAAAATATTACCAAAACCAAGTTGAAATGATTGACATTTCAAATATATAAAAAAATATATATAATTTACGACAAATATCATGATATGTTTGAATAAATAACTCCCTTTTTTGGGTGGTGTGAAATAGCTGCAAACCAAAAATAAATATAAAAATAATCAAATGTGTATATATATTATTATTTATCAGAGTTTTAAAGGATCTAGATACGAGGTATCTAGATATAAAAATATCGTATCTCTACCTGTATCTAGATAGATTTTTGATTAAAATATCTGTATCTATGATATTAATTTAGACGATGTATCTGTATCTAGATCCATTTAAAAAGTATCTTTTAACAACTCTCTTATTTATAATAAATTTAAAACATAAAAATCAAGCGTTTATTAAGAATTTATTAAATTAAAAAAATAAGATTTTTAAAAAATGAAATTAAAAATTTTTTTTTATTGTTCATAGGGGAGGGGGGGGATTTGAACCCTTACCCCCCCCCCCCCCCCCCATGCCTACGCCACTGCTCACAACTAACATTAAAAACGATCCTGATTTTTCTTCGTCTATATTATTTCACAGCCTATTTTTTATAATTTACTAAATGTTCTCTCGCAATTAACTTGAGTAAATGATAAAGAAATGTATGCATATGTGAAAAATAAATTAGTGTATGCACTTGTGTGCATATTGTATCTTAAGAATTTCATATAGGCATATTAACCAATTGTTACATTTATTATCACAATTCACATTCTGAGTTATTATCATTCTACTTTTTCGTTAGATTCCTCACCTGCTCATACGATATCATCGTCCGTTTCATTTAATTCTACTATTAAATCTTTGAATTCACAGGCAAATGAACACAATTCGTTACGTTATTTAACATTCAATATATTTGTTGTGTCACTTTTTCCAAGGCCTTTTCAGAAATACCTTTACTATTATTTTTATCAAAATGCCTAGGATAATATTGCACATTCAAAATAAACTCTCTTTTTGCAGAAAACCGTTCTGATGTTTATAATTTGATCAATTATAGGATGAAATACTTCGACACTATAATTTCAAATCAAATCCAACAAGATTTTTTTATCTCATTAATTTTTCCGACGATAACATCCACAACAGTTATCAATAATCTGGTATTTAAAAAAAAGTTATGAAGAATATATTTTTTAATGTTTACCTAATAAATTTTAAATAACAAATAAAAGTTGTTTATTAGCCTGCCCATTGTTAAAATTTTTCAAATGCCCGTTAGCACTTTTTAAATTATTTAGCTAGCCAGCCCAATTTGATAGTAGGGTGTGGGCTAAAAACCAGATCATTTGGGAAAAATATTCAAAAATATTTTAAATAACGATTAACTGAAATTTTAATTTAACATGTTTACAATATATATATTTACAAGTTTGCTTTAAAAATTTTCAAAAAGGTTCACAAATAATGATTATGACAATTGACACTTTTTTATGGTCATCTTCACTGAAATTTTAATATAACATGTTTATAATATATATTTGTACTTATTTTCTATGAAAAAATTCAAAAAAGTTCCAAATAACGATTATAACAATTCCCACTTTTCTATGGTACATCTTCACTGAAATTTTAATTTTTACAATATATATTTTTACCGATTTACTTTAAAAAAATTCAAAAAAGTTTAAAAATAACGATTATGACAATTGTCACTTTCTATGGTACATCTTCAAGGAAATTTTAATAACATGTTTACAATATATTTTTACCCATTTGCTTCAAAAAAGTTCAAAAATAACGATTATGACAAAAATTTCAATTTAACATGTTTACAATATATATTTTTACCCATTTGCTTCAAAAAAATTCAAAAAAGTTAAAAAATAACGTTTATGACAATTGTCACTAGAGATATGCAAAGTTAGGCCGGGCCCGAGTCCGGTCCTATCTAAAATAATCGGGTTTGGGCCGGGCCTAATATTTTAAACGTAATTCGGGCCGGGTCAGGTCGAATCTTGGATATTTTTACCAAGTGCATCTAAAATTTATCAATTTCCATATTAAACTGTTTATGTCAAATAACGATATTTGACTTTATTTATTGAAACTCAACTAAATATAACATACGTCTTTTATTTTGATTAATTATAAAAATTAATTTTTATACTTAAATAAATTCGGGTCAGGCTAAGTCGGTATATTTTTTACCTAAAATTTCGGTTCGGGTCGAACCGAAAAACTTTTCTAAAAAACATTTCAGGGCTGAAGCTGAACAGATTAGGCCCAATGCAAATCACTTATTGTCACTTATCTAGGGTACATCTTCACTAAAATTTTAATTTAACATATTTACACTATATATTTTTACCTATTTCCGTCAAAAACATTTCAAAAGACTTTAAAAATAACGATTATGACAATTGTCACAAATCTATGGTACAACTTCACTGAATTTTTACTTAAACGTATTTACAATCTATATTTTTACCTATATGCGTCAAAAAATTTCAAAAAACTTTATAAATAACGATTATGACAATTGTCACTTATCTAGGGTACATCTTCACTGAAATTTTAATTTAACATATTTACAATTTATGTTTTTACTCATTAGCGTCAAAAATAAACTCAATATGTTTAAAAATACACGATTATGATAATTGTCATTTTTAGAAAGGAACATCATCATTGAAATTTATAATTTAACATCTTTATAATATAAATTATATTTTTATCCTATTTCTGTCAAAGATTTCATAAATGTTAAAAAATAACATGACAATTATCACAAAGACGATCATGTAAAATAACTTATAAAAGTTTAATATAAATATTTAAATATAATTTTTTAAACTAGTTCCAAAAATGATAAAATTAAACCTTTATAAATAAAAGATTTCGACTAAAAAATTGTTTATTTAAATAAAATTTACAAAAGAATTAATAAAAAAGTTTATTAACAAAAAAGAAAAATCATTTAAATTCAAATCAAATCAAATTTTGCTTAAAATTTGGGCGTGAAAATCATTAATTAATTGCAGGTTTGTGCATTTGACCGGTCAAATACAATTCGGTCAATTGACCGATATTTGACCGGTCAAATATGGTCAAATTCAAATAAATGTTTTTTACACCAATATTAACTTTATTTTGCATTTATATAATATTATAATAAATCTATGTATAATAATAAATATCATAATATTTTTTAATTCATTCTATAGTCAATGTTTCACCCTCCGTGGCAGAGTCTTATTCCGATTCATATTCAATATCATTATTTTCTTTAATATTTTTAATCAATCTTAAATTATGATACACTCTTACTAAATTTCCTACATTTAGACAGCCTATTACATCTATTTCATGTTTTTACGTCGTGAATATTGCCCCAAACCGACTAATTTCTTTCAGAAGAAGAAGTCGAACTAGGAAATGTTAGTAAAATATTAGTCGACTTCTCTTAATGGGCAAGGTGGGCATAATGCATTCCACCAACTTGAGGCCGAAATTTGATATGTTTCTTATGGAAGTTACAACTTTCCATCATATTATGGCTATTAAATATACCGCTTTATGCTTCTGAAATTTACTGATAATTACTCACAAATATTTTGATGTATCACCACCTTGTAAAATACCCAATTCTTAGTATTTATATATACATGCTTCATCAAATTCAGTATCTAGTAAGATGCTCCCCTTGATATTGGGGGTCCAATAAATAAGCAGCATTGTCGAGCTACATGTATTTAGATCAGTTTTAATACTCTTTTCAAACATAACCTTAATTTTTTAGTTTCTTTAGATGGAGAAAATATAGAATCATGGCATGATTCGTATTATGTGTTTGCTTATAAATTTAAGCATGCAAATCGTTTTTTACTTGCAGGCCAAAGTACATTTGATCCCCTTGCACTATGGTCAACAATCAGGTAGCTAAAGGTTGGAGTATAGCTAAAAAATTTAAATTTTTCGTCCAAAATTCTTCGTTTAATATATTATTGGTAATTTCTATGGGACAAATATCACTAACAGCTTCTTCAACAACTGATGCTTTTAGAGCTTTCTTGCATATTTGAATTTGCTCCATACATTTTATTGATGATGCCCATCTTGTTTGGCTAATTGTACTTAATGTAAATGGTATGCCATGAAGATTCTTATTACGGGAAAATACTGCAGCTGGTATGTGTTTATTCTTGAAAAATTTAACAATTTTTTTAATTATTGAAATATGGTCACTGAAGGCGTTCAATCGTTCAAAATCGTGAAAGAATAACTGCAATGTATGCGCTGCACAACCATAACATTGTATATGATTATAAATAGATTCAGATTTTAGAATTCTCCAGGCTGCTTTCATGTTAGCGGCATTATCAGTAACTAAAGAATATACTTTTACCGGATTCAATTCATGAATTACATTTTTAAATTCCTCGGCAATATAATCTGCCGTATGGCGATTTTCCTCAGTATTTAGAAATTTGTAGAACATTGGAACAGGCGTCATCACCATAAAATTAATAATACTCTCGTTTCTAATGTTGCTCCAGCCATCTGATACAATTGATAAGTAAGGAGCTTTATCTATTATATCTGCAACTCTAACCTCCATATCACCTGACGCTTTGTCTAGAAGATATCCAGCCAGCTGCCTTCTCCTGGGTAATGTGTAAATAGGACATATTTTTTTAAAAAATTCTTGGATGTAGGGATTTTCAGTGATGTGGAAAGGTAAATTGCTCGCATATACAGCCTTTGCAAACAATTGATCCAGCTCATTTTTTTCTTTGGGATTAATTCTATCTATTAAACCGGTTATACAAGATTGAGATTTATATTTAATTGCCTTGCTTGTAGATTGATTAGAAATAATGTAATCAAATTCTCCTGAGTCACAAGACAAAATATTGTTCATTTGATAATCATTCTCACTAATTTCACCCAATTCTTCATTAGAGTTAGACTTAGAAGTATTACAAATTACATTTGTGATATTTTTTGTAGAGGTTGATATTTTGGAATTTGAATAAAATTTTTCCTTAATTATAACAGGGCACATAGTACAGCTGCTTAATAAATGTTTGACCATTCTATCAACGTGGGTGATATAGGATATCTTGCAAAACTTGCACACCGCTTTAACTGATTTACCATCGCGTACTTCTTGAAAATGTTTCCAAACATGATGCTTTAGTTTGACCATAATCCCTAATATATTAAAATTTAACAAAAAATGATTTTGATTATTGTAAAGTTAATCAATCTTAACTATTTTATAATTATCGACCAATTATTCCAATAATTTCTTAATATTATAAATATAATATAATATATATAACTTTTTACCAGAATTGAATAATATTCCGTAAATCTGACCAGAACAATTAAAATGAAAATTAATTTTAAAAACCAAATATAGCAAGTGTAAGTAAAACAAATGAGAATTAATATAATTTATACTCGGCTAAATATTAAATAAAATTTAAATTTATTAAAAAATAAGAATGAAAAAATTATATTATGATTAATAATAAATCGGGTATTTTTATTTTTTTTAAGAAAAATGAATTGAAAAAAATAAAGAAGGCGAGAAACGGCAATGATTAGGCAAAAAAATAACTAAAAATATTACTATATTTAGAAAAATTACATATTTATATTTTAACAATAAAAAAATTCTTTTGTTTTTAACATTCATTGATACAAATAATTTTTTAAATAATTGTAACCTAATAAAATTGATAAACATGCTTTTAATGCATACTAGTTAATTATATCAAAATATTTATACGCCATTATTATTTTAGAGTATTTGACCGTATTTGACCGGTCAATTGACCGACATGCCAACCCTGATTAATTGTAATAAAAATGATATTACTTACATTGCAGCTTATCATTTTTTTATTAAAAGATATCAATTTTCATAATATATTATAAAATAAAAAATATTAAATTATATCATTTCTTTAAAATATAATAAATATAAATAAAATAAATTATTTTACTAAAAATAAATAATTTTACTAAAAATAAATAAATAATAATTAATGCTTGTAATTTCTATTCACGACTTACTCAAGTTGGAAGTCTAAATTAAAAAAAAAATTGTATTGTTAATTAATAATAAAAACTAATTTGAAATCACGACTTGAGTCGACTTGAGTTCACGACTCGAGTTCATAACTCAAGTCAGTTTGGGTCGATTTTTTCGACCCAAAACTTAGACTCAGTTTTCGACTAAGTCGACTCGACTCAGTCGTTTAACAACACTAGATATATGCATACATTTTTGTGGGTCAGGGAGTGGGGTGGAAGGACTAAGGGGGATATTTTTTATTAGCTTAAAATGATATTTACAAAAGAGATAAATTTCTAAAGGGAAGGGGATTCCCCTTGCCCCCCCCCCCCGGCTACATCTACGATATTGTTAAATCCAATAACTTGAGGCTTCCATCCTTGCATGCCTGGTATATTGATGACGGTATCCTTGGTTGATCCAATAACGATGTCAATAAAGTTGTGTTTTGTGTATCAAGGAGGCTGGGACTGCGATTAGACACTCTAACCCGAGAAATCCTATTTCATCCCTATCAAATTAATTGAACCTAATTCACACCACTATAAACTGACCACCCTTGATAAACAAAATCATTCTCTCCTGTTGGGGGTTGCACACCAATATCTTTTCTACCTTAATTACGCTTTTTGAGTTGTCTGATTTATTTTCCCTACTCCCCCCCCCCCCCATAAGGCCCTTTTTATCTTAAATAATTTAATTAATATTATTCCTGGTATCCTATATGCGATACGATCAACTACCATTTTTATATATCCATACATCTGGGTGTTTATGAAAATGGGATTAATGACCTAAATGAAAATATTTTAAACCTTAAATTAGATGAAATAATCTTCTTCTGATCTTGCCTTAACAGCCTTTATATATAAAAAATTCCCACTTGATAAACCTGACTCTTCCTAATATAGTGGTATGAGTGGAAATCACGAATTATCGCTGATCACCCACTTCCAAAAACGAATAGGTAGAATGACTGGGATGGGCTTATAATTGCAAACTGCTTTGAATGACTCCTTTCCAGAATGCAATTATCTAACCTTTTATTATTCCCTCAATTAATTTACATTACAACTAAACCAAAATGAGCTCACTCACGCCATTGGTATACGTTTAAACTGCTTAATAACCCAATCCCACACTTAATCTGGTTGCAGTTCTGCCTTTGAGGTTAATGGGAGACATAACCTCCATTGTCGTTCTTGTAAAGGTCGAATTGTTAGACATAATATAATTCGATTATCTTTAGAGCTTTGAGATCAGCTCAAATTCCATCTATTCTTTAGTCTTCTGGTCTTAGATCTAATGGAGATATCCTAATGAGATTTCTCATATTCCTTGGAAGCTAGGTCAATTCCTGGTTTGAGATTACTCGTGCATTAATCCTTTGGCTACTTCCAATCAAACAATAACATTCCTAAGAAAATTAATTAAAAATAGCAAAATATTTGAAATTTCACAACAATACATATTCACCCCCATAAATTCCACTACCATAACAACTTTTGGGAATCGCGCTTTATCCTTTTTCAAGGAACTTGGCACTTACAGAAAACATATGGGTGAACCTCGCAAAGGCTTTTTTTGAGACAAAGACTCATCATAGCTATTTACAATGCTAATTACAATAGCTTCATGGGTAGCCTCATCACACATGATGATTATTTTTAACATTAAAATATGCTGTGAGGTGTGTGTTTATTTAAAAAAATATATATTTACTTTTTTTAAATTGCGCGATTATGTGAAATTTATTATTTTTAATTATATACTTATATTTTGTATATTTTATAATTGATTATTAGGTATTTATATTATTAGAAGTATTAAATTTAAACTTGATTATTTTTTTTTTAAAATTTAATAATTTTTAATATTATATTTCAAATATATTTTTAAAAAAATTGAAATAAAAATATAATTTTTTGCTTTGTTATTAGTGCGAACGCGAAATCGAATCAAATTATAATAAGGCATTTTTTGATTCGTATTTGGTTTTGAATATAGTTTATTGTAATACCCACTGCAAAATATTTATTGCCAATAATTATATTTTTTTTTCAAACATGTATTCAAATAAGCGATATGTATGCGACCTTCCCAAAACATGGGGTTAAATCGCGAATTCGACATTTTTAACAAATTTAAGCCTAGCTTCTTAAAATATAATAGATAAAAATATTGGAGGTATTTTATTTTGTACAGGATGATTATCATTATAATTTTAGGATTTAGAACAAATTTTTATATCAAAATAGTAAAATCTATGCCATATGACCATGTTTTTGCCTGCTAAGCTTGATTAATTTTATTTCCATCATATCGCGAATAGGAGAAATTAAATATAAGGTTATTAAAAATCGAACCCTAAATATTTTCTTATTTTTATTTAATATTAAAAATACTGCAAACAAATTTTAATTCTTAAAAACGTAAAATTACATTCAGTAAGGGTTTATATAAAGACACATTTAGTTAAACTAATAATAATATCAATAATAATAAATAATTAAGATATATTATCAAAAATTTAGAATGATAGTTCCAAAAGACATACATTTCGTTTATAAATACATTATCGTTATATAATATTAAGCGATTCTTAACACATATTTAAAATATTGGTATTAAAAAGAGTTAAAATGATGCCTATGACTCACGAAGAGATGGAAATTGTTCTCAATAAAGCGGTAAGCCACTTAAAAATTAATGTTAATTTTTTTTAAACTAAAAATTTATAATTGTACAATTAAAAATAGGTTCATATTATGAAAATATTTTTTAGAAAAGTTTGGTTAGCACATAATAAAATATATCTGGAGAGATTGGGGATTAACGTCACACGAGGCCCGTCAGAACCATTTATTATGAAAAATATCAAAATTTAGAAATTGAAATTCAGTTAAAATACACGCAACTATAATATGAGTGTTTAAAATACTTATCTCTATCAGAATCTTATGATTTTATGTAATTTATGTGTTTTTTTTAGAGTTGTTAAAAGTAACCTCTGAAAAGTAATTAAGTAAAGTTATTAGTTACATGCTTAAAAAGTTAACTAGTTACTTGTTACATTCTTTAGTAACTAGTATCTATTTATAGTTTTATTTTAAAAATAACTACTATCGCTTTATAATAGTTTAAATAACTCCACATTTTTAGTACATTTTTTTTTATTGTTATGCAAAATAATTTTGCGTTTTACATAATTTAATCAAAGAATTTAAATGAAGTTATAATTAAATAAATAATTTAAATAAAGAAATAATTGCGTTGAAAAAAATATACCATAACAATGTAATTTGTTTGTACCGAAAAAAATCTCAATATGAATAGTTTTTTTTCAAAAAAATTGGGCATAATAAATTTTCTAGAAAATAAAAGGATCCCTAAATTAAACAAATGTTCTAGTTAATAAATGAGTTATATAAAAATATTAAACATATTTAAAACGTAATACGAATAGTTACTAGTAAATTTTGCCGTTATTTCAAGAAATACAACTATTTACAGTTAGTACCAACAGTTTTTTATTGAAAAAATGTAATTTTTTAAACAACACTAATTTTTAACCCTAAATTTATACAAAAAATAGCATTTTAAAGTTTAGATTTCTCCAAATTAAACTGAGATGTATTAATTTTATATCAAGTGAAAGCTTAAACCCTCCTGTAACTTCGAATATTTATCATGATAGACCACGATACTATTATGAAAACTAATTTTAATATAAATATTAAGGCCAAGTTGGAACAGGACACGTAGGAACATCCATGCCTATAATCTATTTTTTTCCATTATCAATTTTTTGCAATTCCTTGTTCACACTGAAGATGGTGCGATGTTATATTAGAAAAAAAACCGTAGTAGATGCTGCTTATTGTAGGAAAAACATGAACCTTACATAAATTAGATTTCTGTAAATTTTATTTTCATAACAATCATTTTTCAACATAATAATTTTATATAGAGAGAATAATATGATAAAGTTTTAATTTATATAGCTTTTAGATGATAACATACAGGGTAAAACAATATATTAAATCAATAATTATTAAGGATATTTAAAATAAGTAAATACTAAATAGTATATAAATCAAAATGAATATCACTCTAACATCGTAAATCTAATTAATTGCGACTTCTTAAATTTAAGAATTTTTAACATAAGGTATAAGTTTTGTATCATCTGTTTTTATTTTAATATTGATGCCTACTATTGTTGTGCTTAAAAAATACTTTATGATACATTTTGATTAAATAATAAGCAATTATCCAACTCCTTGGAAACAAAATAACTTAAACCTCATAGGAATGGGATCCTTAGGGCAGAAATTCTGGAAATATTGATAATTAATAGTAAAATTTGTGGTATTTGTATAGACCCATTATTCAAACTGACAGTTCTCAGCTAAAAGGAGGGGGAAAATGTTAGAACTTAACGGGACTGATATGTTTTAAAAGATTAGTGTTGGAAAATAAATTGCTTTAGTATAATATTTCTATTACTACTTGTAATAGAGAGATTTATTTTATGGGTTTTGTGGTACATTTAATATTTAAAAAATCGTTATCTAATTCTGTCATTTTTATACCAAAAGGAAAAGTCTTAGTTGACTTGTCAACAAAAGCAAACTATCTAAAGAAGGCCCTCAAAATTTCAGTAAGTAACATGTGTTTTGCTGAAGAAATTATAAATTTATTCAAATACCAAGAGATTTTATCGAAGGAGCTCATTGATTTGACGAATATATGGTTTCCGCAAGAGGATTTTATTTTTCAACAAGATAAAGCGTCATGTCATATTTAAAAATGGACCAAATTTATTTAAATCAGACAACAGTTTTGTTTTACTAAAATGCCCCCATTTAAATCCAATAAAAAATATCGAAGTAAAAAGTACAGGCAAGACCTAAAATAAAAGTGTTTTAAGCAATAGATAAATATTGAACTCAACCTATAAGAATTACATCCATCATTAGCTTTTAAGCCTACGTAACAAGTATTAAAGGTAAAATGACGATTAATTTCTCAAACTTTAGGTTTCATTTTAAAAACACGACTTTTTTTAATGATCATATTCATATGATTTTTGATCAATATTAATAAAACTAACATATATTTGAATAGTTAATTATACCATAAAAATATCTTATAAAGATTTAAACAAATTAAAGTATTTTAAAGAGATAATTCAAAAATTATTTGCGGATTTTTAATTCGGCGTTCTAATATGATTTAGGGTTTTATAATAATAAATCATTTGTTATCAATAAAAAAAATTTTTTTTTACTTTACATTTATTATGAAATAATAATTTTTTAGTAAAATTTACATTCCAAAAGAAACATATTCATTCACGTTCATCGTTTGTTGGCAAAAAATTGAATGCGTTCGAATTCAAAGCAAAAAGTGTTAAAATTCGTGAATGCTTATACACGTTTATTCATATCTAAAAGATTTTCATAATATAGTGTGTAAAAACATAATACAATTATATGTGATTTAAAATTTAATATCTCTAGCAATCCGCATTTATGCAAGTAAACTCCTCCGATCAAAATTATCTCCAAGGAGGAGCTAACATATTTAGGTTTCTCGGGAGGATATCAATTGTAACTTGACTTGCTACCCTCGCATAAATCTTTCTCCCTCCTTAAAAACTAAAATTCCGCGCATCCTTTATTCTCTGTCATGTTCAACTCCCATTTTTAAATTTTACACCCCTTTTAACCATATGCTTAACCAGGAATTTGCTAGGGAGGCGATTAGGTCGTTTTTCCCCATAAGTTTTATTAAAGGTCTTAAGGTCCACATATCGTAATTTATTGGCTATGTTCTATTTTTATAGATATTTAGTTTTCACTTTTTTTAGAGAAATATTTTTTTTCAATTTGATTTATAGTAACTTATGTAAAAAAATTGTTGACTTTACTTAGCTTTTTCTCGAATTCTTATTTATAATGATATATTATATATTTTTTGGGAAATAGAGGGGTTAGGGTTATGTAGAAATTATTAAGCTAAAATGATATTTACAGAACAGACAAATTTTATAGGGGGAAATATCCCAATACACCTTCCCTCTTATGATTATGTTCATAGCATTTCTGAAAGGAAATAAAAGATTAAAATATTTTGAACTTAAAATTCTATGAAAATATATGGGCTCAGATTTTATTACCCATCAAAATGGTTATTAGGGAATTAGATCTCTTGCCGATCTTGCTCCCTTTATTTCTAGCACTCTACTTTCTAAACTGTTCAAATTCCTAAACCTTAAAAAATGACTTTTCCATAGATGACGCATCTTATTATGGAAGACGCATGTTGTTGACGTCCTATCGTCTGATTAGACAGAAAGATTCGGATAAGCCAGTTGTAGCTCGTTGCGTTGAATCTCTCTTATATAGCATGCACAGTGGCGTAGCCAGGATTGATCCTTGGGGGGGGGGGGTTTAAATTTTTTGGGGAGCTTTGCCCCCCTCCCAAATTGCATTTTAAAAATTTGCCAATTTGTGCTTTATTGGTGCCTAACCACTATAGTAGCCAGCATAATTGAAAAAAATATTAGTAACAAAATTTTTGCCAAATTTATGATTAATACGCGACTGAAAGCATTATTCTGAAAATTTTATCAATGTTTAGTCAAGAAGAATAAAATCACCCCCCCCCCCCAACCTCCCATTTTTTATGATCACTCAATATAACTTATTCTATGTTAGAAATAATTATTTTAATGATTTTTGCATATAACAAAATTTTGCAGAGAATTACATTATAGATTTTATTTATTATTTATACATTCTTGTGCGGTATTTAAAAAAAATCGAATTTAACAATTAGAATATAATTAATACAAATGAGTATATTATTAAAACATAAATAATTCTTATTAAAGATCCGCAAAAGTAGGAAAATCGGGATCGGGCTGCCTTATATTTTTAAAAAAAATTTGGGCCGGGTTGGGTCGGGCCTTGGAATTTTTTTAAAATATATCAATTTTATGTTAAATTTTTTATGTAAAATAAAAAAATTTGGTTTTATTTACAAAAACTAGACGCCATATAACATATATCTTTTATTGAGTAATTATAAAAATGTTTCTTAAGGTTTTTAACCTATTCAAAGTTGAAAAAGACCTTTCATTAGTGCAGGTGCTAATCGGTAAGGTAGCTAAGATAAAAAGCAATGTTTTGATATTAGGCAGGGAATTTAAAGTGCAATTACACATAGAAAGAGCCAAGCATTTTTTGATCTCAAAGAGTACTCCATTCTGTCAAGATTTTTATACCAAAATTCGACATCACAAAATAACTTATCATACGATCCTGATAATTCAGCAGAATAAAACTCTGAGATTTTCTTAATATCCTCTCGCGTTTCAAGTGTATTTAGTAGACTCAACCGACAAAAGAAAATATAAGCTGTTTAGAATAAAATTGTGACTAATAAAGATTTCCTTTAATTAAGATAAAAATGTATCAATAAGGGGAGTAAAAATATTTGTTTTATAAAAATCCTCAATCGTAGATGCATCAATATTTAAGCGATTGGACTATCTAGAAACTACTCTAGGTTTAAAATTTTTAAAATCCCAAACATATTAGTTATCACCTTTACTTTCTCATTGTATTTACCAAATTAAATGATTTTTCTTTTATTTAAAATTATAAAAAATTAATTAAAATTTTTAAAACTATCTAATTAGTTTAACAAATATAAATTTTATTATTAAATTTATAAATATCTAATTTAACTATGCGAGAAAAAATTTACAATATATTTTTATTGTTATTTAAAATTTTACATATAATTTATTAATATATATTTTTAAACCATGTTATCATTTAAAATTAAAAATTCTGATTTGTTTTTTAAAATATATTTCATTTTCATATCGTATATAATTTTATTTATAAACTGAAACCATTTTTTAAATAAAATTATTTGCAATAAGAAGAAAATTTTTTTTTGGAGGTTATGGGGGGGGGGGGAGAGATTTCAACCCACCCCTTTCACTACGCCACTGAGCATGCAAACAACCCACAGAGTTCTCTTCAAATCTTCAATTAATGAATCCGGGCACAAATTTTTGGAAGTCATCCCTTCTAACAATCTTCAGTTCCAACTTACTAACAATGAGCTTATTCACGCCATTGGAATCTGCCTCAATTATACAATTACATTTCCTCACATCTGCACTGGCTGAAAACTCCCATATGTAGCAAAGGAAGTAACAGTTTGCAATGCAGATCGCTAAGGGTCGAATCCTCAATCAATAAATTTCCCGATCCAACGAGCCTTAAAATCGGTCTAAATACCTGCAATACTCGAACACCCAAACATTTTAGATTCGATGGAAAGCGGCCTGATGGAATTATCCTAATCCAATGGAAATGGGGACAATTTCTCGTTTCAGACTATTCCTGTACAGATTCATTAGCCCTATCCAACCAAACAACGAAATTACTTGAGCAAAAAGAACAGCTTAAAATTTTCAAATTTACTCAGAAATTTCAAAGGATCATGTCTTTATTCTAATAATATCCACTACCCACTACCTTAACTTTCTTCGATAAACTTGCCTTATTTTCTTATTAAGGATCTCACATCAGCAAGCTCTCTGGCGATCCTCCAGAATGCTTCTTTCAAGACAAAGATTGGCCATAGCGATTCTTAAAGTGAATTACACAAACAGTAGTTTTATTTCCAAAAAGCTTTCCGAGACTTATTCTTTCTTCCTTATTTTCTTTTTCGTTATATTATTATACAATAATCCAATATTATTTTTATATTTTTATAGAAATTTGGATTTAATAAAATAAATATGCTAATAAGCCAGAAAAATTTCTATTAATTTGTAATAACTTGCTTTTCAAATTCTTTATTTTACAAAAAACGTGTTGAAATTAAACCTGAGTTTGCTAGGCTAAAAACGTGTTCCATCAGAGCTGACGCTGGTATTAAGTTTCTATGTTTAATTTTTGATAATATTTAATGTTTTACCCTTTTTTAATTCTTCGTCAAAATAATAATTCAGAAGAGATTATTTGTTCTGGAGCTTTTACATTTCTCAGGTTATTTATGAATTTCTTAGAATTTAACTACCGGATGTATTAAGGCGGAAGTAATATATTGATATTCATATATATATCCTTAAATCCAGATTAACATATTAATATATAATAGGTGCGGTGCGTCACTAACTTTATAATCTCAAGGAGGCTCAAAAATTTTTTTTCAAATTACATCTTCTTTTTTTTAGCTAACTTACTTTTTATTAATAGTATTTAAAAAAATAAAAATTTATCTAGGAAGCTTGAACACCAGCCCCCCCCCCCCGTAACGCTATAATTGATTTTATAATTAACTATTCATAAAATCATGTACAAACAGCTTGCTAAAATATAAACCATATTAGAGTAATAATATAGACCTAAAAATATTTGAAGGAAATTGCTGTGTAAGAAAATGAAAACTTTTATTTAAAAAAATCAGATTCTTTCATTTATTTTTTTTAAACGAAATATTTAACCGCTTTTAATAAAAAGGAAAATGTTTTTTAATTGAATAAATGTAAAAATTGAACGCCTTCGTCAAAAATAAAGAATGCACTCACGTTCAAAATTTGTTTAAAATAAAAAGGACGCCTTTCACCTGTAAAAAATGAATTTATTCTCATGAACCCGTTCACTTGGAACATGTTTGTTTACTTGTTTACAATATTATTTAAATTATTATTTCTAAATTTTCCAATTCGCCCAGGCTTCTGTTTAATGTCCCCTAAAATTTCATACTTGTCCCACATTTTTGAAATCCAAAAAATAATTAAAAATACTTATCAAATTCATTTGGTAAATTAGTTGACAAACTACAGTTTGAAATATTAGTAGATTATATTAACAAATTTTTGTAAAATTTATAATCATTTTGATAGAAAAATCGAAATGCCCTGTCTCTCCTCTTTTGAATTTATAAATTTTGAGTTTAAGTTAAGAGGTAATTTTAATATATTACACTCATTAAAAATCATTTTATTCTAATGAAATTATAGAAAGCATTTATAAAAAAGTGATATAACCTATTCTACATTTAAACATAAGTTATGCATGAATTAAAAAATTATTTATAAATAAAACAGAAGTCTCCGAGAGAATTTAAAAATGGTTGGAATAGGAAACGTTACTACGATAGAGATCGATATCCATTCAATCAAAACGGTAGGGCTGACTCTAGAAATTATGATTTAAGACATAACCAAAATAGTAGAAGTAATAGGAACATAATAACACCCATGCATTGCCAAACCTCGCAATCAGAAGGAGTAGCTAATATGATTTGGTTTGATAACTATGCTATTCAACATGAATATCCCCGAAACAATTCAATTATCAAATCAATGGAAGGGAATTACGAGAAGCCAATGTTTAAGGATAGATTTCCACGGGAAAATTCGGATTATTACATTGACAAAGATGATAAACTACATTATCAATATAATAATGCAAATAAACAATTTTTGCCACCAAAATTTAATGGTTATTATCATTCACCTATACTACGTGGAAACTTTGGCCATCATAACACATTCAATTATATTCCGATTTACAGTATAACGCCTCTAGAAGAGAATAACTCCCGAGGTATACCTATGGAATGTTATACAAGTTCTCAACCACAAAGATATGATAGAATTTCTAAAGATCATTTATTTAATAATCGCGCTGATTTTAATAAATATGGTCGTAACCATAGGTCTCAAGCTAGACCTCTCAATAATTATAATGTTAGTAATGATGAAAATGAAAGTTATGATATAGGTATTGATAAGCACGGGCATATCTACAATAAATCAATGGTGGTTTCTACAGCTTCGGATAGCAGGGACAAAAAATTCATCAGAACTAAGGTTGCACAAGCTAAGATTAATGGTGGCAAATCGTTTCGTAAGGAAGAAGAATGCCACAAGTTAGAGCTAATTAAAAATAAAGTCGCGTTTCAAAACACACAAGATGCCATAATATTTATTAAGGGAAAACAAGGTGAAAATATGGAAGACCATATACACGAGAAAGGTTTAATTTCTAACCAAAGCTCTCCAACCTCTACGGAATCTATAACGGAAATAAATAAAAATGAAAAGTTTCATGAAGAAGAATGGAGGGAGTTTAAATCCCGATCCCTTAAGGGTGTTCCTAGGTATGAAAATAGTAGAACTTATTACCAAAGAGAAGGAAATGCCCGGGGATCTAATAAATACTATTTAAAGAATTACGATCATACCAATTACCGTTTCGTTAACCGTAACAAATCTTCAGGTTGTGGGAACCCTTCATCTTTAATTCAATCCAATTCAAACACTCGTGTACCCAGATATCCCATTATAGAGTTTGGCTCTGCTTTTGATCATTACAGACATGAAGACGAATACGGGAGGTGGGAACTAAACGATAGATATAAATTTGCTTCGAATGCTCATTCCACTATTTCAATCAATAAATCGTCTTACAATACTGATACATGCTGCAGGAAAGAAGATAACCTACACGAATATAAAGGTGTTTGTAGATGTGATCATAAGTCTAAAAACATGGGCCAAAATGAAAAGGTAGAATCCGATGACTTTGAATATCGCGAGGAGATTCATAAAAACTCTGTCATAATCCACTTAGACAGGGGTATAAGTGTTGAAGTGTCTAGGTTTGGACATGTTTCTATAATTCATGCTGGAACTCATTTGTTTTCAGGTCCTGGTGGATTTAAAAGTAAACTCAAACATCCATCGGTGAGGGTTACACAAGAATCAATTCAAATTTGGGGATCCGTGTTAGAAGGTAAAGCATTAATGAGGCTAAAATAAGTTTATTTGGTTTTTTTTTTAAAAACCGTATTGAAATGTTATAAAATTTTTATAATTTTTATTTTAATACTATGTCCTAGCTCAACCAAATTAGTTTTGTTTTTTCCCTGAATTAAATCATTTGTCCAAGCCTACCAACCTAATTTGATATTTGTCTTACATATAAGGTTATTTTCTCAATCATTTATCCCTATATTGTTTAATTAAATAGAAGTAAAAAAAATATCCGAAATTTAATGGTAACTTATCATATAAAAATAATATAATTTTTATAAAATTTAAAAACCTGTATTGTTGTATGACTCTGTATTGTCAACTTTATTTTATATTTCATAATCTTTATATTTTGGAAAGTAATAAATATAAATGTATATTTAACGTTAAAAATTAAATTAAAAAAATTTCGAAAATTAGATGCTTCTTGAGGAAATTTGTGACGAATTTAGGAGCTAGGACAACATTTAATATAAAATTTTATTATTTATTTCACATATATTTAATTTTAGCCATTCATGGCTTATTAATATATATAGAATAACTTAGGGTAAAGAATTATTGCTATTTAAATATGTAAAACTCAAATTATTTAAATATGTAAAACTCAAATTATTTAAATATGTAAAACTCAAATTATTTAAATATGTAAAACTAAAAATTTAATAATTTCTGCGAAATAATATTATTTTGTCTTTCTAATCAATTAAAGGTAGAAGGTTCAAATTTGGGAAAGAAGGCGTTGTATTTTCACCGAATTCGCAAAATTGTTCGCCAGATCCTGATTATGACAGAGTCTCTATGCAAGAAGAGGCTTCTCCAGCAGGTAGAGGGCATTTTGCTTATCTTCTCGGAGATTCAGCCCTTCGTATAGTGACCGCTGATCAATTAGCACCATCTAATCCATCCTCCTCGACCAATGTAAGCTTGAAACAAGTGACCTCTAAAGTTGCCTTAAAGGAATCATCTAATTTTGTTCTTATTAATGAGGGTATAATTAAGGATGATGACAATCTAGATGTTGAGAAAAATCATTTTGGAGCAAATGAAAATCCATCCGGTAAAATAATGTGCATTTAATTAGATGTTTATTTTATATACATTTATATCTTTATTTGTCAAGTTGCCAATCAATCTGCTGGTGATAAAACCATTTTAGAAATTAGTGATATATATTCAAAAGATGTGCATTCATCAACTCCTAAAAGTAATATATTTATTAAATATATTTTAAATTTTCTTATTTGTATAGGTTGTGAGAATAAAACACATATTCATTCATCCTCAAATTCTATTGATAATGAAGTTGATACTAAATTAGATACAAAAAATAAACCAATTGATTCCGTTGCTATTAATGGCAATGATAAGATCGTCTATCGAATGAAGGATGCAATTTGCGGGGATCAGAGTCATTTTGTTGGATCTATGAATTTATACGAGAATAAAAAAGTTCTGAATAAATCGATAATTGAAACTGGGGATGGAGATAAGAACGCACAAATTTATGGTAGTCAAATTTTAGAAATAGCCAAAAAAGAAAGTAAGTCAATGGTAGAGAGTTTAACTATCGATATTTGTGAAATACTTGAAACTTTACAAAATGAAAAAACTATCACTAAATTAGAGATTAATAATGATACCCTAGATATTATAAAAACTAAGCTAAACGATGACGAATTAAAACAAAATTTCAAAGACAATGAGGAAGCTTACTTAGACGATACATTAAACAATCTAAATTTATATGATAATACTAAATATAGAGAAAATAGTCAAGAGTTATTATTAAATAATAGGAATGAATCGGAAAATAGTCAAAATAACAGCACCGAAGGTAATAATACAACTGAAAATAGCAATGAAAGCAGCAATGATAGCAATTTAAACGTGAATATCCAATTAAACACCATAGACTTTGGTAAAATTAAACTTGGTAACAAACTATTTGATCTCAAAAACTTTAGCCTTAAAGTCAACCCATTTATAAATTATGCTAAAGAAGGTATAGGATCGGGTAAATGCTTAATATCAGATATGTATGGTAAAAACGTAGGGGCGAAACCTCAAACTAATAGAATAAATAATTTTAACTATACCTCCAATGATAAAGTTAAGTTGATAGTCAAAAATAAAAATTCCAATTGTGAGAAACAAGAAAAGGATATTGATTACCAACTTTGCAATACAATGAAAGATAATAATAACCACAGTTTTACTAATAAATCTCTATGTAAAGATTGTCGGGAATTAAAATCTAACCTAGAAAAAGATATTGATCTAAATAGGGATTCTCCCATGACATCAATGTTAAATTTATGCAAATCATCAGATCTACCTACGTCCAAACAAGATCCCAATTATCTAACACCAGCAAGCATCCAGCACTGGAGTCATATGAAAAATGGAAACTCTTATCTAACTGTTAAAATAGGCAGGTATTTTATGTTGGAACAGAATAAGCTTTCAGGCGAGATCAATATATGCGAGAGGAAGAGGCACATAATAGTGAAGCCATCATGCAATGGATATTATCTCATGACCCCTTTCATTGAGATAATGTGCGATATGTATGGTAAAGTTGTAATGAAGAGAGGTGAAAGATGTTTATACGCTAGTCCCCTAGGATTCGTAGTTCAAACGACAAATTTTTCAGCAGGATTTGATAACAGGGGAATGTTTTTCATAGAGAAAATGGATGAACCAGAAGAAGGGGCTAAAAAACATTTTGGAAAAAAAAACAGATCCGAACCTTTTAAAAATTATTTGCTTAATAAAAGTGACACGTCCATGGGTTCGGGAGCTAGTGAATCTCTCGAGAGTAGCTTAAATAATAAAACAGATGTGATTGAAAGCCTTGAAGTAGATCCAACTCAAGAACAATTTCACAGGAATCCGAATGAAAATGAAAAGCGTCACCATTTTAAAAAGACTTCCGATTTCTTTGATACCTTTAATGACTTTAATAGTTTTCGAAGATTTACAGGAGCCTGGAGAAGAAACGGCAATTTTGATAAATTCGAGCGAACCGGAAGAAAGAAGAAGTTCTGGCAATCAAATAATGTAAATGAACACTATGGCCATAATGTTAAATTTACTGACTTTAAATCTAAAATGCAAGACAGCGATAAAGAAATTAATAAAGAGATTATAGAGAATGAAACCTTAGATCATCCTTTGATTGTACACGACAAAAAGAGAATTCCACTGCCTTTCAAAGATGATTCGATCTGTGAATTATTTAATACACATTGTGGTGATCACATAATAGAGGAACTAAAGATAGATTCTGAGCAAAATTTTGATCAAGATTATTCTTTGGAGTCTATTAGTTTTGATTCAAATATCTTTCATGTGAGCCCCAAATTTTATGGTGAAAAAGATGTCAAGACCGCTTTCGACAATGTATCTTATAGAAACACGGAGAATTTACTGCAGAAGATATCGAATCCAATTAGTTTGAATGATCAAACATTAATAAACGCCAAAAATATTCTTAACGAGTCTCCTCATGAAGACAATAAAAATGTGGTAACACGCAATAATATAAATAAAGATATAGAATTGAAAGTTAATATGATTAATCACAAACATCGCATTAATTTATCAGCCCTTTTTTTAAATACCTCTAACTCTGACAGCTCATGCGAAACTAAGCCAGTCACCATTGCCAAAAAAATAAACATTGAAAAATTTTTCAACCAGTCTTTAACAAATTATGAGTCAGAAAACGAAGAGTTTTTAGATGCCTTAGATTAGTAACGGGGGTGGATTCAATTGGTTTCAAGTTCAAACTTGAAAAATAGATTAAGCTTTAAAATCAGCTCTTATTTCATAATAGACCCTATTATAATATTGTAATTCAATTTTAAGCATATTTCTATGTAGCATAATATCAACTTGAGAAATTGAAAATTAAGGCTGGCATTGTTTAAAATTGTTCATTAATTTAATATATTTTCTTTTTGTATATCTAAATTGTAGAATTTTTTACATAAAATTATCCTGAATAGATGATAATAATAAACCATTTGTCATTATTAGTATATATTGTGAATTCCATGACAAATAAATAAAAAAAACAAAATTTTTAACCCAATTCCCTCAGATTTTTTTAAAATTTTTGCAATAGTTTGTATATATTATCTAAGAAAATTTTTTTTTACCTCCCAACTTCAAATAGCGGCTGAGATATGAGCCTCTAAATGTCGAAAAAATGTAGTATTTTGGGCAACTTACACTTCATTTAATTTTAAATATCTTAGGATTGGACTAGAAGTGCCATTTAAATTTCTTTACTTTAAATTTATATAATGTTATGTATTGTTTAAAAAAATCTAAATGTCAAAAACCGAAAATAGAAAAATGAACATAAAATCAAATTTCTCTCAAATTTTTTATATATATAGATATAGTAAATGTGCGAAATTTCAAGTTGGAACGAGCTCAGGTTCAGGAGATATGACATTTTAATCATTAGTTCATTGCAAATATTCTTAATAAATATTAATAAATAATTTTGATATTAGTCAAAAAAGAATAATTATTTATGATCTGGAAAAGTGTTTTTTCCTGAAATTAGCTCTTTCTGGTAACCTTTTGGTAATTTTTGCCATGGGCTATTATGAATATATGTCATTCCGATTTGATTCCAAAACAAAGTTCACGATGGCATAGATTATGAATTTTAAAAACACATTTTTGATAAATTTTTAAATTTTGATTTTAAGAAAACCAATATATGAGTTTATTTTAAATTAAAATATAATTACTTTGATATAATAAAATGAGTATATTCTTAAATTAGTCTTCTCTTTTAATCTTTATTGATATAAAAGGGTTTTTCCAAGCATCATATACCACTCTTTTAATCTGAATTATGAAATTTCCCAATAACATCGACAATACTGCCTCGAAATACACTTCCAGCCTTTATAATATATGGATTAAATAAAACATCCCTTTCCTTGACCAATTTTTTACTATCCTTGCCATGGATTCAGTCGTATAAAACTTTTGTTTTTTAGGGTCCAAGAATTTAGTAAAACCGCCAATAGCTGATCTTTTTCATTTCGAGAATGTGTTTCAAAAATATTTTTCAAATGCTTAATGATTTTACATTCATCGTTAATATTAAACATTTCTTCTGAAAATTCAAAACTTAATTTTTGTTAGATAATGCAAATTTTATCGTTAATGATTTATTTGGGTTAATCATGGAAGGAAGCACATTTCTTAGACCTTCACAATGTTTAAATGTTTTTCCACATACTGCGAATTTTAGGAACGAAGTAAATATAATCTTTTATTTAAATGCATAAAATAATAAAGTATTTAAAAGATTTTAGCTTAAATATATTACAATTAATGATTTATCAAATATTTATTATGAATTTTTACAATTGACTAATGATTAAAATGCCATATCTCCTAAACCTGAGCTAGGCACAACTTGAAACTGCACATTTAGTTCTATATCTATATATATAAAATTTGAGAGAAAAAATGTCGATTTGATTTTATGTTCATTTCTATTTTTGTAATTTTTAACAATATATAACATTAAATAACTTAAAATGCCTATCATTAAGCTATATAAAGAGATTTAAATGACGCTTCTAGCTCAATTATATACAAAGATATTCAAAATTAAAGAGATGTCCCATTTCTTCGGCCTTTACGCCCATACAACCGCTTTGGAGTTGGAGGTTAAAATCTTAATTTTTTTTTGTTATAACATGCAAACTCTAGTAAAAATTTTCGAAAAATCTGAGGGGGTCAGGTTGGAACTCATGTTGATTTGTCATAAATTTCACCTTATACATTTTGTGTTTGGTAAATAAAATATTAGCATCAGCGTTATTTACTATATAGAAAGGTAATCAATAATAGTATATATTGTATTTAGTAAATAAAAAAGGTAATCAATAATAGTATATATTGTATTTAGTAAATAAAACATATTAGCCTCTGTTATTATATAATGAAAGGTATAAAATAACTTTAATAGGGGGGGGGGGTCGATAGGGCAATGGCACTATAATCTCTTACTAGTGGTGCTTATAAACTAAATTTTTAAATTAGTTTCGCAAATAAAAGACTGAAAATTTGCATTTAATATAAAATGCAATTCACTGAAGCGTTGAGAATGATAGTTTACATGAGTTGACCTGAAACGCATTTAACGTTATTTGTAAGAATATGATCTATATTAGAAAAAATGTCCTGTAGTAAAAATTTGAATATTGATATTTTCTTATATTAATAATGGTTATATAGTTTAGCCACCTTCAATTCATCCTGATTAGGAATTTGATGATAATCAATAAGTACTAAATTTTTATTTCTCTCATAATATACCGGATATGGTGGGGGTATAATTTACCTATGGCTTTTAAAGTATTTTAACATTCTTAGTGAATATCTGTGTTTGAATGGTGAAACCATTAAATCTAAACAGTAGTGTATCTCTCAGTCAATACACTACTGCAAAATTCCCTAGGTGTATTGTATTCATATCCAGCATATTAAAAAAATTTAATATTTATTGTAGGATTTCCGAACCCTCTATTCTTTCTTTTTAAATAACCTGGTGGCTCAAAAAAGACCTCTCCTTTTGAAATCTTTTTAACTTTTAAATCGTCACTCATTTATTAAGAAGTGATGTATTTTATGGAGCTTAATATCTACAAATTTGTTTAAAATTTGATTGAGTTGTTTAAAATGAGATAAATAATGCTAAAATTTGCCTAAAAATACCACAGGACTATCAAAAAATATTAAAATGGGCTAGTCGTGTTAGGCTATAGTCGGATCCTCGCCCTATTCAAAAATTTTCTATAATCATGATTATATAGTGAAACATAAGCATACTTGAAATCTTTATTTAAATACAATTAGATCACCCTGTATCACTTCATTAACAGCTTTTAAGCTTGAAAAATCTGCAATGTTAACATATAGGCAAGAAATTACTCAAATTTGGAAGTTATTAAATGGTGAGCATAAATGTCATATCAAAATAACTCATGTAAGTTAAATATATTATAATTAGTATTATCAGTTCCAAATAGCTTTTAAATTTATAGATATTTATTAATAATTTTTATACATTGTTTATACTAATTATCAAACATAGAAATAAAAATCAACTGTTCTAATTGACTTGGACAAAAGCGTTCTGTATTTTGAAAGTTAAAAAAGTGAAATAATCTTGTAAAATATATTAAATAATTAATGTAATATATCTTGAATAGGTAGCTTCTTTCTTGTATGGAAGCTGGCAATCTTTTCTTCCACTGATCAAATTTTTTTATAAACTAAAATCTTGAAATCATTCTACACATAATAATCAGGTGGATTTAGATCAGGGATTTTATAAATCTTGGATAATTCGCGGAAAAATATTCCCGTGTGGATAATACTTCATGCAAAAGTTATCTAAAAAAAAGTCACACTTAATCGGCCAATAAGGCCATACTGAGATAAAAAAAAATTTCAGGTGATTGATATAAACATCGCAGTTTATTTTTATTCTTTGCGGATTAGAAGAACATAGTTTTATCCTTATACGGTCCTCTTTTAATAATATTATGATTTCACAAAATTATCTTATTTTTTTGAAAAACATTCAAGCTTTATTTTCAAGTTATATCCAACAAATATACTAATTTACAATTAAAATTAGGGTTAAAATGTAAAAATATTTATTATTCGAGTTCGTTTTACACGGCGGGAATCCCATATTAGAATGATAAAAACTGTAAAAATAACCTTTTCTGCAATCATTTTGTTCCTATAAAATATACTGTGATTTAGTGAAAGTATAGAAGATTTTATACATTATTTTACAATTTATACAATTATGTGGTCCTTTTAAAAAAAAATAATCTGATCTCATTAAATAATTTATTTTATATTATAATCTTCCTGATCCAATGGAAGAATACGCCCTTTTAAAGGTTCATATTTTAATGTAATCAGACACGTAACCCGAATTGTAAATAATTAATGGTGGCTAAAAGTGATACTCACTTAATTCGTGCTCATATGGAAAATCTCTTCTGAATTAGTGTTGTTTAATTTAGTGAGCTGCATCGGGCCTAATATTTCAAGCCTGGCCCGGCCCGAAATTTTTTTAAAAAGTTTTGCTGGCCCGGCCCGAACCCGAAATAAAAATTTACCTGTCTGGTCCGGCCAAAATTTATTTAAATATAGAAATTAATTTTTATAATTACTCGAAATAAAAGATATATGTTATATGGCGTCTAGTTTCTATAAATAAAATCAAATATTTTTATTTTACAATAAAAATTCAACATAAAATTGATAAATTTGGATATATATTAAGCCTGACCCGACCCGAATTTTTAAGAAAAATATTAGGCCCGACCCAGCCCGTACCCGATTTTTTTATGACCGGATTCGGGTCGGATACGAGCCGGGCTTACTTTTGCAGATCTCTAGTTAAATTATCTAATTTAGACCATCTCTACTGTGGCTTAGTGAAGCCTTTAGCCTAAAAAATTAAATTAAGCTTCTAAGTTGAGTCTCAACTTGAAGATTGATTCGAATATTTTTGAATAAAAATATGGCTAACGCTGTTTTATTGTTGACTAAAGTTAGGTATAACAACACTATTCTGAATTAAAACAAACGTGTTAAACAAACATTCTATCAACAATGGGATAGGAAAATTAAATTTGCTGCCACTATTGAACAATGGAAAAAGTATTTTAAATAATATTTCTATTGATTCAATAATAGACGAATGCGCGAGAGCAGAGAACCTATTTTGTTTTTCAAATAATATAATGCCTTATATCTTAATTAAATTGGATTTAAACCAATTTCCAATTCTAATACAAATATAAAAAGACCAACCGTGATAGCTATTTATATTAAGACGAATGAGATAAAACGTTTTATTAATATAAAATAAGATATTCTAGACAATCATTGATTTAAAATATGATTATTCAAATATTTAAAAAATTTGGTTCTTAGTCATTATAAATATATTATAAAAATATGATAATGATAAAATTATGTTTAATAAAACGCTATGACAAATAATACATATATAACGAGTTAATTAGGCACTTATTTATTTTTTTATAAATTGTCTAAATATATTTAAACTATTAACTAATATGTAATAAATAACCTCCCAATTTTCCTTTAAAACAGCGAAAATAGTCTATTTATAATCAACTGATATTTAGTCATTGATTACGATTACTAGTAAGACTTGTATATTTTCTTTTTCGTCCATAAATTATATATATTTTTATATGGAACAAACAACGCATGGGATTTCTCGTCCTCTAGGATAAACATTACACGGTAACGTCCCACACTGAGATTCGACTAAGAAAAGAACAGCGCCATGTCCTATAGTTTCATTGGGCAAATCATAAGCCTCTGGTTCTTCGTCCACGCAAAGGTAAGATGTACGAGAATTGGAATCGCGAGTTTTGACTGATTCGCCATACTAAGTATAAGATGATTTTAAAACAAATTTTCAGCCTTATAAAAGAATATTTTTCATGATAAATAAACAACTGCACGAAACAAAATTTTCAAATTCTTGATCATTTATATGAGTATGAGGATTTCCCAGGATACAGTTAAAAGTGTGAAATAAGAAGCATATAAGATCAAAGATTGAACGATAACTTAAAAATTTATGCCGTTTTGTTATCCCAAATAAACGAGAAAGAAACCTTATAATTAAATTATTCTAATTTGTCTATCGATGTAAATATAATAACTTTTTATAACTGATCAAAGATAGTGTTATTTAATTATTTAAAACAAATGGTATTAAATCTAAACTCAGATGAATATTTTTGACTAAAAACTTATTTACTATGCCCTTTTGATTATTAACCTTGGCATTCCATAGATGGCTTAATATTATACTTTTATATTGCATTTTTAGTAACGTAGTGTTCTTTTCTGAGAAATAGTCACATTTTTTAAAAAAGGAATCTAAGTAAAAAAACAACACTCTATTTTTTTTAAAAAATGATAGTTTCTAATCCTAACTACATTAATTCGTGGTGTAGGTTATGCTGTCAAAATCAGATTTGAAAAAAAAGTTTGAATCAATAAAATTAAACAATTATAATAATTAACCTCGATTTCCATATCTTCGTCTCTTTCATCTTCATAATCCTTTTTTCTCCTTCTTTCTTTTTTTTCCTCATTACCTTTCCCACTTTTGACGGATGCCGAAGCCATGAGATATCCCTCGTATTCCAGTGACCATCCTTGCGGACATTGGCTCATAGCGGGAAACATTGAATTAACTGCCTTCAAAATAACTCTGCAAAGCGAGCAGACCGATCCAGAGCGGGTTAGAATGGAATCGAAATTAGAACCCAGTGGTCTATCTTTTAAACTGAGCCCAGTTTTGGAGACAAAGTTGGGGATTTTAAAATTGTTTTGCTTGAAAGGATGACTACTGATTCTTAACTCCTTCGGGACGCCATTATGCTTGAAATAAGTTTGCCTCTTAGATTTAGAATTTCTCCTGTTTCTGAATCTATTCTTCAATACTCTTGAATTTTCACCATTATCATTTTTACGATTATGTTTACTTCCGACATTTAGATCATCTTCATAATTAAACACTCTTATTCTATACTCAGTTCCATATATTTTAGCAAAAGATTGGAAGCCTGGAACATGTTCTTTCCAAGTTGGTTGACTGGGCAAGCATAAAAAGTTAGAACCCCCATCACCTTGGTTGAAATGACCACCAGCTATGTATCCTAAAATAATTTATTTAAATTTCGTGTTTTTGTTAAAAGAATTTTTAAGAGAACGATTATATAGGATGCAATTACAACTTTAATGTTAAAAATAATTGGGATCGATTTATTTGATCAAAAAGAGATAAAAGAAGCTCAGAAGAGGTAAGTTTCAATTTCCATAATTTTTTTTACCTCTTTCATTTAAGGTTATAATTTTTACATTTAAATATTGATGGTATAAAAAAAGAGGAAATATAATTGATTATACCATCATAAATTTTAATCGCCCCTTTTCGGCATTCGCTCCGACCCCAACGATTGTAAATAGAAGATATATCTTGTACTGCTGCTTTATTGACTTCAGCTGTCAAAGTAGGCACGATATCCTCTAGAAAATTATTTATTATTATATATTAATTAAATAAAATCATTTTTGATGTCGAAATTTAACAATTAATAGATCTGTGTATACGCAGTATATTTCACCCAGCATATATGCCCTTCTTTTCTTTCAAAAAAGAGAATAATATTCTAATCCAGATTTTTTTAAAATAAAATGGTAATTCCTGAAAAAAGGTTTGATATATTATATTTCTAAATCCAATAAAAAAAACCATCACATTAAATTTTTTACGGTCCATCATTTTTTAAATTGAAAAACATGAACCTACTTTTTTAATGAGTGTTAGGACAAGAATATTATAGTTTACGTATAAAAATAACTTTGAGACATTTGCCATTTCAGAATTATGGCAAAATTAAAAATTGGGGTGTACTTTAAAAAAAAACCATTAAATATAATTTTTTTGTTTAATTATTTTTAAAAATCATTTTTTATTTTATTTTTAATTAAAATAATAAAAAAAGCATAATTTTTCTCCTAATTTATTCATTCTTCTGGCCCTTAATGATCCTTGGAAAGTATTGACGTTAATTCTCTATTAATGCATGTTAAGAAGAGAATTCTTAAATAAAATTTTCTGCTGGCCTAAATATTCAGAGATACAGGGTTCAAGAAATTATTCGAAGATCAAATCGCACCGATACACATTGTCAAGGATAGTTGAGAAGAAAATTGATAAAATGGAATAAAAATATTATCGGGTTCGACTTAATATAATAGTTTTAAAAAGGCGTGGCTCATGCTAATTGGCTCTCTAGATCGTCCTCTAAAATGTATTTGTGGGTTATATTTATTATTATGATATAAATTTTAGTTAATATATTTCGTCTATTTTACTAGGCCAAAAGACAGCAATAAGAAAAGATAAAACTTAATGACATTTAAATATAAGATGGACTTCGGAGAAACGGAATAAACTAATATTTAGCGATGAAAGCCGACTAAAGAGAGAGCATAATTTCGTTACGAGAAATAAAATAAACTTGATGTGAAATCCCCAAATGTATGATCATTGGCGTAACAAGGGGAAAAGATCTCCTCTTCGGAAATTTGATTGTTCTGGTAAATATCATTTTATAAGCTAATAAACCCCCCCCCCCCTTCACAGCTCATCGTCCCCCCCCCCAATGTATATAATATAGCGTTTAAACAATAATTTGAAAAAAAAGGAAGTAAAATAATTTTAAATTTTTTGAAATAAAGCCATTTTATAAAACAAAGTGAAAAACAAAAATAATTTGTTTAAATATGTATTATAGTCAAAGGATTGCAATATACGGAATTAAAGACTTCCCATAAAATTTAGGGAAAACTAACCTAATAGCACCTCGCACCTAGAAAATGCCGCTAAGCCTATGAATGTTATTATCTAGTGTTAAATGATTTGAAAAGTGTGTAGAGAGATTGTGTTATACTGATGGCTTAAGAAAGAAAGAATTGGTAGTCGAAATCACTATCCAATTTTTAATTTTGTTATAATTTTAAAAGCTATCGGAATATAAATATTTTTTGCATATGGAAAGGTTAAGGATTAATACATTGTCCTAAAGAGCCTAATTTAATGAAATTAAGTCTTTCGGGATTTTTTAAACTTTTTGAAAAAAATTAAAATTGTCGTTTTTAAAAAATAGCAAAAAATATTAAACTTTTGAAAGATTTATCTGGGAATTCCATATGAGAAAAATCGGGTGATGAATAACACATTTTATCGCAACTCCCAGGTTTCCCAGGTTCACCTGGCTCTCCTGGTGGTCCGTGAGGCCCTACCGGTCCATCTTTCCCTGTTTCAATATAAAATATATATAGAATTTGTAGCATAATTGTATTTTATAATTAAGTTGTTTTTTTTTGGGGGGGGGGGGGGTTCTATAAAGGCATTTATTGATTAGAATTTCATCTGGGAATATGAAATATAATTTATGCATAGTTTGATGAAAATAAAAGAAAAAGGAGGGGAGATGTATCCTAGATAATTTAAAACTTTCAGGGATTTAAAATATAAAATAAGAAAGTGTAATAAATAAATATAAAACCAGACCATCCAGGCGGGCCTTCTTCTCCCTTGAGTCCAGATAGCCCATCCTTGCCATTTCTCCCGGCAGGACCTTCTCTTCCTGGTTCTCCTGGCCAACCCGTCAGTCCTTTATCCCCAGCCTGACCCGGCAAACCATCTTTTCCCGGTTTACCAGGCATGCCGGGGTCACCTGGCCAACCTGGTTTGCCGCCTTCACCTGAAGATCCCGAATCTCCTTTTGCACCCTAATGTATAATAAAGAATTATGTAAACTGCTTAGCATGCTCAAAAGAATGAAACAAAAAAACCCTCTATTTTTGAGTGATCAAGAATAGTTTGTTTTATTGATATCTACGTAGAATTTAATATTGAAAATTATCAGAGACCTGCAAAGGCACCATTTGCACGGCCCGGCCCGGTTTTAAATTTTTACGGCCCGGCCCGGCCCGGATTTAAAAATTGAAGGCCCGGCCCGGATATTTTTTAAAAAAAAATTCAGGCCCGGCTCGGAATTTTTTAAAATTATATTCGACCTGGTATATAGGTATTTTACCATATTTTTCAGCGAGTATTATCGCTTATTATTTAAAAAATACATGTAAAAAGATAATATTTTGATAATATTATATTGAATTTATAAAAATGATAAAACTGTTATTTATAAAAATGGATATTTTGAGCATATACTATATTTTATATTGCATTTATAAAAATAAAACTAATATTCATAAAAATGGTAATAATATTTTGAGCATATACTATATTTTATATTGCATTTAAAAAAAATAAAACTAATATTTAATTTATAAAAATTGAAAATATTTTGAGAATATAATATATTGTATTTAATTTACTATTTAATTTATAAAATAAAAATAAATCGCTATTTAAAAAAATACATGTATAATAAATAGTATTTTGAAAATATAATCTAATTGCACAATATCAATATGGTATCGCGTCATTACAGAGAAACCATTACAGAGAAAACATTTAAAGAGAAACTTTTACAGAGAAAACAATTAAAGAGAATGTCGTTTAAAGAGAATTTTTTTATAAGAGAATTATTTAATAGAGAATGTATTTTACAGAGAAACTTTTACAGAGAAAACAATTAAAGAGAATGTTGTTTAAAGAGAATTTTTTTATAGAGAATTATTTTATAGAGAATTATTTTATAGAGAATGTATTTTACAGAGAAACTTTTACAGAGAAACTTTTACAGAGAAAACAATTAAAGAGAATGTCGTTTAAAGAGAATTATTTTATAGAGAAAACTATTATAGAGAATTTTTTATGTTTAAAGAGAATTATTTTATAGAGAAAACTATTATAGAGAATTTTTTATAAAGAATATGATTATTTTATAAAAAATTTGTGTAATTATTACAAGGAAAAAAATTTACAATATTTGAAATAATATTAAATATTATAATTACCTTTATAATGTTGTTAAAAGTTACTTTGGAAATGTAACTGTAATTAGTTAAGTTAGTAGCTAAATTTGGAGAAATATAACTAGTTACAGTTACTAGTTTTCTTTTTTTAAATATAACTAGTCACTACTATTTTTCATAAATAACTAGCGAAATTTTTATAGAGAAAACTATTAGAATTTCTCATATGATATTATAAAATTTGGTTAAAAAATTTATAACGCTCTCAAAAATAATTATTGAGCTTTTGGTGTAATTTATCCGTGATTTAATATCATAAACCTTAGATAATCTTAAAATGATGATAAATAATAAATAAATGTTATATAGAGCTCTTTCTTATATTTTGTGAATGCCAAATTAGAGAATAGAATACCATTTGTATATGAAGTTATTATAAGATAAACCTAGATAAAATACCAAATAAGAGGTTAGCAATGTTCATTTCGAAATATCAAATAAATTTTTATTTATAATAAATCCAAATAAACATAGTATAAATAATAATATACCAATATAAAAAAATACAATTATATTATTAAATTAAACATTTAAATTTAAATTGTGGGATAAAGCCCTTAAATAATCCATCCTGGTTCTTGAATGGAAATCTTCAACAATTAGAAGAATCCTTTTGGATCTTTCTCGATATTCTTTCTTTGACACTGGAGCTAATAGTCCTAAAGAATATTGTTCCAATTTGTAACTATTAAGGCTATCTTCGTCTTTGAGAGCTATAAATGAAAAGATTTTTAAAATTTAAAATACAATATAATTACTAACTCTTTATAAATTTCCAGATCGTTGGATGATGGGAACTTATATGAGACGAAAAACTCCGATGCCAGCCCTCTACAGAATTATTTGTATTCGGTTCACTATCTAGTGTCGATTCATAACAATTCCATAGGGAAATACCAAATATTGGAGATCTCCTCTCCATCGCTATCATTTTCCCAATCCATGTCTCTTCAAAATATTCAATCAAGGGGGCGAGAATAGCCCTATTTTCCTGATAGAATATGGAGGCACATAATTCCTCAAATCCGTGAATTACGTCCTCAACTGGGACGACATATGCCAGTGACATTAGCATCTTTATATACATAGCAAAATTAGTTTCGCTTTTGTATGCATTGCAAATGCGGGGATTTTTCTGGACCGTGCGCCATATGCATTGCGACATATGCATTGCGACATATGAAACAGACGCCCGCGCATTGCAGTCATTGGAAATGACTGTTTAAAAGCAGATAAGGCTGCTAATTCAAAATCAATCATAATAACTTTTGGATTTAAAAAAATTTGGAAATTTTTAATTTGATTGAAAATATTAAGGTAATCTTGTTGGCGACGTGATGCCATCAGAACATAAATAGCAGGAATAATGGTTTTATGTTTCATCCCGTGGATGGTGTATATTTGCTGGAAGAGAGGGAGGCATGTTTTGAATGTGCCATCTGCATACCATTTATCGCATGTTGATAAAATTGTAAATTTTAATGGTAGAAAATATTATGCATCGGTGATCATGATGACCACTATCATAAAGTAAAAATTGTTCATTATTATTGGATAATTGATATTCGATTTTAAACATGATATAAGATTATAAAACTTTCTGAAATTCAAAAATAGTAGAGTTTTACATTGTGTCAATTTTACTCTATTTTAATGCTACCAAATATAATGATATAAAAAAATTAAATTTTATCTATTGGACCGATTTCTTTCAAAATTAGTACCTCTTTCTAAAAAACTCACTTTATTTCAAATGATGAACAAATTTAAGAAAGTTTAGCAAAAAGATAATTAAGATATTAATGTATTAAATAAATGATGGTAAATTGAGATGTAAGATTGGTCTTTTGTAAGTATTTCATACATATCGTTAACACATAGTATATGGCCAGTCAATACATACTATTGACTGGCCAAAAAAACAATATGCACACCCTAAGTAATAATTACACAAATTTATACAAAAATGTTATATATTATATAGATTAACATTTTTTATAATATAATCATATTCTTTAAATAAAATTTTATAAAAAATTCTCTATAAAATCATTCTCTATAAAATCATTCTCTGTAAAAATATTCTCTATAAAATCATTCTCTATAAAATCATCTCTGTAAAAACATTCTCTATAAAATAATTCTCTATAAAAAAATTCTCTTTAAACGACATTCTCTGTAAAATTGTTTTCTCTGTAAAAGTTTCTCTGTAAAATACATTCTCTATAAAATAATTCTCTATAAAAAAATTCTCTTTAAACGACATTCTCTTTAATTGTTTTCCCTTTAAACGACATTCTCTTTAATTGTTTTCTCTGTAAAAGTTTCTCTGTAATTGTTTTCTCTGTAATGGTTTCTCTGTAATGACGTGGAACCTATCAATATAATATAAATTTTTAACAAAAGAAGATAATTGTATTATATAATATTGTAAAAAAAAATAATGAAAAATGTTGGATTAAAAACTTTCATGACTCAAGGTAAATATAATAAATGCAATAAATATTTGACAGTTTGCAAAGTAAAAAACCAGCATGATTGACGAAACCCTATACTCAAGAAAGATGTTAAAAATTCACAAATTATCATGAAGAAAGAGAAGCATATATATCTTTTCAGGTTGAAGATTACTTCTTCTTTCTTCAAGAATTCTCCCAGTAGTGGAAAAATTCGGCTCACAGCTTGCACTTGAAGCAGGAATTGCCAATATCCGTTTTGCCAATTTTGCTAAAATTGGAAATTCGCTTTGATGAGCCGCCCACCACTCTAACAAATTATCCACCTTAAATGTTTCATCTATTTTTTTATTTATGTAATTATAATATTCATCATCAGGTATTGACATATTACCAGAATTACCATCGCCCCATTTGTCATAAAACGATTCAGTTTGTTTAACAACAGTCGTAATTTGACTGGTCGATGGTATTTCATTTACTTCCTGAGCCTCTTGTAATTTAATATTATCTTTTATATAGTTTTCCGTCATCTTGCGATCTGTCCCTGACAACATACGTAATTGCTAGAATTTGGCACAGAGAAATAGAAAAATAAAATGATACTTGTGTAAAACAAATTTTTCAATTAAAAAATGCTTTATATTAAGTAAAATCAATTTTATTTCTCCTTTTTCGCTTTGAAAGGTATTAAAAACTTCAAGAAGTGATATTCCTTTATTTGATTGTTTTGGTAAAATATATTCTAAAAATTTAGATATGAATTATAAAAAAATATATTAATAAACTTGAATATTGGGGCTTATTTAAGATATTCCTTTATTTGATTGTTTTGGTAAAATATGTTGTAAAAATTTAGATATGAATTATAAAAAAATATATTAATACTTTGAATAAATTTGCAGGAAATTAATAATTAGATCGATCTGTGGGTGTTAGGTAGTGTTAAACATCACCCAATATTATATTAATCATAACTATAATATAATATAATCTTATAATTATTAACTCATAATGTAAAAATTTTTATAAAAAATATTAAGGCCCGGCCCGGGTTTAACAATTTTAGGCCCGGCCCGGATATATTTTAAAAATAATTTAGGGCCCGGCCCAACCCGGATATGTTTAAAAAAATTTTTTTAGGCCCGGCCCGGGTATATTTAAAAAATTTTAAATACTGCCCTGCCCGGGCCGGGTTTAAGGCCGGGCCTGCAGGTCTCTGAAAATTATGGTAGCATTTATTAAAAAATAGTTCTTAAATTATTAATTTAAAAATAAATTTCGAAAGATTAATAATATTTCGTAATGCACATCATTTTCATCTAAAAATCATTTCTATAAATTGGATTAACACTTTTAGTATGTAAGAAGAATGGATTTATAACGCAAGTGGTGCTAATAGCCCTTTTTTGCGAAATATTCTTAAAATTGGTTTTTATGTGGATAAAAATTATGGATAGATAAACAATATTACAAACCTTTTGGAAATGTTTAAAACCGATAGTGCAAATTTTCTTTACTCCACGAGGAAAATAATATTTTTTTTTTAAAACATGGGTTATGTAACTCGATAAATTTTTTTGGAGTAAAATAGTACTACAAATATTTTGAGAGTAGCTCGTAATTCATAATGAGACAATTTTAAATATTACAAGAGTAGAAAAAAAATAAAATTATAGATAATTCAGAGATTCACCTTCCGGCACACCATACCTTTTCTTGTTAAAGAATTAGCTTATAATTCCTAAGATTTTTTATATCCTACGATTGACACGTATTTTTTAATAACCTGCAATATTTACTACCGAGCATGAGGTAAAATTCTCAATTCAATCATAAGTTCAGGGAATTATCTTGGCTGCAAACCATACTTACTAAAGCAGAGGGAATTGTTATACATTTTCCCAACTTCTTACCAGTGTATACATATTTTTGTGTTTAACATCTAACCCTATTATTAGCAAGCTAAAGACACATCCGCATACTCTACTCTATTAGACTCGACCTATTCATTGCAGAGAGACTGGGATTTACTGTATATTAGTAACTCCGTCGCATTTCTTAAATCGAGAAACTAACCAGTGATTTTATTTTGATTTTTAACATACTATGGAAACAGTTATGAATTCCCTGAAGCCAACCCTTCAAATAATCTTGACTTATTACTTACAGACGATAAGCTTCATCAAGCTATCGGATTTAAACTTAATTACAATATAGTTACACCATCATGTGAATTATAGTCGCCACTCTCTGCATTAAACGATGTAGAGGTAAATTTCTATTACGACATACCAAATGTAATAAGACTATATCTCGTGCCCTGAATCTGCTAGAATTCTTTCTACCCTCGAAGCGACTGGATTTTGAAACACAGGTGGTAACTCAGTTCTGATGGTTTATTCAAGATCTCATTGAAGAATGGTGAGTCTTTACCTGGATCTCTTATGTAGATCAATTCGCATCTTAGTCTAAACCATAATGTTATAGCCAAAGCAGAAGAGAGCAAATTTTCTAAATATTCTTCTGCGTTGTCTTCCAACCATATATTAATACCAATCATAGCTACAACTTCTTTGGCACTCATGCTTTAGCCTTCCTCGGGGTAGGGCATCTCATTAAATCTAAGATCGAAAATTTAAGAAGGTCTTTACTTTTGACAGAGAGTCCCAATTAATAATCCGAGCTAACTATATCACTTTATTCTCTTTTGATGAATAAACATTATTAATAGATAGATTCCTAACCAATTTTACGTCATATCACCTCCGATTGTCTAACAACAGTCATTATTTTATTATATAGGGCTTAAGATTCTTTGAAAAACTGAGTTCATAAAAAGGATATCACTCCTTGCTCAAGTTATTTACTCGATTTTGCAAAAAAATATTGATTATAATCAATTCTACATTAAATCGTTATAAGGCCATTTCCAGACATAACCTTTTTTAAAAGAGGTTTTATAGGCATGTTCCTGCTAATTTTTTATTTATTGCCAAACAAAGCATAATATTTGGTTAAATTAAATTTTTTTCATAATATAAATTTGTCACTAAATCGTTAATAAAAATCAAACTTTTGTTTTTTTTATCAATTAATATACCCGGACCGGGCCTAAATATTTTTTTTGAATACCTGGGTCATCCGAGCCGAAATAATTTCAAAAACAAAATCCGGGCTGGGTCTGAAAATATAAAACCCAGGTCGGGCCATGCAAATGGTACTTCTGCAGCTCTCTGTTTTTTTATTAGCGATTAAATGGAGTCTGGATTGCTAGGAAACTTTATATAGTTTATTATAAAAAAAATTAATTCGACAAATTATTATCCTTTGTTTGGAAATAAATAAAAAATTAGCTGGAAAAATGCCTTGAAAATCTCTTTGAGAAAATGGTCTGTCTGAAAATGTCCTAAGCTTAATTTACACATTAAAATAATAAGATAATATTACTAAATTTATTTTAAAATGTGTTTAAACTTATTCAGTAATTATTTATACAAATGATTTTATAGATGATTTAAATTATTAAAAAATATTATTAATCTTTTTAAATTTCAATAATAATTTAAGAATCATTTTCTTATAAAAAAATAATGGCATATTTTTAATCAATGAAAGAATGAGGGCTATATATTTTCATATTTTCACAGATTTAATAATGAGTGAGCAGTTTACGTATATTTTAAGTGTATAAATATATTGATTAATTAAATAATTTCAAATTTTGTATTAATTATTGAATTCCTTCTCTGTTCTAAATTATTATTGCTCTTTTTCTATTTTTATTATTTCACTTTTTTCCTTACTTTATAACCCAGTTCTCCTTGACCCCAATATGATTTAATGTTTGAAGATGTGTCTATTTATGCATCTTGGGCTTAGAGATTAAAATTTAGCGTGGAAATATATTCACGGAAATTTTCCTGAGAAAATGGGGAAAATAACGGGATAATAGGGGAAAACGGGAAAATTAAAAAAATTATAAGGGAATTATAAGAAATTCCAACTAAAATCGGACTTACTTCATATGTTATCAAGCAGGAAAATAACACCATAATATAATAACTTATTATATTTGTTAAAATATTACATTTTACAACAAAAATTGATAAAACAATATAAATTCATTCGATTAAATATCATTCAATGGATAACTGAAGTTATCACTTTTACTTGATATAGTAGAATTAATATTTAGCATTAGATTAATTTATCTACTCTAAATATAAGCTAAGGCCTTATCATTTAACTTATTGTGGGGGAGGCTTAGTTCCCCAAACAATTTCCTGTAAATGATTTAGTTTATATATTTATAAGTATAATTAATCTTGCTCCTAAGGTTTTAATATTTCACTTTCAGATTACTAGAAAATTTGCCAAGCACATTGAAATGTGCTATCATGGCATTTCCTTTAAGAAAAGACTCTAAGTTTATTTCACTTCTAGGCATCTAATACAAAGAAAATTTAAATGAAATCGACTATATAAATTTGTCTTTAGTAACTTTTTAAAATTGTTTAATTATATTTAAGGATGGATGGTATAAATAAAAGTAGGTTCTAATAGCAGTTATAAATTATGTGTTACATATAAACAAGGTATACAAAATTTTACAGACTATTTCATATATTTTAATCTGGCATATTAAATGCTATAAATGGTAATAGGAAAAAAAATCCTCGGAAAAAACCCCGAAAAAATACCCCTAGGAAAAAATACCCCCGGAAAAAAATTCTCCGAAAAATAAACCCCCAGGAAAAATGACAGAATTTGTCACAAGAAGCGATTCTCAATTCCAAACACGTCGAATTGAGTCGATTTCCTCCAGAAACTTGGAACGTGAACCAGAGAGCACTCTATCCGACGAAGAGCGTACAAATAATCAATGCGAATGTTAGAATCATGGTTTTTCAAATCTGGTTGGGAATAAACACCCATCAATATGGGTATTTATTTTAAAAAATGGAATGCGAGGTGGCTATCGTTGAAACTAAACTTGAACGATGGTGTGAATATAGTTGGACACCGAAAAAAATTCGCAATTATAATACCCAGATTCGGTTAAAGAAATTTTGTGAGGAATACCGTGTAAGAGCGATTTCCTTCAATATTCGATGTCAATCAATATAATTATTATTCTTTGTAAATATCTTGATTTATCAATAAAATAAATATATTTTATTATATAATTTTGTCAAATTTAGCCTACTTAATAATTAAGGATGGATATTGTATTTATTCCTATAGCAAATAATCTTTACGAAAATAAGAAATACATTGGTTATTTTACTGGGGTATTTTTTCCAGTACCAATTTGAACTTCAGCATTTTATCTTGTTTAAGCATTTTTTATGGAAAAGTATATGAGTAATCTTTAAATAATGAATGAGCCTAAAGAAATTTAGCTGATTAATATATTATAATTTTATAATATTTTTTTATAAAATACTAATTTATCAATACATTATAAATATGAGCATATCCATTATAATCCAAATAAAAATATACCTATATTATTAGGTAGTGTTGATAAACAACTCTTGAGCCGATTAAAAACGGCTAACTCAATATTTCATCCAGAAAAATATTACGCAAGCCTGAAGAACTTGCTCATAGAAGGAACAAAGGTTTAGACATATATTATCAAAATCTCGAGGCTTAAGCAATATTTTTCTGGCTAAAATATTGAGTTTGCCGTTTTGAAAAATCGGCTCAAAACGAATCGTTTAACAACACTATTATTAGGTTTTAAGTAAATTCTATAAATATGAAAAAAAAATCCAGGGGTTTATTTTACGGGGTTTTTTTTCCTGGGGGTTAATTTTCCGGGGGTATATTTTGCTGGGGGCTTTTTTTTCGGGATTCGATATAAAATGTTGGGATAAATTGTGAATTAGCTCGGTAAATTTTTGAGAATTTTCTCCGGGAAATTTTCTTACGTTAAAAACTCTAGAGCTTGTAACAAAGTTTTGTAGGAATGTTTTAATTCATATTCTCATCCTATATATAACATTAGAGATGCATTGATCTTTTTTTTCCGATACCAAGGTTTTTCAAATTAAATATAATCCAAAAAACCCTCTATTTTATTTGGAAAAAATTTATTATCCCAGTCTTAATTTCCACGAAAATATTTTTAATTTATAATTTAAGCCATAAACCTTTGTATTTCAATATAGCTTGTAGTCCTAATTTATTTTCTATATGTGTATTCTTCATAATAAAGTTTAGTAAGTTAATTCCACAGCAAAATTTTATAATTGAAAAGAAATAGGAAGAGAATTAACAACATCAATTTGTCTTCTTAATAACAGTTTTATAATTGGTTATTGTTTAAAAGTAAAATATTATTCAATAAATAAAATAGTATGGTGAACCAAATATTTTACTTTTAAACCCTTTCATAGTCGTAGGCAGAGAGGAGGGTCAAGGAAAAATCCCCCCTTCGGAAATTCGCCTGTTCTCATAAATATAATTTTAAGCTAATAAAAATTCCTCTATATATCCCCCACCTCCATTCCCCTTGCCCAAGAATGTATATTTCGTAATTTTTAAAGGGATCATAACTCTCCGGGATCATCATGGGATTTAAAGGGATCCCTTTAAGAATTCAATTTTTTAAAGGATAAAGAACTATACGGTGTTATCACGTTTGAACCATGATATAGAAGAATCTTATTTTAAAAAGCGTTTTATGTACGTTTCGTTTTATTTTTTTAAAATTATTTGCTATTTATTATTTTCAATGTTGTTTTTTTGGCCTTATGAAATTTTATCTAATATAGGGTATCAATCGATAGCTAATCAAAAGATCTATTCAACTGGAGGTCAATCTCTCCCCATAATGGGCGGGTCTAAGGTCTTGGGTGGTCAGAAATATTTTTATCAACACAAAATATCGATATGGGTATCAAATAAAAGCTAATTTAAATATCGTTTGACCGAAAGTCTTCATTCTTGGTCTAAATGGGTATGACTTGGTCTGGGGGGGGGAATAAATGGAGGGGGGGGGTGTATAAAAAAATTTTTTTTTGATATGGATATCAAATAAAAGCTAATTATAATATCGTTTGACTGAAAGTCTTCATTCTTGATCTTTATGGGTATGACTTGGTCTGGGGGTGGGGGGAGTGGATGAAGGGGGGGGGGTGTGAAAAATAATTTTTTTGAATAGGTAACAAATAAAAGCTAATTTTAATATCGTTTGACTGAAAGTCTTCATTCTTGGTCTTGATGGGTATGACTTGGTCTGGGGGGGGGGGGTAGATGGAGGAGGGGGTGTAAAAAATAATTTTTTTTGATATGGGTATCAAATAGTTAATTTTAAGATCGTTTGACTGAAAGTCTTCATTCTTGGTCTCGATGGGTATGACTTGGTCTGGGGGGATGGGGTTGGATGGAGGGGGGAGGTGTGTAAAAAATAGTTATTTTTGATATGGGTGGTATCAAATAAAAGGTAATTATAATATTTTTTTATTGTAAAATAATAATCACTCATAGAGGGCCGGTCTAGGTCTTGGGGGGTCAGGAATATTTTTATCAACACAAAATATAGATAAGGGTATCAAATAAAAGCTAATTTAAATATCTTTAGATTGAATGTATTTATTTTTTGTCTCGATGGGTATGACTGCCAGGCTCTCGACATATTAACAAAATGTCTAGTTGGATAGAATTTACAGAAATAAAAGAGAATGAAGATAAAACAATTTTTTAAATCTTTTTTCGGTTCCAATCCTGAACTTAAATATATAATTTCCAGTGTTCTATATTTAGCGCGATATTCCATAGCTATTTTTTTTATTATCGATAGCTTTGATACATTTTTTAAAAAAGAGTGATAGCGGTAGCTCGTTACTAAATAAATAGCAAAAATTATTATTATAATTTTATAATTAATTCTATAATAATAATCATAATCTTTTTATTTTATTTTATTTTAAAATTTAAATTTACATTAAAAATATGCATTAAAAATATATTTTTCAAAAAAATAAAAATTTTTAAATGTCGACCATAGAGATTGATAATGAAAATAATTTTGGTACAGATCATATAGACAAAGTATTATCCCTTGATGATGATGATATAAAATTTCTTTATACTAAATTCACAAAATATTTTAATCTCGATAAAAAAAATTAACACAGGGTATAAATTTTTCTGTAAGATGTGGCATAGGTTTTATCATCAAACAAGAATAGTAGCTTCAAGAGACATTTAAAGGTAATATATCAAACAAAAATTAATATCAATGTAGAGCTCAATACTTAATCTAAAAAAAAATTAGAGCATCTATAGTTAGATGAGTTTATGTGAAAGTTGCTTTTATGGCCTAGTCTAAACATGTTATATTTCAACTAGCCATAAGATAGTGAATTTTTATGGGTATCTAATAAATATTAATTAAAAAATCTTTTGATTATATTAATATCAGGCTAAGCGGGCATCTTAAGATGTAATGAATATTATTATTAACGCAAAACATAAACATGTGTATTAAATAAATGTTATAATACATGTAGACTTCAATATTAAATACAATTATAAGCAGGGGGTAAATATAGTCAGTGCTTTTTAAAAACTCATAGTAGCCTAATGATAAAATTATTTGCTAGCAACTTGATCTAATTTGTTTTTGAATCTCAAAATTTCGGTTATATTTGAAACCATAGTTTCACAAATTTTAAAATGACATTATAAATTTTTCTTATTGCAGTTATAAATTATTACACTTTTTTATAAGCAAATTATCTCTATTATTATATTTTTTTTCAAGCCATATAATCAACAGCATATTTGATTGATTTTGATAATTAATTTTAAATATAATTTTGAACAATTATTTATTATTTACACAAATAATATTTAAGTGACATTTTGTGGAACAATTAATGCCATTTTTAACACATTGGCATCTCTTATTATTGCAACTTTTTTGGCAATTGCAAATTGATTTACAATTACCATAAGAAGATGCACTTCTTGATGCTGTTATATGGAGATGGTCTTATTAGGAATGGTAAAATTGGTAAATTTTATTGATATATGAACGTTCGTTTTTTCAATGGGGAATCAATTGTTACCAAATTAGTTCCAACCCATAATTTCTCGCCCTCCATTTAAATAATTTCGGCTTCAATATGGGGCATAGATTAGATATATCATTTTTATTTATTGGGATCAGTACGTGATCCCCAATGCAAAATTTTATTTTTTTAATTTTATTTTTGTAAGCATTCTCTTGCTTATTCCTATCTATTAAATATGCAATAAACGAAGGTAGTCTAGGAAAAATATTTTCTATGCTGTTGCCTATCGAGTTTGTAGTATTTTTATCTTTCCATAAAAAAAATATTTTTTACACCCCCCCCCCCACCCTCCATAAACCCTCTAGTCAAGTTATACCCATCAAGACCAAGAATGAAGACTTTCAGTTAAAAGATATTAAAATTAGCTTTTATTTGATACCCATATCGATATCTTGTGTTGATAAAAATATTCCTGACCCCCCCCCCCAAGACCTAGACCGGCCCTCTATAAGTAATTTTTATTATTGCAATAAAAAATTATTTTTTACCCCCCCCCCTTCTCAGACCAAGTCATACCTATCAAGACCAAGAATGAAGTCTTTTAATCAAACGATATTAAAATTAGCTTTTATTTGATATTCATATCAAAAAAAATTTTTTTACACCCCCTCTCCTCCATTCCCCCCCCCCCCTCAGACCAAGTCATACCCATCACGACCAAGAATGATGACTTTTAGTCAAAATATTAAAATTAGCTTTTATTTAATACCCATTTCAAAAAAAATTTTTTTACACCCCCCCTCCATGCAACCCCCCTCCCCCTCCTTCAGACCAAGTCATACTCATCTAGACCAAGAATGAAGACTTTCAATCAAACGATATTTAAATTAGCTTTTATTTGATACCCATATCGATATTTTGTGATGATAAAAATATTTCTGACCACCTAAGACCTAGACCCGCCCATTATGGGAGAAAGATTGACCTCCAGTTGATAGATCTTTTGATTAGCTATCGATTGATACCCTATAAGACATATTTTATTTCATAAGGCCAAACAAAATAACATTGAAAATTAATAAATAACAATAAAATTAAAAAACGAAACGTGGGTAAAACGCTTTTTTAATAAGAATCCTCTTTATCACGTTCCTTAACTTAAAACCCTAATTTTTTAGTTATCCCTTTGAAACCCGTGAAGATCCCGGATAGTTTTGATTCCTTTAAAAATTACGACATATATATATCATATAAATAGAATTTGAAATAACTTTTTTAAAAACGGCTATGATTCAAAATATTTTGAAAAAAACATCTTTATAAATTCTTTTATATGGGTTAATTATTTTTGATATAGGTCAATTGTATCAGTTAAGATTGCAATAATCTCCTTTAAATATATTAGAATTATTTTTTCTTTATTCCATCCTTTATTTTAATTAAAACTTAATTATAGTAATCGTACAGGCAGTCCTGGTAGTCCAGATTCGCCATCTTTTCCTGGCCACCCAGGTTTCCCTACAGGTCCATGCTCACCTGGAATCCCATCTAGACCATCTTTTCCGTCTTTTCCAGTTTGACCAAGTGGTCCCTTAAATTTTTCAATAAAACGGAAATAAATTTTAAAATATCTAATAAAAATTAAAGGTGGATTAAAATTAAGAGTTCTTTTTATTGAAAAACAAACGAGCAATATGCTACAAAACAACCAAATATTGCAGAACAACGCTGACAATTATTGCAAAGACGGACAAAGCAACACAATCAACACACTAAAATCAGAACTTCACATCACAAAAAAAGAATTAATATTTTTCACAAACTATAGAAACAGAATAATTTTTACATAATACTATATCGTCGTATATATATTTTTACAAAAAAAAATAAACGCTAATAAAAAAAATATCATCTATATCTTTATTTATTTACAAACATGAAAACTCCCCAAAAATAAATAAACGTTCCTTTACCAAGTCGCGATAAATAAAACATACAAATTTCTTCGTTATACGACACTTTTAACTAACTTTTTGTGTATAATTTAAAAAATATACCGGTTCTCCCGTCATACCGGGCGCCCCATCTTTGCCTGACCAACCTGGCGGACCGGCCGGGCCATCTTTCCCAGGCACTCCGTCTACACCGTGTAAACCATCTTTCCCATCATTTCCACTTGGACCCTTTTAAAAATTTAAAAGGTTTATAACAAGTGTTATACAAAATTCACCATCGATAAATTTATCCATCAAACTAGCATCTTAAAACCCTCCATTTTACAGAGTATAAAAATGAAATTTTTAAGTATAAAGACATTGATTATGATAAAATTACAATGATCTGAATGGGTATCAAACAATATCAGAGACCTACAGGTCCGGCCCTAAGTCCGGGTACACGGGTCGGGCTAGGCCTAAAAAATTTTAAAAAATATACCCGGGTCGGGTCCATTATTTTAAAACCAAATATTCTAAATTGCTATATTAACTATAAAAATTAAAAATAAATATAATTTATTTTAAAAAAATCTACGCCGAGCCTAAAAATATAAAACTCAGGCCGGGCCGAAATTTTTTTTAAAAAAAATCGGGGTGGGATGTGAAAATGGTACCTCTGCAGGTTTCTGAAATATATTAATTAACAAAGATTATGCATTCATTTTTTAAACCATTTGTCCAAAGAGGCCAGGTGGGCCGGGTAGGCCTTCAAGACCTTCTTTACCAGGCAAACCATCTAGCCCGGGTGAACCGTCTAATCCCTTTTCTCCGGGTATACCACTGTCTCCTTGCGGTCCCTAAATATAAAATTTTAAATTATTCAGCAATCACTCTTTTTAAATAAAATGTTTTAGATAATATATTTTTAACATATATTTTATCATAAAAATAATATATTTGATTGAGCCCTTGGACAGGTCTGATCCAAGATACATCTAAGTCCGGCTCATGTAATGCCTTTATTAAAAAATAATTCTCAATTGGACGTATTCTGCTTAATTTTATTTTTATCATACACCCTTAAGAAAAAATTTAAACGGACTGGGTTGCCAAAAAAAGTTCTATGCAGGGCTGTAATATTTTATCGCCTTCCCCATTCTGAAAAATATAATTTACTATTTGAAGTTCCTTGTAAGTTAATATGGTGTATAATTCCTTAGCTGCCACTGAATTTCTTTTATTTGGCATTAACTTTCTATTATTTAGCCCTTTAAATATAATTTTATAGCTGAAAATATGCATTTTTTATCATTTATTTTTTAAAAAAACTACTCATTAAACTCATTTCCTCCTATCTGATAAAAATTTGAATATAACCCTTTCTCCAGGAGATCCAGGACTGCCGTCTCTACCCGAAGATCCAGGCACTCCAGATTCACCATCCTTGCCTGACCATCCAGGTAAACCCTCTTTGCCATCTTTCCCTGATTGTCCTATTTCTCCCTTTTTTTTGTATATAATAAATTAAATTAAAAATATATTGATTGTGCTGTTGTGATTTGTGATACGTCATCTATGATTTAAGAAAATTGATTAATAATAGGTATGAAAAAAATAAAATTATATATATTTTTTGAAAATTGACTAAAAATAAAAACAGCGGTTAACGCTAAAATAAGTAGTGCTAATAAGCTACAACTAATTTCCTAAAAAAGCTTACTTTCTTATAACGCACTATAGCTACTATTTTTTAAATGTAATTTTTTAATAAAAGTGTCTATTATAAACGCTATTAAAATCAGTACCCAACTTTATATATACACTCGCCTTTTAATGTTAATGACCTAATTTTGGTAAAAAATGAAAATTTACAGAAAAGACTAGAAAATTTATTTTTATAATGCCCATATAAAGTGAATGTTAAGGGTTATGAAATGTAAAGTTAGTTTTAAGGGTCATGAAATATAAAATAACTAAGAAATATAACAAAAATTCGAGTTCTATTTATGCTACTTAATCCTATTTATCTTTAAAACAAAAAAGCACAATAAAAAAACTAAAAATTAAAAGAAATATTTACAGGAAATGACTTTTATTATAACTTTTTTACTGTTGTACAATTAAAAATATTTATAGCGTCAAATATCTGATAACCTACTAAATTTATAAATCATTCGCCCACCTTAAAAATACAAATTAAGAAAAAGTTGCATTATTTGATAAAAATGAGTTAAATTACTTTAAAATTATTATTCAAAATAATTTAACACTGTTAGATTAGAATTTTCAGAACAGTTATTTTCAAAGTTCATTTTAAAAATTGCTATGCCGATTATTGTTATTTTATCATAATAAATCCCCTCTAGATAAAATGGTTAAACAATTTAATTTTATGATAATAATATTTACCGGGTGACCTTTATCACCGGGTAGACCAGGTGGACCTGGTAGCCCTGGAACTCCATCGTTCCCATCTTCCCCTGGAATGCCCGGAATTTTTTCGAAAGATGATTGACCCGGTTCTCCTCTTTCACCCTTTTTTATTTAAATTACAATAAAGTTCAAAATATATATTAAAATATGAATTAACTACTTTTATTTATTCTTCATTTCCATTATAAATTATTCCATTCATTTCAGTTGTTTTTTAAAATCCCCATTACAGTATCTCTATTTTTAACTTATTAAAAAAATTAATTTATTTAAAAAGAAATTAAGAATATAAACCATATGAGATAAATTAATTAACTCTTATAGTATAACAACATGGTAAAAAACTACAAGAACAATACCTTAGGTCCGACCAGTCCAGGCCATCCTTCCTTGCCGGGCGGTCCCGGTGCCCCATCTTTGCCGTCCCATCCAGGTTTGCCTGATTCACCAGGATTTCCTGGTGGACCCTTTGGTCCTCTTTCTCCCTTTGAAATATTTATAACTTATTTTGAAAAGCTTTAAAAAATGTAATTTAGTTCTGAAACTACGATAATAATCATATAATTATTTTTAAAAAATGCATCCCAAATCACAGGTGTAGTTATAGTATGGGATATAAATTTATTATCTAAATATTTATTTCATAAATAATGCCAAAAGATGATTTTAGAATATTTTTAATATTATTAGTTTTAGAATAAAGACATTAATATTCTTTGAAAAAGAAGGGGGAAGGGATATGTATACTCGTCCTAAACCTAATATATGAAAAAATTAATAATTGTCTGACTAAACTGCAATTGCCTAGATAACTCCAAATGCTCAGGTATAAATTATTTATATACTTTATAAACTAAGTTCTGATTTCTTATCTTATAAAATAAACAAGTAATTATAATAAAATTATTAGATATATTTAATAATGAAATATATGTTAACAATTATGTTTCATTTAATCAAATAATGCATTTAAATATTTTAATGTAGTTAAATTATATTATATTAAAAATAATAAGAAAAATACAATATATAATAAATATTTAATCTGTAGTGTTGCAATGTTATTTAAATATTATATAACCAAATGGCTAGACTTCGGTATCACTAACCAAAAAAAATAAAGAATAATTATAATTCAACTGACTCGCTATAATATCATTCATTATTCTATGTTTAGAATTATAGTTAATTAATATCGACCTTACCTAGTTCATTTTAATATATTCTTTATTTAATTTAAAATCAATTTTATTAATGCTTCGAAAAAAAATATAAGATTCATTTATTCCTTTTGACCCTATTGGTATTTTTTGGGTTGTTGTTTAGTAAAAATATTAACCTTACCTCATATCTGAAAACCCTTTTGACCTTCAGCCGAATAGGTTTCCTATCCTCGTTAAAAAATTATAAAAAAATGGAAATTATTCTTGAAATAAAATACGCCACCTTGCGAAATAAAATTATAGATTTCCTATTTTTTCTATTCTAATTATTTTATAAACTTTGTTTACATCATTAACGTAATCATCTAATTGCTTTGATTAATAAAAATAATTTATATATATCTAATAAAAGTAATTTAATTTTAATAGTTTATATTATTATATAAGGAAAGAAATCAGAACTTAATTAAAGGAGTGGAGTATACATATATTGTAAATGCTGTCTCCCTAACCATTTGCAGTTTATACAAATCGTAATTTAGTAAAAACATAATCACTATGTTTATGGTAGAAATGTGCTCAATAAGACATATATCAATTTAAGAAAGTTATATTTTATTATATGCATTCTATAAAATATTTTTGCCGAATAGAAATTGATGCATTTATTTCGGGTCATTAGTTAAAAAAATCAATGTAAACGAATAATTAAATGAATATTCATTCAGGTGTTTTTTTTATTTATTTTAAAGATATACGGTTAATGATGCTTACTACCAAGTGAATGTAGGAAATATTCTAAATGCCAAATTTGCTAAATACCGACCAAAATTTATTAAAATGTAATAAGATCCTTATTATTTAATATATTATAACGGAATCACGTGTTCGAGTTGCCGACTAGGCCACAGAGGTTTTTGAAAAATCACGATTTTTCTAATATATATTAAAAATATATTTGGTAGTGCCTATCCAAATGAAAAATAAACAAAATACAAATTTGATAGTTAGTACCTTAAGGTAGTAAGCATCATTAACCAAGATATACAATAAATTTCCACAAAAGTTTAAATTAAACCAATAAAACTAATACGCTTATCATTGACATTACATTAGATAATCATTTACAATTATAAAAGTGATCAAACTTGAAGTTATAGAGATAAGTGATTTAATGTTTAGTTATATTCTATAGTACCTTAAATTTTTTAAATATAATTCGGAGAAAAATTTTTTTGGTAAACAAAAAGAAAGAAGGAAAAAAGACATAACATTTAAAATTATTTAAATTAATTATCAATTTGTATATACTTAAATATTTGCTTCTCCGACAATTTGTTTATTATAATATTCAACTTTAAATCATTTACCGAGTGCGTTTTTTAAATTTTAAACATTCAATTTTGCCAAAAGTATATTCCAAAATGTAAAGAATACATATACAATTTTGTCATGAACCTTTTTACTTTGAGTCATTTTTTAATTTATATTATCTATGAAAAAATTAAGAAATCCTCTCTATAAATGATTTTTTTAGTAAAAATAAAATATTTCTGTAGAAAATATATTGACGCTAACATATTATAGTTTCAATTTTTTAGAAACATAATAACTTATTCCAAAAGATAGTACAAAAGTTATATACTTTTTAAATAACTTATTACTTGAATTCCTTTATCCCCAGGTGTTCCGTCTAATCCGGGTGGACCTGCCAAACCAGGAGAACCTGGCCTTCCATCGTGACCATCTTTGCCGGGCCAGCCTGGAGGACCTCTAAGACCTGGAGAACCCTAATTGTGATGGTAATAATTATATAATAGTGGTATAATTTTTAATGGAGTGATTTGTAAGTTATCACTGGTAATTATTAAATTTGAAATACAGTTCACTATCTTATTGTTGTGTAATTGATAAAATGTTAAAGAATAAATATTTCCATTTTCCCAATCTAGATGTTTTACTTTTTCCTATTCTATATGTTTCACTTTTTGACCCTTAATAAATAAAAACACAAAATGTTTATTTGGAATATATCTTTTACTTACTTTTTACAATTTTAGAAAATAATATTTATCATTTACCAATCTTTAAGAAAAGAGGCAAAATTTTGGCAGGATTTTAGGCCAAACCCAAATAGGTATAATTAACTTCTGATTTAAAAATCACATTATATCTTAGTTATAAAAACTTACCCTTTCCCCATTTTTTCCATCTATGCCATTTTTTCCTGGCCACCCATTCTTCCCATCATTTCCATCTCTGCCTGGCATTCCATCTTTACCTGGATAGCCATCTTTTCCAGGTGATCCGGGGGATCCACGACTTTGTTGACAATTGCCTCCTTTGCAATTGCTACCTAGATATATTTTGAAATAATGAAAACACTATTTCAGAAACCAATGAACAGTCTATAAAATAATATTTTCAATTTATTTTATATTTTCTTATTATTTTTATATATATTTTAATATACTGGAAATGCTTGGATAATAGTTTGTTTGTAAAAAAAAATTCTAAAGGAAATGCAACTAATTCTTAAACAAGTTTTGTAGATTGACATAAAAAAATATTTTAGTTTCTGAGATTTTCGAAAACACAATATGTAGATGGAAGAGCCAATATAATATTATTTATTATAAATCGAATTTTAAAATATAATATATTGAACTAGATTTCGTCGAATCAAAGGTAAAAGTTGGAAGTGGAGGTCTTTCTTGTTCGGAAATACCTTGGTATCCCCACCCGACTCTGTTAACTTTTCCTGTATCCGATTTTAAGTCAGCATCTTGTCTTTTTTGTTGTTTTTGATTGTTCCCTTTTGTAAAATACAAATGTACTAAAAATATATTCATATTTTGATACAACTTTAATATATTAACAAAAATTTAGAACTAATCCCTAAAATAGTTATGTGGCATACGAGTATGGTTTTTTCAATAAATTCTGCTCCCTTTTCTTTCGATATCTATTACCAATCTTAATTGTTAGAATACAATTGTTCCCCATGATATTGATAATCCATATCCATATTTTCTTATTGTGCCCTTTGTTCCCCCTAATAGATTATATGGAGTTAGGCCCATTTTTTCAGATCTCTGAAAATTTCAATTATAGTAAATATAGTCATAATTTTTAAACTTTTACAATTATTTATCTTTTATGGATAGGATTGGTGTAATAGTTATTTTTTATTACTCCCCTCCCCTAGACTAGGGGAGTAGGGCTAGTCGGCGCAAGGGGCTTGTCGGTTCAAAGGATTTTATTTTAAATCCAGTAAAGCTTAAAATTTGAAATTTAATTCTAAATTAGAATTCTATAATATTCATAATTGGGGATGAAAATAATTTATAATATTTAGCTATTTAAATTTTTATCCGTTATGACATGTTTTTGACGTAAAAATTACAATATTTTCACTTTATATTATTAGGTTGTATTAAAAAATTAAAAGTTTAAACATGACAAAATGAACATTATATGAAAGTTAAATATCTATTTTAATATTTGGGAAAATTTTAGATTGATATATAATGCTTAAATATATGTTAAGATCAAATTAGTAATATTACCACCATTGAGGTTAGTAGAATCGTGGCTAGTCGGCGCAATCAGTCAATTTTTATTATATTATTATGGTACCCAAATATATATGCAAAATTCAAAATAGTAAAATATTTATTAAAAAAAGATTATGAAGAAACTCTAAAACTGTATGAAAATGATATCTCATTAAGAAAAATACCATTTATTACAGGTTAAAATATAATATTTTATAAATGTAATATATTAAATAATAATTATTATAGAAATTTATTAATGTGATTGATTTTTCATAATACATTTCAATTTTAATATAATATCAGACCTATATAAATATCTTGCAAACTAAAATCTTTATATACATATTGTGAATATATATTATATATTGTCACAGATATTATATATATTGCATATATAAATTTTAGCCTGATAATAAGATCAATTATTTAAATTAATTATATCTAGCAAACAAATATAATATATATATATTTTTTTTAATTGACAATATAATATGATTCAAATTAATACATTTTATTAGATATGAACATTTTAGCATATAAATTTTAGCCTGATAATAATATCAATATATTTAAAATGAATTATATCTAACAAACAAATATTTATATATATATCTATTTTAATTGACAATATAACATGATTCAAATTAATTCATTTTATTGGACATGAACATTTTAGTTATCAGATTATATTTAGCCTGATAATAAAATCAAATGATGTTATATATTTAATTATAAAATTAGATAAATTTTGAGTAAATTTATTATTAATAAATATAAACATTAATAAAAGATGTGTGTATTATATGTAAACAGGATTATAAAAGTTTTCATAATTTTGAAGATTGGTTTCAATGTAGAGTAGTTCTCTGTCAAAAAAGATTGTTATTTTATTTGTTATAATTATAAATAAAATATTATATTAATAAAGTATCATAGTTATATATTAAAATCTGCGAAAAAAATTTTTTGTCGCATAAGAAGCCTAATAAACCACTTGATTCGACTAGCACCATCGATGATCCGACTAACCACGGGTTCGGGGCTACTAGGTTCAAAAATGACTTTTACTAAACCCTTTCTAGAAAAATAATTATTAAATATTTAAAAAATATAACAGTATATATTTATAGGTAGATGTTTAAGGTATCTATTGGTATTTTGTAAGATCTTATATGATCATTATTTTCGGAGCTATGATGATTTTGACAAAAATTGCGCCGACTAGCCCTGGTCTCCCCTACTCCTTTATTAAAAATTCTCTATAATTGTTAAATGTATAGTCATTATTTTTAAAACTTTTACAATTATTTATATTTTGGGGAGAGGGTAATTGTTATTTTTTATTATTCCCCTCCCCCAGACTACTCCCTTGTGATTATTAAAAATTCTCTATAATTGCTAAATGTAAAAATGAATCATTTAAAATAAATATCAGAGACCTGCATGCCCGGCCCGGCCAGGCCCGTAAATTTTTAAATATACCCGGGCCGTGTCAGGCCTAAAATTTTTTTAAATACCCGGGCCGGTTCGGGCCTAAAATTATTAAACCCAGACCGGGCCGTAAAATTTTTTTTAAAAATTTATACATCATGAATTATTATATTCGTCAATTAGATATGGTTATAATGATTATATAATTTACTTCCATTTTTATAAATATTAGTTTTATTTTTATAAATGCAATATATAATATAGTATATTCTCAAAATTTTATTTACTTCTATTTTTTTATAATTAGTTTTATTTTTTTTATAAATACAATATAATATAGTATATTCTCAAAATATTATTTACTTCCATTTTTATAAATATCAGTTTTATTTTTTTATAAATAAAATTAATATAGTATATTTTCAAAATCTTATTTACACAAATTTTTTATAGTATCAATTTATAATATATTAAATATCTGTTTAGAATAAAAAAAGATAAAATATGTAATATGCTTGCTTATTAAATGATAATACTCGCTGAAAAATATGATAAAATACCGAATAGGTGAATTTTTATATACCAGGTCGAATATAATTTTAAAAAAATTCCGAGTCAGGCCTAAAAAAGTTTTCTAAAATTTTTAAACCCGGGCCGGGGTGAGCCGTAAAAAATTTTTGAAAAAAATCCGGGCCGGGACGTGCAAATGGTACCTCTGCATGTCTCTGATAAATATATTATATTTTATAAACTGCCTAATAATCTGATCTTTTTTATAAAAATATATGTAAAGTTAATAAATTATTAAATAACAATGAAGTTTTATAAAAAAATCATCCTTTGCAATATTTAGATAATATATTTGTTTTACCCATGGATCGTAATGAATAAAGAGTGTAAGATTGGGACCTTTGTCTGGATGATTGTCCATCCCTATTACTTAGTACGGAATCTTGTTTTTTAGGTGGTACCGGCTTACCCTGTTCTATCATCGAATCCACAATATCTATTTGTGATCGACCTCTCGTTTTAGATTCCACTACATTGTTATTATTAATATTCTCACTATTTTTTCCGGAGGATTCAGACCTTTTACCATCCATCGAACGTGAACTGTTAGAAGTAACGGAATTAAGCAAAGAACTAGTTTGAATTGCAATTTTTTGAGACAAAAAGGAGGATGCAACCTGAAGCCCCGATACTATCTTGGGATTTTCTTTATCGTTGTTAGGATTAGGGGAAGATGGGTAATATTTAGTAGGGAGAGGAAAATTATCGAGGATGCTATGAAGTTTGTCCTTCTTTGTAAATGATTTTTTATCATCCGGGTCTAGTGCGCCTCTTTTAAGTAAGCGTCTCGTTGAGTGGATTGGACTTATGGTGTCATTCTTTAATGAGAATATTAATAAAAGATATATATATTTATCAGTATACTAAACTGAATATTAAGATATGATCAATATTTTTTAATATAAGTGTTTATTTTAATATTAAATATTGGGTAATTTAAATGGTGGAACTATGAGAATTTAGTTTTAAATTTATTTTGATTTTGGAGCTATCTTAGTATATGGATAAATCTAACCGTAACACTATTAATTTTTTTACAAATATCAATCTTTAAAATAACTATTGAAACCTTCAATATATCCTAATTTTGTGTTACCATTTCTATTGTTCTGAATTATAGATATATTTTGAAACTTTTAAGATCGCACCAAAATTTTAATGCATATCCATAAAGTTAATTCACATATTTAGTTATCAAATTAAGCCTAGATCTGAACTCCTCATATACCCTTAAAAAACACTAAAATGTAAAATAATCAGTTAGTAATTAACTTACCCCATCAATTGTAAGATTGTCATTTATTTTTGCTGGAGCTTCATGAATCCCAAAGGTACCTGGATAATACATGTATCGGTAAAACATACGCGATGGTTGATAATCCCATTTTTTAATAGACGGAATTCTCTTAAATAAATCGCGAGTTCGATAAAGGTTTGGTGCAATTTTTTCAGGAAAATAGGAACTGTCTTTAAAAATTGTATCCCCTTTTGTCATAAAATGGAAATGGCTACTTTTGTTTTTATATGGCAATATATTCCCTTCATGTATTTCTTCTTTCATCTTGAACACCAAATAGTAATACATAGCTACAACCAATAAAATACTACACATAGATATAAGCAAAGATAAAATTGGCACCATGACTGTCACAAGACTGCTGAATCGTTCACTATCCCTATCATTTTGATTTTTGCTTCTCGCTAAATTATTATTAAAAAATTCGAAAGATTTATCCTTCTTGTCCAAAGACTTGTAAATTTTGCATTGGGATTTGAGAGATTTTACTAAGTTTTTAAACTCATCTTTTAGAAGGTCAGCTTTATCGTCCTTCATATTTTCAATATTGCCTGTTGTGTCCATATTTTTTTTCTTTTAAAGTTTCTTAAAATTCAATTCCGCGATTTTTTTAAAGAGAACTAACTATTTATTTATTATAATTTGGATAAAATTTCATGATTTCTTTCGGTAAATTTATGAAATTTATTCTAATAAGGTAAAGAATTATTGGAATTCGTAAATGAATATAATATGAGCATTTATTTTTTATTTTGGGTGTCTAATAATTAATATGTTATATTGTTGTGTTTATATTAATATATATTTCCCCAAAATTAAAATAATCTTATAAGGTGAAAAATTAACAAATCCTGCGTATAAATGATCCGTTTATTTTAGATATTTAAATAATTTATAAAATTAAATTTGGGCATAAATTCAAACATATATTTATTTTCTTTTTTGACTATTGTCTCCAAATTGTATTAAACATTATCTTGATTTTTTTTCTAAATAATTTATGTATAAATATAGATAAAAATATGATAATTTTAATTATAGTACCTTGATTTACTTTTAAAAAGTATACCTAAATATTTCATAACTCCTGTAAACCATATCAATTAAAATATAACATGAATAAAGGATTAAAAATAAGGAATGCCCCTAGTTAAAGGTAAAATATATTTGCATTTTGTTCAAATTGTATTCATTTAAATTTGATCAAAAGTTTTTAAAATATACTTTAGTTATTGTTTAGATGTGTAATATATAAGTTTTAATTATAAAATTAACAAAGAATAAGTTTTGTGCTCTAGCCCTTGACCAAGTTTAACAGATGCATATTTTTTTTATCATGATTTAGAAGAAAAGATTTTCGCTGTAAAAATTTTTTTTTAATTATATTTAAATGAAATTTATTTAATTTAACCGAATATATATTTTAAATAATTTAAAAATTTGAATATATTTGTTATGACAAGAATTTTTAAATATATAAAAATTATGACAAAAAATATAGTCAACATCTATTATAAAAACTTGTAGCACCCATTTCTATTTTATCTATTAGACTAAGTTAAACTGCTGATTTGGTTCGATTTTTAAAAACGGCCCGGTAAGATTTTAACCAAAATATTATTATGTAAGCCAGAAGATCTTGCTCATAGGTGGAAAAATATTTGGACCTCTATTTGCCAAATCTTAAAGCTTACTTAATATTATTCTTGCTAAAATCTTAACCGGGCCGTTATATTGGACTAAATTTCTCTCAAATTGGTCGAAATGTGTATATGTATGACATATACCTTACCTAAGTTCATTTATTCAATTGAGATATACAATAAAAATATTCAAAAAATTGTTAGTACCACTTTTTATAAAAAAATTACGTTATATTTAAAACCACACAAAAAATTAAAACTTTTATACTATAGTATACATATAAATAAGGGCATTTAGTAATAATAGATAGAGAAAGATAAATATTGTTTAACCAGATTTTGAGTGGCCTAAAAATATTCTCATTAAATAGATGAGTTGGATATTAAATTAAAAAGTAGTATTATAAACTGAGATGTTAATATTAATTAAATTAGTGAATTAGGGTTTTAAATATTTAAATGAAGGAATAATAACGTTAGCTCCATTAAAGCTTATTCTATATTGCAATATTTCATGTTTATAATAAAATTTTAAATAGGAAACTAGGTAGTGTTGTTAAACAACCCGATTTAGGTCAATTTTAAAAATATTCCATTAAGATTTCAGCCAATAATATTATGTAAGCATCGAGATTTGGCAAGTAGAGATCAGAAATTCGGCCCTCTATAAGCAAAATCTCCAGGCTTACAATTTTATTTTAGCTAAAATTATAATTGGGCCGTTTTAGACCCAAATTGTGCCATTCACTAATACTAGGGTAGTTAATTAAGGATATATGGCCAGTCAAAGCATGTCATTTATTGACTGGCTCGAGAATCCACTTTTACATAAATACATCTAGTTCAAAAACTACTATTAATAAAGCTTTGATTCATATTATATTTAATAGATTAAAGATTAGGCTACACATTAGACTTCTTTAGGGCTAAAGGTAACACCATCGAATATCGGTTCGGCTCGTGGCCCAAAAGTATTAATGTTATATTTTTCCTTCTTTTTTTACCTTATTGAATATCGATGAAATAAATTGAAGAAAAAATCAGAAGTTGAAAAATATTAACTATTCATTTTCATAGGATCCTTTATAATAAATAGAATAAAATAGATAAACATTATTAAATTGCCAAAATGATTGCTGAATTTAAATTTATTGTATAACATCAAAATAGAGAATATAATAAATATTTTAGTTTGAGATTTATTTCCTATAAGTTTTTTCAAAATTCGGACCGAAGTGGGCCGAGTCTGGATCAAAAAATAATTTGGCCACTGAGCTGCGGGCTGCCCCGGCAAAAGAATTGATTTTACAGTTATCTACTACACATTAACATTAATTTTGTTCAAAAATCCATTTTTTTAAAAAAAAGTTAAATCATGGTCAATCATGCCATTTCTACTCTATCTAATCTTATTAAGATTCAAAAAATAATTTCAGTTTTAAAAAAATTTAGTTTAATATAAAATTATTAAATTTACCTGAAATTAATTTGAGTTAGTAAATAACTGTTAAATATCGATAAAATATTTGAAAAATTTATGACATTTATAATGTTCGAATATTAAAAAAATGATATTTATTATAATAGTGCACATTATTTACCTGCAAAACTTTATTTCAGGGGTTAAGCGTTTGACTTGAATTTTTTTCAAAATTTCACCAAGTCTATAAAATTCATATTTTTTAACATTTTAAAAAAAAAATTATGAGCTATTGAATATTATTTAAAATTTTCTGTCAATATTTTTTAAACAAATATTTAAAATATCATCATTATATATATTTTTATTAAAGATTATTACATAATTTTAATTGAAAAGGAAAAAAAAGAAGAAGTTAATAACTTATTATTTATAATTTTATTTAAATTTCAAAAGTTTTGCTTCATATAATTAATTTATTTTGTAAAGTAATATATTATAAATAAAAATAAGATATTTAAAAAAAAATTCCCGGCACAGGTATATAATTATCATTAAAAAATAAATATACTTACTCTTAAAACTTCATTTCTTTTACCCCACTAAAAAAACAACGTTATTTCATTTTTTAAAATTTTATAAAAGAAAGAGAAATTTTGATATAAAAATTGTAAATATATACTACGGAATCCGTAGTTCCTTTAAATCGTTCATTTGTATTTCTTTATTGGGCCTCCACCCATTATTGGATATTCCTAGTCGCTAAATAAACTGACCTTATCAATATAAAATATTAGTAAAACCGGGGCTAGTCAGCCCAATATTGGTCAAAATCATTATAAATTTAAAATTTGTCATATTGGAATTTAAAAAATACCCTAATAAATATTCCAAAGACTTCCCCAGAATTCTACACTGGCAAAATTCTTTAATATTTTAAAAACCTTGCCTCTAAATTGATTTTAGTAAAAGTGATTTTTTGCCTACACAAGCCTCAAACCTATGACTTGTAGAATCATCGCCGGGGTTCAGGCGCATAGCCAGGAATTTTCTTATGGGGGGGGGGGGGGATTTTTTTTATATTTAAATGACTTTTTTAGAACATAAGAATTTATTAGAACTAATAATCATATAAATTTATTAATATAATTGGAAAACTTCTAAAATATATTTTAAAGTATGTCATGCTTCCATTGTTTTGGAGGATTTCTACAAAAAAATAAATTTTTTATACGATTTAAATTCTAAAATTGACCTTTAGATTAGAGATCTACAAATCATGGCCCAGCACGGGTTTCGGCCGGGCCGGGATTATTTTTGAAAAATAATTTTAGTTCGGGCTTGATTGGGTCTAATGTTTTTAAAAAATTTTGGACCGGATCGGGTCGGGCTTAAATTTTTAAATATAATATAAATAAATTGATATATTTTAAAATTCTTGCAAGAAACAAAAGCGCTAATATTTTTTATTTGTAGAATATTTTTTTGCAATAAAAAAAATTAGATTTTTCTATATTTAAATGAATTCAAGCGGCGCCAGACGGATAAATATTCTTTATTTCGGATCGGTCTTTCCGGGAAAATAAAAAAAATTTGGGCCAGGCTTGAAAAATTAGGGTCGAATTTTTTGGGAAAATATTGCATAAAATTGTTGTGTATAAAATAATTTATTAATGCATTCGTAATGAAAAAAATCAGCAGTCATATTAAATCTAATAATTTGTTAGCTTCCGATGAAATATGTGTTTCAGGTGATTCTGATATTTCTCCAGGGGCATACAAAATAGGATCTTGTAGATCTAAAAAATGCTATAACAGCTTGATGTCGACAGCTCCATCAATTCGTGCAGGTTTTTTGCAATTTTTTCCCCTGCAGCACGAGAAATCTCAGAAATAATTATATTCAGCAAATTCGTATATCTGAACAACATACACTCTAGAAATTTTATAATCATAGTTATTAGTAGAGAAGAATTAAATAGAATTTTTTTTTGGTTGATAAAATTTTCTTATATCCATAACTTTTTAAGGTTTAAAAAATGTAAGAAAATAAACTTTAAATTTTCGTGAGATTAAATATTAACATACATGAAATAAATATTTAAATTAATAACTTTTTGTCAATATTTAGAATAGAATATAACCAATTTGAAATCGAATACTTTGAAATTCTTAATTCATGAAGTCCTTTATTATTTTTTCAAAAATTCTTGCTGGGGGCAAGGGATTTCTTCCCCTTTCTCAACCCACCTCCTGCTGGCTACGCGCCTAAGCCCTTTTATATTTTTTCAAGAAATTTTGCTATGGGGGGTTCTCCCCTCCCGCTGGCTACGCGCCTACTGGAGTTAAATCCGTAGGTTATTAAATCTCTAATAGCTTATAAGTTTAATTAATAATTTTATTCCCTTATCGGAAGCGCAATGTTTATTAATTATTATTACAACTGTCATATAATATATTTTTATTAATTTAATTGCATTATCATATAGAATTGATTTCAATCTATAATATTTTATCAAACTTTCCCAAATACTAAAAGATGGGTTTTAACCTTAATACAATAATATGTCTATTTTATCATTTTTAAACTGTTGGTTTTTTCAGGATTCTGGACCCAAGCCTAGACGTACGTATCTGGGTTCAGGACTCTTTTTTCCTAACCCATGAACCGGGACCTAAAAATATTTAGGCTTAGGGAACTTGAACCTAACCCAACTTTTACCCTTAACTCAGATCAGGTTTAGGAATTTTAATCATTCTATGATTAATTTCATACAAAATTAAAAAATATTAGGTTACGTCCAAACTTGATTTTTTTGTTTTTACTCTTAATGCATTAAGATACATATTGTATTAATTTGATTATCGTTTGTCAAATGTTTTATCAGTAAAATTTTTAGATGCAAATAGCTATTCAAAGTCTTTTTATTTCTAATTTTACAAAATAAACTTACTATTCGATCGATAGTATGGGTAATTTATATTTATACCGATCCTGTATCGAACCCAACAACCTGGCTGAGATTAGTCTGGACCCACTTTGGACCGAATACCCCTTTAATAAATTTTGGAACCTGTACATTTTATCATAAAAGATAGGAATGCACAAATATTTCTATATTCGGATATGGATGAAACATTATAATTCGAGTTCCTTCTATCTGTTTATAAATACATTGTACTTTCGCAATTATTTTAAATCTGAATTTTTTGCCATTTCTTTTAATTAGCTTATTTGTTTCTAACTTTTATCTCTCATTAAATGTTTATTTATTTTCTCTTTTTCTTATCTTATTTTCTTCTTTTATTCAAATAATTATATCTCAATAACACCGTCATCAAGTTTACTCTTTTTTTATATTTTCCCAAAATGTTCAAAGTTTGAAAAGTTAATGTCAAAAAAAGAGAAACAAAATTGGGTCAATATTAGAAACGTTTATTTTTTTTAAAAATTTTTTTATTATTATAATGTGGGATTGGTTTATCATTTTATTCTTTTTCTTTCTTCCTATCATTCTTTGTTCTTACCAATGATTTTCCATGCTCTCAATCCTTCCTATTGTATTTTTCTCCTTATAATCTAGCTTAATTTCTATTTTTTCTCATTCTATCTTGTGCAAATGAAATAATGTCTTTGAGTAATACTATATATTTTCTCTTTGACAGAGTGTTATCGGGATTGTCATAACATAACACTACGTTATTTCTGCAAAATATTAATTTTATAAAATATTATAAGGAATTAAACCAGTATATAGAATAAAAAATCAATTTTGCATACACAAAAATAAGCTATCCATAGGTTTATCCAATTTTCTTAAAAAGGGGGGAGGGGAATTTTTGGGTGAAAATTCCCTCCATAAGTTTTATTGGATAGATTTAGGCCAGTCTTTTGAAGACTTTTGCCAGTTTATAATTTTTTTAAAAATAATTTTGGTTTTGCACTTTATTAATAAAAATTATTTTCTGAAGAATTTCAATTAATCATTATTTTTAAAACTACTATTCATTTTTTTTATAAGAGGGGACGAGGAAGTATAATAGTTATTTTTTATCAGCATAAAACAATATTTAAGAGGATTTTCTCGCCCTCTTCTGATTACACGAATGAAGATGTCTTTTATAAAAGGCGGATAACTTTCTTGAGATTTTATTTAGACATTTTATGACCTTTATTATATAATGTTAGGATTTTATGAATCTAGGTCTGGTTTAAAATAAATTGCAAACCCAGGCCGCATTGGGACTAAATATATTTTTTGCAAGGACCGAGCCAGGTTTATTAATTAATTTGTTGGAAAATCATTCCCTTTAAAATTTAGCTACCATTGTATCTAAAATTTTTCATAGAAGAATTAAAATTTGGAAGCTATTAGTTTATATCCCACTGCTGCCACCATAAAGCATCATGAGATTTAGTAAAAAATTTAAAATTATATTTTTTTAAATTTATTTTCTGAATATTTAGTTGGAGGCGTCCTAGTTTAAAATCTTTTATTGTCCACCAACTTTCTATTTAAAGTTTTTTTATCACATAATATTTTTATAAAAATTTCATTTTACATTATTTCACAACAATGTCTCTTTAAATTAAAAAAAATATTTTTAAAATTACAAAATATAGTCAAAATTATTTGAAATAAAAACATTTTAGAAATTGGGAATGGGCTAAATATTTTAATATTATAGGAGTTTAAATGGGAAAATAATTTGATCCAGACCGGAAAAATGGGCTTAAATATGGGGGGAAATTAATATTAATTTCTGCAGGGCTCTGTGAAAAATTCTGTTTCGGCCACTGACAATCTGATTTCAAATCCTCAATTAAATATATTAATTTATCAGTCACATTTCTTCCTTTTAGTCAGTTTTAATTTAAAACAAAGAAATCTCCGATTAACCTATTTTTCTTTCTTTTTTCTCGTCAAAAAAAACAATGATGATTGACTTTATTAAATAAGTATTTAAATTAATCTAAAACTAGATATATATATATATATGAATGTAAGAATCATAACTTAAATTAAAATAAAAACTAAAATAAAGTGTCTAATAAATTATTTTTATATATGTGTCGTGACAACTTTTTAAAAAAAATTTAAGAAAAAATTGGAAAGATTTGATCATTATATTATATACGGAAGTTTGAAAAGCTGATGATAGCATAAAAAATGTGTGTTAAACTATTATTATATAAAATTTACTAAATTATTATAATTGAAATTTTAAAAAAATGAAATGAAAAATTTTTATATAATTATTTATATTATGATAACTTTATTGAAAGAAAGAGATATATTGTCAAATAAAAAGTAAACTAATTTATTATTTTCATTAAAAAAATTATATTTCTTAAAGAATAATTATTAATATCATATTTGGTTTAGCTATTTATGAAAGACAGAGTTACACCTATGCGCACCGGCTCACGCAACGTTAAATTGAGCCGTGCTACCAGACTTGCCGCCAATTTTTGTGGACAACGCAGCGTTTAAAATGTTATTTAGTTACATTTATATTCTTAAATGATTTATTAGTCAGCAATTTATTAATTTTTTTGCTAAACACAAACCTAACCTGAAGAACCAACGCGATTTTATTTTTTGAACAGGTCAATGCCTTTTATATAAAATTATATATTCAGACTTAAAAATTGAGATTTCAGGATTTATAATATTTTAACATTTAAGGACATTTTGGATTTAGTTAATTGTTGGCCACACATCTAATTTGAGTTATATAAAAGACAAATTAAAGTATCAAGAGGAAGAGATATTAGAAGGGTCCAAAATAGATATTAAAACTTATTTATAAACGGGTGTAAATATAAATGAGTTCTATCTTATTTAAATAAATGGTTGGCCTTTTTCCATTATCAATGACTCAGAACTTCAAAATATAATATATATAATTATATCCGGGCTTAATTGTATTATAATAAGAGAAAATATATCCCAGAATATTAATTAAAAACAGCTTAATCCCTGTATAAAATATCAATAGGGGTAGGAAAACTTATAAAGCTTAAAATTTGATACTGTTAAAAGCTTGACATGGCAATTCTTGATTTAATATAATATAAACATTCAATTTCTATCGAGATCTACTACAATATCTTATACTGTTTAAGGATTATAAAAAAGTCCCTAGTTTCTATGAAAAAGCTCTAATATATTGCCTATGATTTTAAAAGAAAATTTTCTAACACAAATATACCTAAGCCGTGAATCTTGATTAAAGAAAATTTCTGAACCAACTTCCTATTTATTTTTTTGCCTTGTAACGAATCAGAACCGAACCCTGCTAAAATACGGGTTTACAAACTTGGATATAGAAGTAAATTTAAGTCACATTATATTTTTGAATCTCATTGCATTATCAAATATTTTATGTGAAGTGCTCAGACACACTCCTATATATTATTTTATTTAATATTAAAATCAGAGGCCTCATTTGTACGGCCTAGCCAGACCCGGATTTTTTTTTTAAATTTTCAGCCCGGCTCTTAAAAATTTTAGGCCCGGCCCGGATTTTTTTTAAAAACTTTTTTAGGCCAGCTCGGAATTTTTTTAAATTATATTCGACCTCGTATATACAAAAAATTTACCTATTCGGTATTTTATCATATTTTTCAGCCAGTATTATCATTTAATAAGCAAGCATATTACATATTTTATCTTTTTTTTATTCTAAACAAATAGTTAGTATATTATAAATTGATACTATAAAAAATTTGTGTAAATAAGATTTTGAAAATATACTATATTAATTGTATTTATAAAAAAAATATAACTGATATTTATAAAAATGGAAGAAAATAATATTTTGAGAATATACTATATTATATTGTATTTATAAAAATTAGTGATAGGACCGGACCGGACGGTTGAGGACCGTGGTCCGCACCGGTCTTTTATTAATATTTAAGTTTACTTTACTATTCTATAATTTTTTTGTGTATTTTATTTTACGATATTTTTCTAGAGGAGTTATTTTAGATTTTGTTAATTTTTTTTTTACAATATGAAAACCATAAGTTTGTTCAAGAAACATTTTACTTATAGTCCTAATAAAAAACATAGAATATGTGTTCACTGTAATACCAAATTTAACATATCGTCAGCAACAAGTAACAAAATAATTGTTTATAATTTTTTAAGCAATAAATTAATCAAAATAAGCAGTATTATTATTAAAATTAATAAATTATACGGAAGGCAATTATTATTTAAGTGAATTTTTATATATTTTAAGACATTTATTTCGATAAATTTACAACTTGAAAACGAGTAACGTATTTTATTCAATATTTATTTTATTACATAATATTACAACTAACTCTAATAATTAATAAAAAACACGACTATATATATCTATAAAAACAAATTAAACTTTAACAACCTAAAGTCATAATCACAATATACTTTAAAGTTAATGTTCAAATTTTATAACCTTTTATCTTTAATATCCCACAGTGATAATTTATACAATTTTAAAAGTTACAATTTCAAAGTTAATTTAAATCTAAATAATTTTCCTAATACAACATTTCCCTATCTTTTAGTTTGTTTGTTGCTCGTTTGCCCTCCATCGTTATTATTATCATTATTATTAGTCAATCAAGAATAATTAGAATAAGAATCGATCCAATCGAATATAAGAATATAAGAATCATCATAAAATGTTGATTATAAAATCGCGTTTTAGTATTGTTTAAATTTTTTATATTATAGTATTAATTTACATGTTATATTAATAATTTTGATCCATGAAATAATTAAAATTTTATATTACGTACTTTTTTTATTCTTTTTATTTTAATTTGAATTTAACTCCTTTATTCTTTAGTTTAATAAATTTTTTTATAAAAATTTTCTTAAAATCGAATTTCAAACTTTTAAAAATAAATTTTATTCTCAACAATTTTATTCTCTCCTAAGAATTCTTTTATATGTTCAATTTTAATTTTGTCATCCTTTCTCCTAACACTACTCCTATTTCTTTTAACATTATTCCTACTTTTACACGTAATATTTTTCACTTTTTTTAAATTTTTGCATTTCCTAGAATCTTTATCAATATTAATTAAATTATTTATATTATCACATTTTTTCTCTTTTATTATTATTTCTTCAAATTTTACTATGTGATTAATATAACTATATATAAACGTTTCTACTATATAATTTTTTAATATTTTTACCGACGTAATTTCAAAATTTTTAGTTTTAATTTCTAACTTTTCTACAATTTTTGTTTTATAAATGTCTACTTTTTCTGCGTTAATTCTACAAAATTGTCTCTTGTTAAATTCATTAGTCGTTTTCCACTCTTCATACGACTTACTATTAATATCACTACGAAATAAAGAACTATATACTATTTCTACATCAATTGGCTTATCCTTCACTATTGGTTTTTTTACTTCTATTTTTACATTGATTGGTTTTTTTACTTTTACTTCATTATTTTTTATACTATTATATTTATAATTATTATCATTATTATATCGATACTTATTGTAATTGATATTATGATTATTATTTCTATTGTTAAATCTCGCATAATTATTATATTCCTTATTATTGTAATGTCTTTCGTAACAATTTTTACACTCATAATGATTATTATAATTATTCCTATAACTTTTGGTTTGCACTTTATCATTTAAATAATTATGATGTAATTTAGGTGTTTCTTATATCTCCTTTTCTGCCTTATAGCCAGATAAATATTTTAATATTGTCATAGTTTTCTCAAAAGTTGCATCTCTCCCTGTTGGTAACCTTATTGCTTCCATTAATACGTCCATCTCCAAATATAGACCTTCTGGAAGATTTTGAAGCAATACCTTAGCACTATTTTCAACTTCATATATCAAAAAAAATTTCTCCAATTCATTTATATATTTATTTACATCATTATCATATTTTGGATAGTCCATATTGATTAATTTTATTTTAATTTATTTTAATTTACTTTAAGTTTTTATATTTATACGTCATATTTATTTTATATCTCTTACGTGTTTTAGAATTTATTAAATATGATCTTTAAGAATCCATTTCCATAATATTTTGCCCATGAGTTTCAACTTGTATCAATTCCATCAACCATTGATACCTAAATTTTTATTTATTTATTTTTTTTTAGAAAAATTATAAAATAATTAATTTTTTATTCATCATACTACTTTTTCCGCTGCCACCATAATAAATTATACGGAAGGCAATTATTATTTAAGTGAATTTTTATATATTTTAAGACATTTATTTCGATAAATTTACAACTTGAAAACGAGTAACGTATTTTATTCAATATTTATTTTATTACATAATATTACAACTAACTCTAATAATTAACAAAAAACACGACTATATATATCTATAAAAACAAATTAAACTTTAACAACCTAAAGTCATAATCACAATATACTTTAAAGTTAATGTTCAAATTTTATAACCTTTTATCTTTAATATCCCACAGTGATAATTTATACAATTTTAAAAGTTACAATTTAATTTAAATTTAAATAATTTTCCTAATGCAACAAAAATATTTTGGTTATTTTTATATATCTATTTTTTCTTAAGAAACTGTCTGAATAATTCATTGTCAAAATAATTTAACCTTATTCTTAATAAAATAATTAGGTACCTTAAGCAGACATTTGATAAAACATAAAATTTATACTTCTAATAATGAAAATGAAAATATCTCAAAAACACAATCTACTCTTAATTTAAATATGCCCTCCACAAGTACAAAATCACTTTCTTCAATACCATTGGTTAAATTCCAAACAGATCATATGAACCAACTCTTTATAAAATGGGTAATAATGGACTCTCTGCCAATGAAGACTTTTGAAAGTTCAGGTCTTCATAATTTAATCAAATATTTAAACTCAACTGCTACAATTTGGTCAAAAAACAAAGTTAAAGATTTTTATACAGCTAATTTTGAGAAACTAAGAAATTCTCTAAAAGATATTTTAAATAAAAATAATTCTTTAATAAGCTTTACCACAGATATGTGGAGTAATATAAATAAAATTTCATTTATAGCCATTACTGCACATTATATTGATTCTTCTTTTACATTAAAAAATATTTTACTTGATATAAATCATATCCCATTTCCTCATACTTCTGAAGAAATATCCTTAGCTATAAAAGAAGTAATTGATGTATATCAATTGGAGGAGAATATACTGGCCTGTACTACAGATATTGCCAATAACATCCTAAAAAGCATGGATATTTTGCAGAATATTTATAAGGAACAAAAATTTAAAGGCTTTAGATGCTGTGCCCATATTCTAAACCTAATATCTCAGGAAGGTTTATCATATATTACAACTATCCTAGAAAAGTGTAGAGACATAGCCTTTTCTATAAATAAATCACCCAAAATAAATCAAGCATATGTACAAATATGTGAAAATAAGGGTATTACAAAATTTAAAATCCCTTCTGATATCCCTATTAGATGGAATAGCTCCTATTTAATGATGAATACAATTTAAGAGGTATTTACATTTTTATCCAATTATTTTTAAAAAATATTTAATTTTTAGAACATGGATGCTATAGAAGAAGTACTTTTTTTGAATTACAAACAATTTAAAGGGGTTTTCTTTACTAAGTGTGAAAAAGAAGACCTTAAAGAGGCTGTAGATTTTCTAAGGCTCTTCTATAAAACCACACTTGATTTATCAGTATCCAAATATCCTACAGTTGGGATTTCCATGTTATATATGGAGAATATAAATAATGAAATTTTAAATAATATAAAAAAGGATAATAACAATACAAGAAAAGAAATTCTTAATAACATGCTGGTTAAAATGCAGAAATATCTCAAAGAATTATTTTGCTATGAATCATATGTCTCAACATTATTGGATCCGAGATTAAAACAAGTTTACATGCCTAATACTCTTAATAGAATTGAGTATATGACCAAATTTTCAAAATATTTAAGGAAAATAGAAAATAAAAAAAATACAGGAATAACGGATTCTCGGGTATATTTTTAATATTTATTTACTAAATCCTAATTTTCAAACATTTGTGCCAGGAGGAAATCAATGAATTTAGTACTTTAGAAATAATTTTATCCCAAAAAAGAAATTCAGAAGGGGATTATATATCGGCGAAATCATTGAAGAAAATATATCAGAACTTCACACCTATTTGAATGAACCAGGATGACATATTAGTATGGTGGAAAGCCAATAGTGATAGGTCTTTTATATTTTTTAAATAGTCAATATAGTTTATTATATAGATTTCCAGGGATAGGTTCTAAATCGCTAAAACAAAAATCGCTAAAAATTGGGAACCTGGTTTATATCTCCTAAAAAATTTTTAAAGTAAATTTGAAATTAATATTAATAGATACTAGGGGACTAAACACTTGTATTTAAATTAAAAATTTTAAAAAAATCGCTAAAATGGAAGAAATTATCCAAATTCCCAATTTGATTCCCAAAACTGGGATTTTGGATAATATTTCTTCCATTTTAGCGATTTTTTTTAAATTTTCAATTTAAATACAAGTATTTAATCCCCTAGTATTTATTAATATTAATTTCAAATTTACTTTAAAAATTTTTTAGGAGATATAAGCCAGGTTCCCAATTTTTAGCGATTTTTGTTTTAGCGATTTAGAACGGGAACCGATTTCCAGTCCTCTCATTAGCAGCTAGAAATTTTTTAGCAATTCAAGCAACATCTGTCCCCTGTGAACAAATATTTTCGAAAGCAGGAGATCTTGTCACTAAAAAAAGGAATAGGCTTTCAAACAAAACAATACAAGCTTTGATGTGTATGGGCTCTTGGTTAAAGAATGGAATAGATCTACCGCCTCCATTAAGTCCCTCTTCTAATTCCTTCCAAGGAAGTTCTACAAACAAAGACATTAGCATTTATTTAAATTAAATATTTGTATTAATTATTATATTATTCATAATTAATTTTATATTGTTTATATAATACTCTTATATTTAATAAAATGATAAAACAAATTAAATTAGGTTAAAAAAAATATGTTTTTTAAACAAATAAAAAGACCGGTCCTGGACCGGTCTTTTTATTTAGGACCACGGTCTGGATTGATCTTTTTTAAGGATCGTGGTCCGGTCCAGTTTGAGGGTATCGGTCCAGTCCGGACCAAAGACCGGACCGTTACCTTTACTAATAAAAATGTAAGTAAATAATATTTTGAGAATAATACACTATATTATATTGTATTTATAAAAAAAATAAAACTAATTATAAAAAAAATGGAAGTAAATAAAATTTTGAAAATATATTATATTATATATTGCATTTATAAAAATAAAACTAATATTTATAAAAATGGAAGTAAATTATATAATCATTATAACCATATCTAATTGACGAATATAATAAATCCTGATGTGTAAATTTTTAAAAAAATTTTTACAGCTAGGGCCGATTTTAATAATTTTAGGCCCGGACCTGCCCAGGTATTTAGAAAAAAATTTTCAGGCCTGGCCCGGCCCGGGTATATTTTAAAATTTTTAAAATACAGTTCGGCCCGTGTACCCGAGACGGGCCGGGCATAGGGCCGGGCCTGCAGATCTCTGTTTAAAATAATATTAATGAGATAATATAGTGGGTATCATTTGTGCATATATAACGGTAGAGGCTGCAAAATATTATTTGTCAGTCCTGGACCGCCCGAACCCTCTGGAAATTTTTAAGGTATGGGCCCGACTTTTTATAAATGGAATTATATCTCAAATCAAGATATTTATGTTATAATCTTTATTTATACCTTAAATTTAAATATTTTGCAATAACTTCAATAATTTGAAAATGTTTATCTAATTTATTCCATTTATCATAAAATATGATATGAAAATGTTTTTTAAATTTATTTTATTATTGTGATATTCAATCATTCAGTTAAGGAGAAATAGGAAGGAAACATAACATTGATATTTTATGGGCCATGATCTTATTTATGTTATGGCTTGCCAGGCTCGGGTCGGTCCTGAAGAGCTCGAGGCACGATCTTCATAATTTGGTAATAATTAATGAAATTGGAAATGTTGCATGAGTTAATAATTTGGTTTTTCGGACCACAGATATCGAGTAACAACAAGTTTCAAATATGAAATGGAGGCTGGCCTTATAGATTGCAAATGCACTCCATTTATAAAATTAGGCAGATCATTGGTTATTCTGAGATCTAATACTTGATAAACATTTCATATCTCTGAGTTTAAATTATTAAAAAATATATAAATTTTAATGTCCTAACAGATCAAGTTCATATTAATGACCAAAAATAAAATTGCCTCACCCGTTACAACTTATATTATAGTAGTGACTAGTATGTATTAGTGATGTCAGCAAAAGTCCTACAAATAATAAAATAAGGAAACAATACTTAAAACCTTTTAATAAAGAATTAAATGTAATTGAGAAACTACTCAAAATTATTTCATATGTTCAATGAGCCTGTAGAGTTTATTTCCTACCAAATGAGATTTAAAATTAATTTCGATTTATTATTATACTAGCAGATAGCACGTCAAAGAATGACGGGCGAATCATAAACAGTAATGTAATCCTGAAATTTTCAGCGGGGCATGCTAAAAGGGCACAAAAAATGGGCAAATAATATTGTTGATTTTTGTTTTTCCAAGAATTTGAGGCAAAATTTATTTATTTTTTTAATAGTTAGCATTTCATATAAAATACATTCTATCTATATTAAATAAAATAGCTATGTAGAAAGTTATCAAAAAATAAAAATATATTGTAAAGAATATATATATTGCACAAAAATGAGGTAACTTTACAGATGTGCATAAATTAGAATAGTTCAAAAGAAAAGGTAAAAAATACTGCAAATCGCCGTAGCAAATCCTTTTTGATATTTTTAATAATATTGGCCATCCATTTCCTTAATTGGTTATCGTTAGCAGACCAGTGAGTTGTCAAGTACCTTTTAATATAGAGACGCTCATACTCAGGAATACTACATGGAATTGTGTTCATACAATTTAAAACTCTTCAAATCACGGGGGCGTTTATTATTTTAATTATTATGATCAATTGATTCCCTCATCCCATTTATTGCGAGATCCATATCTAGCTTCAGTCAGAAACAACGTCGTTCAATTTGCTCTTCCCCATAACAAATTTCAGGGTGTGCTGGTCAGTTATCTTTTTGTAAATATTCCATATCAATAAGATAGCCAAAAAGATAAAACTGTATAATTTAATATAGTATTTTTTAATTACAAGAATTATTAGAATTAGCATATATTAATCTATTTTGCATTATCTATCAAGGCAATAATGAATTGATTTTTTTGTTACAAGAGTGTCTTCTGTTTTCCTTCAATATTACTGCTCTAAATTTATTTATTTCCTTACTTGAGCTATTTTCATAAGTTCTTCTTTAAAAATATTTATTAATAAATTATAAAAGAGATTTAGAACTGCCAGACATGTCTTTAAACGTTGGAACACGAATCGTTTGCTTTATTGATTTTTCAGCTTTAGGCAAACTTATTGCTCCTGCCGGAAGCCCTTAAGACAGATTGAATGTTACAAATAAAATATTATATATCAAGGCGAGATCTGATAAATTAAGTACTTTATAATGAGATGCACAGCCCGTTAAAATTTTTACGTGTTTCTAGAATTTGGTGATTTTATGCATGTCCTCATAGTTATTCCAAACTGTCTTAACAGTACGAAGACTGCTAGACATTGTACATGAGGTACCAGGGCCGTAGCCAGGATTTTCATCTAGGGCCAGCTGCTTACTTGAGGGGGCCTTATTTTTTAAAAAATATAACAAATAATTAAGCATTAGAAATTTTTTGCCATTTCTATTAAAAATTTATTAATGTAATATGAATACAAAATATTACTATAATATGAATTTATAAAATAATAATACTATAATATAATACGACGATTTTTATTTTTAAATTTTAACATAAATGAATTAAAGGATAAATTTTGTGTTATTTTTTTTCTTCACAAGCCATCAATATTAAATTTTTCTTACGTTGCTTTCATCGCCTCTCTAGTGCTCGATGGAACTCTCTTTAGTGTAGAGAACGATACCCCAAAATTCAATTCTTTAAATGCATGTTGATATTTTTTATACATAATATTTAGGGTATTTTAAAAATTATGTGTTTCTTTAACTCCTACAGCTAATAATCCTTTAGCTATTTACATTTCATGAAACGTTTCCATATTTTAGTTTAATAATGATTCTAATGGGGCCATTTTATCAAATATAAAATAATAGTGTTGTAAAAGAACGCGTTCCTTTTATTTTTGAAGAACTTTGAACGTGAACGCGGTTTTTTTTATGACGAACGCGTTCGAATTTAACGTTCGTTCTTTAAAAAAACTTTTTCTTTTTATTTATTTTAATATTAATCCGAATTTTTTAAGAAAAAAGTCTTATATTTTATAATCAATTGTTTTCATTTTTCACATTTCATTTTTTTTACACATAATTTATTAATTTGAATATTATTGTTTATATTTTAATTTAATAGATTAGCATAAGCATGTATATTATTATTTCATCATCATCATTATCTGATTCTGAAAATTCAAAATCAGATGAATAAACATTACCATGGCCCAAATATGATAAATATTTTACAGTAATATCCTATATTGAAGGAACTAATTCAATACTTACCAAATGTAAAATGTGCCCAAAAAGTATTATATCAGTTTCAAAATCTTTAAGTTCCAATTTAAAACGACATTTGATTGTAATATGATTTATTTTATTTTATATAATATAAATAAGTAAAATCATTAAATTTGAAGAAAAAATGCATTTGGACTATTTGGCTCCAACAATAACGACAGTTATTTTAAAATTAAAAAAAATTAGTAGCCTAAAATATGGCTAACCATTGATAGGCGCAGTATTAAATGGGATTAATAAAAGGTATTAAACCTATAACTATCAAATTAATTATATATATATTTTTTTTAAAGATTTGAACATATATATATATATGAATATCAATAAATTCATTCTGCAATTATACATCCAATATTCAAGTTTCGATGGCCATGGATAAAACTTCCACAGAACGAACCTATAAAAAATAAACTTATATCGTTATTGAAAAAATGCTTATATGCAAGAAGTGTTAACTTCGAGATATCCTTTTTTTTGACGAGGAAGTAGAAGATGGATTGGAGGAGGATAACTTATCTCAATTTTTTGAAGCAAAAGACAAAACAATAAATGTTTTTAATAAATTCCCCACGTTAAAAGAGTTATTTATTAAGTATAATACCGCAATTCCCTCATTTGCCCTTGTAGAGCGCGTTTATAATAAAGCTAATGTCGTATTATATTAACTTCTAAACGTTCCGTCTATCAGATAAAAATTTTGAAAACAATTGTCATTGAAAATTTTTTATAAATAGAAATATCTTTTTATTCGCTATATTATATTGTATTTATAATTATATAATCAAAATAAAACTATACTATTTTTCATCATAGCGAATATATTGTATTAAAAAATATAAGACATTTATTTATATTAAATTAAATTTAAAAAAAATTTATCATAAAATTTTGAACGAACGTGAACGCGTTCTTGAAAGTGAACGCATTCGATTTTTTTAGAAATGTTTATAGCACTATACATGGTGAAATGGGACAATGTTAAAACATGATTGAAGATTATAATCATCTTGTTTAAATTTATCTAAAAAACGATCAACAAAGTAATCAATAATTTCATAATAATTCCTTTTTAAAGAACTCCATTTGGAGTCTTTTTCACAATCAAATTGTAATTTAGTTTAGACTAAAAATCTTGAAAATTTATAGTCGTTTTACGTCAGTGACGAAGCGTCAAGTTTACTACTAGGGAAGCAATCAAAAAAAAATTTTATTTTTATTTTAGTCAAACTCAAACCATAAAAACATTAAGATTTACAAATAAGTGGTATTCGTCTTCGTTTTTGAGTAAAATGATCAAGTACTGCATTATAAAAGTTATAGATTTTAAATTTTTTAATAATTTTTTTTCAATCGAAATCAAAGATAGATTCGATAACTGATTTTGGGACATCCTGTTTCTGCAATAAGATTTGATTCTTTTTAAAGATGAAAAACCCCGTTCTGCACATGCTGTTGTTGAAGCCAAAGTTAAGATGAATTTGCATAATTTAAAAAAACTTTAAAACTTTTCATCAAATTGGTGCATATTAAAAATTCAAGTATTTCATTTACATTCTCTTTCTTTCTAAATTGAACATCCCAAAACACTACCTTTAATTAGGTTTCCAGCTTGTGTAAGTCGAAAAATTGAGAATAAGTGTCATTTAAATTATCTAATAAATATTTTGGGTAATTAATTATTTGGAATTTACTAATATCTAACAATTCGGCGAATTTAATATTTTTTGGTGTAAGACATATGAAATAGAATTAATCAAATCATTTTGAATATTGCTTGATAGTCCAATAAAAACTGCACTATTTCTAAATGATGTTTCAATAGTAAATTTTCTTCCGCGAGCAAATAAATTAATACAATATAATTTGTTCTTCATCATCACCATGGAATACGAGCTCCTGAATTCCAAGAAAACATATAGAGTTAGTTGATCAATATTTTCAATATTTCTCTATTTGATATGACTTTAGAATTGTGCTGTTCGATTGATATTTTGCGCATCGAATTTATCATATTTCCAATACGATTTTGGCCGAATGTTTTTAATTGAATCATCGACTGCAAATGAGCCGTTGATTCTTTGCCGTTTAACTGCCTTTGAAAAATTATTCATATCCGAAAATCCTTTATCATTCCAAACATATTTTTCCTTTGGGAATAATAGGCATGACCAACAATATAGAGAATTATAAAATTTACATCCAGTGAGCCATTAATATTTTTCATATTTATCGATAGAAAAATTATGGATGCAAGTTTTGATTTCTTTATTAAGTTTTATAAAATTGGTTTTGGTCTTTCTTTTTCAATAATCAATTTTTTCGCATCAAAATTTCTTGAGCTAAATGATGTTAATAAATTTTCAATAATACAATTACAATTATTAATTAAGGATTTAAAAACGAAAATTTTTTTATTTTAATAAAGTAAGGAAAAAAAATATTATATAAAAAAATTTCTTTCTCTTTTATTTATTAAAAAAATAAGCATTTTTTTATTTGCTTTCCCAATGCTTATTTTTTAAAGGTAAAATTATACAATACCATGGCATGATTTTCTCTTTATTTATTAAAAAAATAAGCAATATTAAATTTGCTTCCCTCATGTATATTTTTTTATCATAGTAAAAATAATAGTAAATTTTTTTAACGTAGTAAAAAAATAGTAACATTTTTAACGTAGTAAAAATAATAGTATTTCTTAATATAGTAAAAATAATATCTTTTTAGCGTTATAAAAATTATATTAATCTTTTTAACATTATAAAAATTATATTAATCTTTTTAACGTTATAAGGATTATATTAATTTTTTTAACGAAGTCAGATTAGTTTATTTAACATAGTCAGAGATTATATTAAGTTTATTTAAAATTTTTGTAAGAAAAATTTCAAGGGAAGCAATGCTTCCCTTGCTTCGACGCTTCGTCACTGTTTTACGTACTCTTGAAGATTTTTTGGAAGTGAGATTAAATTTTACTAAAAGTTTATTTTCAGCCTTAATTTTAATCAAATAAAGAATTATCGCTTCTTTTATTTTTTAATATATTGATGGTATAATCAATACAATTTTTATCATCCACTAGATTAGTACCTACTGACTGTAGATAATTATTTAGTGGATCTATTGTTATTAATATCTCATAAATTATAATGGCCAATATAACATAATATATATTAACGCATTGAGATAGAAGACCAGAGGCTTCGACTGAATCATGAGTTTAAATCTCGAATTAAGAGTTCCAATGGAAAAGTAAAATAATACTACATCATGGCCTCAAAATTCTCATAAATGATGCGAGATGTTTCCAAATGATAAGTTCACCTCTGGTCCAAAAGTCTCTTAAAAGTATGGCCTGTTGTAATATTTTAAATTATTATTTATAATTGTATTAAAATGATAAAATTAATTATTATAATATATATATATTATGAACCTGTTGTTAGCCATGTATTTTGTTGATTTTTGTGAAAAGGAATACAGTGGCAACAAAGGAAAAGGATTTTTAATTAATTTGTTTTTATTTTAAAAAAGAAGAAAATGTTACGATTTGTAAATTATTGAAGATACGAAGAAAATATTGAATTAATAAAGAAACCAAGAAATTATATAATTAATAGAGATTCTTAAATTATAGAATAGACCAAGAAAATATTTAATTAATAAAGAATAGACCAAGAAAATATTTAGTTAATCAAGGTAAAGATACTTCTATATTAATTTACTTTCATTATAATTTACTTTCATTTTAATTTACATTCATTTTAATTTAAGTTCATTTAATATACTTTCATTTTAATGGTGCCAGGATACGTTAAAAAGCCTAACAATATTATTGTACCAATTTTGATTCACAAGATGCAACTTGTAGTTGTAGCAATGTATAAAAGGAACTTTTTTATTAATTTTTTTTTGAAGTAGGTTTGCACTCCTCCATTTAGGCAAGACGTTTTCACCATCATATGCCTGGCTTATTATATTCTTTGAATTAATATTTACATTAAGTTGCTTTAAAATGCAATCAGTAATGCTTTCAGCAGAAAAACACTGTAGATTGGACTTCTTCAGAAAATATATAGCGAATAATAATGATCAGGTTTTCACAACCTGATGCTCGTCAGCCTTAAGACAAAAAAAAAGCATCTCATGTTATATTTATCTGAAATATATTCAAGCACCATATATGCCATAATTGATATTACTTCATGATTGTTTCTTCATAATTCTAAATAATGTATATTGGGAATTTTGGGGTATAAATTTCATAATTTTATTTAATTATGGATCTTTTTGTATGGTATATGAAAACATTGCTATAAATAGTCCAGAAGAATAAATTATGTTTTTATCATTTGCAGCATCAGTAATTTTTGTTAAACCAGTCCCACGAAAAAGTAGCTCCTGTATGCTAAGAAATAGTATCAAATCAAATATTGATTTAAGATAGTAAAGATTAAGGTTAATTTTTTGGCTTACCAAAATTGTTGTTATCTCTGTATCCTTATTTATATTTAGATTTTTATCATGCCAAATTGTTATTGTAAATGAGTTTCATGTTTACACAATCCCTTATTTGCAGCTAACGTATTTTTCCAATTTCTGAATCGTCCAAATTCATCACTTGGGCTACACAAGTATATCCTACATAAAAAATAAAAAGCACCATGATTTTTGAAATAATCTTAGCCCTCCATGGATATTTTTTTACACGTAATTGTTTAATTTGATTTGCTTTGGTTCATTCTGGTCATGGTCACCTAGAATTTGAATAGAATTTGAATTATTAGAGGACTTTTTGGCAATATACAGGTATTGCCAACCCGATAGAGATTAGTTTTTCTCATATAAGTCAGGGCCAAATAATTCCTCAATAAGTAACAAAACATAATAGAAATTTATACAGACTATGAGCAGAATCAATTTCAGGATTTTCTGATATAGTAATACTAGTAGATTGTAGAGGTTGTGATGTTGCTGGACATTTGTTGGAAATAGGAAAGGAATTTATAAATGATTGTTTCTTCATAATTCTAAAATATTCACCGCTGTTTTAAATAACTGGTTATATTAAAATAATAATATTGTGATTGAACTATAATAAATGAAATAAATTGAAATAAATACAATTTAAACGTGATATCTGATAATTAAGCGCCTATAACACAAGAAATTGATAAAATATGAATGAATAATGATTTATTATTGGATAAGAATAAAACAGGATAGAAAGAAATTTACAAACTATTCATATTTTTTGAATAAATATTTAAAATTTATTTTAAAAATATAAAAATAATCCATTACAAAAAAAATTTTAAATTGGGGAGGGGGGGGGGTCTGCCCCTCGGGCCCCTCTGTGGGTACGGCCCCGTGAGGTACCCTTCCAATCTTAAATAACTGAATGGCCAATTCAGATGCTATTTGATCCAACACTATTTGGTTTTTGTTAGACTGGCTATATTAACTATATACTATGTCAATAGGGTTTAAAATAATTAACGCCCATAACACTTTTATTGCAAGAACCTGATAGTTGGATACAGCGTCTACATAAGTGGGAGGGAGAAGGGGGTAGGAACAGTTTGCTTCCAATTTTTTTGAGGGGTACGCATTTAAGGGGGTAGGCATTTAAGGAGAGTAGGCCAGGGGTAAGATAAATTTATTGGGGAGGGGGGAGGTTATCTATTAAATTTTACATGAAATAGAGCAAAATGTATCACTGTAAAAATTAATACTTTTATTATAGACCTATTATAATACAAGGATATCGTTAAACATCGCCAAATCTATATATTGCACACAGTCATATACATTATTTTCCAAATAAAACTATTTCTGGATATGTTCTGCTATCCCTACATTCTATCAGTAAACTAATATTATGACAATGAATCGTAAATGAGGGGGGCTTTTAATTAAATCTAAAAAATAACTTTTACATTCACACTGTTTTGATTGTTAGTAGTAGAATATTAATAATTTAAAATTTTCTTTTTAAAATTTATGAAGGTAGTACCATTATAATTAAAAAGGTGTAATTAATAAAGTGAATTAAATAAATTTAAACCACAAACAATGAGAAGGAAGGAGATTATGTGGGAAATACAAAAAGGTTTAAGATACAGGAAAAAGCATGGGCTCGAGATTTTCAGGGAGATCCATAATGGATTCCAGGCCAAGCGTGTAGGGGAGACCGGGGTAAAGCGATTGACGGGGTAACAATGTTAACGCGAATAACTTTTTAACCATTGAGTATAAAGACCTTAAATTTGGTGTGAAGATGTATTTTTATATCTAATTTCTTACCTATGTTCATCTTTTAAAAAACTTACCTGGTTTTATATATTTTGTCAAAAAACTGTTTTTTACCCAAAAAATATAAAAATCAATCTTTAGTATATTTTGCTTTTAGTAAAATTTACATATCCTCAGGATTCAAAATTTGGCACACATGTTCCTTAATGTATTAACTATAAAATAAAATTTATCTGACATCTTTAGCTATATTAGAAGTCACGCAATAACGATATATATAATATATGTCACCTAGGGGTAAAGCTGTTATGGGTAAAACGGTTAAAATATAAAATTATTCACATTAAATTTTTCATTCATTCATTTATTATAATTTTTATTGTATCAATCAAATAATGAGAAATTATAAAAGAAAAACCATATACAGAGATGTAAATATAATAAATGAAGCCATAAAATATAAAATAACAAATAATACTTCATTAAATTTGTCTGCTAAAAAATTTAACATACCTTATACAACTTTGAGAAGAAGATATAAAATTGGTATTAAAAGTTCAGATCATCATAAACAAATATTTACAAATGAAGAAGAATCTAGATTGTGTGACTACATATTAGAAGCAAGTAGGTCATTTATGGGATTAACACCTAAACAAGTAATTAAATTATATTGTTTGTATTATATTGTATTTCATAATTTTAATAACTCAATTTAAATATCAATATTAATTTGGTAACTTTAATAAAAATGCTCAATTGAAATTATATTGTATTTCATAATTTTAATAATGCTCAATCTAAATATCAATATTAATTTGGTAACTTTAATAAAAATGCTCAATTGAAATTATATTGTATTTCATATTTTAATAATGCTCAATCTAAATATCAATATTAATTTGGTAACTTTAATAAAAATGCTCAATTGAAATTATATTGTATTTCATAATTTTAATAATGCTCAATCTAAATATCAATATTAATTTGGTAACTTTAATAAAAATGCTCAATTAAAATTATATTGTATTTCATAATTTTAATAATGCTCAATCTAAATATTAATATTAATTTGGTAACTTTAATAAAAAGGCTCAATTGAAATTATATTGTATTTCATAATTTTAATAATGCTCAATCTAAATATCAATATTAATTTGGTAACTTTAATAAAAATGCTCAATTAAAATTATATTGTATTTCATAATTTTAATAATGCTCAATATAAATATCAATATTAATTTGGTAACTTTAATAAAAATGCTCAATTAAAATTATATTGTATTTCATAATTTTAATAATGCTCAATATAAATATTAATATTAATTTGGTAACTTTAATAAAAATGCTCAATTGAAATTATATTGTATTTCATAATTTTAATAATGCTCAATCTAAATATCAATATTAATTTGGTAACTTTAATAAAAATGCTTAATTGAAATTATATTGTATTTCATAATTTTAATAATGCTCAATCTAAATATGAGCATTTTTATTAAAGTTACCAAATAAATATTGATATTTAATATTAAAGTTACCAATTGAGCATTATTAAAATTATGAAATTAATTTATTTAATTAATTATATATCATTTTAACTCTATGGAACTGGTATTGTTAATTATTAAAATGAAATTGTTTTATTTTATAAATAAACAAGATAAGAGGATTTGCATATCAGCTTGCTAAAGAATATGGCAAATCTTTCCCAGAAAGCTGGACAACTAATGGTATGGCTGGAGAGGACTGGTTTATGGGGTTTAGAAAACGACATTCCCAACTTTCGATTCGTACCCCTGAAGCTACTAGTCTAGCAAGAGCATATGGCTTCAATCCCACAAATGTCAATAAATTTTTTGAAAATTTAATTAAGCTATATAATTCTTATAACTTTGAACCACATAATATGGAATGCAGATGAAAGTGGTTTCACCACCGTTCAAACTCCTGCAAAAATTATAGCACAGAAGGGTGCCAAACAAGTCGGCTCTATAACGTCAGGAGAAAGAGGAACGTTAGTTACAATATGTTTAGCCATCAATGCTATAGGCCATAGCATTCCACCATTTTTTATTTTTCCAAGAAAACGATACAAAGATCACTTTATTCGTGATGGGCCTATTGGATCTAAGGGTGTGGGAAACGCATCGGGTTGGATGCAAGAGGAGGAATTTTTATCTTTTTTGGAACACTTTAAAAAATATTCTAGTGCATCCAATGAGAAAAATGTCTTATTAATCTTAGATAACCATAGCTCTCATTGTTCAATTTCCGTTATAAACTATTGTCGCTCCAATGGGATTGTTATTCTAACACTTCCACCACATTGCTCGCATAAACTCCAACCATTAGACAAAGCAGTTTATGGGCCATTGAAAAAGTTTTATAATGGAGCTATTGACACATGGATGAGAAATCATGTGGGGCAACAATTTCAGATTTATGATATTCCAGGAGTGTTAAAAAATGAAATACCAAGGGCAGTGACACCAAATAATATATTAAATGGGTTCTTAGCATGTGGCATATTTCCTTTAAACCCAAATATATTTACAGAACAAGATTATATCTGCTGTAATAATTCAAATGCTAGCTCAAATATTGAATTTGAAAATAATGATGAAAATATTACAGTGACTCAAAATCTTACAGTGATTCAAAATAATGATAGTGATTTATCTATATTATTGAACGAAAATGTTCCAGATGATATTGATGAACCTTATCATGATATGTTACCATCATGCTCAAAAAATTATAATAAAGTATTCAATCCTTCATCTATAATACCTATTCCAAAATTATTCAATATTTCATCGGATAAAATATCTAAAAAAAAGAATTCAGAAATATTAACATCTACACCTTATAAAAAAAAATTATTAATTCAGAGAAAAAAAAAGATATCAAAAAATAATTGTTTATGTGTTATATGTAATAAAAACTATAAAAATAGTCGCGAGGGCGATGAATGGCTAAAATGTACAATGTGCCTTGAATGGGCACATTCTAAATGTGCTAATTATGATAATTATTTTACATGTCCTTATTGTATCGATTAGTTTTTAAATAAAAATCATAAATAAATCTTAAATTTGTAATATTTGTTAAATAAAACAATAAATATGTGTCAAATATTATTTTAACCACTTTACCCTAGTGCTTATCCATTTTACCCTGTACCCAGGGTAAAATGGCGAAAATGAGTAGTTTTACATAACTAATCATAGCTCCTAAAATATTATAGATAGAGGGCTACACTTTTTTTTATCTTGTAGAAGAGGGATGGGGCTACACATTGATCTATAATTTTTTGTGTTTGACTCTTGTTTAAAATTTTTATGGTAAATATGCAAAATGCCTATCGTTTTACCCCGGTCTCCCCTAAACATATCTATCCGATGTTATCTCGTAAAAGGAGAAAAGGAATTATGGAGAAGAGATTCCTATCATTTAAAAACCTGAGTCGATAATAACATAAATGCTTTAAGAGAGATTACAAAACCTACAGATTCGGCAAAATATGAATTAATTTAAAAACTGATTATTATAGAAAACCTAACTCAAAAGAAAATTGATCAGCGTACAACCTATGGTGAAGACATAACGGTTGGAAAAGCGTATCCTTCTCGAATAAGAAAACCCCCAAAGAGGTATAAAAGTTAAGGGTAGTGTGTTTTAAAGAGTCAATTAAATTTTCAATTTAGTTTATTTTTTAATATAAACTGTTTGTATAAAATTAATTGTTTATATTATTTATATATTTTACCGTTTAGATTAAAATTAATTGATTATTTAAACATAATATTATATGTATATTTAAGTTGAATAAAATTATTAGTAGTATTTAACCTGGTCGTGGAATTCGGGGGGAAGGCAATTAAGGTAAGAAAAGGTATTATTAGAAATTGCAGAAGACAAAGAGGTACAGCGATGGAAAGAATGAGGTTGCAAGAAAATGGCTGGGAAGATGCAGGAATTTAAAAGGTGTAAATATACTAATGAGCTGGAAACTGAGGGAAAGAAAAATAACATGAAGTATTCAATGTGTGAGAATTGCAGTTGGGAATTTTATTATTGAAAACAAAGAGATAAGGAAGACTTGGAAAAAGTATGAAAAAATAATACATGAGGAAAATGACTGGGATAAAGATGTGCGATGTGATGTGATAAAGTGAAGATTCTAGGTTCGGGAAGGAAGAAGTTAGGAAAGTGTTAGATGAAGAGAGGTAAGGCAGCAGGCTCAACAAGAGTGGTAAAGGAAATGATAATGGTAGAGAAATAAATTAAATTGGACGACAGACCTGTGCAATTTCGATCTTGTGAGGGAAGTATTCCAGCATACTGGAAAAGCATAGTGATAATATTTTACAAGGGAAAAGGTGATTTGCTAGAGGGGCTCATATAGAGCGATTAAGCTCATGAAGCATAGAAATCTTTTGAGAGAATCAGAGACCAACCGGAGATGATATGCAGTTATGTATTGCACTCGAGAATAGAACTAAGGATGCATTTGTCATGGCGAAACTAATACAGAAAAAGTATCAGGTGAATAAAATGGCATTTTATTACGGTTATGTAGACTTGGAGAAGGCGTTAGGCGTTTCACGCGTGAAGTTACTAAATTTCCTTCCTTTCTTCCTTCCTTCCTTCCTTCCTTCCTTCCTTCCTTCCTTCCTTCCTTCCTTCCTTCCAGCTTTGGGAAATTAGGTGTATAGCAATGTGGTTTTGGTGGCAATAAGCGAGGATGCCCGAACGTTTTCTAAGACACATGATGGTGATAGCGAGAGCTTTGAAGTAAATATTGGCTACATCGAGGGTCAGTCTTGAACCCATTATTATTTATACTGCTGGAAAAAGTGAAGCAAATTTAAAGAAAAAGAAAACCATGTGAAAGATAAATATGAAGCAAAAGGTTTATAAGTGAAAGAATGAAGGACAAAGATGATGAATGGAGATGAAGGATCAAGAAATAAGGAAGAAACGGGTACCTTCATAGGGTGTGCGTGGGAAAAGTTGCTAGGAATTCAATCCAATCTACCAGCTATCAGATATGAGTGCATAAAAGATATAGTGGTGAGAACAAAAGTTTGATAAAATCAATTAAGCGTAACTTTTATCCTTAGAACATGCGTGAAAGTAGTTTTTTATTAAAATATCGGTAATGGAGCTCTGGAAAAAGTGTGAAAGTATTGTTATTTGGATGACACGTTGAATGAAGGTGGATATGCTGGATTCGCATGTTCCGCAAAGGTGAGATATGCATGAAAGAAGTTTTGAGAGATGTCCTGTCTCTTATACTGAACGGAAAAGTTTATGCAAGCTGTATGAGACTTGTATAGTCTATGGTGGCGAAACGTGGGTAATGAAAGCGGTCCGAAAAGCTAAATTGGAAAGAAGAGATGAGAATGGCCAGAAGGATGTATGGGTATCTCAGAGAAAAACAAGAAATGAATTACGGGACGGAAATAGTTTAGACGCGATTAAAGTGACGAAAAGAAATAAATTGAAGTGATTTGGGCGCGTTGAACGAAAGTTAATTATAAAAAGAATAAGTTCACTTCGTTGGAGGTAATAGTTTTTAAAATTAGAGTAACAGATAATTTAGAATTTTAATGAACTTATAAAATAGAAATAGGGAATCAATAAAAGAAATTTCAAGTTTAAAAAATTATATAAAGATACCCTGACTTATGTGTGCTTGGAGACCCTGGCTTATGGGATAGGGGCAGTTCCCATTTTTCTATTATATTTAATAATATTTTCTCTCTCAATTCACAAATTTTGACCTGACAACCCTGGTGTTAGATAGTATATAAATTAGGAGGCATGAAGAGATAAAAAATGTTTAAACAACTTGTATACTTAATAAAATTATGGATTTTTTTGTAAATTGTGAGTTAATATACCATATGAACTTTATTTATATGTAATAAATATTTAAATATATATTTAATAGCATTTAAAAAGTTTTAATCCAGTTATCTTCTTTACTGATAAATTTTCCATTCTATAAGCAAACTAATTTTTTTGCTTCTTTTAAATCAAACAATCCATAATGTTCATGTTTATTTTGAAACTATCTATTCCTAAACCAGTCTCTTCTTATGTTTCTCTTATGGCAGTTTTTAGTAAGTTAGGAATATTTTTTTCCTTGCCATCAATTTCATCAAAATGCCCTTCATATGAGTCAAAGTATCTTAATAAATTTATAAAAAAAATTCAGACACTATTTAATATAATTTTGATGAGTACCTTACAAATATTATGCAAATCATTATACACATGAAAAACCTTTGGGAGGAGATAATCCTTTTTTCGTAACTAACTTCTAATAGCCGATAATATAATCTTTGCCTACCCTTACATTTTCCATATATTACCTACCCAAAATGAGCGAACATGAATCATAAGGAGGATGCTGGTTTTTTTTCTCAAGGATACCAACAAACCTTGTAAGGCAGATGCATAGTTTAAATATAAGAGTGGACGTACATCCTGCCAAATTAGAGTATTAGAAGGAATATAGATGTGAATGAGAAGGAGGAAACAAGAGCAAGAAGCTATCCTTCCAAATACACTTAGTGCAATTAAATTTACATTTAAATCCATTAAATTATTATTATATTATAGAATTATTGTTATTAGTGTAGTGAGGGAATACATACAAATTGTATATTAATTTCCATTAATCTACTTAGGGGCTAAAAAAAATTGGTTTACAGACATAGTGCTTATACAACAATGTAATTGGGAATACGTTTAAATGGTTTTTTTTCTTAATCTACTTAACATTAGTGCAATTAAAAACTCTACATTAATTTCCCTTAAAATTTTTCGAGTTAAAATAACATTCACTAAGAATTAGAGGCCAACTAGGAGTATTTAAACAATTACCTCCCTCCTCAATAGGAGTTCGTTAGATGGTGGTACATACATTGGGCTCAGAATCGTCTTAAATGTACATCTATCCGCAGCAGCCCGTTCGATGAATTCTCAAGAAAGGTCTATCTCCGTTATTGATTTTGACATCCTCCCAAACTAACTATTTTAAACCTTAAGAACGGTTTAAGGGATGTCTATTCCGGGAATATTTTAACGACTTATTGATAGATTAGGATGTCATGTATAAGTATATGACACGCTAACTCTATTTTCCTCCCGTTAGACAAAGGTCATCTGGGAACGTTAATATATATATATATATATCGTATATTACCAGCTATGCCGAACACAAGCTTTTAACCTTTTTTATATTATGATTATTTATAATGAAATTGTATAGAAGAGTAGATAAAACAGACCCCCGTTTCAATCTAATTTTAACAGGTATTTTGGGAGATTTCCGAATGGTATGTATAATCTGTACTGAGTAGTTATCATAAATAGAAGTTATAAGTTTTAAAAGATGGAGCCTCCCTACCTCCTTCAGTGCCTTCCACAAAATTGAATGAATAATTGAATCAAAAACTTTTCAAAAATTCAATGCTACAATGAATAATTAGTTTTTCCATATCACTTCTCTCTCGATTTAAATTTTTAATGCCAAGTTATGACCTTTCCTAAACAAAACCAGCGATTCCACATAGTCTGGTTCAACTATTGGCTAGTCTGTTTAAAATAATATGCGTGAATATCTTATAAACCACTGGGTTCAATGAGATCCCCTACCAGTCTTTACGATTTTTGGGATTATTTGTTTTAAGGAAGTTGATTAAGATGAAGCCAATCTATTGGGCATGTTCCTTTCTTGCTAAACTCTTGTTACAATAGGGAAAAAATCTCCGCACACAACGATGGGTCGGTCTTTAGGAATTCACTTAGTATAGCATCCTGACCACAAGTCTTGGGGTTTTTAAAATTTTTGATTATACTTATTATCTCACCTTTAATAGGAGACAACAGTCTCAGTTTGATGGTAAAATACTTAGTTACGTCGGTTTAGAAAGCCAAAATTTAGAAATGGAAGGTAGTTGATAGCATGGAGCAGGTTGATAAGAGAACAGAAGAGAGCGGAGAGCGATAAGAGGTCAAAGGTAACGTATAGTCGGTGACACGTCCTTTGATGTAAGAGAATAAGATGTACAAATATCCATCTGCTCCTCTGGATCTCAATCACTTTATTATCGTGTGAAAGTCTAGAAAATTGTTCTTTATTGAAAGAAGTGAAGGACTTCATTAATTTAAATGCTTTGTCTGAATCATTTGAATTGAAAGAGTTTTATATTTCGGTGGCACGTTTCATAGTTTGTAGTTAATATCATCGGGGATATATTTGGCTCTATTCCTGTTGTAATGTCACGTCTCCACAAAACTAGGGACTAGGTCCCTAGATCAGGGATTTTCCCAGAGGTTGTCTGTGAATAAGTCCTCTATCAAATTGTTTGTACCCTGGGACTTTTCTCTAATATGCTTTACGTACTTTTCATTAAAGTTTCGATCATCCAGGGCTTCAATATCTAGTCTTGCACGCTTTTCTTTCTTTTTACCTTTTCTTCCTCTTGCACCAGATTTAGGATCAATCTTCATATAGCATATAATAAATCTGTGATCTGATTAAGGGTATTGTTTATCCAACTTATCGTCGTCCTAGAACAAATAAAGTAATCGATTAGTGACCAAGAATTATACGATTGACTATAACAAGTGGATACTTCTCTTGGGTCAGAGTGTTCGAAAAAAGTATTCCCCACACGAAGGTCGAGATTACGACATAATTCCAGGAGTTGTTTCCCACCCGTCCGAATTTATATTGAGTGTTCCAGACCCCAGGTAGTTATGGTTCTTGATTTCTTAATGCCCCACTGTAACACTGAAGTCGTTTATTTTAAGTAGACCCTCACGCTTTGGAAGCTTATTTAAACACTCCGATAAAATAGAGAAGTAGGCTTTCCTTTCAAGATAGTTGTCTGGCATATATACGTTTATAATATTTAGAATTTTACCTCGTTTTTAGCTTAATGCTGCATATTGTGCTATTTAGAGCTTCGAACTTTGAAAAGTAATCTGTTAGATTATTTTTTCTGATTATACATAAACCGCACAGTTTTTATCTGCCACTCCTGCGTTAAAAAAATGATACTACAGAAAATTTTATTAGAAACAATCCAATGATTTTATTGAATTCATGCTAAGTCCTCCTCCAGGGTGTCTAAAAAAATTCTTTGTTGCGCGAACTTATTTTTATTTAAGATCTCGCTTTAGTAATATCACTCTTAAATTGCCAGTAAAATTATTCGTATTTTTCATAATTACAAATTAAATCACAAATTATATTACAAATTTTGAGAGATATTAAACTGAAAAATATTAATAAATTAATTATGAAAATTCAATCAAAAAATTATGTCAAAGAATATTAAATGACAAAATATATTTAACAATTTATTATCTAACATGAATCTTGTCTAATGCTTATATTATTTCTAAGAATTTATTTTCTTTTATTATATTTATTTTATACTCAAAAATATCGTACTACGCTCTTATTATTAAATCTTGTCTAATCTTTACATTATTTCTAAGAATTTATTTTCTTTTATTGTATGTATATCAAAAATATCGTATTAGTTCTATCATTAAACTATAAAGAATTGTATGAGTTATTATCTAACATAAATTTTTATCTAGTCATTATTTTATTTCTAAGAATTCAATTTCGATTAATTATATCTATTATTCATAATTACTCTTACTATATACTAACCTAATATTAATTAGTTATTCTACGAATTATGAATTTACAAATTTACAATTACACAAACGCAACATGCAACTAATAAAAATTAATAATTAATCTGTGAAAGCAAATTGCTACGATAAATAATAACTTCCATTCACGACTATAATATTAGTACATTATATTAAACGAGTCAAAGAAACATTAATCAAAAATAAATAAAATGATGATAATAAATAAAATATTCAAAATTATTAATGATAAATAGGCAAATGACCAGAGTTGTTAATCGCTACTTTTAAAAGTAGCGCGCTACCGCTATCGCTATTTGTCCAAAAAAGTAGCGTGCTATTAGCTAATATTTTTTAAAAGTAGCTTTACCTACTTTTTAAGCTAAGCTACTTTTTATAAAAAAAAAATTTAGAAACAAATTTGTTTTATTTTTTGCTTATAATGTTATTGTAAAGTAAATATATAAAAATCAACATTTATAAATATTAAAATAAAGTTAGTTATAATTATAAAAAAATTTATGTAATAAAAATGGTAATTTGTTGCATTTTATAAGTTTTTACCTTGCGTTATGTGTCTAACTATCTGCCGTATCTCTGATAATTCTACTATTAGAACATCTTTTATCACTTTAAAGTTATCTGCTATTTTATTCATTAGTGTGGCGAAATAAAATTGTTGTACCAGGGGATAGAGTTTTAATTATCATGGTAAATGATGGGTTATCAACCAAGGACATTGGCTGAACTGTATCAATTATAAAATCAGCAATAACTTTATCAGCCAATTTTCAAGAAATATTGACATTTGTATTATTAATTAAATTAATTTAGTTTAAAATGAATTAGTCTTTTTGGATGTAGAGTCGCCTATACCAAAATTATTTAGATGTTTCTCCATTTCCTTAAAACTGTTGGCATGAACAATTTTATAAAATAAATACTATTAGAATGTAAAAATGACAATTTACCTTTACGTGTTTCTTGAGGTTATAGCTACTGAATTGATTTGAGGAAATATTTTTTTTTACATTAAACAAATAAATTTGAAACCAGTTATGGTTATATATATATTTTAAAAAAATTTTAAATCTAGGGAATGGGAAATTTGTTTTACAGTTATTAATAACATTTTCTTCCCTGGTATCTTCCATTTCATTAATATCATTGTCTGAATCACTTTCAACGATTTGGATATCCATAGGCGATGACATTTTAAATTATTAACACGTGATTTAGGTATATAATACAAATGAAAATATAGATTACAAATTGAAAATATATTTCAATTTCAAAATTAAATAATAAATCATAAAAATTATAATTAATTATGATATTATGTTTAAATTTTCATGTTTATACTTACCTTCATTATATTTTTTAAAAGTAGCTAAGCAGAGATCTAAAAAATTAAATAATTACAAAAAAAGTAGCCGTTATTAGCTATAGCTATCAAAAAAGATAGCGCGTTAAGTAGCGCGCTACAAGTAGCTCGCTACTTTGACAACTCTGCAAATGACACAACTAAATGAAATCAATGATAAATAAGACTGAAAAAAATAAATAAATAATTAAAAGGGAAGAAAATAAAATTATGATAATATATAGAAACATAAAGCAATAATAATATTAAATAAGATGGTGGTATAATAAATAAGATGGTGGTATAATAAATAAGATGGTGGTATAATAAATAAAATGGAGTCATGTTCATAAACCTTATCAAAGGTAAAGCTACATGTAATACTTACTCATGGAGATTAAATAATTTTAATATTATTTATGGGTATAATAACTGTAAAGAAGCCCTTAGTCTCAACCCTTCCTATAATCTTGCTGCCATTTGTACATATAACAATATCAGACTTATACCCTTCAAATTCTTTATTTGCCATAAACGTTCATAACATAAATATTAACATTCATATGAAAACAAGTAAACAATAATTATCCAAATTACATTGTGAAATCTTCAAGATCAGTCTAAGTCATCCAATATATTCTGTGTATTCTTGATCTTTTTGTCCTCCCACATTGTCATATCGTGATCTTCACATCACTCCCTCCCCAAGGAAAATTAATTGTTCATATCAGAAAAATGACTGACATTTAGTATATTATATTATATTAAATTTATTTCTTCTTTTTTCTAACTGCTACAACACGCCCACCCTTCACAGGCCCAGCGTCCTTCTCTCTCTGGTGGCATTGTATCAAATCGTCCATTTGAATTGTATCAACTTTCGGTACGCCTTGAAAACATTTAGGGAATTTATCGAATCGCCTCCTTTTATGATGATTTATAGATAATATCTCCGATACATTTCCATATATAATCGCTGAAAAAAATGTTAACAATAATGACATTTACATCGTGGTATCCATATTTATAATCTATGGAACAGTAATATTGACAATATAATATACAAGCAAAACATACTAATTTATTCATTTAAATACCTTTGAAAATATGAGTTATAGTATACATTATTCGGGGTCTGATTAATGGGAATTAGGAAATAATGATTTTACATATAATACTGTAATGTGAACAAATGGTTTATGTGTGAAATTCAATTTCAACAACATGTAATTTTCCTTCTGTCATGTAAAAAAAAACAAAGCTACATTTTTTATAAATATGTCCTAAAATAGATAGAAAAATCCATTTTTAGGTATTAAAAATAATGGCGAAAATTTGTCGAACAAATATTTTAAATAAAATTACTAGGAATATGTATAGACATAAACTTAATATTTTATAAAGAGGAAAAATATATGCAGAAAATAAAATATTTTTCTCCTAGGAATTACTCAGTATCCTAAGAAAAATATACCATTTCTAATTAACCCTGCCATCACAATTAGCACGGATTCACAGAAATGTAGAATGCAAAGTAACAAAAATTGATAATATAATGGGCTATATGGTATATATGTAGAGAATTTTTAATATAACATTAACAATATAAAATAATCTGAGATTTTTAAAAAAAATAAATACATGTTCATAATATACATAGTAAAATGTAATGTGCTATAAAATTATTACAAAGATAAAAAAAATGTAATACACACAATAAATTTACAAAAAATTTTAAAAAAAAAACTTTCTCAAGTATTTAAACAACAATATTTCCATCTTAAGGCATACCCATAAACATATGGCTGACCTTATCCATAAAAATATTTTCCTTTTAATAAAAATTACAATAAACACAGTATAATACATGTAAATAAAAATTTTTATAAAATTTTATAATTTAAAAAAAACATATATATTAAAGATAAAGATTTTATAATTTTAAAAGAAAAATATTAAGTACCAAATTTCTACCAATATATCATATAAATCCATGTCAAATTTATATATATAACAACAATATCAAACTTATACCAATATATCATATAAATCCATTCCAAATTTATATATATCAAGTTCATACATTAAATCAAAAATCACTATCCACATCTACATTATAGAAATTATTTTGACTTTTATCATAACTCAATTCCTTTAATTTCAATGTACTTCATAATGTTATTACATAACCTGGCAGACACATTATCTCATATCTTCACCAACGATATCATTCCTTTTAACCTAAATGTATCCCCTATATGATTCATATAACATTATTTTACATTTAAATGTATCCTATATATGTTTATCATTTATAATTAAATATATCATATGTGTAATTCACATTACACCATATTTCATTAAAATGGTTAATTACTTCAAAATAAATAACATTAACACAATAGATCCCTTAATAATATATCAACCCTAATTGAAACTGGATTACATTCACAATATAGTAACATTAATTAATAATAAACCATCCCACACATGTCCATCCCTTTGAAAACCCAAATGCATAATTATATAATCAATATTTTATTACACAAAACCACTTCTATATATATTTTCATAAATCCTCAATTACACAAATTTATATCTTAATCACACTTACAATCCCCAATTGAATATTTTTTAACCCTATATATACATCAGAGACCTGCAGAGGTACCATTTGTACCGCCCAACCCGGCCCGGCCCGGATTTTTTCCCAAAAATTTTTAATGGCCCGGCTCGGTGGTTTAAAAATTTTAGGCCCGTCCCGAATATTTAAAAAAAAAATTTTGGGGCCCAGCTCGGAATTTTTAAAAATTATATTCGACCTGGTATATTCAAAAAATTCATTATTTCGTATTTTATCATATTTTTCAGCGAGTATTATCATAATAAGCAAGTATATTAGCTAATGTTGTTAAACGGCTCGTTTTGAGCCGATTTTTAAAAACGGCTAATTACAAATTGATACTATAAAAAATTTGTGTAAATAAAATTTTCAGAATATATTATGTATTTATAAAAAAAATAAAATTGATATTTTTAATAAAAAATATAACATATATTATATATTAAATAATGTATTTAATCCTTTGCGTATTTATTCCATGGCAGTAAAACTATAATTTTATTATGTAATAGATACTATAAGTGTTAGCTAGTGTTAACTTTCACCAAACATTATATTAATCATAACTAGAATATAAAAATTCATGTTGTATAATAATTTTTTAAAAATACAGCCCGGCCCGGGTTTAAAAATTTAAAATACGACCCGACCCTGGTACCTGAGCCGGGCTTAGGGCGGGCCTGCAGATCTCTGATATACATATATATCCCTGCTCATTATAATCCCCAACATATAAATATTCAGCAATCTTTTCTGTCCTGCATTACGTGAGGTCTGTTTTCCTAATGATGGAAACCTATTAGCCATTCAATGAGTCTTAAGGCCTACCAAATAATAAGACAATACTTATTGTCAAACATTGGATGTAAAATATAAATCTAGACATATAATGCCACAAATATTATTGTCTTAAATGGGTCAAAATAAAGACATCTAATACCACAAATATTATTGTCTTAAATGGGCCAAAATGAATCAAATATCATTAACCAAATATATATTATACATCTTATATATATAATAAATTAATCATTTTATTTTCATTTTCAGTCCTAATACTCATTACATACTTTCTATCCTTTTCCTTATTTGCCAAATATCTAAAACAAAATGCTAAAATCCCTTAATCTCACTTCTTTCTGACACCCTGTATAGTGGTTAATAATTGCGCTATGTATCGAAACTCTTGTGTTTCTGATCCTAGGTCACGGTCAACAACTGTAAAAACCTCCCACATTGTCATCCCGTGATCTTCACATCACACTTCCCTCCCCAAGGAAAATTAATTATTCATGTCAGAAAAATGACTGACATTTATATTATATTAAATTTATTTCTTCTTTTTCTAACTACTACAACAATAACTTAAGTAAGATATATTAGCTTAGGTACTATTAAGCTATTAAGGGTAATACCAACACTTATTGGAAATTTACTAATATTAATAAATGAGGTGATGGTTAAAGTAAGTAAATTTAAGTACTTATAAACTATTTAACAGTAAATTAACTTAAGTATTAATAAGCTATCTAACACTAAATTAACTTAGGTGTTAATAAACTAATCTAATGATATAGAAGTTAGAACGCATATTAACTAGGTAATAATAATCTAAACTAATGGTAATAGTAAAGTATAAATATGAAATTAAAAAAATATAATAAAACTTACTTTGTTGGAGATTAAACCATCTAAAGGGTAAACTAACCTTAGTACTAATATTATCTATGTAATACTAACTTTTATTGGGGATTCATCCTACTATATATTTATTTTACATATCTTTTTTATTTAATTACAATAATCACATTTTATAATTAACATTTAAGCACTTACCAATATTTATCTTTCATATTAAATTACAGTAACCACATTATATAATTTAATTCAACATTTATGCACCTACCAATAACTTCAATATATAAATTATCATATAATTCCTCCTCTCTTATCATATCTAACACATAATCATAGACCTGCCCAAAGTGAGGGAACGTGAATTATATGGAGGCCCGACCTCCATATAATTATAGCGATTTTTTTTCTCAAGGATACCAACAAACCTTGTAACACAGATGTATAGTTAAAAAAAGAATGGAACTACACCCTACCCAATTGAAGTATTAGAGTGAGGCAGTGGCGTAGCTACGGGGGTGGTTTTCGGGTTTGGACCCTTCCCAGAGCAAAATTTTTTTGAGATTATACGTTCAAAAGACTTAAAAGTGATTTTATATGAATTATATTTTTCTGGTTTTGATGTTTGTGGAAGGATATTATATTACTATTGAAATTATTCTGGATAGTATTATTAGATAGTCATTGAGAATAATCTATAAAATTATAATAACATATTAATGATGCATTTAAAAAATATATTTATTATATATTATCGAAGATATGGTTATGATTTGTAAGATAAACCCGGCCGAAGGCCGGGCAAAAGGGCCGAAGGCTCGTTAAAGGGGGTCTGGGGGGCGAGGCCCCCCAGCTTTTATATGCATGGACAACCTCTAAGGAAAATTCCTAGCTACGCCACTGGTTCCCATGGCTCTTTGGTACAATTCCATTACTATAGTGGTAACTCCATTACGTTCGGTCGATTTTTCTGACATCCAACACACAGCTTTATATACCGTTTTATGTCCTCTTCGCATTTCGGCCACCAACAATACAATCGAAAATAGATTTCATCGCGTTCATTCCCGGATGTCCCCGATGTAGTGTTTCCAACACTGAATTCCTAAGCTTCGTAGGGATTATCAATCTACCATTTTGTTCAACTATTCCCCTGTCTACTGTTAATTCCTCTCGTTGGGTGTGAAAGATTACTAGCTCCGGTTCTTCTTTCCGATTAAAGCCTCTCCACCCTTGCTCAATATGTTGTGCCACTCGCTTTAGTATTGGATCTTTAATTGAATTCTTGCGCAGGTTTCCCTCTGAGACCTGCATATCCTCTAAGTTTACGTTCCGAATCGCCAATGCATACTTGGTATCCTGATTAGGTATGATATCGTGGAGCGATAGCCTGGATAAGGCGTCTGCTATAACATTTTCCCGACCAGATCTATATTCCACGCTAAAGTCGTAAGCGGCCATCTTCCTGGCCCAACGTGTCAGACGATTTTTCGATATCTTTGGCAGATCCCTCTTTTCCCCGAACAACCGTTCCAAGGGTTTATGGTCTGTCCGAAGTAAAAATTTTCGACCGTAGATAAAGTTGTGGAATTTTTCTATTCCAAATAACAATGCCCTCGCTTCTTTATCGATAGGCGCATAATGTTTCTCCGGCTGTAACAACGTACGAGACGCGAATGTTATGGGGTTTTCCCCGTTTTGTGAAACCTTATGAAGTAAAACAGCCCCCAGTCCTGTATCTGACGTATCACACTCCATAATCAACGGTAATTTAGCATTATATGACGTTAAGGTTTCTTCTGTTGATAACAATGTCTTAACTTTATCGAAAGCCTCCTCCTCTACATTAGTCCAACACCATGGTACTTTTACACTAGTCAATCGATGTAACACAGCTGCTTCACTATGAAGATTGGGAATGAACCGTTTTGATACGTGACAAGCCCAAGAAATGAACGTAACTGATGAACATTCTTGGGGTTAAATGCGGCCTGGATTGCTTTAACTCTCTCTTCGCTTGAATGTACCCCATTTTGGTCGATAACGATACCTAAAAACGAAACAGATTCCCGTAGAAATTGGACTTTTTCAAATTTAGCTATGAGACCTGCTTTCTGCAGCCTATCGAGTACTATTTTTAAATTAGCCAGATGTTCAGCGTCATTTTTGCCGGAGATAATTACATCGTCCAAATACACTCCAGTCATCGGGCAATCTTTCAAAACATTGTCCATGTAACGCTGGAAAATAGTTGGTGCGCACGAAAGCCCAAACGGCATCCTTAGGAATCGAAAATATCCTTTATGTGTTGAGATGATCAAATATTCTTGGGACTCTGGCTCAACGGCCATTTGAAGATACGCGTCCTTTAAATCTATCACCGTAAAACGGTTCCCCCCTTGAATCTTAACCAATAAGTCATCCAGCGAAGGAATAACGTGATGATCATATAAAAGATGGGGATTTAAACTCACCTTAAAATCTGCGCAAATACGAATCTCGCCATTGTTTTTCCTGACATTTACTGTTGGGGTTGCCCATGGCACCCTAGTTATAGAGGAATCGATGGGCTCCAAAATCTCCGCAGCCACAAGGCGATCAAGTTCTAATTCAACCGCTCTGCGTAAAAAATTTTTCATACACTTGATTCATTTCAAATGAATGAAATGGCACTCGACGAGCTGGAAACGATTTTGGAACAGCCGTATCTTTTAATTGGAGTCGCACAGCGAAATTACGTATCAACCCCGGTTTGTCGTCAAAAACAGCTTTAAACTGTTTAGCTAACAAATGCCCCATTACGTCTTCCGTTAGTGACATCCTCGATCCGTGTGAACATCGATTGTATTCGAACGGCCCATAGAGGCTTCGGCCCGCGGGGGCACCGATTGTATTCGAGCGGCCCATCTGGTCATCGTTGGTTTGGTGGCAACTTGAAGTTATTGTTTTTCTATTCGTTTTGAGAACCTGTTGTATGCTTACCTGTCTCGGTAACTCAAACCCAAATGCTAAAATCCATGGCAACCCAAACAGAGGTAGTTCATTTGACTTTATTATAATAACTGATAAATTACGAATTTCCTTCCCCACTTGCACACGAACCATGGCTTCACCCATAAGATCCAAAGGTTTATCTCCATAGGCTGCTAATGGGTTTGTGGAAGATGTTAGTGGTTTGCCAATTTTCTCCCAAATATTCAATCCTATAATAGAGGCTGTGCTCCTGTATCATAATCAAAAGTGACACTAAGTCCATTTATTTTGGCTGTGATCTTTGCCCTTTTATTTAATCCCCTTGTCCAGAAATTATTAATTGAATCACTTGAGTGAAAATGTGGTTTACCGAGTTTAAATTGCGATATAGAGGCTTACTACGGCAACATGCTGCGAAATGTCCTGTTCTTTGGCACTTAAAACATGTTTTGTCTTTAGCTGGGCATAAATATCTTTCATGCCAGCCGGCACAATTCTTACATTTATTATCGTAAAACTTGTTATTAGGCTTCCTATAATTAATGACTCTCTTAACACACTCTTGTGAATTAGGCATTTTATGTTTGCAATCTTGCGGTCTGACACTATTTACCAAGTCTTTCTTGATAGTCATTTCGTTTTGAGCATTTTCTGTTGCCGTGGCCATATCTAGCACGAACTGGAACGTCAGGGGCTTTTTGTTCACATCCAATGCTAAAGGATATTTAGTCCTAAGTTCAACTTCGATACCTGGTAGATCTATACCCGCAACTAAATGATCTCTTAACCGGCCGTCAACTTCTGACGGCGTAAAGCAACACGCTTTCGCAGTTATTTTGATTCTATTAGCAAACTCTCCAATTGGTTCATTCTCATTCCTAATTAACCTTATGAAGTCTAATCTACTACCGAAAATGGTTTTATTCTTCTCAAAAATATGTAGCGAGACACTCCTTATCTTATCAAATTTAGTTGTTAGAATGGTTTCAGGAAATAAATATTGTTCGAGAATGTCAATGCCCTCAGCGCCAAAACTCACCATGAACAGGTCCTTATTTTCTTGATCGGTCGGTGTCCAGTTAGTCTTAACGTTGCGTCCCACTATTGGAACCAACGTTGTATAGATCCATTAATTTGATATTTTTCTAACTTATCAATAATACTACTATTTTTGGACTGAGGCATAATTTATAAAATTAATAACTATTTTCTTACTTGTTTTAATTAGAATATTAGAATCCACGTCATCGCCACTTTAACGAATGAAGAACCATTATTTATATTTATTTATTTCTATAACTCATTTAATAGGTATCAGTTTTCATTGACATTTTATTCAGTATATTAAACATAAGGTGTAACTTAATTACAAATGGCGATATATAATTAGATTTGCCTAACTTTGATCGTAAAGTCATTTGATCGTAAATTTGGTCCATTTTTTTCTGATTGGTCTATTTAATCGCGGTAAATTAAAATCATTTAAAAACATTATGCTTAATACTGTAGCTGATAATTTAAGACTATTTGTTAAAAGAAGAAATGAATACCCTAACCCTAACCCTAACCCTAACCTATAAATTCATATGAATGAAAAAATCGTCCATTTTGACCGATCAAAATAATACGATCAAAGGAGGCCCTCCCTATAATTACACGTTAAGAGATTGATGTGTACATAATACATTAGGAAGTTAAACAACACCTATTATATTAATCGTAAATATATATATATATAATCATATCTACTGTCAAATATAATATATAATATGATAAAATATTACAATAGATTACTTCTTTACTACAGTCCTTATCAATATTTTATAGTTTTCTGTAAAATATATAATTTGCTATATTGGTAAAAATTTCTTGATTGTCATATGATAATTGATAAAATTAGATATATGTAAATCTACGACATAAAATATTCCACTGTTTGTATTGTCCTTTAATTTTTTTATTTAATTTATGATTTAATTTTATCAATAGTTTTATAATTATATTTTACTTTTATTAAGATAAATAAATTAAAATTACTCACTTTATAAAAAATTATATTTGATATATTATATTATTTAGTCATTTTATGGATCTATTATTAATAATTATAATACATATCACTTTTGTCTTAAGACTTATCTTATATTCTATTTCTTAAAAAGCATTTTTGGTTTACTTTTTTTTTATATATATAAATGCTTTTTTCCAAAAATGTATAAATTATGATGAATATTCAGCGTCTACATGAGCGGGAGGGGTAGGAACAGTTTGCATCCTATTTTTTGAGGGGGGGGTAGAGGGTAGGTTGCTTTAATGGGGGTAGGATAAATTTTTTGGGGGGTTATCTATTAAATTTTGAGATGAAATAGGACAAAATTATTGCAGTAATAGTAATACAATTCATCGACCAAATTTATATATTGCAAACAATCCACATTGTTTTCAAAATAAAACTTTCTGCTATCCGTTTAAATGTAATTTAAAAGGTTTAGATATTGCAGCAAGCTCATAATGCCATAATAATTAATTCATTGTAAATAATGGAGGTTTTAAAAGAATTTATTATTTAAAAAATAAATTCTTTATATACAAAATATCGATAGTTGGTAAAAGAGATTGATTAATTTAAGTTATCCTTAAAAATTCTCTGAAAAGAGTATCAATAAATTAAAAAGGTAAAAATAATAATAGGGAAACACAGCCGCCGAGTGGTGGTAATTTTTTAAAGTGGTAGGCAAGGGTTTTTGAAGGGGGTTTGCATCCAGTGAAAATCCTGTCATGTAGACGCTGTGAATATTTTTATAAAAAAAATCAACTTTTACATTCTTTTTTTCAAATTATTGTTTGTTATATGCATACATTTTTGGGGTCAGGGAGTGGGGGAGGACTAAGGGGGATATTTTTTATTAGCTTAAAATGATATTCACAAAAAGTGATAAATTTTTGAGGGGGGGGGGATTTCCTTTCCCCCCCCCTTTGGCCACGCCTATGATTACAACTTAGAAAACTAAGAGATAAAATCGACCAATAATTTTACGAGATTTGTGTAATTGTTTAGATAAAAACGAAATTATATGATTTTGAGATTCTCAAGCAATCATTCCAGTATTGAAGTGAATTGAGCATTATTATAAAATAACCTATATTATTTGACGGATATATTTTTTAAATTAATCAACAATCTGTAACTCATCAAATGGCTCCAATAAATTTACAAATACTATTATAAATTCGCCAGAGGATTAAATCTTGATATTGAAAAATTAAATATTTAGCCCAATTTTATTCAGAGGATATGAATGTATCTGAAGGCATATTAATTTCATAATTTAAATCTTGGTATGAAAGATTAATAACCTCTAAGAAACTCTTAGAATCATTGCATAATTTACATTTTAATTTTCCAAATATATAAGATTACTGTATATTTTGTCAACAATATCAATTAATACAAGCATATATAAATTGATCTTTTCTTCATTACGGAGAATAAAATCTCAGAAGCATGTCATCAGAAGATTGATTGAATGGACTAGCTCTGCTTAATACACATAGAGATTTAATCCCCAATACAGAACAATTTATTAAAAATTGACGCAATCGCATAGATGATTAAATTTCCATTAATGAACGTTATTTTTATTAACTTTTTAAATCATCATATAATGTTTGATTCTAAATTTATTGTGATTTACTTACTTACCTGTTTGCTTACTATAATATTATTATTGGGTTCAAAATTGTCTTTTTTAAAATATGATGACTATAATAAATTTTTATCATGTTTAGTTCTAATAAATTTTAAATATTCCAAAAAACTATTTTAATATTTTAAAAAGTATTACCCCCCCCCCCCCGTTAGTAAACTTCTGGCTACGTGCCTGTCTTGGAGGTAGATAGAAGACAGGTTAACAAGGATCCTGATGAAAACTTACTGATTGAATTGATTATATTCAGAATTTCAATTTCGCTAGTGAGTGGAGAATTGAAATTGGGACTTTGAACGTAGAAGCTTCCAGCTGGATGTTTAATTTCAATTTATTTAAAGTTTCAGCATCAGAGAGAGCTAATGAATCTTTGGATGTGGATATCTCAAGGTATCTGAAATCTTTAGGTTATTTATTTATTTTAGTTATAATTAATAAAAATGACTACTTATTTGATATTGTTGGAAATATTATTTCTTTTTCCCCAGTTGTAAATTTTTCCTTATTAAGCCCACCAAATTTTCTAAATTATACTATTATAGACTCTCTCCGGACCGAGTTCCTGGCTGGGCCTGCAGGTATCTGATCTATATCCTTTCTGGCCTATCCAGGATAAGCACTTTCAAGCGAGTTTTCTCGCCAATTATTATTGGATGGCTTTAATTGTAGACTTTTGGTAGGATGTTTATTAATAATAATTTTGACTTTTCATTTAAATTATTAAAATAATATTCTCAGTATTTTAAATTATAGTCGTTATTTTTTGTTTATAAAAACTATTATATTTTTTTTAGGTGAGAGGGTGGTGGGGGGAGTGTAGGGATAAAAATTTTATTATCTTAAAATATTATATACAAAAACAGGCATTTAAGGGGAGGGAAAGGCCCTCCTCCCTTCCATATTACGATTTTGCTTCTTTTAATATTTTATAAATTTTAGTTATATATATTTTGTTAATACTCTTAGCCTTACTTTAAACAATCAAAGAAGGTATTTCAATCCAATAAGTATTATAAATTATGTTTTATATGATGAATAATCAAATTTATACAATTAAATTGAACTGTCTTTGAATAAAGTATATTGCTTATAAATATACTTTAGTTTTGTCATTTCTTTATCTCATATTTTAAAATACACAATATATTCATATAATCAATATTTTAAATTAAATACTATAATTTTTTTTAAATAATTTTAAATGAATCAAAAACCTGAGTATTATTTTATCTCTCTTTTTCTCTGTCCCAAATTGAGGCAATTAATTAGGTTGCCAGAGAGAAAGCGTAAAATGACTGTTAATTATGTAAATGACAATATTAAATTACAAGAAGAACAGGAAATAAAGGAATTACCATTGATCAGTCGATTAGAAAGTGTGGTGTTTCAAACTCACTCCTTTTACGACAAAATGGGGAGATTAGATAATTTGAAAAGTTATATGGATTTCATATTCGCTGAAAAACCATCGGTAAAATGCCGAATAAGTACACATTTTTTTTACCATGGTCATTGAAAATTTATACACATTGGTTTAAAGATTTTTCAGGCAGAAATTTTTTTTTAAAAAATTCGGGCCTGGCTGGGGGTCGGGGTACAAATGGTTACCACTGCAGATCTCTGGTATATATCGCATATGATTTTTGATCAATAAAATTAACATTTTTGAATAGTTTATTATATACAATATAAATATTAAATAAATTAAAGCATATTTAACGTGTTAAATTTTACTTCCAAACATGATTTGAAGAGTTTATTTCCGGAGATAAAACTTGAACCCAGATTCAGAACATGGATTTAATTTATCTAGACTCATCTGTACCAAACCCTTTTTTAAAAAGGTCTGAATCTGAAAATGAATCCTGCAAATGTCTGGTCGAGAAAATATACTTTTTAAAATTTCGTTCATGCGTTAAGTTAAGTACTTAAATATTTCATTACTCCTTATGTCTGATTTAAATTTTGTTTTATATATTAACATTTCATACTTTTTAAAAAAAAATATTACTTTTTTTTACTTTAACAGATACAGGCTCATGTGGATAATAAATTCCCTAATTTGTTCAATTTAATTCAGTCATAAATCCTATAATAAAATATCAACGTAAATCATATAATATTTTTTATAAAATTATTTATATCATAAAGTATTTATTTGTTAAAAACATCAAAAGAAAGAGGGGTAGATATAAAACTGAATTCATACGTTCACAAATGCAGAAGCTTTTTTGTTTATGACTTAAAGACAAACTTACATATTTTTTTATGCAAATCATTTTTTGCTAAAAAATATGTTTCCTTATTCCAATTTTCGCCATAATTTTATTTTTCTGCTTTTTTGACGTTATTTTCTATTTAAATTTCTCTCTGAGTTTTTTAATTTCCTTCTTCCTTCTTTCTTATTTTACATACTTCTTCCATTATATTAATATGACCGTAACAACATCAAAGTTGATAATGACTTGACACAAAATATTTTCTTAACATCCTAAAATTAGTTAATTATCAAGAATTTGAAGAACAGAAGTTGCAGGGCCGTAACCAGGAATTTCCAGCTGGGAGGGGGGCAATACTTGAGGGGGTGAGGCAAATAAAACAAATAATTAGTCACTTATAACAATTTTTAGCTATTTTTATTTAAAATTTTTAAAAGACGATTTTAGTTTTAAATTTTAATATAAATGAGTGAAATTCTGTATTTTTATTTAAGCCATTAGTCGATCGATTCTCTAGTGCTCAATACCGTTGATAATTTTTGAGGGATGATATTAAATTTTGATATAAGTTTCCCAGCCTTAATTCTTATCAAATCAAAAAAATCACTTCTTTTATTTTTTAATACATTAATTATGGCATCAACAGAATTTTTAACATCCACAAGTACCTACGGACTGTAGATCTTATTTTGCGAATCTATTATTATTAATACTTCATAAATTAAAATGGCCAATATATTGTAATTTATATTAACACATTGAGATAAAAGACTAAAGGCTTCGACTGAGTGGAAATTTCTGAGTCAAGAGTTCTATTATAAAAGTAAAATAATACTTAACAACTAAAAATTATTATAAATGATGCGGGATGTTTCTAAATGACCAGTCCACCTCTGGTCTAAAAGTTTCTTAGGAGTATGAACTGTATATTTACAGGCTACGTTAAAATGCTTAAAAAATTTATAGAATGCATTAGATAAATTAAAAAGTTAGAAATTATAACAATATTATCATACCAATTTTGAACCACAAGATAGAACTTGTGGTTGTAACAATGTTTATAAGGCACTTTTTTATTAATTTTGTTTGTACTTCTCCATTTCATCCAGACATAACGCTTGCACATCATATGCCTAGCTTATTATATTCCACGAATTAATATTTATATCATTAAGTAGCTTTAAAATACAATTAGTAATGCTTTCAGCGAAAGGCATTGTAGATTAATAATTCCTTTAAAATTTTCATAGATTTATCCACAAAATTATAACGAATAATTATGCTCAGGTTATTTTTTCACAACATGTTTATTAATTTTTATAAATTAAATAATATTTTTTTAAAAATTTTGTTGTATTTTTATTTAGAATTAATTGTTAGTGGTAATAGTGGTGAATTGAAATAGAATAACTAAATAATTTTTTTTAAATTTGGGAGCCAAAGTTTTTTTCGGGGGTCAGGTTTGGGGCCAAAAAATTTTTATGGGGCGAGGGACCCCGGGGCTACGGCCCTAGCTAATGAGAAAACAAATAAATCCAGAATTTATATTTTAAAATTATATACCAAGCCTTAGATTCTTTCCCCATTTCATAACTAGTTATAGAGAGAATGGTCAATTAGCCATGACTAATGAAAATTTTGATAAATTATTTCTTATTTTAATTTGTCAACGATTGATTATAAGTTGTAACTAATTTATACCACTTCCAATAAATTCATTCGAAAAATATTTTATTTCAACATCATTCGTTATCCCACGTTTTATTTTTTAGAGCGGAATTAGTTAAAGTTCTCCCATCCCTAGTTTCCATATGCTAATAAATTTTATAAGAAAATATAATATTGAATGAAATTTTTTGTTGAAATTATTTTATTCCTTAAAATTTGATGCCAGTCCAGTTTTTATAGGAGTCTAATAAAGGCCGTAACTATGGAGGATATGTCATTGGGTTTTTCTAAACGCGTTCATGAACGAAGTTAGTATTTTTGAAAATAATGATGAACAGCGTTCCTTTATTTTTGACGAACTTTGAACGTGAACGCGTTTCTTTTTTTGACGATTAACGTTCGTTCAACTTTAAAAACACTTTTTATTTTTATTTATATGAAAAATTTAATATTAATCCAAATTTTTTAAGAAAAAAGTCATATTTTTTAATCAGCTGTTTTTCCTTTTTCACATTTCAATTGCCATTATTATAATTTATTAATTAAAATATTATTGTTTATATTTTAATTTAATAGATTTGCATAAGCATGGATATTATTATTTCATCACCATCATCATCATCATCTGATTCTGATTCTGAAAATTCAAAATCAGATGAATTAACTACCATGGCCCAAATATAATAAATATTTTACAGTAATTCTTATATTGAAGGAACTAATTCAAAACTTACTAAATGTAAAATGTGCCCAAAAAGTATTAAATCAGTTTCAAAATCTTCAAGTTATAATTTAAAACGACTTGATTCTAATATTAATTATTTTATAAAAAATAATATAAATTTTTTAGTTTGTTCTAATTAAAAATCATTAAATTTTATTATTATATACATAGAAAATGATATCCTTTAGAATTTATTTTTAATTGTCATTTTTTAAAATTATAATCTAATCACTATTATTTTAATCAAGGATTTTATATTTTAATTGTTGAACACAATTTAAAGTATAAATTTATATATTGTAGAAATAATTAACTTTTATGATATATAAAAGTATTAATATAAAAATGATTTCTTTGAATCTACTATGCCTAGGATTTTATATAAATTTAATATAATAAAAAATTTATTATAAAACGAGAAGTAGAGGATGTGTAGGAGGATAACTTATCTCAATTTTTTGAATCAAAGGACAAAACAATAAATATTTTTAATAAATTCCCCTCTTTAAAAAAAGTTGTTTGTTAAAAATAATACTCCTATCCCCTCATCTGCCTCTATAGAATGCGTTTTTAGTATAACTAATGCCGCATTACTGCCAAGCGCTCCTGTATATCAGATGAAAATTTTTAAAAACAATTGTTATTAAAGATTTAGAAAAAAATTTTTTTATAAATAAAAATATCTTTTTATTCGCTATATTATATTGTATTTATAATTATATTATCAAAATAAAACTATATTATTTTTAACATGGCTAATATATTGTGTTAAAAAATAGAAGACAAATTAAATTTAAAAAAAGATTTATAAAATTTTGAACTAACATGAACACGTTCTATTTTTGTTAATGAACGTTGAAGCGAACGCGTTTGATTTTTCTTAGAAATGTTTACAGCACTAGGTTTTTCTACTAGAGGAATTTATCTCTCGCCTCTCCCCCCACATTCACATAAAATTTTGTAATTTGCATTTTATTTAATTTATTTAAAAAGCATAAATGTTATATAAATTATGTTTATTAGTTAATTACAACAAACTATTCATATTTTACATAAATTTATTGCATATAAATATAATTCATAATCAATGGTTTTATTTACCAGTAACATTTATAAATAATAGAAAGGCAAAGATCTATTTAGATCCAGGGTTTATAAGTGTTTTTAAACAAATCGATTTAGCCTATTTATATGAACTAGGATGCTATATTAAAAGGCGTGTCCTACAAATATTAAATCCATACCGAGATTAGTTCAAAAAATTACTGAAAAGAAAGTTTTGATTTTCGTTATAATTGGAAAAATATTATATAACCTTTTTAAATTCATCATAAAAGGTTTAAGAAAAAATTTGATATAAATTATAATCTTTTATTATATTAAAATAAGATGAATATTTAAATATATTAGTAAATTCAGGATTACATATTTATGTAATACCATATATTTTTATTTTTTTATGTAAAGTAAGAAAGAAAGATAACTATTAATTTCCAGAGAATAATAAAAAAAAGAAACTATTTATTATGAAAATCCAATCCTAAATAATACAACAATCAGAAAACTGAGATCTGCCAAATATACTGTATTATCCAGTTCAGCCATAATTTTAATACAACTAAACTCTCTCTCTCAAACCGATCTCAATTTCACATTTGCCGGTTAAGAATCTATCAAGAACTTCTACTCTAATGCTTTCTTTTTTTTATTTCAATTTTTTAAAATCCTCTTCATTAAGTTTTTCCATTCTTAAAAGCTTTTACAATATTCCGAAAATTCTTTACGCTCTTTCTTTCCAATTTCAAATTTCCTCAAGTCGAAGAGATCCTTAATCTTCTCTTCAATTCATAACTCATGGCTATAAGTATTATATCCACGCAACATAGGGGCAACTATTTAAGATTACTCCTAAGCTTGTCTATCAGTGATTTCATCGCCTCTTCTTTTAGCAGAGCCTTACATTCTCGCTGACCCATTGTTAGGACTACATTAGCATGGATATAAATGCAACATCAAACCGTTAGGTCGAAGCCCCTGCATGTCGGATCTTGGAAAATTATAAATCATCGATCCTTCTTACAACACATTCATACCCATCACTTGCTCAGCTCTTACCTCTTTAGTCAATAAAGCTCAAAGGTTTTTTTTTGGAATAAGGCAGATGGATCCAAAAAGTATCACCACAAAGAATTTCTTTTCTTAAGACAAATACTAGCTACTATAATTATTCGTTCAAACTACATAAACTTTATCTCTCCCATCGAATAATCTCCCATGCCTCCACTAATATTCTTCTTCTCTTCCTTCGATTTCTTCGCTATTTTCTTGATATCTTCTATTCTTTTTCTATCCTTCATAGTTTTACATTTAATTGATTATATATTTAATATGTCCTTCCTGTTCCTTCATTATATTATAATAAAATAACTTAATAAATAAATAATAGCACATAAATATCGTAAACAACAATAATTTTAGATTATGAAATAATTTATTCCCTAAGAAAATCATTTTATTTAAAATGTATTTTTCCTTTTTATAACTCTGACTGAGCCTAAACCAAAGAAAACTGAACAACAAATGTTACTACTCTAGGGGGCATTATATAATTTCGTAGATGAAGCAAATAAAAAATTAATTTATAAATGATTTATTTATAAAATTAAATCTTATATATTTTTAAACGTCTTATTTTTTAATTTATAATATAAAACTTTTAACTATTATTTTTTTAAATTTATATTTATTAATAACCACAATGATTCCCAGAAAGATATCATTTAAAATTCATTCCATATTTTAAAAATTTTATAATAAATTTTTCTTAAATACACAAATAACCACGTTATTTGTGTTACATCAATATAAGTTCTAGTTCACCCACTCTCTTATCATCAATTTATTTGCATAATATAATTTATGTTTAAATTTTAAAAGAATGATAAAAAAATTTTTTTATTAAATAAATCTATACATTATCAAAGATAGATATTAGATCCAATTCTTAAAAAAAGTAATTCCATTACCTCCCAAATAGTTTTCTTTTCTTTTTCCTTTACCAAACATGCACATTTTGAACAAATTATAACTACTGGTCAATAGTTTATATAAATAGATTTTATACCTGTAAGTAAATAGATATAATAATTTAAAATATGACATACATCATAACGATTTTCTCGAAAAGTTAAATAATATTTTTCCAATAATTATATTTTATATGAGACGAGATGATTGATATATAAAATAACAGGTTTGTTTTATCAGTATTGAACTACAATTATGTGCATATTTGATGGAAGACATTTTTGTAATATTTTTTAATTTGTTTGAAATTATTTAACTTGCAAAAATTGTTAAATCAATTATTTATATTCTTAACAATTTTTAAGTTAAATAATTTTATTTGTAAATAGATTAAATAATATTGGAATTTTTTCTATAATATCCACACAACACTTCAGTAATACTAGAATGGAATACTGTAATGTTATATATATTTTATTAAATAATAAGCGAACTGACCCATTTTTTATGGTCCATCCCTTTTGAAAAAAAATCGTAAAAAATTTGTCAAATCACCGACTATATGTTAAGAATCCGAGTCCCAACTGAACTCTTATTGATCTCTGAAAATCAAAATATTAGTTTTGAAGAGATAAAAATTATAATTTTTTTAAAGTAAAAAAATATTAAACGGGGGAGAATCTAAGCCCTATCCAGAAAAAAATTAAAGAAAGATATAGGTTGAGGTGAGAAAAATGTAAGAGTTTTCAAAAATGAAAATAAATTTTTTTAGTGTTTTTCTTGAACAGAATATTTATGTGCCGAGGTACAAGTCCAGGCGGATCCCGAAAAATCGTGCCAGAATCCGACTAAACCACTTAAATTGTCATTTTAAATAATATAATATGTCAGCTAGTGGGGTTACATAGTATAAGCTATACCATTTTATTAATAGCCCAATCTTATTTTTAACTAAATAAATTTTTAATTTAAAAATTATAAACAATCAAATTTTATATCAAAATCTTTATTAGTATCAAATAGCAAAGCAAAATTCAACATAAATTATTTATAATATATATGCCAAGGCATATCGCAAAAATCCCCCCCCCCCCATAAATAAACAAATATTCTTATGGGGAGCATAATTTGAGGCCTCTCAAGGCCGTATCTGTAAAAAAATTGACTAGGTTACAGGGGTTTAATAACACCTCTATTTATATAATTTTATGTATGCAAAATTATCACCCTACTATGCTAGAACATTATTATTTTCGCTTAGCTATTTTTAAATTTTACTAATCTCTCTTTAAATTTATAACTACATTATTCTTTTTGGCATTGAATTAATAAGAGTTAGGTATATTCTAGGATATAGATTTCGATATTAACACTAATTTATTCTTCAAAAAATATTTTGTTCTAGATGCTGCTTTCTTCTAAGGAAATATACCCCAAATGTTTTCAATAGAACTAAAATCTGGAGAATATGATGGCCGATCTAACAAATTTGATATTATGATTGTTTTCGGTATTTGAAATTAAAGGCATGACATGCGATTGAAATTTATTGATATCCCCACTTGATACTGTGGGGATGAGATAATCAGTTGGGTCTTGGCCTTAATGCTTTGAACCTTTCACTTTATTATAAGTAATCGTTAATACAATATGTAAGATCATTGTTTGTTGTTAATTGCTTCTGTCTATATTACCCGCCATTAATAAATGCACGAAGGTAATTATTTACAATAAAACGAATGGTATCAAAGCTATAAATGCCTAGATAACCAAATGAATATCTCATCCCCACTTTATAAAGTGGGGATAACGGAAAATAGGCATTCATATGCCATTGATATTACTAATTGCTTAAAAATAATAATTCTATTAGTATTTGCAATAAAAATATTTATTTTTGGATTCAACATTTGATAAGATACATTTAATATATTTTAAAAAAAATTTCTAATTCTGTCATTTTTATAGCAAGATAAAGGTATGAATGAGGCCTTCATTCAAACTGCTTCTGAAATAATTAAGTCGATTATTAGCTTTCCTAAACCTGCCCTAACTACTTTATTAATGCATTTTACCTACAAAAATACGAATTGCATCAAATAATTTTTATTTGTATTTGTACGAATAATAAAATATTATTCGATTAGATTCGTCGAATATTCGATTCGAAAATAAAATTCTTTAAAATATTTTCAATGAAAAAATCAAGAGTATGAAAAAATCTTAAAAATTGTTTTGAATGAATCTGTATATATTTTTTTAAATTTGTGATTTCATCTTGATAGATTTCTTGTGCATGAAAATTATAAAAGGCTAACTTATAAAAGATTTTTTTTACAAACATATTTGGAATTTTAGGTAAAATTTGATCAAAAATCTTTCTTCTTTAAAAGATTTTCAAACTCTTGAAAAATTAGATGATTAAAATTTAAAGTGATTCATAAATTTAAAAAGTGATTTATAGATATAAAAATAAAGTAAAAAAATAAAATGTTTCACAAGGAATATGTTAAATACTTACAGATAATTTTAAATATTTATGAATAAGTTTTAATATTTAAATGTCGAATATATACGATAAATTTTGAATAAAATAAAATTATACAAATAATTTGATCGAATAATGGATAAAAAATTATACAACAAATAATATATTTTCCTTATTCGTACTTGATTCGAATAATTTTGTCATTAGTATTCATAAAATACGAATCGAATCAAATCAAAGTGAATTATTCATTTTAGGTAAAATATTTGGTAATGGGGATACAATTGTAAATACATTTTAAAAAAAATGTTTTTAAACTTTTTGGAAAAAATTGATATGTTTGAATTTAAATTTTATGTAGAGGTTAGTTAATATTAAAAGGTTAGCGACAGTAGCGTTATTGGTGTGAGGGCATAGAGGAATTCCCTAAAAACTTTGGAGAGCTCGAAAAATTAACATTTATCTGCAAATTTTAATTTAAATACATTTTTCCCAATTTTAGACCAAATATCCTATTTCTTGCTTTTTTTTCTAATTTTAAAATTTTTCAAAAAGTGAGTTCTTTGAAGTTGAAAAGTTAGTGATGCCATTGTTTATAGATTTAGGTTTGATTTAAAATTTAAAGGCTAGAAATAATAGAACTAAGATAAAAATGTTCGCACATGAGTTAGGTTTAAAATTTAAGTATTAGCCTGATATGGGTTGGTTAAATAAAATCTAATCGTACTATAATATGGGCGATTGATTTAGAACATTAATTTTGATAAAGATTTAAACATTTTTTTAATTTGACTTTATTATCATCAAATTTTGATAAGGATTTTGATATTTTTTTCTAATATAATCATTTTTTGATAAATAATTAAATACTATCCATTTATCTAAGTTGTTATTTTCTTCATAAAATAATAGTGCAAAAATTAAAGAAATGAACAATCTGATTAAAATAGAAAATTTTAAACTTATTATTTTTACAAATTAAAATCAATAATTAAAAAAATATATATTGTATAATATTTGTATAAGGATTAATTATATTTTTTACCATAGCCGATTTAAAATCTAACATTTGTCTTATTAAAACCTTATAATATACATCTACATAAAATAATAATGTATGTTTATAGTATAATATTGATACAAATATCTTTTAATTGTTAGGGCTATTATTTGCTCCGCACTTTAGTATTTATTATAATTACATAATTGTATAATTATTCAAATAATTTAGTATAAGGCTTTAAATAATTTTAATTATTAAAACATTTTGCATTATAAAAATTAAATTAAAAAATTTATTACCTAGAAAAAGTATAAAATTATAAGTAAATTTTTAGCTATCCCTATGTGTATTAAATAAACCAATTATATAATTCTTTTTTTAATTTTGGAAAATTATTGAAATAATAATGTTTAAATCAAAACGAGGTAAACTCCTTTAACGAGAGGAAATTATTATTTTTATTGGACTAGAGATATTAAAAACGCAATTAAACGTTTAATAAATAGGAATATTTACAGATCAGTTTAAATAAATTAGCCCCTCCCCCTCACTTGTGAAAATAAAAGAATAAAACAAATTTTTTGTAAAATTATTTATAATTCTAATTATATGCATTGGTCTAGGGGAGGAAGTCAGATTTTTCCCTTGATAACTTTGGAAGATTTATTATCTATGTTAATAAAAATTATCTCATATATACCCTCCCGAAAAATGAATATAATATGTCATTTTTTAAATAAATAAGAAATAAGTTAATAATTCAAATAGTAAATGACATTTTATAGAAAAAAGTGCAAACCCAAATTTTTTAAAAGTAATCCAATCAAAGGTCTTCCAAAGGTGGGGTTAATACCAATAAACTTTGGTAGGGGAAACCCCCCCCCCCCCATCTTTAAGAAAATCCTGGATAATTGTTTTTTTAAATATGAAATTTAAAGTGTGACTTTCTATAAATATATGTTTTTTTAATTTTTATTTTACATTGAAATATAATTTGCTATAGAAAATCCTTTTATAAAACCATCAAATTTTAATGATATAATTCACTTGGGATAAAAATTTCATAATTAAACTTTTTTTAAATTTTACAAATAATAAGAAAAAAATTATTGATTATCGATTATTAGTTATTATGTATGAAAGAAAAGGGACATCAAATATTGCTTTTTAGCAATATTTTAGCCCCAGAAAATTAATGACGTCATTTATGGCCTTTTTGAAATATTTTGATGATCAAACAGCTCTGGTTTATCCTGCCAAATTTAATTTTATTCTTAGTGTTTCTATTTTAAATATAGGAATCTAAGACATGTAAATCCTATAGTTTACTTTATTAAATACCTAGAACGCTGTGAAAGTTTACCTAAGACTTCCAACTTATGATTATATAGAATAACAATTAAATTTACATGCATTACATATTTTATCGCATGGCTCAAAGAATTCAATTTTTGAAATGTTTATAATTATAAAACGCACCATTCGTTTTTTAAATGGAATAGCATATTTTATTAAAGAGTGTACAGAACAATTTGATCGATAAGTTTTAAAAAAATGAAATTTTCTAAATTTTATACTAAGATAATTGAAACTCTCAAAATTAATTTTAAAAATTGGGCTAGATGGGTTTTTATTGTGTTGGACGGGTAACGTAAACAAGATTTTTTAGGGTGGGGGGGGGTTAAACTTGGTAGGAGGAGGGTCCGCCTCCAAATTCTCATTTATTCAAAAAAGAAAAGTCCCAATCAAAAAAGGAAAAGTTTCAATCATAAAAGGAAAAGGGTCAATCATAAAAGGAAAAGGGTCAATCATAAAAGGAAAAGGTTCACCAATCAAAAAGGGAAAAGTCCCAAAGGTTTAAAAAGTTCGATAAAAAAGAAGTGTCAAACAAAAAAGGAAAAGGTCCAATCAAAAAAAGAAATGTGTCAAACAAAAAATGAGAATTCCCATTCAAAAAAGGAAAATTGTTATTTTTTAAATTTTTTTAAAATTTTTTCTTGTCAATTCTTAAATTTTAATTATTTTTATAATTCCTTCTTATTTTATTTCTAACTTTTTATGATTACTTTTCTTTATTTTTCTACTATATTTTCTCAATTTATTTTTCTTCTCATTTTTGATAATTCTTTTGTCTTTTTTAAAAAAAATTATAAATCCGTTATTTTTCTTCACCTCTCTGCTCCATTTTTTTTAACAATTCTTTACTATTTTTTCATCATACATACAATATTCTTTTTATGATTTTTTCTCCTTATATTGTAATCTTTTACATATATTTCTAACCTTTTCAATCTCTTTAAGTCATTTTTAATCATTATTTTTTTGATCTTATCTCAATTTTCTTTCTTCTCAATTTTAATAATTATTTTTAATTTTTACTAAATTTTTGGCAAACAATTTTTTATATTAAAATTTTTTACATATCAAATTATTTAATTACAATTGCCAAATTAAATTAACATTTGGTTATAATGCACCTCTTTAAAATTAAATAATTTTGAACTGTAATTACCAAACGATATGTAAATTAATAAAAATATAATCATTTTTAAATACTTATTTTTAAAATTTTAATATTTATGCATATTAAATATTTTTGAGCAAGTAAAAAATTTTTTATAATTATTTTTAAAACTATAATCTTTGATTTATGAATAATTAATCGTAAATGTTATAATCTAAAGGATTTTAGTCTTTTTTCCTTCCATTTGTTGAGTGTATATTTTAAAAAGAATATTTTTATTTTAAAAAATAAAATTATGAAGATTTGGTAAAAACGAAGGGAAAATCATTAATAGTGAAACAAAAGCTCTAATAATTGACCCTTTAAAAAAGGATAATATCAAAAATATAGCATCATGTTTTAAAGCTAGCTATAAGACAGTGATAAATATTAAATACTCTATTCTCAAAAATGAAATAAAATATAGTTTGACCAAAGGAGGTTCACATGCATGCAATAAAAAATCAAGAACAGGAAGAATATATATTAAATTGTATAAATTTGGATTGCACTTTATCCTTAAAAAGGTTATGTGAAATGATTAAAGAAAGATATGATAAGGATTTAGGTATAGCTTTAAAAGAGTATCACTACGTTCAGTTAGAGAAAATACCGAATCAATTATCGAAATTCGCAAAGAATACGTGAATTGGTTTGCTGATGTAGCTTCGAAAAATTCGGTTATATGGATATTTACAAATAAATAAAAAGGCTATTAAAAATGTTCAAGGGATAAAGACAACTTATACTATCATTGCTGCTCTCACAATTGCAGGATCAGATTCGAAGTTCTTGATGACCCCTGCAACTTTATATACTTTAGCAACTTTGTAAATGGAATATTAAATCATTTTGTAGAAGGTAACATGATGAATATGATTTTTATGCTGGATAATGTTCCATTTCATCATAATCATACAATTAGGGAATCGATAGAAAGAAGAGGGCATACATTGAAATACTTACTACCTTAGAGTCCTTATCTTAATAAGAATTTTGTCAGAAATTAAAATCCCAGTAGCGAAGAAGAATTAATTTGTTTCATAGAGCATGGAGAGAGAGGAATATCTGAGGAGAATACAAAAAATTATTTTAGAAATATGGAGACCTATTCCAAAATGTAGAAGAGGGGAAATTATTAATGATTAATATAAATTTTTGTTTCTTACTATATACATTATATTGTAATTGTAATTAAATAATTTTATATGTATAAAATTCTATTATAAAATATTTGTCTGCCAAAAATTTAGTGAAAATTAAATATAATTCCTAAAAAGAATTATTAAAACTGAGAAAAGATGAAAAATTATGATTAAAAATGACTTAAAGAGATTTAAAAGGTTAGAAATATATGTAAAAGATTACAATATAAGGAGAAAAAATCATAAAAAGAATATTAGTATGTATGATGAAAAAAAAGTAATGAATTGTTAAAAGAATGGAGCAGAGAAATAACGGATTTATAAATTATTTTTAAAAAGACAAAAGAATTATCAAAAATGAAGAAAAATAAATTGAGAAAATATAGTAAGAAAAATAAAGAAAAGAAATCGCAAAAGGTTAGAAATAAAATAAGAAGGAATAATAAAAATAAATAAAAATTTTAAAAAATTGACAAGAAAAAAACTTTCAAATATTTAAAAAAAAATACCGATTTTCCTTTTTTGAATGGATTTTTCTTTTGATTGAACTTTTCCTTTCCTTGGCTTTGATTGACACTTTTCCTTTTTTGATTGGACCTTTTCCTTTTTTGTTTGACACTTTTCCTTTTTGATCAGACTTTTTTCTAAATCTTTGGAACTTTTCCTTTTTTGATTGACACTTTTCCTATTTTGATTAGGTCTTTTTCTTTTTTGATTGAACCTTTTCCTTTTATGATTGACCCTTTTACTTTTTTGATCGGTCCTTTTCCTTTTATGATTGAAACTTTTCCTTTTTTGTTTGGAACTATTCCTTTTTTGAATGGGAAACCCTGTAATTTATTCTGAAAATTATATCAATAATTAGTATATTATTTTAATCTGTTCGGTAGATGGTATAAAGAAGTAAAAATTATTCATGAAATACGATTTTAATGCCAATATTGGCATCGTGCCAGAACATAAATTATTGTAGCACCGAATATTTGGGCCCCGGCAATATTTAATGCTTAGTTCTTATTAATTCATCAGTCAATTTTGCCAGTCACTAAATAAAATCCGAGTTATAAATGAAGTATGTCTTAATATCAGATTAAATCAATTACATCTTAATACATCAATATGTCCCCCGATTCAAAATATTTTCGAATCTTATGATAATAGGATCTTTATAGATATAATTTGTCCTTTACTATTTATAGATAAAGAAATAAAATAGATAAAATCTCATATTTTGAATCTAGCTATATTTCAAAAATTTGGTATGATACTGATCATAAAACTGTCTTTAGCATGAAGTTTACAAAACTTTTGAAATCATTTATTACAAAGATTAGGGCAATATAGTACTTTAAATTATCATAAATTGGCTCAAGATTCATGATAGAACCAAAAATAATAGACGCTCTCTAAAAGCAATTATAATAAAAATTTGCCATATTTTAATCTTAAATACTTACGTGAGCCAGGAAAATAAATTGGATTCCATAAAAAAATTAGATCAATACTAGGTGTATTAATACTTGGAAGCAAAAGTAGTCCCCTAGACTTGTGTCTTTGGAAAATATGATACGATGTGAAAATAAATACGATTAGGGGATACCAGGGCACAGCAGACCATAGGGCCCATGAGTCTAATCCTATTTATAATAAAGCAAATTAAAACTAATGTTTGAAATTTAATCCTTTAATTTTTTTTCTTAAATTTCTCAATGCATTATGTGAATATTATTTTATAATTTTTTTTTATTTCAATTCCTTCTTCAGTTTATTTAAATTTTTTTTATTCTCAAATTTTATTAAAATATTGAAAAATTGAGTAAAGTATATATTTTATTTATTTTAGATTTTTTTATTTTTTAAATTAAATACGATTTTCAATTATATTATTTTTTTTTGGGGGGGGGGGGGGAGGGGGGTGATAAATCAGAAGACTAAATATTTAGGAAATTAAATCGATCTTAAAAAAAGTAATTCCAAGGATAATGAATGAATAATTTAAAATTATAGTTGATTATTCTTTGCTTCAATAAAAATGCTATTGAAATAGGGGATTTTGGATTATTTTGGCTAATTAGTTTGAAAAGTATATTAGCTTCCTTTCGAATGAACAAGATAGTGAAACTAAAAGTGGCAATCTAATATTAAATAGTTTTTGGGGAAAAATGGTGTTTATAATGTAAATAGGATTTTAGCTTTTAAAAAATAATTTCTTTTTCCAAAATGTTGAATTGAAAGGTTGTGTTCAAAATTTTATTTTTTTCGTAATTTGCGGGAAATTTTATTCAGATTTATAATCATTTTTATTTAAACCTAATGACGGCCATTCATATCAGAAATTTAAAAATCATTCACCAGAATTTTCATACATAAAAAGCAACAATATAATTGATAAATCATTTTAAAATATAATCTATTTAAAAAAAAATTATTTTATTCTTAATCATTTCACTTTATTGATATTTTTATTTTATTTAATAATGTTATCATTATTCCATAATTTACCTTACAATAAAAAATAATAAAAAATAATATATTGTAAAATATTATGCTGAAATATATCTTATTGATTAGTTTTATAAATAAAATAATATAATGAATAAATTTTGGTTAAAACTATAAATTCTTTATCTATCTTTGTAAAATTTAATATAAGTAAAATTTTGTATATAATTTTATAAAATTGTTAGATCGCTAAAATAAATTTCTAACAAAATCCGGAATGATAATATTTCAATTTCATATTGAATATGTTCCAATCTTTATGTCAATTCTTATTACAGGGCTAAGTACGCTAACAAATTATTATTTTTAAATATGTTATTATTTATTTTGGATTACTTTAAGAATAAGGATTCACAATTAAAAAATAATTCTAATGAGGGAGCCACTCACCTTATCATTTAACAAAATAAATAATATATTTAGATACAATTATTAAAATATTTCTGATTGTTGAGTTATCCTTTGGGCTCTTACTATCTACATTTTTAGTTTGCCAATTTGAAATATTAAACTAGCTCCAAGCTAATATATATATAAAATACTTGGAATTAATAAAATTTGTCATTTCTATTAATTCTTGGATGTCAAATATAAAACAATTTTCTATTTATGGTCATTTTTTCATGATGTTCTTCTTTCAACGTTTTGGAATTACATTGAGCTCATAATAAAAAAGTCGGCTGATTAGTCTAAATTTAATAAATTTTATTTTTATCAATTAGCTTTCCCCATTTCCAACATTATGCAAGCCTAAAGTTTATTTGTGTAACTCACTGGGTGTTGTGTTTAACATTTGCGTAACATTTCTATCATTTAGAATTATATCTTTCGTTTTTATTAATTTGATCAAATAATTTACCAATCAAAAATAATTTTGGATATATTAATTTGTTCTTTAATATAAAGTTTCCACAACTGTTTTATTTAATCCTTAATTTTTAAGCAAAGCTATTTTCTTATTGAACGTAAAAATTTATCCGGAATATAAAATGCTTCAATTAACATACTTTATTCAACTAACAAATTTTTAAAATAATTTTCCAAAATCAATTCATTTGGAAAAAATATTTTGATGATTGAAATTTAAAAAGGTTTTAATCTTCAAACTTTTAGAAAAATTGTCAAACCCGATTTTGGGATTTCCATTTATTTTAAAAATTCAATGATTTCGTAGGGAAAAAATATGTGAAAATTTTTGTAGAACAAAGTTTTAAAATCACCAATATAAGAGTAAATATTTCTGAACAGAGACTAAAACACCCCCCACCCCTTTAGTTTAAATTTTAAATTCATTTTGTCTGATATTATGAATGAGGATCAGATATTATGAATTAGGAGGATAGAGGGGATGAGTACGTATGGGAAAATAATTTTGTGTAAGGGCGATGAATCAATTAAGTAAATACGAAAATATAAAAACTATAAATTAATAATAATTTTGCTGAATAAACATTTAAAATCACGGTGAAATATTATTTATATCATATAGGCTCAAACCGAAAATTCTATAAGTATAATGTGGAAGTATTATTTTATAAATTAAGAATTAAACTTAAAATGGAATTTTTCGGTAAACTTTTTACCTTGAACTCAGATTCTGTCAGCACACAATCCTTGAAACTTTTGAATTATATCAAAGTTCTTATATGTTTTATGACTCAACTATGGGAAACGAATAATTGATAGAACAAGAATACGAATATCTAAAAGTTAAAAAAATATAAATAATGAAAGCAAAAAAATGGAAAATTGGAATTTAGTTTAAAAGGTCAAATATACTATATTTCTAATTAAATTGATATGACCAAACTGTGATATCGTAATATGTTTTGTATGACGTTTATTGGTTTAATATAATAATCAACAGGATAAGAAAGTCTTTATAAATAATAACTTACTTTTATGTTTTTTTTAAAATCAATTAATAAATGTCAAACATAAACCATTCTGAAAAATTAATTTTCTTTTGTTCTAAATATATAAACATAATAAGTTATAATATTGGAAATATTTTTTGAAATCTATATTATATGTATTAATATATAAAGGTCATATTAATCTTTTTTTGTCCTTATCATTTAAGTTGTAGAATCTTTTTTTTTAAAGATTTTCAAAAATATACTATTTCGAAGTTAAAAATTCTGATTCTACCTTTAATTTCTGGGTGTTAAAGTAACAGTTACAAATTTTAGTCTAAGGGAACCTTTTTTTGTAGAAAAACGATCATTCCTTAAGGCCATACCAAAACGTTTTAGCACAAAATGTTAAAAAATAACAAGCCAAAAATCGAGCGAAAAAATTCCAGAAATTTAGATATGTCGAACGTTTGTACCGTAAATGATTTATCGTCATCTTATATTATATTAATTCCAAATAATTCCTATATTTTTAAAAAATAGCAGGGTCGTGCTAAGACAATTGGCTACCCGGAACGAAAATAAATTAGTCTGCCTATTAAAAACCACCAGTTTATTTAAGCTCATAGAAAATCAATCATAAAATAACCAACTGTCATTTTAAAATGGAATTCGTGATAAGCAACTTAGAAAGTAAATTAGGTTATATGATATGCAATATATTATAATAAAATAAAAATAATATAAACGACTGAATTAGATTATATTAGGCATAAATATATAATATTTACACTTATTTAAAAGTACAATTTACTATTAAATGTATAAGAAAAATTTTTTGGCGGTCTCTAAAATAGTTTAATTTTGCCGCTACCCACCAGTTACACCGTTTGCAATGATATGAATCATAGGTGAATGTTTAATTTCTCAGGTAAAACGCTTTAATATATCCGATAAATAATGTTTATTTAAAGTAAAAAATTACAATAAGATGAATATATAAATATTTAAAATAATATACAATATTTATGTTAAAAAGAATTATTTATTAATATAAAATAAACAAATCCAAAATTTAAAAAATAAAGAAGAAATTCAGAAAAACGAGAAGAATAAAAAAGGAAGAGTTTTGGAGTAAAAACTGTTATTAAGCTTGTATAATTCGCTTTAAGGATAACTATGATCAGCCTCCGTCTGAGGAAGAAGTCTTCTCGAGGATCGCCAGTAAGCAGGTTGAGATCCTAAATTTTTGAAGAAGGGTAATACATGCATACCAAAAGAAGTTAAAGTTGTGGATGTTATTGGAATAAAGATAAGATCTTCTGAAATTTCAGAATGTTTGGAAATTTTAATCTGTTCTTTTTGCTCTAATAAGTTTAGGGCTAATGGGTTTATAAAAAATAGTCCCAAACGAGAAAAATAATGTTAAGTTCAAATATTTATTAAAATTACCATATAATATTTTTCATGTATTTCTTCCAATTTTTCACAATTTTTATTATAAAATTGAAATTTTATTTTCTTCTGATTACAAATTTGGAAAGTAAAAAGGATTATTTTATGAAAATGAAAAAGAAAAGTAAAAGGAAAAATTAGATTTAAATATTAATTAAAATGGGGATGGCTCCCATCCTCGTAAGAAGAAGTAAAAGTATGATTAATTGGATAAAGTATATATAAAAAATCAGTAAAATTATCTTCGATTAATCAAATTTCTATGACTTCGAGTGTTTAAGAATCATCCACAAGTTTTCAGATTATGTTGAGAAAATGGAAATGATTTATAGGTTTTATTATTAGAAAAATAAGCAGAGTATTTATTATATAACTTAATTAATTATTCATCATTTCAAAAGAGGAGGAGGGGGGGGGGGGTTGTTTTGTTAGTTAAAGAAATAAGTCAATATTTATGATTTTTTAAATTTTCTTTGCCAGTTTACTTAATGAAAATCTATACCAATAATGAGAGACTTACAAGAAAGTTTTTCTATTACAACCGATATAGATTCTTTATATGTTTAGGTGGGCCTAAATTTTTTAAAATGTATTCATTCTAAATTAGTTTAGCTCATATTTGTAAATGATTTTATAAATTCCATCCTGAGATTTCTAACTAGCTATGTAATATTAATTTAAATTTATTTTAAAAAATTCAGCTCTCCGAGTTTGTAATGTTTTTTAGAATTTTAGAGAGTAATAATCTAATAATACCTGACTCTGACTACAAACAGCCCTTTCAATATCAAGAATTTTTTGGTAAAAAACTTAAAATCATTGTAGAATTTTTTTAAAAAAATTAATTTATTTCCTAATAATATAAAAATTAATTAGGTTCAAAAAAAAACAATTTACAAAAATATATATTGCGAAAATATGCAAATTTAAAGTGTTAAAAAAATAAACCACGGTATTTTTGGTCAATAATTTGTAAAACCTACATTCTGAAAAGATTATAATATTATATATAGTCAATAAATCAATCTAAGTGTAAACTTTTATAGCCAATTATTGATATATTTATACAATGTTAATTTATTTAAAAAATTTAATATCATAAATTATTTAATTTTAATATTTGCCTTTCTTATTTTATTTCAACCTCTGGAAATTTGGAAAGCCCACTGAAAAGTCTTTTTTGCATGGATAGAATTATTTTTTATTACTAATTTAGGTATGATTTTCTTTTTTATTTGCTTAATTTAGATAAATTACCTTTATTTTTTTTGATAATTTTTTGAAAAATGAGACCCCTCAAATTATCTGAGAAAATATTGACAATGTTTATACTTACTTAATATTCTGAGATTAACTTTTAAATAAATCATCTAAGAAAATATTGATAATATTTATGCTTATTTAATATGAAATTAAGTTTTAATTACAGAAGACCTGGGGGGACGATGTGCGTATTAGCCTTATTTAAGCAGACATTTATCTTTAATAAAAGAGACAAGCTATGTTTTTAATACATAAGAAATTAAAAGTTTAGTTAGGGTCATGAATGAGATTATAAAAAATGGTTTACTTATTTTTTGTAAATTATATAACAATTATATGTGACATCAAATTCTTGCCAGGTTATAATATGAAATATTCTAGTAAATTAAATACATTTGACAATGTTATTTACATAGAATTAACACTTTACAAAAAAAATTGGAAAAGTTATTTTAAAAAATAGATGCTATGACACTCACCCGAAAGGTTAAATTCCTTCCTTATGTTCATTTATTTAATTGATTAATCCAATAAAATAGCATTTTTTTAAAAAAAACATCTTTTATACCCTGTTGAACCAAAATTGCATTTTACATTTTTTTAAGCATTCAAATTTTTAATAATTTATATAAATAGAATCCTTGCGCTTTAAGCTATATTCAAAAAAAATTTCACAAAAAATAGGATTTTAAATGCTTTATTTATCACTATATAAAGGACTGTTTAATAAAAAACAGAAAGATATAGGTGGCCATGGGTTAATTGTTCATAATATAATGTAAATTTTATTATAATAAGATTAAAAATAACTATGCTCCTTTTTATATATAATATTTAAAATGATAGCTTTTTAATATATATATATATGTCGTATTGGGACTCTATGAAGATTCGGAATCTCTCAATTTTAAACATTTACTAAGGGCGATTTTTAGATTTTTAAAATCTGATTTTACAGTAATTGTATTTCAGTATTGTATAGATTACCCAAACTGTAAATTTCAACCAATTTTGGCATGAACTTTAGAACTGCTCTTGATTTATATTAATTATTATATGGATTTTTCATATAAATTAATAAATACTAAAATGTCTATGTCTGAAATTGGCTGAAATTCATAGTGTAAATACTCTACACATGCTGGAATACATTTCCGGTTAAATCGGATTTATAAATTTTTTAAATCGCCCTCGGTAAAATATTTTAAATCGAGAGATTCCAAATCCTCACGGATTCCATATCCCAATACGACATATAAAAATAAACACTTTTAATTAAAGCCGGGTCCTGAATCAAATAATATATCACTTCTATATCGGGTTTAGATAAAAATAAGAGTTCAAATTGAGGTTAGATAAGTCCTTTGAATATATTCTATATATTTTAGCTCATATTAATGATAAATAAGATAAGATGATATGACCAATCAGCAATGAATATAGGCGATATAATACCATAGAGGTATTAACGGACCAAATAAATGAATTTCACTAAAAATGATCTAATTAAAAAAACAGATAGAGATTTGATTTTAACTTTATTTTATAGATTAAAGATCAATGTTTGGGCTACACATTCATATTAAATTTTTTTGATAGTCTTTAAATCATTTAACTGCTGCCGCAAAAACACAACCGCTTATACCCAGTCTCCTTTATATTTAAATTATTTGAAAAATTAGATTCGTCTATTTTTTATTAATTTTTGGATAATATAACCCCCATCTCCCCAATTCGTTTTGTTATATTATAAGTGAAATAGTTTAAATGAATTATTGTGGATTAATTTTATCATTATAAATTTTTTTTGAAGAGAATGAACTGAACTAATTTTCAACTCTTTCTTTTTAGGAAAATTTGTTTAATAGCATAATCAAAACTTGATGCTTGAACGATTTATACTTAGTTTAATTTGATTAGCTATAAATTATTATTTTATCTTAATTTTATTGATGTGTGTGTCTATCCGCAATATAGTGAGAAAAATTTAAAAAAGATTATAAATTTGTGATAGGTATGATAAAACCATTTTCATTGAGTAATTTTAAAAATATTCCATTGTTAAGCAAAATGGTTTTAACCCCCCCCCCCTCCCCCAAAAAATATGTAATAAAAACAGGTATGGTTAGGGTATGATATTTACAAGAATGCAAAATTTTTTTTAAATTTCTACCACTTTAAACATGTCAATCTAATTTAAGAGGTCATTAACCTTCAAGTTTCCTGATTACAGATATGAGAGTGATAGTCGTCAGCGTCAAGCCATTATATATTATAATATATTCGATTCTCATACTCTTAATAATTAAACAGTTTATAACAATAAGAATTAACAATGATAGCATAAATACAACGATAACATAATTGGGCCAGAATTTCTAAAGATCTAATTGAGAAAAAAAAATTAATTATGATACAATTTAAAAAATTTGAGACAGGGGGTGCTTTAATTTACGTTTTCTCAGTAATAATTAAAATAGTAATAACAAATTTAAATCGCAAAACCCAAATATTTTATTTAATCATATAAATAAATTCAAATTAGAAGAAATTAGAAAAACACTCCTCTCTATAAGGAGTATGTTAATAGGGTTATTTCTAGCTCAACTAGCCATTCAGGATGAGTTTTATCCCGCCCATTCTTTGCTTTTTTTAAATACTACTATTATAACTTTGGAGTGCTAAACCAATTTTTCTATCTTTTGTCTTATTATTCTTTTTCATTTTATTTTTTTTTACTTTAATCATTTCTTTCCATAAGAAGATGCTGTTATATCGAATATATTATGCCCTATTTATTTAGTGGGTTGGGTAGGTTTAGGGAGATGAATAACAGAATTTGGATTAATATATTTTTTTAGTTTCTTATTATTTGAGAAACTCTATCCATATCATTATCAATTGGATAGTGATAAGTTATCGACATATGCTACCTTAGATGAGGCATCACCTATCCTGAATGTTAGATTATCAAGACATTTAACTTTAAAGTAAAATTTATCAATAGCCTTATAACGCTCCGGTCTTTCCGACAATCTAAAATAGTTGTAATCATTTAAACTTTATGGAATAAATTATTTAAAATACAATCGGACAATTATCATTAAATTTAATGAGAAAATTATGATTTAAATGTTGTTTTTAATACTATAGGAAGTTATTGATACGGGACCCATAAAGTATAAATTTAAAGTTATTATTATCTAATGAATATTACATAAAATTTTATTATCAGCATTCTTCGAATGTCAATCCTACTTGAGAAATATGGAAAAATACATGTATACATTACAAGCAATGCCCAACGTTTCCGTCAACGAAGGCTCCACAGCCACATTAACATGCACTATAATCTCTAAAATGAGTCAACGCGGATTCAAATCCTCTAATATTCAGAATTTGAGGGTTTATTTTACTATAAATGAATCCCGAACACAAATGTCCTGTATTAAAAAATAGGATAAAAAAGCGGACAAAGATACAACATTTATGCTGGTGCGGCCTAATATATACTTTTCAAAATTTTAGAAACCAGAACCAATTTTTGAAAAATATTCCGAACCGGTACCAAAAATCTTTTTCCTCCCTCTTTCAAACTCCGCTTATTAGTAAGCCCAAAATCTAAAATGTCTACGGCTTTTTCAAAGAAAAAATTAATTTTAGGTCATTTGTTATATATGGAAAAAAGACACCACATTTATGAAAAATCACTGTTATTTTGAAAATGAACACACTAGAAAATCTTTGTATAATCAGGCATTTATAGTGCATTCTTTCTTACCAAAAGCATATCTTTTATCGTTTCATCATTAAATTAATAATTTTTAAAAAAATTATCCTTTCTAAGCATTTAATAAATTTATTAAAATTAAAATATTTTTGTTCGGTGCTTTTTTTATCAGTTGATAGGAGTTTTTTTTGTCTAGTGTATTTTTGTCTGAGTCTTTATGTCCAGTTACCTTTGTAAATAATGCTAGTGATATGAAAATAGTACATTTCGTTTTTTTTAATAAGCATTTGTTTCATAATATTATTTATTTGAGAAAAATTTGTATTAGATATATATAATTAATAATGTATTATAACCTATAATAAATTTATTTTGAAAAAAAGTTTTAATGACACATTGAAATTATATTTTAGAATGTTTAGAAATCATTTTATTACTAAAATATTTTACAAAAATATATATAATGAATTTATTAAGATCGCTTGGCTGAAGGTGGATACGCAAACAATCTTGTCCTTCCAACATAAATTGATAAGCAAGGATAAAAGATTAAAAATATACAGTTTAAATGATTGGAAGACATGGATGTTAACCATCGGCTCAGTGACTAAAAAAGATAAAGGCCATTATATGTGTCAATTGAACTCCAATCCCCCTATTAAAACTTTAACTTATTTAACTGTTTTATGTAAGTTTATTAATTGACACAATATTATACTATCAAATAATGTGATTATTGTAAATTGTAAAAAATATATTTACAAACAGTCGCATAAAGACATTCTCCAACTTTTAAAAAATGTTATAAATTTAAAAAAATATATAGTTAAGTCCAGTTGTTTTAAGGAGCATAGGGTTATAATATAAACGGTTTTTGCATATTTGCAATACGTAAAACATTTATTGATACTCTTCAGCTGTGATTATTTTTAATATCTAGAAATATATTATATATTTTTAGGCTTATTTTTAATATTATGAATATTTTTATTTTGAATCTAATTATACATCTCACAACAGACCTGATCTGTATTTCAAATAAACTGTCAAATGTATTATGTCAATGTAGAGGTTTAAACTATAATTAAATCTATTTTGATTTTTTTTAAAAATGTTAATAAAAAACAACATTATTTTAAAGCTTCTCCTAAGATAATTGTCAATCGAACCTCTAACGATATAGTAACCAAAGAATTTGGCGATCCTATGCTAACATGTAAAGCTAGCGGACACCCAGAACCAATCATTAGTTGGGCGCGACTAATTGATAACCCTGTCACATTGCACCATGATAAGTATACGAGGAACGGAAGTGCTCCAATATTTTCTAGTACTTATTTGGAAAGAAAACTTGGTAAAAAAAACTAGTTTTTAATATCTAACTTTGTAAAAAAAAAATATACCATCCTATAATTTGTTTTGTATATATCTGTTTCATATCAAAAATATCAGGGGCATCACTAGCCTTCAATCTCTGGGGGTTTTAAAAAAAAATTTTTTAATTATTTTCAAAACTACCTTCTTTTTTTAGCTAACATTTTCAAAATTACCTTCTTCCTTTTATAGCTAACATTTTCAAAATTACCTATTTTTAAGCTAAAATTATTCAAATTTACCTCTTTTTATTAGCTAATATTATTAAAATTACATTTGGTAGAAAAAATTCAAAATTTTGAGGGGGCTCTTCAAATTTTTCAGGGGGTTCGAGCCCCTGTGCCTTCCCCCTAGCACTACTGATATATATATTTATTTAGATGAACAACAGTATAACCAGTGTCGTATTTAAGACGCTTTGGGAAGGAGATGGGTCCCAAAGTAAAAAAAATACAAATGTGGCTATTTTCAGTTATAAAGATTCTTATTTTATCATCAAAAAAATGAGGGTCTAAATTTAAAAGTAGTTTTATTTGTTGTTATAAGACTAGATTTGAATATATTAATTTATTCAATTAAAATGAAAAATTATTTGATATGTATAATAACTTAGATAGAGGGGTTTAGCAAATCTAGTTTTTTAGTAGATCTCTAAACACAAATAATTTATAGCGCTTTGATAATTTTGAAAACCCTGATTTTACCCAATTGTATTCTAGCATGTATAGAGCACCTACCCTGTGAATATTAGACAATTTTGGTTTTAATCTTTTAAACTTATCCCAATTTATATATTCATTTCATATAAATTAAAAAATACACAATAATTCATGGTATGCAGCAAAATATCCAGGATTTATCCAAGATGGTGGTGGTTTACGAAATTTTTTTTTGATTTTCCAGTAGTTTTTTAAAAATTTATTATTTAAAATATATAATATCTTCCGTGAAAGATGATTAAACAATTGAAAGCCCTAATTCTTATATGTATGCCAATATTTTGTGCTTTTTAATGCCCATGAGTACTTTAACCAATATAATAATCAGTTTAAAGGGAAAATTTTTTAACATCAAAATTTTCGCCAATTTTAATAATAGAAAACAACTATAGGCATTTATTCTGAAAATTTATCAATATTTATTGCTTAATTATATATTATTTTAATCCTTTTGGTAGACAATATAAAGGAAAAAGTTAGTAATAAAAAGAAAATTTCTAAAATTAGGGTCATGCGCTAATAAAAATATAAGATTATGCGCTAATATTTCGTGCTTGACTACTATTTATTAATTCCTCAATCAGTTTTGATACTCACAAAAAGGAAAGAGTAGAAACAAAATGAAAACTATGCTGTAAGGCTTAAACGTAAAGAGAGCTAAGATTTTGGAAACATTAATTCTTTATCACAAATAATTAAGGAGTTATAATTAGTACATTTAATTGCTACAATAAATGAAAAGGTTGATAAAATTGGCATCATGCCAGATTATAATTTTAAATATCTGGTTTGTTAGTGCCTTCCATAATTTTTTAATCAACTTTTCCAACCACAGCGAATCATAAGCTAAACAAAAACTATGATATCATGCCTTGAAGTCAGACAAGCTTCCGGGAACATTAACACTGAAACTTATATCAATAACTAGGAATGGTTTAAAAAATGCATTACTGACAAAATAAAAAATTGCCAAAATTGGCATCATGCTATAACGAAAATTATAGAGGCACTAAAAATATGGGTGAAATATGTAATGCATAATTATTATACTTACTAATTCATCAATCAGTTTCCTCAATCAACAAATGGAAACTAGTTATAAGCCAAATATAGACCATAGGACTCTACTATTTGTATAGACATTGTTTATTTTTTCCGATATAACGGATTTAGAAATAAAATAGTTAAAATATCATTGTATTTCAAATCGAGTTATATTTTTAGAATTTAATAAAAATTTGAATTTCTTATTGAGACAGAGATTCTAAGCATGGTTTTCCAAACTTATGAAAGTACTATTGCTAGAGCTTATGCCAATAAGTAAGGCTCAACTAATGTATATTTAAGTTTAAGCTTCAATCAAATTAGTAAACAGTATATAAATAATTTTTAGTAAAATAAAAAATTTATAAAATTGATATCAAGATTTAATATAGAACTAAAAACATTGAAGGCACGAAAACAATTATAATTTAAAAAAATTAAATAAATGAAATGAAATGAAATAAATATAAAATTTCTATTATCATTAAAAAAAATTAACTTTTAAGGTCGATTCTTCTCTGACTTTAAAATTTAGCATAAAGACAATCAAAATGATTGTGACATCTTTGGAAAATTTGATACAAAAATAAGATGAATTTATTATGGTGAAATTGAAAAAGACTACAATAGCTGATTTTTTTAACCTCAATAGAAGAAGAAATTAGATCCGTTTTAAATAAATGGAACATTAAGAGGTGTTTATCAATTTAATAGAAATTATAGCAAATTTTTGCTTATCTATCAATAAAAAGGCTTATAAAAACACAAAATTTATCCTATATTTTCCATGGGAGGCGGATCATTCCCAAACTCCCCTTATCTGCGCAACTGGTTAATATATAATAAAAAATATTTTAATAAAATTTTAATTTTAAGGCTAAATATCCAAAATAATTTTTGAATACTAAATTTAAAGTGGATACTCTTGGCATAACCATTTTTTTTTAAAATCAACTTCTTAGACAAGGTTAGGATTAAAGTTTAAAGGTTAGCCTAAAAAATATTTTTCTTTTTTAATATTTGAATCAAATATTTCTATATTCCATAATTTACCATTCTTTTAATTTAATAGTCCCTTTCGCTAAAAAGAAAAAATTAATATTAAAAACTTTTAATTTGACATTAGCTGTTTATATAGCCTGAGCAGTAGTTTTTTTAAACGGCTTGGTTTTTAAAAACGGTGAACCCAATATATTTTAGCCAAAAAATATTACACAAGCCTTGAGATTTATAGATGGCAGAAAAATCTCGAGGTTTGTATAATATGATATTGTATAATCTTAAATTTCATAAACTATATTATAGCCTGAACAGATGCATATCAATTTTTTAATATTTATGATTAATAATGAGGGTTACTTAAAATTTAGACGGCAATACTCAACGAGTAGATTCGCATATTAATTTTTTAAACATATATTATAAAACTAATATTTCTCAAATATTTAAGGATGTTTGGAATTCATCATGGGCCTTTCCCTCATTTATAGGTGCTTTTTACATAATTTATTTTCTGGTAACCATCTTTTATAGGATAGTTTGTGGGCTATTCTTCAGGTTATATTCCTTATATATTGAGAACAAATTAATAACGTTTAAATTATTTTTTTTATATTTTATTTTAATATGAAATTCTTATATTTTCATTTATAGGCATTATATTGATGCCTTCCAAGATATAAGTATATTAGAAAATAAATGTATTGATGTACATAATTTAAATTCGAGATCTACAAATCCCGACCAACCCGAAAGCCCGTGGTTTTGGCCGGGCAAAAAATTTAACAGAAAGGGTAATTCGTGGATAAAAAATTTTGGGCCGGATTGGGCAATTGACATAAAATATCAGGCATGCCCTTTCAAATATCTAATTCGTAAAATTATAATAGACTACCCATTAAGATTTCGATATCTTTTTTAATTTCAGCTTTGATGAATACTATTTGAAAACAATATGCTTATTTTTTATATTATAAAAGATGTCTAACTAAAATACTAATTCTATAAATAATTTATTAAATTCATAAAAAATTAAATAATTTATTTATGATATAATCCAATTACAAATACACGATACAGATACAAACACAATTGATTTATATAGAAATAATAGCCATAGAGGAGTGATATAAGCGCCTTAATTGACATTGAGAAAAATTTAGATTAGATATAGATATTAAAAATGTGATAGCTGAAAGATTTATACAAAAATATTTACCGGGCCGTGTCTGACTTTCGTTAAGTTTTTAAAGATCATACCGGGTCTGGCAAACCTTTTTTCTGACCATGTCTGATAAATTATTTTTCAAGCCAGGCTGGACAACTTGTGCAAAAATTTTAAACGGGACTAAGCAAACCGTGCCGCGCTTTGTAGATCTCTATTTTAAATATATATTTTGATAATCATATCAATATTTCTTAGGTCAATCAAGGCCTACTTGTCAACCCTAGCTTATTATCTTGGTTTTTTAAACAAAATTTAACTCAATTAAAATTGAAAATATAGGACTAAATGAATTTTAATATCGTGAAGTATAATTTCATAATTGAAAAAAGAAATTACAAAAATATTGGTTTTAAAAATGTTTTACATTAAAATTCCTTATGACATAATTATATATAGTAATAATTTTTATAGAACTTTTTTAGTATTATTTTTTTTAAAGTTATGCTAGAACACAGAGATGACCGGTTAACCCTACGTAATATAACCAGGAATGAAGCCGGCATATATGTATGCTTGGCTGAGAATGGGATCATGCCGAGTGTTAGTAGACAAATTCACGTCCATGTTACATGTAATAAATATAACTTTAATATACATAAATAAAATACTTGTAACAATGAATATCCTTGAATATTTCTCTAATAATGTTTAACTATCTTTTAAAATGCTAAAAATCTATTTGCTAACACCTTTAAGGCGAACATAATTCGCCTGCCTGCGAAAATTATTTACGAAAAAATTTTATTACTTATTTCTCATCTATTTTAACTTATTTTTCTCATTTCTTTTTATTATAAGTTAATTTTTTTTTTAACTTGAACTATTATATTAAAATGCTGCAAAAATTATCAATGGAGAAAATAAAAATTTAAATTCTAAATCGTTATAATAAATTTAATATATTTAAAAATGTTTGAAAAATATATAATAATACTATTAAAAAAAAGAACGGAGATGGTGTGATGCAGGGAAACAAAAATGAAAAAGGGACGTAAGCGTTGTCTATGATAGCTCTTTGGCTAGAAGGCTACCATAGAAACTGATATAATTAGCTTTGTGAATCGCTATGGATAATCGTTGACGAAGAAAAAACCCTCTCGGGGTTCTTCTGAGAGTTTGCTGATTTGTGATCCTAATTTTTTGAAAAATGCTAAGGCGAGTTTGCCGAAGGTGCCAAGAGTGGTTGATATGATTGGGATGAAGCAATGATCGTTTATTATTTCTGTGTATTTAGAAATTTTAAGTTGTTCCTTCTGGTCAAGGATGTTGATGGCGTGGTTGGATGGGGCCAAGGGGTCAATACAGGAATAGTCCCATACCAAAAGTTGGCCTCTCCTCCATGGGATTTGAGAGATCCCATCAGGACGTTTACCGTCAGATCTAAAAAGACCCTGTGGTTCTAACGTGGAAGGAATTTGGGCGGATTTCAGAGCATGTTGGATGATTGTATTACATTGCTTATGTCTGATGAATCGTCCATTGCAGGATCGACAATGTAAACTATGTCTACCCTTCGAGTCAACTGGCGAGTTGCACCCTGAGCAGATGTGGGGGTGAGTGATGGAACAATTTAGACGAATGCCGATGGCATGGGATATATATATTGTAATGTCAAAGGTATTCACTCGATTATATTTAGGTTAAATAAATGGAAATTTTTCGTAGTTAGTTTGTGCAGACAAGCGAATCCTCTACTCAACTTTATGTTTGTTAGAAGCCTAGTACATTATGTGTATAACCCCCTCATAACGTTTCTCAGCAGAAATTTACAACATTAAAAGCGGGAAAACATTATAAGCAGTTAAATTATATATGTTTATTAAGAGAAATGCAAGAAAGTTAAGAAAATGTAAAATGAAGAAGGTGATAAGACCAAATATAGGTTATACAAGTAAAATATATTATCAAGCTGGAATATGTAGCTGGCAGATAATTGATAAAAGAAGAAAATATATAACAAAAGAATTGTTCGGTGGTTTAATTAAAAATTGACATGATAAAATGAAAACAGATTTTGACGAAAAAATAGTTAACTTAATAACTAGAACTTCATTATATCTAGATCTTGAAGCTTTTAATTTGGTGTTATAATATCCTATATACATTTATTCTATATATTATTTAATTATAGAAAGATTCCAAGGGGAACGTTTTCTTTAATTTTATAGGTTCGAGTTGATAGTTTCAATTCTATATTTTTTTAATAAATCGAGGAAAATACTTTGTTTCTCCAATTATCATTAAAATCTAAATAATTTTCAAAGGCCGAAAATTTATAGATATCTCAAAATACTTTTTCATCCCTAATTACATTTTTACCACACTCGTCGTAAAATTTTGGGAAACATCATTCCTAAAATTTTTAAAATCTGGGATTCTAAAACTGGTATCTCCGTGGAGAACTCATTCATCCAACAAAATATATCCATGGAGATATGTCGTTCCTTTTCAAGACAAAATGTCTTACTATATTTTCTTCAAAGATTTGGGATCTCACATCCGCCAGCTTCTGGCGAGCTTTGGGAGCTCCTCTCTATGATATAGACTGTTCATAGTTAACTTTAAAACTACATTAAGTTCAACGACAGTCTACTTTCCAAAGAACTTTTTCCTTAATTATTTTCTTCTTCGTTTTATGTGTATTGTTTTATTTTTTTAAATGGCTACAAATTATTTATTATTAAATTGTATAAATATTTGTATATAATAATGTTTGAATATTTAGTAATAAAAATATTATAATTAATAACTAAAATTGTATACAAAAAAATGTTATTAAATGTAACATCTAATATTGTAAAAATACTATAAAATATATGTATAATATATTAATATTTAAAATTTCACAGTAAAAAAAAAGCAATAATTATCCCATATAACAATTTTTATAAATAAAAATATGGAAAAACAGTAAATATTCAAATAAAGTAACCCATGACCGGAAATAATTTATAGAAACTTCCATATATTATATATTATAAAATAGCATATTAGATATATTCATTTAAAATAAGGAAATAATTGCACTGAAAAAAAATAAAGAAAATAGAATTATGTTTCAAAGAAACACTTCTTCTTAGAATTGAGTTTTGCAATTTAGAAATAGGAAATCGTTTTTTTCTCCATTTAAAATTTTAAGCATTAGGGGGATTCCCCAAGCACTAAAGATTATAGGAATAAAAGGAAACAGAATTTAATAGGGACCTAAATTTATTAGACTTTTAATTTCTTGGAATTTCGCGAGGTCAGAATTGCAATTAGAAGGAATTGAGGTGAAGTATGACACATCCCAGGCAAGCCTATTACCGCTATGCCAAGACTTTAAAGACATGCTATCAGGGCGTTTTATTCTCATTTCAAAGGCATAATGGCTCCAAACTATTGAGGAAACAGGTAGAAATCAAAGATTTGCAAATCAACATTTTAAGATTGTTATGCCGCAAAAAGCGGACGCTGACTTTAGGACAAGAAAAAGAATGCCTACCAATTAATCTACTTGCTTATTACAAGCAGCACAAGTGTCAACAGAAGACCAAGAGGGTATTTTTCAAAAGACATGTTATTTTAAAATAAAATAATACCATTATATTATTCTTTTTGTATAAAATTTTGGCCAAAAAAAATGCAAATTTTAAATTTAAACCATTAATATAACATTTTTCTTTCTTTCTTGAATAATCAATTTAAAAAACGGTTTCATTAATTAAGATATAATATAAACTATATCAAATAAATATATATAAAATTTGAAGAAAAAAAATTGAAAATTTTATTTTCACGTTTGAAAAATCCCTTTTTCAGTAGCTTCTTATATTATTAAATTATAATTTGTCATTAATATCCATGTTTTTATCGCTCTTTTGTAAAATTTTAAAAATGCTAGTTAGGAGATACAGCGACGATTTTCTACATATTCCTTAATTCCTATTCTAAAAGCCTAGACTTAATATACTTCAAAAAAAATTCTCCAAAATTCTGATTAAGACTATCGATGAGAATAAAGGGAGCATGAACTAAGAGGCAATAATAAATTTAATAAGGCGTCATTTGTGTCATTTATCAATTATAGAGAGTAAAAACAGAGTGATAACAAACTAAAATTATAATAGACTCTGATAGACAAGTAGGATATTAATTTTTTTTAAATTTATATAATAAAACATATTAAAATAAATGTAACTAGTTGCGCCTCAATTCATTCATCACTTAGTTAACGGTTATATTAAATCGTTTAACCCATTCCCCGTTGGGACGAACGTTAATATAACTTGCTTGTTTAAAGGGTTTCCTATACCTTTAGTCGCGTGGCATAAGGATAAATCAAAAATCAAACATTTGGATTCATCCCAAAACGCGAAGTACATTGACAAATAATTTAGTTTCTTACAGACACCCAAGATAAACTATGGGGTTAGTATAGATAACAGTAAACGACTTAGATTACATAATAACCAAAACAGTTGTAAACAGTGAAATAAATAACATTTAGGACTTTAAGTATCAGTTTATAAAGAATCTTTCTTTAAGAAATTGTGAGTATTTGAGAATAGTATTTTTAACCATAAAATAACGGATCTATGTTTATAAAATAAATATTTGGTTAAATTATAATTTCATGTTTTTCAAAAGGAAATCATTTAGAATTTTAAATAGGCACGTTTCATTTGATTTGATAGAATCAATCTTATCATTACAATCGGCTCAATACTATGATTCTGGAAGGTACAAGTGCATAGCCAAGAATGTACATGGGAAAAATAGATTTTTAATCCAGATCAGAAGTTATTGTAAAAACTTAAATTTTCAATTAAATATTTACCATAATATAATGTAATAATAATATACATTAGTAATAAAAGTATATCGGTTTTATGAATCTTATTTAAAATTATTTTTAACTAGTTATTATTTTTAACCTTGTAATTTCTTTATACTAAATGATCCTATTAGTCGTGATTATTCTTGTATCGCTTAGGAATTTTAGGAACTTATTCCTCTCCCTTTATAAATGGATTTTGTACAACAATATGCTATACAATGAAATAAATCTCTTATTAAAAACAAAAATAATGATTTTATACGAATTGATAAATAATCTCATTCATTATTAAGAGAATTATTATACAGAATAATTATTAATTATTGCACAATTAACTTATAGTAACGTCCGAGAAAGATACAACCCAAACACAAGGCCCTCAAAACATTAAACTGATTATAAAATCTACAAGCAAATCTACAAGCAAATCTACAAGCAAATCTACAAGCAAATCTACTTTCACCATAATAGGCAATCATATCATTACTGACAATAACCAAATTTTAGCTGATAATCCAGTTTATCCCTCACAAAAATATCGAATCTTAAAAATTAATCATAGCGATATTTCTAATAGATTTGAAAAATCTTTGGCATCTTCGTCATCAAATAGTGTTTCAAGTTATTTTTTTATAGGATTTGATAACTTTTTTTTATTCTTCCCTTAATTTAATCAATCAGAGATGCAAACATTTAATTATTAGAGGGGGACGGGTGGGATATGGATAGTGAAAGTTGAATTTCTTTCTAGCTAGCGCAAATTAAATCTTGGCAAATAATGGTTCTGCTATCAAGCATAGAAGACTGGGCATATAACCCTCAAACTCTCTTTCCATATTTAATTCATATATTATTTTTTAGGTTGCAAACCCAATCATATCCTAATGCTTTATTCGTTAACCTTGGTCTTTAACATTAAACAATTATTAGCAAAACTCTTCGCCATATCTATAACAAAATAAATAACGCCCTGACTCTCAAAATTTTAGATGAAGAGATTTATATCAATTTTGCAAAAAGATTATTAAACAATTTGTTATCTTTGATAGTATCACTTTAAAAAATTACAATGCAACTATAATAGATACCTTTTTACAAATTATAATATGGTATATCTTTCTGGTTGTATAGCTAAAGCCAAAATATAGAATATCGCCTAAACATTCATATTAAAAAATTATACAGTCATCTATGAAACGGAAACATAAACAACTTCAATCACAAAATCGCTCCATAGTAATGTATTGACACAGACAATCAATATTATAAATGCTATGTATTATTTATGATATTATTTTATTTAAATCAAAATTTTTATAATAGTGATATACTGAAAAAATTCAGAATATAATATTATTTATAATGATTTTAATTTTTATTGCCCAGCTAAATAGAAACATAATACTCCTATTATTAAGTAGTGGTCATAGGTAGTTTAATAGAATTTATAAAAATATATTTAGAATATCCATTTTAAATATTTTTGTCAAATAATTTTGAAAGGTTTTAATGATGATTATAACAATTGCCACTTTTCTAAATTGCATTTTCAAATTATACCAAAATTAATTATATTCATTTTTAAATATTTATCAACTAAAAAAAGTGAAATAATTAAGATTCTGATAATAGTTATTTTTCTAATTGCTATATTCAAAATATCCCATTTAAATATTTTCACCAAAATAAATTAAAAGATACAAAATGATGACTATGCTAATTGTCATATTTCTGAATTACATTATCACTGAGATTATACAAAAATTTATTTTCCCATTTTAATTATTTTGGCCAAATGGAACTAAAAAAGGTTTTAAAATGACGATTATAAAATTTTCATATTTCTGAATTGCATTATCGCTGACAACACCTAAATATAATTTAGAATATCCATTTTAAATATTTTCGCCAAAAATTTATATAAAATTTTAAAGGACGATTATTTTTTATTGTTCATAGCGAGCTTATCTAATTTTGCATAGGGTAGGTGAATGCAACCACGATTTATTTTTTTCTAGAAAAAAAAATTTTATAATTATAATAAATAAATAATAAATGGCACGACTGATCTTGCTCAGTTTAGTAATAATTTTTCGCATAATGAATTTTGCTTGTTTTTACAATGTTTTGCATATTTTGTGTGTTTCAATGGTGGCAAATAGGAGGGAGGGGGTTGGGATTAAAAATATTTTGAATTTTATTAAGAGGAGGAAAGGATTTTTCGCAATTTAGATTTTCTTTACCTTCTTTTTTAATCCTCGGCTTATATGTTATTAAGTGTGCATTTAGTAAATTTTTGTGTGCATAGTTTAGAAATTTATAAACAATTTTGTGCGTGCATTTTTCTTATTTGCGTCTTTTGCGTTGTTTTGGATATTTTGCAGAACTTAGATTATTTTTTGCGGAGTTACTTATTAATGCACCATTTATCATTTATCTATAATACCTAATTGTCAAGGACCTTTGTACTTATGTAGCCCTATGACGTGGGCCTATGCAGCAGGGTGAATAAAGCTAATGAAAAGTTTTAAAAAAATCTTTGGACATAGTGTAAAACAAATTATCATTTATTTTTAATATAAAATATTATGATTTTATTAATTTCTTACTCAGCTACTTCCTTAAAATATTTTTCAGCTATATTTCATTTTGACTAGTGTATCTCTATACCTTTATTTGAAATGGTTTTTATAATACTTTATAATTAATTTTCTGAATATGTTTATCCGAAATTACTTTAATGACTTTGGATAATTCGATTAAATGAAAAGATAATTTTGACCATCAATTAATTGACAATATCCCAAAAAATATTTAACAAAAGATAAAGCTAGGGAAGATTCAGAATGGGTTTAAACGATTTTTTTAAATTAGGTCTGCTGCATGTAGAGTAATTCTATAAACCTATGGGGTACATTTTTCTATCGGCCCGGTTGGCCAGAACCCATTAAAAGAAATCGACTCCATTTAGTTTCTAAAATTTACCTGCATGATGGCGACAATTTTGGTGAATATTATTCTCAGTGGAATTATTGAACTGGCTCCGGTTGACCTTCACTAGATAAAAAAACTAGATATATAAATAAATTTTTAGAATTAAAATCCTTATTCATTAAATCCTGCCAATCACAATTTCAGCATTTGTAAAACGCGTTTTCGCGTAGTGAATTTCTGTTTTTACGAAACGCACGAAACTTTTGAAAAAAAAATTATTATATAATATAAAATTTTTTTTATCGCAAATGTATAATCTTCCTGATATGGAAGAATAAGCAAAATTAAGGTTTATATCGGATTTTCTTTAAATATATGTCATATTTAATTTTATATATAATAATGGCGATTTAAAACATAGGGACCGGCCCTGCCTGGGTATTTTTTTAAAAATTTTGTCCTGGCCTGGTCAGGGTATTTAAAAAAATAAAATATGTAAGGCCCGTGTTCCCAGGCTGAACTTAGGGCCAGGCTTACTGGAGGCAGAAATGATTAAATTCGTTGACTCTATTGAGCATTGAAAAAGAATATTATTAATAATATTCCTATTAATTAAATTATAAATGAATATGCCACAAAATTATCGGTTATATATATATCAGTTTTAATAGAATTCTAAAGATTTACAATTCAGGTTTTAAATATATTTGTGTTTTCTTGGCAAAATCTTTTGAACTTATTTATGATTATCCAAAAGGATAAAAGACATGGTTTTATAAAAATTTCCTCTTTGAGATAGGAAAAAATCAGAAACTAACAGAAAATGCATACTTTTGATATGAACGAAAATGTTTCTGCAAAAATTATCATAATTGATTTCATCATATCACTGTGGTCCATAAATTCTGTTATGAGTTTACATCTCGAATGTTATGCCAATGACTGGTAAATTAGCCAGCTTCTATTATTTATGAAACTATGTAATAAGAGATTATTTTCCCTGCTGCTGAGAGTATTTGATTATATAATTTGTATCAATAATAATTTTCAATTTTGCCTAGTCGTTTATATACCATTATAAATGGAAGATAATCTTTTAAAAATTTAATATCTCACAATAATTTTCTCTACTACTTATCCAGCTTCCATCATGTCATCAGTGGCGTCGCTAGGAAGGGGGGGGGGGAGCGCAGGGGCTCGAGCCCCCTGAAAAATTTGAATAGCCCCCTGAAGGAAAAAATTTTTTTTTAGTGACTCCTTAATATCCCCTTGAACTAAAAATAAATTTTTTTAATTGCTCACTGAAAACTTTTTTTATAATTCTATTGAATAATATATAGATTTAATTTTATTATTTAAAAATTAATAAGACTATCTAAATTTTTAATAAATGAATACTATTTTTATTATTAGATTAGATTAATACATATAAATTATATTTTCATTATGTCAGCTTGTGATCAAATTCTGTGTTAAAAATATATTAATATCACTCACTAAATATTAATTTAGCATTAACAGTTGAATCTTAATTGACTTTTATTTATATAACCCTAATTAAATTAATATAATCATTTATTAATTGAAAATTAACAAATTTAATTGTAATTAGCCGAGTTTAACATCACTAATCAACTATATTATTGATTTTTAAATTTAATTATCATGTCTCTTTCTAAAATTATTTTCAAGGTCCAAATCCAAATAAGTATAAGAGATTTATTTACAGTGAAAGAGGGGATATTTTTTACCAGATGTTAAAACAAAATAAAATGATATTATTATATTTTAATTTTAATCATACTTAAACATTAATCTATGTTAAAAAAATATTGAACAACTTTTTTATGTAATGTCACACTTACAAAAAAATATAAAAAGTTTCGTTATCACATTTTTTTTCTTTTGCTTAGTTACTATGTAGAATAATTTTAAAAATAAATATATGTAAATTAGAGGTCTGTGTTGGCAGGATTTACGCCCGCCCATACTTTGAATAGACATGGTCGGGTTTTTTAAAATATTTTCAACATTGGGCGGGTGGCGGGAGGGTTGAAAAATTTTTTAAAGTAATGAGAGGGTAAATTTTTCTTATTTTTCAGGCGAAATGAGCAGACGACTCCAATTTAATAAAAATATTTATTTCATAATATGGCATATATATATGTTTAATTATTAATTAAAAATACATTTAAATAAATAAATAAAGAGCCAAACCAGCCATTAAATTTTAAAAATTAGGTGGGCGGGTTAAATAAATTTCAAAATAACGAGTGGGCAGGCTTTTTGGCTAAAAACCCTTCAGACCTCTAATTTAAATATTCATCTTAGTTATTAAATCTTGGTTAAAATCTTTTATTTGAAAAAAAATTAAATTTTTTTTTCTCTCACTTTATTTTATCATAATTTGAGACATAACTTTAATTTAATATTTTATTCAATTCGTATATTACATATAAACATTATATAATAAGAAATATATTCGTAATTACACTGATACATGAATATTAATTATATAAAATGTGAAATATTTAAATGGTATTCATAGTCAACGAAATTGCTTGCTTAGTAGTATACCTCTTTAATTAAAATATTAAAAAATGTTAATCGTAATTTATTATATAATTAGATTACTTTAGTCAATTGGTAGTCCGCGATAGCCCCGCTCCAAATATTGTTGCAAATGATTATAAAAATTTGTAAAATCATAAGGAATAAATTGATGCATAATTTGATTAATATTGGTTATCATGTGTTTCCTTGTGCTTGGGAATTAATGACCTATATTTGTTTTTGAAGACCCCGAAAAAATTTCCAATTGGGTTCAATTGTGGTGAATATGGGAGAAGAAACTCTATTCTCTCTTCATAGGCATTAATTAGATGACTTTTATGAATTGAAGCATTATCCATAACTAAGATGGCATCAGGTGGTAACATACTAATAATCTCCATTAAGGAATCACGAAATAATATACCATTATATCATCCTTCGATGATTTTATAATGTATAACTCCACAAATTCCTATAGTGCAAAGTACACCTACATTTTTCCCTTTTGAGGGTAGAATTTTTATTGAGGGTCTCACATTGAATGGTGCCCAAGCATAGACAGGTACAACATGAAAATTGATGGAATTTTTATTGAGGGTCTCACATTGAGTGGAGTCCAAGCATAGACAGGTACAACATGAAAATTGATGCCTGTTACGTCGAGAAAATAGAGTCTTTCTTTGGAGATGTGCAGCAATTTGCGGCAATGCACCTGCCTAATATTGATAGCTCCTGATGTATTCCTGCGATCCGGTTCTTTCCCAGCTCTTGACCATAGGATGTTTTTGATATATTTCCTTATGGTTCCAATATTTTTTGGCGAACCAGAAGGCAAATCTCAATTATATCCTTCACCGTGAAGGTATTATTGTCCATTAGCAGGTCCATAATCTGCATTTCAATGTTTGCTGTATCTTTTATTTTTCTCCCTCTTTGTTTAAGAGAGAATTCTTTTAAGGGCTCTCCAATAATTTCTGGGAATGTATCCCGTTTTATTTTATGTATTGAGGCCTTCGACATATTAACAAATTTAGCAATGTCCTTAATCTTCATCTGTTCTTCCTCTGGCATTGCTAAAATTTTCATTACCATTACCGTTTCAATTTTATATATGTTCCAACAATTGTATTTTCTTTTGGGTTTAGGAATGGAGGATACTTGAGAATGATTTATATTTTCATTAATAGTTGCTAAAGAATTAATATTTGCAGAAATGTTAGAATGTGATTGATAATTTTCCATATCATTCCTATCTGAGATTGGCAAAGAATAATTTACAGAAGTACTTGGGAGTAAAGGTGAGTTATTAAAATTATAAAGTATGTAGTCTATATTAAACATTATATGTAAAGATTGAAAAATTAATTAATATTAAATTAAATATACAAATATATTAAATTATATAAATATGTGAAAAAATAAGTGAAAGAATTATTGAAGCATTAAATATCTGATTTGGCTTAACTAGTATACATTTTTGTTTAATGTTTCAATTTATTTGGTAAACAGTACAGTATATAAAAAGAAGAAAATTTCTAAAATTGGTATCGAGATCTAAGACAGAACTAAAAATATATAAGCACTAAAACAATTATATAACAAAAAATAATAATTAAGCAAAATATATAAAAAAAATTGCTTATCATCAGCATTATAAAAAATATATTTTTATCGTATTTTAGAACATAAGACTCCATGTTTCTGGCCATAAACGAAATAAAAGTAAGGGCAAGGGGATTCGGAAAGCCTGTTCTCGTAAATATTATTTAAGCTAATAAAAATCCCCTCCTCCTACACTACCCCCCTCCCCATATTTTTATAACTAAGCAACGGTTGCATAATAATCAGATTGACTTGCCGATTCTTTGGAAAATATGATACCGAAATTAAATGGATTGATTAAGACGTGTGCTAAGGTTGAGCAATTGTTAGTGCGCTTTTACATGAAATAGAAAAGGTCAAACGTCGAAAAGTACTACTCAGGTACTAAATATTAGCGCACGTCATATATATAATTTTTTATTTTTTTCCATTTTTAGCTTGCCAATTTTTTTTTCTACTGTCTACCAAACGGATAATTTACAATTGAGCACTAAACATTTATTAAATTTTGAATAAAACTTCAGTTGCTTTTTAATCGTAAGGTTGGCCAAAATTTGTTACTAATAATCTTTTATTTATGCTCTCTACAATCCTGGTTAAAGTCAGACACGAATGAAGCACAGAACATTGATATATTTTAGAATTACCAATTGTTCAGCCAATTAACGAAGATGTAGCCATGGAAAAATCAATAATATATCTTTTATGCACCCCCATTGATAAATCCCGGATATGCCAATGCATTATATATATTCTTTATTAAAATACATAAAAATAGGTGTCCTCTTTCTAATGGAAAGATCTGGTAACCCTAGCCGGCAAAAACTATTCCGTAGCATAGGCAGCTAGGCCCGAACTTTTTAGCTCGAACTAAACCTAATTACTTTTTGCGTATAAAATGCATAAACTTGCATAATTCGAGGTATAAAAACGTCCAGCCTGCTCAAAATATATTTTAAAATGCCCAGCCTGACCTGAATAATAATTTTAAAAAATTATAACATTTAATAAATTTAAAATATTTAATTTTTTTTACAAATATCAAATTAAATCTTGAGCGGTTTTAAGGAGTGGGGTGGTAAATTAAGGTCTGTATTCATATGCTTAGTCATGATTTTGCTTGAGGAGAGGGGGGGAGGTAGCACCATTAGGTGGGGTTTTATACCCTAAATGTTAAGGTCTTGAAGTGCGTTTATTGTAGACCTTTGGTGTTTGAATTTTTACAAAAATAAATTTGGGTTTTCACATTTTTTTAATATTTTTTTTAAAAATTTTGATATAGTTATATTAAATGTTATTAACTTTTACTAATTATTCTATCAAATTCTTCTTTTGATATATTTTATATATTTGAGAGAGAGGAGGATTTTTATTAGCCCAAATTGATATTTACGAGATAGGACAAATTTCCGTGAGAGACCCCCCCCCCCGGCTACGCCTATGTTCATATTATAAGAATTATTTGAACTTTCCCTGTCGTGCTTGCTGGACATGACCATTTCGGAAAAACTCTTGGAAATTAAGTATTTATATTTTTAAAAATTAATGAGATTTTTCTTTAGAGGTATTCGCTGGAGATTTAATAATTTAAAGATTTGGGAACCAAATATGAAAACATATATTTAATTTAGCATGAGATTTAAAAAAAAGAAGCAAATTAAGTATTTATATTTTTAAAAATTAATGAGATTTTTCTTTAGAGGTATTCGCTGGAGATTTAATAATTTAAAGATTTGGGAACCAAATATTAAAACATATATTTAATTTAGCATGAGATTTTAAAAAAAAGAAGCAAATTAACAAAAAAAATATATTGCCCCGGGTGAGGATTGAACTCACGACCTTAAGATTATGAGACTTACGCGCTACCTACTGCGCTACCGAGGCCATGAGTATATTTATATAAATTTTATATATAATCCATTTGATAGTGAAATATTGTAATTTATAAAAAAAAATTTATGTATATTATTATAATTAAACCACAGCATGATTATAAAAATCTTTAATTTATCATTTTTATTAGATTAAATGACTTCTTATTAAAATATTGTTATTGCGCTACCGAGGCCATGTAGATATTTATATAAATTTTATATATATAATCCATTTGATAGTGTATGCAAGTTTTGTATGTATTGCAATTTATAAAAAATTTAGGTAGTTTTTTGTATATTATATTATAATTAAACATATATTAATCTTTTAAAAAATTTATAATTTTTATTAGATGAATTGAGCTTCTTATTAAAACATTGTTATTAAATAAAAATTGAGGCCAAATATTAATAAAAATTAACATTCCTATAATTACATTTAATAATGTAATTACATTTAATAATGTATAATGTAATTACATGTCAAATATCTCATAATTGACATAATATGTACAAATATATGTCAATTGCCATTCTCAGCATCAATCAATTATTTTAAAAAATATATTTTTTTAATTATACTTATAATTTAGATAGGATAAAATATCTTTTGATATTATTTTAGCTATTTCTCAAATACTATGGTTGTGACCGATCAATGGTAAATTATTATACTTTATATTTTATATTTCTTTACATTATATCCACCCCCCCCCTAAGCCAAAAAATGCAGATGCCGGATATATTTTTCAAAAATATTATTGTTTATATTAACTTATATTTGTTAATATTTATTCGATCTCATATTAAATATATATTTAATTACATTTATTATCAAATTTATCTACTAAGTTATTTCATCAATTAATTTCGATTTCAAGTTTCCCGGCGTAATATTTACTTATTATTTTCAAATTTTTAGTGGCGTAATATTTATCTACCAATTTCAAATTTCTAGTCAAATAATTATTATTTCTGAAACTTCTTGTCAAACAGGGAAAAAAATATTGCAACCTTGTCCAACAGGGAAAAGAAATTGCAACCTTGTCCAACGAGATAGAGTCTCTGCCATCAAGCAGTAACAGCTTTTAAGGAGTTAGAAGAGCCAATTATTTACTATTACTGAAATATCACAATGGCCTGAAAGAAATATTTCCTCAGAAGCAAGAAAATTATTGGATTCAATGCTTATTCCAAATTTTATTTCTCATTAGAATTTATTATTTAATTATACAACTATTTTAAGTAATACTTTTCAAAAACATGACATTGACTTGATTAAGAGATGAGAATAGCGGAGAGCATTTTATCAGAACTCAAGGAAATTAGGGCTAATGTTGATGAAGAATTTTATATTTTATTGTTGAGTCAAAAGAAGAGTTATACGTGTTTAATATTTGTCTCCCTCGACTTGTAGCAAGGTAAGCTCATCGTTAAAACATTAATATAGTATAAGTAGAAGAGTATATCTTAAATACAGATACATTTATAACCCAAATAAATGAATTTTTAATTCATAATGCAGCACTAACTAATCTGCAAATATTAGTTCCACAAAAGCCTTCCCAACCTTTTCCAGATGGTGATAGAAAAAAAATATTTGTTAGATTTTTATTATGAAGATATTAAAGTATCTTATGATGCCTTACTAACTGAATAACTATGTTTATAAGATTAACAATGGTTATAGTCCCAAAAAATGCTATGGATGCTCTGCATTATTTCAAACACATTTTAGATTAAATTCCCAATGTATTAAAAGGGTTTATAAACTCTTCCCATTAGTAAACTAATGAGAACATTCTCTTTTTTAAGAAGAATAACAGAGGCCTGCAGAAGTACCATTTGCAGGGCACGGCCCGAATTTTTTTTAAAGATTTTTTACGGCCCGGCCTGGGTTTTTTTAAAAAAAATTTCAGGCCCGACTCGGCTTTTTTTAAAAATTTTCAGGCCCGGCCCGGCTTTTTTTAAAATAAAATTTTCAGGCCTTGGGTGTTTTTTAAAAAAAAATTCGGGCCCGGCCCGGGTATATTTAAAAATATTAAAATACTGTCCAGCTCGGGGGCCGGGCCTGCAGGTCTCTGAAAAACATACCAAGAAGTACAACATCTGAAAGTAGATTAAAAGGTTTGGATCATTTGAATATTCATAGGCATTTGACGACAAGCAAGGATGAGATAATTGAAAAATTAGCTCAATCACAACGAAGATTGGATTTTACATTGTAAATATATAACATATAAAATGCAATTATTCCTAAGAAACTTTTTATGTAAAGGCTCAAAAAATTCAAATTTCTATTTTGGGTCATTTAAGTGATTCTTTACATATAATTTTTTTATAATTCACATAAATTTAAAATTGTGTATTAGAAATAGTTATTAGTCCTAATAATGCTTGATATTATTAAAAAACAATAATATTTCCTAAAAAATTTTATCATCCCCCCCTCCCCAGACCAAATTCCTGCGTACGCGCCTATAATATTAATTTTTCCATAAATGATTCATCATCTGTTTTTTATAATGCTATTAATATTTTTGAAGATTAACCATAGATTCTAACAACATACATTTATTTTAAAAAATATTTTGGCGGCAAAATATGGAATTTTATCATTATTCAATTATTTTAGATATCATTCTTATCAATGGCCTCCACAACAAATAGAATACGAACAGTGACGTCGCTAGGAGGGTGCGCGCAGGGGCTCGAGCCCTCTGAAAAATTTGAATAGCCCCCTGAAGCAAAAAATTTTTTTAAAAAAGTCTCCTTAATATCCCCTTGTACTAAAAATAAATTTTTAATTACCCCAAGAACGATTTCTTTTAAAATTTATAAGACTATATAGATATTTATTAAATAATTACTATTTTAATTATTAGATTAGATTAATACGTATAAATTATATTTTTAATATGTCAGTTTGCAATCAAGTTCTATATTAAAAATGGAATATCAATACCATGCATAATGTTTAAACATCAATTTAGCATTAAAAATTGAAGTAATTGATTTTTATTATTTTAATTAATTTAAAACCCTAATTAAATAAATATAATCATTTATTAATTGATAATTATCAAATTTAATATTTTAATTATCCGAGTTCAAAATCACTATTTAAACTTTAAAATGCATGTGAAAAATTCATCTATCAAAAAATTTAAAAAAAACAAAACATATGGTGAGTAATTTAATACACTTTTTTAGTTTCAAACTATACCTTAGATAATGAAAGATGATTAATTGTGGTTCTAAAAGATATAAATTGTGAAAACAAAAAAGTTAAAAGAAAGACAGGTAAATTAATTAATATATAATCTAAGTTATTTTATTTATAAAATAATAAAAGATAAACCTGTGGGTCAATCTGTAGATATAGATCCAATGTATAGATATCTCAGGATGTATTAATTTTTATAATTAAATATAAAATTTTATATAGGCATGGAATCTAATAGCAGTAATCCATATAAAGGTATGAGTTGTACTGGAACAAATTACTTTTGATGAAATATATTTTAAAATTAATCTTATTTAGATTGTTTGGTTAATGAAGAAAGAAGGCTTATTGATGAAAGGACTAATGTAGGGACAGTAGAAAAGAAAAAAATAGGTAAATTAATTTGTATTTAATATGAGATATATTTATAAAATAATAAAAGCTATACACATGGCTCAATCTAACAGTGACAACCATACAAGTATTTTTTTCATTATAACAATATTTTTCTTCAAATATATAATATTTGCCATAATTTTCAAAAAAAAAATTTTATTTTAATTTATATATTAATATTTGTCACTTTTTTAGAAGAACTTATACAAGTATTATTTTTATTTTAACAATATTTTTCTTCAAATATATATTTGTCATAATTTAAAAGCAATGATATTTTAATTCATATATTAATATTTTTACTTTTTCAGAAGAGCTCGATCTGGGTACTAAAACACCTAAACCTATACAACCAATATTAAGTGCATATCCTTGTACTGGATTGGGGAAAGATAGAAGATGTTTTCAACCTCAGTGGTACAAATCCTTTACTTGGATAGAATATAGCATTACCAGAAACGCTATTTTTTGTTTTCCTTGTCGTAATTTTCCCACACAACCTCAAAAAGGTTATCTGTTTGTTATAGGTTATCAAAAATTTCGTAAGGTAAAAGAATTCTTAACAGCTCACGGAGAAACAAATGGTCATGCAACGAATGTGATTCTCTGGAACCATTTTAAACAATCTTTAATAGAAGGGACCATTAAAGAAAAATTTGTAGCTCTAACTAAATCAGAAATAATGGTGAAATATTAAACTGTTTGAAAGAGTATGATTCATTTTTAACGGCATATAAGCCACCGGGCAATGCTCATTATTGCTCACCTCCATTACAAAATCAAATGCTATCTGCAGCGGGAAACATAATCTTAAAGTACATAGCTTCAGAAATAAGGGAGGCAGGTTATTTTGATGTCATGGCTGATGACACTCGTGATGTTAGCTCATATGAACAATTTTGTATATGTGTTAGATATGTTGATAAAACAAATACACCAAAGGAATTTTTTATATCTTTTGAAAAAGTTGTAGACTTAAATGCAGAATCATTAACAAAGACATTGATATCAACCTTAAATAACAATTCTATAAATGCGATTTGCGTTGCTCAAGCTTATGATGGTGCCAGTGTTATGAAAGGGCATCTTTCAGGAGTCCAGGAAAAATATCGCAAAAATCACAAAATGGCTATATATGCGCACTGCTATGCACATAAACTCAATCTTGTATTGATCTCAGCATGCAAATATTTACCTCAGTCTAGAAAGTTTTTTAATTTATTAGAATCTATTCATGCTTTTTTCTCAATATCTAATATCCATCATAACAAATTTCTTGATTTACAATTAAGATTAGGGCTAAAATCCAAAAATATTGATGCCTTGAGTTCTACACGTTGGGGATCCCATATTAGAACAATAGAGGCAGTAAAAAACACTTTCCCTGCAATTATTTCTTATCTAGAAAATATAAAGCATGGTGATATGGTGAAAGCAAATGGAATTTTATATATTCTTTTACAATATGATACAATTATGTGTATGTTTATATTCCAAATATTATTATCTATGTGTTCCAATATTTCTATTTTTTTACAAAAATCAGATTCTGACATATCAACAGCATTGGCTCTTATCGAGTCTCTTATCATTTCTTTGTCAAATTTAAGAAATAATTCTTATTTTTCTTCATTATTTATCGAAGTAAATAAATTCTGCAATTTATATAATATAAAAATAACAAATAAAAGAACAAATATAGGAGAGAACAGGGCTAGTTGGCGCAATTTTTGTCAAAATCATCATAGCTCCGAAAATAATGATCATATAAGATCTTACAAAATACCAATAGATACCTTAAACATCTACCTATAAATATATACTGTTATAATTTTTAAATATTTAATAATTATTTTTCTAGAAAGGTTTAAGTAAAAGTCATTTTTTGAACCTAGTAGCCCCGAACCCGTGGTTAGTCGGATCATGGATGGGGCTAGCCGAATCAAGTGGTTTATTAGGCTTCTTATGGGACAAAAAAAATTTTTCGCAGATTTTAATATATAACTATGATACTTTATTTATATAATATTCTATTTATAATTTTAACAAATAAAATAACAATCTTTTTTGACAGAGAACTACTCTACATTGAAACCAATCTTCAAAATTATGAAATTTATAATCCTGTTTACATATAATACACACATATTTTATTAATGTTTATATTTAATAATAATAAATTTACTCAAAATTTATCTAATTCTATATTTAAATATATAACATCATTTGATTTTATTATCAGGCTAAATATAATTTGATAACTAAAATGTTCATGTCCAATAAAATGAATTAATTTGAATCATGTTATATTGTCAATTAAAATAGATATATATATAAATATTTGTTTGTTAGATATAATTCATTTTAAATATATTGATATTATTATCAGGCTAAAATTTATATACTAAAATGTTCATATCTAATAAAATGTATTAATTTGAATCATATTATATTGTCAATTAAAAAAAATATATATATTATATTTGTTTGCTAGATATAATTAATTTAAATAATTGATCTTATTATCAGGCTAAAATTTATATATGCAATATATATAATATCAGTGACAATATATAATATATATTCACAACATGTATATGAAAATTTTAGTTTGCAAGATATTTATATAGGTCTGATATTATATTAAAATTGAAATGTATTATGAAAAATCAATCACATTAATAAATTTATATAATAATTATTATTTAATATATTACATTTATAAAATATTATATTATGATTATCTGTACAATATATAATATATTATCACAATATGTATATGAAGATTTTAGTTTGCAAGATATTTATTTAGGGCTGATTTTATATTAAAATTGAAATGTATTATGAAAAATCAATCACATTAATAAATTTATATAATAATTATTATTTAATATATTACATTTATAAAATATTATATTTTAACCTGTAATAAATGGTATTTTTCTTAATGAGATATCATTTTCATACAGTTTTATAGTTTCTTCATAATCTTTTTTAATAAAAATTTTACTATTTTGAATTTTGCATATATATTTGGGTACCATAATAATATAATAAAAATTGACTGATTGCGCCGACTAGCCACGATTCTACTAACCTCAATGGTGGTAATATTACTAATTTGATCTTAACATATATTTAAGCATTATATATCAATCTAAAACTTTCCCAAATATTAAAATAGATATTTAACTTTCATATAATGTTCATTTTGTCATGTTTAAACTTTTAACTTTTTAATACAACCTTATAATATAAAGTGAAAATCTTGTAATTTTTACGTCAAAAACATGTCATAGCGGATAAAAATTTAAATAGCTAAATATTATAAATTATTTTCATCCCCAATTATGGATATTATAGAATTCTATTTTAGAATTAAATTTCAAATTTTAATCTTTAATGGATTTAAAATAAAATCCTTTGAACCGACAAGCCCCTTGGCCCTGGTCTCCCCTCCATTCTACCATTTTAAATGATTCTATTCAAATAGATGATATTATTTCTCCTAATTATTCTGATCAAGCAGAAACTTTTTATAAGTGTCATGTCTTTTATACAATTTTGGATATTATGATAAATGAATTAAATAAGAGATTTTGTCAAGAAAACACAGATATATTAATAGCTATAAGTGCTTTACATCCCTCCTCCCCCCAATTTTTAAATAATGATATCATTAAACCATTTATCTTATATTATAATCTTCCTGATCCAATGGAAGAATACGCAATATTAAAGATTTATATTTTAACCTATAATAAAACACATGAACCTATGTGCAAATCGATAATAGATTTGATAAAAATCGTACCCATCGATATATTCCCTCGTATATATAATTGCCTTAAAATTGCGCTAACTACCTTTTAATTCCTGTTTATGTGAAAGATCGTTTTCAGCTTTAAAACGGGTGAAAACATATATTCGATCGACAATGGATCAGAAACGATTAAATTCATTGGCTCTATTGAGCATTGAAAATAATGTTAGTAATAACATTCCTATAGATCACATTATAAATGAATATGCAACAATGACTAACCGTCGTAGAGAACTTATTTTATCAGATAATTTAACCTTATAATTTATATTATGAAACGTAGTTTTAGGCATTAGTATAAGCGAGTAAATATATCGTTTAATATTATTTTATAATTTTTTTTATAATTTCTAAAATTAGCTTAAAGATATGGCACTTATAAAAAATTTCTTTTTGAGATATATATAGACAATACAATAATATATAAGATTTTAATTGCTTTCATCATATCACTCTTATTTTTTAGCTTCTATATAATTCATTTCTAATTTGGCATCCTTACCATGTAAATAACTCAAGGCTTCAATATATTTGCTTAATTTCTTCTAAAGATTTTTAATGTTTTTTTTTATCAATTTATCTAATATTATAAATTCTGATATGAGTTAACATCGTGGGTGTTATGGCTTTGACTGTAAATTAACCAGCATCTATAATTTGTGTGGCTATGTAATTTAAGATTATTACTACAGCTGCTGAGTGCATATGATTGCATATTTTAGATATGCAATCAGTGGCGTCGATAGGAGGGAGCGCGCAGGGGCTCGAGTCCCCTGAAAAATTTGAATAGCCCCCTGAAGCAAAAAATTTATTTAAAATTGCTCCTTAATATCCCCTTGAACTAAAAATAAATTTTTTTAATTTCCCCCTGAACGATTTCTTTTATAATTCTATTGAGTAATATATAGATTTAATTTTATTATTTAAAAATTAATAAAACTATCAAAACTATCTAATTTTTTATTAAATGAATACTATTTTAATAATTAGATTAGATTATACATATTATGTTCACCCTGTCAGCTTGCAATCAAATTCTGTGTTAAAAATATATGAATATCACTCACTAAATATTAATTTAGAATTAACAGTTGAAGCTTAATTGACTTTTATTATTTAAATTATTATATAACCTTAATTAAATAAATATTAATTTAAAATTAACAAATTTAATATTGTAATTAGCCGAGTTCAAAATCAATAATCAACTATAATATTGATATTTAAATTTAATTACCATGCCTCTTCTTAAAATTATTTTCAACGTCCAAATCCAAATAAGTATAAAAGATTTATTTATGAAAAGTAAGTAAACATATAGTTTATAATCCTCTATTAAATATAATTGGTTATAAAATATTGGGTTAAGTACCACTTTTATTACAGTTAATATTTAATAATTTTACAAATAAATGCTTTTAATAATAAATATAAGTAATAAATTGCTTTCAAATATTTAACGCCATCTATTTATTTAGAAATATTTTTAAAATTAAACATCTTATCATTTATCCCAGAATGGATGTAATAAATTAGATAACTTTTCTTCTCTTTTTTACGTGTTTTTAGGAAAGCTATTTTTTCTTATTTGAAAAACAGTTTTGAGTTAAATTTTTAATACTAGTATATTTTTGATATTATTACAAAACTACTACTTTTTTAAGTTATAATTTACCAACTAGAAGTGGTGCGACAATATTTTATAAAATTTTAATTAATTTCTTTTATCATATCATATCACTCTGGTTCTTATTTTATAGTTATAAAATGTTTCATTTCTAATATGACATCTCTGCCTTGTATATAACTTAAGGTTTCAATACATTTGCATAGATTTTTAGTGTTTTTGTTTTATCAATTTATCTAGCATAATAAATTCAGATATAAGTTAATATAGTGAGTGTCATGGCTATGACTGCAAATTAACCAGCATCTATTATTTGTGTGGCTATGTTATTTAAGATTATTATTACAGCTGCTGAGAGCATATGATTGCATATTTTATAAGCAATAATGGTCAACTGTGTAGTTGTTTATATATCATTAAAAATGGAAGATGATCTTTTAGAAATTTAATATCTCACATTTTTTTTCTTAATTACTTATCTAGCTTTCATCATGATATTTAAAAGGAAGCTCTAACCACCATATAGTTTTATGATTTGGATTATCGTTTATATTCTCTTCTCCAAGAATTGTTGATTTGGTTAGGCCTATAAATTTTTCCTTATTAGTCCATTCTATAAAACATTGTCTAAAAGGGTAACAGAGAGTTATATTAGTTTCATGACCTTTTGTCAATGTAACTTGCTAAAATTATATAGCCTTATGTGGTTTTTAAAAACCATTATCAATTGAGGCATATGTATGAATTAATTTATCACTTGTAATTTTTTACGCAAATTTTTTTATATCAGCAATCGAAAATATTTTATACTGTAATAAATAGATTATGTATTAAAAAATATTATTTATAGAAATGGTTTGTATTGTTTTAATCATTTATATGCTAGTTTATTTTGTATGCAAAATATTAAAAATAACAAAATATGAAATTCAGAATAATTATCTAGAGTTATTTTTTTAACTGAGCACCCTGAGATTGTAAAGGCTAGCGACGCCCCTGTATACAATAATGGTCAAATGTGTAGTCGTTTATATATCATTAAAAATGGAAGATAATCTTTTAGAAATTTAATATCTCACATTAATTTTTCGTTTACTTATCTAGCTTCCATCATGTCATCTAAAAGGAAGCTCTAACTACCATAAAGTTTTATGATTTGGATTGGTCATTTATATTCTCTTCTTCGACAATTGTTAATTTGGTAAGGCCTATAAATATTTTCTTATTAGTCCATTCTATAAAACATTGTCTAAAATGGTAACAGAGAGTTATATTAGTTTCATGATCTTTTGTCAATGTAAGCTTTAAGAATTATATAGCCTTATGTGGTTTTTAAAAACCATTATTAATTGAGGCATATATATTAATCAACCCTTTTTATCAATTGTAATTCATTAGACGCCAAATTTTTTATATTAGCGAAAATATTTTATACTGTAATAAATAGATTTTGTATTAAAAAATATTATTTTTAGAAATGTCTTGTATTGTTTTATTTATATGCCAGTTTATTTTGTATGCATAATATAATAAATGACAAAATATAAAATTCAGAAGTAATTTTCAGAGTTAGCTAATTTTAAAAAAGTATAATATAGTAATATTAAACCCGGCCGCAGGCCAGGCAAAAGCGGGCCGAAGGCCCGCAAATTAAAAAGTATGGGGGCTTCGCCCCCTATAAAAATTTTTTTAGTTGAGCCCTCTGAGATTGTAAAGGCTAGCGACGCCCCTGAATACGAAGCAACAGGCTTCTTAATTTTTCTTTTAGAAAATATTATACACACGTGATGATATGGAATATTTTTATAATTTTTTTTAAAAATATTTACAAATTGTTCTCAAATAACATATATAGAAAAATTTGAAGAAAAAAGAAGGGATATAAAACAAAATGGATTTAATTCCAGACTAAATGTTAATCTTTATATATTATAATATAAATACCATAAAAAATATAGGTATAAAAAAAATTCAAAAAGAACTGAATCTAACGCATGCTTTTCAATTATTGTTGATGATACTATGATATGATGGGAAATTAGAAGCAATAGGTTTATTAGTAAAAATTAATAAAAATAATGAAACGCTTAAGCCAAATAAAAGTAGAGATGGCGTGGGCCTAATTTTTATCCATGGCTCGCCCGCTCACGGTGGCAATAAAAAAATTAGGCCCAACCCGCCCTCTCACGAAAAATAATATTCTGATAACGCTCAAAAATTCAACGGTGTTTTACGATTTTTAAAACTTTATTGCTATACTTTTGCGCTTTTTTGAATTTATTCTATCATATATGTTATCTCTCTAATTCCATATTAATAACACAAAATCAATTTATAATCAAAATTTATATTGGAAAAAGAAGGATGTTCATGTTTTTTTATTACAATTGTATCCGCCTTTTAATTGGCTATAGAAATTAATCTTTCACTAGAGGCCAAACTTGCCGGGGCTTACAAAATTTTACTAGCTAATTTTATCAAAAAAGGAAATAAATTTTGTTGCTTCCAAAACTTCTAAATATTGTCATAGTTATCTCTTTTCTGAGGGATGAATATTTTATGTCCATCCTCACAACTTTCATTAGTAGATGTTGATGTTTCATTAGAATTATCTAGAAATTTAATGTTTTATTTAGAATATATATTTTTATGTGAGTAGGAGGATGAATTAGAAAAGCTATAAATGATAGTTGGAATTAACTTATGGATATCTAATTTTATATCATTTAGCATTTTCAAGATTATTTTATGTATAACTTCCTTTTCTTCGGCTATTAAAAACTTAATTTTTTTGAAATACGGTCGGCTGCATAATAAATCTTTTATTTAAAAAAATGCCCTGTTTTTTAGGGTTTTGATTATATTATATCACTTTTTAAAAGTTGACAAAATTTTACTAATTTATGTCATAAATAAACTTAATTTATTGTGAGATGAGAATTTGTGTTCAAATTACCGTCTTTGAATAATAAAAAAATTTTTAGTTAAGATAAATGAAAATAAAACATATTTAAATTAAATCTATTTATTACCAAATTTCTATTGCTGAAAGAGTGTTGAGAGATTTATTATTTTTCATTCAATTAAAATTTTATTAGATAGGGGAAAAAAATGTTGTTTATAAAATGCGGAAATTTTTTTGTTTACAAAAATTATTCTTTTTTCAAAAAGAACTAAATTTTTGAAAATTTATCTTATAACTATAAAATTGATTAAAATTTCCGTGATTCATGGGAAATTTATGTTCACGCCCAATCAAGACCGGTAAATATTTTCGGAAGGCCCGTCATGCCCAGTCACGCCAATTATTTAAAATTTATTCGCACTCATGCAATGACCCATCGTGTCATAAGTAATTTCACGGCCCGCGCCTATCTGTAATTGAAAGATTAATAGATATATATTGTGAAAGATGTTAGTCGCATGCCATACACTTATTAGTAAGGAAAAAATGCCATCTTTTTCCTTGTTCATACGCCATAAATCGATGTAATTTTACTAAGATAATAAAAAGAACAGATATTTATCTCGCTCAAACAAAGAAAATGAAGTCCAGAGAATAACTCTTTATATTTTTAAATAAACTAAGTTTTTAGAAATTATCATCAGATATTAAAAACAATTGGTAATCTTCAGGCTTAGTTCAAGCAATGGTAATAATTCGTAATATTAACATAAACTAAATTTTTTAGATTTACATCATAAGATTTTGCATTATACATATTATTATCATTGATCCCAAAGAAAGAAACATGAGAAAGATTAATATTAAATAGTAAATATAAGAAATAAGCCAATTTAATAGATGTTGAACAAAAAAATTGCTGTTATGAATAAAATATTTTATTCATTAATATAAATTTAATATTTTATTGATTAGAAAAAAGAAAACGAATGTCAATGTCACCAACAATTGTATTACTATTCTTTAAATTACTTTGAATCTTATACATCTATTTAATACGTATACTATCTAAATTATCATTTTAAAAAAATATTTAATGATGTATTTATATATTTTTGAAGCAAATAAAAATCTTTAATCAAGATAACCACTCCTTGCATAACAAAAATTTAGGCTACTTTTTTTAAAAAAAATAATGAGCATTAATTATTATCTTGTGTATCTGTTAAAATTGAAAGTATCAGATGGAATGTGTGCAACAACCATAAACTTATATTAGCAACTGCTCAACGCCCAATTTTATAATATTATAAAAACATCGCTCATTGTCATATGGTAGCCATAAAGATAGGACATTCATTTTTATGAGTTTATGTTATAATCTTTTAAACGTTAAATATTTCTTTGTATTTATGAAATTTTTTTATATAAATAGCATATAAAATATAAATTGTAAGATATAACTTGCGATATTCAAATGAATACCTTTATGTTGTTAAACGGTTCGTTTTGAGCAGATTTTTAAAAAGGGCTAACTCAATATTTCATATAGTTTTACGCAAGCCTGAAGATTTTGTTTGTAGAAGGAATATAAGTTTGGACATCTATTAGCGAAATCTCGAGGCTTATGTAATATTTTTCTGTCTAAAATATTGAGTTAGCCGTTTTTAAAAATCTGCTCAAAACGAACCGTTTTACAACACTAATCGAAGGAGCTTATAATGGGTTGTTATTCCGTGATTTTATGACAGAGCTTATCAGTGTCTTACCACCAGATGAAATTATTATAATGGATAATGCATTTATCCATAGAAGATATCTTATCGATGCTTATAAAGGTAGGATTGAATACCTACCACCATATTCACCTCAGCTAAATCCCATCGAAAATTTTTTTGATGTCTTGAAAAGTAAATATCGAGCAATCAATCCCCGCTCTAATTCAAGAGATGAAATTATTGGGAATATTATTCAGCTTTTACACGGATTTATTCCTTATGATTTTACTCACTTTTACAATCACATGCAAAGCTTTGGAGTTGGGTTATCTCGGGCAACTGATTAATTTAATAATCCTTATAATTGATTTGTATTAATAATTAAAATAACTTTTAATTTCTAAAAAGGTACATCATCAAATTCGTGGAACAATGGAATATTTTGATAAATTATAATTATATATTTTATGTGTTAATCATTTTATCGAAGTTATTATAAAAATTTATAGTAATATCATATTTATATTGAAATAAATGGATATTTAATAAATTCTAAAATATTTTTAAATATTAAAAAGACTTTTTACAAAACATGATTTAGAATTTTAGATGAAATTTAATCAAAATCTTACTTGATCTCAAAGAAGATCAAAAAAAAATTCCATTTTTCATCACAAATTATATATTTACAATATATTTTCTTTTTATTATTTAAAAACGATTAATCTTGTTATTTAATTGATTGTCCATATTTAATTTCAATATGTATTAAATTAAAATAAAATCTTATGACACTCGTTTCATTGTATTGTATTAATAATTTTTTAAGATTAATATTTTACTTGTTTAATTTATAACATTTTTTTTAGATAACGACTCATAATATTCCACTGTTTGTATTGTACGTTAATATTTTTTTTTACTTAATTTATAATTTAATTTTATAATTAAATTTTACTTTTATTAGGCTGTGTTGTCCAAAATCTAAAAAATATAAACAAATAAATTTTGAAGAAAAAAATAACAAGCTATTTTTAATTTAATAAAAAAAAAGTGTAACTATATCATTTTTTTGGGTATGACTAAATACTGCATAGCTAAAATGCATTGCTAAAAAGCAATTAATCATAATTAGTGCTGTGAAATAACGTCAAAAAAGTAACGTCGTTACGACGTTACTTTTTTTGAAGGAAAGGAACGCTATTCGTTACCTTCTTCTAGAGGTAACGAGTAACGGTAAGGCGAATATTTTTTTTGAGTAACGGTAACTCAAAACGTTACTCGTTACTTTATATTTTTTCTTAAAAAATAACAACAAAAAGAAAAATATATTTTATTGTATTATAAAATTACTTTTTATTTATTTTTTAATTCTTAATATAAATAATTTAAGCCGAGTTTTAATTTATCAACCACTTCCTTCATTTTTATTTTAAATTCTCGTTGTTAAATTTTCTGTCGAAATTAATATTCAAACAAAATTCAAAGTTAATGTTAATAATGATACTATTATTCTTATAATTTATTTTAAGAATATTATGTCCATAGTACTTACTTATTCAGATGAAGATGATTTCACTCTTCCCTGGCTCCAATTAAAATATATTTTAAACCAATAAAGAAAATTATTGGTACCAAGTCTACACTTTGTAAATGTAAATTATATCCTAACACAAATATTTTAACCTCAATGTCCACCAGTTCAAACTTTAAAAAGCATTTGAAGGTAAAAAAATAAATTAATATATCATATTTTTAAACATTACTTTAATAATAGAATAATATTCTTTCATAATATTTTGAAAAGCTTAATCATAGAATTAAAATATAAGTAGGGCTGTATCGATATTAAATATCGGATCGGCACCAATATTTCGCGTTTTCCAAAAATATCAGATCGAGCCGATATCTGTAAAAAACCGATCCGATCTTTTTACCTTTCTTTTTTTTTGTTTTGTATATTTATTTTCTAAATAATTTTTTTTTAAACAATGCAAATGCACAACACCCTCTAAATTTTATTCTTTTTTTAAAATTATAGTATTTTAAAAGTTTTTTTTATTAAAATAGAAAGGAACACCCAAAGTTTTAATTATTTTAAATCTTTTTAAATAATAACGCCAATTTTATTATTTATACTTTAAATAAAGGAATATGTATCTGCATTATGGAAATATTTTCGAAAAAGACAAAGATTTTGCAAAATGCTTATCTGCGGAATCATCTAAGTTTACCTTCAGTACGGCAGAGATATAGATACTTCATATGGTAGAAGTTTATTGCCAGAAAATCTAGAAGCTCTCGTATTTATTTAAAAATATCTAATATATTATAATTTTATATATTAAATACAATTTTATAATTCATACCAACATAAAATGGATATTATCAAATATATGTTCAACATTTAAATCCCAAGATTAACAAAATATTGGTTTTGGTTCAAAGTAATATATTGAGTTTTTATATCTTATATTTCTTGTTTTAGTATTGCTATTGGTTTGACTATAATTGTTAATAAGTTTAAAGAATAAAAAATATTGATTTTAAAAAACGTTGTTTAAATAATATATATATGAAATAGTGGTGTAGCCAGGATTTATTCAATAACAAAATTTTACACAGAATTTCATTATCAATTTTATTTATTGTTCATCATCCCATTATTTAACCATCTGTGTTGAGCATTAAGCGCTCTTGTTTGTCTGATCCAAATTTTGAAATCAATTGTTGCTAAAAATCATAGATGTTAAAAGATACTTTTTAAATGGATCTAGATACAGATACATAGTCTAAAAATTTATCTAGATACAGATACAGCTTCTAAATAGTTATCTAGATACAGATACAATTTAAAATGTATCTAGGTACAGATACATTTTTTATTATAATCTTAGATAAGGTTTGAATAAACCTAAATTAGAATTCTATTGTGAAAATTCATGAAATGATCTAAAAAACTTATTGACTCGATATCACATTTATCAAAATATAACTAAAATAATGATTTTTAGATATTAATATAATATATGATTAATATAAATAATTATTTTATATCATTAATAAAATAATATAATATATGATTAATATAAATAATTATTTTATATCATTAATATAATAATATAATATATGATTAATATAAATAATTATTTTATATCATTAATAAAATAATATAATATATGATTAAATGATTATAAATAATTATTAGATTTCAGTAATATAATATTTTCAAAATTTTGGTTTAACACATCCTCGTTTATCTATAAAGACATTTTTAGCTATACTATAAAGTCTTTCAACAGGAGCGCTGGAAGGGATTATGGTGTTATATTTAATGAATAACATTTTTATATCAGGATATTGTTTAAAAATACTAAAATCTCGGCATTCATTTTTGAAAAAACTATTTAAAATTTGTTGATTATCATAATTTAAATCATTAACAATCATATCTCCTGCTGTGGGATACTGAAAAAAAATCAATATTAAATTATTGGTTTTTTTTCACAGGTTAATTTGCACTCATTTAAAGAATTTGATAATTCCTCAACTAATCTTTGTATTAATTGTTTTTTTTATTAAAATTTTCATCCATTTGCAACCATGTCCAATCTAGTTTAAAAAAAGGATGAAGCATAGTTGCCAAAATATTTTCATTTTCAAAAATTGTCCCAATAAACCTAGAATTATTAAATACTGATTAATTTATTATTAATTTACCTATCTTCAATTCCTTTGTAAGGCATTTAAGAGTGGTAAACAAAATTTCAGGTTCATTTGTTTAAAATTTTACAATTTAATAATGAGCTGGGAAATATGTTTACCGGCGATAGGCACTCCAACAATCTGCTGTTGTGCATATTAACGATGGTTCTATTAGACTTTTAATGATTTCTTTCTTTTCATTCTCCCATCTTTGGGAAATTCTAGCAACCACTGTCTGTCTGCAAATTATATTTTTTTTGTGGAGCTAATGTTTTGATCATTTTTATAAATGATGGATTTGCAACAATTGAAAATGGCTGAATGCTATCTATAATAAAATCAGATATTAAATCATCTAAAATGGTTTGGGTTAAAGTCTGAGGTCTCTTGAAAAAAAAATCAATGGACGATGAGCCTAGTCCAATATTTTCTTTAATAGATTTTTTCTCCTTCCCCTTTTTTATTTGGATTAAGAGTGTTTGATGTTTTCTCTTAAAATTTAAAATTAAAATCGTAAACATTTATTTAGTATCTATACCCTTAAATGTTTTGCAAAGTTGCAAGTTGAGGTAATGCTAACTGAAATTTTCATATTTTTTGGACATGGCAAACATTTTACTAACAGAGATTTGTTTTCTTTATTTGAGATATTATTTTAAAATATGGTGTATAAATTGGCCATGGAATGTCGTCATTTTTGTCATCAATATTAATCTTAAAAATTAATATATTAGAATAAAATAAAATAAAATAAAATACCAATTCCATTGCTATTAAAAATGGCAAATTCCTTATGTATCTTAAAAAGTATCTAAAAACAGATACAGATACCTCTAAAATAATATCTAGAAACAGATATTTTAATCAAAAATTTATCTAGATACAGATACAGATACCACATTTTTTTATCTAGATACTTTAACAACTCTGCTAAAAATAAATAAAAAATTTGTTACCTAAAGATGTTATATTATAATATTATTTTTGTAAAATTTTATTTATATTATATTAAATATATGAATATTTTTTTTATAAAACGATCTTATATATTCTTTTTGTATAGTTTTATTTTATTATATATTGTCGGAAAAAATAAATAATATTTTTGTATATATTTAATTTTTTTAAGTAACGAGTAGCCCGTTACTTTTTTGAAAAGTCGGTAACGCACGTTCCTTTTTAAAAAGGTAACGAGTAAAGGTAACGCGTTCCTTTTTCCAGATGTAACGAGCAACTGTAACGCGTTTTTTTTTGTAATAACGTTTACAGCACTAATCATAATCAATCAAAATTTGATTATAAAATCTTTTTTTATAAATAATTTTGAGAAACATTTTATTTAATTTACATGTATCAATATTAAATAAAATATTGAGATTAAATACCAAATAATTTATAATTCTAATTTTACGTAATATTATTGGGAAAATAATATATTTACTAGCTTATTAAAATTCAAACTTATTTTCTCATTTTTAAAATGTAACAAAAATATATCCATAAGAGGGCGTTAAATGTATAAATATAAAAATATATTCTTAGGAAAAACCAGAATAATTATTGGATAGCGCTTTTTTTTTATTTGGGTGTAAATACATGTGAAAAACCTAAAAAATTTTTAAAAAATATAGGTTTCTTTGACATTCAATTATTGAGTAGGTTTAGAATCGAAAAATAATAGAAAATTTGTAAGGCAGCTGGCGTTATTGATCAAAATCTCTTCATTTTTGGTTTATACGTGTACATTTAGGTGTTAAGCATTATCCTAAAAAAATTTTGAAAATATTATTATTTAACCGAATGCCTAGCTCAAAACCGACCACTTATTAAATATTCGATCGACCAAATTTGGTAATAATATTAATAGGAAAATGTTCATTTTTGGTTTATTTATCTATAAATACGTGTAAAATATTACACAAAAAATATTTCTAAAATGTCGTGATTTGACCGATAACCGATTTGATTACGAAATATTGCATTGCTGGCGTTATCCATGGAAAATTCTTCATTTTTGGTTTATACGTGTACATTAACGTGTTAAGCATTATCCTACAAAATATTTTAAAAATATTATGATTTGACCGAATGCAGAGCTCAAAACCGACCACTTACTAAATATTCGATTGACCAAATTTGGTAGTAATATTAATTGGAAAATGTTCATTTTTGGTTTATACATGTACATTAACATGTTAAGCATTATCATATTAATTGGAAAATGTTCATTTTTGGTTTATACATGTACATTAACATGTTAAGCATTATCCCAAGAAATATTTTAAAAGTATCATGATTGACCGAATCGTGCTCAAAACCGACCACTTACTAAATATTCGATCAAATTTGATAGTAATATTAATTGAAAAGCTCATTTTTGTTTTATTCGACAAAACGTTTGTCAAATAATGAAACATTAGAACTAAAATATGATACTAAATCTTTATTAAATACTTAAATATAAAAAAAGAATGCGTTAATCAAGTTGTCAGTCCTAAGAGCTCATGAGAAGAAACAGAATCTACCGGTGATGTAAGTGAGCAAAGGAAATAAAATAGTAATTGGATACATGCACGAATATTGGTATTTCGCAGAATTTGGGGCTAATCTAAGTGTAAGGGTGTTGTAATATGTAAATTTACTTTGAAATAAAATCGAGACAAAAGAAGTAATATTCAAATCGACTGTTAAACAGAAAAACGAAACGAATTATTATATTATTTGAGTAAAGACGATGTAGATGAATAGGATAGAAAAGTATATATAATCGAGGATATTTTACTTGTAAAATATTATTATTTTGCGAACTTAATTTTTAATCGGTTAATTTTAATTTATATTAATTTTATTTTGATTATGTTTTCACACGATTGTTAGTCAACGATTATCGATACTACGTCTTAAATTCTCCTGATAAATTAATTTGGTCTTTTGCTTGTTTCTAACGTTCTCTTGTAACTAATGATCATTGCTTTATCTCGATCAACGATGTGCGATGCTTGATCTACGATTTTTCACGAATTTTTGTTTCTAAGATCATCGATTTGTATCCTTTACTAAAGTTTTGATAAGCAATTGGCGATAATTTGTCAACGATCAACGATTGTATCCTGGTCTTGACCACTTGTTCTATCTAGTCGCTTGTCAAGATATCGACTTTGTCTTAAGATCTCTTATACGATAATAATTTCTTGTATCTTTTGGTCCAAAATAAAAATCCGATCTCTAAAAGAGCTCTGCGGCATGAATTTTATAATGACGAAAACCGTTTCTCTTCTAGAAGATTTTGGTTAATCAACAACCTAATATTTTGCTAAATATTATCAACTTAAATAACAGTTAAACGTATCTTTAATAAAAATTATAACCAAAAATTTTTAGCTACATCGATCAATTGTACGTATAACGATCTCTTGTGACGATTCCTTTCTATTCTTTTTCGAATTACGACCATTGTTTAATTGACCTCATTCTTTGTCTTTGTGTCGATAGTCATTTCATACCCCTTCCCCCTTTATTTAGAATTTCTTTTCAGAGTTATAGACGGAAGGTATAGGCGCATCATAGTACATACGGGTTTCGGCAACAATTTTTGTAAGTAGGCATTTAGAGAATACAAATAAGCAGCATAAATAAATTAATTACTAATACTTATTAATCTAAATTGTAATTAAATAAATCAAAAATAAAACATAATTAAAATAATATAAGAAAAAATAAAAAATTAATATAAATTAAAATTAACAGATTAAAAATTAAGTTCGCAAAATAGTAATATTTTACAAGTAAAATATCCTCGATTATATATACTTTTCTATCCTATTCATTTACATTGTCTTTACTCAAATAATATAATAATTCGTTTCGTTTTTCTATTAAATAGTCGATTTGAATATTACTTCTTTTTTCTCGATTTTATTTCAAAGTAAATTTACATATTACAACAACGTTAAATCAAACCGAAAGCAATAATACGGTCGGATCGAAGAACTCATGGCCTACGAGAAACGCTTCTTTGGCCCCGAGGAACGTGCCTTACCCCCCCCCCCCCCGCAATAACATCAACTTTAATACTTGATAGCCTATGACACTAATACATTATATAGCAATCATAAATTGATAATTAGTACACATATTTTTGTTAATAAAACACCAATATAGGGGGTAATAGGCTGCCAAACCCAAATACTTAATTTTATACAGCGCTGATAAGCCCCTCTATATGATCGATAGATCTATTTATTTGCTAAGCATTGTAAAGTCGATAGAATTCCCTTGCCTTATAGACGGAAAATAATTAGGGATACCCTCCTCGGGTGAGCAGGAATAAAGTCCTATGCATATAAATGCCAACACAAGGTTATAAAATTACTTTTTATCAAATTTGAATTAATAACCTTTTTAACTCACCAGGGATACCCTTAAAAATTTGCGACCATTTTGTAATAAGCCATGATTTTTATACAATGTAAACTCCTCCATCATTTTTTTTACCAATTGTAACCAGTTATATTATATTGATAATTGTTTAGATCAATCGTCTTTATTTTAAAATTGTAGATATATAGTTTAAATAAAGACAATTAGAAGGGTCTGGCACGGCCTCAGCTTAACAAATTAAATATGGCAGGAAATCAGACATTTTTAAAACAATATGATTTATAATTATATAATAATTTTAAATTTTAATGGCTAATATTTAAAATTATTATTTATTTGTTTTTTATTTTTTACGTACATTCAATTTTCATTTATTTTAGCTTTAGGAAAATGCCAAAATATTTTTAAAAAAAATATTTTTTTAAATTTTTAGAATTTAAGATTTTTATGAAATTGAAAAATACCAGGAATTTAGGTAATCTCGAAGGAGGTTGAGGGAGGAATAATTTTTTGTATTGAAATTATTTTTTTTGGAACATTAATAAGTTATTATAATTAAGATTATTTATTAAGTGGTGGGGTTTGAACTCGGCATTCGGTCAAATCATAATATTTTTATTTTCAAAATATTTTTTAGGATAATGTTCTACACGTATTTATAGATGAACATTTTTCAATTAATATTACTACCAAATTTGGTCAATCGAATATTTTATAAGTGGTCGGTTTTGAGCTCGATATTCAGTCTTCAAAATATTTTTTGGGATAATGTTTAACACGTTCATGTACATGTATAAACCAAAAATAACAAATTTCCCATGGATAACGCCAGCAATGCAGCATTTAGTCATTGGCCCGGTTTCAAATCGATTATCGGTCAAATCACGATATTTTAAAAATATTTTTTGGGATAATGTTTCATAAATATTTTTAGATAAAAAAACCAAAAATGAACATTTTTCAAATAATATTACTACAAAATTTATAGATAGAATATTTAATAAGGGATCGGTTTTGAGCTAGGCATTCGGTAAAATCATAATATTTTAAAAATATTTTTTGGGATAATGCTTAACACGTTAATGTACACGTATAAACCAAGAATGAAGAATTTTACATGGATAACGCCAGTAATGCAGTATTTCGGTTTCAAATCGGTTATCGGTCAAATCACTATATTTTAAAAATATTTATTGGGATAATGCTTTACACGTATTTATAGATAATTAAACCAAAAAGTAACATTTTGAAAATAATATTACTACCAAATTTGGTCGATCAAATGTATAATAAGTGATGGATTTTGAGCTCGGTATTCGGTCAAATCATAATATTTTCAAAATATTTTTGGGGAAAATACTTAAAACGTTAATGTACATGTATAAACCAAAAATAAAAAAAATTTCCATGGATAACGCCAGCAATGCAGTATTTAGTCATTGGCCCGGTTTCAAATCGGTTATCGGTTAAATCACTATATTTTAAAAATATATTTTGGATAATGTTTCACAAGTATTTATAGATATATAAACCAAAAATGAACATTTTCCAATTAATATTACTACCAAATTTGCTCAATCGAATATTTAGGAAGTGGTCGATTTTGAGCTCGGCATTCGGTCAAATCATAATATTTTTAAAATATTTTTTGGGATAATGCTTAACACGTTAATATACACGTATAAACCAAAAATAAAGAATTTTCCATGGATAACGCCAGCAATGCAGTATTTCGGTTTCCAATCGGTTATCAGTCAAACGATATTTTTAAATATTTTTTGGGATAATGTTTTATACGTATTTATAGATATATAAACCAAAAATAAATATTTTCCAATTAATATTACTACCAAATTTGGTCAATCGAATATTTAGTAAGAGTCGGTTTTGAGCTCGGCATTCGGTCAAATCATAATATTTTCAAAATATTTTTTAGGATAATGCTTAACACCTAAATGTACACGTATAAACCAAAAATGAAGAGATTTTGATCAATAACGCCAGCTGCCTTACAAATTTTCTATTATTTTTCGATTCCCCTACTCATTAATTAAATATCATTTTAAAAAAAATTAGGTTTTTCACATGTATTTACACCCAAATATAAAATAAAGCGCTATCCAATAATTATTCTGGTTTCCTAAGAATATATTTTCATATTTATGCATTTAACGCCCTCTTATGGATATATTTTTGTTACATTTTAAAAATGAGAAATAAAGTTTGAGTTTTAATAAGCTAGTAAATATATTTTTTTCCCAATTACTTAAAATAGAATTATAAATTATTTGATATTTAATCTCAATTTTTTATTTAATGAAATATAGATATATGTACATTAAATAAAATGTTTCTGAAAAATTATTTATAAAAAAAGATTTTATAATCAAATTTTGATTGATTAAGATTAATTGCTTTTTAGAAATGCATTTTAGTAATTCAGTATTTAGTCATACCGGTGTAACTATATCATTTTTCGGTTTTTATAATAAAAATAAATAAGTAATAAAAATAAATAAATTCGGATAAAAATTTGTCCAAAATTTATTTATTTAGGAAACTTTTATAAAAAATTAGTAAGTACAATTTATAAATAATACTGCCAATTTTTAAATTTATACTAATTTAAAAGATTATAGCCATATATTATAAATATATTTTAGTTTCAGAAAATAATTTTATGGATAGCATAAGGGTGCACCGCAAAAATGACTTAAAATTAAGGGATTCTATAGAAAATAGGAAAAACATATAACTTGAATTATGATCAAGCGAAGAAGAAATTTTATTTGAATAAATTATATGCTCTCGCCCAACAAAAATCTGGTAAAAATAAAAATTATATATATATAATTATAAAATATTTTAATAAAATGTGCTGGTGCTATTAATATAAAAAGTAAGGATCTACTATATGTTGAACAATATTTCTGGTTAAAAGAAAATGTTGATGACATTACCAAATATTCTAAGTCAAGTTTTAAATTGCCACTGACAAATGTAAAATATTAAAAGACAAAAATATAAAATAATTTTTTATTTTAGGAATATGAAAATTGCCACCTAGGAATAGTATTATTTTATATTTATATATAAAATTTATACATTATTTTAATAGGCTGCATGATACCCTAATGCAATTGCTAACCCAATATTATGATACAAATACTGAGCAAAATATATCTATTGATTCTTTTGATGATACTGTAATTTTTGTACATTTGATATTTATTATTGAATAATAGCTAGATCAAGATACTGATGCTAACAAAGAAAATGAAATCCCTAAATATATTATTAAAAATATTCCTATTCCTACCCTTAAAAGAAATAAATTAAAAATGATTGAATCTGAAAGAACATATATCCTAAAGAATAAATATATATTATAATAAATAATATTTTCTTTAAAAATATAGATATACTAGATTCAAATAAAATAGAAAAGCTTAATGATACACATCATATGATGGGGTCTCATTTAAATCAAACTAATACCATATCAATAGAAGATATTTTTAAATTTAAAAAACTATTTTGTGAAAATTTAGCTTCATTTATGTAAATTATCCCTATTTTTGTATTATATTATTTCTATTACAATTTCATTATAAAACTTAAATATAATAATTTATATATTTTATGAAAAAATTATTTTTCTAAATAAAAGTTATTATTGGTTTTCCAACTGTTTATTAAATATTGATACAATTTTTTACAACATATATGTATTTATTAAGTATATAAATAATATTTAAATATAACCATTATCAAATAATAGGTTCATACAATAATAACTGAAAGGTAATATAAAATAATAAATACACTTAAATATTTACACATCTTTTAAGGAAATAAAATACAAGAAAAATGTAATATCCTTATATACGTTTCAATTAGTTATTAACATATTTAAATTTTAACTCGTTACATTTCGTAAATTTGTTTTGGCGTAGAGCATTTTTTTTGCTAATAGACATTTGGCGTGCTACTATCATCTCCCATATATTGTACGGGTAAAACACGACTGGGCTTTATATTAAAAAATATATAATATCCAAACTTTTAAAAATTTTTCTTTACTTTAATAAAACAAAAACACAATATCGTTAAATTGTACTTTAATTTTTATTTAAGATCCAAAAATTAAAAAAGTGAAAGTGTTTTTATAAGCAATATATTTCTTTTTGAAAAAATGATTGACATTTTTATCATCTATTATTTTATTTCAATTTCCAACAGCTACAACACGGCCACCCTTCATAAGCCCAGTCTCCTCATATTATCTATGAAGTTGAAATTTATCGATCTTCATATTCATTCAATTATCGTATTTCTAACATTGGCCATTTCTTTTATTATTTATCAAATCCTCCCTTTGAAGACTTTTTATATTTTTTATCTTCCATGGTATTTATCGAATCGTATATATAAAATTTCCTGATTTATAATATCGAAATGAAGTTTGACATATTCATGTTAAATATAACTTAAATTATAAATATGCAGTATTGGTAAAAATGGTTATAATAAAATTGACCGATTCCTCATTTAAACTTATTTATATTTATAATCTAGGAGATAATAATATGGAAATTATACTCTAGGAAATAATTATATTGAAACTATAATTAATCTGAATATGTACATTTATAATATAACTCTAAATAAAAATAAACAAAAATATTAAATGAACATTACCAATTTATTAAAATATAAGGAGTTTATCCTAATTGAAAGTTCAATGTATAGCACAATAAGAGTATTTCAGTATGCATATCGAAAAATTAAATGAATTCACTTAACAAATTATCCATTCAATTTGTGAGATATCTCATATATTCTTTCTTTTCTTCCATTATTAACTTATCATAATAACAGATTAAATTTTAACCAATAAATTTACAGAAAAATTTCACAATCTTCACAATGACACATGTTAAATCTTCTCCAAATGAGAAACTGAGAAATTGAAAAATAATAAATTAAATTTTAAATCTTTAAACTTACAATAAAAATTTCACAATTTTTCACAATTACAAATGTTAAATCTTCTCCAATTGAGAAAATTACTGAGAAATTGAAACTATTTCCAAAAACTTAATCATTAAGTAAGATATCGTTAGAAATTAAAATAATTCCTAATAATTGAAATAATATTCTCTTAACACATTAAGATTTACCATAATTCCTTAGAAAGTATTGAAATAATATTCTCTTATCACATTAAGAAATTACAATAATTCCTAAGATAGAATTGATAAATCAGAAATATTTTCATTAATTAAGATACCATCTTTTATATATATATGTCTAATTATATTTCACATTCCTTATTATTCCCTTTTTTATATGGTCATTATGGATTCCCGTAGTTCCGTCCACAAATTATTCAATTTTATACCCACATTTTCATTATCCGATTCCCTTGTTAAAAACACAAGCCCATATAATTTGTCCCACAGGATACTTTATATTTACTCTCTTACATGTTAATATAATGGCATTGCCTTTTGGTTTTATTAAATCTAATAGCACTAGAAATAATTAAACAGGAGTAACACCTTCCCTATTTTTAGAATTATTATAATAAAACTGTGCCATCCAAATCTTATTTTTTTCTTGTTTGGTCTTTTTAATCCAATTTTCACTATGGCTACCATTCTTTCAGCCTGGCCATTAGAGCTAGGATGTTATGGTGGAGCCTACACATGTTTTATTTTTAATGAAGTACAAAAAATGCCTAAAATTTTTACTTATAAAAGCCGGACCTCCATCAGACACAATTGTTTTGGGAATCCCAAATTTACCCCACAATTTTTGTAATAATTTGATAACAACCTTGGTAGTTAACCCAAGAACTTCTTCATATTCAATCCACTTACAATATGAATCCACAATTGAAAAAATATGTTTTATTTATTCAACTCAAAAAATTAATGTGAACCCTTTCCCACGGTTGACTTGGCCACACACCTTCCATTTCTTTATGGGGCATGGAGGCACAGGTATTACATGGAACACTTTAATTTGTAATTTTTTCAATTTCCATATTTATACCAGGCACCAAACATACTCACGCGCCCATGATTTTATTTTATCTCTGCCTTGATGACCGGCATGTAAACATAAAATCTTATCGCGCAATTTGCATGGTATTACAGCACGATTTCCACGCATTATACAATCGTCCACAATTGACAATTTTTTTATATTTTTTTATATGAATCATGTCTGCTTTTCCAATGTTTTCCACCAATAAACACAATTTTAACTGACTTAAATCCTTGTCTCTCAAGGTATTTAATTTAAGATTTTCCCAAGTTGTATTCCCTTTAATATATATGATAGAGTACGAACTAATGCATCTTCTCTATCTATAATTATATTGTCAATTACTTTAGGACAGCACTATCCTAATCTAGACAAAATATCTAGCAAATGATTCTCTTTAACTCGCCTATATTTATTTCCACATTGAAACTTCCCTCAAGTAACAACAAACGTTGTAATCTCGGGGACATCATTAATTCTTTGTTATATTTTTTAAACAAATCAATCAATGGTTTATGATCAGTATAAATCACAAATTTTTTACCAATTAAATATTCACCACACTTGGTTAATCCAAAAATAACAGCTTAGGCTTCCTGTTCAATAACAGAATACCGAGTTTCAAATTCATGAAAAATTCTTGAAAAAAAATAATTGGTCTCTCTAAACCATTAATTAAAAGTAATACGCGCCTCCGACACCTTTATTAGATGCATCTACTGCTCATTATTAAAACACACTAAAATCGGTTCTTCCCGAATTTTTTTCTTCAAAATTTCAAAAGCATTTTGTTGTTCAATTTTTCACTCAAAATGAACCCCTTTCTTTAATAAATCATATAATAAAGATACCACCTTTGCAAAATTTTCCATAAAACGATGATAATAATTAACCATGCCCAAGTATGGCACTTCAGCTTTACGATTCATATTTAATATGTTTTTTTAAATTTTTATCAAGAGGTCTCACTTCAATCCCATTAATTTGATGACCCAAATATACAATTACGGTTACACCTAGAACACTTTTTGTTTTGCTAGCTCTCAAGCCCTTATCACTAATTCTCTTGAAATTTCTTCAAGACGTTGATTACAGAGATAAAACTCTGCATTGGTCAATCACTACTACACATCCTTTCAGTATATGCTCCTCAAACGGGATGCAAGGAAGACGAGAAAAATGACTTTAGAGCTATCCTTGATGAAGCTGTAATGAAATCCCTAAGGATGATCTAGTCATAATAGGTGGTGACTTAAATGCACAGGGAAAAGCAAGAGATAGCTACAAAATGCATCATGGTGGTTTTGGATATGGAGAAAGAAATGTTGAAGGAGAGCATATACTGAAATTTGCGCAAGCCTTCGATTTTGCCTTAACCAACACTCACAATATCATCTGCAAATATCATATTCCACGGGACGACTGTTTGAGGTATAGACTGTGCTAATACATCTATTACTGTAATGAAGAGAAGTGGGTGATCCGACCCTTGATAACTCCTTCGGCTATTGTGAAGCCTGCTGAAGTACTTGTTGTGCTACGGATCATTTGTATGGCCCATATACATATCCTGTATTATTCTTATATATTTTTCGGGAACCTTTTTGTGGCGTAGTGCCCACCAGATAAGTTTTATTGATATTCTATCGAAGGCCTTTTCTAGATCGAAAAAGACCATGTGCAGCTTTTTGTTCTTTTCCCTGTATTTTTCACTCATTTGCCTAATTGCGTGGATAGCATCAGTTGTTGAACTTCCAGGCATAAAGCCAAACTGATTCTATCCTATTTCGATTATGTCTCTTAATCGTCATTTAATAACATATGAAAGTGGTACAAGGAAACCGATAGATTACATGCTAATCTCTCGTAGAAGATTAAAAGATGTAATGGATTGCAAAGTCATCCCAGGAGAAGATATAGCCGCGCAACACAAAATACTAGTCATGGATTTATAAGTCACAAATAAATCCACTCAAAACAAGATAAAACTGGAACCATGCATCAAATAGGGTAAATTAAAAACAATGACAGATGCCTTTGCAATCAATGCAAACATTGAAACAATAGATTCCTCACAAGTCAATGAAAAAATGTGGAACAAGTCAGTGAAAAAATGTGGATAGACCTTTCATCCAGATTAATAGACACTGCCATCAACACTAGGCTTGACAAAGGAAGCAATAAATCATATAAAAAACTATGGTGGTTGAATGAAGAGGTTCAAACTAGAGGTGGGCGCGGGCCTAATTTTTCATTCATGGCCCGCCCGCTCACGATGGTAATAAAAAAATATCACGCCCATTCACGCTTAACACTAAAAATTTTTGACCCGACCCGTCCGCTCACGACAAGCAATATTTTGATTCACGCCCGTCACGCCCGAAAATTCACGGTGTTTTTAAATTTTTCAAAACTATTGCTATAATTTTACACTTTTTTGACATTCTATTTATTTCTCTAATTTCATAATCCATATTAATAACAAAAAATAAATACAATCTATTAATCGAAATTTATTTGGAAAAAGAATAATGTCCATCTTTTTTTATTTCAATTGTGTACGCTTTTCCTCTAGTAAGAGATTAACTACAGAAAATAACCTTTCACTAGAAGCCGAACTTGCAACTGATAAATTTTACTCGATAATTTTCTCAAAAAAGGAAATGAATATTCTTGCTTCCAAAGCTTCAAAATATTGTCTTGTTATTTATCTTATGCAAAATAACATGATAATGTGCATAAAAGTAAAAAACGTGTTTATTTATATTTAACTTTATTATTACTATCTATTCCATTTCATACATCGTTTATATACATTTTTATAAATCTAAATTAGAATACAAACGAAAAACAAAAAAGTAAAAATATTATAAAATATAAAAAGTAAGGTTACGCCGTACATATAATAAAGTTATTACAAAAAATAATAAAAAATTAGATTACAAAAAAATAATAATTAGAATAACTCAACATTCTCCCTCTTCTGATAATTTCATCGGAGAAGTAATAGAGAGTTTGTTGTCCAAGTGGTTTATCGTTTTGGTAATCAAGTTGTATCACAAATCATCATAACGTTGGCTTGTCCCAATCGTTGGTTTGTATAAATCGATTTTGCACGTTGGTTTGTTTAAATCGCAAGCTTGATATCCTTATCGTAATTTGTCTCCATTAATCATAGCTTGTTTGATAGTACTCAGTTGTTATTATTATCATAAATAAGTTGCGAATAATGAGAAATAATAGTTCATCATATTGGATATAAGAATAAATGAAGAATGATAAATCAATAAGATTGTTATATAATATTTTCAGCGTTTTAATTCTTTGCGTTTTAATATAAGCGTTTTAATATTTAATTTACTTTATGCAATTTAATATTTATTTTATATTTTAAGTTACATAGTCTTTTAAATGAACAGGTTTTTTTTTTATTCGCACAGGTCTAGAAATAGGTGTTATTTCGTTATTATCAATAATTTTTATATTTTTGTCCACACTTCCCTCCTTAAAAGAATCCTTAAAGTCATAGTTAATAATTGTGTTAAAACAGTTTCTAATTCTTATTTGATCTAAATGTCTCCTCAAAATACATTTCTCAGTCTTAATTTGAAACATCATATCACTTTCTTTATGTGTGATTATACCTTTGCACCATTTATCATCACCTTGTACTTTATACCAAACAAAATCTCCTACGTTAAAAGTTCTATTTCGTGGTAAAGTATTGTTTATTTTATTCTCCTTCTCCTCCATCGGTTTTAATAAGTCCCATTTAATTCTAATATCTCGATTAAACATTCTCTGAGATGGTGTAACTCCTGTAGTATCATTACGCGTATTTCTGTAATTAAATAAAAATTTGCCAAGTGCGATATCTGGGTCAATTTTAATATTCCTTTTCATATGTGTTTTGAACGTTCTAACCATGCGTTCTACCTGACCATTGGATTGCTGGTGATAAGCAGATGTAAGCACATGTTTAATACCAAAATTGTTGCAAAATTTTTCAAAATCGTTACTCGTAAAGTTAGTGCCGTTATCAGTAACTATGGTTTCAGGTATTCCATATAGCGAAATAGTTTTAAAGATTTCTTTTAAAGTAACATCAGTCGTAATATTTTTAACAGGAATAATAATTGGAAATTTGCTGTAGGCATCGACTATTATCAACCAATTTTTTGTGAAAAACGGACCCGCATAATCTACGTGTATCCTTTCAAACGGTTTGGTTGCCGAAACCCATGGTTTTTGTATCTTTATAGGATTATCGTGATATATGTTACAATCGTCACAACTTTTCACTTCCATAACTATATCATTATTTATACCAGGCCACCACATGTACTCTTTGGCTAAGGATTTGATTTTTCCTGCCCCCAAGTGACCTTCATGTAATGACTGTAGTAGATTTTTTCTCATAGAAGACGGAATTATGATTTTATTGCTTTTGTAAAGACAATCCTTAATTATACTTAATTCCAATTCAATGTTTTTATAAATATTATTCACAATAGGCCTTGTTATTAATATCACTTATGACTTGTTTTAATTCTATATCTTTCAAAGTTTCATCACGAATTTAATCAAAGTTAATAGGTAAATCCTCATATTCATTTATTATGGTTACATTTTCAATAGTTTCATCACGACATTCTTGTGGTAATCTCGAGAGACAATCAGGAACAATATTATATTTACCGGCTTTATACTTTATATTAAAATCATATCCTCCTAATGTAATATTCCACTTTTGGAGTCTTAACGACATGGTGCTATTATCCTTAAGACCCTTGGTAAAAATGTGAACTAGAGGCTTATGGTCAGTAATAGTTGTAAATTTTGTGCCTCCTATTAAATATTCCTGGAATCTCTTTATAGCGAACATTATAGCGATAGCCTCACGCTCAATATTGGTATAGTTTATTTCAGATTTTAATGAAGTTTTTGACGCGAAAGCTATAGGTTTTTCTTTACCATCTTTTTCAATATGAAATAGTACAGCTCCTAAACCACATTTTGATGCGTCAGTGGCTATCCCTATAGGTAATTCAGGATTAAAATATGTCAAAGCAGGTGGAAGACTAATTAACTTCTTAATGTCATTAAAACTTTTAGAGTGTTCAAGGTTCCAAGCCCATTTTTCTTTGTTGACAATCTTATAAAGAGGATCGGCAATTTCTGCAAAATTGTTCAAAAATTTTCTATAGTAGCCAGCCATTCCCAGAAATGTTGATAATTCAGCAGCTGATTTTGGTTCTGGCATATTAATTATTGCTTCAATTTTGTGCGTCAATATCATGACCCAGGAACCTCACTTTGTTTTTAAAGAACACACTTTTATTAAAGTTAGGTATTAGCCCAAACGATGATATTCTATCAAACACTTTTTTATGTTGTTAAGGTGGGCTTCATCGTTTTTTCCAGTTAAGTAAATCATCAATATAAAATATGACGTCATCCATATCACCGAAGATTTGATCCATAATCTGTTGAAAAATTGCAGATGAGGTCTTAAGCCCAAAAGGAAGTCTAGTAAATTGGTAATATACCTTGTGCGTAGATAGGGTTAAAATATTTCTGCAATTTTTATCAATTGGTATCTGTAAGAAAGCATTTTTAAAGTCAATCTTCGTAAATTTCTTTCCTTCTGAAAGTTTAGCAATTAGATCATTATTCGTGGTAGAGGGTATCTAAAATCTTCTAGAGCTGGGTTTACAGTGTCCTTAAAATCAGCACAAAGCCTAATGCTCCCATCATCTTTGTAGACAGCGGTAACAGGACTTGCCCATCGGACATCATTCACCGGCTCAATTATTTCATCATGTATCCATTTTTTAAGTTCATTGTTAACAAGATCAATTTTTGAATAAGGAATACGTCTAGGTGGTATAATTTTAGGTTGGGCATCTCTTCTTAAATGTAACTTGACACTTGCTTTGTTGATTGGCCCACTAGTCAATTTGGATTCACACTCTATAATCAATTTTTTTATTTCATCTTCGTAATTAGTGTCAACATTTGCTATAAATTTATTTAAAATATTTTTGAAAGCATTGATCCACGTATGTCCCAACAAGGCATTTTTACTTGATTCGACGATTACCGCTTGTAAATATTTTGAGATTCCATCATAAGTCACTTTAACTTGGGTGGTGCCGATGATTTTGATTAAATTCCCGTCATAAGCGGTGAGTTGTAACTCGGATTTCTTAAGATCTCTAATACCAAGTTTTTTAGCAAGACCATGAGGTATAATAGTGTGTTTGGAACCAGTGTCAATCTGCATACAAGTAACAATATCGTTCACTTTTAAAGTAGTCATAAATGCGTTATCTTTGTCAATAATCATGTCACCAGATAAATTGTTGACATTAAAATCATTATCATTTTGTTCTTTGTAGAATCAACTTTCTCTTCAATAATTTCTTCAATATTCATGTTGTAATCATTGTTGTAATGTATTTGCTTTCTATTATTTTCGTCGCCACCTCTATAATTATTTGAGTTGTTGTTATATTGTATTTGCTTTCTCTGATTATTATCATTACCTCTATAATTATTTGAGTTGTTGTTATATTGTATTTGCTTTCTCTGATAATTATCATTACCTCTATAATTATTTGAATTGTTATAATAAGATTGGTAATTGTTACAATATCCGTCACCGTATTGGATTTGTTTTCTTTGATTATTATCATGCCATGTATTATTTCTATAATTCGATTGATTATTATTATTATAGCGATAATTGTTATAGTTATAATTGTTATAATTATCGTGGTATCGCGAATTATTATTACCATAATTGTATCTAAAATTATTATTGTAATTCCCATTTCTATATCTATTATCATAATTATTTCTAAAATTATTTCTAAAATTATTATCATTTCTACTGCAAAATAATTATCTTTATCGGACTTTTTATCATTATTTATATAACTTATATCATTATCCTCAGACTTAATATTACTAGAGTCCAGTTTCACCCCTAATTCAACCATCTGATTTAACGTCAAGTCAAAGTTTTTGGAGAATTTGTATTTAATCTTATCATTTAAAGTAGAAGTGCGTAGTTTTTCTTTTAATCTACTATCGTCCAAAAAATTACATTTTTTATGAAGTTTCGATACTCTAATGTACCACAGCATAAAACTCTCTGATGAGTTTTGTTGAAGAAGATTAAATTTATTAATTAAAGTATTTAAATCTAGTGCTGGTAAAAGATAGGTTAACTTTTAATCACAATTTTAAGATCTAAAATATCGGTATCAGAACAAATTGCCTTAATATAGTCAAAAACTTCGTCTGATAAATTATTAAGCAAAGTATTTATTTTAATAGAGTCCGATAATGTACTGGTCGAAAAATAATTTAATATTCTGTCTAAATAAATTTCGGTAAGAGGACCCACTAACTTAGGGATCTTCTGTATAAACTCTTGTTTTATTTCCATGTTTAATTAATAAGACACATAGCAATTATCACATTTATTATTTTATCAATTCAAATTTTAGTATAACTATTCATGTTTTGATAAATATACAGATTAATTCAATGAAATCATTGTCACTATAAATATAATGTTTCCCATTAAGCAATTCGAAACAACTAATCATGTCTCTTAAATTTATGAATTCGAACAAAACGTCCTCCGTACCATTTATTCTAGAAAAATTAACGTCACAATTGTAAGTTAGGTCGAAAAGAATGTCATAGATTGAAATATGGTGGGGAATATTAATAATCTTGAACGAGAACATAATGTAAAAAAATGAATTTACTTTTCAATCTTCTTCTATATATAGGGAGAAAAAAAAAATTTTATTATTATTTTTTTTTTAAAAAAAAAGAAAAACATTATTTTATCCATTAGGTGAGAATTTTTTTCCTATAATGGACCCGGAGCACCATGCAAAATAACATGATAATGTGCATAAAAGTAAAAAACGTGTTTATTTATATTTAACTTTATTATTACTATCTATTCCATTTCATACATCGTTTATATACATTTTTATAAATCTAAAAATACAAACGAAAAACAAAAAAGTAAAAATATTATAAAATATAAAAAGTAAGGTTACGCCGTACGTATAATGTTATTACAAAAAATAATAAAAAATTAGATTACAAAAAAAAAATTAGATTACAAAAAAATAATAATTAGAATAACTCAACATCTTATATGAATCTTTTAAGTTCATCCTCACAGCTTTCATCGGTAATGTTGATGCTTCATCAGAATCATCTAGAAATATACGGTCATTTATGAGTGTAGAATGAATTAGGAAAGTGATAGTTGGTATTGATCATTTAGAATATACGGTTTTTTATGAGTTTAGGATAAGTTATAAATGGCAGTTGGCATCGACTTATGCATATCATCTAATTTTATATCATTTAGTATTTTTAAGATTGTTTTATATATATCTTTTTCTTCTTTTATTAAAAACTTAAGTCTTTTTAAATTCGGATCTAGAATTAAGCCTACTATAGTGGCTGCATAATAATCTTTTAAATAAAATCTTGTTCTGTATTTTAAGGTTTTGATTATTATTGTGTCACGTTCAGAAGGTTAACAAAATTTTATTAATTTTCATAGACAAACTTTTTGTGGGACGAGGATCTGCTCTCAGATTATCCGAGCATTCTTTATATATTGATAAAAATTTGTCTAACTCGCGTATGATGCTGATATCAATTGTGGCTAATCTATTTAATTCTTGCTTGCTAAACAAGTACACCTGTATTTCAGAATGTGATTTTAAGAAACTCTGTATCATACAGAGTTCCATCTCGTTATTCTCGTTATTACATCTTGTTTAAGGATGTGGCTTAGTTTGCTATTAGCTATAGATTGTAATATTGTACTATTTTTTTTTACCCCATTTATATTTAAGACTATTTCAGTTAAACAATTGTCAAAAATATAATGCATAATATTATTTAGTATATGGCATATACATGCTAGCGTTTCGTCATCTTTGAATGCACTTATAAGATTTGCTCCGTTATCACTCACAACTATACATTTATTTAAGTAATTTTCTACTTCTGTATATTCTCTTAAATTTGAATTGACTACACTTTTAGTTTTTACGTTTTTTTCATCCATTGCCCTTGTGGCCAAAACAAATGTTTTTAATTAAAATCCTTAATGATAATATGTCCTAATGGTTAAAAAACTTAGATTTTTAGTCATCCGTCCAAATATCAGTGATTATGGACAATGATCATGCTTTTAATCTTAAATTTTATTTCATGGTATATTTTTGGACCTATAGTATTCATGAGAGTTTTCCGGTTCACAACTTTTATATTTTGTTATCCATATATAACACCAACATTTATGTTTTGGCCTAGCTTGTAAAATCTTTCACTTTCTGTTGCATTTAAAGATTGAAGATCTTTACAAAAAAAATATAACTGACTTTTCTGTAAAAAATTTAAGCAAAATTTAGCATAAAGTCTCGCGATAAAAAAACACTTAAACATAAAAAGAAAATAGAACTAATAAAATGATACCGTATGTTGTTTATAAAATGCGGAAGATTTTTAGTTTTCATAAATTATTCTTTTTTAAAAAAGAACTAAATTAAATCACAAAATATATAATATTATTATAAAATTGCAAATTTATAATTATAAAATTACAAATTTATATTTATAAAAAACAATTTTAAAAATTAAAATTTTCGTGATTCGCGGGAAATTTTTGTTCACGCCCAATCACGCCCGTGGAAAATTTTGGGAAGGCCCGTCATGCCCAGTCACGCCTTGGAATTGAAAATTTATTCACACTCACGCCTATATGAAAGAATGAGATATATTTTTATCCTATAAAGATTTACAAGATGCTATAAAGCAATATGAAAATTTAAATTGCATAAATCTTTATATATCAGATTTTAGAATGTCACCAAAAAGTACTACCATAGTAATACCTTACTTATTTCCCAATATTTAGTTGACTCAAAAATAGTTCATACCAAAGGTAAATTGTTGATATAGACAAATTTATAAACGTATTTAATAGATTTAAAAACTCTTCTTTTAAATATGAAAGAAGGAGATTTATTTTTATCCTATAAAGATTTACAAGATGCTATAAAGCAATATGAAAATTTAAAATACATAAATCTTTATATATCAGATTCAAAAAATCACCTCTTTTTGAAAAATTTAGATATAAAAGCATAAAATTTCTTTGTATATTTGGTGGAAAGTACAATACAAAATCCACAGGTCTACGCAATTACATGTCTATAAAACAAGGATGTCAATTCCATTTGCAAATTACATTCATGAAAAACAAATTATTTGTCAAGGATATGCATGAAAATCACAATCATCCCCATGGTAAAGGCACATAATCTTGAAATTATTAAGATAAATATATAATTTAACTTAGTGATATGGATACTGGAGAGGCTTATAGGGTTAATTTATTAAATTTTGATAGAATATATATAAGATAAAAGTATGAAATATTGTTTTTAAAACAAATGAAAAATCATTTTTTGATTATAAAAATACTATCTAATTTTAGATGAAAATTTATACCAATCATTACCCAGACAAAGAAAGCTTAATGAAGCACAGTATAAATTTGTAGTTGAAGCTATAACTACAGGAGGAAATAAATCCAAAATAAAAAATAAACTATTTTCTGAAGGAAAGTTTATAACCCTAAGAGATTGCCTAATATAGACAAAAATACAAAAAAAACTTATGATAATGATTTAATTACAATGATAGATAAAGTTATGGAAGATAATGATGCTAATATGGAATTATATACTGTAAATGGGAATCTAATTAGTATATATTATCAAACTCATCAAATGCAGTATATTTTTCCAAAATATCCTGAAGTTATATGTGTGGATGCAACATATCGATTAAATAATAGGCATATGCCTGTTTATATTTTGGTATCAATTGAAGGAAATAATAGATCACATATTATATGTGTATGGATTGTCAAATCGGATTCATTTAATGTAGCATCACAAATGCTTCAAATTTTTAAAAAACTGAGTTCAGCTTGGACAGATATAAAGGTCATTGTTAGTGATAAAGATTGGGCTGGGAGAAAAGCTTACATTGGGGCATTCCCTCATGTTCAATTGGAATTATGTAGGAAACATGTAACCAGAGCTTGGGATAGGGAAGTTACCCACAAAAAATGGAATATTCCTAATGATATGATTAATAATGTGAAACATCTGTTGTATAGCATGCTAGATGCACAGTCTTCTGACATATATTTTGAAAATTATCACAAATTAACTAATTTAAATCTAGAATCATTAAATAACTATTTTTCTGGCTGGCATCATATCAGATATGAATGGTCCGATGCTTGGAAAATATATCATTTAAACTTTAAACAATATACAAATAACAGGGTAGAGAGCATTAACAAATATTTAAATTAACATAACCAAATACTCTACCCTTCCTAGTGTTGTTAATCGACTGAGTCGAGTCGACTTAGTCGAAAACTGAGTCTAAGTTTTGGGTCGAAAAAATCGACCCAAACTGACTTTATGAACTCGAGTCGTGAACTCAAGTCGACTCAAGTCGTGAACTCAAGTTGTGAACTCAAGTCGACTCAAGTCGTGAACTCAAGTCTATATACTTGAGTCGACTAGAGGACGAATATTTTTATAATGAATCGTCGACTAGAGGACGAATATTTCAAATTAATTATTAATAATTAAGATTTGTTCTGTTTTTTACATTTTTTTATTTTAGACTTCCAACTTGAGATTTAAATAGGAATTATATACTTTAGTCAACTAGAGGACGAATAGTTCTATGAAATTGATTCGACTAGAGGACGAATATTTCAAATTAGTTATTATTAATTAAGATATTTGTTGTTTATTACTTTCTTTTATTTTAGACTTCCAACTTGAGTTGCAAATAGGAATTATATACTTGAGTCGACTAGAGGACAAATAGTTATACTTATATGAACGTGAGTCGACTAGAGGACGAATATTTCAAATTTTATTAATTAAGATATTTGTGATCTATTTTTTACATTTATTTACTGTAGACTTTCAACTTAAGACCATGAATACGAAATATAAATTGGTCGACTAGAGGATGAATATTTCATATTTGTTATTATTAATTAATTAATTTATTTGCTCTGTTTTTACACAGGATAATTATAATGACCAATATTGTTTGTTAGCTGTTTTAATTTTCCACCTATTAAAATAAGCTTAAAATTTTAATGTAATGTGCAGATACACATGGTATGTGTACCAAAACCACCTGCTAAAACACAGTTTTTAGGTCGTAAGAAAGCAAATCTACTCAGATCTAACTGTATATCGTTATGAATCTCTCTAAAGTGAATGAAAAGTTATTTAATATTACATAAAATTAGCCTTTTCTGCACTTGATATTTTCCTATTTACATATAAAATTATTTTTGCCTGCATAAGTAGTGTTGTTAATTGGTTGGTTGTGTAGAGCCCAGACCCGGGGTTTGGGTCTAAAATATCGACAAAAGCTCTGAGCACGAACCCCGAGCACAGACCCGGCGTTCAGACCCAAGTTCCAGATCCGGATAGATGGCACAAAGGTTTAGACATTATCGAAAACTCGATGCTTAGACAATTGTTTTCTGGTTAAAATATTGATTTAGCCGTTTTTAAAAATCGGCTCAAAAATAGCCGTTTAACAACACTAATAGAAATCCTGATCACATTATTTAATAAATATATATTTTATTATATCATTGAAAACAAACTCCCTTTTTTGCTTAAAAATACAGGTAAAGCATTATAGGTAAACCGAATGTTAAAGCTCAATTTGGCGCCAATTTTTATTATTTTTTGATAGCCCTTTAGAGAATATTTTTACTTACAATATGATATATAATTAGTTTTTGAGATATAAGCATTTTAAAAATTTTACAGATTTGAGCCCCTATATCTCAAGAACCAGGTGTTATAGCGAGCTAAAATAAACGGCTTTCTCATTTATTTACCCTTCTAAATAATTCCAGAAAAAAAATGAAATAAAGGCGTGGATAAAATTTATTTTTAACTATTTTATATAATTATTTTTACTTTTTGCAAAGTCCTGTCTGGTCTGATACATTTTTTATATTTTATATTTATTTTATAAACAGACAAAGTTAGATCATGTTTTTTTCAAATAATATTTTATTTTTTGTTTATTTACATAAATATATAAAAAATTCTTTGAATCTCCTACAAAAATACGAATCAAATCATATATTTACATAATTCGTGTTTTCGAATCGAATAATTATATTATTCGTATTAGTACGAATTAAATAATTCCTTATTCGTATCGATTCGAATAATGAAAACATTATTGGATTTGATTCATCGAATATTCGATGCCAAAAATTAAATTCTTCAAAAATATATTCAAAAATGATATTAAAAATTAATAAGTGATTTATAGATGTTGAAAAAAAAAGTAAAAACTTTTCAAGGAACTTTTAAATACTTAAGAATCATGTCAAATACTTCTGGGTTTGAAAATTTCTGAATAATTTGAAATATTAACAAATAATTTGGAATATTTATTTACGAATAATTTCTAATATTTATAAATTATTTCAAATTTGACCTTGGGATAATCCTTGGCTAACTGCTAGTGCCGGCTAGTTTCAGAAAAATGGGATCCCTAAAAACAGTTTCTGACGGAACTCACTACCTACCAGATGTCAATTAAATAACAACTTTTTTGTATATCTTTTTTATTAATTATTTATCAAACTGCAAAAAATTTTCATTGGGTTGTGTCCTAAATTATCAAAAATTAAATTCACAAACTTTCGAAACTTTATTGAAAATATATAAATAAGATAAGTCTATATTTTTAAACATAAAAATAAAAACATTTACAAAACATACTTGACAATTTTCTAAATTTTAATACTTAAACATATACAATTTTAAAATTTTTCGAATTTTTTTTAAAAATTTTGGATTATAGCCTTTAAAAGGAGTTTTATTTTGTAGTCACAAACTTTAAATAACAATATCCCATTAATTCACATATGTGAACCATCTTTTAAAACCAGCGAACACTGCTACAACTTATTAACCAAATATTTTTTTAGTGAATGTATAGAAAAAATTAATAAATTTTTTTTAAACTTTCCCTTTTTCTTAACATTAAAAAAAAAATAATTAAATGGTGTCTTTTTTATCCAAGAGTCTTTATTTTATATTAGAAAAAATCTATTATATGCCATTATTTTTTTAATAATATCATATTTTCTACAATTTATATAAAGTAATTAATGAGACAGTCAAAAAAAAATCTAAGAATTTATTAATATTCTTTTTATTTTTACGGTTTATATTTTTTAAAATATTTTTAGCCTTTTCAATATTAAAATTTATTTTGTAAATATACAATAACACTGCACAATACAATAAATAATATAAAATATATTTTATTCTGTAAGACTAATATCCCAATTATTTAGGATTATAATTTTGTTCTTAAAAATACCCCTCCCCCTCCTACCTTGATTTAATATTTTTTTAAAAAAAAATTTTTTCTCTATCAATGAAAAAAATAACAATTCTATTCCCCTCCCTTTTTTTCCCCCCAAAAATTAATTCCATAATAAAAATATTTATTTTTTGTTTAAATAATTTCATTCCCAAGTCAAAATTAAATATAAACCCTCTTCCTCCCTCCCTCTTTTCTTTACTTTATTATTTATATCCTTGTTTATAAAAAAAATATAAGAATTTTAAATTTTCATTTGATAAATTTTTTGGAGAATTTTCTTATAAATAAACAAGAGTTTTACAAAAATCTTCAAATAAAATTTTGAAGATTTTTTTCGCCCAAAATTTTGAGGAAAAAATCTTTGAAGATCAATTTTTTGCGAAGATTTTTTGGCTAAAAAAAATTTCGAGCTTGCTCAAAGAAGATTTTTGAGCAAAATAAAAAATATTTTTTGTAAAAAAATCTTCTTATAATTTTGAGAAAATATTTTGAGAATTTTATAATAAAATAAAATCTTTTGTAAGGAAATCTTTATTAAAACATTTTTGAAATTTTGATCAATTCCCCAGATGTATCAATATTTGTAAAGGATATTGACTAAAAATGTGAACATGTCATTTCATTATATATTCTATTTAGAATTCTCACGTCATTTCTTACTATGGATGAAACTCCCTCCTTCAAGGGGGAAAACGTATCGGTTTTGGGTACCATTACAGCAATAAAATTTAAAGCTTACCTGGATGAATTATCATCCATTTTGCCGTTGAATTCACTAATAATTAAGGATAATGCGCCCATATATAATAACACTAAATTTTCAAAATATAGTATATCTTGCACCTTATTAAAGAGAATAAAGTCATGAAATTATCAAATTTAAAATAAATATTGTTAACGCAAAAATAATCAGGGAGACCTTTGAATGAACCAATTAAGAAAAAAGTTCTATAATCTGATATCAGATATGACAACATTACTCATTTTTTTGAGATATTTTATTTTCTTTTAATTCATAAGGCAAAACATTAAATAAAAATAAATAAAGGAGGGAGAGAAAGAGACAATGGGAAAAACGAAAAGAAAAGAAAATGAAATGCATTTTTTATATTTGATTTTTTACAAATATAAATAAAAAAACATTAAATAAATGTATCCCACCCAAATTTATAAATGGGGGTTTTATTATAAAACAATTATTTTATTTATTTTTTTTTATTTTATATAACATTATTAATTCCTGATTTTTTATTTAAAAATATAATAAACAAGTGAAAATAAAAATAAAAGGAAAAAACAAGAAAGTTAAACTTAAAATTAAAAATTACAAAATTTTTTTTTATATATAATGCAAAATAAAAAAAATAAGATGCAGAATTATTTAAATTATCTCAAATAATTCTTGCTGCTCCTTGCACCCAGGTCTCAGTTGAGAGAGCATTTAGTGCATTAGCACTAACTGTAACCTCTCTAAGGACAAGATTAGACAAAGATATACTTGATGATATTTTAATTATAAAGCTTAATCGTATGTTAAATAATGTGATATTTTAAATCATTATTTATATAACCTATTTCATTATAAAGTTATTGTTTACATTGAAATTTTAATAAATAAAAATTCATATATATGACTGATTTAGATAATAACAATATAAATAGATCTTTTGTATGAATAGTATAATCAGAGGGGGGCGTATTTTACTAGATATATCCAAATAGTAGTTTCTAAGATTTAAAATTGATTTAAAAGATTAAAGAAAAAATATTTTTAAATTTGTTGTTCCCAAAAATATCATGTTTATATTGATGCATCTTTCTAGTTCAACTCCATTCCGGTTGGCTCAAAAAATTTAACATATATGATACTATTATCATCTGCCCAGAGCTTTAAGTGTTTCCCAACAAGATCATATTAACCTAATTTAAAAATAATGGATATGAGTAATGTGATAATTTCAAAATATATATATTAAAATAATTTCAAAAGGGAGTTGAGAATTAGATATGTCACTTATCTATGGTACATATTCACTGAAATTTTAATTTAACATGTTTACAATTTATTATTTTACCTTGTAAGTTCAAAAAAATTAAATAAAAAATTAAAAATGATAATTGTCACTTATCTATGGTAGATCTCCATTGAAATTTTAATTTAACATGTTTACAATATATATTTTACCCATTTGCTTTAAAAAATTTCCCAAAATTTTAAAAATAACGATATACCTATTCGAAATATTCATCCTCTAGTCGACTTAAGTTCACGACTCAAATAGAAAACTCATGTTCTCGACTCAAATCGACTTGAGTGCATGACTTGAGTTGACTGGAGTACACGACTTGAGTCGGCTTGAGTTCACGACCTGAGTCGACTTGAGTTCACGACTTGAGTCGACTTGAGTTCACGAATTGAGTCGACTTGAGTTCAAGACTCAAGTTCACGACTCGAGTTCACGACTAACGACTTCAGACTCTGAGTCGGAGTCGGGTGAACTCGACTTTTTAACAACATTAACCCTTCCAAATATGTTTACTGATTTAATTATGTCAATTAAAATGTTAAGTGCTGAAAGGGAACATGATAATTTAATGAAAAAAATTAAAATCTCATCTATAAATGAGGAAGATCAAACATTGGCTAATTATAGAAAATTGTTAACAGAATATGCATACAAAGAGTTAAAATATGAATATAATGTTGCTGATAACTGCAATCTTGTTTGCCAATCAGATATGTTTTATTGTGATTGGCCCTTTTTATGCAATTACCATGCAGACATGTATTTATGGAAAGGAAAAAAATAATAGTGATCTTTACGATGAAAAATTATGTCATCAAAGGTGGCACAAAAATTATTTTAAAAATCCATCGACATTTATCAATAATAATATAGATATAATAAATAACAAAAAAGGGATTAAATACAAAAAAACCCTTTTTAATGACCAAATTTCATCCTATTAATATTTTAAAAATCAAAATATGCTTTTTCACACCATATCATTATTACCACCTAATTTGAAACATGGTTGCTCAGGCTTTTGATAAACTACATGATTTTGTTATGAAAGGAATATTACCAATTATTTCCTCAAATAATTTCAATACAAGCAAAATAATTGTCAGATATTCTCCAATAATAGTATAGCAAATGTATTAAATGAGGATCTTACACACTCAAACGTGGATCCTAATATACAGTAAAATAAAAATAATGTCCCAATTTTTAAAAAAAAAAGATGTTGTTTATAATAGTCAAGAAAATGAATGTATAAATAATATCATAAAAGAAATTCAATTACCTAAGAAATTAAATAAAAGCGAGAGACCATTAGGATTTACAATATTGGATTCACAAAAAAGTACATTGACTTTATTTATTGTTAATAGTATTTTCAACAAGACCTTAATTCCCAAAATTTTGTTGACCCAAAAATAGTTCATACCAAAAGTTAATTGTTGATAAAGACAGATTTTTAAACTTTTTTAGATTATAAAAAATCTTTTTTACACCTTTTGAAATCTTCAAGTGGACTTAGTAGACTTTGTATACTCAGACTCAAAGTTCAAAAATTGTAATTTTATAATTATATACAATTAACTGTAATTCTTAAATATCATGATTAATTTAATTTTTTTAAATATTTAAAGCCATAGATGACCCACTCGTTAAAATCATTCAACATATATTTAAACATTTTTATAATCCAACTACCAATATTTGGAGGAAATATCATGCTACTCGCTTAAATTTTGCGTCAGCAAAAAAGAAAGTCTCTCAAAATATAGGAAGGGTGCTAACTGCTTTATCACGATTGGTTGAGCTAGATGGGAATTGTTTTTACAGGTAATTTAAAAAATTAAAAATAATCTTGGTTGCATTTTTTTTTACTAATATACATAGAATATGGTTTTGTTTCTTTCTTTACCTTAAATTTTAATGATTATATCCTATATTAATTCATAATATTATTTTTTTAAAACATTGATAGGTTTTTAGAAACAGTAACATAATTAAATTTTTTAAAAAATAATTAGATGTATAAGTATGGAGATAACAGGAAAACAAGACTCCTATGGTTTGATTAGATCACATATGGTCTTGCTGATGCTGCAAAAAATAATGATAAAAAATATATTAGATTATACTCAAGGTCAAAATACGTGTGAAGATGATGTGCAACAGTATATAATAGAAAAGGCAAGTAAGAATGGTGAATGGGCAACGGATATTGAATTGCGAAGTGTTGCCACACTTCTCAATACCACGATATTGGTATATGCTAGGTATGGAGCTTCATTTTGCTGGCAAATGTATCCACCATTTAAATATGATGATGGAAATATATAAAAATTTGACCAAAACATTTATATTAACAATTCTGAATCCCATTTTGTAAATGTTATTGATTTTGAAGATTAATTACAAATGTTGATATTTTATATATTTTACCAAAAGTATTTTAGTTGATTGTATTTGTCTTGTTTTTATGCATATTTTTTTTTATTTATCCTATTTTAACATATTATAAATAGATATATATAGACTACAAAGATATCTTTATTAATCATACCATTTTTATATACATTTCATTACAACACCAACACCATATAATCATCCCAATTATTATTTTACTTTGATTAATTTGTATTGCTAATACAATTTTTCCCACATTCTAAAAATAAATTTGGAGATTTTTTTAAAATCTGAATTAATCCTTTTTTTTTAAATCATCAACTCAAAAATGACTATATAAAAAATTTAGTATTATCATTTTTTAAATAAAAAAAAATGCCACCAAATAAGTTTTAATAAAGTTTTAACACTCTCGGGTGAAAGGGGTGGGGGGGGGGGGGGGGTATAATATTTTTTTTAATGGTTTTTTTTTAAATTTTTTATTTTTGCCTATAAATTTTTTATGGTAAAATATAGGAATTATTAATTCCGCATATTTAAGTTATATTAAGGAGAATTTTGCATACAAATTTAATTTTTTTTGTGGTAAAATATTTAAGTTATTTTTTGGAGAATTTTGCATACAATTTAATTTTTTTTGTGATAAAATATTTAAGTTATTTTTAGGAGAATTTTGCCTACAAATTTAATTTTTTATTTAAATCTAAAATTTTTTATTAATTTTGTATTAGGGATAAAATAGACCCCACCTTTGAAGTTTAAAACATTTCTAGTGAAGGGTTAAATCGAAATATAGTATTAAATGATGCAATTAAATATAGTATTAAAATTTATACACGAAATATAGTATTAAATACTCAATTTTATTCATTAAATTGAAATATATTATTGAAGTTAATACAATCATTTATAAAATGAATAAAAATGTCAAATCATAAATTTTTAAAATTAAATTAATTTAGATAAATTAATTAAGAACATTATGGGAGCTCATTAAGAGAAATTTATTTTTTAAACTCTATTTAAAAAAATAATATCAAAAGATATAATTTATAAATTTCAACAAATTCAATAAAAAAATGTATATAAAAAATGAGTAATTGTTTGTAAATTTGAAGCTTGCTAGGGATTGTGTCAAATTTATAAAATAAGTCATCACAAGGTAAGATCTTTAATGTTTCCAAGTAACCTTTAAAATAAGACATACAATATAATTTATAAATTTCAACATAAATTCAATAAAAAAAATTTTATAAAAATTAGAAATTGTTTGTAGATTTGAAGCTTGTTAGGGATTGTTGTGTGTCAATTCTATAGAATAATTTATCACAAGGTAAGAACTATAATGTTTCCAAGTAACCTTTAAAATAAGACATACAATATAATTTATAAATTTCAACATAAATTCAATAAAAAAATTTATATAAAAAATGAGTAATTGTTTGTAAATTTGAAGCTTGCTAGGGATTGTTGTGTGTCAATTTTATAGAATAAGTCATCACAAGGTAGGATTTATTCTTTTCTCAATCATTCTAAATTTCCTAATTCATAGCCATCTTAAGATTTATGTAATTTAAATTTTCATATTGCTTTATAACATCTTGTAAATCTTTATAGGATAAAAATATATCTCCTTCTTTCATATTTAAAAGAAGAGTGTTTAAATCTATTAAATACATTTATAAATATGTCTATATTAACAATTTACCTTTGGTATGAACTATTTTTGAGTCAACTAAATATTGGGAAATAAGTAAGGTATTACTATGGTAGTACTTTTTGGTGACATTCTAAAATCAGATATATAAAGATCTAAGTAATTTAAATTTTCATATTGCTTTATAGCATCTTGTAAATCTTTATAAGATAAAAATATATCTCCTTCTTTCATATTTAAAAGAAGAGTTTTTAAATCTATTAAATACGTTTATAAATTTGTCTATATCAACAATTTACCTTTGGTATGAACTATTTTTGAGTCAACTAAATATTGGGAAATAAGTAAGGTGTTACTATGGTAATACTTTTTGGTGACATTCTAAAATCTGATATATAAAGATTTATGCAATTTAAATTTTCATATTGCTTTATAGCATTTTGTAAATCTTTATAGGATAAAAATATATCTCCTTCTTAAAAAAAGAGTTTTTAAATCTATTAAAAAGGTTTGTAAATTTGTCTATATCAACAATTTACCTTTGGTATGAACTATTTTTGAGTCAACTAAATATTGGGAAATAAGTAAGGTATTACTATAGTAGTACTTTTTGGTGATATTCTAAAATCTAATATATAAAGATTTATGTATTTTAAATTTTCATATTGCTTTATAGTTTACTAAATTTCGTTCACGATATTATTTATACATCCATTTTATTATAAATACAAATTTTAAATAATTCGTTAAATTTTCGTAACTTTTTTATCGATTATTAAAATGCGTATAAATAAGAAAAAATATAACTTTTATTTCTTTGCTAATACGCCATTTGGCGTAAGTCTATCATCTCCCTAATTTTCCAGCTGCAGTATTTTTCCGTAATAAGTATCAACATGTTATACCCTCTACATTAAGTACAATTAGAATAAAAATGGAGAAAATACGAATATGTAAGAAAGCTCTGTGAGCATCAGTTGTTGAAGAAGCTGTATGTGATATTTGTCCTATAGAAATTACCAATATTATATTAAATGAAGAAATATTTTGAACGAAAAATTGAAAATTTTTAGAAATAATCCAACCTTTAGCTACATCATTGTTGAACAGGAGGATAAATGTACTTCGCGTAAATAACAAGATGCTTAATTTGGAAAAACACATAATACAATCATGCCATGATTCTTTATTTTCTTCATCTGAAGAAAAACTATGTTTGAAAAGTGAAAATGATCTAAATACATGTACTCACAATGCTACTTATTTATTGGGCCACCAATATCAAGGGGATCATCTTACTAGTACTGATTTTGATGAAGCATGTAATATGATACTTAGGTATTTTACAAGGTGGGGATAATCAAAATATTTAAAGTGATATAATAAATTTCATAAGTAAAAGCGGCATTTTTATTAGCCAAAATATGTGGAAAGTGGTAACTTCCATAAGAAATAATCAGATTTCGTCCTCAAGTTGGTGGAATGGATTTTGCCCATCTTGCCAATTAAGAGAAGTAGCTAATATTTTACTAACATTTCCTAGTTCGACTTCTTCTTCAGAAAGAAATTGGTCGGTTTGGGGCAATATTCATACGAAAAACAAAAATCAATTGAAGACTTCTACAACAAGAAAATTGGTAAGAGTATACCATAATTTAAGATTGACTAAAAATAATGATATTGAATGAGCAAGAATCGGCTACAGAGGGCGAAACATTTACTTTGGAATGAATTATATAAAAATTATGAAATTTAATATTACATAGATACATTATAATATTATATATATAGAAAAAATTAATATTGGCGTAAAAACATTTATATGAATTTGACCATATTTGACCAGATCCCCCTTAGTTCTCCCTCCATTTTTTGACCCCCAAAAATGTATGCATATATCTTAAACAATAATTTGAAAGAAAGAATGTAAAAGTTGATATTTTTTTATAAACCATTCATCATAATTTACACATTTTTGGAAAAAAGCATTTATATATAAAAAAGTGAACCAAAAATGCTTTTTAAGAAATGGAATATAAGCCTAAGATAAGTCTTAAGACAAAAGTGAAATGTATTATAATTTATAATAATAGATCCATAAAATTACTAAATAATATAATATATAAAATATAATTTTTTATAAAGTGAGTATTTTTAATTTCTTTATCTTAATAAAAGTAAAATATAATTATAAAACTATTGATAAAATTAAATCATAAATTAAATAAAAAAATTAAAGCACAATACAAACAGTGGAATATTATATGTCGTAAATTTACAGTATATCTAATTTTATCAATTATCATATGACAATCAAGTAATTTTTACCAATATAGCAAATTATATATTTTACAGAAAACTATAAAATATTACAAATAATAAAAATAAAACATTACAAGATATTTCTAAATATAATATTTTTTAATACAAAAATATTTATCCATTTATTACAATATTAAATATTTTCGATTGTGAATATAAAAAAAAAATTTTCTAAAGAATTATAAGTGATAAAATACATTAACCTCAATTGATATATAATTCTTAGCAACCTACAATTAAAATAACGTTGTGTTACCATTTTAGAAAATGTTATAGAATTGACTAATAAGGAAAATTTTGTAGGCCCTAACCAAATCAATAATTCTTAAAGAGGTTAATATAAACGAGACTATATGGGTTAATGATAGATAATTCCAAGTCAACGTATAGCATTTTATAAATACCAAATTAATTTTCTAAATACCGACCAAAATTTATTAAAATGTAATAAGACCCTTATTACCTAACATATATTATAACAGAATCACGTGGTCCGGCATCCTATATATCATCGCCCAAAGGACGGAACCACCAAGTTGGAATAAGAAAAATACATGATGTATGTTGGGATTCGAATCCAGAATCATCGGTGAGGTAAGCGACGCTCTTGCTCATTAGGCCATAGACGCTTTACAAAAATCACGATTTTCAAATATATATTATAAAAAAATTTCGTAGTACCTATCCAAATGAAAAATAAACAAAATACAAATTTGATAGGTAACTGTTAAGCAGAGTTGTTAAAGTAGCGCGCTACATTGGTAGCTATAGCTAATAGCGGCTACTTTTTTTGTAATTATTTAATTTTTTAGCGCACTACTTTTTTTGAAAGTAGCTAAGTAGCCGCTACTTCGCGACTTTTAAAAAATATAATGAAGGTAAGTATAAACATGAAAATTTAAATATAATATCATAATTAATTATAATTTTTATGATTTAATTTATTATTCAATTTTGAAAATATAATTTCACGTGTTAATAATTTAAAATGTCATCGCCTATGGATATTTAAACCATTGAAAGTGATTCAGACAATGATATTAATGAAATGGAAGATAGCAGAGAAGAAAATGTTCTTAATAGCTATAATACAAATTTCCCATTCACTAGATTTGAAAATTTTTTTAAATAAATATATAACCAAAACTGATTTCAAATTTATTTGTTTAAAATGTAAAAAAAAATATTTCCTCAAATCAATCCAGCAGCTATACCTCAAGAAACACCTAATAAAGGTAAATTGTCATTTTTACATTCTAATAATATTTATTTTATAAGACTGTTTATGAGTTTTAAGGAAATGGAGAAACATCTAAATAATTTTGTTATAGGCGACTTTACATCCAAAAAGACTAATTCAATTCAAACCAAATTAATTAATAATGCAAATGACAATATTAGCTGATATTATTGTTGATTTTATAATTTATACAGTTCAGCCAATGTCCTTAGTTGATAATCCATCATTTACCATGATGATTAAAACTCTATCCCCTGGTACAACAATTTTATGCCGCCAGACACTAATGAATAAAATAGCAGATAACTTTAAAATTATGAAAGATGCTCTAATAGTTGAGTTATCAGAGATATCATATATATGTACCACGGGAGATAGTTGAACACATAACAGAAGGTAAAAACTTATTTATATTTATAAATTGATCTGATTAAATATTTTTGAGCTTATTTGGGAATCACAGGCCATTGGCTAGACCCTGGAACTTTAAAAAGAAGATCTGTGGCATTAGCCCTCAAAATGATAATAGGATGCCAGACATACGATGTACTTGCAAATAAAATTATTGATAATCTATCTTATATTAAAAATATGTATATAAGATTAAATACGCCCTTACCCTCAAGTGCTAGTGTCGAGAGATTATTTAATAAGGCAAAACTTATACTTTCTGATCGTCGCTCTAGACTTGGGGATGATAATATTGTAATGATTTTATTATTAAAATGCAACAAATTACCATAAATATTTATTTTTATTACGTAAATTTTTTTATAATCAAAACTAACTATATTTTAATATTTATAAATGTTGATTTTTATATATTTACTATACAATAACATTATAAGCAAAAAATAAAAATTTGTAAATTTTTTTTATAAAAAGTAGCTTAAAAAGTAGCTAAAGCTACTTAAAAAATAGTAGTTAATAGCGAGCTTTTAACAAATAACGATAGCGGTAGCGAGCTACTTTTTTAACAAATAGCGATAGCGGTAGCGCGCTACTTTTAAAAGTAGCGTTTAACAACTCTGCTGTTAAGTAGTTGTAATTTTTAATTCTCATTTAAACTACTTATTTTGTTTTGGTAATAAGATTAAAAATTTAAATTGTTTTATTTTTTTACTTGTTTTTGTTTTGGTAATGATATTCAAATTTTAAATTGTGAATGACATTATATTAGTTATAAATTTTATTATAAATAGATGAGCTTCGATTTTATATTATTTTAGAAAATTAAATCGATTCGTAAATAAAACACAAAAATATAATTCTCGCTATTTCGCAATTTTCAGAAGCTAAATTCTCTCAGAAGTCAACATGATGGCAGTTCCGCTACATATTCGAGGAAGTCGTAAATAAATAGATAAATATGAAACAGATTTCCAACAATAATGTTAATATAAATATTAAATTGCCGATATACTCAGGCAATGGCGATCTCTTTTTTAAGTAGATTCGAAAACATTTTCAACGACACTCAGAACTCGGACATCGAAAAAGCTGGATTCTTCACTAGAAGACTACCAGACGAAGCATATATCAAGCTCAAATCGATATTTCCAACTACCGACTTCATAAATTCATCGATATTGATTGAAAAATTCAGGTTATTACACCCGAGAAAACCTATAAGTTCGAACTTATTATTATTTAACGCAGCTGTACAAGGTAAAAATGAAAGTTACATCAATTGGGTAAGTAGATTATGCATTTTAAAAAATGAATGTTTGCTAGATGATAGTAGAGTTATTGAAAAAGTAAAAATTTTATCAATCAGCAAAAATATTAGGCAAAAAATTACGTTAAAAGAAAACATTACATTAGCAGAAGTTCTTACTTTAAGAGATGATTTTGAGGAGTTAGAATTAAAAGAAAATATAATTGCTAAAGTTGAAAATATTTCTTTAAACAAAAAAACAGAAGTTGAAACAACTATGAAGAAAGGCAAAGAGGTAGGAAAACAGAATAAAACAAACAGATGGTGAGATATGGAGACCACTACGAAAGACATAATTTACGATCTAATTACAATAACAGACAACAATGAATAACAAGAAGCAATGACTTTCAAATAAATAATTACCAAGGAAATAATTACAACCCTATCAGAACTATAATGCGAGTCATTTCAATAATGTCAGGGCAAACTACCAAGGATCGTAAAATAATTTTTCGAGATTTGATAATAGAACTAGTTATAATATCAATACCTATAATAACCATAGATTTAATAATGATTATAATTGCAGATATAACAGACAGGGGCCCCTACAATGGGGGGGAGGGGGGGTCCGAAGCAACTGCTTCAGTAAATTTGAGTGGGAATACCTTTTTTTATTTTAATTTTTTTAAAATTTAAAAAAAAAATTCTTTTTTTACATCCATCATGATCATGTGATTTCTGGTTTATAAATGTAATAATAAGACCCCCCCCCCTCCACCACTTAATATTTAATATATTGACGAAAATTTTGGTCGATGTTTAGTAAATTTTATTTAATATCTCGTAACCAAGCCTTCTGGGGGAACAGGCAACAAGAAGGCAATATGATGGCCCTTATTAAGCTTATTGCAGATTCTGAACCTATACTAAAAATGTATATACAGCAAAATGAAGAAAGAAAAAAGTATAAAAAAAATAAGGGATTAAAAACGAAATTATATTCAAACCTATTATCATATAAAAACATAGTGTTGTTAAACGGCTCGATTTGAGCCGATTTTTAAAAACAACTAACTCAACATATGAGGCAGAAAAATAATGCCTAAGCGTCGAGATTTCGCCAATAGATGTTCAATCCTATATGCCATCTATGAGCAAATTCTTTAGGCTTGCATAATATTTTTCTGGATAAAATATTGAGTTAGCCGTTTTTAAAAATCGGCTCAAATTGAGCCGTTTTAACATAAACATTCTCATTGAAACCATGAAAAATATGGTTATAAAAAAAATTCAAAATGAGATTACATTTAACAGGTGCTTTTCAATCATAGTTGATGGCACATACGATGTTTAGAAATCAGAAGCAATAGCTTTGATAGTAAGATATGTTGAAAATAGTGAGACGCCGAAGCCTGTTGAAAGACTGATTGACATATATTGTACGGGAAATACCACAGGTCTTGATATAAAGCATAATATAATATCCAAACTTGGCTCGATGAATTTACCCCTTGAATATCTAGTTGGGCAAAGTTATGATGGCGCCTCAAACATGAGTGGAAGAATCAATGGTGTACAAGCCTTGATTAGAGCAGAGGCGCCAAAGGCAGCTTTTATTTGGTGTTATTGTCATCGATTAAATTTAATCGTTGTTCAATTATGCCAATCAATTAAAGAACTTCGAAATGTTCTAGGAATACTAGATGAGATTTATGTCTATTTTAATGGTGTAAAAAGATATGAGGTACTCAAAAAACATCAGTGTAATGATCTGAAAAAATCGCAACGATTTCTACGCGTCAAGAATACCACTCGGTAATAGTTCCTTATTTATTTAAATTTTAAATGTTTTTTTTATTTAGAAGCTGGCTATCGTCATATAAAGTTATTGTAAATTTTTTTCAACTTTATGATACCTTGAGGGCAGCTTTAACAAATTTAAAGGATTCTGAAGATCCTGCCACTTCCACTATGGCTAGTGCTATAGTCTTTACAATAGAAACTTTGTGTTTTGGATAAAATATTGTTGATAACAAGTTTGGCTTGTACAAAATTGCAAACCATTTCGAAGGATATAGGGTATGCAATAAATCAAATTCAATTGGCAAAAGATTGCTTGATTAATTTGAGAAGTATAATATAAATTATTGTCTTAATTATTTTTTAATCTAATAGATAATAACACTGAATTTTTGGATGTTTTTTCAAAGGCGCAAGATTTTATGAAGGAGAGAAATCTACCTTTTGATTTTGAAAGTTCTAGACTTCAAACATTACAATCCAAAAAGGAGAGGTATATATACTTTCATCATTAAATATAGAAATTTTTTTTAGCTTTAAAATAGGTGTGTTTTATGCTGCACTCGATTTAATTATTATGCAGTTTAACTAAAGATTTAATGATGATTCAATGAAATTTTTACATCAAACATCATTTTTTACGCCAAAGGAATGGCTGTGAATTTTACAATTTAAATTCAAGTCAAATTTTCGAAGAAATGTTGAAGTTTAGAAATATTTATAAGATGGCCAAAATGGGGAATGTAATTATTATTCATGACCTAGAGGTTCAAGAATCTAAAGATTTGTCAGATTCTGAGAATTGTAAATTTATTTAATTAAAATATTTTTACCAATACATTATTTAGCTTCTTCTGATGATGATGATAATTCAAGGACTTACGATTCAGATTGGAAAAACTATTCATTTATTTTACCTTATCGTTTACTTTTAAATTTTTCTGCTTTCCCTAATTTAAGAATTTTATATAAATATTTATTAACCATTCCCACAACCTCATGTATTGCCGAAAGAGTCATGAGTAAAATTAAATTAATTAAAACAAGACTGCGCAGTACCATGAAAGATTCTTTTCTCAATAATTTAACCATATTATCAATGGAAAATTTTTTATTTAAACAATTAAATACTGATGAAATTATAAATTCTTTCGCTTTCTCTTCCCCTAATTTATCTAAATTATTAATTTAAAAATAAAGTTATATTTTTTGCATTTTATTTATATTATATATTAAAAATTGATGCAATAAAAATTATTTTTGAAATTTATGGGTGTCATAATTATCATTTTTTCGAAGGGGCGGGGGGATACTTTTCAAGGGGGTACTTTTCATGGGGGTATTCTGCTTCATTCGCTCAAAAAGTGTAGGGGCCACTGATAACAGACACTATAACGATTCAAGATTTATTCAAAGACATAACAATAATCATAATATTGGAAATCAAGGAAGAAATCAAGTATGTAATTGTAGTTATCATAACAACGATAATAGTCAATCACGATACACAAACAAAGTAAACACTGTAAATATAGAAGAGATAAAATAAGATGATAATGATAAATTAGAGATAAAAGAATATAAATTATATAATTTGGACATAAACAATATGGATGCCGATAATGATAACACAGCTAATGATGCCTATAAAGTTACAGTATATTTGAATGACGTGCCAATATTAATGCAGATAGATACTGGTTCTAGGTTCAGCATCCTACCGATTCATATTGCAAGAAAGATTGGAATTAAAATCTTAAATAAATCGCACAAAATTAACTGGATACAATATAAAGTATTCGGCACTGTTCAAGTTAAGGTAAATTCGCAACTATGTCACACTACGTTTAAAACAAGATGCCACACAGAAAATCATACCACCAAGGCGTACCATATTCAAGAATTGATATGATAACAAAAGAACTTCAAAAGTGGATAAACGACAAAATCATTGAACATGTTGAAGATGTTAGATGGGCTAGTCCTCTTACTCCCGCTGAGCTATGGTTCTCGGCTCTGTGTTGACCTTCAAGATACTATAAACACTGCTTTACAAGATTTTAAGTACCCAATACCGCACATCAATGACTTGATTGCAAAATTGTTTAAAGGTAAGAAATTTACAAATATTGATTTTAAAAACGCATTTCTTCAAGTACCTATACACAAAGAATCTAGAGATTTTTTCACAATATCAACACACATGGGCTATTACAAATTTACGAGACTTTCGTTTGGATTAATAACAACATATTCGGAGGCATGAAAGATGTGATATTTTATATCGACGATCTACTAATTACTGGGGACGCCGATGAAATTATTTGAATAACATAAAAATGGTATTTGACAAGATATCAAAATATGAGCTTCCACCAAACTTTACAAGACATATTAAGAAAAACTACGTTTCTTGGGGCATGATATAGACGACAAAGGTATACATCCGAATGCAGTAAGATTAAAGCTATTTGAAACATGCCGGAACCGAAGACAAAAGAGCAATTGGCAACTTTTTTGGGGATGGCGAGCTATTATCGTAAATTTCTTTGTAATTTTGCGGACATAACTGATCCTTTATACAAAATAGTTAATAATGATAAATGGTTGTGGGATAGTATACATCAAGAAAGCTTCGATGACCTAAAAAAACTGATAAGTACTCCGCCTACGTTAAATTTTTATAACCCGAATCTACTAGTAGGCATTGCAATTGATGCTTCAAAGAAAGAAAAATCAGAGTTAAATTATACAAATATTGGAAGAGAAGCTTTATCTGTTATATACGCGGTAAAAATGTTTCAAGAATATTTAATTGGTACGAGATTTACAATAATCACAGATCACAAGCCACTCGTTTATATAGGGACCCAGGGACAATTCTTCCATATCAATGCGACTCCAAAAGTGGAGCTTGGCTATGGGAGCTTATTACTTTATGATAATTCATAGACCCGAGAAACAAAATGCAGTACCGGATTGTTTGTCAAGATTACCTCAAATAAACACAGAAGAGATGGTACAAAAGTTAAATGGTGAAATAATTGTTGGCAAATTTTGGGACTTACCAATAAATTTTAAAAGAATAGTTGAAGAAACTAGTATTGATATAGAATTAATGAAAGTAATTAACAATATAAAAAATCATGACAGATAAAGAATAAAACATATAAAAATATGGAAATGGAACTGAGCTTAATTAAAGATTGTCTTTTTAAAGAAAATAGAATCATAATACCGAAAAATATGAGAAAGGAGATATTGCAAGAATCGCACAAAGAGCATCTAGGTGCTGGGACGAGATCATTGGCGAGAGATTATTTGTGGTGGCCTGGTTTATATGCAGGAATAGATCGGGAGGTTAAAAATTGTGATGCATGTAATAAATATGCAGACAATCCCCATAATATACAAAACCCTTGGGAAACAACAACAAAAGTATTCGAACGCGTGCACATCGACTTTGCTCAATTTGAAGATAGCAATTTTTATGTGTTGACGCATTTAGCAAATTCCCTATTATTAAAAGAATGAGAAACATAACCACTGAGTGAACAATTAAAGAATTGATGAAAATAATTAGCATCTTGGTATGCCTGAAAAAATAGTCAGTGATAATAGAACTAACTTTACTAGTAACTTATTTAAGAAATTTTGTGAAGATCATGGAATTGAACACATACTCACCGCTCCTCACCACCAACAGTTCAATTGAGCGAATGTTAGATTAATGAAAATAAGTACGAAAAGGAATATGGGAAATAATAATAAAATAGACTTAGATATAGCTTTAGAAAAGTTATTATTTAATTATCGTAACACACCAAACGCAACAAGATACTAAGCGAAGTGATGTTTAACAGAACTATAAGAACCAGATGGGATTTAATTAAACTACAAGAAGATAAAGTGAATGAATTTAATTGTAATATATCGTCAAATCGAAATATCGTGATGGGTGACAAAGTTTGGTATAAAACTTTCAAAGAAAACATTTGGGACAAAGGTACGGTAACAGGTAAAGATGGGAATTTTTCATATGAAATAGATACTGGAAACAAAATTATAAAAAGACATTTGGACCAGATTAAAAAAAGGTCAACGAATATTATACCCCTTAATAATGGTACAACAGATTTGAAAACAAATGTTAATAAAACAATACCTTATACTTTAAATTTTAGAAGAGGAAGAAGTGATGATGAACCAGGGTTGGGCAAATTTTCAGAAAATTGTATTTGGATACAGATATTTTATAAAATTTTGTATTTAAGATACAAAATACTTTAGAAAAATTCCAATAAGATATAAGATACAAGATACTTGTATTTTTTTTAAAAAAAAGTATCTAAGATACAAGATACTTTTTTAAAAAACTTTAAATAGTCAAAATTCAAAATGTACAAAGCTTTATTTTCTTATCTATAATATAAATTTATAAAAAAATATTTAAAATAAATTGTAGAAAATAACAAATTTATTATAAAAGATAATGCGATATTCCATTTAATAATTATATAATTAGTAAATAATAATAAATCAGCATTATTTTTTAATATTATTAATTTTTCAAATAATTTATCTTTCAATCTTTGACGATTTGGTCTATTAACCATATTAGCAAAGCTAAATAATCTTTCAACGGGGGCTGAGGAGGGTAATATTGTGTTATATTTAATAAATATTTCTTTTATATATTTATAACTATTTAACATATTTATACTCCGCCTATCATCTTTCATATAATTTAGGACCTCTATTTCAATATCATTTATGGAATTATTAGAATTGGATGTGGTACTTTTAAAGCAAAAGTAATCATCTTCTTCATCAATTGAAGATTTTGTTGAAGTATTAATTTCAATATTATTTTTAAAAACAATTAAAACTTCATGTAATAACATATCCTGAAGGTATTTTTTTTCTTTTTCACCATCAATCCAACGATTTTTAAAATAGGGATGAGAAATAGTTGCCAAAAATGCACTTTTAAATTGTTATCAAAATCATATATATTTTTAAATCTTTTATTTAAAGAATTTTCTATGGCAATAGCTAATGGTTTGCAAAATTGTAGATTGGTTTGAATTAAATTTATAATTGTAATTTTTTTTTTAACGATATTTAAAATTGGAGCTGATTCTCCATAATAGCAGTTGATCACTCTGTATTTTGTCAATCGCTATAGCCAATGTGGCCATTATGTTGCAATATTTTTCTAAATATTGAATTTCAATATCTTTTAATTTAGGAAATTCTAATTTTTGACATAATTTAGGAAGTTCGCCTTTAAATTTTAATAAACTATGAAGACTATCATACAAACTATTCCATCTAGTGCAACAAGGTGTAACTAATTGTTTTCCTAAAACTGCTTTGATAAGTTCTGCAGTTTTAGGCCTATTATTTGCATTCCATAGCTTAGTACAATTAGCTATTGCAAGATGATGAATTTTAGAAATGTTAGGAGATTTCTTAATAGCTCTCTCGACATCTGTTGTGGCAATTAGACTTATCGTATGGCGCAAACAACGAATGTGTTGAGGCAATGTTATTGAGGCTTCTTTAGACCCTTAAATAAACAAATAGTTTTATTTGAATAAAAAATTTTACTAAATTTACAATATCATAATAAATTTCAAAGAAGTATTAAATAATACTTTCAATGATTTCAAATTCTATACATTCATCATCATTGATGTCAAAGTCATTCTCTACAGCTTCCATAGAATATTCAAACTCCTCGAAAACTTTCTTAAAGTTAGAGCCATTATCTGTAACAGTTGCTATAACTTTTTCGTCAATACCAAAGTCACGATGAATTTCATCAACTAATTCTGCTATTTTATCATAGGTGTGGCTTCCTGAAAATCTTCTCACAACAAGGGCCCGAGATTGTCTTTGTAAACTATCACTTGAGAGCTTATTTAAATATTTATTTAATTGAATTTATAAATTAAATAGCATATTATTTCATTACCCAGTGAGAAGTCATTCCAAGAAAACTTCTAGTCTTAGTAGACCAAATATCTGCAGTAGTGCAGATGTATGTCTGAGCTTTCAATAACTGTTTTAAATTATCAGTTTCATGTATGAAGCTTTCATCAATTTTTCTTTGCAAAGATCTTCGAGAAAAAATTTTAATTGGATTTCCAATACAGGATAATATTTCTAATAAATTGACAAGTAGAAGAAATAAGGATAAGAGAAAAAAAAATTGAATTTACATTCCATCATTTTGACAAATTCCTTTTGCTCAACTATGGATAATGGATGCATTCCTTTTACAACAAATGAAGTTAATAAATTATTAAATTTATCTTGAGATATTTTTTTCTAATTATCATTTGAAAATTCTAATTTTTTTTGAGTTAATGATGTAGTTTTCACTATTTCTTTTTGTTTTTTCTGTTTGTATGATAGTTTATGATGGGTCACATAATTTTTATATGATTCCAGATGACGTCTCTATAAGTGAAACAAATAATAAAATATTTTATATTAGATATTTATTAATTTTTTTGTAAAAAATTCTACTTTTAATGATAAAATTAGATGAAATATATTTATATTAAAATATTTATGAAACTTTTGTCTTATTTATAAATAATAATTAATACCCATTAAAACTTTATAAATATTTTTTGTAAAATTATATATTTTAAGCATATATGTAAAAATTAAAAAAAAACACATGGTGGATTAAATAGTTAAGTACTATCTATCATATAAAAATGGTGCCCCAAATATTTGGATTATATTTTGGCCTAGTGTTCAAATAACAACCTCTTTTTTTATCAATATTAGTTTTCTTATTCATTTCATAAATGATTTTTATCAATATGAAAATTTATTTTAAAATACTCCTAAATTTAGCAACAGATATGGAATATGAAATGATAATGAATATGATTATAAATGTGATTCATTATATAATTATATATTATACTTTTAGATGCTTGACAAAATTTGATGACGAATCCGCAGAACCATTTATAGGTTTGTGGCATTCTTTACATTCTGCAGTAACTTTATTATTCATCTTGAAGTACTTCAAAAATTTGCCATTAAGTATGCTTAGTTTAAATTTATTGTTATAATTTTCGGTTGAAGAATCATCTGAAGACGAAGATAAACATATTATCCTATTTTCTTCTTCCATAATTTTAAAATAGACAGATATAAAACGATTTAAATATGGTAGTTCTAATTGTTAGCAAATTGCTCTATGACGACCAACGTCATATATCAAAAATTATCTTAAAATATCTAAATTTTGATTAAATTTTTCATTTAAATCTTAAAATAATATCATTTTAAATTTTAATACTATTTAAATTAACCAATATAAATTTTTTTTGGTTATTGCTTAAGTCGAGGGGTATATTATTTATTTTTTTATTTTATTTTTTTTGTTATTTTTTTTATGTTTTTTTTTTGTTATTTTTTTTATGTTATTTTTTTATGTTTTTTTTAAATGTTATTTTAAATTAATATAATATTATTTGGTGATAATTTTTTTTGTGATAAATTTTTAAAATATTGTTGCATATTTTTATTATTTAGTGATAATTTTTTTTGTGATAAATTTTTAAAATAATGTAGCATTTTTTTATTATTTGGTGATAAATTTTTAAATTAATATGTATTTTTTCTTTTAAGATATTTTAAAATATTTTTTTCTTTTTTAAAAATATTTCTTAATTCCTAGGGAGGGGAGGAGGGTAGAAGAATTGTGATGAGTCAATTTTATTCTTTAAATTGAAATATAGTCTGATAATCTAAGCAATTTTAGGAAAATTAGCATAATCTTAAATTTTGTATTTATTAGGGGTAAAATAGACCCAATCTTTAAATTCTAAGTGATTTTTTTAACCTTTGTTGGGAAGGGTTAATTCGAAATAAATTGAAATATATTATTGAAATTTATACAAAATAAAAATATCGAAATATAGTAATAAACGAGTCAATTTTATTCATTAAATTGAAAAATTGTATTAAAATGTATACAGTCATTTATAAATAGAATAAAAAGATCAAAGCGATTTAATAATTTATGTTTTCTAAAATATCTATATTCAAGTAAATATTTATGAATATTCTCTCGATCCCCATGTCTTTTATAGTTTTCCTTAAGATCCCGCCACAGTCTTTCGACTTTTTGGGTGTGAATGGATCTATCATTTGGGTCAACGAAGTTTCGGGTTGATCCAACCGATTATATCTAAGATAAATAGATTTAAATATATTACTACTTTTGATTTACAGAAAATTAATTTACATACCCTAACCATGAGTCAGTCATTATCGTGGAATCTTGCATAACATTATCTTTAACCACACGCAGTGTGGTATCTTGATCCCTCGTTGTTGTTGCACTTAGAAATATTTCATCCGTCTCGCGACATATGCCACCGATGATTCATATAGCCTCGGAAATAAAATGCCGGCCACGATTATATTTACGCTTCCACACCTGTGGCGGGATCTTAAGGAAAACTATAAAAGACATGGGGATCGAGAGAATATTCATGAATATTTACTTGAATATAGATATTTTAGAAAACATAAATTATTAAATCGCTTTGTTCTTTTTATTCTATTTATAAATGACTGTGTACATTTTAATACAATTTTTCAATTTAATGAATAAAATTGACTCGTTTATTACTATATTTCGATATTTTTATTTTGTATAAATTTCAATAATATATTTCAATTTATTTCGAATTAACCCTTCCCAACAAAGGTTAAAAAAATCACTTAGAATTTAAAGATGGGGTCTATTTTACCCCTAATAAATACAAAATTTAAGATTTTATGCTAATTTTCCTAAAATTGCTTAGATTATCAGACTATATTTCAATTTAATGAATAAAATTGACTTCACAATTCTTCTACCCTCCTCCCCTCCCTAGGAATTAAGAAATATTTTTAAAAAAGAAAAAAATATCTCAAAAGAAAAAATACATATTAATTTAAAAATTTATCACCAAATAATAAAAATATGCTACATTATTTTAAAAATTTATCACAAAAAAAAATTATCACTAAATAATAAAAATATGCAACAATATTTTAAAAATTTATCACAAAAAAAATTATCACCAAATAATACTATATTAATTTAAAATAACATTTAAAAAAACATAAAAAAAATAACATAAAAAAAATAACATAAAAAAAATAACATAAAAAAAATAACATAAAAAAAATAACATAAAAAAAATAACATAAAAAAAATAACATAAAAAAAATAACATAAAAAAAATAACATAAAAAAAATAACATAAAAAAAATAACATAAAAAAAATAACATAAAAAAAATAACATAAAAAAAATAACATAAAAAAAATAACATAAAAAAAATAACATAAAAAAAATAACATAAAAAAAATAACATAAAAAAAATAACATAAAAAAAATAACATAAAAAAAATAACATAAAAAATAACATAAAAAAATAACATAAAAAAAATAACATAAAAAAAATAACATAAAAAAAATAACATAAAAAAAATAACATAAAAAAAATAACATAAAAAAAATAACATAAAAAAAATAACATAAAAAAATAACATAAAAAAAATAACATAAAAAAAATAACATAAAAAAAATAACATAAAAAAAATAACATAAAAAAAATAACATAAAAAAAATAACATAAAAAAAATAACATAAAAAAAATAACATAAAAAAAATAACATAAAAAAAATAACATAAAAAAAATAACATAAAAAAAATAACATAAAAAAAATAACATAAAAAAAATAACATAAAAAAAATAACATAAAAAAAATAACATAAAAAAAATAACATAAAAAAAATAACATAAAAAAAATAACATAAAAAAAATAACAAAAAAAATAACAAAAAAAATAACATAAAAAAAATAACAAAAAAAATAAAATAAAAAAAAAGTAATATACCCCTCGACTTAAGCAATAACCTTTTTTTTAAAATATCTGTATCTTTTTGAATACAAAGTTGGCTAAGATACAAATTCTTTTAAATAATATGTATCTTAGATACTGGATACAAGATACTTTCCAAAATTTTAAATAAGATACAAGATACAAAAGTATCTTGTATTTTGTATCTTAGATACAAATATCCGTGATACTGGCCAACCTTGTGATGAACCAGTACAGAATCAAAGTAAACAAGTACTAGATTAGAGTCTTAACAGTCAAAGACCAATCAGAAATATAATATTGCCTAAAAAATTCGAAAATTTTATATTGAATATAAAAAAATATTTAAAAAAAAAATATTTGTTTTAAATAAACTTTGAATAGCTTATACTAAATAAACAAGATTTTTTTGTGGAACAAAACTAATGAAATATACTAGTGATGACTAACGATATCAAGATCAACAAAGGACAAACGAACAATAAATGATGAAGAAACCGGTAAGCAAGACAAACAATAAGATGTTAGACAGAGGGCGAAAACTTAAAAAAGAGTGAAATGTTAAGTAGTTGTAATTTATAATTCTCCTTTAAACTACTTATTTTGTTTTGGTAATAACATTAAAAATTTAAATTGTTTTATTTTTTTACTTGTTTTTGTTTTGGTAATGGCAAAATTTAAATTGTGAATGACATTATATTAGTAAAAAAAACTGAATAAACGGATCTGAATAATATTCTGAAATTGATAAATAGATCTGAATAATATTCTGAAATTGATAAACGGATCTGAATAATATTCTGAAACTTTAATACAAATTCTTTATTTATTCTAAAAGCATAAAAATATAATATTGTAAGAAATTTTTCCGAGAAAAAAAATAATAATCATAAAATCCTTCTTTTTTTTCTATAATTGCAATCTTCATGATTGACATTTTACATTAACAAATGAATTAATATTATAAAAATTACAATAAAACTAGGACAATTAGTTATAAATTTTATCATAAATAGATGAAATTCGATTTTATATTTTTAGTATAAAATTAAATCGATTCATAAATAAATCACAAAAAAATAATTCTCGCTATTTCACAATTTTTAGAAGCACCATCTCTCAGAAGTCAAAAGTAACCTTGAGGTTTTATCCTTCATTAATCTATTATATGGTGGTTAGACCTAGATGATATTAAGAAGCTAGATAAGTAATCGAAAAAATTAATGTGAGATATTAAATTAAAAGATTTTCTATTTTTAATGATATATAAACGATTAATTAGACAATTGACCATTATTGCTCATCTAAATTATATTATGCAATCAAATGTTCTCAGCAGCAGCAAGAGTATTAATCTTAAATTATATAGAAACACAAACAATAGATTCTGGTTAATTTGCAGTAATAGGCATAACACTCACTATGTAAACTCTTATCAGAATTTATGTGCTATATAAATTGATATAAAAAACTAAAAATCTTTAGAAGAAATAATTATGCATTATATTGAAGCTCTGAGTTATTTAGACGGCAAGGATGCCATATTTTGTAACTATACAATAAGGACCAGAGTGATATGATAAAAGCAATCATGATTTTATATATTATTGTCGCACCACCTCTGTTTGATATTCTTAAAATAATAGTAGTTTGTAATAATATCAAAAATATACTAGTATTAAAAATTTAACTTTAAACTGTTTTTCAAAGAAGAAAAGAATACCTTTCCTAAAAACACGTAAAAAAAGAGAAGAAAAGATATCAAACTTATTAGTTATTACATATATTGTTGTGGAATGAATAATAAGATGTTTAATTTAATAATTTATTTTAAAAAATAGATGGCGTTAAAGAATTGAAAACATATTGTTACTTGTATTTATTATAAAAGCGTTTATTAGCAAAATTTATTAAAATATTAATACGGCTGAAGTGGCATTTTACCTAATATTTTATGACCAATTTTATATAATATAGGATTATCAACTACTTATTTTTTATAAAGGACCTTGAAAATATTTTTAGGAAGAGGTATGGTAATTAAATTTAAAAATTTAGAATATAGTTGATTAGTTATTTTGAACTCGGCTAATTACAATATTAAATTTGTTAATTTTCAATTAATAAATGATTATATTTATTTAATTAGGGTTATAAAATAATTTAAATAATAAAAATCAAGTAAGCATCAGCTGTTAATGCTAAGTTAATATTTAGACATTATGAATGATATTGATATTCATTAACACAGAATTTGATTGAAAGCTGACATAGTGAATATAATTTATATGTATTAATCTAATCTAATAAATAAAATTGTACTCATTTAATAAAGTTTCAGATAGTCTTATTAATTTTTAAATAATAAAATATAATTTATATGTATTTATCTAATCTAATAATTAAAATAACCCTCATTTATTAATAATTTAGACAGTCTAATTAATTTTTAATTAATAAAATCAAATTTATATATAATACTTAATAGAATTATAAAAGAAATCGTTCAGGCTATCAAAAAAATTTTAGTTCAGGGGGATATTAGGGAGTCATTAAGAAAAAAAATATTTTCGCTTTAGGGCGCTATGCAAATATTTCAGGGGGCTATAGCCCCTGCGCCTTTCACCCCTCCCTAATCTACCATTCAAATTCTTATTGGGCAAAGCTATGAAAGTGCTTCAAAAATGAGTGAAAGGATCAATGGAGTGCAGAATTTGATTTGAGCTAAAATCCCAAATACATATTTTATTTGGTGCTATTGTCAATTGTCATCGATAATTTAATCATTGTTCAATTATGCCTTCAAAATAAGCCTAACCAAGATATGACCTTAAGATTTAAATTTTTTGATATTATTTATATTTTTAAAATGATTTTATATTTTAAAATAATTTTATATTTTAAAATAATTTTATATTTTAAAATAATTTTATATTTTAAAATAATTTTATATTTTAAAATAATTTTATATTTTAAAATAATTTTATATTTTAAAATAATTTTATATTTTAAAATAATTTTATATTTTAAAATAATTTTATATTTTAAAATAATTTTATATTTTAAAATAATTTTATATTTTAAAATAATTTTATATTTTAAAATAATTTTATATTTTAAAATAATTTTATATTTTAAAATAATTTTATATTTCAAAAATAATTTTATATTTTAAAATAATTTTATATTTTTAAATAATTTTATATTTTAAAATAATATATATTTTTAAATAATTTTATATTTTTAAATAATTTTATATTTTTAAATAATTTTATATTTTTAAATAATTTTATATTTCTAAATAATTTTACATTTATAAATAATCTTATATTTTTTATAAAACTGATAAATGCAAGTTATCCATAAATGCTTATCAGTTAATCCTTCAATACTCTGGTGAAGTATATGAAACCCCAGGCATGCTAGAAATGATATTACATAAAAACGGTTAAATATTATGATTTTGATCCTTCAGTAGCTTTATCAAATATATCTTAGAGTCTATATTCCAAATTTCATATATTTTTGTTGAGTAGTTTTTAATACTATTATATTATAAAATTTATTAAAACAGAATTTAAATATCTTATATTTTGAATGAGATATATGAAAAAGAAAACGTAAAGATTTTCTCTAGTGGAGTTATTTTATTATTATTTTCTCCAGCTGACTCATTTCTCAAATAATTTTTATCATTTATAATGATTTTTGCAGATTCTGAAACTAAATATATAATTATTTAAGATGTAATATCATTTTATTTGAGGTGATTATGACAATATAATTAATAGTAAGGATTAAGATTTTATATATGATAGTGATCATGATACACAATCTGAGATGAAGAAGAAATATTAGTTGAAGACAATAAACTTAATATTATTTATTATTTAGGTAAATATGAAATCATTTATCATGATATATTTCTCTTTAAAATTAGCTAAAAATAATAAGTTTATTAAATGGAAAAATGATCTTCCTAATCAAAGAATTAGAACTCATCAACAAAATTTAGTTATTCATTTGCCAGGAGTAAAAGAATAAGGGAAAGAAGCTGGCATTCCAGAAAAATGTTTTGACTTGTTCATAACACAAAAATGATTGAAGAGATTATTTATCATACCAATTATAAATTAAAGTTATATGTAAAAACTATACTGACCAATATGCAAGTTCTACTAAAGAAGTATATGTAACACAATTCAAGACATTATTGGGAAATCTTTATTTAGCTGGAATTTAAATCTAACCATCAAAATAAAAAAACAAAAATTTTTTTTTTCAAATATGTAAAATAAATTTATGTTTAGAACACATTAATATTTTATGCAATAAATGTCTTCTTGCATGTCAAATTTAATATATTTCAATGTTCTATATTTTATTTATGTTTGAATGTATTAGTGTAATTTTTATACTGAAGAATAAAGATCCATATTATGAATTATCCTGATTATATGATAGATAACAGGGGTGGACTGGCCATAAGACCAGGTGGGCATTTTGCCCACGAGGCCGCGAGAAAATGTTGATTATTGAGGCCGATCTGAGGAATTAATCAAAAAAGAGGTCGATTAGAAAATAAAATTAATATGTTCACATTATTTTCTCTTATCATTCATTTATTTTTAATGATATCTCTATGATTTAAATATCATTCCTTGAGAATTGTCATATATTTTAATGCATGAAATATCAATAACATCGCTTGACGTTATACATCATTACCACGTTTCTTTGTTTGTTTTTTCAAATGAATGGAAACGCTTCCGTTTGATTAGAGTAAGCTAAGCTTTGATTAATTTATTATATTTTTATACATTGCTTTATTGTAGAAATAATATAGCCAACATTTCTTGTTCTTAATTCATTGAAATCAAATAAAATCCAGGTCGGTGAATAAGATAAAAGGAAAAATGCTTGGGTGAAACTGAATAATTTATTTGGCCAAAATAAGTTAAGAAGACTGCAAAAAATAGGTTAGATAGAGTGGTGGGGCACGTGAAAAAGCCCTTGGATGGATATATGGTAAAGAGGGCATGCTCCCAATAACGATAGATGTCCTTCAATTTATATTGGATAATAAATCATTTGAGGCAAAAACTTGTTAATTTATGTAAATTTAAGACTCTATGTACAGCTATAATATATTTGGAAATTTTTGAAATAATGAGGCTACTATCATATCTTCAAACTAAAAATTAGGTACTTTGTCAGCATGGAAAATGATAGAAGATGCTAAGTCTTCTATATCATCGATTCAAAATGAAGCAATAAAATGGCTTCTAATTTAAATGAAATACTTTATATTTAAAGCTCCCGGAATCAGGGTACAGAATGATCTGCTAAAAAATTGAGTAGGACGAGCGAAGTAATATATAGTGACAAATGCCAAGATGAACGTCCTCAAGAATCGATTTACAATATGATAATAACTTAGAGTGTGATAAAAAATGTATATGAAATTCTTAAAAGATACAATATGCATACAAGTGACACTAATTTATTTTGCATATGAATACATATTAACTTTGTCATTTACGCAGGTTAATTGCGAGAGAAAATTTAGTAAATTAAAAATTATAAAAATAAGCTGAAGAAAAATTAGAAGTGTTTTTAATGATGTCATTTGAACGAGAATTAGCGCAGATTGAACTAGAAGATATTCTTGTATATTTGCGCAAAGGTTCAAAGTTAATGAGAGATTTATTAATGTAAAAATTATATATTTTCTTTATTCTTTTATTTGAATCTTATTAATATCTATTTACAATATGATCAGTGCTTGATTTTATAAGTGCAGCAATTTTATTCTCTGTAATATTGTATAACTGCAAAAATGCCCACGAGGCCGTAGCGTAGCCAGTCCGCCCCTGATAGATAAGTTAATTTTTTAATTTAAAATTTTAAAAAAGTAAGCTTTTTTTAGAAAATTTTGGCACAAATTATAATTATCCTCATCATCTTTAATCTAAGCTTAAGAAATAAAAATAAATAAATACTTTATCAAGTTTACCAAATGTTAAATAAAAATATTTAATATAACTGGAGATATATACATTTGAAATTGGGGTCTATTAAACCCCACCCGAGTACTAACGTCATTTTTTTCACCGGAATATTGAAGGGTTAAAATACCAGGTGTTGAAAAAGAAAAACATTAAATGAAAAATTTTTATGTAAAAAGATGTAAATTCATTTCAATCTAGATGCCAAGCAACAAAACCCTTATAACGTGAAATGCCAATATCCTAATTATAAATGAAGAATGGACTTGCAAAAATAAATATCTTCATGTAAAGCCAGCAGATAATTTAAAAAGATAATTTAAAATAAATAATGATAATTATGTACCCATGAAAATAATCCACACAATACCTTAAATGGAGTGGAACCCCAGCTATAAAAATATCAACATCATACTTGCAAAAATTATATCTTTTTTCTTTATAATTATATATAGAGGAATATAACTGAATAGATATTCTCAAATTTTTTGAACAGAAAAAATAAATGTAAACAAATCTCTTTTAAATACCAATAAAATTCCCATATTATAGGGTTTCCTATTCAAAAAAGGAAAAGGTTTAATCAAAAAAGGAAAAGGTTTAATCAAAAAAGGAAAAGGTTTAATCAAAAAAGGAAAAGGTTTAATCAAAAAAGGAAAAGGTTTAATCAAAAAAGGAAAAGTGTCAATAAAAAAAGGAAAAAGTCCTATCAAAAAAGGAAAAGTGTCAAATAAAAAAGGAAAAGGTCCAATCAAAAAAGGAAAAGTGTCAATCGAAAAGGAAAATTCCCAAAAGGAAAGGAAAAGTGTCAATCGAAAAGGAAAATTCATAAAAGGAAATGAAAAGTGTCAATTGAAAAATAATAAATTCCCAAAAGGGAAGGAAAAGTGTCAATCAAAAAAGGAAAATTCCCATTCAAAAAAGGAAAAGTGTCAAACAAAAAAGGAAAAGGTCCAATCAAAAAAGGAAAATTCCCATTCTAAAAAAGGAAAAGTGTCAAACAAAAAAGGAAAAGGTCCAATCAAAAAAGGAAAAGTGTTAATCGAAAAATGAAAATTCATAAGTGTCATTCAAAAAAGGAAAATCCCATTCAAAAAAGGAAAAGGTCCAATCAAAAAAGGAAAAGTGTCAATCGAAAAAGGAAAATTCCCAAAAGGAAAGGAAAAGTGTCAATCAAAAAAGGTAAATTCCCATTCAAAAAGGAAAATCATAATTTTTTTAAATTTTTATTTATTTTTGTTATTCCTTCTTAAATTATTTCTAAATTTTTGCGATTTCTTTACGTTTTTCTTCTTACTGTATCTTTTCTCAATTTATTTCTAACTTTTTGCTATTTTCTTTACTTTTATTTTTCTTACTATATCTTCTCTCAATTTATTTTTCTTCTCATTTTTGATAGTTCTTTTGTATTTTTAAAAATAATTTATAAATTTAGGTCCATTTTTTTAACAATTCTTTACGTTTTTTTATCATCATACATACAATATTCTTTTTATTTTTTCATTGTAATCTTTTACATACATTTTTAACCTTTTCAATCTCATCATTTTTAATCTTTATTTTTTTGAGCTCTTCTCAATTTTTTTCTTCTCATTTTTGATAATTATTTTTTAAAATTATATTTAATGTTTTTGGCAGACAATATAATTACATTTGCTAAATTAAATTAATCGCTTGGTTATAATGTACCTTTTTAAAATTAAATAAGTTTGAACTGTAATACCAAACGATATGTAAATTAATAAATATAATCATTTTTAAATTCTTATTTTTTAAATTATCAAAAATGAGAAGAAAAAAAATTGAGAAATGCTCAAAAAAGTAAAGATTGAAATTGACGAGATAGAAAAGGTTACAATAAAATAATCATATAAAGAATATTGTATGTATGATGAAAAAAAACGTAAAGAATTGTTAAAAAAAGGACCTAAATTTATAAATTATTTTTAAAAATACAAAAGAATTATTAAAAATGAGAAGAAAAATAAATTGAAGAAGATATAGTAAGAAAAATAAAAGTAAAGAAAATCGCAAAAAGTTAGAAATAAATTGAGAAAAGATACAGTAAGAAAAAAAACGTAAAGAAATCGCAAAAATTTAGAAAAATTTAAGAAGGAATAACAAAAATAAATAAAAATTTTGAAAAGTTACGATTTTCCTTTTTCGAATGGGAAACCCTGTAAAGAGATTGAAAAGGTTAGAAATGTATGTAAAAGATTACAATTAAAAAATCATAAAAAGAATATTATATGTATGATGAAAAAAAACGTAAAGAATTGTTAAAAAAAATGGACCTAAATTTATAAATTATTTTTAAAAATACAAAAGAACTATCAAAAATGAGAAGAAAAATAAATTGAGAGAATATATAGTAAGAAAAATAAAAGTAAAGAAAATCGCAAAAAGTTAGAAATAAATTGAGAAAAGATCAGTAAGAAAAAAAACGTAAAAATTTAGAAATAAGAAGGAATAACAAAAATAAATAAAAATTTAAGAAAAATTGACAAAAAATTTAAAAAAATTACGATTTTCCTTTTTTGAATGGCAATTTTCCTTTTTTGATTGACACTTTTCCTTTCCTTTTGGGAATTTTCATTTTTCGATTGACACTTTTCCTTTTTTGATTGGACCTTTTCCTTTTTTATTCTACACTTTTCCTTTTTTGATTGGACCTTTTCCTTTTTTGATTGGACTTTTTCATTTCTTTTTGGACATTTTCCTTTTTTGATTGACACTTTTCCTTTTTTGTTTGGACTTTTTCCTCTTTTGATTGGGACTTTTCATTTTTTGAATGGGAAACCCTATATATTGCAAATAAAGGATGAGATATATCCTTTATTTGATATTTTAATAAATACTTTAAATATTAAATAGGATAATATTAAATTATGATTCTAAATGGAATAAATTTTAGCTATGATGCTCTTTATTAAAAGCAAACTCCAAATTATTGAAGATTTCCCAATTATAATTTCCCTTCATCCATTGGTCAATCCCAATGCAAAGCCAAATTTAAGAAGATTTTTGTATTGACCAATTTACCCCCTCCAACATAGACCATAATGTTGTTGATCTGCCAGCTGAATTTATAGTAAACGCTTTATGTATTAGCATTGCAAAATAATATTTAATCTTCTGCTTTATAACAAATATTAATAAAAATAATCTTCTGCTTTTTTGTCAATAAAAACTTATAATGAAATTTGGTTATTATTTTTCGGTTCCACGTCATTACAGAGAAACCATTACAGAGAATGTATTTTACAGAGAAACTTTTATAGAGAAAACAAAAATAGAGAATACACTTATAGAGAAAACAATTATAGAGAATGTCGTTTATAGAGAAAATTTTATAGAGAAAGTTTTATATAGAGAATGACGTTTATAGAGAAAACAATTATAAAGAAGGTCGTTTATATAGAATAATTTTATAGAGAATAAATTTACAGAGAATGATTTTATAGAAAATGATTTTACAGAGAATGATTTTATAGAGAATTATTTTATAATGAATATATTTTATAGAATTATTTTATAAAGAATGTATTTTATAGGGAATTATTTTATAGAGATTTATTTTATAATGAATGTATTTTATACAATTATTTTATAAGAATTTTATTTAAGAATATGAAAATTTTATAAAAAATGTTATATATAGTCATAGGAAAAAAATTTACAGTATTTGACATAATATTATATATTAGAATTACCTTAGGTTTTTCGATTATTAGATGAATTAATGGTAAAATATTGACATGATTTATTATTTATAAGGAAAATCATATAGTAAAAGAATATAAAAATTTTTTACAAATTTAAATTTATTATTTAATTATATTTATTTAAATTAAGTAACTAATTACTTTTGGCAGTTACTTTCTAAAAAATGTAGCCAGCTACAGTTATGATTTTGTAAATGTAACTAGTTATAAATATTTTTTTAAAAAATGTAGCTAGTTAATGGTAACCACTTAATTTGACAAAACTAATGTAGAGATTTTCATTTATAAGCTTTTTTTATCTTCAGCAAAATTTATTTAGTTCTTACTTATATTATTATTCTTACTAAAATTTTTCAATTATAGATGGGACAGATAATCCATAAGTTAAAAGTTATTTGTCACTAAGAGATGAACCAAATTTTGACATGATTTGTAAGGAATTTTAAGAAATTTATTTTTAAAGATAAGAATACAAAATAAAATATATAGTGTTGTTAAAAGTTACTTTGGCAATGTGACTTAAAGAATATGTTTAATACTATTTGTATATGAAGTATTTATAAGATAAACCTTGATAATATACTGAGCTTAGCAATATTCATTTCTAAATATCAAATTTTATTCATAAAAAATCCAAATAAACATAGTATAAATAATATACCAATATAAAAAATACATTTATATTATTAAATTAAATATTTAAATTATGGGATACAGCCCCAACAATTAGAAAAATCCTTTTGGATCTTTCGCGATATTCTTTCTTTGACAACGGAGCCAATAGTCCTAAAGAATATTGTTCCAATTTGTAACAATTCAGGCTATCTTCGTCTTTGAGAGCTAAAAATTAAAATGCTAAAATTTATAATATAATATAATTACTAACTCTTATAAATTTCCAGATCTTTGGATGATGGGAACTTATATGAGGCGAAAAACTTTGATGCCAGCCCTCTACTGAATTATTTGTATTCGGTTCACGAGATAGTGTCGATTCGTAGCAATTCCATAGGAAATGCTAAATATTGGCGACTTCCTCTCCATCGCTATCATTTTCCCAATCCACGTCTCTTCAAAGTATTCTATCAAGGGGGAGAGAATATCCCTATTTTCTTGATAAAATTCAGAGGCACATAGTTCCTCGAATCCATGAATTACATCCTCAATTGGTACATATGCCAGTGACATTAAAATTTTTATGTACATAGCAAAATTTGTTTCGGTTTTGTATGCATTGCAAATTAGAGGATTTTTTTGAACCGTGCGCCATATGCATTGAGACATATGAAACAGGCATCCGGGCAAAAGTAACTGGTTACTTAATTTATATATATATTATATTTCAATAAATCTAATTAAATAATAAATTTAAATTTGTAATTTTTTTTACATTCTTTTACTATATGATTTAAATCTTAGCCAATGAATTTATATTAATATAAATATATTCGATTTAACGTAATTTAATCGATCCGGCTAGCCCTGAATCTACTATCCACTAAAAATAATTGTAACTAGTGGCTAGTTATATTTAAAAAAAGTAAACTATTAACTATAACTTGTTATATTTCCAAATTTAACTACTTAACTAGTTGCATTACATTGCCAAAGTAACTTTTAACAACACTATCTATTTTATTTTGTACTTATCTTTAAATATAAATTTCGTAAAATTCCTTACAAATCATGTCAAAATTTTATTCTACCATTAATTCATCTAATAATCGAAAAACCTCGCTTATATAAGGTAATTCTAATATTTAAAATTATGTAAAATACTATAACTTTTTTTTCCTATGACTATATATAACATTTTTTTTTAAATAATCATATCTTTAAAAAAAATTCTTTATAAAATAATTCAATATATTCTTTATAAAATAATTCTCTATAAAATACATTCTTTATAAAATAATTCTCTATAAAATCATTCTCTGTAAAATCATTCTCTATAAAATTAGTTTCTATAAAATCATTCTCTATAAAATCATTCTCTATAAAATAATTCTCTGTAAAATCATTCTCTATATACGACATTCTCTATAATTGTTTTCTCTATAAAAAATTCTTTATAAAATAATTCTCTATAAAATAATTCTCTATAAAATAATACTCTATAAAATAATTCTCTATAAAATAATTCTCTATAAAATAATTCTCTATAAAATAATTCTTTATAAAATAATTATATAAAATAATTCTTTATAAAATAATTCTCTATAAAATAATTCTCTATAAAATAATTCTCTATAAAATAATTCTCTATAAAATAATTCTCTATAAAATAATTCTCTATAAAATAATTCTCTATAAAATAATTCTCTATAAAATAATTCTCTATAAAATAAATCTCTATAAAATAATTCTCTACAAAATAATTCTCTATAAAATAATTCTCTATAAAATAATTCTCTATAAAATAATTCTCTATAAAATAATTCTCTATAAAATAATTCTCTATAAAATAATTCTCTATAAAATAATTCTCTATAAAATAATTCTCTATAAAATAATTCTCTATAAAATAATTCTCTAAAAAATAATTCTCTATAAAATAATTCTCTATAAAATAATTCTCTATAATCGGCATTCTCTATAATTGTTTTCTCTGTAAAAGTTTTTCTATAATTGTTTTCTCTGTAATGGTTTCTCTGTAATGGTTTCTCTGTAATGACTCGATACCTTATATTTCTATCATCGAAAGCAACATTTTTCAAATTTTGTAATAGCGTTATCATCATAACGCTCCATAATATAAATTTTCCCTATATATTAGCTAGATTTTGTAAATAAGACAGCATTAAATAATTCAGCGCTACATAACGTGTTTACTATAAATTTGCCCTTACCTTCCAACCATTTATTCATAACAATTATTGTTACAGGGAACTTCTTTTGGCACTCACGCCCTAGCCTTCTTCAAGATACAGCATCGCACGTCGAAACCGAAAATACAACTGAAGGCTTCTACCCTAGACAAAGAATAGCAATTAAAATAATTCAATCCAACTACATCAGATTTCTATTCTCTGTTAATGGATAAAATTCACCTAATTTAACATGCAATTCCTTTTTTTATACTGACTAATTGATTCCTAATCATCCTATTTTATACTAATAATTTGAATTTATTATTCGTCAAAGAAGTTTTTATTTATCATATTCATTTTACAATTATATTTATTTTTATGAAAATAAAAGGGATTATTAAACATAATGAATATTGTATCAGAAGCCTGTAGAGATACTACTTGCACAATCCGGGCTGGTGAGAAAGAAATTTTTAGCCCGGCCGGGATTTTATCTTTTTACCCCTGGATTTTTTTTTAAAAAGTTATTCTCAACCCGGATTATTTTAAAAATATATTTTCGCCCAGATTTCTTGAAAAAATATTTCGGTCAGTGTGTTTAATTTCTTTTTATAGCCTTGGTTTTAAAAAAGATTTAAATATAACAATTCGGCATCTTAAGTATCGCTTTTCAGCGAATGTGAAATATAAATATATAAATTTTTCAAGATCTTATCTCCCCATTTGTCGTAAAAGGAGTGAGTTTAAATCATGACACTTTCAATTCGACTCTTGATAGTGATTCCCTTATTTACTGTTCCTCTCATAATTTTATAGTCTTTTATATAAGTTACCATCATTTAGCGCTCTCTCCCAGGCAACTTATTTAATTATCTGAATTTAGGACATAGAAAAAAAGAGATAAAACAGAGATGTCACTAGTTTACAATCTCAGGGGTTTAAAAAAATATTTTAAGTTATTTTCAAATTATCTTCTTTTTTTTTAGCTAACATTTTCAAAATTCTTTTTTTTAGCCTAAAATTACCTCTTCTTTTTTTTTAGCTAACATTTTCAAAATTCTTTTTTTTAGCCTAAAATTACCTCTTCTTTTTTATATAGCTAACATATTCAAAATTACCTTTTTTTGTAATATATATTGTCCAAAATTTTCTTTTTATTTAGCTATCATTATCAAAATTACATTTGGTATATAAAAAATAATCAAAATTTTGAGGGGGCTCTCCAAATTTTTTAGGGGGATCGAGTCACCCCCCCCCCCTCCTCCGGTGATGCTACTGAGATAATATGATACTTATCTAAAATAAATTTTTCCTTTAAAAAGTGTATTATATTTTTAATATTGAGTGTATTTTGGTTGCTGATAATTTTATTAGTTGAAAAATTAATTTTAATAATATTTAACCAGAAATATTTTCTAAGAATAGAAAAAATTGAAATAGGAAATATAAAAAATGATAAATGAATAAATATCACATTTTGTTATATGATACACAATTTTTTAAATATATTCTATTTATTTTTAATTCTTATAGATTATGATGGCGATTTAAATATTCAGCTTTAAAATATTCGGCCTGTGTGTTTAAGAAAAATTTACGGTCTGGTCCGTCTGGCGGATCTTAGGGCCGTGGCAGGTCTCTGCTACTAATCATTAAAAAGTTGCATAACGAAATTCTGCGTAATCTTTTTTTTGTTAAAACAAAGTTATTTATTTCACTAAATTCAAATTTGATGGCGAGAATCTACTACGCGCTTAAATATATTTTTAGTATTAACCGTTTTTATAAAAAATCAGTCACTTAGTTCCGAATGGCTTAAGGACTAAGATTTTTTAATAAAAGGTATTTTATATAAATGTCCAAATTATATGTTATATCTAAAAGTACTTAAATAAATTTTTTTTCTGTCTATGGTTAAAAACATTTTTTGTCGCTTTGTTTCAAATCTCGACTAAATTTTTTAATTATAAAACATAAAGCTATTTTTAAAATTAACTCCAAATTTTATGATAAATCTAAATATGCCAAGATATTTTTTTTTGCGCAAACGGTTTAAAAATATTTTTTGTTATTTTGCTTCAAATCGCGAATAGGCTAAGAATCTTTAATAGAGCATAAGGTTATTTATATCACTGAATTCCAAATTTATAATAAATATATATAAGATACCTTTTTTTACATCAAGAGTTAAAAAAAGCGTTGTGCCATTTTGCTACAAATCGCGAAGGGACCAAAAAATTTTATTGAAGCATGAAGTGATTGTATCATTGAACTCCAAGTTTTATAACTAATAGCATGAAGGGTAGTTCAAAATAGAAGTCATATTACATATTATAGAGCCCGACAGAATAGTAAAAAGAATATGCTGACTAATTGAGAAGGGCTCATATTCAAGTAATGGAAATACAGTTACTAGAGATCTGGACTAGGAATAAGATAATATATTAAGTAACGATGCGTTAAAAAAGTGTTTCAAAAACCCCACTACATTATAATGATGAATTTAATTTGTAGTGGAAACAGTGGATTCCATACCTAATCATATGAAGAAAAATATTACCCTTCAAAAAAACACACCCCCTCCCCTCATTTCATTAAATTGCATACTCAACAATATAATAAATAAGTAGTCTTTATTACACAATCCTAAATAAAATATAACCCACTATACGAATGATTTAAAATGTATACACCTATTAATATTTTTTGAGTTTGAACATTCACTCAAAATCAGGGCTGTAAACCACTTGAATTCTAGATATTTTATTGATACCAAAACCCTTTTCTTAAATTTAGAATTCAGATAAATAACTTTTTTGAAAAATATTAAACTTTAATTTATTTTAAAAAATATATTAAAAATAAGATATATATAACTATAATAAAATTAAATATAAAAAAACATGTAAATTATTTAAAACAACATTTTTTGTAAAAATCATTTTTCGTGGAATCTTTTTAATTATATTTCAGAATTCTCCCTTTATATCAAAATTTAAAAATTTTACCAGCATATTTTGTAAGTTTTTTTTAAATAACAGAGAATGTATAATATAATAGTATATATTTTGGGAATATTTATTGTTTGTTGGGTTATTAAATTAAAAGTAAGACCAAATAAAAGAACAAATTCACATGGTAAAAGTTTATAATATGCAAATTGCAATCCACTGTTAAAATTAGGCTAAACAATCTATATTTTAATTTTAACATCTCGATTTTGAAAGATATCAGGATAATCCGCTTATAATTTAAAAAAACATTGTATTATTCTAATACAATTATATTGTTATTATAATTATAAATTATTTTTATGGTGAATGCTAAATATAGTAAAATAAATTTTTTAAAAACTGATGTTACTGTTAATTTTACTATTATAAGCCTTTTTTTCTGGAACACAATTAACCTGCCTGAAAGCCTTCGATGGTTTCACAGCCTTGCTTAAAATGATATAAAAATATACAAATATTGTTGAAAAGGAATAAACGGGTAAGTGTTGAGTCTATATAATAGGATATTCACCAGAAATAAACTCCCCCCTCCCCCACCTCAAAAACATATACGCACCTCCTAAAGAATTTTTACACCATCATATATTTTAAAAGAATAACTAAAATTATCAATACTCTACTAATAACTATCAAAAAGTTGTGAATGTAAAAGAATTATTTTTTAGTAAATGAATCAAATTAAAAACTCCCTCATTGACAATGAATGCATTATTATATTATACTGTTTCAAATGAATATTACTTTTCTGATTAAATGTCTAACGCTTATAGATAACTTTTTAGATGGCAGAAAATTATCCAAAATTAAGTTTGATTTGAAAAATAAATGTATATAGATTTGTTCGATGATAAGTTCATATTATAATAAAAGTATTAAATATTTTTTCCTATTCCATGTAAAAATTTAATTGATACCCACCTCCCCTACCAATAAATTTATCCTCCTGTCTGCCATCCCCCTAGATTGCCCCGTTAAATGCCTACCTTCTATCACCCCTCCGCTTATGTAGATGCTGGTTAAATGTAAGAAAAATTGTAAGAAAATAAATAATGATCTTATTTAAACTTCTCATATTATTATTATTACTTTTCATCAAGATACAAAATCATAATAAGCCTTATGCTCATTACTTTGGTATCATCATCAAAAGAAATGTTTGCTCTTCCATACTTTAAAAATCAACATAAAATAAATGTAATTAAATCATATAATATAAATAAAAACATTTTCTACTCCCACTATTATTTGGTCCCATAGGAGTAGCCAGGAGGGAGGGGCAAGGGAAAATCCCCCCTTCGGAAATTTATCACTTTTTGTGAATATTATTTTAAGCTAATAAAAAATATCCCCCTTAGTCCTCCCCCCACTCCCTGACCCTCAAAAATGTATGCACATATCTTAAACAATAATTTGAAAGAAAGAATGTAAAAGTTGATATTTTTTATAAAACTATTCATCATAAATTATACATTTTTGGAAAAAAGCATTTATATATATAAAAATTGAACCAAAAATGTTTTTTAATAAATGGAAATAAGCCAAAGATATGTCTTAAGACAAAAGTGAAATGTATTATAATTATTAATAATTATTACATTAAATTACTAAATAATATAATATATTAAATATAATCTATATTATAATTTTCCGATGTCCTCACTACGTCATCGTGACGTCATGTCATCGCTACGTCATGTCATCGGTACGTATTTATTTTTATTTTTTTTATTTGTTGATTTTATTTATTTATTTTATACAAACAAATGATCCTACCAATTTTTAGAGATTATTACTTTTAGCGATTTAGAACTATAAATAATACTGCTTGGACAATGGTTCAACAAGTTAATCATTTTCCTTGAATTTATTTTTAAATATGTTTTATTTTTTATTATTTTTAGCGATTATTACTTTTAGCGATTTAGAACTATAAATAAGACTGCTTGGACGATGGTTCAACAAGTTCATCATTTTCCTTGAATTCCTGAAATCGGAGTGCCAGTTATTTAAAAAATTCTCTAAATAAGGGTACTCTAAAACAGACTTAATCAAAGTTTCCTTTTCACTGATTTCATAAGTTAAATATTAGAAGAAGTAAGATTATTAAATTAAGCTAAATTCTTTTTTAAAAAAAGAAAAGATATATACTCTTTTTAACACTTACATATCACTTACACTTTTCACTCCATACTCTTCATTATAATATCACAAAACCTTTCAGGCAACTAATCCTTATAATTGCCTTATTCACTTATATCTGTTTGTTTTCTGAAGTTTAAATATTTAAATAAGAATATTAAATTAAGTTAATTATACTAATTATTTTATCTACTTTATAAATTAAGAATAAGAATCTTGAATTAGGTTAAAGCGTTGTGTAAATTTAATCAAGAAAGTGTTAATTAAAAAATAGGAAATTTGAATGCAGGTGGTTCAAAAACATTATGACCAATGTAAACTGGGTTACTCTTTAACACTTACTTTCACTGTATCACTAAATATCACAAAATTTTAAGAAACTACTTTATATATATTGCCTTATTCAATCACATTTCCCTGTTTTGAAAATTTTAAATATTATAAGTCTATTAAATTGTGTTAAATTAAACTGAATTTCTCTTCACATATAAGGGCAGACGTTATCATGATTCTCTAATAAGTGCTTTGTACAAATTATTATTATTTTATATAGAAATTCATAACTGAGTTAATTCAATAAATTTAATATCTCTAGGCTTGGGAAAATTTTTTCAAAATAATTATGAGTTGGACTGGGCTTAAAAAATATTTCTCAAAATTAAACCTATATTGGGATTTTTTAATTTTAAATGTTAGTCTTATGTTATTATTTTTATAAAGTAATATATTTTACCCATAGACTAATTGGTAAATCAGAAATTTCCCCTTCATTAATTATAAATTTAAGATTGTACAGGTGGTATATGGACTCCTCATCAGGTTCAATGCATTTATTTTTTTATATTATTCTTTTGTTTTTATTTTAGATAACAAGCCCTGTCTTAACCTTACTTAATAATTGTACAGGTGGTGATTTATCCGTCATTAATAAAAGAAAAAGATGGCAGGTCAATCAAAAAATGAAACGCACTAGGGATCGTGAGACCCTACAAAATCTACTAAGAACGCAAAATAAAGTTAGCCTTATATATATATATAAATGCATAAATTTTCTTATATTTTTTTATATTTTAGAATACATCTATTTTAGCTTCTGATGATATTCCCACTATTTCTAGGGAGTTGAACCTTATATTGACTCCTCTTCAGGTTCAATGCATTTATATTTTTAAATTATTCTTTTGTTTTTATTTTAGATAACAAACCCTGTCTTAACCTCATTTAATGATTGTACAGATGGTGATTTATCCGTCATTAATGAAAGAAAAAGATGGCAGGTCAATCAACAAAAGAATAGCTATAGGGATTGTGAATCCCAGCAAATATACTAACAACACATAATATAGTTAGTGTATATATATACTAAAAAGGCATAAATGTTCTTTTATTTTTTAGAATACATCCATTTTAGCTTCTGATGATATTCCCACTATTTCCATTGAGTTGATCCTAATCTTGACTCCTCTGCAAGTTTAAAGCATTCGTTTTTTTTAAATTTTTTATTTGTTTTTATTTTAGATAACAAACCCTGCTTTATTTCCTCCTTATAATTGTTTAAATATTGATATATCTACCATTAATAATCAACAAATACAAAATAAATGTTCAGAAAAGCATGATAGTCTTGATAAGTCCCCAACTAGACAAATTTTATTTTTTGATGATAGCCTCCCAACTACTAGAGATATGCATATATTGACCCCTTTACAGGTTCAGTACAGTATTTTAATGTTCGTTTTATTTCAATAATAATGTTTTATATTTTTGCCTGATTTCCTTATTTTTTTAGGTTAACCCAAACTTGATCCCTCACATAGCTACAAAACATGATATTTCTATTAAAGATAAGCAAAGAAAAAAATGGCGACTCAACAAAGGTATGCAGGATAATAAGGACCTACGCCTGATATTAACTCCCCTACAGGTTTTTAATGTTTTATATATATATATGTTTATTTTATATTCACCCAGATACCTTCAACTGATATTTCTATAACCACTACCACTCCCTATGGCACCTCTACCATGCATATTTCGACATATATTTGATGACCACCAATCACCTATGTTAGATATCGGAAACATGACAGAAATATGCGCCTTCTGCAATGCTAAAATGTGGAATAGAGAAAAATTATCAAAAAGCTCATGTAGAAATATTCAGCTTCTACATGTTGCTTGAATGGGAAGGTAATTTTATTTAAAATTTCCCAATTACCACCAAATTTATTATGTTTATTTACCGGGGATCATTGTTCATCATCCCACTTTTTAATAAACATAAGAGCATATAATTCCGCACTGTCATTCACTTTACTAGGAGTTAATATAAATAATAATTTATCTAATTCGACATCAGGTAATTAAAATTATACCTTTCAAATTAATGGACAGGTTCATCATCGCATTTGTTCACTCCTACAAACATTAGGGGAAACATCTAAATTTGCCCAATTATATATATACATGATAGTATAAATGAGATAGAAAACAGACATAACCAGGTTCCGTTTTTAGATCGTTGTATTTTAATAGAATTGCAGGATATTGTTCACACCTACAACCACTTTGCTTCTCAATTTTTGAGAGTATCTTCTATGATCGCTAATGGCGTTCCTAACATATCCTTAAACTTAAAATCTACTCAAAGTTTTGACATACGTTATCGCAATAAACCTACCTCATCTGAAATAGCAGTATTATTACCTGCTGATGGCAGTGATCATATAGCCCATAGAGATATTATCTTAAAAACTATATCTGGTCCTTTAAGACGTATTAACGAGCTCCATTCCTCATACGATCCCTTGCAATATGTTCTTCTTTTTCCCAGGGGCGATATTGGATATCACCCATCCATTCATTATAGAAACTCAACTAATAAATATGTTACCTGCAGAGAGTACTATGCCTATCGCTTTATGAGGCAGGATGATGAGAATGTTATTTTAAGATCCAAAAGTCTTTTTCACCAATTTATCGTCGACAGTTATTCCAAACAGGAAATGCTTCGATTAAATTTTATACGTAATAATCAATCCAAATTACGCGCCGAACTCTATCAAGGCATACATGATGCTATTTTAGAGGGAGATACTAATGCCGACAATCTTGGCAGAAGAATAATTTTGCCTTCTTCTTTTACCGGTAGCCCAAGGCATATACATCAGCTTTATCAGGACGCAATGGCTATTGTACTCTGCTTTGGTAAGCTATCATTATTATCATTATTCACCACTTTCACCTGCAACCCTAAATGGGATGAAATAATGCGTGAATTATTTCGTCATCAGACCCCAAACGACCGCCCAGATTTAGTTTGTCGCGTTTTTCGTCAAAAATTAAAATGTCTAAAAAAGGATTTGCTCTATTATCATGTTCTTGGCAGAGTAATCGCTTATATAGATGTCATAGAATTCCAGAAAAGAGGTTTGCCTCATTGTCATATGTGCCTTATACTAGATAAATCTCATAGGCTACCAACGGCTGATACTTATGATGAGGTAGTTTGTGCTGAGATTCCTAACAAAATAACTGAGCCTAAGCTGTTTCAAATTATTAGCAATTTTAATACACATGGGCCATGTGGTATAACATTTCCTAATAGTCCCTGCATGATTGATGGAAAATGTTCAAAAAAATATCCTAAATCATTTGTGGATACCTCTTCTATTGATAAGTATGGTTATCCTTTATATCGGCGGCGAAATGATGGCGTTACCTTCCAAAAAAAATTAAACGGATTTATATTTAACAACCGTTGGATTATTCCTTATAATAAACACTTATCAAAAAAATATAATGCACATATAAATGTAGAAATTTGTTCTTCAATCCAGTCCATAAAATACCTATATAAGTATCGTTACAAAGGCCATGACAGAACTACTGCATCTCTTTCCATTAATAATGTCGATGAAACTACCCAGTTCATTGATGCTCGATATATATCCGCCATAGAATCGCTATGGCGTACTCTGGATTTTGAAATGCAGGATCATTCTCCTGCAGTCTATCGTTTAGACCTTCATCTACCTAATCAACATTTGATCCTTTTTCAATCTAATACTGATTTAAATAATATCTTAACTAAAAATCCTGGTACAAAATTAACCGAATGGTTTAAAATTAATAATCTTGACACAGATGCCAGACAATATATTTATGCAGATTTTGTAAGATATTATGTATGGAAACCTCTATCTAAACAGTAAATAAAACCACAAAGGGGTGATGATAAGGTTATTCGTATACGCACAGTTTCTCCTAAAGAGGGTGAGGTTTTTTATTTAAGACTATCACTTAATTATGTAGCTGGGCCAACATGCTTTGAAGATCTACTCTCTTTTAATGGAATTGTCAGTAATACTTTTAAAGATGCATGTATTCGACATGGTCTGTTATCAGATGATGCGGAATGGAACCATTGTTTAGAGGAAGGTCTTTCATTTAAGATGCCATATCAATTGCGCCAGTTATTTTCTGTTATTTTATTACATTGTGAGCTGAGAGATCCTCTAGGTCTATGGAATTCTTTTAAATTTTATCTTTGTGAAGATTTTGCCAAGAAAATATCATCAGAGCCGGATAACCTTATCAACGAAAATCTCGCCCTATGCCACGTCAATCAAATTTTGATTCAAAATGGTAAATCTCTTAAGGATTTTTTGGGAATGCCTATCCATTTATTATCCACTCAATCTCCATCTGCCACAGCTAATATTAGGTGTCACCTTATTCGGGAGGAAATTTCCCACGATACTGATGATATGTATAAAAAATATTTGGCTAACTACACGGGATCAAAATATTATCTATACCAAAATTATGTCCTTGCCCTCCACTCCATCCCATAATTTATTTTTTATAGATGGTCCTGGTGGTATTGGAAAATCATTTCTATTAAATACAATATTATTTAACGAGAGCTCAAGGTAAAATTGCAATAGCTGTTGCATCTTCTGGCATTGCTTCAACTCTTCTTCATAATGGCCGTACTGCATATTCACGTTTCAGCATCCCCTTAAGTATTCATGAAAGTTCCTCATGTAATTTCATACCAAAGCCAAATAACTGAATTGATAAGACAATCGGTAATTATAATATGGGACGAAATATCAATGACTCATAAACATATATTCGAGGCCATGCATAGGTCATTTCAATAATGAAATTAGATAAATCGTTTGGTGGTAAAATTATTATTTTTGGCGGAGATTTTAGACAGATTTTACCCGTTATTAAACGTGGTGGAAGATGCGACATTGTTAACTCAACCTTAAAACGATCCTGTTTATGGTCGTATATAGTGCCATTAAGGTTAGGTATTAATATGAGATTTCTACTTCACGAAGCAAATGGTTATCTTATTAATAATAAATACTCAAAATTTCTTTTAAGTTGGTGAAGGCTATGAAACATTTGATGGCTCTAGGAATAAAATAAAAATTCCTGAAGATTGTTGCATAGCTTCCAATGATATCGAGGATCTTATTGCTTTCGTTTAAGATATACACAAAGACAATACGTCCTTTAACTGAACATCATTTGCTCAAAATGCAATCCTGACCCCTAAAAATGTAGATGTCGATTCTATAAATATTAAATTAATTAACAAAATTCCGGGGGATTTAATTACATACATAAGTGCTGATGAAACGATAACCGAGGATGAAGCGAAGTTTTATCCCACTGAATTTTTAAACTCTTTAAGTATATCAGGATTACCACCTCACAAACTTTTATTCAAAGTCGGGGTACCTATAATATTAATGCGTAACTTAAATTCTTCTTCTGCTTTGAATAATGGGACTAAAAGGATTATAACTCCTTTGCTACCAAATATAATTGAGGCGAAATTTGTTTCTGGTAGTTTTCTCATTACTGAAGTTCTCATTCCTAGAATAAGTTTAATTCCTACAGATTCTGGCTTGCCATTTTCCTTTAAGCGCCGCCAATTTCCCGTGAGACCTGTTTTTGTCATGACAATTAATAAAGCTCAGGTACAAACGTTGAACAAAGTTGGCATCTAATTACCTCATCCTGTTTTTTCACATGGACAGCTATATGTGGCTATGTCTCGAGTTTGTTCTCCTCATAAATTAAAGATTATAACTAATGATAAAACAAGAACTACAATCAATGATGTATATCAAGAAGTTATATCCGATTAATCCCGGTTTATACGAATAAGAATGAACATTACTTAGTATGATATTATTTTAAAATTTAAACAATTTTATATTATTTAAGCATCCTTTTGTCGGGCCGCACAATATGCCCTTTTAACTCCCATGAATATTTTGTATAATTAACTAAAAATTATACAAAGTTCATTTTTAATATTTAACTAAATTAATATAACAATTTTTAAGGATCCTATTTTTTTAAAAGTATACCATTTTGTCTGATCCACCATTACTCTATAATCCCTGCTGAACCCTGTTTTTTCACATGGACAGCTATATGTGGCTATGTCTCGAGTTTGTTCTCCTTATACATTAAAGATTATAACCAATGATAAAACAAGAACTACAACCAATGTGGTATATCATGAGGTTATATCCGATTAATCCCGGTTTATACGAATAAGAATGAACATTACTTAGTATGATATTATTTTATAATTTAAACAATTTTATATTATTTAAGCATCCTTTAGTTGGGCCGCACAATATGCCCTTTTATCTCTGATGAAGTTTAATTGCAAATTATACAAAGTACATTTTAAAAATTTAACTAAATTAATATAACATTTTTTAAGGATCCTGCTTTTTTAAAAGTTTACCATTTTGTCGGATCCACCATTGCTCTATTATCCCTGCTGATTATTTTGTATAACGCACAAAAAATATACATAGTACATTATTTTTATTATAAATAATTTTATATATGATTTTATATCTATTCCAAAAAATCTTCGTTTTATTTCAATAATAATGTTTATTTATATTTTTGCTGATTTCTTTATTTGTCTAGGCTAACCCAATCTTAATCCCGTACATTGCTACAAAACTTGATGAATCTATTAAAGATAAGCTATGAAAATAATGACGAATAAATAAACGCCTTGCCAGTTCTAGAGTTACTGGTAGCCAAAATAATAAAAAACTACGCTTGAAATTAACTCCTCTGGTGATTTATTTATTTATTTTTATCTTATATTTTATATAATTTGCATATAAGTTTCATTAGTGTTTAATGGCACTTTTATTTAAATAGAAAGCATTTTTTTTTTATTTAAAATAATATAGACAAATAATTTGAGAAATGCAAGACATACATTAAATTTATCCGAAAAGCTACAATAACCCTATATAATAAACAAACATTTATTTTTTATATATAATTATAATTGATCATATTACCAAAGAGTCGATTATTTTTATTTTATTTATCATGATTCTCTAATAAGTGGATTGCCCAGGCCTTCCCAGTTTCCTTTAATACAGAATTCACATGTTTTTTTTTTACATCTTAAACTTATTGGTAAATCATATAATTCCCCTTCATGTGATGATAAATCAATTAAAAATTTAACTATCTCCTAGGTGGGAAAATATTTTCATAATTATATTGGATACGACTGGGCTTGGAACCTCAAAATTTATATTAGCTTGCACCTGACATGGGAATATCTTTAACAAATTATTAAGGGTTGAGCTGGGCTGGATAAACTTTTATAATTATATGCTTCCTAATAGTGTGAGGGATCTGGCATGACATCTATCGTAAAAAAATGAATAAAAATCTCATTCCCCGTCATTTTTGAAGGGCTTTCTACTAGTTTTTTATAAAGTGAGTAATTTTAATTTATTTATCATAATAAAAGTAAAATATTATTATAAAACTATTGATAAGATTATATCATAAATTAAATAAAAAAAAATAAAGCACAATCAGTGGAATATTATATGTCGTAGATTTACAGTATATCTAATTTTATCAAATATCATATGACAATCAAGTAATTTTTACCAATATAGCGAATTATATATTTTACAGAAAACTATAAAATATTGATAAGGACATCAGAAAATATCTTTTAAAGACATTGTGGGATGAATAATATGAAGATTTATTTTTATGATCATTTTTATTTAAAATAAATAGATGGTGTTAAATAATTGATTGCAAATTGTTGCTATATTTATTATCAAGAGCATTGATTAGTTAAATTTGTTAAATACTGTAACATATTCTCTAACTGTCAAATATGTCTGTAAAAGTGGAATTTAACCTAGTATTTTACTAATACTATATAATGAGGAATATCAACTATATGTCTACTTACTTTTTATAAATAAATTTCCTATACTTGTTTGGACTAAATTATTACCATGCTTTTATATTAATGTATATACAAGTAATATATTATATTTATATAAACTAATAAAAATATATTTCATATTTGTTCCAGGCTTATTTTTTTTATTAAAATTAACCTCCTATCTTGTAAATATATTTTATGACTATATAGAATAAGGTAACCGGGCCAGGACCGCCCCAAATGGAGTCTTGGGGCGAAGCCCGAAGTAATTTTTGAATCCCCCCCTTAGGAAAATCCTAGTTACGCCTATGTTTGGTCCTTTTTTTGAATTAAGTTTATATCTTTTAAGTTAGGATTAGTAGTAGAGAACAATATTATACTAATATATTTAAAATAATACTTTTCTGCTATTCTACTGCAAATATATATCATATATATTTTAATGCTACTTCTTATTTTTTTAACCTAAGGTGGTTTTTAAAACCGATCCTATTTTTTTCCCCCAAATATGATGATTATTTATCAACCATTTTCTTTGATAGAGATTCCGATTTATTAGGCACCAATTTTTTTGATTAATGTTATTAGGTATTATTAACTTTCATATAAATTTAAACTAAAGTAATAAAAAAATATTTTAAATAGCTACTTTGGGGCTTACATATAGAACTATTTCGAATAAATATACTTACTAGCAAATTTAATGAAATATTCTCTTCGAATCTCCTCTATTCTCCGTTGTATGGACAACTTAGTGGGAAGATCTTTAATCTATTTATAAGTCATATTAAAAAATAAACTTAATCGATGGTTGTTATTTATATGTATATTATTTAATTGATATTTTGATTATATAAGACAATTGGTTGAGTTGGAAAATCATCTTACTTTTTATCGTTTTTGAAATATAATAAATATTTATAAATAATAAACTTCTAATCATATGTAAATATAGTATATATTTCATGCTAAATGAATCAAATATACTGTTTGATTATCTATATATAATAGAACAAGAAATAATCTTTTATCATGTTAAGTTTAAACCAATGATGATATATCATATATATATATATATATATATGTATGTATCATTAATTTAAACGAACTTAAATTAAAGAAAAATATTAATCATTGACACATATTATAGTATAAATAATTATCTTAGAGACTTAGAGATTAACGATTTATATATTGGTCTGGTGCGAATGGATGATAAATTCCAATATAAATATTTTTCAGCACTAGGGTTACACCTTTATAAATAGTTGAAATATAGAATAATCTGTTAATATTTTTATTAAATTTTAACCGATATAACTTTACCACTATTATTTTAATTGTATATAGTATTATGATAATAATATAGTAATATTGCACATAAATTTTTTTAAATATTTGATATTCTTTATATAAATATCGGTACGATAATAGCAGTATTATATTTAAATCTTGATAGCCATTAATAAAATTTAAGCAAGATGATATTAAGGCGTTTTTTTATTGTGCTTGTCTAATTTTAACATGTACATACATATAAATGGAAATTATAATTTTAACATAAACATACATATAAATCTAAATAATTTGTATTAGAAATAAATTTCTCATTAATCTACATTTAAAAATTGAATGATTTGCTATATTTTCATTGCATTATTTAATAAACTTTAAACTCCACAACTACTATATTAGATCAAAATATTCTTTACTGAAGAAACTAAAGTTTCTTTGTATTTAACTCCTCTAATTATGAGTGTTACAACTTCATTAGAATAAAAATGATCGAAGTTAAGGCTTTTTGACATGAAAATAACAATTAACCATATAATATAATTCCGGAATGACTGAAATTGAAGAACTAAAAGTAATTTTATTGTGAAAATTTCATGTTTGTAAAAAATTATAAATACCATTAAATTGTTTTAATTTTCATATTTATAAACATGATTTAGACTATGTTAACTCACTTTAGAGTTCATGATTTGCAACAATTATTAATCTATGCAGGTAGGAGTAAAAATGGTAAAAAATCAGAATTATTAGAAAGAGCTTTAGCCCTATTGGAAAACTGCCCTGCACCAATGAAAATTAAAATAAGGGATCTGCATAAGTAAAATATAATTTTATTACTTTTATTCTAAATAGTAATCATCTTTTAATATATTTGATATAATTTTTAACTCAAATTAATATTTGATGGTTTTATATGAGCTGTTAATATTTTATATATTTTTTATAGTAAAGTAATGGCATCCACCTCCTATTATTCCATCCTAAAAAATAGATATTTTTTCCAGGATCTCAACAATAATTCTAATAATATTAACAATAATACTACTTCTACACCTACTAATATAAATAATGTTAATACCATAAATGGTTTACCTGTTAACTCACAACATAAAAATTCAAACAATGTTTTTACACAATATTTTTATAGTAATAATACTGGGAAATCTAATTCCAATGACAAAAATTATAATCAAACTACAAATTTAACCCCTTTAAATATGGGCAATATCAATAATCTCAATAACAATATTTTTAACAATAGTCTCAAAGGTGGTATAACATATTCATCTCAGCAACAATCATACAACCAAAATTCACAATTTATTGTTCAACCAATTATAAAATTCAAATCACTGCCCTTTTATGAAAAGTTATCAGACCTCATAAAGCCTACAACCTTAGGTTAGTATGATAATTTTTTTTTTATTACCTTGATGCTTTTACATTAAATTACTTTTTACATAATTATGAAAACTAAATAATCCTAATTTGAATTTAAATGAGCTCATCATCTCTTTAAATATTAATTTTTTTTATTCTAAATAGAATTTGTATGGTCATATCATTTTATTTATTTTAAAATAGGATATATACACTAAATAATTAAAAAGATATACATTAGAAAACAAATAAGCATAAAAAATTTAAAAGAAGATTTTATTTATCCTTATAGTTTTAAAACAACCCTCAAAATTAGGGTAGATCTAGAAACTGTTAAATTTATAGGAACCAGAGCCAGAACCCATTTTAAAATTATAGGAACTGGTTTCAACAAAAGTGTAACTGCAAAAAATTAAATGTTTATTTAAAATGTTCTATGATTGATTTAAAGGGTTATATTTAATTTTTAAATTTTTTTTTACATAGCTTTAACTGAGTTAGCCAGAACCTGAATCTCTTGAAACCACATCTAGTCAAAGAACTGGAAGCAGAACCCCTTCTTCTAGTTTTAAACTAGAACCCTTTTTAATTCCGTTCAGGTTTTAACCTGATTCCACAGTTACATGCATAGTATTGAAAAATAATACTTATCTGAATATTTATTATTTTTAGTATAGAAATGAGATAAGCTAATTGGGGAAGAATAAGAATAGATAAAAAATTAATAAAAATTGAATCATAAATAATGTAATTTACCAGGATTGGGTAAGTTGCTCAATAGACTGACCTGATCAAATATAGTTAGATACTTTAAAATGTTATTTTATTTGCGAATAAATGTAATTTATCAAAATCCTCTTTATTATTTATTGGTTGTTTTCCAGGCTTATCTGCATAATTTTTTATTACCCCCCTTATCTACTTTTTATAGTTCTCACACAGCTTACCTAAACTTTACCATTCAGCTTTAAAGATACGGTCCTCTTTAAGAATAGATGGCATCTCTCGGAACCTCTTATAAGCAATTACTCTTGCAACAACAGCAGAATCTACACCTCCACTTGTGTTTAACATGTCACCCAAATAACAAAATTTTCCCATTTCTTCCAGAGTTTTGTTCACACATGTTCCATAAAATTACACTTGATATCATCAGTCCTTTCTCACCACTACATCCGTTATGTAGATTTCTACCAGCTGGAATATTAGATTGTATTTCTTACAATATCACACATACATCACATGGGCAAGTGCTTGTTTCTTCCTTACTTCCTGATCCTCCAATCATCACATTAGTCGAGATTTTGCTAATTCATCTAGAATCAAATTTTTATCTAAAATAATCTCTTTATAAATATTCAATAGGGCTAATCCATTTAAACGTTTTTCACTGGTTGTGTTTCTTAAATAGGTTTTTAACCTTTTTAAAGTTGAAAAAGACCTTTCATTAGTGCAGATACTAATTGGCAAGGTAGCTAAAATAATTAATAATGTTTTGATAATAGGCAGTGAATCTAAAATGCAATACACTGGAAAGGGCCTGCAGAGCTTTTTTTGGTCTCAAAGAATACCCTATTCTGTCAAGATTTTTATACCAAAATTCGACATCACAAAGTAACTTATCATATGAACCTACTAAATCATCAGCATAAAACTCTGAGATTTTCTTAATATCCTCTCGTGTTTCAAGTGTAATCAACAGTTTAGACTCAACCGGCAAAAGAAAATAATAGCTTTTTAAAATATAATTATGACTAATAAATCTTTCTTTAATTGAAATAAAAATGTATCAATAAGGGGAATAAAAATGTTTATTTTATAAAAATCCTCAATTGTAGATGCATCAATATTTGATCGATTAGATTGTCTAGAGACTACTCTAGGTTTAAAAATTTCAATTCCAAACATTAGCAATCTCCTTTACTTTTTCATATATTTCATGAAATTTTTCATCCACATTCTCTCTGATATGTGTTAATATTTCAACAATATGCTTTGCTCTATTCATAATCTCCCTTAAATCCAAATCAATTTTTTGTAGCATTTTGCTAAAATCATATGTATAATTAAATAAAAAATAAACACATTGAATTGAAATTAAAAACTGTGGCTTAATAATAGCCTGCAAAAGATTTTCGGCATCTGCTGAATCTTTTTCCTTGCTTGATATATAAAATTCTAGTGCTGCAAAGACAACATCATATAGTTCAATAAAGAGTTTCACCGACTCTTGTCTTTCGATTAATCTGGTCGGACAAAATCTTTTTAATTTTTTTTTTGATTTTTTGAGTTAATATCATGATACGTTTGAATAAATAACTCCCTTTTTTGGGTGGGTGGTGTGAAATAGCTGCAAACCAAAAATAAATATAAAAATAATCAAATGTGTATATCTATTATTATTTATAATAAATTTAAAACATAAAAATCAAGCGTTTATTAAGAATTTATTAAATTAAAATTTAAAAAATTTAAAAAAAATAAATTTTTTTCATTTTTCATGGGAGGGGAGTTTGACCCCCCCCCCCCCATTCCTACGCCACTGATGCTTACACACATATATTGCAATTATTCTTTTGATTGAATAGAAGACATTCAATTATCACAACAATGTTTAAAATACTGCAGATAGAAATCCTGAAGTCCCTATTTTCCGAATAAAATATTTGGAACAAATACAAATATGCAAAAAGCAGTTGTAGAAGAAACTTTATGATATTTGTTCCATTCATCAGAATTCAGCCCGAACTTGCGTTTAGATTTTTGAAAAGGGTTTTTTGGTTTGACGAAGCTTGATATTTATTTTATATAGTGTGAAAAAACATAAATTTTCATTATTTAAGATATAGCTTGGCCTTCAATGGATCTTGCAGATCTTGTTATGAATAATATTAGGGCTGTGCCGATCCACAAATTTTTCACAGATCCGATATTAATAAAAACCCAATCCGATATTTATATTGATTTTTATTGACCATCTATTTTTGTATCAATATTATAAATATATAAATATTTATACTTTAAAAAACCAACTAACTTTCACGAATGATTAAATGTTTTTTATTTTTCATAAATTAATAAATATACTCATTTAAAATAGTTGCAATGTTTATGGGTGAATGTAGTGTTGTTAAACAACTTCATTTAGTCGATTTAAAAAAAAAGCCAAATCAAAATTTTAACATATTATTACCCATGCCTCGAAATTTCGCCAATAGATGTCCAAACCTTTCTGATATCTGTGGGAAAAATAAATAAGCATGAGTAATTTTGGTTAAAATTTCGAGTTAATCGTTTTTAAAATTGGCTAAATCTAGTCGTTTAGCAACACTAACTGAATATGACTCCTTAGATGTCTTAAAATTCTTTTATTTTTGCAGATATATAAGAAAAAATAGTGTAAAATTTAAACTATTTTTTTAAACATTACAACAAATAAATTGTATATTTGTTCCTTTCATTAATTTTTTATTATGAAATTTTTTATAAAATAAAAAAATTATATTATATAGAATTACAAAATAACCGAAAACAATAAAAAAATATCGAATCGGATTTTTTAAAAAAGATCAGCCCGATCCAATATTAAATATCCACACAGCCCTAAATAATATATTATTAAAGGAAATACCTTTGTCTTTGGCTACCTTGCTGTTGAAAGTGCAAGAAGATAAATGTGCTTAGATCACACACTTTATAAGGTTCAAACAATTTTAGATGATTTAATAAATAGTAAAAGTAGCATATTTAATAACTAAAATATTTTTAAGTAAATTAAAAAGATATAGCCATATTTCATTAAGTTGGTGGACTGGGCTGTCAACCTTGTAAATCAAGAGAAGAGCTAATATTTTACTAACACTTCTAGTTTTATTCCTCTAGAAATTGTCCAATGGGGTAACACGTTCATACGAAAAACAGAAATTGATTGAAGATCTAGACAACAGGAAAATGGGTAAGCATGGCATGCCCATAATCGATAGATGAAAAGCATAAATAAAATAATAATATATTGAATTCAAAGAATCTATAAAGAGAGCGAAAATGAAATATTAAATGCTAGAATAAATGAAAATGAATTTTTTTAAATCATAATACTAGGGCTGAGCCGATCCACAAATTTTTCAACTATTCGATCCGATATTTATATTGATTTTTATTTACCATCTAACTTGAACCAATGTTATAAAAATATCAGTATTTTCTATTTAAAAAACCAACTAATTTTCACGAATATTAAGTATATTTTATTATTTATATTCTCCAAAAGTTAATTAAAATATTTACAATGTTTATGAGTGAATGTGTAGTGTTGTAAAACACCTCCATTTGGCCAATTTCTAAAAAAGGCTAAATCAAGATTTTAGCTATAGTATTATAACATAATCCTCGAAATTTCGCCAATAGAAGTCTAAACCTTTCTTCTATTTGTGGGAAAAATTAATAAGCTTGAGTAATTTATTTTGGACGAAATCTTGAGTTAACTGTTTTTAAAATTGGCTAAATCGAGCTGTTTAACAACATTAGCTTAATGTGACTCGTTAGATATTTTATATCCTTTCTTGTTGCAGATAATACAACAAAAAATAGTGTAAAATTTTTAATTATTTACTTCTTTAATTTATTATGAAATTATTTATAATATAAAAAAAAATATATAATTATATATACAATTAAGGTTGTCGAATCGGGCTTTTTAACAAGCCTATATACAATTATAAAATAATCCAAACAATTAAAAATATCGAATTGGTTTTAAACAATATTAGCTCGATCTGATATTTTTAAAAACGCTCAATATCGGAGCTGATCCCATTCGATTTTTAATATCGGCACAGCCCTACATAACACATTTATTTTTGAACATATATTGAGGTTTATTGTTTACTATAATTGAAGTTAATACTATCTTACATTTATCTGAATTGGGCCATATTTAATCGGTCAAATATCAATTAAAATCCTATAATTTACAGCCTTTTTTTAGATAAACTTAATATTAAAATATAATTGTAAAATAATAATTCACCAATTAATAAATGACTTATCTTTTGGGTTAATGATAGATCAAAAGTTCATATCTTTTAATAGTATTGTTAAGCGGCTCAATTTTTAAAAACTACTAACCCAATATTTAGCCAAAAAAATTTCGCAAGCCTGGAGATTTTGCTCATAGATGGAGGAAAGGCTTGGAGATCTATTAACGAAATCTTGGGGCTTGCATAACTTTTTTTGGCTAAAATATTGGGTTAGCCGTTTTTAAAAATTGAGCCGTTTAACAAAACTATTTTTTAGTATGTAATTTTATTTATATAATAATAATCATTTATATTACAAAATTAAAATTATTTATTTGAAAAAAAACTAGCCTAAACTTGACGGTGTGAGTAATAATGTAAGCGTGCTGATTGTCTTGAGCACTAACAAATTTTTTGTTTGCTTAAACATAAGGAACAAGGCACTTAGAATAAAATAGCATAGTGGTGTCGCTAGCTCTTATCATGTAGGCGAAGTCATAAATTAATATTTAGGCTTATATATCATTTTGCGCAAATGGATAATAATTTAGGCCTGCTTAGCACGCTTTACTTATTCCTAGTGACGCGGACAACATTTCACTTTGATGCATTTAATTATTTTTAAGCAATCATTAATATTAATGTATAGCATGATATAGTATTTAAAATTACATATATCTTTAAAATATATTCACGATATACTTTGATGTATTTAATAGGGCTTAGCTGATCCTTAAATTTTTCACCGATACAATATTTCCCGATCTTACTACTAACTGATCCGATATTTATTTTAATTTATCAACTATCTTTGAACTAATGTTAAAAAAATCAATGTATTCTATTCAAAAAAAACCCTACTAACTTCCATGAATGGGTAAAGTGTATTTTGTGTTTTTTATTCTCCAAAAGTTAGTCATCTCATTTAAATTATGGGAATGTTTATGACTGAGTATAAACTAGGGCTGTGCCGATCCACATATTTTTCACCGATGCGATCCGATATTTTCCGATATTGGTTCTAAACCGATCCGATACCGATCCGATATTTATATTAATTTTTCACCACCCCTCTTTGAACCAAATGTAATTAATAAATCATTATTTTTTATGCATAATTTTATTTTTTTATTTCAACAATAATAAAAAAATAAAATATATAATAATATATCCATTTTATGTTGTAAAATTGTAATATTTAATATATAAAATTATAATATATTAGATTTTTTAAAATAAATATAAGAGCCTCTAGATTTTCAGGCGATAGGCTTCTACGATGAGGACTCCCTGCCGTACTGAAGGCAGACTCAGATAGACACTTGTTGCTGGAGGAGCCAAAAATTTACGTGCAAGTGTTGATAAAGTTGGATATTTTACAGCATTAACTCTCCAATATTCAAGTGGATTCACTGGGGATATAATATCAATATCATCAATGTTATTCGAGTTTTCTAAATAAATAACACAAATATAAAATTAGCATTTATAAAATCGTGGGTTTCATACAAACCCAATCTTTTGTTGATTTTGAAAAATCACCCAAACGAATGGGTCAATCATAGCCCAACCAAGCAATGTTTAAATTAATATGAAAAATATGTTGTTATACTTTCTATATATAAAGATTCTTTTAAATATTCCTTGATTTCTATTAGGTATGGCAGGTCATCATTTACATTACTATCGATTTCATTTATTACTAGTTTTTCTTTGATTTTCAATTTATAAGCATCCCTTAAATTAAATTTGCAGTTTTTAATGTTATGTGGAACATTTTTCTCATTGTCATTACCTAAGTTAACAATAAAATCTAAATTTATTTTAAAAAATATAAAACCTGGCGAATCTTTATTAGAAATTGGAAGTTGAACATTATCATCACCTTTAAAAAAAGACTCACATGCAGTCCTGAGCTTTTCTATGTATGATATGTTTTTTGGCAAAAAGAAATCCTTATATCGAGGATCAAGTAATGTTGCGACAACATAATTGTCATCATCATAAATATCAAAAAACCGAGTTGTTAATTGATTATTAGTGGTATTCTTCATAGTCTGCACACCTCTATCTGTGTCCCCATTAATTGTTAATTCACTTTTCAGAATTTCAACAAAGGGTATAACATTGCTAATTGAACATGATTCCGTACTTATTTCTTTTGTTACTCTCTGAATTGGTTCAAGAACATCAATTACCCTTTCTGCTAATTCCCACTCATATAATGAGAGATTTCCCAAATTAGGATTATCGATAATGAACAGCTGTACCGCCCTTTTTTGTTCTATCAATCTTTCGAGCATATAATAGGTAGAATCCCAACGGGTGGGCACATCCTGGATTAATTTGTGCTGGGCTAGATTTAATCGAATTTGGATTTCTTTTAGACAATTTTGTGCAATAGAAGAATGTTTAAAGTGTCCTACTATTTTTCTAACCCGGGCAAGCATGTCAATAATAGATCTCTGTGATAAAATTGCTGCCTGTGCAACCAATTGCAAACTATGTGCAAAACACGAAACGCTTTGAAATTTCCCATTTTTCATGGCCAAAGTTATATTGGGTGCATTATCTCTAATGATTAGGTGTATTTTATTTTTCTTTATACCCCAATAATTAATAATTTCATCTAAAATTTGAGCAATATTTATTGCTGTATGCGACTCATTAAATGTTTTAACATTTAGAACTCTATTAATTTGTTGAAAATTTTGGTTTATATAGTGGCATGTTAATGAGATGTGAGAATCGCCACCTGAATTTCTAGTCCATATATCTACCGTAAAGGATAAAAAAGAATCGTCAACCAAAATTTCTTTACGAATTTTTTCGGAGAGTTTTTCATATATATCCGGAATAACTCCTTGCGAAAAATACTTTCTATTGGGAATTTTGTAATTTGGACATAAATGATGTAAAAGCCTTTTAAAGCCTATATCCTCCAAGATAGAAATCGGCTGGTGGTCACACGCTATCATTTCCCCTATAAATTTAGAAATTATTATTGATTTAGGATCAGAATGTTTCCAAATATTAGTTTTATTAAGAATGGCTGATATTGTTGGCTGACTTTCAGGGCTCTTTTTTTTTAAATTTGATTTGTTTTTTCTAATATTTCTCGTTCTTTTTGTGTTAGCTCTTCGAATTCCTTTTGATGGCAACGCTTCAGATGTTTCCTAATGTTAGTTGTATTGAACGAATTTTTCAGTATTCCTCTAGGTGAAATTAGAATTCCGCAGATGACGCATTTTGCAAAATTACCTTCATCTTTCTCAAAATATTTCCATAATTCAGAAACCATATTTAAAATAATTTTTATTTAAAGTATAAATAATAAAATTGGTGTTATTTTTTTAAAAAATTAAAAATAAATAAAACTTTGGGTGTTCCTTTCTATTTTTATAAAAAAACTTGTAAAATCTATTTAAAAAAATAAATAACATTTGCATTGTTTAAAAAAAAATTATTTATAAAATATTATTAATGTAAAATAGAAACTCGAAAAAATTTATTTTTTTTTAAAATATTTAAAAAAAAATTTTTTTATTAAAAAATAATAATTCAAAGTTTCATTACTCAAAAGTTTTATAAGAATTGCATTTTTAGAAAAAGGATCGGATCGGGTTTTTTACAGGTATCGGGCCGATCCGATATTTTTGAAAAACGCCAAATATCGGGACCGATCCGATCCGATATTTAATATCGGCACAGCCCTAGTATAAACGCTTTGATTTAGCTTATTTCTAATTTTAAAATGGATGAATCGAGATTTTAGCCAAAATATTTTTACCCATGTCTTGAAATTTCGCCAATATTCAACCCTATTTACCATCTGTTAGCAAAATCTCCAAGCTTGATAAATTTATTTTTTTAGTTAAAATCTTGAATAAGAATTTTTAAAATCGCTTAAATCTAACAATACAAATAGCGGAATGTGACTTGTTATATATTTTTAAATACTTTTATATAGAAATATAACATTATTTTTTTCGGCTACTCTATCTTTTAAAATAATTCTTTTTTTTTAACATTACTATTCTTTTATTATTAATATAATATAATAAAAAATACTATATAATTATATAGACAATCATTAAATAACCAAAAATAATAAATATCAGATCTGGTTTTTTGGAAATATCGGCCCAATCAGATTCTTAAAAAGTTAAATTTAGGCCCTGTTTCTATATTTAACATCGGCATAGCCCTAGTATTAATTTGCTGCTCTAATTTTTGAATAAACTAAATCAATAAATTAACAATATAAAATCAGTTTGAAAAAATAATTTTGATTTTTTTACCGGACATAAAGATTAGCAGTATAACAAAAATTTTACTTGATTTCCTAATTATCAATTACTGATATATTAATATTCAAATATTTTTCACTGAGATAAAAAGGCTGATTTTTCCCACCTTTGATCCCTATTATTTCAAATAATATAATAAAGCAAACGATCAAGTTTTTTCAAACTCTAACATAATATTCTGTTATATCCAAATCCATCATACACATTTTATTAGTTTAAGTAATTTAACGGAAAATGGCCCGGGTACTATTTCTGTTGCGTAGTTGAATTATTCTTACGCAATCGCATTTTAAATGAAAACTCGAGAATTCCTCAATTATAGATTTAGTTTAATATATTCTAAATTATTATTTTTTAATATTGAATCGCACGCTATTTGAACCAGTAACCTTCAGAGATATCATTTGCACGGCCCGGCTCGCCTAGATTTTTTTAAAAAAATTTCGGTTTGCTCAACCGGCTTTTATATTTTTAGGCTTGGCTCGGATTTTTTTTAAGAAAAAATTTTCAGCTCGGAATTTTTTTAAATATAAATTTATTTTTAATTTATATATATTATAATGACTATTTTAAATATCAAGTTTTAAAATATACGGTCCGGCCCGGGTATTATTTAAAAAATTTTAGGCCCAATCCTGACATTTAAAAAAATTAAAATACGGCCAATTCGTCTGGGCCCGGCTTGCAGGTCTCTGATATAAACCAAATAAATAAAAGGGAATCAGTTGACATTTAGTAAATATTAATTTAAAATCGGGAAAGGCTTACAAAATTAAAAATTCGGGCTGAGCCTATTTAAATTAAATAATTTAAATTTAATCAGTTATCAGTGGAATTATGTTGGAAAATAATATAATGGAGAGAGCGATTAATATTAATTTACTGCGCATATTTTTAATTTACCTTTGAAATAATTTGCAAAATACATCCAAAATTATTCAAAATAATGAAATTTTAACAATTCAGAGTCGCCATAAAATTAACAAATACTTAATTTTGGTCAGCGATAAATTCTGGGCTTGGTCTAAAACAATTTTTTTCCTTTAAAAGTTTGGGCTTAAAATTTGTATCTTTCTGATAAATATATTACATTTCTCCCATATTTATTAAGTTTAATGTACCAGCTTTTCCACTATATCATAATTTTGCATGTTCCCTCTGAAGTTTTCTATCAATATGACAAGAAATCCTTTCTCTTCACATCTTTCCTGGTATCCTATAGCTTTTTCCATTTATAATGGTTGAACGATTTAGAATGTGACTGGGTTTTTATAATGGTAATATTTTTATAACCGCATATTTTCCGGAATTTGATCATCATCACTCAGATCAAAGAACGTTGAATATTTTTCCCTAATAAATTTTTACCGTCGATATTTGATTCTATGCTACAGAATGCATTCAAGCTTAATAACATAACTACATCTTTTCCACCAAACATTTTGGGTGTATATAATCGTTTTATGTTTTATCCCGCAATGGTTGCAAAAATTTTCTAATTATCTGGAGACTACTATATTCTCTTATGACTTATTAATATTTTAAGCAAATCCATTGCGAACCGATGTCTTAACTGCCGATTTATTGTAACCGATGTAATGGAGTAAATACGGCTAACCTCAAACTATTTAGAACCCCCTCCCACAATAGTTGGGCAATGCCTAAAAGAGGCCTATTTGGCTTATTCCACAGTCATATGCCATCCGCTAAGTATTGAGGCAAGGTTGAGCAAAAAGTTGCAAATAGCGTTACGTTACAGTACAATGTTCGATAACCTGACGCTTTTGTAATTCTCTCATTTTTAAAATGTAACGAAGAGCTTCTGTGATGCTTTTATTTGTTTGTGTAACGTAACGTTTTTTGTGTTACTTTTAAAGCATTTTTTACGATTTTTTAAACTAAAAGATAATAAAAATGTATTAAATATTTAAAATAGAGAGCCTGATTTTATTGGTTAACGCTAAACAAGGGACCCAAGAAAAGAGAGTATTTCTTCATTTTCACATCTTTTCGTTAGGAATTAAGTGATTTCTTTTTCTATTTTCTTAAATCGTGGCATCCATTGAAAAAGTTAGCATCTTAGCTGAGGAAGACGAGGATAATATTGTGGGAGAAGATGAATTTAATTCTTATTGCAATATCATAGATAAGAAACAAAAAATTATTTAAAGTTTCATTAAAGAGGTGTTGTTAAGCGCTACTTTTAAAAGGAGCGCTCTACGGCTATTTGCTTAAAAAGGTAGCACGCCACTGCTACTTTACCCTGTCAACCAAGTAGCGCGCTATTAGTTACCGCTGCTTTAAATAAATATTTTATGGTTATAATGTATTTTATTTGTGTATATAAAAAAAATCAACATTTATAAATGTTTAAAAGTTTATTATAAAGATATTACTTTTTTACAATTTAAACATATGAATTTATGGCTCAATTTTGATTTTTCATACATTTCAACATACTTGAAATTGGGAAATTTATTAAAGTTTTTCTTCTTGTGTAAATTTATTTATATTTTCATCTGAATCTATCTCACACGGACTTATTACCTCGATATCCATTTGCTTCGACTTAATATTTTATAATAGTTGATTTGAGTTTACAAATTTCGAAATGAAATTATTTAGACAGGTATAAAAATGAGAAAGCCGTTTATTTTAGCTCGCTAGCACACGTTCTCGAGATATAGGGGCTCATAGACACAAAAAGGAGCCGTTTTGGAATCTGTAAAATCTTTAAATGCTTATATCTCAAAAACTATTTATAGTAAAAAAATAAATAATATATCATTTTGTAGATAAAAAGAATCTCTACAGGGATATCAAAAAAAATTGGCGGCAATTTGAGTCCTTAACTTCCAGTTTACCTATATTGCTTTAACTGTATTTTTAAGCAAAAAAGGAAGTTATTTTATTTTGCTTTTTATTTAGACACCTTTTACAAATATATATATGATGTCACTTGGCGACGCAATCAACCCTTCCGAAATACACATTTTTATCAAAAATTAGAAAAAATAGATGGCGCTTTATAAAATTACTGATTATGGCTAAAAAAATTTTGCTAACTTACCAATAACAGGATATTTTCACTTTTTATACTAAAAAATTTTGAATTTGTCTAATATACTAATTAAACTGAGGGGCAGTATGGGCAAATGCCCATTAGACACTTATAATGTAACAAATTCCCAATAATAAATATCTTTCGTAGTATAATTTTTTTATTATTCATTATTATTAATAATATAGAAATATAGATAGATAACCATTCATTCCATAATTTAAAATATATTTGAAACAAAATTTAAATAGATATAAATAATTATATATTTTAAGAAAATAAATTAAAAAGGTGAATAGTTTTAATTGTCTTATCCTTACGTAAAGTTTATGTTCATCCGTTAGCAGTTGAAGGACTGACTACATCTAAATTTGTGATTTATGTATCCACAATTTGTCAATCAAGTGTATAAGAATTTGAGGGTTTTTGAGGATGTAAATAACTAACACCTCTTTTTCGATTTTTTTTCTCTAAAACATAGTTCATCCACCATTGATTATCATAGATACATGTTATATATCCATTTATTTTTTCATGTAGTAAATTCGCATTATTCGAGTGAAATGTTATATATATTTGCGATTCTGTTGAGTTTGAATAAAATTTTGCTTCAGTTTTATCCTGAGATATTGGATGAAAAGTATGAAATTTTTCCGTTCCTAGTATTGTACGCCCTTTATCGAATCTCTCTTTTAAAATTATTTGCACTTTCTCTTCGCCTTCCATAATATAGGAGAAATTTATTCCTTAAAAAAAATTATAATATATATTAATAAATTATAAATCTTATACCTTTAATATTTTCCTTACAATAGGCAAAAAACTAATTAGGACAAGTTATTTGTTCTGAAACAGGTCTTTCTAAACTAGCCCTGGCCACTAAATGTTTTTGTCATGCAATGTGGCCCAGAAATGCCACTCAATTTTTATCCTGAAATCATCTTCATGTTGGCAAAGATTGATTAAATTTTTGCGATTTTTATATCGTGCTGCTGCTCCATCTGAAATGTAGAAGAATTTTTTTGAAAGCATGTCTTTGTAGATTAAATGGGTTGCAACATTTTGATATTATAACATTAGGTACATCCATCTGTGTTATAAAATAAAATTTTAATTGATCTGCACCTAGAATATATTTTCTTGCACTCTCCAAATCTCGAATATTATTGGTAGACAGATGTTAAAATAATAAGCTGCAAACGGATTGATTTATTTAAAATTAATCTGAACGGGCAATTGAAAAATATTATGCAGAGAGGTCGCTCGATTTGAACAGTTTATTTTGTAAAATAATATGCTCGTAAAATATAATCGATACAATGAAACGAGTGTTAAAAATCAACTAACAATAAAAGGGGATAAATATAATAAAGTTTTATTTTAATTTAATACATATTGAAATTAAATATGGACAAGTAATTAATTAACAAGATTAATCGTTGTGTTGGAAATTTAATTAAAAATAGACTTTTATTAATTTTTTAAATTTTTCTTAAATAAGTAAAAAAATATTTATTAATTTTTTAAATTTTTCTTAAATAAGTAAAAAAATATTTATTAATTTTTTAAATTTTTCTTAAATAATAAAAAAAAATGTTTAATATAGAATCTTTATTATCCAATAGTAATATTAATTTTTCCAATTAAAATGAAAACTCCCAATCTTCGTCGAGAATTCAAAGACCAAAAAGAATACACAAATATTGGAATAAAGAAAAAATAGATATAGTTACTAAAATGTTATCAATGCCAGAAAGAGAACAGATGAAAATTAAAGACATTGCAAAATACGTAGAAATGTCTACAGCATCAGTTCATAAATTTAGACGGGACACATTCCCAGATATAAATGGAGAACCTTTAAAAGAATATAATATTCAAAAAAGAGGAAGTAAATAAAAGATACTTCCATAATTGAAAGACTCATCATAAATTTATTGATGGATAATAATACTCTTACTATCCAGCAGATAATAGAAAATTTACCTCCTGGTAGTCCAAGAACGAAAACAACAATTAGCAAATATATAAAAAATATAGGTTGGTCGAAAAAAAGAGCTGGCAAGGAGCCTGATAGAAGAAATACTCCTGGGGCAATCAATATTCGTCAAATCTATTGTGAAAAGATCTTAAATACCCCAAGAGAAAAATTATATTTCTTAGATGAAACTGGAATAAACTTGCACGTTGTACCAATCTACGCCTGGGCACCATACAATGTCCGTCCATTAATAAAAATTCCATCCTCTAAGGGTAAAAATGTAAGCATACTTTGTACAATTGGAATTGGAGGGGTAATCCATTATAAAATAATCGAAGGAGCTTATAATGGGTTGTTATTCCGTGATTTTATGACAGAGCTTATCAGTGTCTTACCACCAGATGTAATTATTGTAATGGATAATGCATCTATACATAGAAGCCATCTTATCGATGCATATAAAGATAGGATTGAATATCTACCACCATATTCACCTCAGCTAAATCCCATCGAAAATTTTTTTGGAGTCTTGAAAAATAAATATCGAGCAATAAACCCCCGCTCTAATTCAAGAGATGAAACTATTGGGAATATTATTCAGCTCTTACATGGATTTATTCCTTATGATTTTACTAACTTTTACAATCACATGCAAAACTATTTGGAGTTGGGTTATCGCGGGCAACTGATTAATTAGGTAATCCTTTTAATTGATTTGTATTAATAATTATAATATTAACTCTTTTAATTTCTAAATAGGACCATCATCAAATTCGTGGAAGAAAAGAATATTTTGTTAAATTATAATTATATTTTTTATGTATTAATTATTTTATCGAAGTTACAGTGAAACGATACACATGTTTAAATATACTATAAAAGGGGGTAAACAAAATAAGATTTTATTTTTAATAGAATAAAGATTGAAATTAAATATGGACAAGCAATTAATTAAGAAGATTAATAGTTGATTAATCATTATAAAAAGAAATGTGTTACATATATATAATTTGTGATGAAAAATGAATTTTTTTTTTATTTTCTTTGAGAATGCTCAAGTAAGATAATTAAATTTCATTTAAAATTCTAAATCATTTTTTGTAAAAAGTCTTTTTAATATTTGAAAATATTTCAGAATTTCTTAAATGTAATCTATTTTGTATATCCATTTATTTCGATAAAAATATGATAACACTATAAACTTTTATAATAATTTCGATAAAATAATTAATACATAAAAAATATAATTATAATTTATCAAAATATTCCATTGTTCCACGAATTTGATGTTGGTACCTTTTTAGAAATTAAAAGAGTTAATATTATAATTATTAATACAAATCGATTATAAAGATTACCTAATTAATCAGTTGCCCGCGATAACCCAACTCCAAATAGCTTTGCATGTGATTGTAAAAGTTAGTGAAATCATAAGGAATAAATCCGTGTAAGAGTTGAATAATATTCCTAACAATTTCATCTCTTGAATTAGGGCGGAGATTGATTGCTCTAAATTTATTTTTCAAAACTCCAAAAAAATTTTCATGGGATTTAACTGAGGTGAATAAGGTGGTAGGTATTCAATCCTACCTTTATAAGAATCGATAAGATGGCTTCTATGGATAGATGCATTATCCATTACAATAATTGCATCTGGTGGTAGGATACTAATAAGCTCCGTCATAGAATCACGGAATAATAGCCCATTATAAGCTCCGTCTATTATTTTATAATGAATTACCCCTCCAATTCCGATTGTACAAAGGATACTTACATTTTTACCCTTAGAGGATGGGATTTTTATTATTGGACGGACATTGTATGGCACCCAGGCGTAGATTGGTACAACATGCAAGTTTATTCCAGTCTCATCTAAGAAATATAAATTTTCTCTTGGGATATTTAAGATCTTTGCACAATAAATTTGACGAATATTAATAGCCCCGGGAGTATTTCTTCTATCAGGCTCCTTGCCAGCCCTTTTTTTAGACCAACCAATATTTTTAATATATTTACTAATTGTGGTTTTTGTTTTTGGACTACCAGGAGGTAACTTTTCTATTATCTCCTGAATAGTCAAAGTGTTATTATCCATTAATAGGCTTATGATACTTCTTTCAATAATGGAAGAATCTTTCTTTTTACTTCCTCTTTTTTGAATATTATATTCCTTTAAAGGATCTCCATTTATTTCTGGGAATGTATCTCGTCTAAATTTGTGAACAGATGCAGTAGACATTTCGACATATTTTGCGTTGTCTTTTATTTTCATTTGTTGTTTTTCCGGCATTGATAACATTTTGGTAACTATATCTAATTTTTCTTTATTCCAATATTTGTGTATTCTTTTTGGTCTTTGAATTCTCGACGAAGATTGGGAGTTTTCATTTAAATTGAAAAATTAGTATTACTATTGGATAATAAAGATTCTATATTAAACATTTTTTTTTATTATTTAAGAAAAATTAAAAATAATTAATATGTAAGTATTTTAATTTTTTATTTTGAATTAAATTTTAACACATTTTTTATATAATGATTAATCAACTATATTAATCTTCTTAATTAATTGCTTGTCCATATTTAATTTCAATCTTTATTCTATTAAAAATTTGTTTACCCCCTTTTATAGTATATTTAAACATGTGTATCGTTTCACTGTATTATAAAAATTTATAGTATTATCATATTTTTTATTCGACTATAAATATTTTTGAGTTATAAGCATTTTAAAATTTCACAGATTCCAAAGTGACTCTTTTTTGCACCTATGAAGCCCTATATCTCGAAAAACAGGTGTGCTAGCGAGCTAAAATAAAAGGCTTCCTCATCTTTTTACCTAGCTAAATAATTCCAAAAATTTAGACAATTTTAAAAGGGGTCGGCCGAAAATGTGTTTTTTGTGATCAATTCGACATGGAATGGCCCATTATTCTTATTTTTTTTATATGACGGGGACTTTTTGTAACCATTACATGTTCTAAATTACGGAAATGTAACTTTTTTTCTGAGATAAACGTGATCAACCATGCATTGAGGCGCTAGGTCTATTTCGATTTCTTCAAAATTGAGCTTTATTTTAGAAATTTTAACTAAAAATTTTTTAATATTCTGTGCCTTAAATTTTGACCTCTACATGTCTGATATATACGAAAAGGGCAAGGACTATCATGTCATAAAACTACGGGACTGGAAATGCATTTTCGCTAAATTATAACTTGAAAATATTTTATTCTACACCTTGGTAAGAAAATAATATCTTTATCCACATATAATTTCATGATTTTATATTAGTTTAAATTTTCAAGCTTAATCTCATTATTCTGCAATTCTTAAAATTTTCGATCCTATAAAATCGTCAATAAATGTCAATCATATTTATCCAATAGTATTCTTTGTAAGAATATTCAACCAATGGTATTCTTTATACCAATATTCATCCAATATTATTTATTTTCAATCATATGACTTTATAATCATCCGCTGGCTTAGTTTTTTCTTGGCCTTATAAAAGTAGGTATGTTCAATATAGGTATCAATCGATACCTAATCAAAAAATCTATGACCTCTCCCACTTAATGGGCGATTCTAGGCTTTGGGGGGGGGGAGGGGGGTCAGGAATATTTTTACCAACACAAAATATCGATGAAATGGCCCAGATGCAACTTTCTATATATTTATCCGACTAGTTTATTTATTTAACAGAAGCGTTTCTATGAAAATTTTAGCGAACTCTAAACAATTCAAGAACAATTTTTTCTCTATTATATATTCATGCTAAAAATGTGCTAATGCGGCATTCGAATGAAGAATTGAATATACAAAATGTTAAAATTCAAAATTTTTTATTGAATAAACAAGATAAATTGTTTTTTTTGACTTATACTGAGTGTAAAATGAATTCAATTAATAATTTTTTTACGCCATTTATAAAGTTTATTTAAAAATTTTATAAAATATCCATGAAATTTTCATCTCAGATTTTTTTTATAATTTATAAAGTTTTATGGTTTAATAATTAACGAAATAGATTGGAAAAATAAACTTAATTGTCCTGGATTAACAAATTGCATGCTAAATCTTAAAAACTATAGAGGAACCAATATATCACTATTAGGTGACTGTAGTAAAAGTACAATGTAAAGGACGAACATTAGAACTACCAATTACAAAAGGATATATACCAAAAATCTCATTGGAAGAAACTGGATAACTAAATTTCCTAAAATGACTGAAATACCTGAAAGTAAATATCATTAATATACAAAATGAATATCCTCAATTATTTACCAAAGAATTGGGCTGCTTGAAAGAATTTAAGGCACAAATATATATTGAAAACAAGAAACCAATTTTCGGTAATCACGTCCCATACAATACGTATTAAAAGATAAAGTTGAAGAAGATTTAGACACATTGCTAAAAATAGGAGTAATAGAAAAAATTAATCATTCATTTTATGTATCACCCATAGTAATTGTTCAAAAGAAAGATAAAACATTACGAATTTGGGGGATTTTAAAAGAACTATAAATCAAAATATTAATATTGATTCATACCCAATACCAAGAATAGCCAGTTTGGGAAAAGGAGAAGAATTTTTAATATTGGATCTATCAGATGCTTATTTTCAAATTTAAGTGGGGGAAGAGTCTTAAAATTATCTTGTAATCAATACGCATAGAGGATTATTTAAATATACAAGACTACCTTTTGGTATATCGTCTTCTCCAGCCATATTTCAACGAGCCATCGAGAATTTATTAAAAGGTTTTGAAGGAGTAGCTTGTTATTTGATGATATTAGAATAACGGGGAAAAATAGAGAGAAGTACGAAACATTTAAAAAAGTTACTAAAATGTCTAGATGAAAATGGGATCAAGCTAAAAATAGAAAAATGTAAATTTTTCAAACAAAATGTCGAGTACTTAGGACACAATATTTCAAAAAACGGGATTACAACTACTGAAAAAAATACTGAGGCAGTAAAAAAAGCACCAGAACATTTGAAACTACAGTCATTTCTAGGGTCAGCAACATTCAAAATTTTTTTCAAATTTTGCAACCAAAATCATTATACAAATTATTAACCCATTAATGGTCAAGATTTTTCTAGTGGATAAAAATGCTCAATTTTTTCAAATTATATTGATTAATGCTCAAATATGATATTCTAAAAAAATCAGCCAAAAAAAATAATCCTAAATAGAAAATCTAGCCTGGTGCATATATGCACCGTTAACCATTAAGAGGTTAAAAAAGATAAAAATTATATAAAATACTATAAGATCAAAAAAACAACAAATATCTTTATTCTTTTTTTGTAATTTATAATAAAAACGAGAAAATGTTTATATATTATGAAAATCCTTGAAACATTTAATATGGAGTGCGATTTGACATGTTTGGCACATATATCTTGAGTGCGTATGGCAATATCTGCATCTTCGTCTTTTTCCATCTATAATTTTGGATAAATAATGTCCAGATGAATCAATAGGGTTTTCACACTGTAATGCAAACTGGCTGGCGTGACCTGTACTTGAATTTTTTTCAATTTTTACTGGCGTTCGAAGGAGGTAGTTAGTAACTTCTCGTCTAAATGCAAGCAAACTCTTCTTGTCATCTCGATTCACGAATTTCCAGATTTTCCATGAATTTACCAAAGCTACATCAATAAAATTGGTGAATATTGGCCACCACCATTTTTTTCCTCTTATTTTTATTCTATATGTAGATATTAGATTATCACATAGATCAACTCCACCCATGTGTTTGTTATAAGCAGTTACCATATTTGGCTGAGGAATTTTTATTTTAGAAGATATTTTCTTAGAATACCTTGAAACATTAGAAAGCAAAGAGATAGTGTGGCATGTCGATGCAACGGTCACCACCGAATTATCATTCCAACGAACTACAAATATTTCGTTTAATTTTTCAAACCTATAATCATAATATCCTCTTTCTTTTTTTGCTACAACCTTTATAGATTCAACTGGGCAATGCTCTATTCTATTGTCCCTCACAGTTCCAGTTGCAAAATATCCCATTTGTTTTAAGTATGACAAGAGTTTAAATGATGTAAAGAAATTATCAAAATATATTTTATGATAATTTGGTTTTTGCAATGCCTTTAATAATTTTATGATTACATTTCCACCTAATCCATATTCATATTTATTTTCGCTTTTTCCTTGATATATATCAAATGAGAATACGTAACCGTCGGAAGAGGCCAATATCCAAGACTTGTATCCGAATCTAATTGGTTTTCCTTTTATGAACATTTTGCAAGAATGTCTTCCTCGATATGGTATCATCTGTTCATCTATTGATAAATGATGTTTAAAAATTCCGAATTGCTGAAATTTATTATTCAATATATTAATGTAAGGCCTAACTTTATAAAATCTATCATGTATATCTATTTTAGTATTGTCTGCCAAATGGATATTATATTTCAAATTTCGAAATTGTAATTGGGTCATTGTATCCCGGATTATTGGAATAGAAATATCGCTGTCATTAGACCAGTACATTCTTTCTTGTGGGAGAGAATGATATCCAGTAAATAATAGAATTCCAATAAATCTCTGAATATCTTGGATGGTTATGCATATGTTAGGTCTATTCATTTGTTTAGCATAAATATTACTTTGTTTTACAATTAGGGAATATAAGTCTTCGTCGAAAATTAAACAAAATATATCTGATGGACTTTTACCATGTAAATCATTTTCAAGTTTTATTACATCTTCCTTTTCTCCATTGAAAGGGCTTGAAGAATATATTGCATCCGTTTTTCTCCATTTTAAATTGTGAGAAATTCGAGAATAGCTTCTTGTAGAATATGGTTCTGGAAGGTCGTCATCAACTGAATTATGAATCTCCAATTCTCCAGCTGTATCTGAAGGCAAAACTCCGACATTTGTTAAGTCATTTTCATCGAAATCTTCTTCATCACTAACTGCAGAGGGGTTTGGCGGAATTATAACCATATCTCTTTCTTCAATTGGTTCCTCTTCAAAAAGTTGAGCAAGCGCTTGTTCAATTGTTAGAAAACGTTTCATTAAAAAAATTTATTAAAAATTAAATATCTAGACAAATTATTTTCGTAGAATCTTGATTTTTTTATTAGTCATCTATTATTTTGATAATTTTGATTGAATTGACAAAACAGGTGCATAATATTTTATATAAATAAAATAAAATCTTCAGAAAGGAAGAGGCTAAAAATAATTTTAAACTTTTGAATATTTATGAACCTAATAATTTCATATAATTTGATCGGGATAAAAAATTATAATAGGAACAATATATTATTCGATTTAATCTCAGGGGAAAAAAATTTTTTTTAATTATTTTCAAAAGGTCTTTTTTGGGTATAAAATTTTTTTTAAAAATTCTTAAGGGGCTCGAGCCACCCACCCCTCCCTTTCCCACCCTTAGTGACGGTAGTGGTTTTAAGTATAATATAAAAAATTATAATTCATTATGTTAAATTTCATTTGTTTGAATTTTTTTAAATAATATATACTGCTAGATGGTTAACGGTGCATATATGCACCAGTCAACTTTATGTGGTTACCTACTAAAATATTAATTATTTAAAAATTCAAAAATGATTGATAAATATTGATATATCTATAAAGAATATATACACACTAGTTTTCATCGAAATAATTTTATAATATGCTCGTGAGATCACTTAGAAAATTTTGCATTTTAGACCTCATAAATTCGCAAAGTTTGAGGGTTTCTTAGGGGCATAAAAAAATATTTTTTTCATATTTTTCTTTTCCAGTTTTGAAGTACAATGTCTGAACTATATAAAAATCTTTTTTATTATTTAAAAAAAAAAACTACTATGTTAAAATAAGGTATATAGGAGGTGGTGCATATATGCACCGTTAACCAGTAACGGGTTAAAAAGTTGCTTGAAGATGGACTAATGAATGCAAAGACACGTATAAAAAAATAACGCAAGAAATAAGTAGTACTCCAATATTACAACATTATGATCCAAAATTACCCATTATATTAGCAACAGATGCGTCAGTCATAGGAATTGGGGCAGTAATATCACATATAGAGGGGGGTAAGGAGAGTCCAATTGCATTCGCCTCAAGAACACAAAATGCAGCTGAGAAAAATTATAGCCTAATAGAAAGAGAAGTTCTTGCCATCATATATGGGGTTACAAAATAGAATTTATATATGGAAAAAATTTCACATTACAAACAGACCACAAGCCATTAATGAGTTTATTTCATCCAAGAAAAGATATTCCAACAACATCTACTGTCAGAATACAAAGATGGGCCTTATTATTAGCAGGTTACCAATATGAAATAGAATTCAAAAGTAATCCACAACTGGCCAATGCTGACATGCTATCTCGATTACCTATAAAGGGAACCCCAATATCAAAAGAATAAACACTTCAAATACAGGTGGGAGAACAAACACCTTTAAATGCAAACGAAATTGAAAGAGAAACAATGCGAGATGATGTACTCTCTAAAGTATCAGGTATATAATAGACGGATGGCCAATAAACTATGATGCATGTTTAAAGTAGTATAGCCAAAAGAAAGAGGAAATTACAACAGAGAGAGGTTGTTTATTGTGGAGAACTAAAATGATACCACAACAATACCGAAACAACGTGTTAGACATGATACATCAAGTACATATTGGAATGGTAAAAATGAAGATGAGAGCAAGACAATACATGTGGTAACCTAATATAAACCAAGATATTGACATGGGTCGAAAAATGTAGAAAATGCCAGGAATAACACGATATGCCTCAAAAGACCACAAAATTGCAAGGCACCGAGTACATATTGATTATGCTGGACCATTTCAAAATCATTATTGGTTGGTAGTGATAGATGCTAGCAGTCGCTAGCTTGAAATAGTTCCCATGACTAGTACTACAACCGAAAGCACGATAAAAATATTAAGAAATATTTTTGCCAGATTCGGATTTCCTAAGATAAGTCTAGCTATTTTTCCCTACAATTACAGAAATACACCAGGGGCAGAAATTAAACAAAGTCCGGCTTAAATACTACTAAAAATAAAATCTAGAGGATTGTTAGACCAAATATTTGAACGGGGGAACAAAAAGGAGGAGGAGTTAGAATACTACACTCAAAAATTCTAGATAAATGAAAAAGTGTGGTCGCGCATTTACAATAATAAAAAAAATGGCGCAGTCGATAAAAAGTTTAACTGATATAAACTTGTGTTACAAAGATTGGTACGACTTATTTAAAGAATTTAAAAACACAACCAAAATTAACATCATCACAAGAAAAATCCCTGTTATTAACAATAGGATGTGATACTTATAAAATATTGGTAAATTTATGCGACCAGATAGTCCAAAAAATAAAGAGATATTAGAAATACATAACATTTTACTCAAAATTCTGGATTATATTCGTTTGTTTTATTATTCATAAAATTCACTATTTCTTTTCTACAAACTCGAGCAATGTGCCCAATTTTGTTGCATTTATAACAAGTGGAAAAAACAATTTTTCCTTCTATGGTTTCCGGCGCAGGAGTGGCAGGGATTTGGTTTTTTGTAGCTCGTATTATAATTATTATATGATTTGGTTGTTTATCATTATCAACTTTTGAATTTTATTTATATTTTCATTATGTTCCTCTTCTAACTGATAATTTCTTAGAAATAATTGACATTTTATGATTCTCGACAGTTTTCCGAGATTTTAAACATTCGCAGGGCATTTGGACACGTTTTTCCGGAAGAAAAGGCATTTAACGGATAAATGCTACAATTATCTTGTTCGAGGTGGATGAGGACAGGATAACAGATAAGTCTATTTTCAAAAATTATCATTTGAAGAATAATTATATTTCGAATACAATTAATATTTTATTCAAATTTGTATATTTCAATCATAAAATTATAAAATATAAGCATTCATAAGGAATTTTTACGATATACATAAAAATTAACACTAAACCAACTTTACATTTGGAACATGTGGTTGTTATAGAACTATTCCATATTTTTTTCATTGTACATTCTTTCCTTATAATTGTCATATACTTTTAAGTTTTTTATTATGATATGGTATGTTTAACAGCCAATAATAATATTTTTCTATTTTCGAAATTAATATTGAATATTAAATTTAATTATTTACCTCTTTTTTAAAAAAATAACATAGTACCCTACAATTACGAGAAAACAGTTACACAAGAAACCTTTTTCATATTCCGCCTATCTCCTCAAATGGTCAACGATATAGTTTCCTCAAAGTATTTATTAATTCTAAGCTAATACATAATACAAATTTATAATATCCTAAGTGACCACCCCACTTGTTTAAATCGATAATCAAATAAAGTAGAGATGCACCAGAGCGGGTCTTTATATTTGGATCCTGTTGGTTCGAGTAAAATACCAAGTTCTTGATTCTTTAAAAAAATATTAATATATTTATGCATTTAAAAAGATGAAGATTTATAAATATTTTTTAAAAAATTTATCCTTTTGTTTATAATTTAATTAATAAACAAAAATCTTGCGGAGGCATTCGCCCTATCGCAATTGGCTTAATATATAAGAGATTATTATCAAAAATAATCATGACACTGTTCAAAACCTATGGTCTTATCTTATTAACTCAGGCGCGTACGCAATGGGGAGGGAGCAGGGGGATATATCCCCCAAAACTAAAAAATTCAGATGTAGGCTAAAATATATTTTAAATATATTACTGCTTTATGATTATTAATCTAAATTTTATAATCATTTTTACCTATTGCATTTATATTTCAATTTACATTTATTTCTCATACTCACAACATAAATAAATCCGCTACTTATTTATTCTATGAAATAGCGGTTTGTTATATTTTTCTACCCACTAAATCATTTGAATTTTTAACTGTAAAACTAAAAAATTTCAAAAAAATGACACCGATTTGATCGAGATTAGGAGAATAGGTGAAAAAATTATATTTGAACTTAAGGAAATTAGGGCAAATGTAAATGACGAATTTCATAAATTACATGTTATTGTTGAGTCAAAAGCTTCTATGAATTTAATATTTGTCCAAGGCAATCCATTGTTCCAATATTAATATAAGGTCACTTATTTGTTCCTCTCTTGGATACTTTTATTACTCAAATGAATAAAAAGTTCTCGATTTATCAGGTAGCACTTACAAATCTGCATTATCTCAGAATCTTTTCGAATCTTTCAAATCTTGATAGAGAAATAGCAGATTTTTATTGTGAGGTTGTTAAAGTATCTCTGTTACTAGCTAAATGTATACTAGTATAAAAGGTTAACTACAGTTCAATATGTTCCAAAAAATATTATAAATGCTTTGCATAATTTCACACGTTTTGGACTATTTCCTAACATATTAAAATTATATATTTTGACAATTCTACCCATTAATACTTCTGCCAACGAAAGAACATTTTCTTCTTTAAGAAGAATAAAGACTTACCTGAGAAATATACCCTCTGGAAATAGATTGAAATCTTAATATACATTGGAAGTTTACACCAAGCGCTGATGAAATTATTGAAAAATTAGTTCAAAAAATTGAATTTTATATTATAAATTTATAATATGCTTCTTTAATTAAATTTTTTTTTATGAATAATATTTAAGTTTATGTATATGCAATAATTCTAGAGAATATTTTTGTGCATTATATATATTTCAGAAACAAAGGTACCATTTGCATGGCCTGGCCCCGGGTTTTTTAAAATATAATTTATTTTTAATATTTATAGCTAATAATGATGATTTAAAATATAAGGCCTGGCCACATATCAAATTTTAAATGCTTAAAAAATTTTCATTTTTTACAAAGTTCCTTTTTGGAAACATTTATTTAATAGATAGTCACTAGTGCTAGTTCTAATAAATTTCTGAAACTAAAAATATTCTTGAATAGTTCCTAGAATGTTTTTAAAATTATCCTCACTTAAATTTTCTTGCGTATGCGCCTATATGAAGTACGTATCAATGAGGATTCAGTGTTAAGAGAGGATGCTAAATAGTTTCACATGCTATTCGTATTTATATTCAAAATCCTCCTAAAATGCTTTCAATACATATTTAGCAAACATTTCTTAAGTTGTTTGTATCATAGATTTCCTGATTATTCAAAATTCCTATAGACATGCTATGGCGTTAAAACTACTTTTTTATTCAGTCAACATGCCACAGGCTCTGAAGAAGGCATCCATCAGGGGGCCTACTTGGTTCTATTCTATTTTTCCTTGGTATTCATAATCTCATCCATGATCTTAAATCTAAATTCGATTTGGATCTAAATATTTGGTATCTCGATGAATTATGTGGTCCTTCCTCTGCATAAAATAATTTAAACCTTAAATTTCCTTGAAGTCAATTCTAAAAATATTGGACTCATTCTTAATAAAATTCAAACGAAATCCTGCCTCCTTTATAGCATTTCCACTGAATTATCGGGTTATAAAATTACAGACCTAAATAATTTATTCCTATTGGTTTCATTCACCTTTATCAAATATCCCTCCATCTGAGGAATCGTTATCCAAAATTTTTAACAATATTTTTAACATGGAATAAATTTTGAATTTACTTCTAGCCCACCAGAGCCTTTATAGCATTCATAAATGCTTATATATTCCCAAAATATTAAAAACACAAAAACATATTTCCACCCTTAATATCGAAATCTCTTATTAATCGATCTTCCTCTTCATATCTTGAAGATATTCAACTCTTTCAACGTGATAAGCATCAAACAACTATGAGTGACCTTAGGCTATATACTCAGTTGCGACCTAGTTCATGCTATCATTGCATGAACAGCCACTTTTTCATTAGTTTTTGGATATTTTTCGGTTCGATTTATGCCGATTGTTCCTGTACAACGTAAACCGTTTTCTCCTAGCATTCTGCATAAATTTGTGGAAGTAAAAATTTATCAAAGAATAGTCCATGTTCTTGAACTTTAGAAATAACAGCTGTTAATTTGGTCACCACTATTTCACCAAGAGAATAGTTTCATAGTCATCCCCACTATAAATATCAAAAGCACATGGATATCCACAAGATGAAGATAAAACCCAGACTTTTACGTCAAATTTTACTGGCTTTCCTCGCATGTACATTTTTATAGTTTGGTTTCCATAATTTTGTTCATCCAAACTTAAATTTTCTTTAAATATCCCAAATTGTTATAGATTTCGACCAATAATATCTAAAAATGGTCTGACCTTCGCTAATTTGTGAGTTTTATCGATATCAAAATTGTTGGTCAGTTGTAAATATCTTTTTATTTCTTGGAAACGATTTCTAGACATATTTTTGGAAATAAAATGTAAACCTACTTCATCTGCAGACCAATATAAATTTTCTTAGGAAGAATATGATGTCCACTATAAAAATAATATCTATAAAAATATCAAAATCTTGAATGTCAAAGGAATGATTTAATTTTTGATTAGAATATAATTCATGTCTTCATCAAAAAACATATGAAATAACTCTAGAAGGGATTTTACATATCAGGGAAGGAATTTTCTAACTGAATTGGTTCTTTTGAAATCATATTATAATACCTTTCACTATGTTTTTTTCCATTTTATATTTGAAATTTTTATTCTCTTAGATAGTAGTATTCTGACTATTTATCTCAACTTCTCCCACAACATCTTCTGACTATATCTTGATCGTTATCTTCTTCATCTGTGACGTCTCCTAAATTATCTGGTGATAATACAATAATTTCATGTTCCTCATCATCCTAATTTTCTAATAATGCGTCTAAAGCTGTTTTTAAATGAGCGTATTCCATGCTAGTAATAAAAAATCTAAAAAATCAATTGAAATTTAGATATCGTTATTTACCAATGTTTGAAAAATGGAACATTATTTTACCTTATATATTTGGGAAATGAATACCTTTGAGACTAATATTTTAATGAATTATATTTAAAGGATATGAGTTACTAAGAATATATATTTTTTTTAATTAAAATTTTATCTAAATTATTTTTTTTAAAGTTTTTGATGCATTACAAAATAAGTTCAAAAAATTTTTTGTTTGCATTTTTAGAAAGAAAAAGATAGACAGTCCACTAGTGATCTGCATCGGGCCTAATTTTTCAAGTCCGGCCGAAATTTATTTTAAAATGGTTTTTCCGGCCCGGCCCGAATTTATTTAAATATAGAAATTAATTTTTATAATTACTCAAAATAAAAGACATATGTTTTAGTTTCAATAAATAAAATCAAAATTTTTTATTTTACATAAAAAATTCAATATTAAAATTGATAAATTTAGATATATTTAAAAAAATTTCCAAGGTCCGACCCGGCCCGATTTTTTTTTAAAAATATTAGGCCCGGCTCAGCCCGAACCCGATTATTTTTTATAATTAGGCCCTAGTCCGGCCCGAAGCCCGTTGGAGCCGGGCCTAACTTTGCAGATCTCTACAGGCCACACCATTTTTTAATTTATATATGATAAAACTAAAGTTATTTAACGCCAAAGTTGATGTTCCAAAAATCAAACATTGGTGATTAATGGGTTAACTGCATTAAAAGTAAAAACCATTATCAAGCCAATCTTCGATCAATAATAAGCCTATTTTTTAAAAAAAGGCTCGTCTTCCTAACATTCTAGAACCCCATATTCTTTCAACTGATGATGGTCTAAGACCTGACGCTTTGACCACTATCCCTTGGGTCATTGACAAATCTATATTTTGGGATTATACATGCGTCTCATCCTTCTACCAACATAAACAGCAACCTGCTTACAATATAGCAGAGGCTAAAAAGATTCAACAATAAAAACCTCGGCAATTTTATATTCTCATCAATCATTACTTCTATCAAAGGATTGCGCCTATCACTACTGCTTTTTAAAATATTTAGCTCCCAAAATAAAAATACAAACACTTGAACTTAATAATTCTTATTTCTTCGACTGAATATATATTTTAAATTTAATTATTGTTCCTTTTAGGAACACAATTATGTTTTTCTTAAAAAAATTCTTATTATTTTGCTTCGTAGATGTTTTAATTTTTTTAAAATACAAATTACAATAAATAGTATATTATATCTTTAAAAGATTTTTTAAAAAGGTATTTACAACACAAAAAAAGAAAATGTATATTTTTTTTATAAATCCTAATATTAAAAATTTTCATATTTAAATTTGTAAACATATTTATCTTAAAATAAATTTTATATTATTATGCTTAATTCCCTAATAATATTGTCTAATCATATATATTCTAGGTACGAATCTGTGGTCAAGATTCTGAATTTTGTTTACCAATGTTTTTTATTAATATTCCTTCAAAAATAACGCCATTTTTATATTTTTCTTCAGCGCTTATAATTTTTCGCGTTTGTTGAAATTGAAATATCTTACTTATCAACCCCCCAATAAAAAAAATTCGGATTTTATCAGATTTATTTTTAAATATAAATTTTCAATCGGACTAGTATCTTTTTAAAAAAAATACTCGATTGGGCCGGACAGTATAAAAAAAATAGTTCAAATAAATATTTTTGACGAAAAACATAAATATAAATATATTTTTATTGAATTAAATTTACATTCTACGTATAAGAGAATATATTTTTATTAAATCCAGCCAGATAAAAAATTAGATCCAGTACATCTCTAGAATTAAGTTATATTTTTTGTCTATTCGGTCGGACCCAAAGCAGAATAAACACCATCCCCTGATTACCATAGTATTTCTATTTTGGTCGAATTTTTTTTTGATTCAAATTAGAGGTGGGCGCGGGCCGTGAAATTACGCGTGACCCATCGTGTCACGGCGTGAGTGTGGATAAATTTTAAATTCCAAGGCGTGACGGGCCTTCCCAAAATTTTCCCCGAGCGTGAACATAAATTTCCCGTGAATCACGGAAATTTTAATTTTTAAAATTGTTTTTTTATAAATATAAATTTGCAATTTTTTAATTATATTATATATTTTCTTATTTAATTTAGTTCTTTTTTAAAAAAGAATAATTTATGAAAACTAAAAATCTTCCGCATTTTATAAACCACATCCGGTATCATTTTGTTAGTTCTATTTTCTTTTTATGTTTAGGTGTTTTTTATCGCGAGACTTTATGCTAAATTTTGCCTAAACTTTTTACAGAAAAGTCAGTTATATTTTATTTGTAAATCTTCAATCTTTAAATGCAACAGAAAGTGAAGAATCTTAAAGCTAGGCCAAGAGATAAATGTTGGTGTTATATATGGATAACAAAATATTAAAGTTGTGAACCGGAAAACTCTCATGAATACTATAGGTCCAAAAATATACCATAAAATAAAATTTAAGATTAAAAGCATGATCAATAATAATTACTTGTCCATAATCACTGATATTTGACGGATGACTATAAAAATCTAAGTTTTTTAACCATTACAGGACATATTATCATTAAGTATTTTAAATTAAAAACATTTGTTTTGGCCACAAGGGCAATTGGATAAAAAAACGTCAAAATTAAGTGTAGTCAATTCAATTTTAGGAGAATATACAGAAGTAGAAAATTACTTAAATAAATGTATAGTTGTGAGTGATAACGGAGCAAATCTTATAAATGCATTCAAATATGACGAAACGCTAGCATGTATATGCCATATACTAAATAATATTATGCATTATATTTTTGACAATTGTTTAACTTAAATAGCATCAAATATAAATGGTGTAAAAAAAATAGTACAATATTTCAAACAATATACAGCTAATATCAAACTAAGCCACACCCTTAAACAAGATGTAATAGCGAGAATAACGAGATGGAACTCTGTATATATCATGATACAGAGTTTCTTTAAATATTCTGAAATACAGGTGTACTTGTTTAGCAAGCAAAAATTAAATAGATTAGCCACAATTGATATCAGTATCATACGCAAGTTAGATAAATTTTTATCAATATTTAAAGAATGCTCGTATAACCTGAGAGCAGATTCTCGTCCCACAATAAATAAAGTTTTTCTATGGAAACAAAAATTAATAAAATTTTGTTAACCCTAAACGTGATACAATAATAATCAAAACATTAAAATACAGAACAAGATTTCTTTTAAAAGATAATTATGCAGCCACTACATAAGGTATTCTTAATTCTAGATCCGAATTTCAAAAGACTTAAGTTTTTAATAAAAGAAGAAAATGATATATATAAAACAATCATAAAAATGCTAAATGATATAAAATTAGATGATATGCATAAGTCGATGCCAACCAGAGTAAGGCAGGTTCTCCAGAAAAAGAATCTAGATACAGATTCTTTATAAAAAATAAATCTTTACTAGTATCTTTTTCAAAATAAAGATAAAAGATACTTGTATCTTTTACTAAATTAGAGTATCTTAAATACAAGATACTTTTAAATTATCATTACCAATTAAATTAGAATAGTTTAAAAATAGAGTTTTTATTATTTATTTGTGAAGAACATATCATACACATAAGAATGAATATTTGCAATAATTAATAAAATATTTATTGATGAATAAATTATAATAACCAGGTATTTTAATATTAATTTTTGCCCATTAATAGCTTAAACAGGGAAGGGAGAGTAGTATATTTAATTGGAGTTAAAAATGTGCAAATAAGAAAAAAAATTAAATCAAATGATTTATTAGAATTTGCAGGTTATTTTCTGTGTTTTTTAAATATAGCTTATATTCGGAGTATATGGCTAAATGGCATCTCTAAAAAAAATATACTAGTTTTATTTTATTCATTATCTTTAATAAATATTTATCAACTTGTTTGTGATATTTATGTATATTTCAGAGTTGTTAAACGCTACTTTTAAAAGTAGCGCGCTACCCTATCGCTATTTGTCAAAAAAAAGTAGCTTGCTATTAGCTACTTTTAAAGCTACTTTTTATAAAAAAAATTTACAAACAAATTTTTTATTTTTTGCTTATAATGTTATTGTATAGTAAATATAAATATATAAAAATCAACATTTATAAATATTAATATATAGTTAGTTTTGATTATAAAAAAATTTATGTAATAAAAATAAATATTTATGGTAATTTGTTGCATTTTAATAATAAAATCATTTCAATATTATCACCCCCAAGTCTAAGGCGACGATCAGAAAGTATAATTTTTGCCTTATTAAATAATCTCTCGACACCAGCACTTGAGGGTAAGGGCGTATTTAATCTTATATACATATTTTTAATAAAAGATAGATTATCAATAATTTTATTTGCAAGTACATCGTATGTCTGGCATCCTATTAACATTTTGAGAGCTAATCCCACAGATCTTCTTTTTAAAGTTCTAGGGTTTAGCCAATGGCCTGTGATTCCCAAATATTCAAAAATATTTAATCAGATCAATTTATAAATATAAATAAGTTTTTACCTTCTGTTATGTGTTCAACTATCTCCCGTGGTACATATATATGATATCTCTTATAACTCTACTATTAGAGCAGGGTAATTCCATACCAAATCGATAACTTTCTGCCCGACCTTTTTAATTTCGATAAAATTTTGTATACTGAGAGAATATCATTTGAAATCATCAAATCCAAAATTTTAGCTTCCTAGTACTCATAGTTCCAGAGATATCAATGGTCAAAAGTGCCAAAAATGACCTTTTTTCGAAAAATATTTTTTGATGAGATAAGTTAAAAAATAATGATTTTAAAAATATAAGTTATGTGTCATTTTGTAACTCTATTAAAGGCTTTTTATTAAATATTTTTGAAATAATATTGTCGCAGTTTTATTTACGTTATAAATTTTAAACATAAAAATTCCAGGTGTTTCGCTTTCCAAATTTTTTTGAATTTAATATTTATTCTCTAACCTTATATCTAATCATAAAAAAATTTAAACATGGGACAGCCATGGGTTTTTTAGTTATTGCGATTTAAAAAATCTAAAAATAAATATTTTTTTCAAAAATAGATGGCGCTCCTTTATAAAATAACGTATTTTCTTATAATTATTATTTTTTTAAACTTTTTTTCACTTTTAAACATAAATAATAAGATTTTCCAGCATTACTATCAGGAAAAAAATATTATATAGATCGTTTGATAGGCTTACTTATTATTAGAGAGTAGCAAAGTTAGGCCCAGCCCGGACGGGCTTTGGGCCTAATATTTAAAATAAATATTTACTTTATGAACTTATTATTATTTATTAATTTACCATAAATATAGTCAATTTTACAAAATTATTATTATCACCAGTTGTAAAATTATCATTATTAAATAGGATTTCGGAATATATGAATAATTAGAGAATTGATCAAATTTGGATGTTAGAATAATAAAGGATGATAAATCGACAAAATTGTTAGATATTTTTAGCGTTTTTATTTTTTATATGATATTTTAGCGTTTTTATTTTTATTTTGCGTTTTCCAATTTATTTTTTTTCGCGATTTAGTATTTAATTTAATTTTTCGTGTTTTAGTTCTTAATTTATTTTTACATATTTTAATATTTTAAGTTATATAATCTTTTAGATAAATAGGTTTTTGTCTACTTCGTATCGGTCTAGAAATCGGTGTTACAATATTTTTATCATTAGTTTTAATATTTTTGTCCACACTTCCGTCCTTCTTAGAAAAGTCGTGGTATGCAAATGTGTTATAGCATTCTCTCTTTCTTAATTGGTCCAGGTGTTTGTCCACACTTCCGTAAGTTTCTGTTGCTATTGTTATATCGATAATTGTAATTTTGATAGTGACCATCATTATACTGATTATTTCTATAGTTAATTATAATTGTTATTGTTTCTAACTTTACTAAAATTCCTGTTCCTGTTGTCGTTAACATTACTAAAATTGTTATAACCAAAATTTCTATTCCTACTGTCAAATATTTGAAAAAGAATTCGGGCTGGGTCGGGTCGGACCTTGGAAACTTTTTTAAATATATATAAATTTATCAATTTTATATTGAATTTTTTATGTAAAATAAAAATATTTGATAAATAAAAATATTTGATTTTATTTATTGAAACTAAACGACATATAACATATGTCTTTTATTTTGAATAATTATAAAAATTAATTCCTATATTTAAATAAATTCGGGCCGGGCCGGGTTGGTAAATTTTTTTTAAAAAAAAATCGGGTTCGGGCCGGACCGGCGAAACTTTTTTTAAAAAAATTTCGGGTTCGGGCCGGACCGGCGAAACTTTTTTTAAAAAAATTTCGGGTTCGGGCCGGGCTTGAAAAATTAGGCTCGATGCAGATCACTACTTATTATTATTGCTATATTGATAATTTGTAAAAATTAGTTTTTATAATAAATGATTAAATTACCTTAGTTAAGATTCCGATATCTCATACAAGAAAATATAATAATTAATTGTTGAAAGATAAAAGCTAGTTTTCATGTACCTGCCCTAATATTAATTAATTTTAATTTACAAATATTTTGATATTAATTATTTTTCTTCTTGAAATTATTTATAATGTATAAATATAAATGCGTAAATCCTTTTAAAGAATCTAAACACTTTAATTATAAAAAGAACCTGCGCAAAGTCATGACGAGGATGACACAATATCCAAACATTGAGGCGGAACATTATATTTGTGATAAATGCCGTAAAAGGTTATCACAAAAAAATATCAATATAAATTCTGATAGTGAATATGTAAATAACAGCATCAACATCAATAGATAAAATCAATATAACTTTAAATGAAATAGGAATATCTCCTATTAAGAAAAAAAAACTAACCGAAAAAAATTATCCAAAAAAAGGCAGCAAAAATAACAAAAGCGATTACAGATATAATAATTAACAATCCAGATTCGGATACGAAAGATAATAATGTTATACTCAATAACATGAAATTACAATATCCCAATTTATCTAAAAATAAAAAATATCAATTGCTGACCATTCTGCCTCTTAATTGAGCGCAAATAAAATAAAAATGACATTCAACGCTACATATCATATGGCATATAATTCCAAAATCATTTTAGAAGAAAAGGGAATTCTTTCTACTCCAAATCGAAAGCCTGCAAAATATTTCAATCAAAAAACAGTTGATATTGTTAAAAAAAAATTTTTTGCAGTGATGAAGTTAGTAGGGTATTACCAGGAAAAAAAGATTGCATATCTATCATTGAAAGGGGGAACGAGTGAACGCTCAAAAAAGGTTAGTTCTTTATAATTTGAAAGAATTATATAATCATTTTAAGGCGAGTAATTCATTGGATTTTCGAAATTTTCTAGCTTAAGACCAAAAAATTGTATATTAGCAGGGGCTAGCGGAACACATAGTGTATGCGTTTGTAGCATACACCAGAATATTAAACTTATGATTAGGCTGTGAATTAGCAACATTGACTAAAAATGGTGAGGATACATTAACAACTTATAGAGATGTTATAGGAAGAATGATTTGCAATCCCCCGTTACCCACCTGTTATTTTGGTGACAGCAACGAATGTCAATATATCCACGTGAAGATCCTTTGATTGAGAATCTGATAATCGATGAGATTAGAGGATATGTAACATGTGCATATGAAAACGATTGGTGGTTAGGATTTGTTCAAGAAGTGAATGTAATTAGAGATGAAGTAAAAAATAATTTTCTTCACCCTAAAGGACCAGCAAATTCTTTTGTTTATCCAGCTACACAAAATATCCTTTTAATACCAAAAAATAATATTTTAACAATAGTTAGCCCATCAACGGCTACTGGGCGTACATATAATTTATCGCAAAACGAAATTTTCATGGCGTCAAAAAAAACTAAATTTAATGAAAAACCGAAAAGGTAATATCTTTCATGAATTTTAATTTATCTATTATATCTTAAAATGATTATAACCGCAGCTAAATAATCTCATTTCATGATATTAATGCTGAAAAATCTTATTATTTATGTTTAAAAGTGAAAAAAAGTTTAAAAAATAATAATTATAATATAACAAAACACGTTGTTTATAAAAGAGCGCCATCTATTTTTGAAAAAAATATTTATTTTTTGATTTTTTAAATCGTAATAACTAAAAAACCCATTGCTGTCCCAAGTTTAAATATTTTTTTTATGAATAGATATAAGGTTAGAGAATAAGAAAATATTATATTCAAAAAAATCCTTAATATTTAATAAAAGACCTTTAATAGAGTTACAAAATGACATATAACTTATATTTTTAAAATCATTATTTTTTAACTTATCTCAGTTTCAAAAAATCGTATTTTTCGAAAAAAGGTCATTTTTGGCACTTTTGACCATTGATATCTCTGGAACTATGAGTACTAGGAAGCTAAAATTTTGGATTCGATGCTTTAAAATGATATTCTCTCATCATACAAAATTTTATCGAAATTAAATAGGTCGGGCCGAAAAGTTATCGATTCATTTTTCATCATTTTAAAGTTATCTGCTATTTTATTCATTAGTGTCTGGCGCATAAAATTGTTGTACCAGGGGATAGAGTTTTAATTATCATGGTAAATGATGGATTATCAACTAAGGACATTGGCTGAACTGTATAAATTATAAAATCAACAATAACTTTCTCAACCAATTTCTGAGAAATATTGTCATTTGCATTATTAATTAATTTGGTTTGAATTGAATTAGTCTTTTTGGATGTAGAGTCGCCTATGCCAAAATTATTTAGATGTTTCTCGATTTCCTTAAATCTCATGAACAGTCTTATAAAATAAATATTATTAGAATGTAAAAATGACAATTTACCTTTAGGTGTTTCTTGAGGTTATAGCTACTGGATTGATTTGAGGAAATATTTTTTTTTACATTTTAAACAAATAAATTTGAAACCAGTTTTGGTTATATTTTTCAAATCTAGGGAATGGGAAATTTGTATTATAGCTATTAAAAACATTTTCTTTCTGGTATCTTCCATTTCATTAATATCATTGTGTGAATCACTTTCAACGATTTGGATATCCATAGGCTATGACATTTTTAATTATTAACACGTGGTTTAGGTTTATAATACAAATGAAAATATAAATTACAAATTGAAATTATATTTTAATTTTAAAATTAAATAATAAAACCTAAAAATTATAATTAATTATGATAATATATTTAAATTTTCATGTTTACACTTACCTTCTTTATATTTTTATAAAAAATTAAATAATTACAAAAAAAGTAGCCGCTATTAGCTATAGCTACCAAAAAAGTTAGCGCGCTACTTTAACAACTCTGGTATTTTTTAAACTAGTTTTATTTTATAACATGACTTACTAATTCTTGCATTTGTAATATCATATTTTCAAATTATTTTAATATATTTTTTGCAAAATCATTAATTATATATAAAAGATATGAAAATAATGTACAATCGTAATTTTTAAAGGGATCATGACTATCCGGGATCTTCACGGGATTTAAAGGGATCCCTTTAAAATTTCAATTTTTTAAAGGATAAAGAACTATACGGTATTATCACGTTTTATCGTGATAAAGAGGAATCTTATTTTGCGTTTTTTAATTTTCAATGTTGTTTTTTTGGCCTTATGATATAAGATATGTCTAGTATAGGGTATCAATCGATAGCTAATCAAAAGATCTATTCAACTGGAAGTCAATCTCTGCCCCATAATGGGCTGTCTAGGGGGGTAGGGGGGGGTGTAAAAAATAATTTTTTTTGATATGGATATCAATCGATAGCTAATCAAAAGATCTATTCAACAGGAGGTCAATCTCTGCCCCATAATAGGCGGCCTGGAGGTGGTGGGGGGGGGGTGTAAAAAATAATTGTTTTTGATATGGGTATCAATCGATAGCTAATCAAAAGATCTATTCAACTGAAGGTCAATTTCTACCCCTTAATAGGCAATCTGGGTTGGGGGGGGGGGGGGTAAAAAATAATTTTTTTGGATATGGGTATCAATCGATAGCCGATAAAAAGATCTAATCAACTGGAGGTCCTCTGCCCCATAATGGAGGGGGGGGGGTGAAAATTTTTTTTTTGATATGGGTATCAATCGATAGCTAATCAAAAGATCTAATCAACTGAAGGTCAATTTCTACCCCATAATAGGCGGTCTAATGTGGTGGGGGGGGGGGTGTAAAAAATATTTTTTTTTGATATGGGTATCAATCGATAGCCAATCAAAAGATCTATTCAACTGGAAGTCAATCTCTTCCCCATAATTAGCGGTCTGGGGGGGGGGGGTGTAAAAAATAATTTTTTGATATGGGTATCAATCGGTAGCTAATCTAAAAATCTATTCAACTGAGGGTCAATTTCTGCCCCATAATGAGCGGTCTGGGGGGGGGGGGGTGACGGGGTGTAAAAAATAATTTTTTTGATATGGGTATCAAATAAAAGCTAATTTTAATATGTTTTGACTGAAAGTCTTCATTCTTGGTTTTGATAGGTATGACTTGGTCTTGGGGGGGGGGTTCAACATATTAACAAAATGTCTAGTTGGATAGAATTTACAGAAATAAAAGAGAATGAAAATAAAACAATTTTTTAAATCTTTTTTCGGTTCCAATCCTGAACTTGAAATATATAATATGCAGTGTTCTATATTAGCACGATATTCCATAGCTATTTTTTTTAGTATCGATATCTTTAGCCTGCAACATTTTTTTAAAAAGAGAGATAACGGTTGCTCGTTACTAAATAAATAGCAAAAATTAATATAACAATTTTATAATTAATTCTAAAATCATAATCTTTTAATTTTATTTTAAAATTTAAATTTACATTTAAAAATATGCAAAATATATTTCAAAAAAATAAAATTTTTTAAATGTTGACAATATAGTATGATAATGAAAATAATTTTGGTACAGATCATATCGACAAAGGAATATCCCTTGAAAATGATGATGATATGGAATTTCCTTTTCCTTAATTCACAAATTATTTTAATCTCGATAAAAAAAATTAACACAATATATATATTTGCTGTAAGATGTGGGAGGTTTTATCATCAAACAAAACTAGTTGCTTCAACTTGAGAAAACATTTTAAGGTAATATATCAACCAAAAATTAATATCAATGTATAGCTCAATTCTTAATCTTTAAAAAAAATTAGAGCATCTATAATAGTTTTTGAGTTAGGTGAAAGTTGATTTTCTGGTTTAGTCTAAACATACTATATTTCAACTGGCTATAAGATAGTGAATTTTTATGGATATCTAATAAATAGTAATTAAACAGAACATAACCATGGGTATTAAATAAAAGTTAAATACATTTAGACTTCATTATTAAATACAATTATAAGCAGGGGTTAAATATAGTCATTGCTATTTATAAACTCATTGTAGCCTAATGATAAAATTATTTGCTAGCAACTTAATCTAATTTGTATATTTTTAAATCTCAAAATTTCTGCTATATTTGAAACCATCGATTCACAAATTTAAAAATGACATTATAAATTTTTCTTATTGCAGTTATAAATTATTGCACTTCTTTATAAGCAAATCATCTATATTATAATATTTTTTTTCAAGCCATATAATCAACAACATATTTTATTGATTTCGATAATTAATTTAAAATATATGAACAATTATTTATTATTTACATCTGTAAAATTTTATTGTATGTAATAGTTCTGATATTTAATAAAATTAGTATTTCATATCATCTAAAATAAACAATAACCCTTATCTTTGTTGCATAGCCCTAAGTTAACCTCTTGCGCGGTCCACGAGTTTGTTATCAGACTTGTACCGAATTTAGTGTGTTTGGTGCTTGATAAAATTAGTAAAACTGCGATTTTAATTTAAAAAAATGTTAAAATAATTATAAAACTAAGCATTTATTTAAAAAACTATGAAAATAATTTAAAAGCTGAATATAAGTATACAATTGAGCATTTTTTAAAAAAACTGTGAAAATAATTTAAAAACTGTAAAATCATATTTAAAATTGTGCATTTCGATGTGCGTATAATTTGTTTCCATTTTTAATTTAGTGAGTAAGTTATAAAATGAATTTTAAATTGTTTTGTCTAATTTTAATTTAATATTTGAGTAAAAAACAGAATATTATGTCAGGGTATTGAACCAAACCGAATCGAACCGCGAAAAAAATTAATCGTAATAATGTTCGGAACCATAACGTAAAATAAAATTCTAAAATAAGAGAACGAAACTCGGTTCATTACGGTTTTTTATTATATTTTTTTTTAAAAATAATTTAATTGAATATTAATTATTTTAATAAAATCAGTACCTGCAGAGGTACCATTTGCAAGGCCCGGCCCGGGTTATTATTTTAAAAAAAAATTTCGGCCAGGCTCGGATATATTTAGGCCCAGTCCGGATTTTTTTTAAAAAAAATTTTCGACCCGGCGCGGATTTTTTAAAAATATATTACATCAAATTTTAATCTTTACAGCTAATAATTGGCTATTTAAAATATACGAACCGGAAGGAGTATTTTTTTAAAAAAAAATTACATAGGCCGGGTCTGCAGGTCTCTGAATTAAATATATTTTATTAATTCGTTCTAATTCAATTTAAAAAATGTTATTAATTTGTTATTTCATTCTTAATCCTGTTTTATAATAAAAGATATTCAACTTATTTTTCTTAATTTTTGTCGGTTTTTATCCGGAACGAACCTATATATTTATTTAAAAGTAATCGGAGTTAAACTAAATTGTTTTGAAATTTTAAACTAGAACCAAAATAGAACTTAATCGTTATACTTTAACGGTTCGACATCCTAATTATATTGCACCAAAAAATTGTTAAATATATTTATTAGTGGGTTTTCATTTTTTTGCAATTCTCTCTGGTTAAAGATTACCAAAATGGGAATGTAGCAATATCACTATTAAGCGATGTTATTTCCTTATTTTACAATATACCATAAATAAGTTATAACATTTCTTTAAACTTATGAAAACACTCCCTATCATTGCGCCACTGGCATATCCAGGATTTTTATAAGGATGGGGGACGTTTAGGTTAATTTTTTAGCCATATATTATATTGGATATTTTTCGGTCCCTTATTTAAAAACCATGGCCGTATTAAAAAATTTTAAATATCCTTTTGCGTTTTTTAGAAAAAAAAATTTCTATTACAGTCTTTATTTAAAAAAATTAATAATATGGTTTAAGACATTTTATTCAGTTTTTGGGGAATAGGAAATTGTTTTAGCAAGAAATTTTTTGGGTAAATTTATTATATTAGCTTAAAATGATATTTACGAACTGGCAAATATGAGGAGGGGTAATTCTATTTCCCCCATTGGTTACACGTGCCATGCATTCCACTTTAATATATTATATTTTTTTTTGGATATATCTCAAATACCTTTCTTAATATTTAAGACGTGTGAGTGCAGTACAACATTCAGAGAGTTACTCAACATATCAATGTTGGTAGAATCTTTCCCCATAATATTTAACGACTAATATAAATGAATAGAATACTTTGTAAAACACAAAATGAGCAAGGCTATCAACAATGTTTTAGGATATAAATCCAGAAGGTCAATTCTTGACGATTTGAAAGATGTGCAAACATATGCAAATCTAACAGATGCATCTAATAAGGAGATATCAAAACATTTCCCTTGATCCTCCCCTATTTCAACAAAATTAATGTCATTTTAATAAAACTATTAAAAAAAATTTCTCCAGATATGAAATATCCAAAGACATAGCTAACCATATATAATGGTAAATATGGCAGATTTGGCATTACCAATGAATTGCATGGTAGCTTTCTGATCTAATAATTCCTCAGTGAATTTGGCAAAAACCAGAGTGTATTTACAGAATTGAGTCAGCATAATGTTGGTTGACAGGTTCCTCCTAATACGCGCCATCGTAGAATTTTAAAATACAAACCTTTAAAAAATAAATAGATTATAAAAGCTGTCCTATTTGAAAATAATTTTCAAAAATAAATGGCAGAAGTATATTTAGGAATTTTACATATAGGAAATCTACTATATGCTGTTAATATGCAGTTGCAATCAGAAGAATATAATTTAATAAAGGCTCACTAAATTATGCTGCAGAAATACCAAAGTAAGAATATTACTATTATCGGATAATTATTAATAAGATTTAATATGATGTCATGTTTGAGGAGATTGTATTGCTTCTTTATTTTTATGATTTGCCAAAATATTCAAAATATTAATTTTACAATGTAAAAAATAAATTTATTTGATTTTATGCAAATGTATAAATAAGATTTTATAAAATATAGAAAGTCAAATAGTTATAGTTAATTATATTTTATATGAGATTTAAATAATGGAACTAAACGTTTACCGTCGTTATTAAGATATTTATAAAAATCCTGGCATGACATTTTATAATTTTGTTTAACCATTAACTCGGCCTCTTAGGATATCTTAAGCTTAGATTAAAGATGATTAAGATAATAATATTTTCTAAGATGAGTTCCACTTTCATTGCTAATTTTTAAAAATATTACTTCTAATATTAATAATATATTTTTTAATATATAATAGTACATAAGCAGTTTATATTGAAAATAATTTTTCTTTTTATATATTTAATTATAACATTTTATTGTCCAAAAAACAACATCAGTATTGGAAACTAATGCTTTAACCTCAAAACAATCTAAATCTCACCTAGAAGATAACTATCATGGTATATATAAATAAAAATATAAAATATGTATAATATTTAGGATTTTTTAAGCTTAGATTAAAGATGATTAGGATAATAATATTTTCTAAGATTGCTAATTTTTAAAAATATTACTTCTAATATTAATAATATATTTTTTAATATATAATAGTACATAAGCAATTTATATTGAAAATAATTTTTCTTTTTATATATTTAATTATAACATTTTATTGTCCAAAAAACAACATCAGTATTGGAAACTAGTGCTTTAACCTCAAAACAATCTAAATCTCACCTAGAAGATAACTATCATGGTATATATAAATAAAAATATAAAAAAAGCACTAGTTTCCCATACTATTCTAACTTCAAATTTTGAAAATGTCGAATGGATTGGATTGGATGGAGAATTTAAAATTAGCGGAAAAATAAAATAAAAGAACTAGACATATTTTTCGAATAAATATTTAAAATTTATTTTAAAAATATAAAAATAATCAAATATTGTCTCTCAAAATTTTATATATTAAAAACATTAAAATGCTAAAAAAAAAATTGTGGGAGAAATTAAAAAATTGTGGGAGATTTTTGTGGGAGATTGTGGGAGATTTCTAATTGTGGGAGTTTTGTGGGAGTGAGATGTATGTGGGTAAACTAAAAAATTGTGGGAGACTCCCACTGATGGGGGGAGGCATGGCAACCCTGCGTGTGAGTTCCACAATTGTTATTTTTTTTAAACTAAAACCATGACATTTTATTGAACTTTTTTTTTCTTACCACGATTTTCTTTTAATATAGAAGAAGTTATATAGTAAATAAATAAAGAGGGGCAATTGCGTTATTAGCAGCATTGATCTTTAAAATAAATTTGAAAATTTTATATTTTTTAATATTTAAGCCAGACTTTCTTTTGATTTAAATCTTATTTTTTAGGTTAAATTTTTAATGACCAAATATTATAGTTAGATAATAAAGAATTATGTACCGTTTAATAATATATTTATATGATTCAATGTTTGATAATACTTTTACGAATTTATAATAATTTAAAACTCTTGGAAAAATTAATTATAATTTTTAATTTTTGTTATTTTCAGAACCAAATCTCTTTTTTAGTTCATGTTCTAAACTGGTTAAAATTAACATGAAAAAATGTTTAAGTAGCTTTCATTTTTTTTAATGAATTCAATTTATTATTTATAATATCATATAATCTAATGACTTTGTTTAGTGATTTAAGAAAAAATTACTTGATTTAATTCGTTATTTAAATCAAGTTGAATTTTATCTCCACACCCTGGTTCTTAAACATATAAAGAAAACCAGTTTTATCTTCGCTATTTATAAAAATATTTTAAATGTTTTGAGTTTCCTTCATTATTTTTTTTAAATATAAAAACTTTAACACTTTTATTGCTGAGCTTTAAACATTATTACTCAATAAAAAAAAAATTATTGCGTTTATTCATATTTAAATTTTATCATATTTTCCATCATATTTATCTATACTTATATTTTAGATTCAAATGTCCAATCACACAAAAAGAAGACTACGCCACTCAAATTCAGCTTAGATTTTGTCTTTACGACATGAGTGATCCCAAGTCAGGCTGTGATGACCATTTTCCTTCTAACATCAGTGTTAAGGTCAACGGAGTCTATGCTCCTCTGCCAGTAATATAAAGATAATATAAAATGTAATTTAAAGGGAAGAAAAAGGTTAATTTAATCAAAGAAGGAAATTAAAATTAGATTCTAAATATAGATTAAAAATTATTCTACAAGATTATAATATTTTTACAAATGATTCTTCGTTGCCTAAAGATGCCTATACCTTAAATGCTTAAAAGGAGAGGCGAAATTAAATATTTTTAAGGTTGTTCCTGAAATCGGGTATCGATGACATATTAAGGAATTGTAAAATACAAAAATGATTTTTGATAATTAATATTTTGATCGAATTACTAAATACATATTTAAGATTTGACATTCGAGAAATACGTTAGTTACGGCTCAGATTTGAAAGTACATACTTGGTTCTTGAGTGCTCCAAGCTTCTGGTTCAATTTTACATAAAAGAGAGAGAAAAAAATTAAATAAGAGAAAATTTAAAAAGTATAAATTACACCCCTTCGAAATTATCCAGAATAAAATTTAATTTTTTATATTCTAATATCTTTATTTTAAATACCTGTTAATAATTAGAGGAAAGCTTATTTATTACCTAATTTTTATCAATTACAAGATATGTACTAATTTTAAAATTATCATATGCTTCAAAAAATTTCCACCCATTATGCTAAAATTCCCTGCCCTTATAATATATTTTTATTTACTTTGCACTGTCATTATAGTCTACTTTTATTTACTTTGCACTGTCATTATAGTCTACTTTTCTGCTTAAATTAATATCTTAAATTTAATCCTATATTTCTATATATAGCTTTTTTATTCACATAATACCCTTTTTTGACATTTTTAAAAATTCATTGTTTTGTAATCTAGTTTTGAAAAAGAACGGTATGTGATTTTAATAAATGCTATCAATTCCTGGTGGAAAGCTCATATTCATAATATTATTAAGTTTAGAAGATAAATTCAGGTAGCACTAGAAAATTTTTTTGACATGAGTTACCAATTAGGGATATTATAGGAACCCTAATTAATGTAATCTAAACTATGAGACCTTAAAAGGACCAAATAGAAGCTATATAAAATATAACATTTTCATAACGGGCATACCTTTCGAAATTTTATACATATGGTTTGTTATTTAGATGATTGGTATAAAATGCAAGTTTAGGCTTATTACCTATCAATTTGTGTTTAGAGAATATTTTCCTTCCGTTATTCGTTTTAAAAAATGAATATGATAATTTGTCCTTAATATTTGAAATTGACAAGAAAAAAATTTAAAAAGAAATTTAATTAGATAAACACAAGAATAAAAAGAAAACAATTTATGGCGATAAATAATAAATATTTTTTAGTAGTGTTGCTAGAAATTACTTTTGAAACGTAACATATTATATAACGCAATATTTATTTATCCAACGCATCATCTTTTTGTTTAATATAAAAATGAAGTATAGAAATTTTAACGATAGGTACAGGAGAATAGAATATACTTACATAAAAATAAAATATCGGATAATAGAATATATTTGCATCGAAATAAATATAACAATATCATATATATTTATACTGAAAAAAACCTTTATTCGTTTTCCATAAAATTAGGGCTTAATGAAATATTAAACTAATTTTGTTGTTTTAGGTCAAAAAAATGAACATCATCAAATGATGTTTGATTTCATATCAATCCAATTCACAGTTACACCTATATATTATTATTTATATGATAAAATTGTTCATAAATTTGCCGATTAAATGCAGTTAGCTGTTGTGCAAAAAAACAAAGATTTTTTCTTACAATACCCTTCATTTAAATAAAATATTTAGATACTCCTGAAGTTAAGGTTTATCCACAGTTTATCTTTTTATGAGGTTGCAGAGTATTTTTTAGCTTAATAATCCTCATCATCACAGTTGAATAGGGATGAATGCTGGTACCTTTAAAATTTTTATTTCCACCAAAATTAATTTTGGTTTGTTTTAATTTATTTGATGTGTCTGAATTATTTTTCTTATTATTCATGGTTTCCTTAATTTTTAAGGATTGGTTAGCATGTGATTTCTAAAATATATATGGTCTATATAAGAGAATTTAGAAACATTTAACCTTTATGTTGCAGCCTTCTATTTGTGAAATCCAAAATATATTTCGAAGCTTGAATAATGTATTTTTACATTTAAGTCCGTTGTTTTGGTTATTCTAGAAGGGGAGGTATAATTTCTATTTTGCCATTCTAAATCATTTGATTGTCATCCTCATCAAATGACGAGTTAGAATTTACTATAAATTCTGTATCTGTCTGAACAAAATTTTATAAATTTAAAAATATTTTCAAAAGTAACTAGTTTTTTTACAGTTACATTCCAAAAAATATAACTAGTTACCTTTAGGCTACAATTTTCCAAATGTAACTAGTTACAGTTACTTTTTTGCAAAAATATAACTAGTTACTTTAACAAGACTAGTTTTTGAATAGGTTCGAAATTTGGTAGGGTTAGCATGATTAAATCAGATTAAAATTTTTGATTTTTAGAAATCATTATTTAAATTAATTCTATATTGGCTTGGCTATTTATTTTTTAGGCAGTAAATTAATGTATTGGACAATATTTATAAAATTTTGGGCAGTATATTAATCAAAATCAGTGGTGTTTTTATTATTAAAAAAATGTTTTGGGCAGGATTTGTAAAATATTGAGTAGTAAGAAAATGTTATGTTTCTAAAATTGTCCAGCCAGTATATTAGAAATATTGACATATCAATTTAATTGTTTTATGTTAGATAATTCAATTTTATGATTTTGGAATACCCCTATGACGCAGTAAACTGCTATTTTGGTGTTTAATTATAGTTATGTGATATCACAAATTATTAGAATATTTTATGGTAGTCGTCGAAATTAGAGCCCTGCAATCTTTCCCAGTTTGGACGACCTAAAAATAAAAATATTTTGGGTCTGGCTCTGGCGGGATAAAAAAATAAGAGAAAATGATGTTTTCTTTTGTTTTATCAATAAAAAATTATAATTTATTTGTGACAAAGACAATTCAATAAGTAATTTTTACTGTATTGATCCTTAAAAATACCTTTAAAAAATAAAAATTCGGGCTCGGGTCTAATAATTTAAAAATATTTGAGCCAGATTGGGTTTAGGCCAAAATAATAAATTCGCAATGCTCTAGTCAAAATTATATGTGTTTGTTAATGTTTTAGGTACTTTAAAAAATATCTAAACCTTTTAAAAAAAATTAAAATCATAGAATATGTATGTCATTGATTTGGAATTTATTTTTTTTCGCTCTTTGAAAAAATCAACATATTTATGGTATTTTCTTATATACTTCTGCTAGTTGTTTTATACATCTCTTTTCTTATTTGGGTCATACACCTTTTATAGCTGGGAAGCTATGATGATTATTTTTTTATGAAAAGAGTTTATCTTGACCTCTTTTCAATTATAGCCTATTGTGTGTAAGGAATAGATAAACTTTTTAATAAAAATTATCAAGTATCAGATACGCAATTTAGAAAAAGATACAAATATCTTCTATCTTTTCAATATTTTAATAAAATACCTGTATATAGGGTTGACTAACAATACGATACATTACGATTGTATTGGTTTTATATAATATTTTCTCTATATTGTATATAAAAAATTAAGGATACACAGATATTAATGACATCTGTAATTCTTATTTTGCCATAGTATTTTATAAAAATTAAAATTTAAGCTTCCCTTACCACCCAAACCGCCATCTACTGAACCAAAAAGACCAGGCCGTCCTATAAACATAACTCCGCTAGTAAAATTATCCCCTATGCTCGATAATCAAATCAATATAAGCTGGAATAATTCGTTTCATAACGCAAATAATAGCTCCCCATTCAATATGAATGCTCAAAATGGAATGGGGAACAATAATTTAATAATGGTATAATAATTTTTATGATTTTCTATTCATTTATAATCTCTTTTTCTCTACCTGCTAAAACATCAAAAAATTTAATTTACAAATTTTCGAAACTTTAATGAAAATAAAAGCATGTCTAAAATAAATCTAGAAAATTTTATTTCAAAAATTTAGCATAATTTTTTAAAATAGTTTTGGACGCAACCTAAGACGCATGCGAAAAATTTTTTAGCTAAAAAGATTTAAGGAGTTTTTAAAATTAATTATATATGGTTTAATATTAGATCAATCTATAAATGTCCAATGATTCATTCTCATTTGTCATTACATCATCCTAAAAATAAAATATGCTTATTAATAGTGTTTAATGGCTCTATTTGATCCGATTATTAAAAACCGCTAACTCAATATTTTCGCCAGAAAAATATTGCCTAAGCCTCGAGATTTTGCTAATAGATACCCGAACCTTTGTGCCATCCATGAGAAATCTAAAAGTTTGTATAATATTTTTCTGGATAAAATATTAAGTTAGAAAAATCGGCTAAAATTGAGTCCTTTTCCAACATTACTTATTATAGATACAAGCAAAAATTTTTTAATTTAAGACAAATGCCTTGTAACCTAAGTTTTTAATAAAATATTGCGATTATATAACAAAATTTTTCTTTGTCCTTGTACAGAGGGTGATAATCTCTCATCACATTGTTGATCGAAAAAAATTATTTACAGTTTCTTTGTGCAACCTTATATGATTGTACAAGTTGTAATTATTAAAGAGCTAAAAGGATCTGCTTGTTGTTTTAAAAGGGTTGATGTGATAAATACGATATATTGATCTCTTTGAGGTTGAAGGAAAGAAAACGCTTTTTCCCCTTAATTTCCAAATGTTGTAATAGACTTTTTCTTACCGAAAATTAAGCATTATATAATAATCTTGCTGAATTTCACCAAATTCATCAGGTGCAAAAGATAAAAAAAAATATATGCAAATATTATACACTTGCGTAAAATGAATATTTTGAAATGTTATAAACTCATTTTACCTTGTTTTAGAATTATGTCCCCAAAACAAAAGAATTAATTTTCAGCGGTTTTCTTTTAGAAAAACTTAAAGAGAATGGATAAAAAGTACACGTTAAATTCTTATTTATTTAGTTTAATATCAATTTTTTTTATAATTGTATAAACATTTATAACGCACAAATATTTTAAAAAAATTTCTACCACTATTAAAGACTTTTATTTTGGTAAAAACGTCATACCACCTTGATTTCACCTTACCCCGCGCGATATTTTGAATTATTAAATCTTTTTATTGCTCTATATGCATACTTGCAACTCTTCCCATATTACATCCAGGTGTTGGAACACTCGGAACCGGGACAAATATAGGAACGGAACTCCTCTTTTAAAATTTCTAAGAAACCAGAACTCATTTTAAAATTTCAAAGAACTGGATCAGTACTCACTTTATTTCCAAGAATCGGTTCCGGAGCTACTTCTAATATCAAATGTTTTATTTATTATAGAGGGTTTATTTATTGCTTAAACTTAAATTTTTTAAAATAACTTTAACAGGTTTGAAACTGGAACCTTTAAAGAACCTGGAACCCTCTGAACCGCGTCTATTTGAATAACATCCTTTTTAAATTTTTGGAACCCTGAACTGCTTTTTTAAAAATATTCCCTTTTAGTTTCCAATCTTATTACTGCTTATATCAAAATTATCTAGCTTATATAATAATTCAAAAAAAATTAAGTTCACTAAATATAAAGTTTGTTTTGTAAAATATACATCATTCAATGTTTTTATCCCCACCAAATTTTAAAGCACTTCATTTGCAATATATAAGTATCATCAGATTTTAATATTTGAATTTATTGTAAAAAATATTTTATCAACATAAAGGCTCATGTAATGGCCCTATTTCTGGTGCGAAAAAATACAACACAATCCTTGCTCCAAAAACTGACCTCAAAAAGTTACTTACGGGCAACTGCCACTAGATATATGAGTAAAAATTAATACTATATATAATATTTTATTATTTTTACATTTGCATAGTGATATTTTTTAAATAAAAAATATATTTTTTGATTCAATATTGACATATAAATAGAATGGGTTCACACCACTATATAATGTGCCAATTACATAGCACTCACAAGTAGTTAAATTAACAATGATAGGTTTTAGAATCGTAATATATTTGTTATTTAAACATATTTGACCTAAATATTAAAGGTCATTAAAAACACCTATTCTATTGATGCAAAATATCTATTGAGCCGATTTTTAAAAATGGCTATCTCAGTATTTTATCCAGAAAAATATTGCGCAAAACTGAAGATTTTGCTCATAGATGGTACAAAGGTTTTGACATCTATTAGCGAAATCGAGGCTTAGGCAATATTTTTCTTGCTATATTAAATTAGCAATTTTGAAAAATAGGCTCAAATGGAGCTATTTTGCATCATTAATTTATTATATACAAAAAAATATTTTCTACAATTTTTTAGAATCATAGAGAAAAATTAATGCCAGATTTTATCTGGGGTTTTAAATCCATGCTCTTATTTTTTAAGCAACAAAAATTTATATATAATATAATGCCCATTTTTATTTTCTAAAACAATTAATTACATAATTCAGTCAAAGAAAAGTTGAAATGTGGGGCCGATGATCTAGAAATAGCCACAACTAGTTTAAGAATTTCTCTTTTGTGCCCGGTATATTTTTTATAAAATAACATTTGAGATGTGAATATGAAGTCAATAGATAATTGAATTATTATACCTTTTTTAGGTTCACCAAAATCACTTAATTTAACTGTGAGACATCTTAGTTGTTCGAGGGAGTAAATACATCTAATTTCTCGTTGCTATATTTGTACTGATTATATAATTTTAACATTAGATAATTTATTTGTTTATCGAATTTAACCATATTTTACACCTTAAAGATAATTTAAAAATATAATGGAAAGGTTTGTTTAACTTAAAAAATTAAATTTGGTTTGCAAATATAATTCTCTAACCATTTTACTCCCAATCCCCTTTATTTCAAGAAAAAATTAAATTAATAAGGAAATAAGGGATGGGAGACGAAGAACAGATTGAAATATATTAGACTTATTATATGATTTATATACATACAAAATAAGCTTTCCAAATGCCGTATGATTCATGCGTGCCGATCCGTGACCTGTGCTCATTTTCAATGTTTTGACGCCAATTCATACTTGTCTATGAACGAAAAAAACAGCAAATGGATATGCCCCGTATGTCACGGACCTGCTCTTTATCAGTCCTTGAGTGTGGATAGGTTTATGCGAATGATTTGTTTTTTTCTCATTTTTACCTTTCTATTTGTCTATTTTTTCTTATTTACCTACCTATTCCCTTACTTATTCACCTCCAAAATATACAAAGAATAATTTTCTTTCAATTTATTTGCTTGTTTCTTTTCCCTTATATTTATTTACCTTTATTTCTTTGTGAACATTACCATTTGCATTTCATTTATAAAAAATATTAGCAATTTTATTGAGGAAACATGGAATTGGGGAAATTTCAGAAAAATATTTATATTTAAGTCATATATACTTCTTTAATGTCTCATTTCCCTCCTCAATTAAAACGAAAGCTTGTTTATGGAAATTTTGAGCTCGGCCCCTGATTTCAAAGAAGTAGAATTTTTTCAGGATGGTTCTTGGAGACCGTTTAGTGAAAAAATTGTAAAGAAAACTACCAAAGAGACCAGCCTTGATAATGATAAACAATCCCATGTTAGTGATCTGGAAACTGATACGAATAGCGGCAATACTATTAGAGCCAATGGTAATTATTAATTTCGGTTTTTTCACTATAGCAAACTATCAATGAACTATAGCAAGGAATAATATAATCTTTTGTTATACAATTAATATAAATTAAAATGCAAAACTTTTACAATCTCATTATATAAGTAATTTTTGAACTATCTTTTTTTATATATTTTTAGTTCGTTATACTTTTACTAATTTTATATGAACTGGACCCCATTACCCCAGCTACCCGTTTATTTTATTTTAAATCTTCATTTAAAAAATGGGTTTAGAAGAATTATTTTAAAATCATATTTTTTTTATTTTTAAATTTCTAGTCCTTAAACAAAAAAACACCGTTTGTTACAACTCAAATTTAGATAAACCACCCATTCTCACTTGCAAAGGAACTCTCGATGAAAGCACTAATAGTCTAATTATAAATATGGCAAATATTTTGAATTCAAACATTTTGATTCAAAACAATAAAATAGCTCCATCAAGTATCAACCATGTGTTGAGTAGCAGTAGTGACGAAAATTTAAATAACACAAGCCTGGTGAGGATAAAACGTAAAAAGGGTAGGAAGGTGATACAACGCAAAATTGGCAAAAATAAAGGTGAAAGTTTATATAAATAATATAAGTAAAAAGAAATAATCGGTGAGATGGGGACGGAAAATATTTCATATAATAGGTGTATAGATTTTAAAAAAGGAGAAGTAACTGCAGAAGATTAAGTATATCCATCAATTCTTATAAAGAGCAAAAAAGGAACTTCCTATTTTTAAATTTGTCAAAATTAAGAGTATAAATTAAAATGGTCCAGCCAGAAGGTTGATAATTATAAAATATTAAAGATTTTAAAAAACTACCAATTCTTAGTACTATGAAGCCTCTAAACGTGACCACCTTTATTATACTCCCCCCCCCTTTAATTGACCATCAGATTAACATTTGATTTCTTTAAAAGGGATGATCTAATTTATCATTTAATGTTGACTTTATGAAGGTGTTATATTCAATTTAATGTTTTACTAATTAAATTATTATTTTAAACCCTCTTTTAACATTCATAATAGATAGCATTACTACTACTAATACTGTTTCAGAAACTACCCAAAGAAATAACAAAACAAATTCATATATACCATCCACTACACATATTAATACTATCTATTCCACTACTTCTAGCTCTGAACTCAATGAAAATGATTCAGACTATTCAATTTCTAATTCCTACCATTCTTCGAAGGATCTAAGCTTAATATTTTATAATAGTATTAGTGGTAAGAAAATTATTACGGAAAAAGCGAATGACGTGTTAGTGAAAGAAAAAGAAACTGATAAACTTCAAAGTTTTGAAGTGATAGATTTGTGTAGCTCCCCTTCATCCCCCGACACTTCGATAAATCTTGATAAAACCAATAACAGCAATATAGGTAAAAATAATAAAACCGATGCACTCTCTCTCAAAAATATCTTAAGCCCCTCTGGCAATTCTACTTTTAATAAAAATAGTATAATTACAAATAATTTTGAAGAAGTCAATACTCGAAATATTGATTTTCCTTGTTGTGATAGCCCACGGAATGATCTAAACACAAATATTACCCATACTACTTTAGATGATAAAACTCATGATGTAGTGAATGGAGAGTTTTTAGACATCTTTTCTTCTAGCATATCTTCGTTTGAGAGCATAAAAAATAATTTAAATGATCAAGCCAATAAACCTGATCCTTTTCCAAGTATTGCCAGAATAAATAGTAGTAACTCCATTCTTAAAAATAATGATGCAAATGAGGCCAATGATAAAATAAACAAGTTAACGCTATCTATACCGATTGGTTTCGAAGGGAATGATTATTTGTTTATTGAGCCTCCTCAAAATGCTAATAATAATATACTTAGGATCGAAAATACCGACAATTATAAAGATAAAAGTGGAGAAAATAATTTTAAAATCAATACCGATAATTTTAATCCACCTATCTTGAATGAAGAATATGCCAATAATTTATCTTCTATCCAAAGTTCTGTAATTACATCTCGATTGACAAGTAAAACCTCTTTCAAATTGTTAAGTTTAAAAATTATGATTAATATTATCTTTTTAAATATTAATTTCAGATCTATATTCATAACAATTCATCTAAACCTTTAAAATTAATGCTTAAATTAGCATGAACATTTATTAGGAGTTTAAATTTTTGTTTTCATGAATTTATATTCATTAAAAATATTTGTACATTTTATAGTATCTTATTATTTATATATCATTATAGAAATAGCAGGCAATATGGCATATGAAATACCCCATACCTCTATTCCTTCCAAATCTTTATCAGATATTTTGCAATCTGGGTTAACCAAAGATATAGGTTTAGTGATAATAATTACTCATTACAAATTTTAACTCTTAAATTCAATTAAAGCACGTAGAAAAATAAATAATAATTAGTACTCTTGGGGTAGCAATTATTTTCTCATTCAAATGTATGCAAATTTTACGACCTATTTCATATATTTTTCCATTTTCACTAATTATTTTTAAAATAGGTCCAAACATGAATTCGCAACCACACACATCATCTGATCCTTCTTCTACCCTCAATATTTCGAATAAATCTATTTGCATTTATCCAGACACTGACCATATGGACTCAAGTTACTTTTAAAGATTATCTATTCCTTTTTATTAGGACCGCAGATACTGCAGAAATATTTGTTTTAGTTTTATTATCGCAATATTTTATTTTAAATTTAATTTGTATTATTCAAGTTTTAATATAACCTCATATTGTCATTTATATTGTTGCCTTATGGTGTGAATATAATGAGAAAAACATTTTTAATACCTACTTAGCGTTAACTGCATGAATGAATAATACAATATGAGTCAGAGGCAGTTGGATTGATCGAATTTACGCTTGATTTAATTTAAACAATCCACTTAAATTTTTTATATATAAACTGGTTTTTGTTGTGTAGCCGATTATTCCACAAAATCTAGAAAATATAAAAAACTATCAAAAAAAATATAGAAAATATTTGGCCAAAATCACGAAAATGTAAAAAAATAATATTGTTAATAAACACTTACAGTTTCTGAGTAAAGATTTAATTGAGCATCTTTAATTAATAAATAAATATATATTTGGAAATCTTGAAAAAAAATTTTTTTAAAGAAATATATATATTTTTATATATGCGGAATCACCATCAATTGCAGTTTAATTAATGATATATATATATAATTATTTTTTACATTTTTGTGATTTTGGGGTGAAACATATATAGCCACTTCTTTCATCCAAATGAGGGTAGAAGATGTACATCTACACTCAACTTTATACTTTTATCTCTATGTAAAACCAAAAATTTTAATATATATAACATGTTTATAAATAATTAAATATATATTCGTTAATAATACAAATATAATGAGAATATAGCTTTATTTTATAGATATTATGAAAGCATCGAACTGTTAGGTTTATCCATCTTTACCTGGGTTTGGTATTTGATCGGTCAAATACAGTGTTTTATGACATTATTAATTATATTTGATATTATATACAGTAATCATGCCACCTCATATAGAATTCAAAAAATTAGGGAGCAGCTGCCCCTTCCCATAATATTTTATTTTTTTATAATGGTATTTTAGCTTATTAATATGTTTTACTATACATTATAAAATACTTTATAAACAAAATATTAGTATATTAATGTATTTGTGCATCTTTAATTCAGAAACGAATCTTTCCTATTTAATTGGTTCTTAGAAAAAAATATCCAATGATCACACTCTGATATTGTTTAAATCACTATTTAGAATTAGCGATGTCCAATCCACCAAAAATATTAAAGGCGTTAATAACTTTTAAGCCTTTATTACACAAATTATAGTTTATATAGTCAGTTTAACATAAATCAACAAGCGTTGGATCAAATAACGTCTTAATTGGGCATTAGTTGCTGAAGATGGGTAGGGTACTTGATATATGATGGGTTTCTAGCAGTCTACGTTAAGTGAAATAACTATGAGGCTCTGTATTAGTATTTCAATCAACAAATTCTACCAACAGTGCAAAATTTAACGGGCTTTTCTTCTATTACAAAATGGTGAATTCTTATAAAATTATCCTTGATGTATGATGTTCAATTTGAATTATCTAATCCTTTAAGACTTCAGACAAAAAAAATCAATAAAGAAAACTATCTGTGTTCAAAGCCTGGCAGGTTCTAAATCTCCTTTATAATTTTAAATGAAAGCTTATTTATTCCTAAAGTAAGAGATATGAAAATGGTTCAAGAAGCTAGGGAAATAAATAAATTTGGATTAGTAATTTTGAAGAAAAATAGAAGACAGAATATCAATTCATCTGCCTTATTAAACAATATGCAAAAGAAATTAATGGATGCTAATTTCGATAATTCTACTAATTAAAATTACTTTATTAAATTATAAAGGTTTATCTTTTTAGCAAACTAATCTAATGGAATATTTAGGAAAAGATAACTGGCCAGCGTATCCTCACATTCTTTATGAGGAAGAGCAAATTAAAATTTGTTTCTGGCTATCTAGCAATAAATGGGATGAGGGAATACATTGTTGATAATAATGAAGGTAATAAATGTCCCGTGATTTGAAAGAGTTTTATAATTGTATTAACATAAATTCTTGTAGTACTACTGAATGTGAGCTCGGCTTTCATCTTATGAATGTCATTATGACGGATTTTCTTAAGTCAAATTCCGGTTTATTGATGATAAACATTAATGGGCCTCCTCTCAGTAAGTGAAATTCTTCTCCATATATTAATAAGTGGCTAACAAGTCACAGGTCTGCATTCTGCAAACGATAATCAATCAAGGAATCACGTGGTTAATATTGTTAAAAATATTGAATATGCTGTGGCAAATATTGTAGTTTTTTTCACTTTTTGTTTATTTCGATTTATGCATTATATTATATTATAATGCATTCTAAATTTCTTTTAAAATATTATATCACTCATTTATCTTAGTCATCTATTACAAAGTCCATCGACGGATGCTCTTAGAGCTCTTTTGCAAATTTTTCTAGCATACATTTGATATAGGAAGCCCACCTTTGGTTTCTATAGCTATAAAATACAGCACTTGGCATGCATTTATCTTTTAAAAAATGATATTATTGTGACTCATTCCAAGTTGCTTTGATATTAGCCGCGTTATCCGAAAACAAGGAATTAACTTTTCTAGGATTTAATTTTTAAATTGATGGGCAATACAATAGCTTTTAGAGCTGGTATCAGTATTTTCTTGGTTTTCAATACTAATATAATTTAATGTAAAATCTGATATTGTACATGTTTTAAAACCAATACCACTAAATGCCAATATTATTTAAAAATATAAGTCATTTTTTATATCGCAAAATATATTAGTTAGGGGTATTCCGATACCACTTATCCGATATCATATCTAATTGTATTCTGTAAAGATACCAATGGTTTTAATTATTAATATACTTTTAGTATAACATCTATAATTTAACTGTACCATAACATATGTCATTTAAATATATTATAATGATCAGTTATGGTTTATATTCAATTCAATTGTATTCTAAAAGTATATAAAATATTTTTATTGAGATAATAACATTAATCTATTTACATAATAAGTAATAAACAAATATATTATGAAATTTGAAATAAATATTTAAAATTAATATATCGAAATTTTTTTTTTTAGAAATACCAAAATTTCCAATTCATCAGAGGTCAAGCCTACAGCGATGGTAACTGTCAATATCACCATCTTCACTAAAAACTGATTATGAAGAGATTATCGCACATTTTTATAAACAAAGTGCGCAAAAAAAATAACAATATGGCAGAATGTTTATTAATTAATTATTATTAATAAAAATAAACATAAAATGGATTTCGATTTTATTTATAAAAATAAATGATTTTATATTTAACTTTTTTAAAAAATTTAATAATATTTTATTTTTCTTAAAAACGCCATTTTTTATTGGATCTAAATTTTATATTTGCCGATAAGCGTTATTTTAAAATGGGTGAAATATCGATCCGATAAAAAATATCGGTACATCCCTAATATTAGTGCAATAATTATTACTTCTATATTTATCAGAGACCTGCAATGCACGGTCTGGCCCGGATTTTTTTAAAAAATTTATCGGCTCGCCCCGGGTTTTATATTTTTATATAATAATGGCTATTTAAAATATTTGGTTTTAAAATATACGGCCTAGCCCGGGTATTTATAAAAAAAATTAAGGCTCGGCCCCTGTACCCAGGCCTGCTGGTCTCTGATATTTATTATATAATTTTAGCATCTGTTATAGCAATATTTTTTTATCTATGTAAATACATTCATATCAATTATTTAAGTCTGTAACCTGTTCTAATGAGAACAATCTTCCAACTTGTATCCTTTTTGAAAATGTTGATATTTATTTTAAACACAGGAGTTTTATATTAATAAAAAAATAATTTTTATTCTTTTCCATGTTGTATGTTTAATAATTAATTTCAATACCAATACAATAGAATTGTAAGCCAGTCCTAATTGCATTATTTCCATAGGTATTATTTAAAAAATTGCAACTGGTTTTATTATAAAAAATGCTTTTATTTGTGATATTGATTCAGCCATCTGAAACAATTGATACACGGCAAGCTTTACATATAGTATCATCATAACCTCACTTTTACTTCTCCAAGAGCTTTATTTAAGAAGCCTCACCAATTGCTTTTGATTGAGAATTCTTTAAAAAAATCTCTTATATATGAATTTTCATTAGAAATATACTAGATCCATTTTTTTCGTCCCAAATTCTTATTTAGCTAAGTTCAGAAATGGATCTTAAAAAATTTAGACTCTTTTATATACTTAGAATGCAAATTTGTGGGATTTATCCATAATAATAAAATTATTTTTTAAATATAAGATAAATATGCTTACAAAGTTCTAATTTTTTATTTAAAAAATATATATAGATTCCTTGATATCTTTTATCGGATCAGATCGGGCCGATATGTCACCCATTTTAAAATATGGGTTATCGGCCAATATTATAAAATTTCCCGATCCGATCCGATATAAAATGGCGTCATTAACAAAAATAAAATGTTATAACATTTTTTAAAAAAGTTATATCTAAAATCATTTATTTTTATAAATAAAATCGAAATCCATTTTATGTATATTTATTTATTAATGATAATTAATTAATAAACATTCTGCCATATTCTTATTTTTTTGCGCATTCTGATTATAAAAGTGTGCGATAATCTCTTCAGAATATGTTTTTAGTGAAGTTGGTGATATTGACAGTTACCATCGCCGCAGGCTGACCTCTGATAAATTGGAAATTTTGGTATTTCTAAAAAGAAATCTTCGATATGTTAAATTATATTTCAAATTTCATAATATATTTGTTTATTACTTATGTATATAGATTAATGTTATTACTTATTATATAGAAGTGATTTAACAATAAAAATATTTTATATAGTTTTAGAATTGCAATTGAATTGAATATAAACTATAACTGATCATTATAATTTATTTAAATGACATAAGTTATGGTATAGTTAAATTTTAATTGTTATACTAATAAAAAGTATATTAAAAATTAAAACCATTGGTATCTTTACAGAATACAAAATTAGATATGATATCGGCCCCCAAAAAGTGGTATCGGTACATCTCTATTTTTTATAATAAATTTAAATAAAAGAATTTTTCAAAAAATATCGAGTATGAAATTTAGCATTACTTGGGAATATTATATATTCCTGGTTCTTTATTGATAATTTTATGGAATTAGCAAAGATAGGCGCAATTAAAGCAAATGCTTAGCAAGACCGGTAAATTCTAATGCCTCTAATAGTTCACGTTTATTAAAAAAAGGAAATCGGTTAAGAGCATCTATTTTTCACTGATGTGAAATGGTAAATTTCTTGCGAATATAACATTTGCTAATATTTTGTCAACTTTTATTATTTTCGTTGATATATTTGCTTTTGTTATTTTTTATTTCAGATTGGTCAGTTTGTTATGGCAGAAAAATCGAATTCATGGGGTGTACTTGAAAAAATATTTTCCTCTAAGTCGATTAGAGGGTTGCCATTTTTACTCAGTTTATTAATATCGTTTTTTAGGATTAATTTTTAACTTTTCTTATACTAAAGAGGGAGGGGTTTATACAACTGTTTAATAAATTCTTTTTTCATTCTATCAAAGTGCGTAACTTTATTTATATATGTTTATTCACAAAATACTATTTTAAGAGTATTTGATCGGTCAAATAAACTGCTTGCCAGCCCCGATTTATACTTACAGTTTCGTTCCGCGATTCTGCTTTTTATATAGTTAATATTAAAATGATGAACATAAATTTTTTTAAATCTTGTTATTGAAATATTTTTAGCCTTATCTTCTTACACAAGTATTAATCCTAATTCGAATATGATAGAGATGGCCGATCGGGAAATCGCCAAAAACATTTTCAGTCTCATGAGACGCGATTCCAATACTTTACAGAACCCCCCTGATACACTAACCACAAACCCATCAATCAAAACATCATCGAACTGTTTCATTGAACGGACTTCAGGAAATAATTTTACATCTGGAATATCTGTTCGTAAAGTGGATCAAATAGGAGCCCAGCTATTGTTAGAAAAATGCGGTCTCAAAAAGTCAGTAGCTGCAAAGGTGACTTCATCATCACTTAATCTAGCAAATGCTTCAAGTTCCTCTTGTTGGGATAATTACAATTTAGAAAATGGTGGTGATAATAATTATCGTAACACAAAGTCCGACAGCATAAATTATAACAATAATCGTTTGGTGAATGCCTATGTTTCAGGTAGAGACGCAAATTATGATGGAAATAACCTAATAATTTCAAATCACCCTAATCTGACAAACATGATCGATAAATTACCAATCAACTTAAAGCCATTACCCCTTATACAAAACACTATGCCCTCCATTGCTTTACCCATATCAGTTTCCCCTTTTAATAATTCCAATTGTTCTTTGCCAATGCTTAAGCCTATTACTGGACTCAAACACACTTTTTCTTCTCACAGTCAGAGTGTATTAAATTCAAATCCTAATCCCAATTTTTACAATACCTCAAATAACCCTAATTATAACTTAGACCATATAGTAAATAGTAGTCATTTTTATAATAATTCGAATCCTTACAATAACATATTTCAAAGCCATAACTCTCAATATATGAATCAATCGAATAATTCAAATACTAACGTTTTGAGGGATCAATATTGCGATAAATTTGATGGGCAATAAAGGGAAATATTAAAAAATTCTTATTAATATGCTTTCACATTCAAGATAAAAGTGTAAGAATTTTGTTAATTGTTATTCATTAAAATTAACTTTTCTGGCCATAATGCTTATTAGCACTTATACAATTCAATTGAAAACAATTGGGTCGTATTTAAAAATTGAATAGTCAATATATTATATTTATTACCTTTATACAATGTTTTCTACGATTTATATTTGAGTATTTATATCATGTATATATAATCAAATGTTTTACCCTGCTAAACTTATTTTTATAATGATCAATTCAGAAAACGTAAACGCGCATTTCCAATCAATTTATATTTCCCCCTTTGACTTTGTATATATTAATCAGGAATAAATTAAAAGTTTACTATAAATACATTTTATTCACATTTTCTTTTTGGTAAATATAATTTTTTCTTTATTATTTTCAGCTTAGGCTATATAATAAGTTCTCAACTAAAAAAATATATATACCACACAATATAATATATTTTTGTCTACATTTGAATAATTTTCATTATATTTATATTTTAAAAATGAGTGTGAAAGAAAATATGAATAAAGTATATTAATATGTTCAACCTTATTATGTAGATCAGATTCATGTATTGTTTACAGACCTTTGCACTAAAATAAGTCCAGTTCAACTTAGAATTATAACGAGTGATGTATTGCTTAAAAGTTTGACAGGGTGGCTACAATTTTTTTTATATTATAAAATCGATTTTTTTTTATTACGAATATGAATAAATTCTTTATTTATATAATATTTTAAAAATAATGTAACAATTATTGATATCTATAAAAATTATTTTAAAATTCCATAAATCTTTCATTTCTTCGTTTTTTAGACTGTATTTTTTTTTGAAAAGATTTTATTTATTCGCTCCATGATTTCATTTTGATATTTGGATCTGGAATTCACTCTGATATCGAAGGTCCTTTAATAATTATTAACAGTTGACAAATTATTTACCTTTAAACTCGCTCGATAATCTATCATAATAAAATTCATAAGATGAAAGCCCCATTCACACTCGACAATAATGGAGGATAAAGTATCCACGCAGTTAAGGATTTTTTAAAGATATTCATAGGAATATCTTAGTGATATATTGTCGAAGCCCAACAATAGTTTTATATTAATTAATTTTGAATTTTTGGAAAATTCATTTTATTGCGTTAGGCCAATTTATTTTGGAATAAATATATAGTAAGATTATCTTAGATTTGATTGAGTATTTTTATTAAAGATTATCTTTTATTTGATGAATAAGATTCACATATACATATACGTATCTCTATATATATCTATATATATATTAATTGACATCATATCATTTCTTCAACGTCAAACGTCATCATCGTGAAACGTCATCACGACACTTCCCCCCTTTACCAACAATCTTTCATTCACAATACCCTTCATTCATTATCATCCCCAAATCACCATTTGACAATTACCATTGTTAATCATTTGCCCATTCCCATTCTTCATCATTCACATCTAATTCACCATTGTTCTCCAAATCATTCTCCATCTTGTCTCATTCACAATACCCATCATTCATCATCATCCCCAAATTACCATTTGACAATTACCATTGTTAATCATTTGCCCATTCCCATTCTTCATCATTCACATCTAATTCACCATTGTTCTCCAAATCATTCTCCATCTTGTCTCATTCACAATACCCATCATTCATCATCATCCCCAAATCACCATTTGACAATTATCATTGTTAATCATTTGCCCATTCCCATTCTTCATCATTCACATCTAATTCACCATTGTTCTCCAAATTATTCTCCATCTTGTTTCATTCACAATACCCATCATTCTATTCTTCATCATTCACACCTAATTCACTATTGTTCTCCAAATCATTCTCCATCTTGTCTCATTCACAATACCCATCATTCATCATCATCCCCAAATCACCATTTGACGATTACCATTGTTAATCATTTGCCCATTCTTCATCATTCACATCTAATTCACCATTGTTCTCCAAATCATTCTCCATCTTGTCTCATTCACAATACCCATCAATCATCATCAATCCCCAAATGACCTCATTATTCATCCTCCAATCTCAATTGATCATTTCACCTCCCATCTAATCATCTAAAACCAAAATACCCTTCTTTTCTTTTTTTTTTATTCTTTTTTAACTTTTAATTCTTTTTTTTCTAATAATTTTCTTCTTTTTTTTTTAAATATAAAACAAAACAACATCTTGACAATATCAATATCTATTATTTTATACATATAACATTGTTCTCAAAAACTACATAAATATATAATCATTTCTTGCTACATCCATTCCAAAAAAAATATTTAAAAACACCATATTCTAACGTTACCACCATATAAATTGTCTTAAAATATTTATATTTTTTCAATCACTCATTAACATTAAATATATATTATCTTCTTTCTTTTCTTTTTTTTTACATTATACATATTAATACTAAATTATATATATACAAACATACATTCCTTCCATTTTCCCTCATCACCATCAACCTACATAAGACAATTTATTTAACATAAATTAAAAAAAAAACAATCGAACAAATATCAATACAATTAATTTTCAACAATGCTTCAAATCACAACATTTCCAAAACCTCCAATTTTAATCGAAAATAAACCAAAATTACATTTAAAATCACCCACCTATACCATAATCATTATCTAATATCAAACAAATATAAATACAATTATGCTTCAAATCACAACATTTCCAAAAACCTCCAATTTTAATCGAAAATAAACCAAAATTATATTACAAAAGCAAAACAGAATTTCTTCTATACAATAACTAACCTTAATTATAATTAAATATAACCCCCACCAATTATTTATCTATTTAACCAACTCCAACAAAATCTTATCCCTTACTAATTTCCATATAATTTCAATTTAAATATATTATTACCAAATTTCTCCATTACAATAACTTTTACTTCTCTTCTCTTTTTACCCATAATATTATATCTATAACTTAAAAAATCAATATCCTTTTATCTTAACATTACATTACGAAACATATAATATAATCCGTGTTACATTACATCTTTTTTTTAAAAAAAACATAACATTACCCCCAAATTAACACTAGTATAAAACATCTAATACTATATATTACGTTATCTTATTTCTATTTACATAACATTCACATTTTTCCCATGAATTATACTCTAATATTTTTCTATATTATCCACAAAATATAAAACAGCTGCATCTCTCCTACCACTTTTTAACGCTTTATTATACTCAACAATATTTGCACGATAATTCTCATTCAACCTAATTATATATAAGAATTAATTCGAAATATCATTAATGTCTTACTAAAATAAAATATTAAATTATATCTTATAAATATTCTAATTGTCCGATTACCCTCCATCTATTAACTCCCTAAATCTTTGTCCTTATATCTATTCCTTAATTATTCAATTAATTCTAAGCCCTTCTTATAACTCTTCTTTCCTTTCCTTTTATCTAATATTTATCATACTTAGTACTAAATCAGTTACCCATTACAATTCGTAAAAATCCATCTCCCTTTATTAAAATTCAATCCCCACTACAATATTTTATTCAATCTTCCTATCCCCAAAATTCACCTAACACAATTTACTTTTATCTCTTTAATATTTTTTTATAATACGATATCCGCACCGCATCCATCTTTTCTAAAATATCCTCACCTATTTCCTTCTATACCCGTATTCTTAATTGTTTAATGTGTCTAACTACCGTATCCCCCTCCCCTTCTCCAATATTTCCTCTATCTTTTTACATCCAATATTTTTCGTTACAACTCCCTTTACCCACTTACATGGACGATTCCAGACCAATACCCATACCTTCATTTTCACTTTAAACATCAACTCCTCCCTCTTTTCTGCTTTCCCCTTCCCTTTCTCTCTTAATATATCCAATGGCCTTCTAGTTACCCTTCCCAAAAATAATTCTGATGGTGATCCACCTACGCCTATTGAATTATTATAAAATAATTGTGCTAACCACACCTTTCCCTCCCCATATTTCTCCTTTTTTAACCATCCCTTTACTATCCCCACCATCCGTTCTGCTTGACCATTTGAGCGGGGATAATTAGGTGGAGACATAATATGTATTATTCCTAACCTCCCACAGAATTCTTTGAATCCTTTACCCTGGAAAGCAGGACCTCAATCAGAAACAATCGTTTCCATAATCCCATAATTCCCACAAAAATCCTTAATCTTTTTAATAGCTATCTTTGTGGTCAATTCTGTCACATTATGAAAATCTATCCATTTGCTATACGCATCCACCATTAAAAAATAAAACCTATCCAACTCAAAGAAATCGACATGTACCCTCTCACCAGCCCTCTGAGCCTTTTCCCATTTATCTCTCTTATTCCTACCCGGCACAGCTTTCCACTCATTACACGTTTCACACTTATGCACTAACCCAACAATCTCCGCATTAATACTTGGCCACCATATATACTCTCTCGCATCTTTCTTCATCTTACTCACCCCCTGATGCCCCATATGCAACATCTCCAATACAAACTCTCAAAGACATCGGTATGACCACCCGATAACCTCTTACTACATTCCCATCCACCAAACTTAACTCTTCCTTCAACAACTCATACCTCCTATCTCTTATATCCCATTCACGCTCCCCCTTTAAACTGCTCACCACTCTATTTAATTCCATGTCTTGTTTCGTTGCCTCCACTAACTCACCCCACTTCACATAATCTTTCTCTCTCTTAACCCCTATTACATTTATCTTCTCTCTACCGTCCCCATCTTCTCTTCTACCATTGGCTCTCCCACACATAGCCTGGACATAACATCAGGCATAAAATTCCTCTTCCTATACCTCAATTCCATGTTAAATGACCCAACTAATAACAACCATTGCTGCAAACGTTCTGATAACAACAATTCCCTGTTGTCCTTCTTAATTAACCCCACCAACGGCTTATGATTAGTGTATGCTACAAAACTTCTGCCTATTAAATATTCCCTACATTTTACTAACCCTACCTTTAACGCTAATGCCTCTTACTCTATGACAGAATAATTGCTTTCTGCTTTACTTAGAGCTCTTGAAAAATACAATATCGGCCGTTCCCTCCCCTCTATTATATGCAACAATCCCCCTCCAACCCCCTCATTAGAAGCATCTGCGGTTAATATTACCTCATATTCTTCATCAAAACTCACCAGTATGAGACTCTTACTAATCTCTTGCTTCAAATTTTGAAAACTCCTTTCCTGCCCATCTCCCCATTCAAACTTACTATTCTTCTTAATTAACTCATATAACGGAATCGTCAACTTCGCAAAATCTTCAATAAAACGATGATGATAATTAATCATCCCCAGAAATGACTGCAACTCCAATTTATTTTTCGGCACTCGCATCTTCAATATACTATCAACATTCTTATTCATGGGTCTAATTTCATATCCTCTTATATTATGTCCTAAATATTCTATCTCTTGTACTCCAAAGATATTTTCCTTACATTAGCTCTTAACCCTTTCTCTAAAATCCTTGCTAAAGCTATTCTCAATCTATTATTATGTTATTCCTTTGTTTTGCCCACTATTAACACATCATCTAAATAATAAAATATCCCTTGAATTCCAGCAAACACTTCCGACATGGCCTTCTGAAATAGGGCCGATAAACTTAATCCAAAAGGTAATCGCAAAAAATTAAATAACCCCTTCGGTGTATTAATCGTTAGCTTATCACTCATCTTCTTATTCACCTTTAATTGCAAATAGGCATTACTAAAATCCACCTTTGAAAACTATCTAGCCCCTCTTAAACTAGCTAGGATTTCCTCCACCCTTGGCAAATAATATCTCACCTCAACTAAACCCGGATTCAAAGTTATCCTAAAATCAGCACACAAACGTAACTTTTACCATCTGCCTTACGATTTCTAAAATGAAAAAATATTTTTATTAAAATTTATTCCGTTTTAGCTATATATAAGACGAGAGACTACAAAATTTTTAGATAAATTTTAAATTGGCTTATTTTTTATTTTTTTTAAAAAAAATTTCTGAATAGAGTGACATTACAAATATTCATCTATATGATATAAATTTATAGTTTGTTCCTAATGATTCTTTTTTTTTTAAATATCAGTCAATCAATAAAAAAAAATGGTTCACTGGCAAAAGGACACCGAAGAATTTGATAAAACTAATTTATTATTTCTTTCAAGGTAGATTGATTTATCTTAATAACCTGCCTATTTAAAAATTCTTGACCTTCCGGTCTTTTGAGATCCGATGGATAACGGCCTGATGGGATTTCTCAAATTCCTTGAATGGGTGGCAATTCTTGGTCTGTGATTACTTGTGTATTGATCCACTTCCATCATCCAATCAAGCCCTTAACATTCTTGAGAAAAAGGGGTCACTTAAAATAGGTAAATATTTCTCAAGAATACATATTCATTCCAATCATTTCTATAACCCTTACAACTTTTGGGAAATGTGCTTTATCTTTTTTCAAGGAACTTGGCTCTCACATACGCAAACCGGATGAACCTCGTGAAGGCTTCTTCTTAAGACAAGGACTCGCCACGATACACAAGGCTAATTACATTAGTTTCATAGGCAGTCTCATCCCACAAGATTATTAGTTTTAACTTCAATACTTTTTGTGCCTGTTCCCCCCCCCCTCCTTTTCCTCTTTGTTTATTTTTCTTATATATTGTTCATTGTATTATATGTAATATTATATATATTTGTTTATACATTACATATTATTGTTTAAATTGTTCCATATAATAAAGTACCTATTTACAATTTCTAGGCCGAAACTCCGCCCAATGCAGACCTCTAGTGCAAAGCATATATTATGAATAACATCCAAAAGATCTTATTAAAATTGGACTATTTCTCGCCTATAGTTTTGTTAAATCAGCTCAATCCTAACAGTCGAAAAAATTGGCTAAACCTTGTATTTTTTTGAATGAGTTATCCTGAGCAGAGGTGGCGATTTATAAAAATTTATAGAGTAATAATTATTTTTCAAAGAATTTGATGCTTAAAATATTAAGGGGTCACATCAATTTTATAGTATATTTCAATGGGTCGAGAGTCCCGTCGTCATGGATTTGGCGACACTGAAATAATGTAGAAATTTAAAAACCTGTAATCAGTGTCGATTGTAATTGCATTTTTTTTTCTCCAGCCAGTGCCGTTTTTATTAGCCTTTGTTTTAATATTTAATAGGATTAATATTTTCAATTTTTTTTAACCTTTATTAACCTGATAAAATTTCCTAATATCTATAAAAAAAATTGTTAAAATGAGGCAAATCAAAATTTTTATTTTAGTTAATAATAAAATATATATAATGAAAATAAAACTTTGTTTCTCTATCTTCTATGAGACTATAAATTCTATTTTTACTATATATATATTTTTATAACTAATGAAGAGAAAAGGTATAGAATTTTAGCATTTTAAGAAATTTTTAACGAGGCTCAGTCCCTCAAAATTTGGAAAGGGGGTTATAAATAGCGGGGAAGCTTATCTCCCCTTGATATACACCTGATATAACCCATAAAGGGATTGTCAAAAAAATGCTATAATTCATGGGGTCAGTATGGATCCAAATTTTAAAATGCTACAATCTTTAATTTATCTTTTATCATAATATATATAAAATATATTTTAAAAAATATTCATCTACCTTATATAATACTTATCAGTGTCCTGCAGATGTAACAATTGCATGACTTAACCTAGATTTGTAAAAAAATATTCTGGCAGGCTCGGGTTTTATATTTTCAGCCCTGGTCCGGGTATTTTTAAAAAAAAATAGGCCTGGTCCGGATTAATTTTAAAAAATAATTTACGTCCTGGCTAGTGATGTTAAGGTAACTAGTTACAAGTAACAGTTACATTTTGGCTAAAAAATAACTGTAACTAGTTATATTTTTAAAATTGTAACTGTAACTAGTTATAATTTTTGAAATGTAACTGCCAAAAGTAACTAGTTACTTTTAAAGATATATTTAAATAATTAATTTTATTATTAATATGTTGTGATAAATTAATTTTAAATTAAATTTATTTTTTAAATTAAATTTATTAATTTAAAATTTTGTGAAAATGTCTGATTGTTATAATTTCCCGTTCAAATTGATTTTCTTTTGTTAAATTGTTACATTACTGCTAGGCTTCATAATTTTGTAAGCAAATTCAAGTAACAAATGTAGCACAATATATTTTTTTCCGTCAAGTAAGCATTGGAACTTCATATCATACATAATAAAAAAAAATTTTAAATTTAGTATAAGGAAAAACAAAGACAGATTATTTTAGAATTTAATATTAAATTATTAATCATTACTTACAAGAACCAAGTCTAACAAAAGCATAAGCACATTACTCAAATTTTAAAAAATGATTGCAACATCACTTGATGTAGTTGGATTTTTTGACCTAAAGCGCCAAAATATTCTGGATAATGAACTTATAGAAAACTTTATCAAATCTAATAACAACACTTTTTCTTTATATAACGATTTTCCAAAGTTAAAATTACTCTTTATTAAATATAATGTTGTTCTAACATCAAGTGCTCCCGTAGAGCGCTTGTTCAGTCTAGGTAAGCTCATTTTTGGAGATAAACGAGCACGTCTCATAGATAATAACTTTGAAATTAATTTGTTGTTAAAAGCAAATAATTTATTAGATTCTAATTTTTATGAAAAATAAATATTTTTTTTTCAATGCAAATATATATTTTTATATTCAATGTAAATATTCAATTTTGCGATATTTTTTTATATAAATAAATTGTATATTATTTTAAATAACTGATTATACTTTGTTTATCCTAATTTTTTTTATATTAAATAAATGCATTCAATAAATAAATAATGCGCATATGAATGATGTATAAAGTAAGTAACTAGTTACTTTTGAAAATAACTGTAACTAATAACTAGTTACTTTTGTAAAAATGTAGCTAGTAACTGTAACTAGTTATGTTTTTGCCAATGTAACTAGTAACTGTAACTAGTTATGTTTCAAATGTAACTTTTAACATCACTAGTCCTGGCCCAGGTTTAAAAAATAATAATTTTTTACCTTCTGGTTTATAAAAATTTTTAACCACCCGCGTTTATAAAAAAAATTTAGCTTGGTTTTTAAAAAAGATACCCTGCCTATTCGGCGGATTTGACGGTTCGTTTTTCAGCAAATATGATATCATTTATTATCTAATAACTTTTAGAACTATCCTTATTCTAAAATGATAGGTTATTTTTCATTTAATGCCAAAAAAATTGTGAAATATCTGTATAGGGGCATGTCAAAATGATCATGATTCTTCTGATTGCTGGAATAGTTTAAATCAATAAAAAAAGTTAGGTTGCTAGCATACCAAAATTCTGAGATATAGGGCTAATATAATTTTTGAAATATACCAGGGCTGGGCAGAGCCTAATATTTTTTTATATCTGAATTGGGCTTAAAAAAATACCCAGGATGGGCTTTATATTTTAAAGCAGATATTTTAAAAAAATCGCCAATATTAATGATGAATATTAAAAATAAATATAATAAAATATCTGGGCAGGGGTCTGTAATATTAACTAATATATGATTTTTTAAGTATCTAAGAAAGCAAAGTTAACTAAGATACATATATTTATATATAATTTGTATCTTGCATGCAATATCTTTTCAAAAAGTTTAAAAAAAGATAATAAGTTACAAGATTCTTTTGTATCTTAGATAAAAATATATGTGATACTGTCCAACCCTGATTGACAGTAGGATCAATTACTTCTAAATAGTGGATCTTGGTTTATTTTAACACATCTTCAGGGAAGGTTGAAAGCCCATATAATTGAAATCTTCACATTCTTAAACAATTGTTCAAGAGTAATGCTAGATAAGATGGATCCCACAAAATATTGTGGATATAGAGGAAGTTTAATTATATAAAATTCTTGATAAGAATGAAAATCAAGACCTTCCTTAAATTTTAAATTAAATTCATTATTGATTTTTAAGACTAAAATATTTGTTGGCAATAATGGATTCTGAATAAAATTCACATCAGGGATCTTTGAAATAATGGAAATCAACTTAAAACATTTATTTTAAAAAATTACAATTTTATTTCTTGCACTTTATGTTTGATAAATTAAAACTTTAAAAAATCAAAAGTCATTGGATATTTGTTGTTCTAACTTTCTAATTATTTTATCCCACACAATAAACATTCCAGATATTAAATTGATCTAAATTAAATATATTAAGATTATATATAAGAATTAAATTCATACCATTTTATAATATTCTAACATAAATGATTGTAAGATATTATTTTGATTTTGGAGCAGATTATATTGTACACTATTGCATAATATAAGGGACCTAATTTTTTCCGAAGATGCATTAATAGCTATGTTATTAAATAGAATAATAGCTTAAAATTTGTTTTACTATTAAAATTGTCTTGATACATTTTTCTATTATGATGTGCAATTTTTTTCAGTAATGAGGTATTAATTTCTATTTGTTTTTCCCCTTATATTTTCATTTTAAATTAATGGGGAATATAATTATTTACCTGAAAAAATCAAATCATATTTTAATTGCAATGTTTCTATCTGTGGATGATTTGATAATATACAGGCTTTTTTGGATACTATATAATATAATTAAAAGTATATAAAAGTTGAATTACATTGTTCTAAGAACAATATTATATTTTTATTGTTAACTATTTGAGCAATTTGTTTATTGATATTTATTATATTATCTATTAACTGAGTAAAATATTAAATCATTAATAAGTATATTAGTACTGTTGGAGATATTACAGAAATTTTAATATCTCCAAATATATAAGATTCCATGTCAGAAATTCTTTCTTGCAGACTTTGTAATTCAGATATCATATGAAAATTAGTTTGTACCATGTTTTTTTCTCTGTCTAATAAGCAGTAACGTGTGGCAGCTTACCGTCGTCATTTGACATGAAACAACATGAGTATGATCAAATTTGTTAAGTGTACTTTTAAAATGCATTATCGATCAACTAATAATTTAAAATAATAATTTACATATGAAAAATATACACTATATTGTATTACCGCAAAATTAATTTAAATCATTCTTTAATAAATCTTTTTGGCACTCTTTTCGTGAAGAACATAACACTATTCTTGGAAATTCTAATCTTGTCTTACTACTTGAATCAATAGCTTCTTTTGCTACTACAAGATCCTCTCCCCCTGATTTCCGCAGATTTAACAATATATAAATAATTATAACTTTTTGGCTTAATCATTCTTTTCCGCAAGTTTGACGTACCTTCATTCCGTACCCAAACCGGTTGCGAATCTTAATCTCGTATCTTATATATTAAATCGTGATTCTAGGAACTGATTTTTGTAAGCCTACCTTACATCATTTAAGAAGGATTTCGACCAGTGGTAGTATGTTCACCAGGCCCGATTCTAGCTTCATCGATTGGAGGGGGGCAGACAAAAATTTTGGAGAGGCAATTAAGAAAATCTCTTACAAAAGCATAAAATGAGTATTTGAGTTATTTGAGCAAATTGAAATATACGATTTAATTTGAAAAATACCACATATAAAAATTTACAAAAAATATAATTAGGACAAATATGTTTATAAAATTAATTGGAAAATGAGAGTTAACTTCCATTTGGAAAGAAAAAAAATAAATTTCGGACAATAACCAAATCTGTTCGCCGCTCTATGTCAATCCCAAAGCTAATGGAGCCCTAAGAGTAATCAGTGACTTCTCTCAAGTCTTCAAAAACTTTCTGCATTACCCCTTTCGTCTAAAATCTATCCCACTCATGTCCGGCAAGCTCGACCAAGCCAAGTTTGCCTGCAAGATAGATATCAAGTCAGCCTTTTTCTCGGTGCCATTGGCCTCCCAAGTTAGGAAATTCTTCGGGTTCAAATTCAACGGGACCTGCTATGCATTCAAAGTCCTACCTATGGGTGCATCGTTTAGCCCTTATTGCCTCCAGTCGATCATCCTGGATGCTTGCGCTAAAACTGTAAGGAAAGCCAACTATAACGTCTATTTGGATGATTTTCTCATCTATGGGGACAACAAAGAAGATGTTAAGTGGTCAAAACGATCCTTAAGATGTACACTAGAAGGTGGGGTCTTAAAATATCCACAGAAAAGTCTCCTGGATACAACCCCGCGCATTACGTATCTTGGTATCCCCATTGACTTAAAGTTAAAAACAATTTCAGCCGATACTAATACCAGGCGTCGCCTGGAGAAATGCCTAGCAGTCTTCCGAAGACACTCGTACCAACACCTAGAAATAGGACGTATATTAGCAGCAAAAGTCCTTGGAGTGGTCAACCACTATGCCTACACACTCACTGGTATGTCTAGGTTATTTTCTCTACTATGTGAATCACGGACAGCTGACTCCAATCGTAGATACATATCTCGCATTTGTAAAAGCAAGATAGGTTATAGAAGCGTTAAAAACCCCTCTTAGAATCCATTATCTGGCCACCAACCCCTTCTATACTGATGCCTCGGGTTCACACATTGGAGTATCATTTTGGGATACGATAACCTGTCCATATCATTCTATGAAGTAACCTTGCTATTCAATGTTACTACTCACGCAATTACCCACGTCAATGCAAAAGAGATTCTCGCAGTATGAATGGTAGAGATCTTAGCCCTAAACCGATATAATCAACATCCTGTCATTTTCACGGATTCGATGGTGGCATATTATTTATTCAAAAAGAGCGGATCAAGATCTCCGTCCATTGAAATAGTCTTAACCCAAATATTAATCAAACTTGGACTTCCAAACTTCACAGCCATAGCCCATAATATATGGGTCCACTCATAGGAAAACCCAGCATACGAGCCTTCAAGGATATGGCTAGCAGAAAGAGAACATCTACAGCTGTTTGATTGACCTACTTTACAAACTCCTGCCCTCTAACAAGATCAGCAAGAATCCCTCTTCGGGTCCGAGACAACCCCGTCGCTAGGACAACTAATATCCAACGCACCGTCACTAATATCCGGGTTATTGATACCTTCCGAAGGTGCCTCTACGATATCCTATAATTGGGAAAACGTTAGCATCAATTCAACGGACCTAATCAATTAGGCAATCAACAAAGATTTCGAACAAATACAATTACAATTTACACGTCAGAACGACTCATCCGTTATTTATTATTTTATATAAATAGCATAATATCCGTAATTATAATTATTATTATTGTATTTCTAGTATTATTGTGTTCGAAAATTTTGATTTATTAAATAAAGCCTAAGGAATGCTGAAGCCATAAAGGCCAAAGCATTCGGCTATATCCATATTTTCCCCGAAAGGGATAAAATATAGAAAGAATATAGCTGACCCCCTCCCCCAGAGCAAAAATTTTTTAGATTATACCTTCAAAAGACTAAAAGTGACTTTATAGCAAATAAATACATGAATATTTATATTTTTCTGGTTTTGATATTTGTGGAAGGATATTATATTACTATTGAAACAAGTAGAAAGCCCGTCAAAAATGATGGGGAATGAGATTTTTATTCATTTTTTACGATAGATGTCAGGCCAGGTTCAAGCTCACAATATTAGAAAGCATCCAAGATCTTATAATTTAAAAAAAGTTTATCAAGCCCAGCTCAACCCTTGATAATTTGTAAAAGATATTCCCAAGTCAGGTGCAAGCTAATATTAATTTTGAGGTTCCAAGCCCAGTCCTACCCATTATAATTTTGAAAATTTTTTCCCGCCTCGGAGATAGTCAAATTTTTAATATCATCACATGAACGGGAAATATCTGATTTACCAATTAGTCTAATATGGAAAAAAAACATGTAAATTCCGTATTAAGGGAAACTGGGAAGGCCTGGGCAACCACTTATTAAAGAATCATGACAAATAAAATAAAAATAAGCGACTCTTATACTTTTTTGTAATATAATCAATTAAAATTATATCTAAAAAATATGTTGTTTATTATATAGGGTTATTGTTGTTTTCCAGATAAATTTAATGTATGTCTTGCATTTCTGAAATTATTTGTCAAAGAATTTGTTAAGGGATATATATTTTTTTATGTTAAGTAAAAAAAAAATGCTGTCTATTTAAATTACAATGCCATTAAACACTAATGAAACTTATATGCAAATATTTATATATTTTTTAAGATATTTTTTTATTGACATATAAATTTAGGATAATTTTTTTAAAAAATAGTGAGGAATATTTATTATGTATTTGATAAAATTAAGAGCAAATCCTTGTTGACATTTTAATTTTTGATGGAAAAAGTGACAAAATAAAATGGGCGGTCGTCTGGAGAGGAAATAATTAATGTATAATTTTATATCATTTAGGGTTGTAGATGAAAGTAATGACGGATTAACAAAGCAGTGTACAAAACACATTACGTCCTGATAAATATGAGGCATATGTCTATGCCTTGGGATACTGGTAAAAGAAGAACGCAAAATGATATTTCTGTCAATGTCAGCATTGGTAGCTCCCTCTAAAATAGAATCATGAACGACAATGTTAACTTAACCATAAAACGGTCGTAAGTATTGTTATAAAGGCCACGGCAGAACTATTGTATATATTTCCATTAATAAAGTTGATGAAATTGGCCGTACTGTACATTTAAGTTTGAACACGCAAAACGATATTTCTGTCAATGTCAGCATTGGTATCCCCTTCTAAAATAGAATCATGAACGACAATGTTAACTCAACCATAAAACGGTCGTAAGTATTGTTTAAAGGTCACGACAGAACTACTGCATATTTTTCCATTCATAAAGTTGATGAAATTGGCCGTACTGTACATTCAAGTTTGAACATTCCTCTAAATATTCATGAAAGTTTCTCAGAGAATTGGATAAAGTAATATTTATATTAACTCCTAGTGAAGTGAATGATAGTACAGAATTAAATGTTTATATTTGTTAAAAATAGGCGGAAGCATAGGGATTGTGGTAGTGGTGATAGCTGGAGAACTGGGTAAAAATAAAATAAACATAGATATAAAACATAAGATAAAAAGAAAAAATAAACCTCCAGATGAGTTCATTTCAAGCGTAGTTCTTTATTATTTTGTCTACCAGTAACTCTAGAACGGGTAAGACGTTTGTTTAATAGTCATTATTTTCTTTGCTTATCTTTAATAGTAGATTCATCATGTTTTGTTACAATGGAGGGATTAGGGTTAGCCTAGACAAATAAAGAAATCAGGCAAAATATAAATAAACTATTGTTGAAATTAAACAAACATTAAAATAATGTAAAACCGGTGGGTCAATATTAGATGCATATTTCTAGTAGTTGGAGGGCTATCATCAAAAAAAATTTCTGGGGGACTTATCAAGCCTATTATTATATTCTAAATAAAAAATAACATGATGAATGTAATGTTATTAAGATTAAGGTTAATTAATTGTAATGTAATTAAAAAATAAGATTAAAAAAGGGGGGGGGGGGAAAGAAGGTGTAAATTATTATATTATAAAAATAATAAAAATTAAATTAAAGGAATTGATAAGGTTTTGAGAAATAGTGGTTAATAGATAATAGAGATAGAAAGAAAAGAATGAGATAATAAAATTTAGTGATAAATAAATTCATTAAGAGAGGGGAAAAAAATAAAGAAAGATCTTGGAGATTATAAATAGGTTAGGATAAGAATATTTAAATATTTGAATATACTTGGTTATCTTCTTAATTATTGGTTTTAAAAGAAAAATATGAGTATAAAAAATTTTAATGTAAGTACTGACAAAAATTGTGAGTGTGTTCAAAATAAATATACAAGTTGAGTATCTTGTAGAGATTTCATTAATGTGTAATTGATAATATGAGATGAGAATTGATAAGGTAATCTAAAAAATAAAGAACGGATTAAGTGAAATATAAAGTTTCATTCATATTTACAAAGTTGAGGGAATATTGTTTTTATCAATTCAAAGACGATTTTTCAAATCTCTCAATCCATCTTAGATATGTGCACACCATCAATTCTCGAAATTCCATTCATCTGTTTGTAAAAATAAATAAATAAAATCAAAAAATAAAAAAAATAAAAATAAATACGTACCGATGACATGACGTCACGATGACGTAGTGAGGACATCGGAAAATTATAATATAGATTATGATAGTATTATAAAGTTATTGAGAATAATCTACTAAATTATAATAACATATTATTGATGCATTTATATAATATATTTATTATATATTATCGAAGATATTTGTGAAGGTGACCGGACCAGACCGATTGTCGGACCAACTATTTTTTGAGGACCGTGGACGGATAGGTCTTTTTATTTTTTACGGTCCAGATTTGTATATTTTATTTTATGATACTTTTCTAGATGAGTTATTTTAGATTTTGTTAATTTTTATTTTACAATATGTATACCATAAGTTTGTCCAAGAAACATTTTACTTATAGTCCCAATAAAAAACATAGAGTATTTGTTCACTGCAGTACCAAATTTAATGTATCGTAAGCAACAAGTAACAAAATAATTGTTTATAATTTTTTAAGCAATAAATTAATCAAAATAAGCAGTATTATTATTAAAATATTTTGGATATTATTCATATAGTTCTATTTTTTCTTAAGAACATTGTCAAAATAACTTAACCTTATTCTTCATAAAATATATACTTCTAATGATGAAAATATAAATATCCCAAAAACATAATCTACTCTTAATTTTAATATGCCCTCCACAAGCACAAAATCACTTTCTTCAATACCATTGGATAAATTTTATTGTTTATATAATACTCTTATATTTAATAAAATGATAAAACAAATTAAATTAGGTTAAAAAAAATATGTGTTTTAAACAAATAAAAAGGCCGGTCCACGGTCTGGATCGATCTTATCTTAATAACCGTAGTCCGGTCCGAGGATATCGGTCTAGTCCGGACCAAAGACCGGACCGTGACCTTCACTAGAAGATATGGTTCTCCCAGAGCAAAAAAAATTTGGATCATACGTTCAAAAAATACTTGTTTAGACATTATTCGTGAAATCTCTAAGCTTGAGCAATATTTTTTGGCTAAAATATTAAGTTAGCTGTTTATAAAAATCGGCTCAAAAATGATCAATAATTCTAGAACTTTTAAATTATAAGAAAAACAAATATTATTTTTAAGATAAACCCAGCCGAAGGCCTGTCAAAAGGGCCGAAGGCACGTTAAAGGGGGTGTAGATGCGAAGCCCCCCTCCAGACTTTTATATGTATGGACCCCCTCTAAGGAAAATTCCTAGTTATGTCACTGCAAGTAACCCTTTCTTATATCACTATTTGAACGGCTATATGATTTAATAATTCTCTTTAATGATGAAAATGTTGACTTAGAACTTGATGATCAAACTGGTACTGAATATTTGAAAACTTTTGGAAATTAATTTTTGTATGGTTATAGAAACTTGACAAAATTTGATATAAGTATAACTCAATCTTTATAATTTTCCAAATTCTTAGTAAATAATTTTTAACAATCTTAATTTCATTAACTATCCCTCTTCAATAATATTGTTTTCTAATAAAGGTTTTAATTTTTGTTTAGGTGCTTAAAATGGTGATCTTGACTAAAATTATTTATGTATTTGTTATTAGTTTATATAAAAAAGACGGCAATATCTTGTAGTCTACGGATCATTTTCTTCTGACATTATAATGTTTTACAAGACCCCTTTATCCAAGAACTTTCTTCTAGATGGTAAACCCAGTTTTTTATAGTTGAATTTACCAAAGAGTTATAGATCTTATAAGGAAGGCAAAATACTGCATCAGATTTAATCTCTTCGTATAGAAAACTTTAAAGAAAATCTTATTCCTTTATTAGTAACAGTCTATTTCAACTAATTCATAATATATAAATAATATAATACCCTATATTCATACATATATTTCCATTATATAATATTATCTATATTATTATATACTGTAATTTCTACATTACTACTTTTCCCCTTCATTAATTGAAACCTTCATTAATTGAAAGGAAACCTACATCTCCTAGAGTAATACATGACTTAAAGTTCCTCCTAATCTTTGGTCTTTATTTATATTTACTATGTGGTGTTACCTTTTTTAACATCCACTCTCCCCCCCTCCAAAAAAAAATTTTTTTTTGATCTCTCAAAAGTTCGTCAATAATAGTTGCCTTGATGAGATATCACCTAAAATATCGTATCTTTTCCCTGCAATATCGATCTATCTTTCTCCAAAGTTCCCATATCGATTCCATTGTAATCTCCCACCGGAATATTAATATCGACAAATATCCCGCCGGAGTATTCTTATCGATTCAATCATAGGCGTAACCATATTTTCTTAATGGGGGGGGGGATTAAAAAATTACTGGGGGCTTCGCCCCCAGATCCCATTTTGGGCGGGCCTTCGGCTTTCTTTTGCTTTTATATAGTAATATAATTTTTAGAAGATAAGAGGGAGATGATAGACTTACGCCAAATGGCGTATTAGCAAGAAATAAAAGTTATATTTTTTCTTATTTATACGCATTTTCCGAATCGATAAAAAAGTTACGAAAATTTAACGAATCATTTAAAATTTGTATTTATAATAAAATGGATGTATAAATAATATCGTGGACACTCGTTAAAATCATTCAACATACATTTAAAATTTTAACATTTTTATAATCCAACTACCAATATTTGGAGGAAATATCATGCTACTCGCTTAAATTTAGCGTCAGCAAAAAAGATGGTCTCTCAAAATATAGGAAGGGTGCTAACTGCTCCATCACGATTGGAAACAATTGAGCTAGATGGGAATTGTTTTTACCGGTAATTTAAAAATTTAAAAATAATTTTGGTTGTATTTTTTTTACTAATATATATAGAATATGGTTTTGTTTCTTTCTTTACCTTAAATTTTAATGATTATATCCTATATTAATTCATAATATTATTTTTTTAAAACATTGATAGGTTTTTAGAAACAGTAACATAATTAAATTTTTTAAAAATAATTAGTGTATAAGTATGGAGATAACAGGAAAACAAGACTCCTATGGTTTGATTAGATCACATATGGTCTTGCTGATGCTGCAAAAAATAATGATAAAAAATATATTAGATTATACTCAAGGTCAAAATACGTGTGAAGATGATGTGCAACAGTATATAATAGAAAAGGCAAGTAAGAATGGTGAATGGGCAACGGATATTGAATTGCGAAGTGTTGCCACACTTCTCAATACCCCGATATTGGTGTATGCTAGGTATGGAGCTTCATTTTGCTGGCAAATGTATCCACCATTTAAATATGATGATGGAAATATATAAAAATTTGACCAAAACATTTATATTAACAATTCTGAATCCCATTTTGTAAATGTTATTGATTTTGAAGATTAATTACAAATGTTGATATTTTATATATTTTACCAAAAGTATTTTAGTTGATTGTATTTGTCTTGTTTTTATGCATATTTTTTTTTATTTATCCTATTTTAACATATTATAAATAGATATATAGACTACAAAGATATCTTTTTTAATCATACCATTTTTATATACATTTCATTACAACACTAACACCATATAATCTCCCAATTATTATTTTACTTTGATTAATTTGTATTGCTAATACAATTTTTACATTCTAAAAATAAAATTGGAGATTTTTATAAAATCTGAATCAATCCTCTTTTTTTTAAATTATCAACTCAAAAATGACTATATAAAAAATTTAGTATATAACATGAATATCATTTTTTTAAATAAAAAAAATTGCCACCAAATAAGTTTTAATAAAGTGTTAACACTGTCGGGGGGGGGGGGTATATTATTTTTATTTTTTTTATGTTTTTTTTTAAAATTTTTTATTTTTGCCTATAAATTTTTTATGGTAAAATATAGGAATTATTAATTGCGCATATTTAAGTTATATTTAGGAGAATTTTGCATACAAATTTAATTTTTTTGTGGTAAAATATTTAACTTATTTTTTGGAGAATTTTTCCTACAAATTTAATTTTTTTGTGGTAAAATATAGGAATTATTAATTCCGCATATTTTAGGCGAATTTTGCCTGCAAATTTAATTTTTTTTGTGGTAAAATATTTAAGTTATTTTTAGAAGATTTTGCATACAAATTTAATTTTTTTGTGGTAAAATATTTAAGTTATTTTTAGGAGAATTTGCCTACAAATTTAATTTTTTATTTAAATCTAATTTTTATTAATTTTGCATTAGGGATAAAATAGACCCCACCTTTGAAGTTTAGGTGATTTTTAACATTTCTAGTGAAAGGTTAAATCGAAATATAGTATTAAATGACACAATTAAATATAGTATTATAATTTATACACGAAATATAGTATTAAATAAATTTTATTCATTAAATTGAAATATATTATTGAAGTTAATACAATCATTTATAAAATGATTAAAAATGTCCAATCATAAATTTTTAAAATTAAATTAATTTAGGTAAATTAATTAAGAACATTATGGGAGCTCATTAAGAAATTTATTTTTTAAACTCTATTTAAAAAAATAATATCAAAAGTTATAATTTATAAATTTCAACAAATTCAATAAAAAAATTTTAATAAAAAATGAGTAATTGTTTGTAAATTTAAGCTTGCTAGGGATTTTTGTGTGTCAATTTTATAGAATAAGTCATCACAAGGTAAGATCTTTCCAAGTAACCTTTAAAATAAAACATACATTATAATTTATAAATTTCAACATAAATTCAATAAAAAATATTATATAAAAAATGACCAATTGTTTGTAGATTTGAAGCTTGTTAGGGATTGTTGTGTGTCAATTTTATAGAATAAGTCATCACAAGGTAAGAACTTTAATGTTCCCAGGTAACCTTTAAAATAAGACATACAATATAATTTATAAATTTCAACATAAATTCAATAAAAAAATTTATATAAAAAATGAGTAATTGTTTGTAAATTTGAAGCACAAGGTAAGATTTATTCTTTACTCAATCATTCTAAATTTCCTAATTCATAGCCATCTTAAGATTTATGTAATTTAAATTTTTATATTGCTTTATAGTTTACTAAATATTGGGAAATAAGTAAGGTATTACTATGGTAGTACTTTTTGGTGACATTCTAATATCTGATATATAAAGATTTATGTATTTTAAAAAGGTATTACTATGGTAGTACTTTTTGGTGACATTCTAAAATCTGATATATAAAGATTTATGTATTTTAAATTTTTATATTGCTTTATAGTTTACTAAATATTGGGAAATAAGTAAGGTATTACTATGGTAGTACTTTTTGGTGACATTCTAAAATCTGATATATAAAGATTTATGTATTTTAAAAAGGTATTACTATGGTAGTACTTTTTGGTGACATTCTAAAATCTGATATATAAATATTTATGTAAATTTTTATATTGCTTTATAGTTTACTAAATATTGGGAAATAAGTAAGGTATTACTATGGTAGTACTTTTTAGTGACATTCTAAAATCTGATATATAAAGATTTATGTATTTTAAATTTTTATATTGCTTTATAGTTTACTAAATTTCGTCCACGATATTATTTATTGTTGCGTTATTCCTTTATCTTATTTTTTGTTTTTTTGCATTTGAACTTTTATTATTTTTGTTATAATCTAATTTTATTTTATAAACGGCGTAACCTTACTTTTTTATATATTATTTTACTTTTTTATATTTCGTTTTATATTCTAATTTATATTTTATAAAACGTATAAATACCTTTAGAAAAGAAAAAGAAATTAGTCAATAAAGTTAATAAAATATTTTTTTACTGACTCGAACCTCGCGCAATATCGTTAAGAACCTTATTCTTTGCATGGTGCCCTTTGGGTGGTGGACTAGAAAAAGATGACTACCTAATCTGCTGAGATGACCATCTAATCTATGACGATTGCTTAATCCATTGAGATGACTCTATTTATATGACTACCTATTGTGACGATTGTTTAATCCATTGAGATGACTCTATTTAGACTACCTATTGTGACGATTGTTTAATCCATTGAGATGACTCTATTTATATGACTACCTATTGTGTTGATTGCTTAACCTATGGAGATGACTACCTATTATGACTCTACCTTGTGCTTAACCTATGGAGATGACTACCTATTATGACTACCTTATCTATTGTGATGTTATGACTACCTTATCTATTGTGACTACCTAAACTACTGAGATGACCAAGAATCAAACCTTAGTACGTTCTTTCATGCAAAAAGCTTCTTTCTTTATGGTGTCCCGGCTCTGGATGTTGGACTGGAATATAATAGCCAGCACCTAACCTAATGTGACAACCTAGGAAGAACTGATATGGAAGTTGAACGATAGGTTATGAATTCTATTTTGTGAGACCAATGATGGTTACTTATTATTCTAATCCACGTAAGAAGTATTATAAATTAAAATTTTATGCCAGGATAAAGGCATGTTATAAATTTTTAAAATTACTAAAATGTAAAATCATAATGGATAATATTGATATTTTTTGATTTCTTGAATGATGACCAATTGTTGTAAATTAACATAAACCTAAAGATGAATTCTTAAATATAATTAAAAATATTAAAAATCCTAAACAAGAAGATAAAACTTAATTTTAAATATGTTAAAATGTAATTTTTAAATCACATGATTGATTCAAATAACCCTTATAAGTAATACTTAATATGATAAAAAGTTTTTGAAATTAAAAGCTTTGAAGACAAAAAGTTATGTAAAAAAACATTCATTTTAGAAAAATATATTTAAATTATGTGGTGAATTTTCAAAACATCTTATGAAGAATTTTATTTAAAGAGAGGGAAATGTGAATAATATATTATTTGCATATTTTAACCTGGGACATAGAAAATAAACAAAAATTAATTAAACACTAAAACACGAAAAATTAAACGCTTATAAAATATAAAACGCTAAAAATATAAAACGCATAAAACGCTAAAAGTATAAAACGCTATGATTAACTTAAAAATAATATAATAATTATTATGATTTATCGTTCCTTATTCTGGATTAAAATTTTATTCCTTATTCCATAAATTATCATTCCTTATTATATATTTTATTGTTCCAAAATTCAAAATTTTATTCGTGCATATTATTCATATATTTGATTTGATCAACTATTCCAAATTATATATTCCGATTTATTCCAAATTCCAATATTCGACTGGATTAATTATGAAATTTGAGAAATGTGATACAACTTGATTACCAAAATTATAAACCACTTGAACAACAAACTCTCTATGACTTCTCCGATGAAATTATCAGAAGAGGGAGAATGTTGCGTTATTCCTTTATCTTATTTTTTGTTTTTTTGCATTTGAACTTTTATTATTTTTGTTATAATCTAATTTTATTTTATAAACGGCGTAACCTTACTTTTTTATATATTATTTTACTTTTTTATATTTCGTTTTATATTCTAATTTATATTTTATAAAACGTATAAATACCTTTAGAAAAGAAAAAGAAATTAGTCAATAAAGTTAATAAAATATATTTTTACTGACTCGAACCTCGCGCCATATCGTCACCATCCATATTCTTTGCATTTATACATCCATTTTATTATAAATACAAATTTTAAATGATTCGTTAAATTTTCGTAACTTTTTTATCGATTCGGAAAATGCGTATAAATAAGAAAAAATATAACTTTTATTTCTTGCTAATATGCCATTTGGCGTAAGTCTATCATCTCCCAAGATAGGAGGTTAATTTTTATAAAAAAAATAAGCCTGGAACAAATATTAAATATATTTTTATTAGTTTATATAAATATTATAAATTACTTGTATATACATTAATATAAAAGCATGGTAATTATTTATTCCAAACAAGTATAAGATATTTATTTATAAAAAGTAAGTAGACATATAGTTGATATTCCTCTATTATATAGAATTGGTTACAAAATACTAGATAAAATTCCATTTTTACGGACATATTTGACAGTTAGAGAATATATTACAGTTAATATTTTAACAAATTTTACTAATCAATGCTCTTGATAATAAATATAGCAACAATTTGCAATCAATTATTTAACGCCATCTATTTATTTTAAATAAAAAATGATATTAAAAATAAATCTTCATATTATTCATCCCACAATGTCTTTTAAAGATATTTTCTGATGTCCTTATCAATATTTTATAGTATTCTGTAAAATATATAATTCGCTATATGGTAAGAATTACTTGAAGTTGATTGTCATATGATAATTTATAAATTAACGACATATAATATTCAACTTTTTGTATTGTGCTTTAATTTTTTTATTTAATATATGATTTAATTTTATCAATAGTTTTATAATTATATTTACTTTTATTAAGATAATTAATTAAAATTACTCACTTTATAAAAGACTATATTTGATATATTATATTATTTAGTAATTTTATGGATCTATTATTAATAATTATAATACATTTCACTTTTAACTTAAGACTTATCTTTGGCTTATATTCTATTTCTTAAAAAGCATTTTTGGTTCCCTTTTTTTATATATAAATGCTTTTTTCCAAAAATGTATAAATTTTGATGAATAGTTTTGTAAAATAATATCAACTTTCTTTCAAATTATTGTCTAAGTTATATGCATACATTTTTTGGGGTCAGGGAGTGAGGAAAGAACTAAAAGGGATTGTTTTTTTTAGCTTAAAATTATATTCACAAAAAGTGATAAATTTCTAAAGGGGGGATTTCCCCCTGCCCCCCCCTCTGGCTACGCCTATGGATTTAATTGTATGCTTGATTTCTCACCGGAGTATTAACCTTGATAGATCTCCCACCTAAGTGTCGTTATCGAGTCCAGTATATACCTGATTTCCCACCGGAATATCAACCTCGATGGATCTCCCACTGGTGTTAGGTTATCAAGTCCATTGTTGATTTGCACGACATTGTGCTTTAACGGCCCACGAGTTCAGCTTTATTCTAGAGCTGACCAAAAGATCGGTATCATCCTTGGATTGCTACGATGTCACTTTTATTTGAACTGGCCATTGCTATCATCTATGGATGACCCATGAGATAATCCCCAAATCCCTACATCGCACATCATTAGTCCTTTAACCCAATTACGATTATATCTGGCTCACGGAAGCCCCATAGTTTCTGCATAGGCAACGTAATTCGAAAGCCTAACAACTCATCATACTTAAATAATTATGTCTAAAATAGCTAGGTTTTTTTTATCAGTATCTATTTTGCAAATGTTTATATTATTACCCTAGTTCAATAATCATAATTCATAAACCAAATATCCATGTAATTGTCACTTATTATTAGTAATAAATGTTTTTATAAAATTGTTCCAATAATGTTCAATTTTCTCTAAGAGTAATTAATTCCCAAAATTATTTGCCATATCCATAATTTCATATAAATAAAATTTATTGTTAAATTATCATCAACAGATTTCCAAATATTCACAATTCCCAAAATTATTCAACCATTTATAATTATTATTTAAATTTCATCATATTGTTTAATAATGTATTGTGGATATACTTCATTCTTCTGCAATTTAATTCAAGTATTTAACCTTAATTATCATGAAGCCAAATCAACTATTTCTTTGAACCATTCCCATTTAATACCAATTATTCACCCATATTATTTTATCAATATTAATCTTTTGCAAATCTATTCAGTCAATTTTTGTCAGCAATTATAATAATTCATTACTTTGTTCATATTAAATCAAATAAGTGTCACATTCATTAAAATTTATTTAATAATTATCATTCGTTGTTCAAATCATAATATAAAAAAAGATCATACTTCAATGTCGATTCAATAAAGTGTATCATTTTAAAAGGATCTTTAATCGGATATAAAAATATTATAATAGATCCATCTACATAGCAATAATGTTAGGCAGTTAAACATTACCACCCGATATTATACATACATATATAATCATTATTAAACATATCAGATATTCACACATATTTCCATTATATCAATATTATCTATATATTATAATTTATAAGGAATTTATACGTGTAATTTCTATATTACTACATATGCTATCAGTGGCGTAGCTACGTGGGTGGTTTTCGGGTTTGGACTCCTCCCAGAGCAAAATTTTTTTTTAGATAATACGTTCAAAAGACTTAAAAGTTACTTTATATCAAATAAATACCATGAATATTTATATTTTTCTATTTTTGATGTTCGTGGAAGGATAATATATTATATTGAAATTATTCTGGATAGTATTATTATAAAATCATTGTGATAATCTTCTAAATTATAATAATATATTATTGATACATTAACTATATTTATTATATAATATCGAAGATATTGTTATGATTTTTAAGATAAACCCGGCCGAAGTCCGGGCAAAATGGCCGAAGGTCCGTTAAAGGGGGTCTGGTGGGCGAAGCCCTTCAATCTTATATATGTATGGACCCCCTCAGAGGAAAATTCCTAGCTACGCCACTGCATGCTATGCTACCTATATAATATTTTGGTTATGATTTAAACTGAGCCATTTTTTAAAATCGACCTGAATCGGGTTTTTTAAAAACAATAAATGTTGTCCTATTTGGTAATATCTGCTTTAAATAATTTGTAAAATTGTAATAAGAATATCTAAAAATTATACCTCTTGGTTTTTGGAGGCTCGGGCTCATTTTCCTTATTCTGAATTTTGAGAATTCCATCGAAATTAACTACTGTTACTTTTCCTCTTTGTTTCTCATTACTAGTTTTTTTTAAACCGATAGTGGTTTGAAAATCAGTTATTTCTCTATCATTATATTGCTTAAATTTTTTTGGGATGGTAGGTGCAAAATATTTTGGATAGGAGTGTGTGGGGGGGGGGGGGGGGTTAATTTAATCTTTTTGATTGAGGGGGGGTGGATGGGCCTAAAAAATAGGCCTAGAATCGGATCTGTGTTAAGGATTTAATTATAAATTATAGGTAATTAGAAAATATTTATAACTATATTACAATTAATATTATGATCAATGATTAAGCAGTGCAGGGGCGTCGCTAGCCTTAACAATCTCAGGGGGCTAAACTAAAAAAATTTTATGGAGGGTATGGGGGGCGCCGGGTTTTATATAAATATATTTTATTTTTTTTTTAATTTGTTAACTCTGAACAAATATCCTGAATTTTAATTTTCTCATTTATTATATTATGCATACAAAATAAACTGGCATATAAATAGTTAAATAAATACATGACATTTCTAAAAATAAATTTTTTTAATACAAAATCTATTTATTACAGTATAACATATTTTCGGTTGCTGATATAAAAAAAAATTGCGTCTAAAGAATTACAAGTGATAAAAAAGATTAATTATTTCATACATATGCCTCAATTGATAATATTTTTTAAAAACCACATAATGCAATAATATAATTCTTAGAAACTTTTAATGACAAAAGGTTATCAAACTATTATAACCCTCTGTTACCATTTTACACATTTATAGAATGGACTAATAAGGAAAAATTTATAGGCCTAAACATATCAACGATTCTCGAAGAAGAGAGTATAAACGACCAATTCAAATCCTAAATCTATTAAGTGGTTAGAGCTTCCTTTTAGATGATATGATGGTAGCTAGATTAGTAATCGAGAAAATTATGTGAGATATTAAATTTCTAAAAGATTATCATCCATTTTAAATGATATATAATATAACGAATACACCATTGACCATTATTGTTTATCTAAAATATGCAATGCTCTCAGCCGTTGTAGTAATAATTTTAAATTACATAGCATCACAAATAATAGATTCTGGTTAATTTGCAGTAATAGCCATGACACTCACGAGGTAAACTAGTATCAGAATTTATTATATTGGATAAATTGATAAAATAAAAACACTAAAAATCTTTGGAAGAAATAATTGTGCAAATATATTGAAGCCTTCAGTTATTTACACGGCAAGGATGCCATATTAGAAATGAAACATTTTGGAACTATAAAAAACAGAATGATATGATGAAACAATTAAGACTTTATATATTGTCGCACCACCTCTAGTTGGTATATTATATCTTAAAATAATAGTAGTTTGTAAAAATATCAAAAATATATTTGTATTAAAAATTTAAATCAAAACTGTTTTTTGAAAAAGAAAAAAATAGCTTTCCTAACGTAAAATGAAAAGAAAAGATATCAAATTTATTACATCTATTGTAAAATGAATAATAAAATGTTTAATTTTTAAAATTATTTATAACTAAATAGATGGCGTTAAATATTTAAAAGCAAATTATTATTATATTTATTATCAAAGCATTTATTAGTAAAATTCATTATAATATTAGCTGTAATTTATTATAACTGTCAAATACGTCTATAAAAATGGCATTTTATATAATATTTTATAAACAACTGTATATAATAGAGGATTATAAACTGTATATCTACTAACTTACTTTTTATTATACTTATTTGGGCCTTGAAAATATTTTTAGGAATAAGTATGATAATAAAATTTAAAAATAAATATACAGTTGATTAGTCATTTTGAACTCTGCTAATTACAATATTAAATTTTTTAGTTTTCAATTAATAAATGATTATTATTTAATTAGGGTTATAAAATAATTAAATAATAATAGTCAATTAAGCTTCAACTGTTAATGCTAAATTAATATTAAGTGAGTGATATTGATATTCTATTTTTAACACAAAATTTGATTGCTAGCTGACATAGTGAAAATATAATTTATTATGTATCAATTTAATCTAATAAGCAGTGTAAAACTAATAATAAATAAAGCATTAACAATATTATCGATATGGATGATCTATATTAATACATATTTGAAAAACATGTGGAAATAAATATTTAAATGGGTATAGAAATTTGGCAAAATCTTATATAATTCAGTCTTTATAATTTTCTAAACTAGAGCGTAGCCCTATTCTCTATAATTTTCTATTTTTTTAGCAAATAGTTTTTTAACAATCCAATATTTATTTACTAATCCCTCTTCAGTTATATTGCTTTCCAATAAAGTTTTTAATTTTTTTATATCTAAAACTAAAATCGTCATCTTGATTTAAATTTTTTTAAATTTGTTACTAGTTTATACAAAAAAATTGGAAAAATTCTTTAGTTTTATGATTCTCTTTTTACATGAATTCTGCATAATCCCAGTTGGTGAAACCATTTTTGGTATAGTTTGCACCATTATTTTAGATCTTACAAAAAAGGCAAAAACTGCATCAGCTTCAAATTATTGAACTTATTCGTATTTATAAAACTTTAAGGAAAATCTTGTTCCAGACTTTTTGAGTGTTGGCCTATTTGGTAATACCTGATTTAAATCGGTTATAAAATATTTGCTATAAAAATAACTAAATCTCTCCATTTTTTTTGAAGGCTCATTTTTTTTATTATGAAGCTTGGCATCTTGATCATTTTCTCCTTTATCCATCAAAATTAACTATATTTACTTTTCACTTTGTTCCTCATTACAATATGTGATACGGTTCATGCCATTAAGTATTGTGGGTATTTCAGTAGACTTGAATGAATAGTTAATTTAATGATTGATTTGAAAAGCAGTATTTCTCTCCATTTACATTTTTATTTAGTAAAAATTTCTTAAATAAATATAAAAAATAATTTCCAGGAACCATAAGAATTTTTAAAAAAATTGAGGTGGGGGGGGCTTTATAAAATAGTGTGGACAGTGCCCCCCCCCCCCTCTCAAACAACCATTGACACGCAGCTTTATTTCATCGTCACAACCCCTTACTAACAATATAATTCATAGCTTCATTTCCGAATGACCTCGGTAAATTATTTAAGACAATTCGTCGAAGTGTTTTCAAAATAACCATTCTGACATTCCACTAAAGATTATCTCGAACCACTGCTAATTCATTCCGGCTATAGAAATCATTTAATTGCTCGGTCTCACGAATTTTATTAAATTTCTTCAACTTTGTTGAATTAAACGAGTTACACGCTTGAATCAGGGATGTGAAACCTTCCACAAAAAAAAGGTTCCAGGTCCGGGTACAGTAATATAATTTAAAAAAGGTCCTGGTTCAGGGTCCGGGTCCAGGTTTATAAAATGACTCAAAAATAAGACTTTTTATTCATTCATTTATTTTTAGAACACATTCAATTTACAAATAAAAACTTTAAAAATACAATAATTTATATTTCAAATGTTTTATTGAATCGCACAATCATAATCCTTAAGATTTCCACGTAAATTAGACAATATATATTTCAAAGATGAAAATCCACGTTCTACGCTTACCTAAAATAGATAGTTATCTTTATAATTCATAAATTATTGTACTTGTGTGGCCGGTACAGCCATAACGATTCTAGACAAGATATATAATTCTGGATATATTGAAGAATTTTCTTCCCAGAATTTTAAAATATTTGTTTTTTTTATTTATTCTCTTAACTTATGAGAACTTTTCTATTAAAGATGTAATAGGCATTTTTTGATCTCTTTGCATCTGATGATAATTTGATTTTTTTTCTCTATCTAAAAGTAAAATGTCAAGATGATCAATGTTGCTATAATTATCATTATTATCACTACAACAGTAAGTATTATTGTAATAGTCTCCAATATATTGTAAATAATTAAGTTTTGAGTATGCCACAAATCCCTAAGATGGTCTTTAGCCAGTTTGTTCAATATAAAAAAAACTTGATATCGAGGTTCTAAATATATAGAAGCTTATAAAAACTATTTTGCATATATTGTTGCTCTCGAATTTTCATGTTTTCTAATATTTCATATAAAAAAGGACTAGTAAATCTTTCTAAATCTAATCGGCATCTAATTCATATGCCATAAAATCAGGTAAACATAATTGTTCTGATTTTAATCTTAATGTTGTTATTTTTAAAGGAATTAATACACTAGTAAAGTCCTTAATTTGTCACCAATCATTTTCCGACAAAATGATTTCACATGCTCCTATAATAAAATCATTACAGAAATCTTTCAAACTTAATAATCGTTATCATGCAAATTGAGGACCAATGTGTTGTCAAATCTATCATTGTCAATGATTTATTCATTGAAATATTCTTACAATTGTGGGAATTCTTAAAAATTTAGCAACATCCCCTGCTTTATCAATGATAGTTTTAAAGTGATTATTTTTTTAGCAATAATAGCCAATTGCAGAGTATGGGCTGCACATCATGCAATGTATATTTATGGGAAAATCTATTTATAAATTTACATAATAAAATACTATTGCCTACACTAGAAAATAATTTACGATATCAATCTCTAAATAAAATGAAAGTCCAGGAAGAAAGTTGAAAAAAAAACGCGAAGAAAATTAATGATTCCATGAAAAAAGTTAATAAAATTTATATTTCTAAAATTTTTTAATGACACCTAGAACCCTTACACCCTCCACTTTTAATAAGGGTCCCGGTGTAGCGTGTGAAAGTGATTGCCGTGAGATTTCGAATTCTCACACCATCAAAATCTCACGGCTCATATACCGTGTGAAAGTGATTTCATGAGATTTTGATTTTTATCGCTTCAAATACATTGGGGGCCATTTAAATATTCAGAATCTCACGGCTAATCAATATTTCAAAATCTCATAGATTTTTTTAAAATCTCACATTACGAATTCAATATGGATTAGATTTTTTCAAATTTAAAACGTCAGATTTTAATGTAGCTATCAAATTGAAAATATTTCTATATAATACATTTTAATTTGAAAATAATGGAATATTTCCTGTAGGTAAGAGACCTAAATAGTAGTGTTGTTAAATTGCTGGGTCGGGTCGGCTTGGCCGAAAACCCAGCAAGGTTTGAGCCGAAAAAAACGACCTTAAACCCGAGCCAACCCATTTAGCCATAGATCAGACCCGACCCGACCCAATGGGCCACATGAGCCGACCCATTGAGCCGACCCGATGAGTCGGCTTGCTGGGTCGGATTGTTGGGTCGGCTTGATGGGTCGGCTTGGTGGGTCGGCTTGATGGGTCGGCTTGTTGGGTCGGCTTGCTGGGTCGGCTTGTTGGGTCGGCTTGGTGGGTCGGCTTGCTGGGTCGGCTTGATGGGTCGGCTTGTTGGGTCGGCTTGGTGGGTCGGCTTGCTGGGTCGGCTTGATGGGTCGGCTTGTTGGGTCGGCTTGGTGGGTCGGCTTGCTGGGTCGGCTTGATGGGTCGGCTTGATGGGTCGGCTTGCTGGGTCGGCTTGTTGGGTCGGCTTGTTGGGTCGGCTTGATGGGTTGGCTTGCTGGGTCGGCTTGATGGGTCGGCTTGTTGGGTCGGCTTGCTGGGTCGGCTTGATGGGTCGGCTTGCTGGGTCGGCTTGTTGGGTCGGCTTGTTGGGTCGGCTTGATGGGTTGGCTTGCTGGGTCGGCTTGTTGGGTCGGCTTGATGGGTCGGCTTGATGGGTCGGCTTGTTGGGTCGGCTTGCTGGGTCGGCTTGCTGGGTCGGCTTGTTTCGTAGGCTTGCTGGGTCAGCTTGCTGGGTGGGCTTGCGTTAAAATTTGTCATAATCGTCATCTTTAGGTTTTTTCGAATTTTTTTGAAGCAAATAGATAAAAATATATTTTGTGAACATGTTAAATTAAATTTTTAGTGAATATGTACCTTAGAAAAGTGACAATTGTCATAATCTTCATTTTTAAGTTTTTTCGAATTTCTTTGAAGCAAATAGGTAAAAATATATATATTAACATGTTATATTAAATTTTCAGTGAATATGTACCTTAGAAAAGTGACAATTGTCATAATCGTCATTTTTAAGTTTTGTCGAATTTTTTTGAAGCAAATAGGTAAAAATATATATTGTAAACATGTTAAATTAAATTTTCAGTGAATATGTACCTTAGAAAAGTGACAATTGTCATAATCGTCATTTTTAAGTTTTTTCCAATTTCTTTGAAGCAAATAGGTAAAAATATATATATTAACATGTTAAATTTAATTTTCAGTGAATATGTACCTTAGAAAAGTGACAATTGTCATAATCGTCATTTTTAAGTTTTTTCGAATTTCTTTGAAGCAAATAGGTAAAAAAATATATATTAACATGTTATATTAAATTTTCAATGAATATGTACCTTAGAAAAGTGACAATTGTCATAATCGTCATTTTTAAGTTTTTTCGAATTTCTTTGAAGCAAATAGGTAAAAATATATATATTAACATGTTATATTAAATTTTCAGTGAATGTGTATCTTAGAAAAGTGACAATTGTCATAATCGTCATTTTTAAGTTTTGTCGAATTTTTTTGAAGCAAATAGGTAAAAATATATATTGTAAACATGTTAAATTAAGTTTTCAGTGAATATGTACCTTAGAAAAGTGACAATTGTCATAATCGTCATCTTTAAGTTTTTTTAAACTTTCATTTAATCTTAGTGGTTTTTAATATTATAAAGTTCAAAAATTTTATTTTTTTTATCACCACGCTTGAAATGTAAAAATTAAAAAAACATTTTATTTATGTTTAAAGTCTTGTAAAAAGTTTTGGATATTTAATAGATTTTCTAAAACCATTGAATCTAGTAATAAGGTGTCACTGCAATTATATTTTATTCCAATGAGGAAAATTTTATTTAAAATTGTTTTAAGCCTATTTAAAAAAATTTTGATATTGGAAAGATGTTATAAAATATTTGGATTAAGTAAGAAATTTTTTCTTTCATTACTTTTTGACTCCACCCTTAAAAATCTAGAAATATAAAATAAATTATACTTATTTTCAGACTAGTAAAAAGTTTTTATAATTAGAAAAATATTTCTAAATCTCTAATATTGATACTGCTATTATATTTCATTCTTTTTTTTTTAACTTGAACTTAGTTTATAATATTTGGTATTAGATATGAGTGGTATATCCTTTGAAACTTTTTAAAGGATTGCTAGATAATAGGAAAATACAGGGAAAATTGAGCAAGGAACTCATTTTTAAATTTAAGACATTCAGATATCTTTTTTCTAATCTTATAAAAATATTAAGTAATATGTAACTACTATAAATTTTTTATATCAAATTTGATTTGAAACACAAGATTTTAATTATTATTTGATTTAAGATCATGGATATAATTCTTGACAAATTTTAAATTATTTTTCATAATTTCTGAGTTTTACAAATATTTTGTTTACATATCACGATTGTTAAAGCGATTGTTAGCGGGCCTTGCTAAACCTTCTAAATACTTTCTACCACTATTGCATCATTATAAATTTTAATTGATTTTTTTTCTTTGGTAATTGTGTGGATGACTTATGCAAAATCCAATTATTCATACTTAAGAATGAATATCATAGAAAAAATTTGGAAAACATTTAGATCTTCAGAGATACTACTAATTAGGAATTAAAAATTTTTTATCTATAAACCCCCCCCCCTTTTCTTTTTAGAAATATTAACTATTATTTTTTTAAAAATGATATATTTATTATTCATTTATCGCAAGTAGGCTCTTATATTTTATAAGTAAAAATTTACAAATGCAAAATAAATAAGGCACATTTTCATATCTTTATTATTTTCATAAATAAAAAATAAAAATTATATGAAATCAAATAACAAATAATTGAAAAATAACAAATTATACAAAAAATTCGTCACGCAAATTTAAAACATTAACATCCCATGAATTTATACATAGGCATTGTTTTAACGTTGAGGCTGACATCCTATTCCTCTTCTTAGTAATGGTTGCGCCGGCTCGAGAAAAAATACGTTCGCTTGCTACGGACGTAGTTTGTTCGCATAAGTAATCCTTGGCCATTGTCGACAGCTTTGGAAAACGATTAGCGTTTCAATCTATAATATCAACAGAGGTTTGAGCAACCGGATCTGTTAAATATTCTTCGATTTCTTCTCCGTCTAAATTTGGCATAATGTATGATTTCCTTAATATAAAATATTTAAATTAAATTAACTATTTATTATATAATCAAATCCATTGTAAAACCTTGTAACAAACATATTTTAAAAATGCCTATTTTGCAACTATATGCTTTATTAATTTTATAAGTTCTTAAGTCTCTATTTTTAAATGTTTAATAAATATTTATATTAACTCAAATAACTATCATAATTTTTGTTTAATGTAAGCATAATATTTAAATTTAGTCACTCCAATATAGCTTCAAAAATGTTTGTTAGAAGTTTTTATGAGTATTCTATATAATTAAGTATTTATATTTACCTTCTTAACTCATTCAGAATATTGACAGACATTAGATTGGATTCATTATTATCCTCCTCCTCGAAATCATATATTGATTTCGATGTACCATAATCATCAAATACTTTTTTGAATTTTTCATAAAACCCAAGGTTATTTATGAAATTTGGTAAAAATGTTTTCTTAATTCTTGGATCAAGAAATGATGATGCATAATTTGAAAATGTGGTGAAATATTCGATATAAATATTACATTTTTCTTTCATTATATTAGCAGCACTTTTTATAATTATATTTTTATGTGATTGGGCATTAAGCGATAAAGAATTCGCTATATTATCTAAATATAAGGCTGACATCCCAATTGTAGATGATGACGCCGAACTTATTTCACACGTGATTTTATAGAATGGATATAAAAATGACTCTAGCTCAATCAATAACTTAGCCTCCTCCTGGTTCAAATTATCTTTATTGGGTAAATATCGCCTACTTATATTAATGATGGCATCTATATTCTATTAAAATATGATTATAAAAAATATCAAATAATAAAATATTACTTTATTAACAGTAGTTATCATTAAATACATACTGTTCCATCTAGTGGCTATATCTAGTGGTATCCTACAACCTCCACTTAAATTGATATACTCTTGCATAAACTTTGGGCTTTTATGCATTTTGCTAATTAAAATATGTATTTTGGCAAGATGAGTAGATAAGCTGTCTAAGCCCGCTTGAACGATAATATTAATTACGTGTGCTAAGCATCTATTATTATTTGCATTGGCGTTACCATTATTTATGAAATAATCTACCAACAAATCGGCAGCTACTATAACATTTGCAGCATTATCATGGGTTATAGATAATATTTTTTTTTCAATTTGGAATTCCTCAAGAGTTGATATTATCAACTCAAATATATCTATTCCCGTGTGAGGATGCGGGAATTCTATTATATCTAGTAAAAAATTTTTCAACTTCCAATCCTTATTTATAAAATGGACTGTTAGTGCACAATATGATAGAGAATTTAGCCCAGTCCAGATATCTGTAGTTAATGATAACTGACATTCTTCTTGATTCAAAATGTTTATTATATTGTTTTTGGCACAATTATATAATGAGCCTAGGTGCTTGATGGCAGTTTGCCTGCACCATATTTTGACATTCTTATTTAAATATCTAAATATGTCCTTAAAATATTGACTATCTATTGTATGAAAGGCAATATTATTTTTTATCAAATATCGAAGTATTAATTTATTACAATACAAATTTTCATCAGCAGTTAATTTTCTAGAACCATATAATGTGTCGGGTACTTTAACAGATACAGTGGATAGGGATTCTGGGTGTGAAGTTATTATGTGTTTTCGCAAATTGGCTAAAAATATAAATAAACTTTAGACATTAAAAATTCATTATTATTTTTTATATCTTATTTAGTAATTCAACATTTTGATCAAAAAAAACCAAACAAGATCTTATTTAGTGTTGTACAAAGGCCAAGTCGGCTCCGTTTATTTATTATTTAAATATTTTGAAATAATTAATTTAAATATATATATATATATATTAAAAAATATTAAGAATGCTATAAAAAAAAATTATGTATAAAATATTAAAACATATATCAGAGACCTGCAGAGGTTTTATTTCCACGGCCCGTCCCGACCGATTTTTTTGAAAAATTTTTTTTAGGCCCAGCCTTCATTTAAAAAATTTTTTTGGCCCTGCCTGGATTTTTTAATTATATTCGACCTGGTGTTATATATAAAAATTCACCTATTCGGTATTTTACCGTATTTTTCAGCGAGAATTATCATTTAATAAGCATATTTATTTTATCTTTTAAACAAATATTTATATTACATATTGATACTATAAAAAATTTGTTATATAATAAATTGTATTTGTGGTAATTTTAATTAGTTTATAAAAAATACATGGTAAAAAATAGTGTTGTTAAATGGCTCGATTTGAGCCGATTTTTAAAAACGGCTAACTCAAAATTTTATCCATAAAATTATTAGGCAAAACCGGAAATTTTGATCATAGATGCCACAAAGGTATGGAAATCTATAAGCTAAATCTCGAGGCTTAGGCAATATTTACCTGTCTAAAATATAGTTAGCCGTTTTTAAAAATCAGATCAAATCGAGTAGTTGAACAACATTAGTAAAACGCTAAAAGTTTGAGAATATATAATATTGTATTATAAAAGAAATAACAGTGTTATTTATAAAAATAAAACTAATATTCATAAAAATGTAAGATAAATTTTCTTTTAAATATTTTAGATTACATTGACAAATATAATTCATCGGGTATCTAAAAAAAATTTCAGGCTTAAAACAAACAAATTTTGATATTACAATCTATTCAAGGTATCTGTCATTTTCAATAGAATTGGTTAATTTTATTTTATTATACTAATTTTTAAAATTTATTTAGATTAATATTAATAGTGACAAAGAGGGAGAAAGAAGTAATAATCAATGAAGCATCAACAAGTTCCGACATTGTTTATCCATGACAATTTATAGAGCATATTTTAAAAAATATTTCAAAATAATGAAAACATATCTGCCATGTCTACCAAAAAATATGAAAATTTTAGTTAGCATTACCTCAACTTGCAAGTTGCAACACTGCAGCCATTTTCAGTTGTTGAAAATGTTTCATTTATAAAAATAATCAAAACATTAGCTCCACAAAAAAATATAATTTGCCGACATACAGTTGTTGGCCGATTTTTTCAGCAACCCATAGCAGCAGATATGATTGTTTAATGATTTAAATTTTGATACAAATTTTAAATTATTTTTTCAAAAAGTCGAGATTTTAGTATTTTTAAGCGCCGAAAGACTGTATAGCTAAAAATGTCTTTACAAATAAACGAGGGTGCTTTAATGACCAAAATTTTGAAAATATTTTATTACTGAAATAAATAATTATTTATAATCATATATTTCGATTTCCAAATATTAAATTAAAATCTAGTGTTGTTAAACGGCTTGAGCCGATTTTTTTAAAAGCTGAAAACGAGCTGTTTAACAACAATATTAAAATCTAAAAATCATTATTTTAGTTATATTTTGATAAATATGATAACGAGTCAATATTTTTAGTTCATTTCATTAATTTTTACAATAGAATCTAATTTAAGATTATACAAACTATATTAGTAGTGTTTAAAGTCCGGTCGGACGTCGGGCCGACGGTCCGGTCCAAGTCGGTCCCATCATGCTCTTGTGTCTAATGGGACGGTCCGGTTCTACAACACGGTTCTGTGTTCGGGTCCGATTGAAGACCGATTAAAGAAAATAAAAGTTTACAATACTATGATTAAATTAAATTTTTGGAAATGATTGAATACATAAATCCTAATATTAAAGTGTTCACTTATAATACCTTTCGAAAAAAAAAATTCTAAACAATTACCTAGGTAAAATGAGTCATAAATATTCATACTAGCAAAATTGCCAGGAAAAACTTTTGTAGCTTAATAAAAAAAATTATATGGGACCGACCGGACCGAATCGATAGTCACACGGTCCGGTCTCATTTGACTTAACGGTCCATTATTCCGATCTTATTTTAGAAAAAAGGGACCGGACCATTGCAAACACTATATATAAGAGTATAATAAAAATTGTATCTATATCTAGATAAATTTTCAGACGATGTATCCGTATCTAGATCCATTTAAAAAGTATCTATTAACAACTCTGATATAATTGATTATTGAGTAGGTATTTTTTATTTTATAGTGCTATATATAACTATATTTAATACAAGATATATATGTGCAATGAATATGAATTTAGATAATCAATTTAAAACAAAATATATAAGTATGATGTCATACTATTATTTTTTTAAAAATGTAAATAGTTAGTTATAAAAATCATATAATTTGAAGAAACCATTTAAGGGAACAAATGAGGCCTTTATAAATGAATGCCCACGAGGCCATATCGTAACGAGTCCACCCCCTGCCGGCGCGGTTTAAATTTTTTAAAATTATTAAGCCCGAACTAAATTATTTTTATAAAATAGGTCTCGGGCCAGGAATGTTTAATATATTAACTTGTAGTTATAAAGAATATTTGAGCAACCTAATTTAGCTAGTATACTCATGTTCTGAATAAATTTTTTCACTCAAAATAGCGATGGCACACTATTTCTACATAATTATAATTTTTAACTTAAATCTGAATAAATTTTTTCACTCCAAATGGCGATGGTACACTATTTCTACATAATTATAATTTTAAAAATTATTAATCAAAAGTAAATTTTTGCTGAAAAGTCGGCTAGAGCAACTCCTGAGCCAACTCATATGGCTTATTGAGCCAGCTTGTATCTGAGTAATTTTTCTACTCAAAAACTGGCTGAGTTCGGCTTAGCCCTTTTACAACACTAATATTTTATTACGTAAAAACAAAGGTACAATAAGGTAAAAAAAATATATTTAATTAAATCATTCGTTAAAAATTTTTATGCTAATTTTACGTATTTTATATATTAAAAAAAATTTACTTGATGATGTACTTATGCGATAGGTTTTGTTACACAAAGTACATTTTCTATTCCCTTTTCTTGGTGTATCCAAAAAATTTTTTTTGACACAAGGATCATTGGAAGATTTCAGCGGAACCAAACTTTGATCTAATATCTTTTTAAAAAAATATCATTTGTATGATTTATATATGGGTCAGGATTTAATGGTCACTTTAGCTAACTGCAATTAGAGACCTTCATGGGTCGGGCCGGCCAACGGCATTATAAATTTTCTAGAGGGCCTGGGCCGGGATCTAGACCCATGAAGGTCTCTAACTTAAATATAATTTTACCTGAAAATCTTCACCAAATTGAGAATGACTTGAATTTTCAAATGGGGAATCGTATAAAAAAGATAGAATGTCAGATGGAGAGGAATCCATAATAAAAAGTAAAAAAATTTTTTTTAATTTATAAGAGTAAGGAAAAAATATTATATTTTAAAAGTAATAAAAATATTATATTTTTTGAAATAATTTTGACGGGTTTCGTTTTGTTAAACCAAACCTTTAAATTAATAATACCCCCATGTGGGATTAAAAAAAATTTTCTATACCAGCGATAATAAAATGACGGTTTATGGTATGGATAAAAAGGGAAGATTTGAAATGTAATTTTGTTATTTATTAAAAATAAGTCATAAAAAAAATATAAATTGAATAAAATGATTATTTTTTTGTTGACCATTTTTATTTAAAAGAAAGGAAAAAAAGAAATGTGTGTTTTGAGATAAATAGTTACAATAGGTCATATTGAATGGTGATTTGGTTTTTTGCTTTTTTTTAAACATATTTTTTTAAATTTAATTCGAGCCGTGCATGTGTTTGTTTTGTTGTGAGTATACATATAAATTTGATTGTCTTTTTTTTATTTTTTTTAAAAAATATGAAATGAATCCTTTGACTTTGTATTAATTAAAATTTATAATGAAAATAAACAATTCATCAATCTGGATGATTAATATATAATTTAAAAAAATTAATAAATTAATAATTTATTGTGATTTTATTTTTAGTTTATCAAAGATTAACTGTCAATGCAGGGTAAAAGAAACCCCCATTTTTCTCAAAAAAAAAGAAGATATATATATAGAATAATACCACATTACAATTGGCCAAACTACCCCTTCTACCATATATTTTCTTTTAAATTTCTAAAAATCTACTACCACACATTTTTTAAAAAGACAGAAAAAAATGGCTAATTTGTTAGTGAAAAAAAATATCAGATTTTACTTCGATTTTTATTTATTAATGTTGATCTTGATCTTTATATTTATAGATCAATAATTACATCTAAACTTCCTTAAAGATATTCTCTAAAGACTATCATTTATATGTGTGAAGCGGTATTAATAATGTCTAAAAATTAGAAATGACTTATACTCTCATTTTTTATATTTAAATTAGACAGGTTTAAGGTTTTATTTCTTTAAACAAACAATCGTTGCCAAAAATACGTATTTCCTGATGACAACCCCCCATGTATAATATACCTATTAGAGATCTGCAAAGTTAGACCCGGCCCGTACCGGGCTCGAGTCAGGCCCGAACGGGCTTCGGTCCGGGCTCGGGCCTAATTCTATTTAAAATAATCGGGTTCGGGCCGAGCCTAATATTTTAAAAAAATTTGGGCTAGGTCGGGTCGGACCTTGCAAATTTTATTAAATATATCTAAATTTATCAATTTTATATTGAAAATTTTTGATTTAATTTATTGAAACTAAAGGCTATATAACATATGTCTTTTATTTTAAGTAATTATAAAAATTAATTTCTATATTTGAATAAATTCGGGCCAGGTCGGTCCGGCTTTTTTTAAAATAAAATTTTCAGGCCCGGCCAAGATTTTTTTTAAATAAATTATATTTATTTTTGATTTTTATAGCGAATAATAACGATTTCAAATATAGGCTGTTCTAAAAAATACAGCACGGCTTGGGTGTTTTTTTAAAAATTTTCGGGCCCTGGTCGGGTATATTTAAAAAAATCAGGTCTCCGAAAAACATACCAAGAAGTACAACATCTGAAAGTAGATTTAAAGGTTTGATCTTTTGAATATTCATAGGCATTTGACAACAAGCAAGAATGAGATAATTGAAAAATTAGCTCAATCACAACGAAGATTGGATTTTACATTGTAAATATATAACATACAAAATGCAATTATTCCTAAGAAACTTTTTGTGTAAAGGCTCAAAAAATTCAAATTTCTATTTTGGGTCATTTAAGTGATTTTTTACATATAATTTTTTTATAATTCACATTAATTTAAAATTGTGTATTAGAAATAGTTATTAGTCCTGATAAATTTATGCTTGATATTTTTAAAAAACAATAATATTTCTTCAAAATTTATTATCCTCCCCCCTCCAGACCGAATTCCCGCGTACGCGCCTGAGTCGATATATTTGGTATAATATGGGATTCAAATCATATTACTTATATTTAAAGAGCAATAACTATTGTTCTAGTAATCTTCAGTTTAAGATTCTAAAAATATTAGCTATAGGGTTGTTAAACGGCTCGATTTGATCCGATTTTTATCACATCCAATATTTTAAGAAAAATATTGTCTAAACCTCTAGATTTTTCTGATAGATGTTTAAATTAAAGGTCAGCAACAGGCGAGTTATCTCATGCCAGCTTATGCCCGGCTATAAAAAATTATTTTAAATATTTTAACATCCTTACAATATATTTTTTTAACTATTTAATTTAAAAAAATTCGAAAAAACTTAAAAATGACGATTATGACAATTCACTGAAAATTTTATTTAACATGTTTACAATATTTATTTTTACCTATTTGCTTCAAAAAAATTCGAAAATACTTAAAGATGACGATTATGACAATTGTCACTTTTCTAAGGTACATATTCACTGAAAATTTAATTTAACATGTTTACAATATTTATTTTTACCTATTTGCTTCAAAAAAATTCGAAAAAATTTAAAGATGACGATTATGACAAATTTTAACGCAAGCCGACCCAGCAAACCGACCCATCAAGCCGACCCAGCAAGCCGACCCAACAAGTTGACCCAACAAGCCGACCCAGCAAGCCGACCCAACAAGCCGACCCAGCAAGCCGACCCAACAAGCCGACCCAGCAAGCCGACCCAACAAGCCGACCCAGCAAGCCGACCAAATGGGTCGGCTCAACAGGCCCATTGGGTCGGGTTGGGTCGTGGTCGATTTTTCAACCCTGGCTCAGGGTTGAGCAGATTTCTACGACTTCGGCTCGGGTTGTGGGTCGTAAAAAACCAACCATTTAACAACACTACTAAATAGCAAGTATCATAATAGCCAAAAATGTGAATATTCACAATAATGTTCACAAAAATATTCACAAAAATGGCCGCCATATTTTTGATATGATTCCAACGGTAGCTGATAACCTTAAAAATTATCTTAAATATAAACAACTTGAAATAAAAGTAATAAACCATTTTATATATTTATTATTTTTGTTTTCAGCAAACACAGAAGAAAAAGGACTATATATGCTACCAAGGGCATGAATATTTGGCCCATACAAGTGGTAAAAAGGCCGTTTACCTTACTTGTCGCAAAAGATGTGGTGGTAGAGCCAAATTAATGATTGGTCTCGATTTAATTATCACCATCCAACATTCTTTAGAATGTCAAAACTTGGTAGCACCCATAACTCCTAATGCTAACCAAGGTAATTATTTTTATATTATTTTACCATTAAATCAATGTTTTAACATTAGCCTCTACTACCAATCAACATTCTTTAGAACAAAACTTAGTAGTTTCCATAACTTCTGATCCTAACCAAGGTAATTATTTTTATATTATTTTACCACTAAATCAATGTTTTAACATTAGCCTCTACTACCAATCAACATTCTTTAGAACAAAATTTAGTAGTTTCCATAACTCCTGATCCTAACCAAGGTAATTATTTTTATATTATTTTACCACTAAATCAATGTTTTAACATTAGCCTCTACTACCAATCAACATTCTTTAGAACAAAACTTAGTAGTTTCCATAACTCCTGATCCTAACCAAGGTAATTATTTTTATATTATTTTACCATTAAATCAATGTTTTAACATTAGCCTCTACTACCAATCAACATTTTTTAGAACAAAACTTAGTAGTTTCCATAACTCCTGATCCTAACCAAGGTAATTATTTTTATATTATTTTACCATTAAATCAATGTTTTAACATTAGCCTCTACTACCAATCAACATTTTTTAGAACTAAATTTAGTAGTTTCCATAACTCCTGATCCTAACCAAGGTAATTATTTTTATATTATTTTATCATTAAATCAATGTTTTAACATTAGCCTCTACTACCAATCAACATTCTTTAGAACAAAATTTAGTAGTTTCCATAACTCCTGATCCTAACCAAGGTAATTATTTTTATATTATTTTACCATTAAATCAATGTTTTAACATTAGCTTCTACTACCAATCAACATTCTTTAGAACAAAACTTAGTAGTTTCCATAACTCCTGATCCTAACCAAGGTAATTATTTTTATATTATTAACATAAATTTCAAATTTTACAGTAGCCCCTCAAACTTCTGGTTTTGCCATAGCCTTTCAAACTTTTATCTCAAATCAAAATAATTCAGGTGCTTATCATGTTATTAATTCAGATGTTGGAATTGAAAGTATTCAATACACAAATTGACAATTACTAAATTATATTTATAGGTAATGGTGATCTCCCTTTAGAAGTAGCCAATGTGTTAATAGATTTACATCAAAATATTAGTGGTAAAAATATGTTTATAAGGCTATTTTTTTAAGTTTATTTTAAAAAAAATTAAATACAGAATGTGACATATTAAGTAACCCTTGATGTATAATATAGCTAGGCTATTTTTTAATTATATTTAGGCATGACCTTGGAATAATTAAAAAAATATTACATCTTTTTTAAAGATAAATAATAAATCAATAATTATTTATTTGCTTTATTTATTTTTTTAAGTATCTGGTTCTGTCTGATTAAATATTAGAACTCCATATTAATCATATTAATATATGATTTTTATATTTATTAAGATCCTCAATTTATAAAATCTCAAAAAGGAAAACTGCTTCTCTTTTTCCAAAATTATTTATATCGATATGCTTATCAAAAAGATGATAGAATACACTATCGTTGCAGAAAGGTTGGCTGCAAGGCTTCATGTAAATTTGTTGGAATTTACACAACTTCTGGTTTACATGAACACCAAAATAAAATCGGTCAGTTTGAAAAACTGAGAACTCACAAGGTTCTAGAGGATATTGTTGCCGAAAATCCTCTAGAGACAAGGCACAATATTTATGAAAGGCCTTGAATAAAAGATGCCTGGAAACGCCCTCCATCGAAATGTATCCAGAGGCAATGCCCTCATTTGTTTCAATTAAGAGTACAATTGACAGATTGTTACAAAAAAATCTGCCCACTTTGCCTCAGTCTGTGGATGAACTAGTATTATTACCAGAATACATCACCACAAATAAGGGGGATATTTTTTTAATTAATAATGATAATAATAATAATATGCTGGCGTTTGGTACATGTGAAATGCTAAAACTTGTAGAAATATGTGATGGTGATAGCATTTACATGGACGGCACCTTTTATGTCGTTCCTCGACTGTACTGTCAATTGTATAGTATCCATATAATGTATCAAGAAGTTATGATACCGATTATATATGCCCTCCTCCCCGATAAAAATAGAGGGACATATATTGAATTATTTCAAATTATCTTGCAATTTTGCTCGATGAAAAATATCCTTCAATCCTCGATTTGGACAAACTGATTACGAGGCCGCAGCTATATCGGCGCTTAGGTTTGTTTTTCCCAATATGTCCATAAAAGGTTTATTTATAACATTGTATATTATAATTAAAAAAATTTAGGCTGTTTTTTTCACTATTCCCAGGCTCTTTGGCGTAAATGTCAGGCGCTGGGTTTAGTTAGCGGTTATTTGCACAATACTACCATTCATCAAGTTGTTAGACGAATGACCACTTTGCCATTTGCAAAGAAGAACATATTTCCGAGGTACGGGCATCATGCCATGCTCTGTCTGCTGAATATCCTTTGCTCAAAAATTTTATGGAGTATATGGATTTTACATGGCTCGGAGTTAATGCCATATTCCCCCGAAATATATGGACCAGGTAATTAAAACATTTAAATATTAACTTTACTTATAATCAATTTAGGTATCAAGTTGACGGCCCTAGAACAAACAACCACCTGGAGGGGTATCATCATGCCCTCAAGAGAAAAACAAACGTGGCTCACCCGAATATTTATTGTCTGATAAATATTTTAAAAAGACATCAATATTCGAGTGAGCTTAAGATTTTACAAATTAATAGTGGGTTAAACGTGAGAAGAAAAAATAAAAAATATGATCAATTAAATATTAACATTGATAATCTAACTCGTATATACGAGCGTACAAATGAAATATATCCTTTTTTAGATAATGTTTCATATTTTATAAAACAACAATCATAACTCGTATTTATTTATATTTCTTTTATATATTTACATTTTTATTATTCTCTTGCTATATATGGTATACTTTATTTACATTTTTATAATTATTTTGTATAATAATGTAACTTTAATATAAAAATTTATAAATATTTTTTTTATCGCGCATATTGTATACATATTTCAGTAATAAAAATACTTATTTAGTAGATGCTTTGACCTAAAATTGTTGCTTATAGATGGCAATGACATATAATAATACATAAACTGATGATTCATTCATTAAACCTTACTTTAAAATGTATAGTCGTAACATTATGTAAATATATTTTTAACTGCTTGTCAAAATTTTGATAAAATACGAATCCTTTGGGTGAAAATAATTTTTTATAAAAAGAAAGACCAAAGCATTTAAAAGAGTTTTTTATTCTGCCAAAATATTGTAAAAATTATAGAATCTTTATAAAATTCTAGTGACTCACAGGATTGTTTAACACACATGTTCAAGTGGTGTCTTATGATTCTTTTCCGATTTGGGTTGATTTAAAAAAATATTTTTTTGTGAGTGTTTATTTAGTCTTCATTTTTCTAATAAATTATATCAGCGTCTACCTCTACATGATAGAAAAAACCCTAACTCCACCCAAAAAAGATTTTTTACTGCCTATCCCCAAGAAGCATACACTCTAATTCTGAAATAAAAATAATATATATTTATACTATTTTTAAAAAATTACTATTATTTTTACTACCTTAAAAAATTACATGAGTGAAGCAAATTTAATATTATCTATTTTTTAAAATAAATAAGGATAAAATAAATAATATGTGTTGGGGAAGTAAATAAAAAAATGCCTATTTTTTAAATAAATAAAAGAGGTTGAGAATATTTTTATATTATATTTTTATCTGTGTCTAATAATTGCAAATTGTATTATTGAAAATTTATTAAAAATGATTTAATTTAAAAATTTTTGAAGTGAAGCAATGGATTATTAATAGGAAGATAAAAACCAAAAGGATTAATATGAAAAATATGAATGGCTCACTGGATGTGGATTTTCTATATCCCTATATTGTTGCTCGCCTATTATTCTTGAAGGAAAAATATGTTTGGATATGAATAATTTTTTAAAGGCAGTTTTACAGCATGAAGAATCAACCGCTTATTTGAAGTCGATAATTCTATTAAAATCATTTGCCAAAAATTGAATTAAAAATATGATAGATTCCAGGCGCAAAATATGAAACGAAATTTTACTCAAAAACAAGGACGAATTCTGCTTATTTATAAATTTTAATTTTTTGTATGGTTAGACTTATAAAAAGAAAAAATGATTTTCTATTGCTTCCCTGGTAGTATTTGATGCTTCGTCACTGTCTGAAGATTTTGCGTATAGATGGCAAGTAGTTTGAATGAAACAAGTATTTTTAAAATGCCTTCCACAAATAATACTATATTTATTAGGCATAAAATTTTTTCTATTTATAGCATGTAACCATTTTTCCAATAATTCTTTGGATTTTAATAGAAATCTATATTTAAAAATAGGTGAATAATAATGAGTAAAATATAAGATATATTTATGACATTGATACAAAGATAGATAGTATATAACAATCAATATTAATATCAGATCAGTTATTAGTAATATAGTATTGAATCAGTGAAAATTTGTTGATTGGCAGAGCCTCTATTAATATATATATGGTTTACATATTTCTTACAAATATTTAAAAATGAAACTGTATCATAGTAAATATGTATTTTAAAAATGGCTAACTTAATATTTTATCCAGAAAAATATTTAGGCAAAGTTCAAAATAGAAATCTTATCAACTCAAGAGGAAGAAGCATTATTTGTCCTAGCAGTAAAAATGAGAAAACTTTATATTTTTACTAAATAAGGATTTTTTTTCAATGTTTGTAGCTTATTAATGCTTTATGTAATAAATATGTTGCATATAAAAAATAATATATATACTTATGATAAGAAATATGTGTATTAGATTCCATTTTATTTGTTTTATTACAATTATGAACACAGCACACTCCCATTATCTAAATAAAATAATAAATGATAGTGATATTAAAAGATCTGTTTTGCATGTATCCTAAGATGCATTAACATAAGATTTATAAATCCGTGCAGAATTAAGTTAAACTATATTTTAAAAAATTAAAAGGTGGGTTAGTCTTAGATTCATTTTTTAAATATAATCACCTAGTCCACATTCATAAAAAAAGTCTTATGAAAATTTAAGAATAAAAGATACTATAAAATATTATATCATAAATCGAAACCTTTAAAACTAAATTATCGTAGTAGACTTGTTTTCTATATATTAATATTTCTTGCTGACAAATAATGGATAACCAAACTACAAAATGGCGCTACAGCTGATTACAATGTGTGGACACTTTTATAATGCATTGAATGAATGAATCGTCAATCTATAGTTATATATAGCATTGGAGCCAGATGAAAATGGTAAAGATTTTTTCAAAATCACATTTTTTTTATAAAGTAAAAAAAATTTTAGATACAAAGGTTAATATTTAATATCATTATAATTATTTTAAATGTTTTTATTATAATGTATTGCCTTTAGATATTGGTTCCCTAAATATTCAGCTTGAAGATGTAAATTTCCCACTTCATACAGATTTTATCGATCCAAAGTCTCCCATAGGTAATGTTATTTTTGATATATATTCAAATTATTTTTTGAATGTTATGATAATTTTTTAAAAATATTTTTATAAGCAGCACATCTGTGTGAAGATATATGTAATACATTTCCTTTTGACAATGGTTCCCAGAATGTTGGCTTTAAAGATAAAATTTTCCACTTGATATAGATTTTATAGATCCAAAGTCTCTCATATAGGTAATGTTATTTCTGGTATGTATTTGATTTATTTTTTAATTATTTATGTATACAGAATTGGATGATGATATTATGATAATAAATAAATTAGAAAATATCCCTAGATATTTTTTTCCTACAACAAAAGCATGGAAAAAATATGCCAAAATATATGCTCTAAAACCTCCCAAACATTGTTGGGATGTAGACTATGGTAAACAACTTGGTGAATCAACTATCTTGGGGCAAATTGAAGGTGATGGGAATTGTTTTTATAGGTTGAACATATTAATATAAAATTTCTCATTCTACTTTATTAAATTTCATTTTATTCTACTTTATAAAATTTAGGGCTATTAGTGTGATCACAGGGGCTCAAAATTCCCATATTATTCTCAGGCAATGGTTAATTTATGCTAACATTTGAGATGGAAAAAGTAATTAAGAATTACTGACACAAATAAAAAAACGTATATCGTTATTGGCTCAAATAATTTAATAAAATTCAAGGTAAATTAATATTTTTAATAAAATTCAAGGTAATTTAATATTTTTAAATAAAACTATGATATTTTAAATAGAATCACCACACTATGGCTTTATATCAAAATGCTATATTTCAATCTATAGATAATTTAGAAAATTCAATAGCTATTTATGAAAAGGAAAACTTAATAAATATATCCATTTATAAATCTGAATTATTGAAGTTAAATTATTTGAGCCAAACTTGTATATTGAATAATTTGATATCAGAATCAGTGGTGAATCTATTAAAAATATTATAATTTTATTTAAAAATATCACAATTTTAATATTTAAAATTAGGTGATACACAAATAAAAAATTTGGGCAATTGTCAGACAACTCATAGTAACTTAAAAAAATTAATATTAATGTATTTATTTTTCTCAGAAAAGTTATATAAACCTTTTACAACTTTATCAAAAGAAAAAAAGGCTGAATGGATCATAAATAAATTATGTAAACAGTCTTCATTCAATAAAGTTTGTAATATTAGTTGTTAAATTCTGATGACATTAGTACCAAAAAAAAATGATATGCAATCTTTAAAAAATGATGATGTGGATTTTAAAATAATAAAATCTTATTTCACAAATGATGCGTGGGAAAAGATTCTGGAATTAAATGAGAAGATTATGGCAGAGCCATGGATTTGTCAAAAATGTTATATTGCTTTAGATGATGATGCCTCCATATCATGTGATTTTTGCTTGTCCTGGTTTCATTTTAAATGTCAAAAAATTTAAAAAAAACCATATAAAACTTATTGGTATTGTTTAAATTGTTAAATTTATTTTTATTCGCATTTTATATTTTAATTTTTAAATGATTATAATTATTAATGTATTACAGTTGTAAATGAAATTTTATTCGCATTTTATATTTTAATTATTAAATGATTATAATTATTTATGTATTTATTAGATTTACAGTTGTAAATGAAATTTTATGAATAAAATAATTTCAATTGAATTTGTTGACTTGATTTTATCTCTTTTTTTTATTTGATTTATGTTAGAATTAAAGCAAAATAAAGCTTTTTTGAAGGATAATAACACTTTTTCCTACTAAATAATTATTTATAGTAATTTTAATTTCTTTTATATTCATTAATTTAACTGAAATATAATTTTAGAGCACTTTATTAATTCTAATTTATTATTAAAGCCAAATTTCAAAAATTTTTGCCTAAAAAACTTGAAACAATTAGAGTAATATAAGAGTAGGAATAATTTTTAATTATAAATGAAAGATCTATATTTTTATTAGAATATCAGCTAACCCTGACACACTTTTAGGTATTTGTCTATCTTTAAAAATAAAATAGAGAATCTACTGAAGATTTGATATAAGGAAGAATTTAGATCCCAAATAATATAAATGTAGGAAAAATTTGAAATTATAAGTGAAGTATCATATTTTTATTAGAATAATATCAGCTAACCCTGACACACTTTTAGGTATGTATCTATCTTTAAAAATAAAATAAAGAATCTACTGAAGATTTGATATAAGGAAGAATTTAGATCCCAAATAATATAAATGTAGGAAAAATTTTAAATTATAAGTGAAGGATCATATTTTTATTAGAATAATATCAGCTATTTATTTTAAACCATGAAACACTTTTAGGTATGTATCTAATATTTAAAGATAAAAAGTAATTAGAAGATTTGATATTATAAGGAATTCATAGAAGAATTTTAGTTAGATCCCAATTCATAAGGTGTTATATATTATTAATTTTTATTATAGCATATTTTTTGTCATTATCTTTATTTATATTTGAAATTAGGATGCAACTATCCGTGATTATATTTGCCATCTAAAAGATTGTCAATAGCATCAAATATATTTGCAACTGGGTTACACCTATATTCGGCCTATTTCATACCAAAGAGTGGGGGTGATATGGTTCCAATGATATATATAACATAGATCGGCGATTCATTCATTAAATGCATGATAAAAATGTCCTCACATTGCAATCAGCTGTAGCGCCATTTTGTAGTTTGGATATCCATTATTTGTCAGCATGAAATATTAATACATATATAATATTGCCAAAACTAGTCTACGAAGATAATTTTTTGAAAAGTTTTCATTTATGATATATTATTTTTCTTATATTCTATTAAAACGCAAATAGATTTTGAAAAACACAAAGGATATCATGGCTATGTTGATTTAGGTGATGGGACAAAATCAACAAAAGAAGATGAATCATGTCCAGAAGCAACAAAGGCCCTATTTCTTATGGCAACCTGTATTAATAGCAGCTGGAAAATGCCAATAGCCTATTTTCTAGTTGTAAAAATAAATCCAGATATCCTAGCTAATTTAGTGATAGATGCATTGCTCAATTTAAATGAAACTGGAGGAATATGCAAAGCCATTGTATGCGACGGGTGTGCTGTTAATAAAAAAATGGGTAAATTGCTTGGCGTTAGTATGGATCCTGATAATATTATTCCATATATTGAGCAGGAAAGCCATGACTCGGAAAAAATATATGTATAAGGAATGACCAGATATTAGGCATATTATAAAAATTATGATCTTATATATTATCTATGCTAATTAATTATATTAATTTTTTATAGGTGATGATATAATCAAAAATGACGAAAATGTACTCAAAAATAATATAAAAGTGAACTGTTGCAATATCTTTTCCTTTTCAAGGCCTATACATTTATATCATTATATACTTATTAAATATACTTTATTAAATAAATAATTTATATAATATAATTTATACTCAAGCAAAAAATAATATTATTACATTGTGTATTTATTGAAAAAAAAATAAAAGATATTTTTTTATTTGTCATTTATAATTAAGAGGAAATAATCAAAACAAAACAAATGATCAACTATGAAGAGAATCTTAATAGTATATACTTTTGGAGTTATCTTTAGTTCTTCCTTTATAATAAAATTAATAATACAAAATAAAAAAATTAACAGCACCTATTTCTCTTATTAGTAACAAAATTTGTAGATTTTATCTATACAGGTCTATTTTTTACATAAACTTATGAGTGATTATTGTTTTAAGTTATAAGCCACTATATTACATAAAATTATAAAAGTACCAACTACTACAATAAATATAGGTGAATCTATGATATTTATTATTAAGACAGGAATCATAAAAGATTATATGTGTAAAATATAAAAATAATATATTTATTATTTTTAATTAAAAGCTTCTATAAATGAACAACATGTGTGTGTAACAAGATTTTTATTGAAATATCAAGTGAATTTGATAAAACTATAAAAGCTAATATTCTTGGAAATGATTGGTGGTATTGTGGCTTTTTATATATGTATATCTTGAGTCTTATATTTTAGATTAAATCATCAGTTGAGGTGAGAATTTATTTTGTATTGATATAGATAATTTAAAAATAATGATCGAGGCATTTGATCCATATGGGTTAAAGGAATCTGGGTGGTAAGGTTAATTGGAGATTATTTGGTGAATTTTTTGAGAGTATAATAGATAGAGGTATGGAATATTTTGCATGAAGGGTGGTATTGTGGCTTTTTAAATATGTATATCTTGAGTCTTATATTTTCGATTACTAATAAAAAGAATTGAAGAACTTGCTAAAATCATGAGTTGAGGTGAGAATTTATTTTGTATTGATATAGAGAATTTAAATATATAATAATAATAATGATGAGGCATTTGATCAACGTTCAAGCTACAAAATGGCGCTACAGCTGATCGCAATGTGAGGACGTTTTTAATGAATGAATCGCCAATCTATGTTATATATCATTGATTTACCCACTACAAATAATCATTTAGGCCGTGACTGCATATAACACCTGTGATATTTAGTGAAAAAACTAAACATAACACCTGTGATATTTAGTGAAAAAACTAAACATAAAACCTGCTATATTTTTTTAGTGAATAAATTAAATATCACACCTGCTATATTTTAATTTTTTAATACACTTCGTATATTTAAAATATTAAAGGATGTTTTTAATTCTTCCAATTTTTATTAAATATAATTTTTATTTACTTGAGCTATTAAGGTAACATTTTATATTAATAATCTAAATATTACTGTAGATCCCTATAATTTGTATTGAAGTCTTAAGGAGTAATAATGAAGAGGAATATAAGATGAACTTAGCCATATTTTCAAATATCAATATCATTAAAAATTTTTTTAGCTGAATTCTGAAAATATAACGATGACATAAATTTAGGAATCTTGTAAGAATTAGGAAATAACTAATATAACGTAAAGATACACCTTTTTTAAAGGTTACAATGACATTCAAGAAGACCTACTTAATAACCAAAGCTTAATATACACAACACAATCCCTTATAGCAAACAATTCAAATTTACAAACTGCTCATTAAAAAATATGAATATAGGTTTATAAATAGTTTATATATGAATATAAATACTTTGATATGTATATGGGTTTATCAAAGCTATATGAATAAATACTTTTTTGATTATGCCCATTAATTGTAACCATATTTAATATGAAAAATATAAATAAAGACTCCTAAAAATATACTCACAAGTTTTATATGGTACAATTTTTTAATGTATTTTGACATAAAATTTATTTTTAGTTTTATAATCTGCAAATTAAAAAATAATTTGAACCCAATTTTTTTTAAAACACCCTTATTTAATCAAAAAATATTAATTTATAAAATTTTAATTGCCTTGTCCTAATCTCAGACTCATATTTTTTTTAATACTTTTGTTTTGCCCATTTCTTTTTGTCTATTAGCCTATAGACGTTTAAGTAACAGTTCTCTGTTGCGCGTACAAGTACGTGCGGCTTGCCCACAAACGTGTGAAGGGCTCTTCATTTTTCTCCCCTTAATTAACTATCCAGTTTGATGGATTTTTGAGGAAAACCTAGCGTAGCTCTGTTGTATCCACAACCAGAGGACGAAAACGCTTTTATCACGTATCACGTAATAAATAAGAATTAAAAACATTTTTTTATATTTATCTGGTTTCTTAAATTATAAGCCTCCTACAACTACAACTTTTAAGGCAAATCTTTTTTGTTCAAATTTTATTTATTATACATGGATAAATACTGATATTTGTATTTAATAACTATGACCAATAGTCAAATCTTCTAATATTTAATATTATATTGTTCTAACTGACAAGAAAATTATTCTTTACCTTTCATAAAATAATTTAAAATGATAAATACAGGAAAAAAAATACATAATCCTTTATAGCATGGAGGGGTGAGGGGCTATACATACTCTAGTTGTATAAAAAAATATTATTACCTATTTTTTTTGTATAAATTTTAGCTTAATATTTGTAGGTAAAGTGTATATCTGCAAAATAATTTTTAATTTTGTTTGATTATTCAGCATTTATAGTGGTGTAGCTTGGGATTGCATAGACCCCACCTAATTATGCCTATTATGTGGGTTTTCCACCTGATATTAAGATTTAAGCAATTTTTTTTTTTAATAAATTGGTTGATTGACTAATACTTGTATAAATAAATAATATATTATTTACATGATAGGTTACAAATATACTTTTATGCACAAATACAATTAGTTGACTAGATAATACTTTTTATTTAAATATAAAAAATGCCTCGGGCATATATATTTATAAATGATTTGATAATATTATTTACAGGATAAAACTATACTATAATGATAATTTAAATTTCTTATATAGATACAACCAATAAATTTATTTATTTCAGGAATAATAAATAATGGATGAAATAAAAGCCATTTGTCATTATAAAAAATGAAGATGTTTGTTTGAAGCAATGTAGCTGCACAGGAAATCTCAATATCTGTGGCCCACGTGCCATTGCAATCCATTTTGTTTTTCACAATGTAATCCATTGTGTTATCAACCCCTATGAATCCGCTAAAGAAATTTATATGTTTTTCTTGAACCACAAAGGATATCATAACACTCCTGATTATTTGATGATATTGCTCATCATTACTGATTTCCTTGCTAAGACATCTAAAATAATATTTAGAATTATAAGTTGTTATTAATAAAATACCCGAAAAAACAGTTTCCATCACCTATAATTGGATCAACCTTATCAGGATCCCCCAAGCTTAATGATTTCTGATTTTGAGTATTTTGCGACACAATCAAAGTCATGCCTAACTTATCAGAATGATATTTTTTCCATTCTGATGTTGTAGGCTGGAAGACAAATGGAATCTTGAGAGATTGATAATTATGAACAAGTTTATTCACTAAAATAAATTATATAATTTAAACTAAAAAATGGAATACGTGTATTTCCCCTCTGTTGCTTATTAAAAGAATATGGACCTTTTTTAATAAATAAAATATATAGTAACTAGTGTATATTACAACCTACCAAAAGCAAATTTTAAAGTTAGGGGTTCAGTGTTGTACCTTTTGTCATATCCAGTCCCATATTGTTTGGTATATTATTACCTAAAATATAAAATTTACTTATATAAATGTAATTTTGTTACTTAAGGACAACAAAATCGGGCTTGACATAGCATATTTAGCAAGAGTATTGCAAGGTTGTGACTTGAACCCCATTTTATTTGGTATTATATTATTACCTTAAATATAAAATTTACTTATATAAATTTAATTTTGTTACTTGAGGACAACAAAATCGGGCCTGACATAGCATTTTTAGCAAGAGTATTGCAAGGTTGTGACTTGAACCCCATTTTATTTGATATTATATTATTACCTTAAATATAAAATTTACTTATATAAATGTAATTTTGTTACTTGAGGACAACAAAATCGGGCCTGACATAGCATTTTTAGCAAGAGTATTGCAAGGTTGTGACTTGAACCCCATTTTATTTGGTATTATATTATTACCTTAAATATAAAATTTACTTATATAAATGTAATTTTGTTACTTGAGGACAATAAAATCGGGCCTGAGATAGCATTTTTAGCAAGAGTATTGCAAGGTTGTGACTTGAACCCCATTTTATTTGGTATTATATTATTACCTTAAATATAAAATTTACTTAAATAAATGTAATTTTGTTACTTGAGGACAACATCGTGCTGGAGATAGCATTTTTAATAAGAGGATTATTATGTTAACTATATTTAATTAATATATATTTATAAATTATATTATGATCATTAAGTTCAATATCAAAATTTAAGCCTCTAAGAAAATTTCTAAAATTTAAACCAGTATACAAAACTTCTTAGTCAAAGTCAGATTCAAAACTTCTTAGTGAAAACTCTAACTATATTTAATTAATACATCTTTATAAATTATATTATGATCATTAAGTTCAATATCAAAATTTAAGCCTCTAAGAAAATTTCTAAAATTTAAACCAGTATACAAAACTTCTTAGTCAAAGTCAGTATAAAACTTCTTAGTAAAAACTCTATCTATATTTAATTAATATATCTTTATAAATTATATTATGATCATTAAGTTCAATATCAAAATTTAAGCCTCTAAGAAAATTTCTAACAATGGCTCCTTTATCTCTTTTTAATAGTTCAAAAATACTTGTTAAGTCATTGGTCTTATAATTTTTGTCTGGACATTATGTATATCTTTAAGTGTCATTTTTTTACCCATTTTCAGAAGAGATTCCTGAATTTTTAGCTTGTTTGCCTTTAGTTTTAACGAATTTTCGACTATTTGCCTTTCTTCCACAGTAAGCATTCTTTGTTTAGGTAAGGATTGGAAAGTAATACTATCTATTTATATGAGTTATATTAATTTATTATAATGTATAATTATACTTAAATCATGATTACAGTGCTCATCAACCATGGTCATAATTTCTAAGTAATGTCCAGTGTCCTTATGTTTAAGGTATAATGTAAATTTAAAGGAACACTTCTTGCGAAATGTTGAGGAATTTCTGATACCCTTGGAGTTGCTTTTTTGAATTGTGCCACCATATTTGCAAGAATAATAAACTTTTCGATATTTAAAAAGATTAATAACGTCTACAGGATATGGTGCTTTTAGTAGATAGGACCTTGCTATATAGACATTTACAAAATTAGAATTCTCAAATTCTTCAATAGTCCTAGATAATGAAGCATATGAAGAAAATATCGCTCCAAGATGTAGCATCTATAAATATGTTTTGAATAATTAAACCACACTTTATTATATATATTATATATCATTACATGAGAACTAGGCAGAGGTATACCCTTAAATAATAAGACAAGAATTTAACAATTCCTTGAGAACTTTAAAAACATCTTAATACCACATATTGGTGTCAACAGACTTTATACAATGTTAAATTAATAGTTCATTGCATAACTTACTATAGAATTAAAGTTTCTCATCATGAAGTAAGATATTTGTGTAATATATTATATAATCTATTTACTATTAACTAAAGAAATTAGCTTATAAAATAGATAACATTTAAATTCAAATGGAAAAGTATTTAGAATAAAATAAAATATCTGCATTTCATGTTTAATTATTGGATTTAAAAAAAATTGTTTACCTTTGTACTTTCTGTTTCTGTGCATTCCATATCAGTAAATTTATAGCAGAGAAGTATATTCAAAATTTTGCTCTAACCAGTGAACACCTATTATATAAATTTAATATATAAAAAATATAAGCATGTACTTTAAGAATCTGTATATGATAAATAAAAATAATATTGCTCCTTAGTTAATTATTTAAAAATGGTAACTAGCATATAAAACAGGTATCACTAAATTAAATTAAAATTTAGAGTACCATAAAATATCTGATGTCATATATAAATTAGGTTTTAAAAAAATTGTTTACCTTTATCTCTTATGCTGTACCTCCTATATCAGTAAATTTATAGCAGAGAAGTAGAATCAAAATTTTGCTCTAACCACAACACCTATTATTTAAATTTAATACATAAAAAATATAAGCATGTACTTTAGGAATCTCTACCTGATAAATTAAAACAATATTGCTAATTGGTTAATTATTGAAATATAAACTAATGTATAATTCAGTAACTTTAAAAATAAAATCCAATTTTTTTATAAAATGGATTTAAATATCGCGGGTACAAGGAAATAAAAATATTAAATGAATGTGCGATATTTAGTTTTTTCACAAAATATCGCTGGTGTTATGTTTAGTTTTTTCACTAAATATCACAGGTGTTATGTTAAGTTTTTTCACTAAATATCACAGGTGTTATATGCAGTCATGGCCTATCATTTATTAATTATAAAGGCCATTTACCCACTCAGGGGGCAATTATCATTTTAATACTATTTACCACTCAGGAGGTAACTATATTACATATGACTTTATTGCTGCCTACTAGAAAATGCGTAATGTCAATCATCATGATAATATAATCCAAATAGAATGTAATAAAAAATGTATGTATATCTTACAGACGCGTAATCAATGGGGGGGGGAGGAAAATCCCCACTACCCCATCGCAAATTTGACTGTTTTCATAAATATCATTTTAAGCTAATAAAAATTTTACCCCCCTCCCCCCTCCCACTCCACCCAATCAAAATTTTACAAATATTTGAATATCAATTTTCCAACATAAAACTTATTTTTTATAAATAAATTAAATTAAAATTTCTTTTCCTTGTGTGAGTACATTAACATTATTCAAATATTAATAAAATGGATTAAAATTATTTTATTAAATTCAAAATTATTAGTGAGTTAGTATTGATAAGTATTTTTAATAATATTTTAATTATTAATAAATATCTATATTTTTTTAAAATATTTTTCATTTTTATTTCCATTTTATAGAACAGAAGAAATAGAAATACAAAAGTTAAATAAGGCTGAGCATGAGAAAAAGAAATGTGTCGTCAGAAACGATATCATTATTGAATTCAATTGATCAATCAGAGTTTATCATTGCTGCTAGTTGCATCAATAAATTATTTTCCTATAGCTCACTAATTTGTAGAAATTTACAAAAACCAAATTTAGATTTGGTTCAGGTTATTGATTTGGCCGACAATATATATGAACAGGTAGATACAATAAGAATGAATGTAGATGAATATTTTTATAATATTTATCTAGACGTTGAATCGAAGGCTAAATTTTATGATATAACACTAATTAAACCTCGTCTAGCACCTAGGCAATTATTGAGATGTAAAATAAATATTGGCTCAACTGAAGAATATTATAAAATATCCATTTTCATCCCATTCTTAGATACTTTTTATCGCAAAAAAGTACGGTTTTTATATAAAAAACAAGTCTTTAGCAATCTTCAAGTATTATTACCCAAAGATCCTTCTTCGTTTTCTAATGTCACTATTGGTAAAATTAAATATTTAGCAAAATTTTATTCCTATGATATTGATACTCAAATAAATTTAATCAGTGAATTCGAATTGTGGTATAAATATTTACTACGTTTAGCTAGTTTACCTGAGCATGCTATTGATGCGCTCAACGGTATAAAGAAACCTTGGCTCAATTTCCTTAAATTTTGAAGTTTTTTTATATTCTTGCATACTTGCCTATTACAACATGTACGAATGAAAGGACTTTTTCCAACTTGAGAAGGTTGAAAACATTTTACGAATTACTACTTCCGAATCTCGGCTAAATGGCCTAGCTCTGTTAAATATCCACAGAGATTTGGTTCCAACGACAAAAGATCCTTGATGAATTATCAACATTCCCACGGATATTAAAAATCATATTATAATTATAGTATTTAATAAAATTTTCTGTATAATATTGTATTTGATAAGAAGTTGAAAAAAACTTGTTTTAAATTATTTTCTAGTCAATATTTTATACACACTACTATTAGTATTTTCAATAAAAAAATTATATTCTATGAGAATTTAAGCTGAGGCTAGTTTTTAAAGCAAATTTTATAAAAAAAATGACATTAAACTATATTTCAACTTTACATTTAAAATAACTTTATTAAATATAATATACCTAATTTAAATAATAAAAAATAGATTTGTAATATCCGCACGAATTAGTAAATAATAGTTAAAAATAGAAATATAATTATTATTAAATTATGAATAATTTAATAGAATAGCTAAAACATAAGACCAGGCCGAAAGCCAGATATTCCCCCCCCCCCCATAAGAAAATCCTGGATACCCCACTGATAGCTTATATAGCATTTATCACATTTCCCCATAAGATTTTAAAACTCCTCAATCAGACGATGTGTAGGCTTCCTCGATCGTTGTGATTTTCGCCTCATTGTTGTTTCTACTTCTCGAGTTAATGAAAATTTTTTTATCAGTCTTTTGCGTTTAGCCGTTATATCTCTCTATAATGTTCCTTCCAAATTCTCAACTATTTCCGACTCCATATTTTCTTCATTTTCTTCCTCTCTATGCTTTCGTATTGTTCTATCTTTACTTTCAAACAAATAGAAATATCTACCAGTTCTTGATTTTATAATTCCTTCTCTCCAACCTGAATTGATTTTATTATGTAACCATAGAGGCTGTGAAACCTCGAATTCTCTCATTTGAATGTGTTCATTATGCACAGGGTTGCCAGGTCAACATTTTTAATTGCGGGAGAATTTTGGTATTTTGCGGGAGAAATTTGAAAATTGCGGTAGAAATATAAAAATTGCTAAAAAAAATTTTGCGGGCCTTCGATCGGATATTGAATTGACTTAGTTATCCGCCTATTATTTTTGATAATTACTTTATGTAAATACAAAGTCGGTAACTATTTTTCAAAACAGGTAACTCTAGTACGAGACAATATTTTTTTAAAATACTATCTTTATTATTAAAATATATTAATTTTATAAAAAAAAACAAACGATTTTAATTTTTCAATGTAAAATATTAAAAAGATTTTATAAAATATAAAAAAATATGGATAATTAAATATTATGATATTAATTATAATTTATAGATTTAAATAATGGATCACGTTTACTGTCGTTTTTAAGATATTTATAAAATTGCTGGCATGGCATTTATAATTTTGTTTAACCATTAGCTCAGCCTCTAATATTGTTAGAGCAATCCGATTTCTCTCCTTTCTCCAGGCACTCCTCAAAAATGCGCTCCACTAAACGTTTACCGTCGTTTTTAAAATATTTATAAAATTATTGGCATGGCATTTTTAATTTTGTTTAATCATTAGCTCAGCCTCTAATGTCGTTAGAGCAATCCGATTTCTCTTCTTTCTCCAGGCAGTCGAGGTAAGGAGAAAACATACTTGCATCTTTTGTCCAAGCATGAGGATTTATCGTTAATATGAAAAAATTCTAACCATTCCTCCTCTGTTTTTAGACCTCATGGCACATCATAAAATATAAAGAGAATTACAATCTCCTAAAACAAGACATCAATGTCTATCGGTATTTTTAATATTTATTAAATTATAAAACCATCAATTGATGGTTTCTGTTCCAAGATCATAATATTTATACATTTGTAAATAGAATTATTAAAATCAAATTTTAATTTTCTAAAATTTTCTTAATAAAAATTGCTTCTTTTAAAAATACATTAATTAGAGTATTATTTGAACATTTTAATATAATATTTTTAGCAATAGCGACATAAAATTTATAAATTTTTAACTGTAAAGATAAACACAGGTGCCGCATAATTTTGTGAATCTTCATTAATAAAGATTCTTCTGATTGCAATTGAATATTAATAGCATGTAGAAGATTTCCTACATGTGAAATCATTCCTAAATATGCTTCTGTCATTTCATCCTCGAAAAAAATTTTCAAAATTTCAGGGCAGCTTTTATAATCATAAATTCTATCGATGATAACCACCTGATAGGGATATGTCGCAACAACTCATACCATTCCAAGTCAGACCACTCCACGAACTCCTCTTTTAGTTGATGAACTAAATTCGTTAAAATATTTTATCACAATTATTTCGACATCCACAGATAATACATTCATTGCCTTCTAGCAAGAATTATGTAGTATATGGCATATGCAGCCAATTGGTATTAAGTCATTATTGTTCTGCTTCAATTCGGTAAATACATTCTAGTTTTTGACAAAATTCAAAAGCTGACAAGCAACTCATTGATAACCCTGAGTTAGCTCTATTTACCATTATGTGGTTAGCTATATCGTTAGATTTTTTATTATCCGAGGAATAATTTTTTAAAAGTTTTATTGAAATACCCTTATTCTTGTTGAAATAGCAAAGGATCAAGAGAAATGTTTTAATATTTCCCTTATTAGATGCATCTATTAAAATTGTATATGGATATCGATCTTTCAAATCGTCTAGAATTGACCTCTTGGATTCAGGTCATAGAACATTTGTGATAGCCTTGCTCATTTTTGTTTTACCACAAGTAAAGTTTAAACTTATATTGGAGTCGTTAAATATTATGGAGAAAATATTCGGCCCATATTGTAATGATAGGATAGGTTTATATGATTTCCGCAACTGTAGTTACATCTGTATTATTAATAATGTAATTGAACTATAATAAATAAAATAATTATCAGTATTATTAAAATCAGTATAATATTATTTTATTATATATTTAATTTAACCGAAAGTAATTAAGCGCCAAGCCCTATATTGTTATATACAAACACACTGAAAATGATAAAATATGAATGAAATGAATGATGTTGATTTATTATTGGATAAAAATAAAACAGCATAAAAAGAAATTTACAAACTAGACATGATAAAAATAATCAATTACTGTCTCAAAATTATTATTTATATAATAAAAACGTTAAAATGCTAAAAAGGAATTGTGCGGGAGATATTAAAAAATTGCTGTAGATTTTTGCGGGAGATTCCCAATTGCGGTAGTTTCGCAGGAGTGAGATGTCTGCGTGTAAACTAAAAAATTGCGGGAGCTTGCACTGTCTTTTGTCGCATGCATCGTTCCATCTCATTCTTAACATTTGGATTTAACCAATCTAATCCAGTTTTTAGATTTCGCCCCAACAGTAATTTTCTGTGAACGTCCAGTTGATTGGTACTCGTCCATTCTGTTTGCTGTTAAAACTTCTCCCATAGCTTCCTCTGGCTCTTTAATATCTTTTCTAGTGGCAAAATATCGATTCTTAAGTGTTCGTATTGTTCTTTCAGCTAACCCATTCGTTATGGGATAGTAAGGTGTTGAATGTATTAATTTAATATTTTTTTCTAAATAGAATTTTCGAAATTCTCCACAAATAAACTAAGGGCCTTATCTAACACGATTTGTCTTGGTGTTCCAAAACGTGCGAACCATTTCTTTAGCGTTCTGATCATTGTTATAGATGTAGTCTCTCTCATAAACTCGACATCAACCCATTTAGAATGTGCATACTCCAACTAACCTTAAGAGAAATTGATAGGTCCGCGAAATCTAGATGAATGCGTTCCCATGGCATATTAGAGATGTTACACGAATATAAAGAAACCTCCATTATATTCGACCGGTTACTTTGACATGGCATACATTGACGAACATGTTGTTCAATGTCTTTATATCAATTAGGGCACCAATAATGCATTCTATAAATTGATCTCACAGCATTTATTCCTGGATGCCCCATTTTAATTATAGTTTATATTGATTTCCTCAACACGGTTGGAATTACCAGCTTTCCATTCCATTCAATGACATCACGATCTACTTACTTGAAGATTATTAAAACAAACTAATTCTGCATTCGCATCATACCTAGGGTTGCCATGTCTCCCCCCATCAGCGGGAGACTCCCGCAATTTTTTAGTTTACAAGCAGACATCTCTCTCCCGCAAAACTACCGCAATTGGAAATCTCCCGCAAAAATCTACCGCAATTTTTTTTTTAGTATTTTAACATTTTTAATATATAAATAATAATTTTGAGAGACATTAATTGATAATTTTTATATTTTTAAAATAATTTTAAATATTTATTCGAAAAACATGTCTAGTTTGTAAATTTCTTTCCATCCTGTTTTATTTTTATCCAATAATAAATCAACATAATTTCATTCTAGTGTTGTATGAACGCGTTCGTGAACGAAGTTCGTATTTTTGAAAAAAATGATGAACGGCGTTTCTTTTATTTTTGACGAACTTTGAACATGAACGCGTTCCCTTTTTTATGACGAACGCGTCGAATTTAAAGTTCGTTCAATTTTAAAAATACTTTTTATTTTTATTCATTTGAAAAATTTACTATTTCCGAATTTTTAAAAAAAATGTATTATTTATATTTTTAATCGGCTGTGTATTTCCTTTTCACATTTCAATTTTTTTAACACATAGTTTATTAATTTGAATATTATTGTTTATATTTTAATTTAATAGTTTAGAATAAGCATGGATATTATTATTTAATCCTCATCAACTGATTCTGAAAATCCAAAATCAGATGAATAATCATTACTATGGCCAAATATGATAAATGTTTTACATTAACATCCTATATTGAAGGAACTAATCCAATGCTTACCAAGTGTAAAATGTGGCCAAAAAGTATTATATTGTCAAAATCTTCAGGTTCCAATTTAAAACGACATTTGATTTTAATATTAATTATTTGATTTTATATGATATAAAGTTAAATTATTAAATTTGAAGAAATAATGCATTTGGGATATTTGACCCCAACAATAACGATAGTTATTTTAAAATTAAAAAAATTAGTGGCCTCAAATATGGTCAACCATTGATAGACGCCGTATTAAATAGGATTAATAAAAGGTATTAAACTTATCATTCTCAATTAATTACATATATTTTATTTTTTTAAAGCCTTGAACATATTTATAAGAATCAAAATGTTCTTTCTGCAATTATACACCCAGCATTCAAACTTCAATCGCTATAGATAAAACTTCCACAGAACAAACCTATTAAAAATAAACTTATAGGGTTATTGAAAAAAATGCTTTGAAAACGCTAGAGAACTGTTAATTTCGAGATATCCATTTTTTTGTCGAGAGTAGAGAATGGATTGGAGGAGGATAACTTATCTCATTTTTTTGCAAATAACAAAACAATATGTTTTTAATTTATTCTCCACGTTAAACGAGCTGTTTATTAAGTATAATACCGCAATCCCCTCATCTGCCCCTGTAGAGCGCGTTTTTAGGCTAATGCTGTATTAACTGCCAAGTGTTCCTGTCTATCAGATAAATATTTTGAAAACAATTGTTATTAAAATTTAATAAGAAAAATTTTTTATAAATAAAAATATCTTTTTATTCGCTATATTATATTTTATTTATAATTATATTATCAAAATAAATTATATTATTTTTTAACATGGCTAAAATATATTGTATTAAAAAATGTAAGTTTATTTATATTAAATTAAATTTAAAGAAAATTTATCATAAAATTTTGAACGGTTTTATGAGGTGAACGAGTTCGTGAACGTGAACGCGTTCCATTTTTTTGAACATGAACTTGAACGTGAACGCGTTCGATTTTTGTCAATGAACGTTGAATGCGTACACGTTCGATTTTTTTAGAAATGTTTACAGCACTATTTCATTCATATAAGTCAGTACAGGGGAGTATATCAACATCGATTGCAATACAAAAATATTCTCAAATAATAAATAATACAGATGCAACTACATTTGCGGAAATTGTATACATCTATCATGTAGTTCAACATTCACAGAGCTATATCATCACAATGTGGGTCCAATTTTTTTCTCATGATATTTAACGACTCCAATATAAATGCAAACCTTACTTGTGGCAGAACAAAAATGGGCAAGGCTATCGTAAGTGTTTTAGTACCTGAATCCTAGAGGTCAATTCTAGACGATTTGAAAGATGGGCATCCATATTCAATTCTAACAGATGCATCTAATAAGGGAAATATTAAAACATTTTCATTGATCCTTCGCTATTTCAACAAGAATAAGAATATCTCCATAAAACTGTTAAAATTTTTTCCTCGGATAGTGAAAAGTCCAACTATGTAGCTAGCCACATAATGGTAAATATAGCTGATTCAGGGGTATCAATGATTTGCATGTTAGCTTTCTGCGCTGATAATGGCTCTGTAAATTTTGGCAAAAACTAAAGTTACAGAATTGAGGCAGCACTATAATGAATTAATATCAATTGGCTGTATATGCCATACACTATATAATTCTTGCAAGAAGGCAATAAATGTACTATCGGTGGATGTCAAAATAATTGTGATGAAATGTTTTAACGAATTTAGTCATCAACTAAAAGAGTTAATGAATTAAAAGAGTTGGTGAAGTGGTCTGACTTGGAATGGTGTGAGTTGTTGCGATATATACCTATCATTGTCATTAATACCTGCCATCGATAGAATTTTAAAATTTTACAAACCCTTAAAAAAAATACTTTTCTTAAATAAAGATTTTAAAAGCTGTCCTAAAATTTTGAAAATTTTTTCGAGTATGAAATGGCAGAGGCATATTTTGGATTCATTTCACATGTAGGAAATCTGCTTCATGCAGTTAATATTCAGTTGCAATCAGAATATTCTTTATAAAAAAGATTCATAAAATCATGCTACAGCCAGAGTCTACATGAGCGGGAGGGGTAGGAACAGTTTGCATCCTATTTTTTTGAGGGGGTAGGCTGCTTTAATGGGGGTATGATAAATTTTTTGGGGGGTTATCTATTAAATTTTGAGATCAAATAGGACAAAATTTATTGCTGTAAAAATTAATACTTTTATTATAGAATTATTATAATTCAATTCATCGACCAAATCTATATATTGCAAACAATCATACACATTGTTTTCCAAGTAAAACTTTCTGCTATCCTTTGTAATGTAATTTAAAAGGTTTAGATATTTTAGCAAGCTCATAATGCCATAATAATTAATTCATTGTAAATAATGGAGGTTTTAATTGAATTTATTATCTAAAAAATAAATTCTTTATATTCACAAAATATCGATAGTTGGTAGTAGAGATAGATTAATTTAAGTTAATTCTCTGAAAAGTGTATAAATAAATTAATAAGGTGAAAATAATAGAGAGACACTGCCGCCGAAGATGGCGGGAATTTTTAGGGGGGTAACAGGTTTTTGGAGGGGCTTTGCATCCAGTGAAAATCCTGTCATGTATACGCTGGCTACAGTTCTGTTCATCTCTACAGTTAAAAATTGATAATAAATTTTATGGCGCTATTGCTAAAAATATTATATTTAAATATTCAAATAATACTCTAATTAATACATTTTTAAATGAAGCAGATATTTTTATTGTTAATATGACCGATTAATACTAACCTTTAAATTGTTTTTTTTATGTTGTTATAAATTGATTTTTTTTATAAATTGATAGATTGATTTTTTTTATATAAATTTTTATATATTTTGTTATATAAAGCAGATTTTTTTAGTTTAAAAGAGAATGTAAAATTTAAATAGAGATATTGTGTAAAATTAAATAATTTATTTAAATAAACGATTTTTTATATAAACTAATCTTCTAAAATACTTTATGGATTACATCAAATATTCAAAGATACTTCATTTATTAAGATAATTTTAGAATATTTAATCAAAATTTGATTTTAATAACTCTATTTACAAATGTATAAATATTATGACCTTGGAAAAGAAATCATCAATTGATGGTTTTTATAATTAATAAATATATTAAAAATACTGAAAGACATTGATTTCTTGTTAGAGGAGATTGTAATTCTCTCTATTTTTTATGATTCGCCAAAATACTTAAAGTTAGATGGTCTAAAAGCAGAGGAGAAATGGGTTGAATTTTTTCGTAATAACGATAAATCCCCATGCTTGGAAAAAATATGCGAGTATGTCTTCTCCTTACCTCATTTTAATGCCTCATCCGAGCGCATTTTTAGCCTAATGAGGACTGCCTGGAAAAAGGAGAGAAATCGGATTGCTTTAACAACATTAGAGGCCGAGCTAATGATTAAACAAATATATAATATGTCATGTCAGGAATTTTATAAATATCTCAATAACGACGATAAACATTTAGTTCTATTATTTAAATCTCAAATAAAATATAATTAAATTTTAGCAATGGCGCCATAAAATTTATTGTCAATTTTTAACTGTAAAGAGAAAATCTGCAGCATAATTTTGTGAATTTGTTAAAATTCTTCTGATTGCAACTACACATTAACAGCATGTAAAAGATTTCCTACTGGTGAAATCATTCCTAAATATACCTCTGCCATTCATTATCGGAAAAAATTTTCAAAATATTAGGACAGCTTTTATAATCTTTATTTAAGAAATATTTTTTTAAAAGTTTATAAAATTCCGATGGCGGGTATTAGGAACATATCGCAACCAAATCGCAACCAACATTGTGCTGACTCAATTCTGTAAATACACTCTGTTTTTACCAAATTCACTGAGGCATTATCAGATCAGAAAGCTGACATGCAATTTATGATAATCTCGAATCTGCTATATTTACCATTATATGGTTAGCTATGTCTTTGGATTTTTCGCTATTTCAGGGAAAAATTTAATAGTATTATTGAAACGACCTTAATTTTGATGAAATAGCGGAGGAAATATTTCCCTTATTAGATGCATTTGTTAGAATTGCATATGTGTGCTCATTTTTAAAATCGTCAAGAATTGACCTCCTAGATTTAGGTCCTAAAACATTGATGATAGCCTTGCTCATTTTTGTTCTACAAGTATAGTTTTCATTTATATTAGAGTCATTAAATATTATAGGAAAAAGATTCTACCGCGATGATAAGTATCTCTGAATGTTGTACTACAAGATAAGTGATTACAATTCCCGCAACTGTAGTTTCATCTGTATTATTTTTTATTTGGAGTACCTTATTATGTATTTAAACGTGATACGTAATAATTAAGCGTCTATCCCTATAATGTTTTACACACATACACTGTAGATTACCAATTGCGGTCGTTTTGCGGGACATTCGCATAAAATATATTTTTAATTGTAAAATTAAAATCGTTTTTTTTATAAAATTTTATCTTGTTTACATTCTTTTATATTTAAAAAAGATCCTTGGTATTTTTTATAAATTAATATATTTTAATAAATCAAGATGTTATTTTATTTTAAAAAATAGTTACCGACTTTGTATTTATATAAACTAAATAAAAAATAATAGGCTCCCGCAAATTTTTTTTTTAGCAATTTTTATATTTCTACCGCAATTTTTATATTTCTCTCTCATAATACCAAATTTTTCCCGCAATTTGAAAATTTTGACCTGATACCCCACCCATCCTCGCTCAATGTTTTTAATTACTTTATTTAGCAATCTTTTCCTTGTTTCTTTGGAGTTCAACTTGACCAAGATTTATATCGAGTCAATTTATAGCTTAAATTTTTAATGCTTGTTTCTGGTCGTTATCTGACTCTATACTTACTAATGAAGTTTAGATAATGTATCAGCCACTATGTTTTCTTTTCCTGAACGATATTCAATTTCAAAATCATATGCGGACATTTTCCATGCCCAGCGCGTTAATCGATTATTGGATATTTTTGGTAGTTTATGTTTATCACCAAATAATTTTCCCAAAGGTTTGTGATCTGTTCGCAATATAAATTTTAGTCCAAAAATGAAAGTATAAAAATTTTTCCATTCCAATCAAAAGTGCTTGTGCCTCTTTTCTTTTGGTGCATAATTCTTCTCTGACTCCAATAATGTTCGCGAAGCCAATGCGATAAGTCTGCTAGAACCATTTATAACTACTTGAAGTAGCACAGCTCCAAAACCAGAGTTAGAGGCGCCATTCTAATATAATTGGCAAAGACGAATAAGGAATTAAAGTTTTATTTGTTGACAAAAGCAGCTTTATTTTATTAAATACATCTTGTTCCCTATCAGACAAGCTCCAGGAACTTTTAATATGTAATGGAGCGGCTATACCATGAATGTGGTAAAAATCTCTCGTGAAAATTCACAAGTCCTAAAAAAGATTGCAATTGGTGTACATTCTTAGGAGTTGGTATCCTCGAATAGCAATCATGATAATATATTCCAAATAGAATGTAATATAAAATGAACTATAATAATATTATATAGTATTTATCACAGTAACTATCCTCGGCCCACGGTAATATTAATATTTTCTGCTCCATGAGAGCCGACCCTCTCTCTCTTCAACAAGAAACATGACATGTATGTAATCTTATTTTATAGTAGGCACAAGTATATTTATTTTTCAAATTCTGGTATAACTTGTGGAAAAATAATACTATGACAAGTAATCAAAATACACAGGATCAAATATTTATAAAATAATATAATAAATATTTACAGGGGGTAATCAGAGGGAAAAGGCTCGAGAAAAAAATATGAAAAAGCAGAAGGATAACGAAAAGTCTAAAACAGGAGGAGAGAAAGGAACAAACCAAGGTCAGACGTTACAATCAAGGCAAGAAAGGTAAGAATTATATTTAAACATTTAAAACATTTTACTAAATTTTTTTAGAGATGCACAATTGATGAGAGATAAACAAAAAAAAGCAGAAGAAAAATAAACTGCCATATAAAATTTTCCTTTAACATATTCACAGACTATTGTATATCAATTTTTTAAAATTTAATATTATTTATGACTATGCTTTTATATTAATATATCATTTAGTTAACTTTATCTAATAAAATTAAAGCTTTTTAGTATTTTAATTATATATATATATATAAATCTAAAGCTTAGTAAGGGCTTGAAATTTAAAATATTGAAAGAGAACTGGCATATTAAAACAAACAGCATGCCCAGTTAAATATTTTGCCTGGCCTAGCTTGAAAAAAATTGGCTTAACCCATTTTAATTTTTTCTAAAAAAGGACCAGGGGTTTGAACTCGCCAAGTTTTGCAGATCTCTAATCATGATATTACAGTGGCTTATCTATGAACCCCTGTTGAGAAATGCAATTTTTTATTTAAATGCCATTATTTTCTTAATAACTTTTATATAAATATCCATACTTTGTTGCAAATTATTTTAAAAATTTATTACACTTTTTTCTAAAAATTATATTTTATCTATAGAATTTGATTAAATAAAAATTGACCTTGGAAATTAAGATATTAATACAATTTGATATTAAATTATTTTAATGCAAAAAATTTATAAATTAGTTACTTTAAAATTGGTTTGTCTCATAGATTTAATAATTGCACCTATTATTTAAAACAGGGCCAATTATTTATTGACAATCATTTATAGATATGATATCCAATTTTTTATTCTTAGCAATTCTTTAGCTAACCTACCTTTTTATGTTTCCTGATATGTTTTTTAGTTAGTTTTATATAAGGGCTAAGCTGGTCATTTTATTAACCCTTTAACATCTCACGATTTGTTTTGACATCATATAATATAATAATATATTTTAAATTTATAAAAGCCAATAGATTTAATTTAACAACATATGATATAAATATAATAAAAATACTTTTGTATTTTATTAAAATTATTAACGCATATTATTTTTAAATTTCATTCAATCATATATTTAATTTTATCTTTACTTTTTTTTACTGAATTATATGATTTTATAATGACAATATAATGAATTCTGTGTAATACTAAATAATTCTAAATTTTTTATTCATTGTTAAAGGTAAGAGTATAATATTATAAATAATTATTTTATTTTATTAAATAAAAATGACTTAAAGTGTATGACGTCAAAACAAGTCATTGGGATTTTAGAATACCTTTTTTAAACATTTTTTTTAAAAATATTAATAATAATTCTATAGTTATAATTATATTTCACCATAAAATATATTCTAAATCCAATCAGATGATACCAATTTTGAATTTGGCATTGATAAGACCTATGTCCTCTTACGCATATTATAATTTTACATTTATTATATTTTTTAAAATGATTCTGTATAATTCATAGATGCCAAATAATTTAATACTAATCGAGGGAGACATTTCGGAAACTAACCGATGAATCAGATAATGAAGAAGATATTTTGCACAATCTTTACTATGATTCTCCTTCAACTTTTTCAATTCCAACATCTAATATTCTTCAAGTTGAGATAAAAGATCCAGAAAATAATGATAATTAGGGATGTACCGATATTTTTTATCAGATCGGGCCGATATTTTACCCATTCTAAAATATCGGTTATCGGCCATTATAAAATTTTCCGATCCGATCCGATAAAAAATGGCGTCTTTAACAAAAATAATTTTATAAAATTTTTAAAAAATGTTATATCTAAAATCATTTATTTTTAATAAATAAAATCGAAATATTTTTATGGATATTTTTTTAATAATAATAATTAATTAATAAACATTCTGCAATATTATTTTTTTTTTGCGCATTCTGTTTATAAAAGTGTGCGATTATCTCTTCAGAATCTGTATTTAGTGAAGCTGGTGATATTGACAGTTACCATCGCCTCAGGCTGACCTCTGATAAATTGGAAATTTCGCCTCAGGCTTACCTCTGATAAATTGGAAATTTTGATATTCCTAAAAAGAAATCTTCGATATATTAATGTTAAATATTATTTTAAATATTTATTTCAAATTTCATAATATAGTTGTTTATTACTTATTATTATGTGTATAGATTAATGTTATATAAAAGTGATTTAACAATAAAAATATTTTATATACTTTTAGAATTGCATTTGAATTGAATATAAAATATAACTGATCATTATAATATATTTAAATGACATTAGTTATAGTATAGTTAAATTAAAAGTATATTAAAAATTAAAACAATTGGTATCTTTACAGAATACAAAATAGATATGATATCGGATCGGTAATCGGCCGATATCAGCTTAACATCGGATCGGCCTTTAAAATGTGGTATCGGTACACCCCTAATGATAATATTATCATCCAAAATAATATGAAATGGAGAGCATGTGATATCCATCAATTGGACACAAATTATACTAATAAATTTTCCACTTCAACCAATATATTAACTCCATATCAATACTTTAGATTATTTATTTCAGATAATATACTAAATAATATACATAAGTGAACAAAGTAATTTATACAATTTTCTGCAAATAAATCGATCGCTAAATCTTGATATAAATGAATTGGAACAATTTTTATGCATACATCTTTTTTCTTCTTTAGTTAGAGTTCCTTTATATAGACAATATTCGTCTACGGAATTGGCTTTCCCTCAGATTACGGAAACTATGACCTGGTTTCAAATATTTCGAAAATATTTACATTTTAACGATAATTCTCAACTTATCCAAAGAAATCAAGATGGATATGATAAATATTTTAAAATTAGACCCTTTATTTCAGGGATTCAACAATATGCGAAAATTAGAGATGGAGGAAAGATTATGTGTTGATGAAATAATCATCCCGTTCAAAGGGTGGAGTCTTTAAAACAATATATAAACTCAAAGGCTCATAAATGGGGTATCAAAGTTTTTGCATTAGCAGGATCCTCCCGTAATATGATTTTAAGGTTTATGCCGGAAAGCAAACTAATCCAACACCATCAGAATTAGGGATAAGTGGTGATACATCCTTCAATTAGCTAAAATTATTCCAAAATTTCAAAATCATAAACTCTTTTGCGATAACTACTTTTCTTTAATAGCATTGGCTAAAAAATTAAAAGAAATCGGTATATTTGGTAGAGACTATTAGAAGCAATCGGATGAAAGATTTCAAGTTAAAATGCGATAGAGACTTAAAAAAAGAAGGTCGCAGGAACTATATATGTAAAGTTGATAAAAAAGAAAATATAATAATTGTCAAATGGTATGATAATAAGTTTGAGCATGTAATCTCATCTTTTGTCGGTGTTCATCCGATAGTAAATGTAAAAAGATAGTCACTAAGTACAAAAAATATATCGAAGTGCCAAGACCAAATATATTAAAAATATATAATGAATGTATGGGAGGAGTCGATTTACATGATATGCTTGTTGAATGCTATCCAGTAGATATTAAAGGGAAAAGGTTTTACCTGTAATTTTTCATCTCATTGATATGTGTGTAGTAAATTCATGGCTTTTGTATAGGCAACAAATATGCCATGGAAAAGAGAATAAATTCATGAAACTTATCAAATTTAAAACACATATTTTCAACGCACTGTTATCGGCGGGCAAAATTAGTAAAAGTAAATCAGGGAGACCTTTGAATGAACCGATAATTAAAAAAAAAGTTCTTCTATAATGGCTCATATATCTGGTATCAGATATATATGACAACATTGGTCATTTGCCGGATGCCTGCGAAACGAGGAAAGATACAAGTTATGCATAAATGCATACTCCAGAACAAAGTGCCAAATGTAATATATATTTATGTTTTAATCAATATAGAAATTGTTTTCGAGATTTTCATAATAAATAGATATTTTTTATTACAATATGGCTGATGATGTCAAATTGCATCATTATTTTTTTCTTACCTTTAGGCATCTATGGAAGTGTATAATATAAATGAATAATTTATAGAATTTTTTTTTTAATTATTAAAACGTTGGGCGTCAAAGGGTTAATAATGTTATAATATATATTGGTCTTTTTTATTGAGACTATTCCTTAGGGATACAAAATTTTCATAGAGAAAGATTAATGGAATCATAGTTTAGCTTAATATGGATTTATATTTTGTAGCAAACTGTAACTGCCATAGATTTTTTCCACTTAAGCAATCCCACATTATATGGATTATTGTTCCTTAAAGACAATCAAGATAAATAGGTTCAGATTGCACTTGAATGACTTTAGTGTTGTTAAATAGCTTGTTGAGCTAATTTCAAAAATCGCTACCTCAATATTTTGGCCATATAAATATTGTCTAGCCTAAAAATTTTTCAAATAGATGTCAAAACCTTTGGCCACCCATGAGCAAAATGTTCTGACTTGTTTAATATTTTTCTGGATAAAATATTAACTTAGTTGTTTTTAAAAATTGACTTAAATTATAATAATACTAATGACTGTATTCAGAACACTATCTAAATTAATGTTATACTCTGATTCATTTCTAAATATGATATTATACTAGTATATGTCAATTAAATTAATATCATTATTCACTCAGTTTAATCTTTTCTTCTTTTGATTGGCACAAATATATTTACTCCATTCTAAATATATATTATTGATATAGAGTGAGACATTATTTTTCTTAAGATTCATTGTTCAATGAATGTATTAATTTTTGGACTCCAGGATTTTTAATTACCTTTATATTACCATTACTACTTGTATTTAAATGATCTAAATTTAAGTCAGAAATCTGTCTTCCAGATATTCCCTTAAAAATATCAAATGTTGCTCTTGTATTGAATGATAATGTATTATTTTTTTAAACATGTAAAAATGAAGGTGACAACCAAGCATATTTGGAGCAAGTAACAGAGTTATTGATCATTCGAAGCAATAAACTTTATTAGATGGTCATAAAAATTAAAAAATTTTTTTATAGTTTGTTTGAAAATTAATTTATAGTGAAAATAAAACATTTACATTTGGATATATTTTAATTTGGGTGAGAAAAATTGTCAATTTTTAACCATAATTTATTTTAAAAAGTTTACCCCTTTTGCTACCTGTTGATTTAGGCCTAGTTATGTTAATATCATTTTTAGAGTTGTTATAGTATCTTTTTTATTGGTTTTATGGGATCTTTATTATATGCAGAAAATTCTTATATATTATTTTTTATTAGCAGTATCAAGATCAGTGCTTGAGACCAGATTAGTACTTTCTTGACTGAAACATTTAGTAGAAGCAGAGATGCACCGATTTCACTTCTTTTCTTAGCTGACGCCACTTCTATTTAAAAATATAAGCTACACACAGAGATGCACTCCCACCATAACCGATACTAACATGGTGTAGGCTGATTTCCATACCAAGCAAAAATATACATCAATTTTATGCCTTTGATAAGTGCAAAATGGATTTATTTCCAACACGAATCTAGGAAAATAATTCCCCGAAAAAAAATCCCAGAAAATAAATCCCCGGAAAATAATTCTCCAGGAAAAAAATTCCTTTGGAAAATAATTCTCCGGGAAAAAATTCCCACAGAAAATAATTCCCCCTTTTTTTGATATTAAATTATTTTTAGAAAATTAACATAGGAAAAAGAATCACCAAATAAAATATATAAAATTTTTGTTATAATCAACAAATAAAAAAAATTTCTATAAAATTTTTTTTAAAAAAATTTCCCAAATAAAATTATTAAACAAAATTATAAAATAACTAGTGATTAATATTAAACCTAACCAAATTTTTAATTTATTATTAATTAATCCTAACAAATATAATGTATAATGTTTATGACATTCTGAACCCAGATATGGTGAAAATTAAACAAAACAATATTTGTAAAATAAACGAATTAGATACCTAGTCTCTGTCATATTAAGCAAAATATTTTTATAAGCTAAGTAATGATAATGACCAGCCCAGATTTTTTTTGACCCGGATTATAAATTCATTCCATTTTTTTGACCTGGATTTGCATTACTTTAATTAAATCAAAATGTTTCTAAAATAAAATGGGTCATTCCATGTCAAATCAATCACATTTCGGCCGACCCCTTTCGATTTCGATGAAAAATCGTAGGCTGGTTATATATGTTCCCATTAGATTATAAACAAAATTTTAGCGCATTAGCAACTATATTAGCGGAGATATTCGGGGTTAAAGGTCTAAAAAACGTCTTTTTTTGCTTTTTACTGATGTTAAATAACTAGTTTTTAATTTTAAACTAAATATGATCAAATATTGAATATAATATCAATAGCTAAGTTAATAATTGATGATTATGGCGAAAACATCAAAATTAATTTTTGATAAAATATGGGTCATCTTATGGTCAGTTGAAAACTTGAAATTAATATTTCGAAATGTATATGATCTCCGATTTTTAATTTTTTTAAGAAATATTATCCGTTTACTATTTTTTTAATAATTTCTTCAACAATTAGCATGGCTGGATATTTATTTTAAAAAATATTGCGATTTTTATACTTTAAAAAAAATAGATGGCGCTATATATAATAGTTTTAATATGTTAAAATTCATTTTTTTTATTGATTAAAAATATTTTAATGTATATATATCATACTAAATCGATTACAATGTCCATTATATATTTTTATTTGTAATTCAGATCATAAATTTTTAAAATCTTAACAAATTTAGCCTAATTTAGATAGTTTATAAATTAATTAAATCTTACTTCATCTAAAGGAATACAAAGCCTGGCTAGCTTGTGAGATTTCTTCGGGAGATAATATATATGTTTGACTGGTAGGAGTAGAAGGATTGACCAGCTAGAGTATATGAGATTTAGGCAACACTAAAATATCATCTTTCAGAGGAAATTTAAATGCGGCTGAAGGTCCACAAGGGTGTAAAAATTGGATTTTTACTTCTTTATTTATATCATTTTTATCGATTATATATCCTAACCACCACTTATCATCATATACACATGTTATATATCCATTAATATTTTAAAAATTAATTTTCTCATTTAAATACGAAACTTGTTTTATATTATATTTTTTGGAATTAGAATATATTTTGGTTTTTAGTCTATTTTGATCAATGGGAATAACCCCGTGAATTTTTTGGGTCCCATGTATAAGCAGTGCATTAAATCTTTTACGAAGGGCTAATTCCTCTTCGATATATTCTTGATTGGATACATATTCAAATTGAATTCCATTAATATTTTCTTTAGCGTAATTATATAATTCTAATGGGGTTAGGATTTGATTTTTATTTGGCCTTTGAAGACTAGCTCTGGCAACTAATCTTTTGACAGTTCCTCCAATACCGTCACATGCATTTTTGCGGTGAGCAGTGGCAAAGAAATGCCATTCGGCAGGAATATTAAAATCGTATTTATGAAGACATATGTTCAGAAAAATTTTGCGATTCTTGTATTGAGACGCTGCTTCATCTGAAAAATATATTATTTTTTCTGGTTTAGAATTAAATTTGGATAAAATAACAAAATTTATATTTTTTAATTCTTCTCCAGATTTAGAATATGCTACAAATGGATGTATAGTGGCCTGCACGTTGTTCCAATGAAATCCCTGAACTTCATCTTGTAAAATGAAGGAATAATTCTCAGAATAATCTAGAATTGTTAAAAATTCCCCATCTATTAAATTTTTCTACATTTGTCATCAATTTCACATTCTGATGAATGGCGCAGACACAAACAGTGTGTGTGCCACTAGCTCCAACTAAAATACAGTTTTTTGGTCTAAGTTCGGCAAATTTAGAGAATCCAATTGATATATTTGGGTATTCTTCCTTAAACATATTGAATATTTATTTAAGCTTATTTAATATAAATCTTTGGACTGATTCTTTCTCGCCTTTAACAGATACACAATCTTTTATTCCAGGCATGAGTCGGCTTATTTCATCAGAACTATAATTTTGTTTATTTTTATTACTTAAAAAATTTTTCAAAATCTTCGAAATTTTCTTTATCTCTGGTTATTTTAATAATTTAAGATAATGACAATTTCATAACATTCTTGATCTTGATGGGTATGACTTAGTCAGGGGGGGGGGTATACATGATAATTAATGTGATTTTCGATTTTTCCCTTAATAATTTTCCTTCACTCCTTTAATCCTGCCTTTTTGCTCGTATGCTAGTCGGATTTTTTAATTATTTTTAATTTACATTGCAATATTAAAAAAATTATTAAATTTTTTTATCCTGCGAATATCTCAGGGGAATAAGGTTTACAAAGTTATATAATCCAATTTTATGATATATTATACATTAAAATATTTTTAATCAATAAAAAAATGAATTTTAACATATTAAAACTATTATAAATAGCGCCATCTATTTTTTTAAAAGTATAAAAATCGCAATATTTTTTAAAATAAATATCCAGCCATGCTAATTGTTGAAGAAATTATTAAAAAAATAGTAAACGGATAATATTTCTTAAAAAAATTAAAAATCGGAGATCATATACATTTCGAAATATTAATTTCAAGTTTTCAACTGACCATAAGATGACCCATATTTTATCAAAAATTAATTTTGATGTTTTCGCCATAATCATCAATTATTAACTTAGCTATTGATATTATATTCAATATTTGATCATATTTAGTTTTAAATTAAAAACTAATTATTTGACATCAGTAAAAGCAAAAAAAGACGTTTTTTGGACCTTTAACCCCGATTATCTCCGCTAATATAGTTGCTAATGCGCTAAAATTTTGTTTATAATCTAATGGGAACATATATAACCAGTCTACAACTTTTTATCGAAATTGAAAGGGGTCGGCCGAAAATCTTGATTTTTTTGCTCATTTGACATGGAATAACCCAAATATCCTCAAAGATTTGAGGTTTCAAATAATAAAATGAAAGTTTAAATCTAGTTCACACCCATTTTCATCAACTTTTATATATTTATTGAATATCAAATTTTTATTTTATAAAAATATTTATTTTTACACAAATTATAATCATGTCCATGAAGTTTTTAGAAATATATTAAAAATTTTAATCAGTTGGAGATAGAGGCTTTTCACAATTGCCAAAAATAGTTAGCCAATTTTTCAATTGGTATAATTTTGTTATGTAATATATGAAGTGTTTTTCTGATAATTTTTAGAATATAAAATATATTGTGTTCTATGTCACAAATTTGATATTTGTAATTAGTTGGCAAAAATAATAGCATGACTTTTACAAACTCTTGAATAGCGCCCTTTTTGTTTTTTATGCAAATGATAGGCTATTAAATGATATAAATAAATATATATATTTCCATATCAAATCAACTGAAGATTTAACCCGACCCTCTTCGATTTTTTTTTAAAATTTGTATGATGGTAGTATATATACTAACTAGTAAAAAATTTAATTCTCAACTCAGCTTACTTCATGAGATATGGCCATCTTTAGAAACGCGGAAATTCCAAAATACACTATATTTAATTTTAAATATCTCAAAAAGTAATTAAGCTAAAGACATAATTTAATTATTAGATAGCTCTAGAATAGCCCTTTAATATGATATAAAATTTATTTTATTGGAAAGTCTATTATTAAAAACCGGAAATGACTATAAAATAAAAATTGCTCTTTTTTTTCTTTCAAATTTTTTTTACAGATATTATATTTCTTAATATTTGTACAAAATCCTAGATTGGGACGAGTATTGGGCCAAAGTTATTACACTTTAAATATAAGTGGTATGGCTTAAATCCTATAATATTATACGAAATGTATAGTTTACGAAACAAATAAAAAGAAAATTTGATTGGGATCGGGCCGGATATAATTTTTTATAAATCCTTATGACCGTTTTAGAAAAATTAGGCCGTATGTAGATCACTAGTAGACATTGTATCATATTTAACATAAGTTTAGCTATTTTATTTTAGAAAGAAAATAATTGTAAAAATATTTATAACTTTATTTAGTTAATTATTTATATTACATGAATATCAATGTGAGATTAATATTGTAATAACATTAATTAAATAATACCATACATTAAATAATCTAATGAATTAAAATAAAATTTAGTTTTCATTTTTCCTTCCATTGTAATAAATGAATTATATTTTTGTGTCCCAGGAATTCGTTTGACCGTTAAAATCTATTTTCGAGATTGGTTTCCATTCTTAAATATTCAACGTTGCTGACAAATATGTAATTAATCCCCGAGATATTAATTCCTGCATAATTATATAAATCCATAGGAGTTAGTATATTATTTTCATAAGGACGTTGCAGGCTTGCTCTAGCCACCACCCTCTTAGTAATTCCCCCTAAACTATCGCAAGGAGTTTTGCCATGTGCAGTTGCAAAAAAATTCCATTCTGCCTTGGTCCCAAAATAATATAATGGTTGTAGAGGTTTACAAAGTATTTTTTGTTTTTATACTGGGTAACAGCTCCATCAAAAAAATAAAAAATTATTGAAATCTTATCAGATCTTTCTTTCAAGAATAGAATTAATTTTATTTGAAATAAATAAAAGGAACAAGTATTGTGTTTTGATATAACCACGTAAGTTACGTTTGATGATATCGCTTTCGCGGTAATAAATCGTAAATGGATAAAGTGTTGCCTGATTATTAATCCAATGGAAACCTTGAGGGTGATCTTGAACTACAAAAGCGTAGTTCTCTGCAAAATCGGATATTATTAAATATTCCTCATCCTTCAAATTCGATTTTAATGTCTTAAAAAATGAAGATTGTTCAAAAGAATTCTATGCATGAGGAATTAAATATAGATTATAGAACATTTTAACAATGGTTGGCGGCAGACCATACCATCCTCGAAACGTTAACTAAGTCCGCTAGCGAATTTGTGGAGTATTTGATTGAAAAATTAAATATTGTAATTCCTCATATTTCGTATAATATAGGATTTAAGCCATACTACTTATATTTAAAATGTAATAACTATTGGCCCAATACTCATCCCAATCTAGGATTTTGTACAAATATTAAGAAGTATAATGTCTATCTGTAGAAAAAAATTGAAAGAAAAAAAGAGCAATTTTTATTTTATATCCATTTCTGGTTTTTGTTAATAGACTTATTTTCAATAAAATAAATTTTATATCATATCAAAGGCATATTCTAGAGCTATTTAATAAGATTTAAATTGTGTTTTTAGTTTAATTACTTTTTGAGATATTTAAAATTAAATATAGCGTATTTTGGAATTTTCGCATTTCCAAAGATGGCCATATCTCATGAAGTAAGCTGAGTTGATTTATATTTTTACTAGTTAGTATATATACTACCATCATACAAATTTTAAAAAAAAATCGAAGAGGATCGGGTTGAATCTTCAGTTGATTTGATATGGTATACAACATATATATATATAAATTCAGTGGCAAAATAGGAAATTTGCGATTGAATCTGGTCTATACTGAAATATTAAATGCCTACTATAAGAATTTAACTGGCTGAATACAAAATAAATATAAACTTGCCAAATTATATACGCCCAATTAAAATAAATATTGACAAAACTAATAAAAAAATGTTGACCATTTTAATCAAAAAACATATATTTCAGACGTGATTATCAGCACTGAGTATTATATATTTCAAATTTATAATTATTATTATGAATTTTTTTCAAAATTTACAGAAAAGAAATATTTTTATTTTATTAAAATGATATATGAAACAATAGAAGTTATATTATTATTAATATATGTTCTCCAATTGAAGAGAAAAAATTAGGTAAGTCCCTTCTCTCTTCTAAAAAATCAATACATAAATTTTTCAAAATATTTTGTTTTGCGGCATAACTACGATTTTTTGGGAGTGTAGGTCTCACCATTGACCGATTTTGCCCATGTCGACGGCTATTTCCATCCTCACTTTACGATTAGTTCCCATATCTTAGGCTTTTTGTGACCTATTATATGCTGAAATCGATTATTCCACCCTTCACATACATTATTTATTCGATTTTCCCCTGAATTCGTAACGTTAAATACCCTCCATGTTTCAGATGTAAAAAATGGCTCTTGCCTTTGAGAGTTTTTCCCATTTTTTAACTCTCCATTCATATAATTTTTATCAAAATATAACAATAATTCTCTGTTTCATCCGATACATTCGCCTTTAAATACTCCATCCCTCGTTTAATATCATGGACAGGTAAGAATGCTAATCCATCGATCATTGCTGCAAATAAACATAACAATGGATAATTACATTTTGATTCTAATCCTAATTCTTGAATCTTTCTATGGGTAGATTGAGTTAGATGATAGAAACAGCCTTGGATGGTGATATCTCTACCTAAAAGCTGAAAAAATAAATAGATTAAACTTTTTATATAGGGTTTATTTAATATTTATGTTTTTATTAATTTTGAATAATACAAAATTGGTTTAATTTCTTGACGCTCTTGTTTACTATTTAATTAAAAAAAATCTTTTAACAGTAGCTATGTATTATTTAAATGCCTGCTTTTTTCGATGAACCAGAGCTCTAGGATGTTCAGACAAACCATGGCTTTATTTTTAACTTTTTTTATTGGGATAATATTATATCCCACAAAATTAATTTAGCTATATCACTATTTTACAAATGAAATTTATATTTAATTACTTAAACAAAGGGATGCTAACCCGGCAGAAATTTTAGCCAAGTTAGGTTTGAATCCCTGCTTTTTTTTATAAATCATATGTTTTTTTTAAATTATTCTACCATAGCGCGCGATTATTAAATTTAATGTGATGTGATTCAATGCAAATTTATTCACCGCTCTGTGCCATTTTGATTATTTTATTAACTCCACTAAACGAAAAAAAGTAAGAAAATATAAAAAAACAGAACAAATATCTTAATTAATAATGACTAATTTGAAATATTCGTATTTACGACTCATGTTGCAAGCAGGGTTGCCATGTCTCCCCCCATCAGCGGGAGACTCCCGCAATTTTTTAATTTACACGCAGATATCTCTCCAGCAAAACTACCGCAATTATAAATCTCCCGCAAAAACCTACCACAATTTTTTAATTTCTCCCGCAATTTTATTTAAAAGTATTTTAACGTTTTTTAATATATAAATAATAATTTTGAGAGACATTAATTGATTATTTTTATATTTTTAAAATAAATTTTAAATATTTATTCGAAAAACATGTCTAGTTTGTAAATTTCTTTCTATCCTGTTTTAATCAACATCATTTCATTCATATAAGTCAGTACAGGGGAGTATATCAGCATCGTTTGCAATACAAAAATATTCTCCAAAAATAATAAATAATAAAGACGCAACTACAGTTGCGGAAATCGTATACATCTATCATGTAGTTCAACATTCACAGAGTTATATCATCACAATGTGGGTCGAATCTTTTTTCCATGATATTTAACGACTCCAATATAAGTGCGAACCTTACTTGTGGTAGATCAAAAATGAGCAAGGCTATCACAAGTGTTTTAGAACCTGAATCCCAGAGGTCAATTCTAGACGATTTGAAAGATGGGCATCCATATAATTCTGACAAATGCATTTAATAAGGGAAATATTAAAACATTTCCCTTGATCTTTCGCTATTCCAACAAGAATAAGAACATTTCAATAAAACTATTAAATTTTTTTCCTCGGATAGTGAAAAATCTAATGATGTAGCTAATCACATAATGTAAATATTTGATTCAGGGTTATCAATGAATTGCATGTCAGCTTTCTGCGCTGATAATGCCTTTGTAAATTTTGGCAAAAACCAAAGTGTATTTACCGAATTGAGGCAGCAAAATAATGAATTAATATCAATTGACTGTATATGCCATATACTACAATTCTTGCAAGAAGGCAATTATCTGTGGATGTCGAAATAATTATGATGAGGTGTTTTAACAAATTTATTTCACCAACGAAAAGAGTTAATGAATTAAAAGAGTTGGTGGAGTGATCTGACTTGGAATGGTGTGAGTTGTTGCGATATGTACCTATAAGGTGGTTATCATTAATATTTGCCATCGATAGAATATTAAAATTTTACAAACCCTTAAAAAAATACTTTTAGATTTTAAAAGCTGTCCTAAAATTTTGAAAAATTTTTTTCAAGTATGAAATGGCAAGAAGTATATTTGGGATTAGTTTCACATGTAGAAAATCTACTTCATGCAGTTAATATTCAGTTGCAATCAGAATATTCTTTATTATTAAAGATTCACAAAATCATGCTACAGCTCTTTTTATCTCTACAGTTAAAAATTGATAATAAATTTTATGGCGCTATTCTTAAAAATATTAAATGTTCAAATAATACTCTAATTAATACATTTTTAAATGAAGCAGATATTTTTATTAAGACAATTTTAGAATATTTACAATCAAAATTTGATTTACAAATGTATAAATATTATGACCTTGGAACAGAAACCGTCAATTGATGGTTTTTGTAATTTAATAAATATATTAAAAATACCGTAAGACATTGATGTCTTGTTTGAGGAGATTGTAATTCTCTCTATTTTTTATGATTCGTCAGAATACTTAAAGTTAGATTATCTAAAAGCAGAGGAGAAACACGTAGAATTTTTTCGTAATAACAATAAATCCCCATGCTTGGAAAAAAATTGCGAATATGTCTTCTCCTTACCTCATTTTAATGCCTCAATTTTAGCCTATGAGGACCGCGTGGAAAACGGATTGCTTTAACAACATTAGAACCCGAGTTAATGGTTAAACAAATTTATAATATGTCATACCAGGAATTTTATAAATATCTCAATAACAATGTAACGTTTAGTTCCATTATTTAAATCTCAAATAAAATATAATTAACATTATATTTAATTTTCCATATTTTTTTATTTATACATTCGCATAAAATAAATATATTTTTTACATTGTATATCAAAAATAGAGAGCATTATAATATCCCCAAACAAGACATCAATGTCTATCGGTATTTTTAAAATATTTGAACATTTTAAAATAGTTTTAGCAATGGCGCCATAAAATTTATTGTCAATTTTTAACTGTAAAGATTAACACATCTGCAGCATAATTTTGTGAATCTTTGTTAAGATTCTTTGATTGCGACTGCACATTAACAGTATTTAGTAGATTTCCTATACCTCTGCCATATTACTGAAAAAAATTTTCAAAATGTTAGGACAGCTTTTATAATCTTTATTTAAGAAATATTTAAAGGTTTATAAAATTTTAAAATTCTATAGATGGCGGGTACTAGGAACATATTGCAACCAATATTGTGCTGACTCAATTCTGTAAATACACTCTAGTTTTTTCCAAATTCACTGAGGCATTATCAGATCAGAAAGTTGACATTTAATTTATTGATAATCCTGAATTTGCTATATACCATTATATGGTTAGCTATGTCTTTGGATTTTTCACTATTTGAAGGGAAAAAATTTAATAGTTTTCTTGAAACATCCATAATTTTGTTGTATAGCGAAGGATCAAAAGAAGGTCAATTCTTGACGATTTGAAAGATGGGCATACATATGCAATATTCTAACAGATGCATCTAATAAGGAAAATATTATAATAGAATTCAGGTTCTAAAAAATTGATGATATCTTTGCTCATTTTTGTTCTACAAGTAAAGTTTTCATATATCGGGGAGAGATTCTACCTACATTGTATGATAAGTAGCTCTGTGAATGTTGTACTACAAGATAATTGATTACAATTGCTGCAACCGTAGTTGCATCATTTCTTATTTTTGGAGAAAATTTTTGCTTTGCAATGTATGTAGATTCACTCTCCCTGATTATTATAATGTGATTGAACAATAATAAATAAAATAATTATCATTGTGTACAATATTACCTTATTATGTATTTAAATGTGATACGTGATAATTATGCGCCTATCCCTATAATGTTATACACACACAAGGTAAATTTCCAATTGCGGATGTTTTGCGGGACATTCGCATAAAATATATTTTTTATTTTTACATTGTAAAATTAAAATCGTTTGTTTTTTTATAAAATTTTATCTTGTTTACATTCTTTAATATTTAAAAAGGATCGTTGGTTATTTTTTATAAATTAATATATTTTAATAAATCAAGATGTTATTTTATTTTTAAAAATAGTTACTGAATTTGTATTTATATAAACTAATTATAAAAAATAATAGGCGGATAATTAAGTCAATTCAAAATCTCGGCCCGGCCGGGATTTTGCTGGCCTTTTTAGCAAATTTTTTATTTCTACCGCATTTTTCATATTTCTCCCGCAATTTTCATATTTCTCCCGCAAAATACCAAATTTATCCCGAAATTTGAAAATATTGATCTGGCAACCCTGTTCATGACTCAAGTAATTTTGGGTTGGGTCGATTTTTTGACCCAAAACTTGGCTCAGTTTTTCACTAAGTCGATTAACAACAGTATACTCAAAAATAATTCCTAAAAACATCAGGAAAGAAAATAAGAAATTTAAAAAATTTCAAAGTCCACCGCTCCAAGATATTTTAAAATCAAGGAAATATTATATAATTAAATCATTAGAAGAAACCTAGAATATTTTCAATGGCATTGATTTCGGCCTTTTCAAAATCCATATAAATTGTGGTAGGATCTATCACTAAATTACTTTCTTGAGCTTTTTTAAATGAAATCTTAAAAATTTCTTCATACGTTTTGTTCTATGCGTTTTTTTTGTAGTAATAAATATGCCGCTGTAACAAATAGCGTTTTCAAAGGTATTCTAATTACATAGTTGCAAAAATAAATGAGGAGTCAATTTAAAATTTCCGTCTATATACCAAGACATGATTTCGGCTAACATCTTGAGTATATAATCGGTAGCAAATATAATTATTCGTTCATCTGCATCTTCGCCATTATCATGCAAAAGAAATCTCGTTCGTGGGAGATCCCGTAGTAGCCCAATCCTCAATATTAAAAGATATTTTCAAAAAAAGAATATTATTTATAGGCTTAAATATGATTTAACCTGAAATGCTTAATTATTCTAATGTGGTCGGAATAGAAGGAAAATTCTTTATTTTGTGATTTCCAAGTGTACGCTTGATACTATCCTCATTCGGAAGTGTTTTTCTGGATTCGGAAGACAATTTAAACATTTCTTCTGCGTACATTTGGCAAGTATTTTGATTTGTTTCAGAGGCTTTTCTTTTCATAGTGTTTATAGCATCAATTATATATTCATGTGGGTTTATAGGATGAATATGAAGCATATTTTCCAATGAATAATCATTTTCACTGATATTTCAAAATAACTGGGAATTTTTTCAGCAACATTACATATTGTACATTTGTATCTTTTAAAATTTATCGTAATTTTATGATAATTGTAGGAATAGCTTTCATGAAAAATTTTAGCGTGCTTATTTAACGGAAGAATAAACATAAAAAATTAATTTATTAAAATTATCAAAAATATTTTAAATGGTAAAATAAAATAAAAGTAAATTTTATAAAAAGTATTAAAATAACAAAATAAAATTCGTTTGATTCGAAATTACAAACAATATACCACCCAAATATATAAATTTATTTGAACATAACTTTACTTTCAATGTTATAAATAATAATAATATCAAGGAACAAACTAGGATTATGTAATAGCATTTCCGGAGTTGAAAATTTTTCAGATAAATATAGTTTCTATTTTAAGATTATAGTCTCTGGTGTTTTCTTAATTGAATTAAATATATTTAAAATAATAATATTTATAAAAATAAAAATGATTATTTTTTTAGAATAAATAGTATATTTTTTGGGTTCCATGTCAATTCAGCGAAACTTTTATCGCGAAACACTTTTTCCCAAAACTTTCATAGCGAATGTCGTTTATCGCGAATGAATTTTATAGCGATACTTTTATCGCTAATCCACATTAGAGAATACTTTTCCGTGAAAACAATATAGCGAAACAAATATCGCGCATTTTTTATAGCGAAACTCTTATCGCAAAACCTTTAAAGCGAATACATTAGAGCGAAATTTTTATTGCCAATCAATAATCGCGAAAATTTTATAGCGAAGTCAATATTGCGAAACATAAATCACGAAAATATAGCGAAAACTATTTCGCAAAATATAATGCGGCCTATTATTATTTTTTCATTTTTATAAAAATAATTTATTTTATTTATATTTAATGTTGATATTTATTTATCAACAAGTAAACATATTATATGATATATATTTTTTATTTATATTATTACGTGATACGTGATAAAAGCGTTTTCGCCCTCTGGTTGTGGATACAACAGAGCTACGCTAGGTTTTCCTCAAAAATCCATCAAACTGGATAGTTAATTAAGGGGAGAAAAAAAATGAGGAGCCCTTCACACGTTTGTGGGCAAGCCGCACGTACTTGTACGCGCAACAGTCCGAGAACTGTTGCTTAAACGTCTATAGAACAAAAAGAAATGGGCAAAACAAAATATTGAAATGAAAAATGGATTTCTTTTATTTGATATTTTTTTAATAAAAAAAATGATATGCTACTATTGTAATATTATTTTTGTTTCAATTTATTAGTGATTTTCACGCTCAAAATTTTAAGCAAAAAATATTTTTTGAAGTTCAAAAAGATTTTTAACATATTTTGATAAAAATTTTAATATTTTTTGAGGAATTCTTTTGTGAATTTTATAATAAATAAACAATCTTTTAGGTGAAATCTTTTATAGTTTTTTTTATCATTATTAAAATTATCTATTTTTTTAAGTATATTAAAAAAGAGGTGGGTTTTCTAAATAATATTTTTAAAAAATATTTTTATTTAACTTATTTATGTTATATGATCTTTTTAAGGAAAATAATTTAATCTGACAATTTTTATATTCGTTATTGAAAATGTTCCTTGAAAGACAATTATCATAATCGCTATTTTAAACATATTAGATTTTTTTTTTAACGGTAAAATATGTATTTTTAACATGTTAAATTAAAATTTTAATTAAGATGCACCATATAAAAGTGACAATTATCATAATCGTTATTTTTAAAGTTTTTTGACGTAAATCGGTTAAAATAAGTATGGTCAACATGTATTAATAAAACTTCAGTGAAGATGTACCCTAGATAAGTGACAATTGTCATAATCCTTATTTTTAAAGTTTTTTGAATTTTTTTGATGAAAATGGGTAAAAATATTAATTGTAAACTTGTTAAATTAAAATTTCATGAAGATGTACCACAGAAAAATGACAATTGTAATTATCGTTATTTTCTTTTTTTGACGTATATGGGCCAAAATAAGTATTGATAACATGTTTAAATAAAACTTCAGTATGTACCCAAGATAAGTGACAATTGTCATAATCGTTATTTTTAAATTCTTTTGACGTAAATCGGTTAAAATAAGTATTGTTAACATGTATTAATAAAACTTCAGTGAAGATGTACCCTAGATAAGTGGCAATTATTATAATCATTATTTTTAAACTTTTTTTGACGTAAATGGGCCAAAATAAGTATTGATAACATATTTCAATAAAACTTTAGTGAAGATGTACTTTAGATAAGTGACAATTGCCAAAATCGTTATTTTTAAAGTTTTTTGTATTTTTTTAACGCATATGGATAAAATATATATTATAAACATGTTAAATTACAATTTCATGAAGATGTACCATATAAAAGTGACAATTGTCATAATCGTTATTTTTAAAAGTTTTTAAATTTTTTGAAGCAAATGGGTTAAAATATAATTTGCTAACATGTTAAAATAATATTTCAGTGAAAATGTACCCTAGATAAGTGACAATAGTCATCATCGTTATTTTTTAAGTTTTTGAATTTTTGACGCAATTGGACAAAAATATAATCGGCAATTGTAATCACTTATCTTGTAGTACAACATTCACAGAGTTACTTATCATACAATGTAGGTAGAATCTTTCCCCATAATATTTAACGACTCCAAGATAAATGAAAACTTTACTTGTAGAACAAAAATGAGCAAGGATATCATCAATGTTTTATAACCTGATAGGTCAATTCTTGACGATTTGAAAGATGGGCATACATATAAAATATTCTAACAGATGCATCTAATAAGGAAAATATTATAATATTTCTTTTGATCTTTCGCTATTTTAACAAAATTAAGGACGTTTCAAGAAAACTATTAAATGTTTTCCCTTCAAATAGTGAAAAATCCAAAGACATAGCTAACCATATAATATAAATATAGCAAATTTGGGATTATCAATAAATTACATGTCAACTTTCTGATCTGATAATGCCTCAGTGAATTTGGAAAAAACCAGAGTGTATTTACAGAATATAGTCAGCACAATATTGGTTGCAATATGTTCCTAGTACCCGCCATCTATAGAATTTTAAAATTTTATAAACCTTTAAATATTTCTTAAATAAAGATTATAACTGTCCTAACATTTTGAAAATTTTTTTCAGTAATATATGGCAGAGGTATATTTAGGAATGATTTCACATGTAGGAAATCTACTACATACTGTTGATGTGGAATCGCAATCAAAGCATCTTAACAAAGATTCACAAAATGATGCTGCAGATGTGTTAATCTTTACAGTTAAAAATTGACAATAAATTTTATGGCGCCATTGCTAAAACTATTTTAAAATGTTCAAATATTTAAAAAATACCGATAGACATGAGGATATTATAATGCTCTCTATTTTTGATTTACAATGTAAAAAATATATTTATTTTATGTGAATGTATAAATAAAAAAATATGGGAAATTAAATATAATGTTAATTATATTTTATTTGAGATTTAAATAATGGAACTAAACGTTACATCGTTATTGAGATATTTATAAAATTCCTGGTATGACATATTATAAATTTGTTTAACCATTAACTCGGGTTCTAATGTTGTTAAAGCAATCCGTTTTCCACGCGGTCCTCATAGGCTAAAATGCGTTCGGATGAGGCATTAGAATGAGGTAAGAAGACATATTCGCAATTTTTTTAAGCATGGGGATTTATTGTTATTACGAAAAAATTCTACGCGTTTCTCCTCTGCTTTTAGACAATCTAACTTTAAGTATTCTGACGAATCATAAAAAATAGAGAGAATTACAATCTCCTCAAACAAGACATCAATGTCTTACGGTATTTTTAATATATTTATTAAATTACAAAAACCATCAATTGACGGTTTCTGTTCCAAGGTCATAATATTTATACATTTGTAAATAGAGTTTAAAATTAAAACGCTCAAAAAAAATTCGAGAATAAATACTCAACTTTTAGAAAATACTGAATATAATTTTTTAGAAATATTTTCGTTAATTTAGCGGTGGGTTTAAAAAAATTATTCGGATAATTTTTTTCCGGGGATTTATATTCCCCTATATTTTATTTAAAATCTAAAAAATGGAGAATATTTTTCCGGGGAATCATTTTCTATGGGAGTTTTTTTCCGGGGAATCAGTTTCCAGGGATTTTTCTCCGGGGAATTATTTTTCGCTTACCTTCAAACACAGTCTCTTTTTTAAAAATAAACTGAGGGTGATTTAATTTGTACTCATGTTTAATAGAATCTAGCCATATAAATATTTCATTTAGTAAAAAGCCTAAATTTTCTTCAGAATAAGAAATTCCAAGTTAGGATTGTCATTTAAAAGCCGGGGTAAAAAATAAATAAGGTGTTCTTACCTTTATTTTAACGCATTTAAACTAATACTTATATTAATATAAGTAACACAAAATTTCATTAATTGCTGAAATATAAGTAACACAAAATTTCATTAACTGCTGAAACTAGGCATAGAGAACTAAATTTGTTGGGAGGTATATAAAACCAAGCGGACTGAAGGTTGCTCTCCCACTTATCCCTTACCCACTTTTAATTTATCCTCTATCCCTTTATAAAAGACTTTCTCAACCTGTGGCAAAATATCTAGTGTATTCAAACAAATTAGCAATGCTCAAAATTTTATTAAAGTAAGAGTGCACCAATTTTTAAAAAATATTGGTGGGGTCAACCATGTGCTGGGATTAGGCAAATCAAGTGAATTTTTTTTCTTACTTAAACAATATATGTGTTGTACAAAAATAAAGACCCATTTTATTTTTTATACAATAATTCTATCCTAATTATTAATAGTGTGAGGAAAAACATATATTTTATTTATTTCTAATTGACAATAATTTATCATATAAATAATGTATAAAATGAAAAAATGACAAATAAATTTCGTTCTAATAAATATATCTTTTATTTTATGTTTTATCATTTTCACATAAAAGAATATTATATGAGTGAGCGCGAAATACTTTAAATTAAATAATAAAATTTAAAAAAAATAATTCCAGTAAAAATATCATAAATTTATACCAAATCAGAATTCAGCAAAATGGGAGATTTGATGGAAACATTCATGGGAGGGGGGGGGGGGGGCTAATTGTAAATATTATTTCATATAATTTTTTTAAAATTAGATATCATCTAAAAATTGTATAACGTAATCATTGAAGAATATCAGTTGTACAATTTTAAACTTATCATAAAACATGATACTTTACAATTTTATAATATTCTTTGGTTGCATAATTATTATATTTGTACACAAATAAATTTTAAAAAATTAAGCGTGATTCTGAAACTCTTAATATAATATGTAATTATTATTGAATAGTCAAAATATTGAAAATGTTTAAAATTCTAACATAATATTACTAAATTTTGCAGGTTAAATGACTAGATATTACCCATAAAATTAAATATGCTAAAGAATTTTTTCTAATATATAGAGGAATAATTTATAAAATTTATAAAGAGTTTTCCGTTCTATTGGGGTCTTGTATTCTATATAATCAAATTAATTTAAACAAAGAATATCACCGCGAAATTAAAAACAGTTTTTCCTTAAAAATAATATATAAAAAAAAGTTTAGGAATAACTTTTGTAATAATTAGATCTTTTTTTCATTTACGATAGATAATTATTTACAATTTAAAAGGCATGATAAATTTATAAGTGCCATGTTTTACTTATAAGGAAAAGAAAATATCAGATTAAATATCTTAAAATAAAGTGATCTGACAATTACCTTATTTTTTAGATAAATTTTTTGAATCTTTTTTCCATGGCAAGTTTTGATAAAATAATACCACTTCTATCAACTGTATTATATCCAAAGAAAACGTTAGTAATTGTGAATAACCTATTTTCGAATTACTTCAGTTTCAACCAGGATATCGTTAATTATTTAAAAAAATATATACTGAACATTTTATATGGCATTCGAAATAAAATAAATTGGGCCGAAACCAAGGAATGCCCATAATGAGGATTTTTTATTGTGAGAGATATTAAAAAAATTAAATTTAAGTCTTGGAATATTTTATAGAGTAATTATATATTTATAAAAATGAGTAACGCCCATTTTTAATATAAAAATTTTAATTTGCATCATTGTTGTCAGCAATCCCAACTCTTGCCTTTTCTAAGAAAATAATGTATATTATTTTTTCACGCGTATTATATTTTATGCTTGGGCATTCCTGGTTTTAGGCGCATTCCTAAATACATTGTCAAACACATAATAACTTGTGAAAATCAGAAAATTTTCCAAAGCTATTAAAGTAATTGTCATACACTTCATTTTCAGATAAATCTATTAAATTCATATTATGTTGATAATTTTCAATTTTTTTTTAAAAGTAAAAATTAAATTTTATAAAAAAGTAAATGATTGTTAAAATTTTTATGTAAAATAAAGAAAACCAACAAAATATAATGCCCTTAAATTTAAACCACCTTTTAAATGGGAAATATTATGATTTGAATGAAGATTTAAAGATAAAGTATTGATTTTTTTAAAGTTTTCATTCGATGAAAAGATAGACAAGATATAAAATTTCCTGAAATAGGCAATAATTTGGAAATCTGTATTTTATAAAACAATCCTGTCGGGAATGTATACAACAATATAAATACTTTTTGCTAAAATTGTAAAAGACTTTTTTTTACCGGATTTATACTCATAAAAATTCAAAAAAAATAAATAAAAAGTCGATATAATTACTGCATATTTGATTGCAACATTTTCTGACAATAAACTATACCTTTATCAAATAGGAAATATATACCTATAGCACCACATAATACTTTTTTTATAATTTATATATAATTTAATAAGTTAATACATTTGTTCATTTTAATACTATACCGTATTCAACCAATAAATAATTATAATTTGATGGCAGTATTATCCTGGTTTAAAAAATTAACTAATTTAAAAAAAATATATGTGCTAATTTATTTAAATATGAATAAGGGTGAAAAAATATTGTAATATTGGACTAATATTAAGCCCTCATAGTTTTATCGGTATCGTAAAAGCCTTTATCATCCCCTAATGGTTCTTTAGGGGATCTTTTAAGCGTTATAATTAAATTAGATGTTAGTGAGGACATCTGAGGATTGGAAGGACCGAGGTTGGTATAAAAATCTGATTGGTTATCATTATTTTTGTTATCTGAATTTACAAGTTTTTGGCATCGGGAGGATTTGACATGACATGAATATATGTCTAAAGAAGGATTTGAATTATATAATATGCACTTAGAGGTGAAGTCCTTTGGACTCCATATTGAAGCATCAAAGTTATTTAAATTAGTGAAATATGGAGAGGTTGTATTATAATAAGATGGAATGCTGGGTGGGTGTATGGTTGAGACATTGGCGTTTCTTAACGTATGATCAGGATTCTTTTTATTAAAAGAGCCCATGTGATCATTATTCATATTTTCTTGTGAAGATACTTGGAGACGATAGTCTGAGAAATATTTAATAAAATCGATACTTTTCTTATTAACTAATAATTTTGCCTTTGGCGATTGTGTTTTGCAGTTTGGTTCATAATTAAAAGTGCCTGGATAAGAATTTTGAAAAGTTGAGTTATTTGAGACAGTTATTTTAGATATCTGACGGTTATAACGTTCGATTTTAGATAATCGATAAGGAAATATAGGTGCATCCGAGGACCCAAATGGTGAGTCTGATTCATTTAAGTCAAAATATCGTATAGGTTTTAATTTATCGTGAGTAGGGTCAGATTTACGTTGATAATTTAAACGGGGTGGTAAATTAATTTGACTTATATTCGACCCGACGTTTAGATTTAACTCATAGGGTAATTCTTTATATTTATTTTGGCCAATTATGGAATATTGTGTTGGTAAAGAATATTTTTTTTTTTGAAGGTTGGTTGTATTTTCATCTAAGGTATTCATCATAGTGTGATCTACCATATGTAAAGGATTGGAAATATCTTTAAACGAATATATGTTACGATTAATAATTGCTGAAGTACGTTGCGAAGTCTTATCCATTTGTGATTGAAAACTTCGGCCCAATATAGGTATATAGTCTGTAGAAGAATGAAAATGGTTTGGCGTATTATGCAAGGATGTTTTATCTTCTCTTATATTGTGTATAAATGAGGCCACGTTTATGGTGCTTGATCGATCTCTAAAATCTTTGTTTATAGATGTTGTGACAGATATGTTACTAGATTCTTTAAAAAAAATTCCAGAGTTTTCAATTTCCCAGTGCCCTTCCGGAGTTGATCTAAATTTATTGTGTACGTTATTCCATGTTGGGTTCATATCTTCTGCTCTAATTCTTTCAGATGGATAATAGGGTTTGTTTTCATCATGTCGCAAAACAAAAAATGAATTTCTAGAAGAATCACTGCTATTTAGACTACCTGTATGAAAACTACTACGCCCACTACTCATGTTTACAAATCCTGAATCATCTCTTATATTCTGTTGAGCTATAGAAGGGATTTGATGTTCATAAGTTACAGATTGCAAAGCGGAAGTACAATCTTTGCTAGATTGAGAAGAGGGTTTTATATGCAGCATATCAGATTTTAAATTTTTGGCTAGAATATGAGGTATAGTTCGGAACCAAATAGCGGTATCTGAACCTGTCATACATATTGAAGAGCTATTCCTCCCGTATTTAATATTTAAAATTGTGGCGGCTCTTTCGGCCTCAATTACTGTTGGATATTCGACAATCACAAAATTAGCCATAGTCTCACAATGGAATTGATTTAGGAAATTAAAAGTGTCGTTAGGCATGTTAGAGCCTGCCATAAAAAGCTTATACCATACTGCGTCGCCTTGAGAATGAGTGGCTTGCATCCCGAATTTACTATTTTTGCCTATATCACCTTCATTATTCATGTTAACTATATGACGAATCAAACTTACAAGTACATCCGAGTCAGTGATTGGGACGTTGTAACCCATGACTAGGCGTGAGTTATCGAATTTAACATTCCATAAATGGGGCATATTAAGACGCTTCACTTTTGTGCACTCTTTGTTAATCATTAACGTTTTTGACCTTTTCTGAATGCTATATAGCACATCCTGCCAATCTTGAGTTAATCTCTTAATCTTTCTTAAAGCACTAAGTAATTTAAGATTGACATAACCTTCTTTATTTCTCAGTATATGTTTTAACATGAAAGTGTCTCGAAGCAAATAATCATCAGTAAACATATTCTCTATTCTGTCAACTATTAACTTTTGTACCTCTTCTCCTGGAGGAATCCATTCATAGAGGCCTGATTGAGAGGGTTTAGTTATGTTTGAATATTTATTCTTATATTTGAGCGGAGGTAATGAGATGCAAATTTCATTCTGTAATTCCTTATGAAAATTTTGTAAAGGGGAAGCGTTAATATTGGTTGCATAATTTTGGATGCGGGCATTAGTAGTCTCTAATCCATAAGGTGGTAAATGGGACCTTTCGATTTCAAAGGGTGTTTTTGTTATGGTGTCATTTCGGATATAACGTTTATTCTGATAATTATCTCCGCAAATTTGAGTGGGGTTATTGCAATTCCTATATTCAGAGGCAAAGGAATTCTCTTCGAATGGAGAAAGAAGGTAGTTTATATCTTTTTGGAGATTATTATAGTTAGCCTCGTTATATACTTGCATATGAGGAGCCAATACCTGGGTTAAATTCTTCTCAATAAACTCTTTTCTTGCTAAAAATGTTGAATTATAATTTGGGGGTGGACCTATGCACATATTACTCGAAGGATTAGAAACCAAAATAGCAGAAGAGGGATACAAAGATATCAGATCTCCTCTAAAAACAGGCACATATTGTTGCTCTTGATTGGACTGATATGAGGATATCTTTCCATTACCACCAGTAACCAAACTTTGATTCATTTTAGGAGAAAAGGCTAAAGATTGTGTGTAAAACGATGTTGGGTATGGAATTGGCGGTGTGGGAAATATCTGAGGCCCGGTTAAAAAGATAGGCGGAGGTGTAGGAGTTAACGATGGTGATATAAGAAATGGCAAAGAATTCAAAGGCGTTAAGGGGGATGAAAGAAGTCTGGGAAAGCTTGTTCCATATAAATAATTATTTCTAGAATTTTGAATAGGAGTGCCACCCATCATCTGATTTTGGGCTTGTTGAGGTAGTTCAGACAGCATCATGGGGTAAAAGGGAATGAAAGGAATACTGTAATCTTGAAAATTATTAGGATTAATGAATGGAGTGGTGTTATAATCCAATTTATCATTTTGAGCACTCTTAGCATTTTTGTTAACATTATTATATGTATTATGAAAGTTGTTGTTTTTGTTAAACAAAGGGTGTGCTACATTTTGATGTATTTGTCTTATTTGATCTTCAGTGGGATCCATAAAACCTTAATTAAAAAAAAATTTTGCTTTTGAATGTAGTTCTGTTATTAGAAATTTAAGAAACAATATGACATACTTTTATCTATCTTTATTACAATAAAACAAAAGTTAAAAAAATTTCTATCAATTATTTTTAATATATTTTATGAATTATGATAATTAGTTGAAAACGCAAATAAATAACGTTTCTAAAGATAAAAAAATATTACAGGTTAGCCTACAGTGATGTGGGCAGGATTTGATCTAGGTTGGGGAGGGATTACTAAATTTAATTGAGACCTGCACCCTCAAACCCCCATATAAGCTATTTTTTAATTTCTAGTAAATTGCACACTAATTTAAAATCTATGCCAATAAGTGCTTTATCAGTGCCTATGGTATTTTAGCCAATATAGCAGCAAGTATTATAAAGTGGGAAAAATTATCAACAAAAAAATTTTGGTCAACCTTACGTAAACATTTATTATGAAAATTTTATCTATGATTAGGCCTTGCCTCGTTCATTTTTTTTTTGAAACTTATTTAATTCAGATTTTAAACTAGGACACATAATTAGCCTTCTTTTAAAAATTTTGTTTATATATAGACGGCTAAACCGATTTCTGTTTAGAAATAAGACAAACGAGGTTATATATTATTTTAACCTGTTTGATAGATACTAGAAAGAAAATAGAATTATTGGCAAAATAAGAAAAAATTTGCATCATACCAGAATGGATATAGAAAAACTAAATATCTGGTTTGCGCGAATATTTAGTGCCTGATTAGTATTTATCAATTCCTCAATCAGTTTTATGCACTGCATGAATTGTAAACAATCAGTGAGGTGTCTTAAGAAATTTAGAAGTTGGCATGAGAGTATTATCTTTATGTAGTGAATCCTACGATTTTATAGCGAAAATCGTAGAGACTATTATGTAGTGGAGTTGTAGGGGAGACCAGGGCAGTCGGTGCAATTTTTGTCAAAATCATCATAGCTCCGAAAATAATGATCATATAAGATCTTACAAAATACCAATAGATACCTTAAACATCTACCTATAAAAATACAATGTTATATTTTTTAAATATTTAATAAATATTTCTCTAAAAAGGTTTTAGCAAAAGTCATTTTTTGAATCTAGTAGCCCCGAACCCGTGGTTAGTCACATCGATGGGGCTAGTCGAATCAAGTGGTTTGTTGGGACAAAAATTTTTTTTTCAGATTTTAATATATAACCATGATACTTTATTTATATAATATTCTATTTACAATTATAACAAATAAAATAACAATCTTTTTTTGGCAGAGAACTACTCTACATTGAAACCAATCTTCAGAATTATGAAAACTTTAATAATCATGTTTATATATAATACACACATCTTTTATTAATTTTTTATTAATAATAATTTACTCAAAATTTTTCAAATTCTATATTTAAATATAAAACATCATTTTATTTTATTATCAGGCTAAAATATAATCTGATAACTAAAATGTTCATATCCAATAAAATGAATTAATTTGAATCATAATTATATTGTCAATTAAAATAGATATATATAAAAATATTTGTTTGCTAGATATAATTCATTTTAAATAAATTGATATTATTATCAGGCTAAAATTTATATGCTAAAATGTTAATATCTAATAAAATGTATTAACTTGAATCATATTATATTGTCAATTAAAATATATATAATATATTTATATATATTTGTTTGCTAGATATAACTCATTGATAATAATTGATCTTATTATCAGGCTAAAATTTATATATGCAATATATATAATATCTGTGGCAAATATATTATATTATCACAATATATATGAAGATTTTAGTTTGCAAGATATTTATTTAGGTCTGATATTATATTAAAATTGAAATGTATTATGAAAAATCACATTAATAAATTTATAAAATAATTATTATTTTATATGTTACATTTATAAAATATTATTTTTTAACCTGTAATAAATGGTATATTTCTTATGAGATATCATTTTCATACAGTTTTATAGCTTTTTCATCCTTTTTTGTTAAAATTTCCTATTTTGAATTTTGCATATATATTTGGGTACCATAATAATATAAAAATTGTCTGATTGCTCCGACTAGCCACGATTCGACTAACCTCAATGGTGGTAATATTATTATTTTGATCTTATTTATGCATTATATATCAATCTGAAACTTTCCCAAATTAAAATAGATATTTAACTTCATATAATGTCCATTTTTGTCATGTTTAAACTTTTAATTTTTTAATACAACCTAATATTATTAAGTGAAAATATTGTAATTTTTACGTCAAAAACATGTTATAACTGATAAAAATTTAAATAACTAAATATTATAAATTATTTTCTTCCAAAATATGGATATTTTAGAATTCTATTTTAGACCTAAATTTCAATTTTTAATCTTTACTGGGTTTAAAATAAAATCCTTTGAACCGACAAGTCCCTTGCGCCGACTACCCCTGGTCTTCCCTATAGAAGAAACAGTTATGTAGCGAAAGTGGACGTACAAAATTGACAGGTTTTATCAGTTTTGCGGAGATGATGAGAAGGATAAAATGCTAATTACGAAAAACAACAAGGTTTCATGTGGATGACAGTACAAATGAAATTCAGAGGAATACTTGGAGAAAACAGATTTAATGAAAGTGGAGGATATAAATAACCAATTAGGAGGATTGAGGATGAAGATATAATCAGGGGGTGGAATTTAATAAAGTTTAGAAGAACTCTACTAGTGGCAGTTTAAGATGCAGGAATAATCAAGGAGGATAGTAAGAGTCTGAAATTTAAAAATAATGAAAGAGAATTAAAACAGGTATAGAAAAATTAGTAGGTAGATATGATCAAATTTCTTAACAAGAACTTGAGTGTTATTGGGTGATTGTAAAAAAATAATATTATATACGTTTTTAAGTATAATCAAATTTGCAAATGGGGAAAAATGAGACCTTTGAATCTCGTAAAAGGAAAGAGTTGTATTTGGAGATGTATCTATATTATTATTTCATGATGACATTTGGTTAAATGTTAGATATGATTTGGTGACATTTAGATGATATTATTTAGTTAAACTTAATAACATGTATTAGGAGTCTATAATAGATGACATGGTTTTTTTGATGTAAACCTCCCGCCCATATATCTTTTGTTTAACCCGTTCGCCTAATATTAAAAAAAATATTTTTATGGTTGGTCTGGGACTTTATTTTTTTATTTTAATGTATTTTTATTTAAAGTTAAACTTATAAAAAATTATGAAATAAAAAAATGATTTTTATTAAGAAGTATGTTCTGCTCATTTCACCCAAAAACATTTAAAAATTCACACGCCGATTGTTTAATAAATATTTTTTAACCAGCCCGCTCACTCGCTCAATGTTGTTAAAGACTACTTTTAAAAGTAGAACACTTTTAGGCTACTTTATGTTATGTTCTATCTCCCCACTTATCTCGTATAACTTATTTCTTTTCTTTACGTTTTTCTCCACTTGTTTTTTTTGTTTTCCCATCTTCCCTTTTTTTTGTTATGAAATTGATATTATACCTTATTTTTATATTGCATTTGAAACTGGTTCTAACCAGTTTCAAGAATGATTGTATAACGATTATATAACAACCTTTTTTTTCCTTTGTTTTAAAAATTATAAAGGTTGGAAAAATACCTTTTTCTGGACCATTAAATATTTTCTTTTGATTGTGTATAGACATTTTTTTTATGAATAATTATTGCGCGTAGTTTTATTATTTTGTGAATTGTGACATTTAAACAATAAAGTAAATACTAAAATTATCCTGGATGATGACTAAGATAAAAATCGGTCCCAACGTCAACCAACCTGAAAATCCCGGTCCCACAAATTCTGCCGATCCCACTCCATATCCCACGGTAGAACCGCTCGCGGTCGTAGCCCCAAACCCAACACTTTACAATTTTTTAAAAAATATCTTTTACTTATTTCTATTTCCATAAATAAAAAATATGACTAAAATTTCAAATATATACATATAATTTATTTATTTTTTATTGTATCTCAATAATAATACATTCTAGACTGTCATCCCCAAGTCTAGAGCGACGATCAATGTATAAGCTATAACTAAATAATCGTTCAACAAACAGCACGCAATGATGCAGTTTTAAATTTAATATACATATTTTTTCGGGATTAATAAAAAAAATTTCGTTCGGGATCAGAACGGGCAGGATAAATTTTTTTAAAAAAATTTCGGGCCGGGCTTGAAAAATTAGGCCTGATGCAGATCACAAAATATCTTATGGCCATGAATCACCATGCTTTGATTGGGCCAGAAAATCAACTTTCACATAAACTCATCTACCTCAAAAACTATTATAGATACAGCTTTGATTCATTATTTTAAAGATTACGATATTAAATTTACTTGATATATTACTTTGAATGTTTTTGCTGAAACTACTAGTTTTGTTTAATGATAAAACCTTCCGCCACATCTTACAATGAAATTTATACCCTGTGTTAGTTTTTTTTATCGAGATTAAAATTCAGGAAATGGAAATTCCATATTATCATCATTTTTAGGGGAAATTACTCTGTCATGATCTGTACTAAAATTATCTTCAATATCAATCTCTATGGTCAACATTTAAATTATTATAAGAACTTGGATTTATTCTGCAGATTTTTAAACATAAATTTAAATTTAAAAATTAAACAAAAAGATAATTTTTATGTGTATTTATTATATAAAATTGAAAGAGTAGTATTTATGGCACAAAAATTTCTACTTATGTGAAGAAAGCTTGGAAATTAATTGAAGTGGACTAAAGCTCTGTTTTTTAAATAACAAAAAAATATTGAAATTAGAATATTTTTAAATAAACTTGATGAAAAAATTACTTATTGTAAGAATTTTGCCTATCAAAAAAATTTACAACCACCCATTTATTTTAAATATTGCCCAGGTAAATATAGAAACTTAGAAATTAATTAATACAAGTTTTATTAGTATTGAAGGCATTCTTATGGCCTATTTGAGAAAATAGAGACTAAAAAAAAATTTCAGAAAAAGAAATAAATAAAATTTTTGAAATTCAAGTTAAGGCTAAAAAAATTCTTACTTTAAGTCAGAATGGTAAATCATTGACTTCTAACACGTTTCTTGCTAGAATATCCATTTCAACAATAAATATATATACGAATTTACAAAAAAATATTAAATAATTATTGACGGTCCTATATTTTCAACAGCATTATTATTTTTATATATGATTTTTTATCCCAATTTTTAGGAAAGGAAAAACAAGATTAAAATTCAAGTAATTTCCGCTTCCAGTGTTGTTTATCGATTCCCAAAATCGAGAAAAAATAAATCTGCCTCCAATTATTCAAAAATTAATAATCAAGAAACAAATTTAAAAAATATATATTTCATTAACAATGTGTAAATAATATATTATATAAATTCGGGGTAAGTCAATAATAAACAAAAAATAAATTATTTTCTTTTTAATTGACTTTATTTAGCTAGCCCGAACCTCAACTTTATTCTGATTTACTACCACCCTCAAATTACAGATGGGCCTACCCCCCCCCCCCCCCCCTTTCCCACCCTTATTTAACTAATTTTAAATAAAATAATGTATTTACATCTCAATCGAATGTTAATATAATACATTTATAATTTGGCATATAATTAAGAGAAATATTTAATTATTTTTTTGGGGGTGGGAAATAAAATATAACATTATTTTTTTAAATGTCAAGGTTGATGAAGAAAAATAATGATTTCGTCCTTTGAATCTTTTATTTTATTATAGATTTTTTTACAAAAAAATATTATACATGCATTTATTATTTAGATAGATAGAATAAATTTTATATATTTTATCTAACTAATAAACGAGTTAACTTTTGTAAATATTTATCTAGTATGGCAAATAATTATATTAAAATGTCAGATAATATATAAAATATTATAGGGAAAAGATTAAGATTAAAAAAACAGGAAAGAAGGAAGAAAGAAATGAGAAAATGCTCTTAACCATTTCACCTGAGTCCAAGGTAATTCTACTCTCCATAAACTATAAAGATATCAACCTATTCCTTAACATTTACCTAAAAAATAGGGAAATCCAAATCAATTAACAAAAAAAGGAAATCAACTTAGCATACTCCCTACTTCTTTATTTTCATTTATCTCCCTCTTGCCCCTTTATTCTAATGGTGATAACCTCTTCACAACTCCCTTCCATCCTTCAATTCAGTGATGATTTCGCGCTTTACACTCCCCTCCCCCTTCCCATCATGGTAGATGTTCCTTCCTGAATCGAAATTTTAGCATTAGCTAAATTCTATCACATATGACTGAGACTGGATTATTTAATTTCTTGCCAATATAATGACTATTGTGTATATAATTTTTTAATAATTTTTGTATATATTCAAATTGCAGGCTAATTTTTTTTTTAATGTAAATGGAACTAACAAGCCTGTTAGGCAATTTAGTTACTGTATTTTTAAGTCGAATTAATTTTATTAAGGGATCCGGAAGAGGCATTTTTTGCAGTTTCCCTTACGGCCAAAAAATATGATCTTCCTCGTCCCGTTTAACATCCTGGAACGCGTTCCTAAAAAATATCTAATTTTATTTCTATTTTATTAAAATATATATTTTTATTTATTAGTCCTTAACATATAAATCAATTATTATTTCTAAATATTAATTAGGATATTCTGTAATTAATATTTATATTTGTGCGAGTGTATATAAATTTGAGTATCAAATGTCAATTCTCAGCGTTATAATTATGCAATAAATATAATTAAATTTTCTTATTATTTTTCGGAACTTGTCGAACATTCCTCCCAGAATAATACCCTTACTTCCCATATTTTTTCCTAAGTTCCATCGTATCCGGAACGTTCCATTTCATCATTGTATCCGGAACGCTCCTTTTTATCGTAGTTTTATTTCTTTTATTTTTAAATAATTTTTAGTTTTGCCATATAAATTAATTAATTAGAAAAAGTATTATATATGAGGGAATTTCTTTTTTTAAAGATGGCAACATTCTGTTTATTTATGGACGTCTTTTGAACTTAAAAAATCAACTAACTCTTATAATATTATAATCTTCACTTTTTTATAATAAAGTTGTAATGTTTTTCTTTTAAAATCCTGTATCTCGAGTTTGAACTCCATTCACAGTTAAGTCTTACTGGGGTAATAACAGGACCCTTATTCCATGTCCTGTCATGTAAGGATATTTCTGATTGATAGGCGCTATTAAATGGAGTCATAATTGATTGGAGGCCGACAAACAAGTTTCTCTAGCCACCAAAAATAGAACAGGTATTGAAGCCTAAGATATAACATCGGTGCAGCAAATACTATAGATTTAGGGAGATGAGTTACCGGCCATTTACCTTATGTTTTACTATTGCTCATAGATCAAAGGAGAAATTTTTTTAATCATTATTTTAAACTACTGTGGTTCACAAATCTATGAAAAGATAAAAATAAAAGTGACACAATGATTGATAGAAGAAATCACTTGGCCGATATAAAAAAAATAGTTTAAATAAATTATAATAAAACCTAAGATTTTCATAAACAAATTGCTATATCATATTTAACAGATATATGAGATTATTTCACAGCGTGGGGCACATTAATTAATTTGGCTGGTATATTGACAGTTTCGAGCTGATATATAAAGTCTGTGTATAAGGGAAAAAATATTACTCAGGACACTCTTTATTTCGAGGATAGGTTAAACTAACGAAGCATTAGAACTAGGAAATTCTTTTGAAAGAGAATATGATTACCTATGCTTTAACTTAGTAGGCGGCGCTAGTGTCACTAAAAAGAATCTTCTATAAAACACCAAACAGCCACCAATCATATATTCAAAAATTAAAAGCAATCATTGTAATCAAGAAAGGGAGTATAATAAATTACCACGACTCGTACTTGTAATCGAGAACATTATAAAGGCATTAAAAATTAAATGAAGCAACATATTATTCCAATTTATACCAATCTAGCTTTTCCAATCATAGCACTTTTACCACCATAAATGATGGCCGCTGTTATCTACCACCCTCACTAAGATTGTATACCATAATAATCCAAAGATCGCATACCGATTTAATCAGTGGTGTATTCCTTAAAAACGGGGGGGGGCGGTTACGATTTTTTTTATATATTATCATTATTTTAAATATTATGTAGCAAATAAATATACCACCGAAACCGATATTTATACAAATTGAAATATATATAAATATGAATTAACATAAATCTTTCATTTCATCGTTTCCCTTTGTTGTATTTTTCTTTAAAAGGATTTCAATCGCCTGTGATGATTCCTTCTCCATATTTCGATACATAGATATGTAGTCCATTCTATATCGAAGGTGCATTAATATTCAAGAACATTAAATTTTGCAAATTATTTACTCTTAAAGTCGTTAGTTTATTTGCCATGATCAAAATAAGATAAAAGCCCTTTGCACACTAGGCAGTGGGATTAAGTATCCACATTTATGAATTTTTAAAACTCATTAGGAATATCTTCATCGATATATTGTCGAAGCCCATCATATTCATTTTTTATTTTTGGCAGATTATTTTTATTTGCTTTTGGCCAAATCGCTCATCAAGGATCTTAGGCCAATTTTTTTTGGAATAAAATATATATCGGAAAGAATTTCTAAAATAAAAAAATAATTTTATTAAAATTTATTCAATCTATCCTCGTTCTCAAAGTTATCCATTAGACGGAAATGCATGATGCCTTCTAGAGAAATAATAAATTGATACTTTTAATCTTACCTGTTTTGGATTTTTTGTATATTTTAAATAAAAGTTGAATTTCTGAATCAAGGGACATATGTAAATCTTTACCCAGAGAAGGATAGTTCCCCATTTTTTTTGAAGGGCAATAGAAGATAAGCATCCAAAGGAGGATAGGGAATATTAAAAATAAACACTATTTCTAGATTAATAATTGATATAAAATTTACATTATTAATAATTTCTTTCTCATTTATTCACAGATAACATTAGTACAGTTTGAAGATATACATGCTCGTGGCTAATATTTAGAACACGGTTAGTAACAACTAGTTCTAATGATTATTTGTTGTTCCTGGCCTAAATAATCATGAGGCCGGAAGAGTATAATAATTGTTTTGAAGTTATAAATGATGGCTCATTATAAGATTTTTAAAATGAATATCATAGAGTTGTTATAGCATAATGGGTGTGTAAATATCGCAGCAGAAAGTCGCAAATTTTTTTTATAGGGTTATGGGTAGATTTTGAAGGGGATTTTTCTCCAAAGAACTTTCGGTCATGTAGACGCTGCCTACTTAATATTTTATTATTGTCATCATGTTTATTATGATTTTTTTTAAAAAATCAGTTAATCAACAAAAACAAATGGTTAATTGGCAAAATAACACTGAAAAACTTAATAAAAATATTCCAATTTATTATTTCTTTTAAAGTAAAATGATATATCATAACCAACAACCTACCTAATTGGAAATTTCAAATTCCTATTTAAACATTTAAATGTTTTGTTAAAATTGGACTATTTCTCGCCTGTAATCTTGTTAATCGGCGAAGTCCTAACAGTTGAAAAATTCGTAAAATTTAGAGTCAAGAGTATATTTTCCAAGATTGAGAACTCCTTTAAGTTTAAACCTGCATATAAGCTAAGGTGAGTTTTCGCTTAAGTTGGCTCAAAACATTTTAATAATGTAGCCATTTATCACCATTACCTGTTAATGGTTAATCTCACTATACTTTAAATGAATCAGAAGTGGATGCGACTTATAGGGATTTTTGTAAAAGTAATGAAAATAAAACTTTCTCTATCTTCTATATGGTTAAAAAAATATGAAATAGATTTTTGATTATATAAAAAGAAAAAATCAATTCAAATTCAACATTCTTGGAAAAATTAAAATTTTTTGCCTCGGAAAGGGAAGGGGGGCTCAGCTCCTTCTCAAAATTTAAAAAGGGGGTTGATAAAAAAGAATAGTGGGAGAGGTCTTAGCCTCCGTACCACTCCCTCGCAATACACCTGATTTAATAGAAATAGATACATGATCTTCAATATCGATAAAAATGAATTAGGTATTTCCTTCAAAGATTTTAAACTTACTAAATAAAACAATAATATCTTTGAAATCTTATTACTATTGCATTCCCTTAATGATAGAAAATTTATTAAGAGCTAACCTCCACCCCTACCCCCATAAAAATATCGAATAGTAAAATCGATGATGTTAGAAATATTATATAATCCAAATTAATTGAGGCAGTATTAATAACCTCTATCCAATAAAATCATAATCAAAATATTTAGGTATCATAATTTAGGATAGGAATAACAAATAAACATTGATTGGTGATAAATGTTTAGCTATTAATGTGAGTATAGTCAAAATTGTTACCTGAGCATTAAAAATTTTTTTTTTATTGATAAATTAGAATTCTTTTGCCAATTATTTTGTTCTTAATCTACAAATATTATTTATTTTTATTTACTACCCACCTACCCCCTTTGGATGCCTACCCATTCCTTTCATAAAAATTAAAGGCAAATTAATGGCTTCTACCCATTCTCATATAGACACTGGCCATGGGTTACGTTAATTCATTATGAATTCTATAATGTATCTCATTATGTAAAGATTTATGTAAAGATTTATGTAAATAAGCAGGAGCACTGCCTACATTCACATGAGAGAGAAATTTATTGGAGGCAATCCCCTATGACTTATCCACCTAAAAATGTTGTAATCTATTTATAATTTTTTGATAATCATTTTTTATTTTCATAAAAACAAATATAACTATATTATAACCTATTTACTATGAAAAACGTTCTAAACATATTAAAAAATTATAATTTAATTTGATTCTATTCTAAAAATCAAAATCGATAATATGAATTTTTATTCGTGGAAGTTATTGTTTATAAAATTTAGAATAAAATAAATACAGTAAATTTTGCACTAGATTAAAAAACTTTTATGTTAATAAAGAAATTAAAAAAATTATATTAAAAATGCTCATATATAAGCTGTCGAAAAGATAAATTCTTTTATTAGTATTTTGGATGATCTTTTAGAAGTCAAAGCAAAGTGTATCAATAAAAAAACAGAAATTTTATACCGCATACGAATTGTTTATTTTTACTTGCTCATAACTCTTCAGGAATCATAGCAGGGATGTGAACCCTTTAACAAAAAAAGAGGGTCGGGGTTCAGAGATAAAAAAAGTTCAGGTTCAGTTCGTAGTGCATAAAGAAATATTGACTCATAATCTGGACCTGCAGAGGTATCATTTGCAAGGACCAGTAATAAAAATTAGCCCAGCCCGGATTAAAATTTTTTTTTAATTTTTAAACCCCCTTTTTAAAATATATTTTATTCTTAATTTTTAGAGATAATAATGTCAATTTAAAATATAATGTTTTAAAATATTCGGCTCGGTCCGGGTATTGTTTTAAAAAAAGCAAATTAATGGATATCCCTAAACTAATTTCCAGGTGAAATTGAACTTACATTAATTGACAGAACCTAAATTCATAAGAGCACGTCCAGTGTCCCAATGCCATAAAGCCCGGATAAATGAAGGGTTACGCAAATAGGAATAACGATAATCAGTTATAGATATAGAGTATACTCAAGATAAAGGAGCTATTTGGCACTTGAGAGGAAAAAAATATTTTTTGGTTATTATAGGAAACATACATAAATTCCAATAGCCAAGGCCAGCACCGAGATATTGAATATTAATCCAAACTTAGGGCCATTTATATTCAGAAGACTTCCATTTTGGAATAGCGGAGACACATATAGTTTTCAAGGGTTCTGTTATAATAATCTCTGGGTTAGCAAAAACGGTCCATATCTGAATGGCAGTTCCATGTCAATTCAGCGAAACTATTATAACGAAATAGTTTTTCGCGAAACTTATCGCGAATGAATTTTATAGCAAAACTTTTATCGCAAATCCACATTAGCGAATACTTTTCCGCGAAGACAATATCGCGAAACAAATATCGCGAATTTTTTATAACGAAACCCTTATCGTGAAAAATACATGACAGTGAAACTTTTATCGCGAATCAATAATCGAGAAAATTTTATGGCGAACTCATTATCGCGAAACTTAAATCGCAAAGACAAGATAGGGAAAACTATTTGGCGAAATTTATCGCTGCCGTATTAATTATTATTAATTTATTTTATTTATATTTAATGTTAATATTTTATTTAGCAACAAATAAACATCTGATATGATTTAATATTTTTTATTTATATTACGAAAATGTTCTTTTATTTGATGTTTTTTTAATAAAAAAAAATGATATGCTACTATTATTGTAATATTATTTTATACAATTTATTAGTGATTTTCATGCCCAAAATTTTAAGCAAAAAATATTATTTGAAGTTCAAAAAGATCTTTGAACATATTTTGATAAAAATTGTAAATCTTCGAAATAAAATCTTTTTTGAGGAATTCTTTTGTGAATTTTATAAATAAACTTAGGTGAATCAGAGACCTTCATGGGCCTTAATTTTTTGACCAGGCCCGGCCTAGGCCTGCACTAAAATTTTTTTTTAGGACCAAGCCCGGCCCATATCTAATGTTAAAAACAATTCCTAAATCCGGCTCAAGCTCATGATAAGTTTCAAAAAAATTTCCCAAACCCGGCCCAAGCCCATATCCAAAAATTTAATTTTTTTTTATTTAATGAAAATAAACATTGTTTAAATATATTTAGGCAATCAAGGGCCTGCCGTGGGTCTAAAATTATATTTCCTAGCGGGCCTGGGCCGGGCCTGGATTTTTAAATTTTTTTTAATGGGCTTGGGCCCAGGGTTGCTAGGTCAAAATTTTCAAATTGAGGGATAAATTTGGTATTTTGCGAGAGAAATATGAAAATTGCGGGAAAAATATGAAAATTGTAGTATATGTTGATAAATATTGATGTGATAATAATAAAATATTTAAATATAAATAAAATAAATAAGGTCGATGCTCGGGGGTCAATTTGGTTGCTTTGATTTTGGAACATTTTTTCGACCAAAAACACAATCAAAAATCATGCTAATTCGATTCAACCAAGCAATTTAACCACACTAATTTTACCTTATATAAAAATAACTTGAGACCGAACAATATTCGTCTTTATTCGCAATATACTTACTGTTTTGAATAATATTTAAATATTTCTAGAATTTTTATTTACTGCTCAATAAATAAGCTATTGATAAATACTCATTTATATTATGGCGAAACATTAATTTTTTTTTAAATTTACCCACTCTACCCCATATATATATAATGTATTTTTTTTATATAAAACTTTAATATCTAATGTGTGATTCATCGGTATTTGTTATTCACCACTAATTGTGATTCATGGCTATCTCTGATTCCGTGCCATTTGTGTTGTGATTTCCATGCTACACTCTCCCCGGCCGAAGTCCGGGCTAGGGCGACATACTAGTTTATTTAATCTTCCAATGATAGTTATAATTTCATTTTTAGCTTCCATTTAGAAAATGTTAACATACATCATCTTTGCAAATTCTTAAGTAAAATTTTTTTTCTATAATATTTTCACCAAAAAAAATACAAATTGGATTCTTTCAATTCTTGGTAAATAAATTTGATTATAAAAAAAAAGATAATTTTGAGATGATGAAAAATAAATAATGAAATTGAAAATTATGATGAATCAAAAGGGAAATGAAGTTGAATAATATAAAATATTTAACTTGGAATTAAAGACAAACATAACATGATATTTAACATTTATGAACATATTATAGCATCATTAAATGAATTAAAAGATTCTAATGACCCAAGTACCTCTTCCATTGACGATGACTATTAGCAAGTATTATGGATGAAAATTTTATATTAAGTCTATTTATTCTGAAAGAAATATTGATAGGCTCACATGGGGCTTGTATTGAAATGTAGGCAGTTGATAATGATTTGGCTATGGTAACCAAATTAATACAACACACAAAAAATATTACAAAGACTAAGAGGTTAATATTAGTTACTATTTCTATAAATAATATTAAAATGTAGCTAATAGGGACGATATTTTTTAAAATTACATTACATATCTAAACAGTTATTTGAAAATGAATAATGTTATAACTGGTTTCTATAATATGAAATCAATAATTCAAATTATATCAAACAGAATTCAATAATTATGTTGAACAAAAAAAACAAGTTTAATAAAAAAATATTTCAAATTATTATTTAGCTTTATAGATGAAATATTTTTCCCTGTGCTAGATGCCATTATTAACCACTTAAATGATTAATTTAATTATGATTGTTTAAATTTTTTATCATAAATATCTATTTTTACTACCGCTGGAATTATGGATAATAAAAAAATAGAAGGATGGCAAATATCCAAAATTTGTCACACTCACTTATCAAATGAATGACCAAAATATTATTCATGAATATTATGATTTTCGCTCTTTAAATTTGGAGTCCCAAGCAATCATTTGTTGCGGAGATCTTTAGAAATTTAGAAAGATTGACGCATATATTGATGAAAGTAATGTATTGATATTTTACTTGAATTGTATATAATTAAAGGTATTGCAAACTAGAAAACCACCAAAGAAAATAACAACGAAATCATAACCAAAACAAAAAAATGGATAAAATATTCTTTTATATTACCATACCGACTTTTGAATCAATTAAATTCTTACTCTAATTTAAATTTATTATATAAATATTTATTAACCCTTCCTACTATTTCCTGTTCAGCCGAAAGAGCTATGAGTAAAGTAAAAATAAACAAATTCGAATGTAAAATTTAGGACCCTTTTTTAGAAAATTTACTGTTAATATCCAGCGAAATTGATGTTTTTGAAAAATTTACAATTGATGATATATAACACAATTTGCCTTGACATCTATAAGGTTATCCAAATTATTAATAAGCTAATATATATGCTTTTTTGAAAATGTTAATTTAATTTTTATAATTCCAGTGCAAAATATACCGCATTCATTTTATTCTAATATTTTATATAAGTTCTATGTACAATTAAGGTTTTAAATTAATTAAAAGTAATATAGGTATTTAGAATCAAGCCAAATATACCTCTTTAAAATTACTCGTCTTATTTTTACAATATTTTAGATCGTCTTTTATAGAAATATTATATTTTTTTTATGAAAATAAAGTGATTATCAACCAAACTATAAAAAGATTGCATTACTTAAATATAAGTTAATTTATACACGCTTGTGGCTTATTTTAAAAAAACGGATAGTAACAAGTTGATTATCACCAACAAATTTTAAAATTTTTTTTCTCCTAAACAGGCTTGAAGAATTGTAAATAGAACTATGTTGTAAGGTAATAAATGGATTCTTTTTATAATACGGCCGCGATATTTTTTTTATGGGGATAGGGGTAGATTTTGGAAGAGGGTTTGCCTCCATCAATTTTTCTGCCATGTAGACCCTGGATAGAAGATTTATTTTTTTTAAAACATGAGATCTTGAACTAGTGTTAATCAATGACCCAATTTGGGTCGATTTTTAAAAACGGCCCGATTAAGATTTCAAACAAAATAATATTATGTAAGCCCGTTTTTTGCTGATAGCAGAAAGAGAAAAATATTGAGACTTACATAATACTATTTTGGCTAAAATCTTAATATGGGGTTAACAACATTATCACAAAAAAAAACACGATTTTCAACCCGGTCTCCTCAGATTTTTCCTAAATATCAACAAGAGTTTGTATATTATAACTAAGAAAAAAAAACTTAGCCCCCAACTCCAAACAGAGGTTGAGATATGGGCCTCTAAATGTAAAAAAAATGGGGCATTTTTGGGAAAATGGACTCAATTTAATCTTAAATATTTTCGATATAAGTGAGCTAGAAGCGTTATTTAAATTTCTTTATATAGTCTAATGGTAGGCATTTAAGGTTATATAATGTCATATTATTTATAAATTTTAAATGTCAAAAACCGGATTTATATATTTACACATGTTATAAAAACATTACGGTTTTTAAGGAAAAAGGTTTTTAAGGAAAAAGTCAAACTATATACAACGTTTAATATCTAGTATATATTTTGGTGCAGCACGCTTAATTTGGCATAAAAATATAAAAATTTATTGTATCCAAAAAAACCTTAGCATAACTCGTTTTCAAGTTATATTTGTTTCTAAATTCTAGATCATTGTTTTAATTTATTAGGGGTGGGAGGGGGGGGGCAACGCATTTTATTATTTTTAACATTTTATATATAATATATATACAATAAAAATAAATGAGATATGACAGAACGGTGAAGGTATTCTATTTTGTAGACAATTTGAATCTATAAATTTAAAGTTAAATCAATATTTATAAGTTTTGAAAAAGACTCAAAATATTTAAATTTGCTGGAAATAAAACAAAATTAAATTTTGTATTTATTATTTTATAGACTTTCGATTGAGTTATCTTGAGCAAATAATTCATCATCTGTCATAAATAAACGAGACAGTTCATCGGAAGTTTTATTCTTAGTTTCTGGTAAAAATTTGTAGGTGTATAGCCAGAAGAAAACGAGAAGAACGGTAAAGATCAAAAATACGTAGTTTTCGAGGTATTTCTGAAAATATATTTAATCATAAGATACTTATTTGATAAAAATGTGCATCAATGACCTATCGGGATAATCATAATTTCAAAAAATTATCATGAGTGGTCGGTATGGGAATCCCGAAAATAAATAAGTTGTGACCCGCAACTTTTCGTAAATCACTTAATCATAATTTTTCGTCACATACGACTTTACTTATCAGGATTTTCAAAAATTAGTCGAGGTCAATAAGTCAGGAGGTTATACCCCAAAATCCAGAAAATATAAAAAACTATCAAAAAGAATATAGGAAATATTTGGCCAAAATCACGAAGATGCAAAAAAAATAGTATTGTTGATAAAAGCTTACAGTTTCTGAGCAAAGATTGTAATTAGATAATTGAGCATCTTTATTAATAAATAAATATAGGAGAGACTGGGGTAAAGTTTTTGACGGAGTAACAATGTTCGCAAATAACTTCTTAACCCTTGGCATAAACACTCTAAATTTAATGTGTGTATCTAATTTCTAACCTATGTTCATCTTTTGAAGAGCTTTCCAGGTTTGACATATTTTGCCAAAAAACCGTCTTTTACCCCAAAATTATAAAAATCACCCTCAAGTATTCTTTGCTTTTGGCAAAATATATAAAGGCACAGAATTTAAAAATTCCTATACATGTTCCTTAAGCCATAGCTATAAATTAAAATTTATCGGAAGTTTATAGCTAGAAGTCACGTAATAAAGATTTGCCCAATATATATCACCTTGGGGTAAAGTTGCTCTGGGTAAAACGGTTAAAATATTTCGTCTGATTTTAGCTGTGAAAATTAATTTTTAAATATTAACGTCTACACCATATAAAAAGATACTTTTGTATAAAAAGAAACATTTAAGCTTGGGTGCTATTTGGAATAAAATTTTATGAGCAGAGAAAGAAATATTGATGTGTTTGATGTGCCTAAAATGGGCATATTCAAAATATGCTACTTTTTATATAATTTTTTACATTCTGGTATTGTATTGATTAGTTTATATTAAAAGTAATGAATAGCTATCAAAATTGCAATATTTTGTTCAATTAAACAATATAGTTATGTTCAATTTTATTTTAACCTCTTTACCCCGAAGCTTAGTCATTTTACCCCTGGGCATGGATAAAATGATACACTTTACATAATCAATCGCAGCTCCTAAAGTATTATAGATAGCGAGCTAAACATTTTTTATTTTGTAGATGAGGGATTTGTCTACTTATAAATATATTTTGTTCTGTTTTGTTAATGTTTCAAAATATTATGGTTAAAATGCAAAATACCAATCGTTTTACCAGGCCTTCCCTTTATATATTTATATATTGAAAATCCTATATAATATTTACTTTAAAAAAAAGATTATTTTTAAAATTAATTTTAAATATTTTAAAATTTTAAATAAATATATAAATTTTTAATTCGGAATCACCAATTTGCATTTAAGGATGTATATATCAAATTAATATATATAAAATATTTTTGTAAAATTTTTAAGAAGATATAGAAACTTATATATATTTTATATATCGATATTTACATCATTAGATTGCAAATTTTACGGAAATTCTAGATATATATTTATATATTTATTTATTAATTAAAGATGTTCAATTTTTTAATTACTTTATTTGATCCGAAACTGGAAGTTTTTATCAACAATATTATTTTTTTCATTTCTTATATTTTTTTTTCCGTCATTTTGGCCAAATATTTTTATGAACAAAATTATTTTTTAAAATTTTCCCTATTTTCTTTTACATTTTCGTGATTTGAGCAACATGATATTTTTTTACATTTTTGTGATCTTAAGGCAACACGAAGTCAGGATGCACATTAATATATGGGTGTGAACCGTGAAATTACTCGGGAATGATGGGTCACAGCGTGAGTGTGAATAAAGTTTAATTTACTAGGTGTGCCTAGGCGTGACGAGTTCCTCTAAAATTATTACCGGGTGTGATTGGGGTAAACATAAATTTCCCATGAATCACAGAAATTTTAATTTTAAATTATTTTTTATGATTAAATATTTTATATTTCATAATTAAAATGAATATTTTCTAATTTGATTTAAATCTTTAAATAAAAGGGATAATTTTTAAAAACTAAAATTCTTCCTCATTTTATATACAACATTTTTTTCCCCATCCAATTATAAAATTAAAGATGAAATAATGGGTTAAAATGATTTGAAAATCAGAGGCGGTAACTATACTAGAGACATTGATAAATATAAAACGCCAGAAAATGGGAGGAGCAAAGTTTGGGATAATTTTTTAACAATATGCAATAAAGGAAACCTACAAAATTTTGGGCAAATTGCCAAAACGTTATGTCATATAAATGTTAATCGGTACTAGCACGTTATTAAGGCATAAATATGTCTTAAAAATACAAAACAATTGTCAGACAAATCAAAAGCTGTCTTACAGAATCCAGCTATATCTTATTTTAAAAGATCTTAAACTTCTAAATGTAACAGAAAGTGAAGGGTTGTACTAGCTGTAATATTAATAAGGACAACAAAATATAAAAGATATAATTGTGAGCATAAAAACTCGAATGAATACTATAGTTCTAAAAATATAAAATTAGGATTAAAAGCGTGATCAGAAATAATTATTTGTCTATAACTACCGATTTGTGGACGGATGACTGTAAAGACCAAGTTTTTTAACCATTGCAGCACATATTATCAATATGAATTTTGAAAACATTAGTTTTGGTCACAAGGGAAATGAATGAAATTAAAGGGTAGTCAATTAAATTTTAGAAGAGTACATAGAAAAATCAAATTATAAAAGTAAATGTATAGTAGTGACGTGACTGATAATTGTACATATCCTATAAGCGCCTTCAAAGTGCTTCTCTGAATAGCTTCATGTATAAATGGTGAAAAAAGATAGTGCAATATTTTAAGCAATCTACAGCAAACAGCAAGCTAAGCCTTTAGCAGGATATAATAAAGAGATGAAACTCTGTATATATCATGATACAAAGTTTTTTAAAACTATACGATCAAATGTTTACTTGCTTAGCAAACAAGAATTTTTCAGATTGGCGACAATTATATAAGCATCATACGCGAGTTAGATAATTTTCTATCAATATTAATCGTATAATCTGAGCGCAGATTCTCATCCCACATTAAATGAAATTTATCTATGGAAACAAAAATTAATGAAATTTTGTTAACTTTCAGAAGATGATACAATAACAATAAAACCACTAAAAATAAAGCAATATCTTATAAAAGAAAGATTTATCATGCAGCCACTCCACAAGGTAGGCATAATTCTTGATCCAAATTTTAAAAGTCTTGTGTTTTTAATCGCCGAAAAGGCGACAAATGCTTAATATATTAAAATTTGATGATATGCATAAGGTAACCAACTCTCATTTTTAAATTTTCTTATTTGATTTCCACCAAGCATTTAGAGAATTTCTACCATAAAAAAAAGTAAAAATCAATAAATTTAAAGTTTACGAAGCAGGAAAATTTTCTTCCATTTTTAAGGAAATTAGCCAGTAATTTAGTCAGCCCCAGCAACAGTAAAAGGTTATATTATTCGAGGAAAGACGAATACAATTAAAATAAAAAAATATGGGCATTCTTCTTTTTTTAAATAAAAATTTTGATTTATAAATGGTAAATATTTTTTTTGTTATTTATATGGAATTAAAGAAATAAAAAAAGCAGAATTATAATAATTTAATGAATAAAAAACTGAAAGGATAGAATAAATTCAAAAAGACGTAAAAATTTTAGCAATAAAGTTTTGAGTAAGACAGAAATAAAACACCGTGAATTATTGTCTTATATAAGCGGGTGGGTCGGGCCAAAAAATTTTGAGCAGTGGGCGTGTAAGGCAGTGAATTTTTTTCTTGCCAGCAGGCGGGCCATGAATATTTGGTCGTGCCCCTCTAATATGCAGTTAAGATTGTTCGATTTTAACCTTAATTAGACAGCTTATGCTAATTTGAAGAACATTTATATCCATCTGATTTTTGTTCTATTTAATTTTACCAACAAAAAATAAATAAGCTTAAAGTTACCTAATTTTAATTGCACATTTAATTTACCACTAAAAACAAAAAGATCGAAAACTCATTATGTATCTATGCCAATTATTGTGATAAATTCTTTAATATCTTTTACCTTTAAATGAAAAGGGCTTGGTTACTTACACTAACAATAATTTTTACCTATAGGCTTAGTTATTTTCATAATGCACAGACAGTAGTTTAAAAGTCCTTACATGAGCCAAAGGAAATAGCAGGCCAACTAAAAAGTTTCCTAACCAGTTGAAAATTACAGAAATACTCATAGCCTTCGGTCTTGATGCTTGAGTGAAAAGTTCAGCCGATATAAACCAAGCTATAACACCTGTTTATGAAAAAATAAAATATGATATAATAATTTATAATTAATTTCGCAACACACCATTACCATAAAATTATTTCTGCAAAAAATATTACAGCGAATTTCGATTATCACGAGAAGATATTTACACAAATATTTTGTGTCGAATCTATTACTGCGAAGGTCCAGTAATACATCACGGCAAAAAACATTGAATGTATTACCGAAAAATTGTTATTATCATTAAATTACAGTCAGTGTATTACCGCTAATGCAGTACTACAAAAAATTACTGAGAATGCATTCCAAGTCAAGTGGCTAGGGGATTTGGCGTTGCAACACTTTATCACTTAGATATTTTATGAAACAACACTTAATAACGAGAATATCATCATAACACATTTAATCACATTTTGAAAGACTATTATTTTTATTATAAATATTTGTTTCCTCAAATTTGTGCAAAAATTTTGTAAGTTAGTGCAAATGGTCATAAAATATTGTATGTTTATCACAAAGACCTGACTTAGAATACTTTTTTTGTAAAATCTGACTTGGGCTTATTGAAAAAAAATAAAATATCAAATTAATCAGGTTTACTCATTAAAGTGAATTCACTGTTAATATTTTCAATTTTCCTTTAGAGCAGTTTATAAATCACTCAAAATTATTAACAATGAAGTTTTAAAAATCTTGGTCAGGTCATAAAATAATAAATCCTAAATTCTGGCCGCTTAAAAATAAAAATCGGGCCGGAATAATGTTTTTAAGAAAATTCTGGGCCGAGTTTAAATGTTCGACTTCTGCAGGTTTCTGATTTAGATATTCTAAAAATCGAAATTCGCTATGCTTCAGAACTGTAACATAAATTATTAGCCAATATTTGTTCAACTTTTATGATAAAAATTTATAATTAATAAAAAAAACAATAGAGTTCAGTTTTATAAGTCTAATTTTATAAAAAAAATTTATACCCGGTTCTTATTTATATTTAAGAATATAATTTTTTTGAGAGCATTTATTTTCACCCTTTTTTGATAAAAAAGAAAACAAATATTTATTTAAATAAAAATAAAAAACTTTCAAAATGTGATAAAAGTTATGTGATCACGTGCCATGTTATAAAGTGTCTCATTATCAGATATTGTGTGAGGAGTCTGAGTGATAAAGTATGACGGATGAAGCATTGTGTGACAATTAGAATAATATAAATTAGAATAGTATATAAAACTTTTTCTTAATTTTCCCTAAATAATACGGGCTAAGATGTTAATATATATTTGATATTAAGTTAGATTAAATCAATGGTTAAATAAGAATGTTTAGTTTAATTTTACCAATAAGGGCTGAGACAAGGTTGCTCGTTGGTATAATTCAGATTGGCCAGTCAGTAAAATCAGATATATACTTATGGCTACCTTTTACGGTAAAATAGTGACGAAAACAGTGGTAATGGTTTGCGAAAATAATTTTCTATTCGACTATAATGTTTTCACTTAGATATTTGAGGAAATCCATTCACGTAATTATCTTTTCTTTGATATCAACATTCACGATAATACCTTTCTCAGAATATGTTTTACACTATTGACATGTTATCTTAATTTTACATAAATTTTAATTAACTAATTAAACATTTTATTTATAGCTTAACTTCTGTTAAAATAATTTCCTGTTCATAAAAAGCAAAATTAGTTTTTTTTTCTATCAACTCTTATCTAGAGGTCAAACATCTCCCTTGAGGCGTGCAGGTTCCTAATCGATCAGTCTTTCGAAGAAAACCAAAAAGAGATTTTTTTAAAATATAATAATATAATTATGCAATTCAATGGATATTTGTCTCCTATTTGAATTATTTAAAAAAAATACTTTAAAATTTAAAATCCATGCCAAAAAATGTAAGATTGGACTCGTTGGAATAACATTCAAATGGAAACTTTTTATGTTGATTTCCAAAGGCAAATAAATAGATAATTTTAATTTCATAAATATAGAATATTACTTGCCTAATAGTCAGATAATGAGGGTGACATTACACAAGTCAAGAAGAATGAAAAATTATATAATAATATTCAAATCTGATGTAAAATTATTCTGACTAAGCTTTTTAAAAAATTCCTTAAAAAGAAAGTTATACTGTCAAAGTTGTGATTATTGAAGCTACCCTGCATTCATTTTAAAACGGCTGTAAAAATTTAGGGGAAAAATTAAATTTTAGAAATGAATAACATTGTTTATGTGTGTATCCAGGAATATATAGAGGGTGGGGGGGGGGGTTTATAATTTTTTCGAAACATTAAAAATTTATTATAAGAACCAATTTAGTGTTTGCATGGTTCAGTTCGGTCCGACTGAAGACATATTAAAAATAAAAGTTTACAAAGGATTACTTTTTAATGTGCATGAACACTTAAAACAGATTATTTAATGCCTAACATTTTGTAATATCTCATTCATTGTTTGCTTTCTCTATTCTTTTGCATTAAGAAACAATATATAAAAATATATATTTATTTTATTAATCAATATATTTATCTAAGGAAATATTCTTGAGGGATAGAAGAGCCAGGAATAGGCTCACGGTGACTGGGACATCAGAGGAATCTAAAAAAGATGATATAAATGATCTAAAGCTACAATATTTTATTATATCCAATTAATTCCAACAAATTAGATTGGTGGTAAGGGAATCAATATCGATAATTCTGGCCAAAATAGCGACTATCTCCCACTACAGACTACATGTTCAATCTCTAATGTAATTTTAATTATGGATAAATAATGCGATTTATTTTTCTGAAGATTATTAGAATATTTATATGTAAATCAATTTTATGTTATAACCAAATATCTATCACATATTATATATATCAATATGCAATTAATTTATATTATTCAATAAATTTGGTATTAAAAATTATTTAATGATATAATTAAGATATTAGTAATTTAACACATTTGATTTTTAATAAATTTAATGAACAATAAATCTTTTATAGTATAACAAAAAAACATATGTTAAATGAAACCGGTCTAGCGGTTCAGTCTCATTTTATAAAAAAGACCGGACCGGATTGCTGCAGACACTAAACCAATCATATTTAAAAAAATATTAGAAAATACAAAATTTTAAGAGCGATTATAATATTGTTAAAAAATATTATAGCTATAACCGCTATATAAATCATAATAAAATAGAGAATTAAATATTTTCTTAAAAAGTTAATCAGTATCGTTCATAAATCAAAATTTAATCTTCTTTGAGATTGCGTTAATTTTCAATCTGATATATGATAATTTGCAATTCACAATTCATAATAACCTTTTATATTTTGTCAAATATTTTTGCTATAGGGAGAGGGGGGTTACCCTCTCTTCCTCCGCAAGATAGGTGCCTGACATTGCGGCTTAGATATGAAGATCGTGAGATAACGGAATCGAGTTCCAGACTAAGGCGAAAAGGTAAAATTATATAATGAACATGTAAACAATTTAAAATCAAAAATATATCATGGCTTTGAATAATAATTTTTCTATTCTATAACTATTGGTGAATAAATATAATTCCAACAAGCGATCTTGTAGAGTGATAGTTATTATCTAGCCTAGGCAGATTTATTTTAAAAGAAAAAAAATACTTAGGTTGAAAAATAATATTTAGTCGATTAAATAAAAATTTATTGAGCCCAAATGTTAGAGGAAAGATATTGTGTTAATATATTATTGTATATGTTTTCATTTAAACTTATTTGATCAATATTTGTATATCATAATTATTGAATAAATCTTGTATCTTATAAAAATTATATTAAAAATTAAAAGTTATTTAGATGATTCAATGCAACTAGTTAATTTGAAATTTAAAAATAGAACCAATTATTTAACTAGTAACTTGCTAGTGAGAAAATGCACTTTTGAGCATAAATCATTTGTCAAAAATAACTAACAATTAAGTGTTACTAATAAAAAAAATTATATTTTATTAAAAAATTATTTGGAAGCAAAATTTAAACAGGGACAGATGTGAACAGCTCTATATAGCATCTCTAGAGACACTCCTCAAGTTTTAAGTTTTATGTTTTTTCTCGTGTTATAAAAGAAGGGCGGACATTTGACCTTCATTTATTATCTAACATAAATTATGGGGAATGGCTCATACTAACCGGGTCCGATGGCGAAGAAGCACACAAAAACAATCACAAATGCTACCGAAAAATAGGAAGCGATTCCTTGTTGTTTTTTATCTCCTTTAGAACCAAGTGCTAAAGTCAGGGTCAACAATATACTGCACACCCACATACCAGCCAGACCTAAAAGATATAAGGTGCGACGCCCGGCTTTTTCTATGATAACCATGGATAGAACTGTCATCAGAACATTTATGGTTCCCATACCGCATGTCGCATATATTGCTGAACCACTGCTCAGTCCTGCGCTTATGAAAATTCCAGTAGAGAAAAACATGGCCTATTAGCAAAAAAAATTTGAAAGAAATGTGAATAATGTAAAAAAAAATTTATGATACATACCATAATCATTAATATTTAGTAGTGAATAATCTTCAGTTTTAACCATTATAAATTATATAGATTATACCTAGAAAAATTATAGATATATTTAAGTACTCTAACAAAAAGGTTTACAGCAACTCATACTCATTTTTTATAAAATTTTTTATATTTAAATAGGTATTTTAAATTTCAAAAATAATTGAATTCCTACCGCATTAATGCCACTGAGCTGTTGTGAAATATGGGTTTCACTAGCAATGATCAACGGTTTACGATATATGGGTTTTGAAAACATATCTCTCCAGGTGACTGGAGGAAGTCGTCCTTGTTCTTCTGCCTCCTTCTTCATTTGATCTATCTCCTCTGTGACATCATCTGTATTACGTAACTTCGCTAGTGCTAATATAATATAACGATATATTGGATCATTAAATCAGAAAAATGTTTTTGTTTTAATCAACAAATAATTTAAAAAATATTTTTTAAAGCAAAGAGCACCATCGGGTCGTCATCTTAATTTTGAGAACAATTATAATAATTTAAAATTGTTATTACATAAATAATAGTTAAAAAATTAAGACCTATATAAAACAGTCGTTAAACTCACCATTAACCTAAATATATACCAGCATACTTTAATAACAGGTAAACTCGTTACAAGGATAATATGTTATCGGAAGAGAAGTATTTTAGAATTTAGATTTAAACTATTGTAAATCTATTTGGATTATAATGGAAATAACATTTATTAAGAAATTTTAATTCAGATATATATAATATATTTTTTGAATGTTACAATGACTTCTACAATCATTTAAACCAATCCTAAAGCTTTATAAAATGACCTTCTTAAGAATTATCAAATAACCATAAGTAAATATAAATATAAAAATTTTATTTATGACCTTATTTAAAACCAATTTGTTTAGCTTTTTTTCTCATTTCTCATTTTTATTAGTTTATAAAATTTGCTATTCCTAAAAATGCAAAATATAAAAACTCACCATATCTAGCCCTGATCTCGTCATTTTTAGTGATTAGCAAATACCTGGGGCTTTCCGGCATAAGCGGGAGAAATAGGCATTGTATTATCGCCGGAATAGACCCAAATGCTAATAGTATAGGCCATTGGTTTACGCTTCCCAGTAGTTGTGGCATGCCCAATATTTGTGAGAATAAAATAGATATAGTTATGGCTAATTGGTGGACTGCTCCAATTGCGCCTCTCATAGATACAGGCGATATCTCTGCCAAATACATTGGAACAGCCCCGGAAGTGATACCTATATAGTATTTGTACACATAAACAAGTATCTTTAAAATTTCCTATTTTAAAAATTGAAAGAAACTATTAATTTTTTTTTTACTCATATATTTTTTTTCCTACAATAATTCTAAGAATCAGGGACCCAGAGCAAGCTTTATAACAGGAACAAACTTTTATAATTTTCTGAACTGTAACCGAACCTTTATGCCAAATCGCAAAAAGAAGATAAAACCCTTTATATTTTTTTTGAACCGGTATAAACCTTTTTTGTTTATAGAAATAAATTATAATTTAGACCATATATTTAATAACTAACACCTCACTTTTCCCTAGAAAGTTTTTATTAATTTTATAATGGTCCTTTTTTCTAATTTTCTTGCTAATCTGATAATTTTTTCATATTTATTTTATCTTATTCATAAATTTAAATCTAATAATATTGCAAATTATAGTATAGATAAATAAATTTTAAACAAACATCAATTATTTCTAAGGTATTTGCAAGGATTTTGATTAAATAAAAATATAGATCTATAGAATAGAACACAATAGAGGATGTCATGTTATCATTAAAACCATTATATATTCTATCTGTGATTCTCCAGACACAATAATTAACTTTAGGTGATTTTTATCCTGGCTAAAATCCATAATGGAAACAAAAAAATTATTGCTTCTTTAACAGAAGCAAGAGAACTCAATATAAAATGATGCGTTTTGTTCCACGATATATCTGGATCCTAGATGTCAAGTACATTTGTCGTGTGGTGAAAAGGAAAAAACTAACCAATATCATTGAGCAAGACATCGCAGGATATCCATCTTCATAACACTGAAGTTGAAGAAACTGGTCTACTATGTGAAAGTATAATTCAAAGAAGATGAGAAAATAGAAAAATTTTCTTTCTCAAAAGAATGTCTCAAGATGTGATGTGAGGCTTGAAATTGGAAATAACAAAAGATTCCCTAATTTATATCATAAGGTTGAAAGAATCCCGAAAGATACTACATTAATGGCCTACTGGGAGTCTAAAAATATGAATATCCTTAGTTATTCCAGCTAGACTATCAGACTACGCAACACAAGTTTCAGTTGAAAAATCAAAAAATTTATTCTATCAGAGCGTACAAATAAAAATTCTAAACTTTTAGAAAACATATTAATTATACTTATTATATATTCACAAATAAATCTTAAATAATTATTATACTTTGTAGTTTGTATAATTGAATCCCGTGAAAAAAAACCCGAAAAAGAAACCCCCGGAAAAACCCCCAGAAAAAAAACCCCGGATTTTTTTTCCCATATTTATAGAATTTACTTAAGACCTAATAATATAGGTTTTTATTTAGATTATAATGGATATACTCATATTTATAAGGTATAGACATAGTATTTTATAAAAAAATATTATAAATATATAATGTATTATAATAAGCTAAATTTTTTAGGCCCTAATTCATTATTTAAAGATTATTCATATACCTTCCAAAATGCTTAAACAAGATAAAATGCTGAAGTTCAAATTGGTATTGGAAAAAAATACCCCAGTAAAATAACCCATGTATTTCTTATTTTCGTAAAAATTATTTGCTATAGTAATAAATACAATATCCATCCTTAATTAAGATATTAAGTAGACTAAATTTGACAAAATTTTGTTATAAAATATATTTATTTTATTGGAAATCATGACTATGTATATACAAATATAATAATTTAGAATAATAATTATATGGGTTGACATCGAATATTGAAGGAAGTCACTGTTATATAATCTGGAAGGCTTCGCACCGCATCACGGTATTCCTCGCAAAGTTTTTAACCGAATCTGGGTATTATAACTCTCTGATTTTGCTTTAGGTGCCCAACTATCTACAAGCCATCGTTCAAGTTTGGTTTTATCGGAAGCCATTAGGAATTTCATTTTTTTAATCAATACCCAGATTGATCGGTGTTTAATCACAACCAGATTAGAAAAACAATGATTCCAACTTTCGCATTGATTATTTGTGCGTTCTTCGTCGGATAGAGTGTTCTGATTCATGTTCCAAGTTTCTGGAGGAAATCGAGGCTTAATTCGACGTGGTTGGAATTGAGAGTTGCTTCTTGACCTCCCTTGATGCTCCATTGATATAATTTTTAATTATTTATCAATATAATATATTGCCATGGACACTCGCTTATAAATTTATTTATCAATATAAATTATTGCTAGGTTATGCTAAAATATAAGAGTGTATAAAAACAATCCTCCACTTAAAAAAAATATAAAATTCATATTTGTAATAAAAAAAATTTCAAGTAAAAATTAGCAAAAAAGTAAAAATCAAAACAACATTTACCTTGCTTTACCCAACCCCCATATATTAATACGATAAGCATCCCTAATAATTGCAAATCCTATGTTATATGTGAGATTCAAAAATTGTTATTTATAGCGTCAAATTTGATAAAAAAAATACTAATTAAATTTGAAATTTTTAAAGTTTTATTTCCGGGGGTTTTCCATAAGGTTTTTTCTAGTGATGTTAAGGTAACTAGTTACTTGTAATGGCTAAAAAATAACTGTAACTAGTTATATTTTTAAAATTGTAACTAGTAACTGTAACTAAAATTTTTGAAATGTAACTGCCAAAAGTAACTAGTTACTTTTAAAGATATATTCAAATAATTAATTTTATTTTTAATATGTTGTGATAAATTAATTTTAAATTAAATTTATTTTTTAAATTAAATTTGTTAATTTAAAATTTTGTGAAAATGTCTGATTGTTCCTAACAATAACACAAATACTTATATGTATGGCAGATGTGCAGGGATTAAAATATTGTCAATCTCTAAAGGATACTATATTAGCTAGTATTGAAAAAAGGTAACTAAAATCAAATAATTATTTATAAATTAATAATATCATGTTATGATAATGACAACATCATTGCTGCAATTCTTCACCCTTTATTTAAAATTGACTGACCTTGGATTATGCAAGAAAGGAATAAAGCAAAAAAGGAGGAAATTTTAAATTTAATAAATACCTTAATACCTCAAAGTGAATCCCAGATGAATGAATCATGCTCAAAACCAACATCACTTGATGTAGTTGGATTTTATGACCGAAAGCGCCAAAATATTCTGGATAATAAACTTATAGAAAACTTTATCAAATCTAATAACAACACTTTTTCTTTATATAACGATTTTCCAAAGTTAAAATTACTCTTTATTAAATATAATGTTGTTCTAACATCAAGAGCTCCCGTAGAGCGCTTATTTAGTCTAGGTAAGCTCATTTTTGGAGATAAACGAGCACGTCTCCTAGACAGGGTTGCCAGGTCAAAATTTTCAAATTGTAGGAAAAATTCGGTATTTTGTGGGAGTAATATAAAAATTGTGGGTGAAATATGAAAATTGCTAAAAAAACGGGATTTAGAATTGACTTAGTTATCCGCTTATTTTTTATAAATATAAAATCGAATCTCCCAAAATAAAATGGTAATTATTTTTCAAAATAAAATAGCCAACTATTTTTCAAAATAAAATAGCCAACTATTTTTCAAAATAAAATAGCCAACTATTTTTCAAAATAAAATAGCCAACTATTTTTCAAAATAAAATATCCAACTCTTTTTCAAAATAAAATAGGTAACTATTTTCCAAAATAAAATACGCAACTATTTTTCAAAATAGGTAATTATAGTACGTAGTGAAGGTCACGGTCCGGTCTTTGGTCCGGACTGGACCGATACCCTCGGACCGGACCGGACCACGGTCCTTAAAAAAGATCGATCCAGACCGTGGTCCTAAATACCGGTCCAGGACCGGGTTTTTATTTGTTTAAAAAACATTTTTTTTTTAACCTAATATAATTTGTTTTATCATTTTATTAAATATAAGAGTATTATATAAACAATATAAAATTAATTATGAATAATATAATAATTAATACAAATATTTAATTTAAATAAATGCTAATGTCTTTGTTTGTAGAACTTCCTTGGAAGGAATTAGAAGAGGGACTTAATGGAGGCGGTAGATCTATTCCATTCTTTAACCAAGAGCCCATACACATCAAAGCTTGTATTGTTTTGTTTGAAAGCCTATTCCCTTTTTTAGTGACAAGATCTCCTGCTTTCGAAAATATTTTTTCACAGGGGACAGATGTTGCTTGAATTGCTAAAAAATTTTTAGCTGCTAATGAGAGGACTGGAAATCTATATAATAAACTATATTGACTATTTAAAAAATATAAAGGACCTTACACTATTGGCTTTCCACCATACTAATATGTCATCCTTTAATGAAACAAGAGGTTCATTCAAATAGGTGTGAAGTTCTGATATATTTTCTTCAATGATTTATGCCGATATATAATCCCCTTCTGAATTTCTTTTTTGGGATAAAACTCTTTCTAAAAAACTAAATTCATTGATTTCCTCCTGGCACAAATGTTTGAAAATTAGGATTTAATAAATAAATATTAAAAATATACCTGAGAATCCGTTATTCCTGTATTTTTTTTATTTTCTATTTTCCTTAAATATTTTGAAAATTTGGTCATATACTCAATTCTATTAAGAGTATTAGGCATGTAAACTTGTTTTAATCTCGGATCCAATAAGCAAAATAATTCTTTGAGATATTTCTGCATTTTAACCAGCATGTTATTAAGAATTTCTTTTCTTGTATTGTTATTATCCTTTTTTATATTATTTAAAATTTTATTATTTATATTCTCCATATATAACATGGAAATCCCAACTGTAGGGTATTTGGATCCTGATAAATCAAGTGTGGTTTTATTGAAGGGACTTAGAAAATCTACAGCCTCTCTAAGGTCTTCATTTTCACACTCAGTAAAGAAAACCCCTTTAAATTGTTTGTAATTCAAAAAAGTACTTCTTTTATAGCATCCATGTTCTAAAAATTAAATATTTTTTAAAAATAATTGGATAAAAATGTTACCTCATAAATTGTATTCATCATTAAATAGGAGCTATTCCATCTAATAGGGATATCAGAAGAGATTTTAAATTTTGTAATACCCTTATTTTCACATATTTGTACATATATTTGATTTATTTTGGGTGATTTATTTATAGAAAAGGCTGTCTCTATACTTTTCTAGGATAGTTGTAATATATAATAAACCTTCCTGAGATATTAGGTTTAGAATATGGGCACAGCATCTAAAGCCTTTAAATTTTTGTTCCTTATAAATATTCTGCAAAATATCCATGCTTTTTAGAATGTTATTGGCATTATCTTTAGTACAGGCCAGTATATTCTCCTACAATTGATATACATCAATTACTTCTTTTATAGCTAAGGATATTTCTTCAGAAGTATGAGGAAATGGGATATGATTTATATCAAGTAAAGTATTTTTTAATGTAAAAGAAGAATCAATATAATGTGCAGTAATGGCTATAAATGAAATTTTATTTATATTGCTCCACATATCTGTGGTAAAGCTTATTAAAGAATTATTTTTATTTAAAATATCTTTTAGAGAATTTCTTAGTTTCTGAAAATTAGCTGTATAAAAATTTTTAACTTTGATTTTTGACCAAATTGTAGCAGTTGAGTTTAAATATTTGATTAAATTATGAAGACCTGAACTTTCAAAAGTCTTCATTGGCAGAGAGTCCATTATTACCCATTTTATTATTAATTGGTTCATATGTTCAGTTTGAAATTTATCCAATGGTATTGAAGAAAGTGATTTTGTGCTTGTGAGGGCATATTAAAATTAAGAGTAGATTGTGTTTTTGAGATATTTCCATTTTCATCATTAGAAGTATATATTTTATGTTTTATCAGATGTCTGCTTAATGTACCTAATTATTTTATTAAGAATAAGGTTAAATTATTTTGACAATGAATTATTCAGACAGTTTCTTAAGAAAAAATAGATATATAAATAATAACCAAAATATTTTAATAATACTGCTTATTTTGATTAATTTATTGCTTAAAAAATTATAAATAATTATTTTGTTACTTGTTGCTGACGGTATGTTAAATTTGGTATTACAGTGAACACATATTCTATGTTTTTTATTAGGACTATAAGTAAAATGTTTCTTGGACAAACTTATGGTTTTCATATTGTAAAAAAAAAATTAACAAAATCTAAAATAACTCCTACAGAGTTGTTAAAAGATCTAGATACATGTATCTAGATCCTGTATCTAGATATAAAAATGTGGTATCTATATATGTATCTAGATAGATTTTTGATTAAAATATAGGTATCTAGATATTTTTTAGAAGATGTGTATGTATCTAGATCCATTTAAAAAGTATCTTTTAACAACTCTGAACTCCTATCATAAAATAAAATATACAAAAAAATTATATTAATTGAATAGTAAAGTAAACTTAAATATTAATAAAAGACCGGCCGTAAAAAATAAGACCGGCCGTAAAAAATAAAAAGACCGTCCGGACCACGGTCCTCAACAAAAAGATCAGGGACCGGACCGTTGACCTTCACTAATAGTACGACACAAAATTTCTTAAATACTATCTTTATTATTAAAATAACATATTGATTTATTATAATATATTAATTTTGTTTAAAAATAATAACCAACGATCTTTTTTAAATACAAAAGAATGTAAACAAGATAAAATTTTATAAAAAAATTGTAATTTTACAATGTAAAAAAATATATTTTATGCTAATGTATAAATAAGATTTTATAAAAAAACAAACAATTTTAAATTTACAATGTAAAAAATAATTATAATCAGTGCGGGGAAGTTGTTCTACAGTATTTAGTTAATAAAATGGGGGAAGGGAATATGATATTTTGAGGCATCAAAAATCTTCAAAGCATAAATCAGTAGAGGGCAGTCTATCAACATCTATTGCAAAACAAAAATATTCTTCAAAAATAAGAAATAATACAGATGCAACTACAGTTGCGGAAATGGTAAATACCTATCATGCAGTACAACATTCAGAGAGCTACTTAACATCACAATGTTGGTAGAATCTTTCCCCATAATATTTAAAGACTAATATAAATGAAAAGTATACTTCGTAGAACACAAATGAGCAAGGCTATCATCAATGTTTTAGGATATAAATCCAGAAGGTCAATTCTTGACGATTTGAAAGATGTGCAAACATATGCAATTCTAACAGATGCATCTAATAAGGAGATATCAATACATTTCCCTTGATCCTTCCCTATTTCAACAAAATTAATGTCATTTCAATAAAACTATTAAAAAATTTTTCTCCAGATATGAAATATCCAAAGACATAGCTAACCATATATAATGGTAAATATACAGATTTGGCATTACCAATGAATTGCATGGCAGCTTTCTGATCTGATAATTCCTCAGTGAATTTGTCAAAAACCAGAGTGTATTTAAAGAATTGAGTCAGCATAATGTTGGTTGACAGGTTCCTCCTAATACACGCCATCGTAGAATTTTAAAATTTTACAAACCTTTAAAAAATAAATAGATTATAAAAGCTGTAATATTTTGAAAAAAATTTTCAAAAATAAATGGCAGAAGTATATTTAGGAATTTTACATATAGGAAATCTACTATATGCTGTTAATATGCAGTTGCAATCAGAAGAATATAATTTAATAAAGGTTCACTAAATGCTGCAGAAATACCAAAGTAAGAATATTATTACTATTATCGGATAATTATTAATAAGATTTAATATGATGTCATGTTAGAGGAGATTGTAATGCTTCTTTATTTTTATGATTTGCTAAAATATTCAAAATATTAATTTTACAATGTAAAAAAAAAATTTATTTGATTTTATGCAAATGTATTAATAAGATTTTATATAATATAGAAAGTCAAATAGTTATAGTTAATTATATTTTATTTGAGATTTAAATAATGGAACTAAACGTTTACCGTCGTTATTAAGATATTTATAAAATTCCTGGCATGACATTTTATAATTTTTTTTAACCATTAACTCGGCCTCTAATGTTGTTAAAGCAATTCGATTTCTCTCCTTTCTCCAGGCAGTCCTCATCAGGCTAAAATGCGCTCCGATGAGGCATTAGAATGAGGTAAGGATAAAACATACTCGCAAATTTTTTCCAAGCATGGGGATTTATCGTTATTACGAAAAAATTCCACCCATTTCTCCTCTGCTTTTAGACCATCTAACTTTAAGTATTCTGGCGAATCATAAAAAATGGAAAAAATTACAATCTCTTCAAACAAGGCTTCAATGTCTATCGGTAATTTTAATATATTTATTAAATTACAAAAACCATCAAATGATGGTTTCTGTTCTAAGGTCATAATATTTATGCACTTGTAAATAGTTATTAAAATCAAATCTTGATTGTAAATATTCCAAAATTGTCTTAATAAAAATATTTGCTTCATTTAAAAATACGTTAATTATAGTAATATTTGAACATTTTAATATGATATTTTTAGCAATAGCGCCATAAAATTTATTATCTATTTTTAACTGTAGAGATGAACAGAGCTGTAGCATGATTTTGTGAATCTTTATCAATAAAGAATCTTCTGATTGCAACTGAATATTAACTACATGAAGTAGATTTCCTACATGTGAAACTAATCCCAAATATGCTTCTGACATTTCATCCTCGAAAAAATTTTAGGACAGCTTTTAAAATCTTTATTTAAGAAGTATTTCTTTAAGGGTTCGTAAAATTTTAAAATTCTCTCGATGGCAGGTATTAATGATAACCACCTGATAGGTACATATCGCAACAACTCACACCATTCCAAATCAGACCACTCCACCAATTCTTTTAATTCAGTGACTCTTTTAGTTGATGAACTAAATTCGTTAAAACATTTCATCACAATTACTTCGACATCTACAGATAGTACATTCATTGCCTTCTTGCAAGAATTATGCAGTATATGGCATATACAGCCAATTGGTATTAATTCATTATTGTGCTGCCTCAATTCGGTAAATACACTTTGATTTTTAGCTATTGTTGAATAATATATCAATTATATTTATAATCTTTTGCTTGACATATACTTTATGGAATAGTATAAAAGTAAGTAGTGAAAAATATTATTTAATCAATATTATTCATCCACTAACTTTATTTAAAAGAATTAGAGATTAGAATAATATCCACTTCTAAAAGTTCTATTCTTCTAACACAAAAATTTTGAAAATGTCGAGTGGAGCACTGCAATTTTAGATAACGATATAAAATATATTAAGTAATTTAAAATATATTTATAATAATTATACATACTGTTCTAACTTCTATTCTTTCTAACACAAAAATTTTGAAAATGTCGAGTGGAGAATTTTATAAAAAATATATTTTAGAGCGGAAAAATAAAATAAAAGAACTAGACATATTTTCGAATAAATATTTAATTTTAAAATATAAAAATAATCAAATACTGTCTCTCAAAATTATTATTTATATATTAAAACCATTAAAATGCTAAAAAAAAAATTGTGGGAGAAATTAAAAAATTGTGGGAGCTTTTTGTGGGTGATTTCTAATTGTGGGAGTTTTGTGGGAGTGAGATGTATGTGGGTAAACTAAAAAATTGTGAAGGACTCCCACTGATGGGGGGAGACATGGCAACCCTGCTCCTATATAATAACTTTGAAATTAATTTGTTGTTAAAAGCAAATAAACATTTATTAGATTCTAATTTTTATGAAAAATAAATGTTTTTTTTTCAATGCAAATATATATTTTTATATTCGATGTAAATATTCAATTTTGCGATATTTTTTTATATAAATAAATTGTATATTATTTTAAATAACTGATTATACTTTGTTTATCCTAATTTTTTTTATATTAAATAAATGCATTCAATAAATAAATAATGCGCATATGAAGGATGTATAAAGTAAGTAACTAGTTACTTTTGAAAATAACTGTAACTAATAACTAGTTACTTTTGTAAAAATGTAACTAGTAACTGTAACTAGTTATGTTTTTGCCAATGTAACTAGTAACTGTAACTAGTTATGTTTCAAAAGTAACTTTTAACATCACTAGTTTTTTCCAAGGTTTACTTTCCATGGGATTTTTTTCCAAAGGGTTTTTTCCATGGGATATTTTTCCGGGGGTTTTTTTTTCCTATTACCATAAGGACTAGTATATTTTATATTATCTTAATAAAATCATTTTTGTTTTTGTGGCTGTCTGTTTTTATTTAAGTTTTTTTGATATAAATAAATATGATAAAACATGAAAAAACTTTTATAATATTTTAAAACTTTAACCGAAGAAGAATCTTTATAAATTTATAACTAAACCCTAACCGAACCGGAACCTTCATAATTTTTGCCCCTGAATCGTAACCGAACCGAATCCTTCATACATCACGGTTCGGGTCCCTGATAAGAAGAATAAAAAATTCAACTATAATGTAATATTAATTTATTATACTATGCCTACATAACCTATTGTATTTATTAGGTATTACAAAATATATATCTTGGTAACCGTTATATATACAATAATATCTAGAATTTAAAATCTACTGAAATATAAGACTTGTTATTACCACAATTGAGTCCTATAACGAGCCTTCCAAAAATTATCATTTCATAGGACCGAGTAGCTTTGGAACATCCCATCAATAGCGCAGCCAAAAATGCAGAACTGTTGTTGAATATCAAACACCCTTTCCTTCCAAATCGATCACAAAAATAGCCCGAACAGAGACCACCAATCATTCCACTTATACAAAATATGGATACCGTAAGTCCCCATAAAATGGATAAACGAGTCGAATCTAAAGTTTTTCCTGCGTGTCTTCCTTCGTATGAACTTGAATACCATTCTCGTAGAATAACTTCGGGAGCGTTGACCACACCTATGCTGTAACCAAATTGGAAAGAACTTAGGGCTACAATAGCCACTGTGGTGGCTAACATGCGAGTCATTCCATATTCCTTAGAATAATCTATAAGAAGTCAATTTGTCATGTATAAGGGATATTTCAATTATCAATGTAATTTTTAATTTTGTATTAAAATAATGTTTAAATGCCTATAATTTTCTTACCATTATCTCTCATACTTGAATAGCTTTATGGCAAACTCGGGATATTGCTTTACTTGTAGGTAATTATTAATATTAATATTATATTATATTATATTTTACGACAAATTATTTTTTTGAAATTCTAGAATATCAATTCACTTAAATTAATAGAGATTTTATATATCTCTTTTTATAAGTTGGTTTGCCGAGAATGAGATAAAATATTTAGACAAAAATATTAGTATATTATTTAGAAGTTACATCAGGAGCCTCGATATTTAGCCTAGCTTTTTTAGAACCCTCCTATTTTATGATAAACTATGTAAAGCTTCAAGCATTTTATTAAATACTTTTTAACATATCAACATTTTTCTTAAAGCAAAATCTCACATTTTAGCATTGTCAAACCGTACCTCCAAAACCGAATCTATATAATTTAATATTTTTAATGAATCTGAACTGATCCTTTTTTAAAAAAAAATTAAAGGAGTTAACCGAACCTTGGTCGATAAACTTTAAACTTCATATAGGTTTTTATTTTATAAATTTTAAAGATTATATAAAAATTTAGGGGTATGCCTATATTAAATATTGGATCGGATAGGCAAAAATATTTAGCGATTTCAAAAAATAGTAGATCGAGCTCATATTTATATTGTTTTTGTTTATTTTATGATTGTATATAAAATTATATAATTTTTTTTATTTTATAAATAATTTTATAAATAATTTCATAATATAAACTAATGATTAATGAATGGAACTAATTTACAATTAATTTTTTATAATATTTAAAAAAAATAGTTAAAAATTGTATTTTTGTTATAATATAAGCAACAAGAAAAGGATTTTAAAATATCTATTGAGTCACATTAGTGTTAGCTCGTTGTTTAGCCAATCTTTAAAAACGATGAACTCAAGATCTTGGTTGTAAGTAAATTCCTCAGACTTATTAATTTATCCCACAAATGGCAGAAATGTTTGGACTTCTATGGGCGAAATTTTGAGGCTTCGGTAATAATCCTTTTAAAAATCGGCCAAATAGAGATGTTTAGCAACATTATATTCAGCCATAAACATTGGAAATATTTTAAATGTGATCATTAACTTTTGGAGAATAAAAAAACAAGATACATTTAATCATTCGTGAATAGTAGGTTCTTTGAAAATAGAAAAAATTGATATTTTTATGGTATTGGTTCAAAGATAGATGGTAAATAAAAATAAATATCATATCAGTATCGGATCTGTTTTATAGTAATTTAGGAAAGAAGGATAGGTGAAAAATTTGTGGATGGGCACAGCCCTAAAAAAATTATATTATTGTTATCTTATCTCTTTGGCATATTTATCTATAGGCTTTATTTTTTTATATTTTTTATAATTTTTATTAAAACTATTGTGTATTATAATATGTTAAGTAATCTAATCTACTATATATTATATTAATAATTTAAAATTTTATAAATAAATTAAAAAATATATCAATTGTCTTTAATAAAAAAATAAGATGATTCTATTTTTCTATCTTATATTGCACGATTTGAAATTACCAATTTGCAATTTCTTCCATAAAATCAAGGAACTAATAAATGGTACATCCTGTGCACTTATATATCTTGATCCCCGATATCTAATATAATTGTCAGATGAACAAAAAAGCAGGTTAGAAAGTACTCTATAAAAATTAACATATAATTAAGGCACTTGAGGATGAATGTAGTATTGTTAAAAGGCTCGTTTTGAGCCGATTTTTAAAAAAAGACTAACTCAATATTTTAGCCAGAAAAATATTGCCTAAGTTTCGAGATTTCGCTAATAGTTGTCCAAAACAAACAAAATCTTCAGGCTTGCGTTATATTATTCTGAATGAAATATTGAGTTTGCCGTTTTAAAAAATCGGCTAAAACGAGCCGTTTAACAACACTAGATTAATGTTTAATGATCCGGCCCTGAAATTTTGGATTTTTATCGCAAATAAAAAAAAATATCAAAAGTCAAATGTCATATAATATAAAACAAAAGAAATGAATAGGTACCATTATAAATTCTTTTAATACAAAGGATTAATAAAAACACTGATAATCTGAAAATTAGAGCAACCGAACTCTATAGAAACAATAACCATGTCTGCCTTAGCTACAGAGATTTTGATCGAAAGAGCATTTTCAGGATTAAAATATATTTTATAACTACAAATAATAAGATGGCTAAATAATTGTATGATGATATTTTAATTGTAAGTTGTAATAACAATTGTAACCCGTCAAGAATGACGGGGAATCAGAATTTTCTCCTTATGAATAAATAATAAATGTTACTTTTATTTGACGATGAATGAATCAGAATAGTCAAATGAGAGGAATAGATTATCCGTATTCATTCTTGATTTTTATAAATTTAAAGGCCAAATATATTATGAATATGGAATAAAAAAATATGATTTGTGAGTTATGATATTTATCAATTCTTTTAACAAATTTTCCCACATCCAGACGCTATGGTTTTTGCCCTCTCACTTCGTATAAATTCTACATTCATCAGAATCATTTAAATGCTTTAAACTTTCCTAAATACTCTTTTAAAAAAGACCTGCCATCATAGATCTAATCAATTATGGGGGCAAACCTGATTATCTCACATTCACTGTGGTGATATTCACCCCATTGCAATGGGCTATTTAGAAGATTATTAGCAAAAATAATTGCTACGGGTCAATATCCAGGGTCGGGTTTTAACTTAGTATACGTATCAATTAGGATTTAATGTTAAGGTATAAGGCAAAATAGCTTCACATGCAGGGTTGCCAGGTCAAAATTTCCAAATTGCGGGAGAAATTTGGTATTATGTGGTAGAAATATAAAAATTGCTAAAGGCCCGAAAAGTGCCTGCCTTCGACCGGGATTTTGAATCGATTTAATTATCCGCCTATTATTTTTATAATTAGTTTATATAAATACAAAGTCGGTAACTATTTTTCAAATACTTCTTGATTTATTAGAATATATTAATTTATAAAAAAACCAACGATCTTTTTTAAATATAAAAGAATGTAAACAAGATAAAATTTTATTAAAAAAAACGATTTTTATTTTATGTGAATGTCCCGCAAAATGACCGCAATTGGAAATCTACCGTGTGTGTGTATAACATTATAGGGATAGTCCCTTAATTATCACGTATCACGTTTAAATACATAATAAGGTACTCCAAAAATAAGAAATAATACAGATGTAACTACAGTTGCGGCTTTTAATCACTTATCTTGTAGTGAAAGATTCACAGAGATACTTATCATCACAATGTTGATGGAATCTTTTAAACCGTTTAAATGAATTAGCCCTTTTAAATATTTATAAGGATAGATAAAAATTTGATTCTAGATGAATTAGCCAAATCTCAGAGAAAAGTAGACCTCTTTTTATAAATTCAAATCTATGATTATCATATTTTCGTAGTCATAAAATTTTTATATGCAAAACTTAATTATAAAAATTCTTAGTCATAATATTTATGTATTTTTAATAAAAGTATTGCTTTTCAATAAGAAATATTTATAGATTATTTTGTATTAATTATAATTGTTAAATTATATTTTTTAAAATACCATACAAGAATTACTTATATTTTATTGAATTATATATTTTTTAATATAGTTATTTAAATTTTTAATATAATAATCTACATAAAAATTTCTACATTTTGAAATTTATTTTATTGTATATTATCATTAAAATAAATGCATAGTTAAATAAAGAGATTTTATTTATACTAAAGTATTTTAATAATAAATAAAATCTATATCTAAAATTTAAAAAAGAATTATTTTTAACACTCAATCAGGTATATTGAGTGATCTTAAAAAATGTAAGGTTCGGGGAGCAAATTTTTTTCTTTCTAAACTATATGGATTAATTTACAATTGACTAAACATAGATTAAATTTTTAGAATAATGTTTTCAGTGTTCAGTCGCTTATTAATCATAAATTTAGCCAAAATTTTTACTAATATTTTTTTTATTCATGCTTGTTACTATAGTGATTAGACACTAATAAAGCACATAATATTGTAAATATTTAAAAGTAAAGTTTGGGGGCTTCGCCCCCCAAAAAAATTTAACCCCCCCCCCATCATGGATAAATCCTGGCTACGCCACTGACTGGATTGAATAAGAAGTTTTTAAAATTTTTGCATTTGTTTATCTTTTTAATTTCAGCCTGTGTTATTAAATTGAAATTTATGTTTGAAGGGAATGATGAGACACACGTGTAGTCTTATATGAGTGATTTGTCGAGGGCCCAAGGTATGGTTGTCATACCATCAGGTCTTAAACCATCTACTTGAGATAAATTTGATGGTTCAAGATTGTTTGGAATGTGTGCAGCTGTTAAGCTTCTATTTATTATATAGAATTATTAAAATCAAATTTTGATTGTAAATATTCTAAAATTGTCTTAATAAAAATATCTGCTTCATTTAAAAATGTATTAATTAGAGTATTGTTTGAACATTTTAATATAATATTTTTAGCAATATCGCCATAAAATTTATTATCAATTTTTAACTGTAGAGATGAACAGAGCTGTAGCATGATTTTGTGAATCTTTTTTAATAAAGAATATTCTGATTAACTGCATGAAGTAGATTTCCTACATGTGAAACGAATCCCAAATATGCTTCTGCCATTTCATACTCGAATAAATTTTTCAAAATTTTAGGACAGTTTTTAAAATCTTTATTTAAAAAGTATTTTTTTTAAGGGTTTATAAAATTTTAAAATTCAATCTATGGCAGGTATTAATGACAACCACCTGATAGGTATAGATAAATTTCGAAGCTTAGAAATGACACCCCGGTCACCGATAGGCTTGGACAGCCGGACCAACTCTTTTAATTTATTAACTCTTTTAGTTGATGAACTAAATTCGTTAAAACATTTCATCACAATTATTTCGACTTCAACAGATAGTATACATTTATTGCCCTCTTACAAGAATTATGTAGTATATAGCATATACAGCCAATTGGAATTAATTCATTATTGTGCTGCCTCAATTCGGTAACTTTGGTCTTTGCCAAAATTTACAGAGGCATTATCAGCGCAGAAAGTTGACATGCAAATCATTGATAACCCTGAATCAGCTATATTTACCATTGTGTGGCTAGCTACATCGTTGGATTTTTCACAATCCGAGGAAAAAATTTTAACAGTTTTATTGAAATGTTCTTATTTTTGTTGAAATAGCGAAGGATCGAGGGAAATGTTTTAATATTTCCATTATTAGATGCATTTGTTAGAATTGCATATAGATGCCCATCTTTCAAATCGTCAAGAATTGACCTCTAGGATTCAGGTACTAAAACACTTGTGATTAGCCTTGCTCATTTTTGTTCTGCCACAAGTAGGTTTGCACTTATATTGGAGTCTTTAAATATCATGAGAAAAATATTCGACCCACATTGTGATTGTTGCATAATATATTATTAAAAAAGATTCACTTAATATTATATTGCATTTTTATATACGAAGCCTTTAGCAACAATTGATTGACCATAAATTGATTTACGATAGATATATATATATTGAGATTTTGTGAAAACGTTTTTAATTGTATCACTTGTTTTTTTTATATTCGATTCTATTTTTATATAATAAATTATTCTGGATTAACACTTTCAAATAAAGACGATATATTTAAATTATTCTGGATTAATACTTTCAAATAAAAACGATATATTTAAATTACTCTAAATTGAACACTTTTCTCTTTTGTTCAATATGGTGGAGGATAGTAATAATAACATAAAAGTCTTACTCAAAACCCTTGACCTAAAATTTATTGCCGAAAACATAACTGATGAACCTACTAAGAAATATAAACTGTTCGAGACAATAAATGAAGATTTGGCGTTGAGTATAATGGATTCGATTGATAATTTATCTTATGAACAAATGAAGGATTTAATACAAAAAAAGGTTGAAAAGAACAAAATTACTCGTATAATGGAAGTTTTTAGTACTAAACCAGATAGATTAGAGACATCCAGAGAATATCTGGATAGGCTGAAGGTGTGCGGATCTGGCCTTAATTCAGAATTGATAGCAGTTCAATTCATTATTAATTGTCACAATGAGAGATTAAAAACAAGATTGATAGAAGAAAACACGATAGACTTGATTATCATTGAGGAGATTGTTGTCAAATGTCAATCATTGGAGTTTAATAATAAAAAGTCCTTCATTGAAAAAGATACATGGAGAAAAGATGACAGATATGGTGCATAATTCTATACGACATGGAATGAAAACAAGCATTATGGTAGGACCTACAACAACAACAACAACAACAAAAACAACAGCTACAACGATAACAACAACAACAACAATTTAAAAAAACAAGAAATTATACAAACGCCATATAATTTGAGGCCAAGGAATAAGATAAATTTTATTAATGATTTTATGATTAATATGCAACTTAATAATCTTAATTTTTCTTTTTTGATAGATACGGGTTCTCCAGTGACATCCTTGCCCATTAAAGATTTTGAAAAATTGGAGAATTTTGAAGAAATTGAGTTGGAAAATTGTTCTATAAAATTATTCTCTTATGAGGGTTCTCCTATCACAGTCGTTGGTCAGGTCTCGAATATTAAGGTTAAATATTTGAATACAATTAAATATTTAAATTTTTATGTATTGGATGGGGAGGGACCACCTCTATGTGGTCAAGACTGGATTAAAGAATTTGACATAATCAAATTCAACGTTGATGTAAACACTATTATAAATAATGAGATAGGAGATAGAGTAAATTTTTTAACTTTTAATAATCCGTTATCGCTTCGATTAGGAATCGGTTGATATAAAAAAAAATAAATAATAAAACATTTTTTTTTTAATGACAATGACTTTAATTTACGACCTTAATTTTAAAAGAATAAAATTTTGAGAATTAACTTTACACAACTCCGTTTTTGTTAAAGTGAGCATCAATCAATTATGACGTGGGGGTATTGTCACTGAGAGGATCAGTAATGTCATTGGAAATTCAGATTTTCTAAGATCAAAATTGTTAATTTAGATCATAATGTTTCTTTAATTAGAATTGTTTTCTATGATAATACGCTTTTCTTATATTTTTTTTATAACCATCCCCAAATTTTATCATATATTTTCATGATTGTTTTTTTTTGATTAAATAATTTTCTTCATTATATTAATTTTATTCCAAATATTTTTATTGTTTATTGGCCACCTATAGTGTTAATTGTACCTATCGTTAGTGTAATCTATACCTTTTTTAAGGGTAATTACATAAAAAAACTATCATGTACAACTAAAGTGCCATTTCCCCATTAGCAATTTTCCTCATTATATGAATTTTATTCCAAATATATTTATTGTTTATTGGACACCTATAGTGTTAATTGTACCTATCGATAGTGTAATCTATACCTTTTGTAAGGGTAATTACATAAAAAAACTATCATGTACAACTATGGTGCCGATTCCCATTTATTCATATATTTTCAAATCAAAATAATACATAATCCGTTCCCTCATTATTAATCTATGTTTTCCCAGTTGACTAACCATATTTTTAGTTTATATATATATTTTTTTTTGTTGTTTGTTTTTTTTTGGAGGAGGTGCATGTTGCATAATATATTATTAAAAAAGATTCACTTAATATTATATTGTATTTTTATATACGAAGCCTTTAGCAACAATTGATTGACCATAAATTGATTTACGATAGATATATATATTGAGATTTTGTGAAAACGTTTTTAATTGTATCACTTGTTTTTCTTATATTCGATTCTATTTTTATATAATAAATTATTCTGGATTAATACTTTCAAAATAAAGACGATATATTTAAATTATTCTAAATTGAAGATTTTCCCCCTTGTTCAATAGTGATGATATAGCTCTGTGAATGTTGAACTACATGATAGATGTATACGATTTCCGCAAATGTAGTTGCATCTGTATTTATTATTTTTGAGAATATTTTTATATTGCAATCGATGTTGATTGATATACTCCCCTGTACTGACTTATATGAATGAAATGATGTTGATTTATTTTGGAAAAAAATAAAACAGGATAGAAAGAAATTTACAAACTAGACATGTTTTTCGAATAAATATTTAAAATTTATTTTAAAAATATAAAAATAATCAATTAATGTCTCTCAAAATTATTATTTATATACTGAAAATGTTTAATACTAAAAAAAAATTGTGGGAGAAATAAAAAAATTGCGGTAGATTTTTGCGGGAGATTTTCAATTGCGGTAGTTTTGCGGGAAAAAGATGTCTGCGTGTAAACTAAAAAATTGCGGGAGTCCCCCGCAGATGGGGGGGGGGAGACATGACAATCCTGCCCATACTTCTTATTTAGCGGGCCTTAGGCCCGATTTTGTCCGGTCTTCGGCTGGGTTTTATATTAATATATTATACTTTTTAATTGAAATTTACAAATCTGAAAAATTATTCTGAATTTATATTTGTCAATTATTATACATACAAATAATGAAAGTAAAACATTACAAGAATAATATTTTTAATATTAAATATTAAATATTTTCGATTGCGGATATAAAAAAATTTATTGTTTAAAGAATTACAAATGATAAAAAAAGGTTGACCTCAATTGATAATGGTTTTTAAAACCATGCAAGACAATATAATTCTTAGTAACCTACATTGACAAAAGGTCATTAACGTTATGTTACCATTTTAGACAATGTTTTATTGAATTGACTAATAAGGAATAACTTGTAGGCCTAACCAAATCAATAATTTTCGAAGAAGAGAATAAACGGCTAATCAAAATCATGAGACTATATGGTGGTTATACCTAGATAACAGTGAAAGATAGATAAGTAATCGAAAAAATTATTTTGAAATATTAAATTTCTAGAAGATTATATTTCATTTTTAATGATATATAAAAGACTAGATAGTTGATCATTATTTCTCATCTAAATTATACAATCAAATGCTCTCAGCTTAGCAGCAGGAGTAACTTAAATTACATAGCCACACAAATAATAGATGCTGTTTAATTTGCAGTCATAGCCATGACACTCACGATAAACTTATGTAAGAATCTATTATGTTATGTTAATTGATAAAATAAAAACACTAAAAATCTTAAGAAATAATTATGCAAATATATTGAAGCCTTGAGTTATTACATGGTAAGGATGCCATATTAGAAATGAATCATTTGGTAACTATAAAATAAGGATATAAGTGATATGATAAAAGCAATTATGATTTTATATATTATTGTCGCACCACTTCTAGTTAGTATATTATATCTTAAAATAATAGTAGTTTGTAATAATATCAAAAATATACTCATATTAAAAATTTAACTCAAAACTGTTTAAATAGCTTTCCTAAAAACACATAAAAAAAGAGATGGAAATAATGATATCTAATAATCCATTGTGAGAATATTTTTTAATATAAATAGATGGCGTTAAAGAATTGAATGCAAATTGTTACTTATATTTATTATTAAAAGCATTGATTTTTAAAGTGTTATAAAATATTAACGATTATATATTATATAACTATATCTAGAGAACTGCAGGGGCTGTCCGTAGTCCGACCCGATCCGAGCCTCGGTCTTGGGTCTGGTTCGGACATTAAAAAAATATTTTTAAGGCTAGGACTAGGGTCGGGTTGTTAGAGCTGTGCGATCCAAAACTCGACCCTACTCTAACCCGAAGAATAAATATTAATATTAATATCCTAAGTAATCATTATAATTCATAATGTCAATTATAAAACCATATCATTTTTTAATTATCAAATTTTATCCTTAACATGTCAATCAGAATAAGATGTCAATCTTAATTATTATTTTATAATTTATATAACAAATAATACCAAACTATTTTATGTGATTATATTTTAGTGCATTGCATTACACAGTTAACGATATTTTTACACAGTTTACTTTCATCATATTCTATCAAATTATATAAAATATATTTTACTAATATCTATTTAATTAAATAGCCTCATATTTTCATAATAAAAAATTCTTTCAATGGATGTAAAATTAAAAAAAATTAGTGAAAAAATTAAGAGCATTATGAACTAAGCGAAAAAACGCCAATGGAAAATCTGAGGTCTGGAAAAAGTTTTCATTTATATACGATGAAAACAAAGAGAAACCTAATTATGTCAGTTGCAATTTTTGCAAATATAGTTATTTATAATTTTACAACAATAGGTTAGTATATGTATACAGAAAATATTTGATATTATTACATTTTAGGCCCCAATCAACTAAAAAGGCATAAATGTGTATTTACAATAGACAGTAAAAAAAAACTTAATTAAAAATTAATAGCCTTTTTGAAATTGATCCCAAAAACTCAAAAATTGACCAAATTAGAAAAAAAAATTGTACAAAGGTGTATACCATAATTTGTGGACGTGATTTGAGATCATTTGATTCAATTCATGGAAAATGATTTGTTGGTTGCCAATATTTTGCCAAAATTGGCTCAATATATGGAAATATTGATGTTAAAAGGATCAATCCAAATCCCATTACAATTTCTAGAAATTTAATAAATATTGCTGATGGTATACGCAATAAATTATTCCCAAAGTTAAACGCATATATGAATGAGAGTCGATGTGCTGGTAACAAATATATAAAAATAGGTAAAATTATTTCTAATTTTTAAATTCGATTATATTTTAGCTTTTTTATAATATTTTTTACAAATTAAATAAAATGCGATTATAAATCTTGATTAGTTCATGGCCGTTAACAAACTTTTATTTAAGGTGGTGTTGAATAAACATACATAATTTTTTTTTGATTATTATAATATTCAAACTCAATTCGTAAAATTTTATTCGGATTGGACTAAAAAATGCGTGCTCGGGTCGGGCTCAGGCAAAAAGTTTTTTAAATTCGGACTCGGGTTGGGCTAGGACTGCGAAAAATTGAATTTGCAGACCTCTAACTATATGTCTGTAAAAGGGCATTTTACCTAATATTTTGTAACTAATTCTATATAATAGAGGATTATCAATTATATGTATACTTACTTTTTATAAAGAAATTTCTTATACTTGTTTATTTCTGAATATTTTCAGAAAGAGGCATGGTAATTATGATATTTGATATATTAAGCGCACTAGCCCTAAACGTCATATATATACCAGAGAGATATATATAACAAAGCAACGTATGGTTTTCTCATGAAAAGCCCATCAAACTGGGATAAAAGATTGGAAATAATTAAGAGACCATTCACATTTTTTGGGCAGGCCGCAGTTACCTTTGCGCGCAAGAGGCAAACCTCTTACTTATGCGCCCATGGGAAATTAGGGTAAAAGCTCATGCCCGATTAAATAAAAAATGCAATTATGGAAGGGTAACATTGGCTATATTAATTTTACTTCAATTAGTATTGCGAGAAAACCTAGAAATAATGATTAAATAAAATAAATACCAGTATACATACAGAACTATCACTTATTTTTATCTCTCCTTAAAATCTCTCTTTAAAGATAGAGACAACAAATCAAGTGTACATAAGACTGGCTGCAAGAATAAATAGACTCAGTCCATGAATATGAATAGTTTGGCACGAATAATAGGAAATTTATATTAGTTAAAATAAAATTTGAATAATATTCAAAGACTTAAGTAGAGAAATATAAAATTGAATAACCATCTAAATGAGTATAAAAATTTAGGTTTAGGTGTAAATAAAATATGTTGCAAACTCCGAAATTGTAATGAGATAAAAGAAGAGGAGGAATAGAATAACTAAACCAGCAAAAGGAAGGAATATTTATATAAGGAAACTAACGGTTCATAAGATAGTTGGTTTTTAAGTAGTTAATTAATGGAGCCTTTGTTGTTATTTAAATGAGTGAACTGAGTTAGGCTTATATTCATGTTTAGAATGTCTAATATAGTTTTGTTTAGCCAGTAAGTCTTGTAGTTGCAATAACTTTTGTCCTTATATATTGGAAGCCAACTAAGGGCTTCACAAGGCAGGTTATTTTCCACATTCCTCAATATATACGCGAACAACTGAATTCTTCTTTTCTATGGTTGTACTGAAACAGGAGTATGTTTTGATAATCTCCATAAACCAACTTTTGATATAATTCTTGGATATATGTAGCCGTTTATAAGCCTCAGACATCTATTAACAAAAACCTAGAGTTTTAGTTTGTGTTTTGTTAATATCCCATGTATCACATCCGTACAGAAAAATGGGGATGATCATTAAATTAAACATCTGATCTATTCTTCACCGATATTTCTCTAGCCATCCATAGGTTGAAATATTTATAGAATACAGATTTTGCGTGCTTCAATCTCATTTCTACTTCATTTTTTATGTGACCCTTTATTATAAAGATTCACCCCAAGGTATTTGAATTTATTAATCAATCTTATTCCTAACAACTCTATGGTGTGATTTAAATCTATCTCTGCCCCTGGAGAAGGCATAATATGTTTTAATTAAGTTTATAAGCCCAATTTTCTTACTATATGATTTCAGTATATCGAGTTTTCTTTCATAGATTTAGTGATAATAACTATGTCATCAGCTAAGGAAATTATGCGATGCTTCATGGAGGTTATATTGAGAGGATAAGCTTAATAAATTGAAAGCATCAAGCGTATCTGCAATAATTTTATTCATAATTATATTAAATAGGATCGGCGACAAGACACACCCTTGCTTAACGCCTTTACGTACCATAAAAGATGGAGATTGAACATTGTTAAAATTAGACGATAGAGAGCCGTAATGATTACTAAGAATTTTTATAATTTTATAGTCCACGCCACTGTCAGTTAGGATTTTTCATAAAAATTTATGTTTAATACAATCAAAAGCCTTCCTGAAATCTATGAAGATAAAGAGTAAAGGTAGTTTATATTAGTAACTTTTCTGCAAGATAGTTTTTAATGATAAAATTGGCTGCAAAATGTTTCTGCCAGGTCTATATGCACAAATATTGTTGGAAAGCAAATGCCTCGTAGAATTTAGTATTCGGTTCAGTTTTTTATAAGTACCATAAAAACATTTGATGCTATGGAAGTAAGCGCAATAGCTCTATAGTCATCGAAAGCAAATGGGTTTAAAATTTTTGGGAAATTACAAATAAATGATAGATTCTAATCTTTCGGAGTGACGCCTGAAACTCAAATTTTATTAAAAACCATTAGTAGGAAAGTTAATATTGTCAGGGAAGACTTTTAGATATTCAGTTCTAATACAATATGGTCCAGCGACTTTATTATTTCTTTACTTGAATATAGCCTTCTTTATCTCTAACGTAGTAAAATTTGGAGATTTGGTCACTCCTCATAGATGGTACAGGGTATTAGGAGTTAAACTTTTTAAAATAGTAATCAAGCCATAGTTTTATTTGCTCTTCTAGGTCACGGATTATATTATTGCCTATTTTAAGTTTGGGTAGACATTTGAAATTTGTAGATTTACAGAAAATCTTTAGTTTCTTATATGCATCTAACAGTCTATTGCATTTCATATCAACCTCTATCTCTTTAGCCTTATCAACAATATACTTCCGTCTATCAGACCTTAGGAGCCTTTGTACAGTTTTCCATAGATATTTATCTTTATGACTCTACTTTTAGTTCTAATATCTTGGAATCCATTATCGGGGAAATATATTCCTTAAGAGGAGAGCCCAGCGTCTACATGACAGGATTTTCACTTTATACAAACTCCCTTCAAAAACCTTTACCTACCCCTCTAAAAAATATTTATGTTTTAGATAATAAATTCAATTAAATCCTCCATTATTTACAATGAATTCATTATTATAACTTTATGAGTTTGCTTAAATATCTAAACCTTTTAAATGTAATTTAAAAGGATAGCAGAAAGTTTTATTTGGAAAACAATGTGTATGATTGTTTGCAATATATAGATTTGGTCGATGAATTGTATTATAATAGTTCTATAATAAAAGTATTAATTTTTACAGCAATAAATTTTGTCCTATTTCATCACAAAATTCAATAGATAACCCCCCAAAAAATTTATCCTACCCCCATTAGAGCCGCCTACCCCATATCCCCTTAAAACAATAGGATGCGAACTGTTCCTACCCCTCCCGCTCACGCTGGGAGGGCCTCTGACTCTTGTATATATAGTCTATACAAGTACATAGTAATATGTGCTTAAAGTCACTCCAACACTTTTCCAGAGTTGAGTTCCCATTAGTTATCATGAATTGATTAATATCTAACGAAAGCCGGGTAGATACCTCATCCTTGACTAGGGGGAGTTTTAAGTTGTGAAAATTATCTTTAAAGTGGAGTAGACTAGGTTATTTTCTCATATCAGTACAAATTGTATTTTTATTTCTCCCTGTGACTCTTAATCATTAAGTGCCCTTGGCCATTTTATGATCCAAAATATTGATGGTTGTGATCACTCTTACGTCGCAAAACCATTTATAGATATTAAACAATATAATCTGTGAAGAATATTTATTTCTGTAAAAGGTAAAAATATGTTGATTTTTATGTTGAAAGAAAGTATTTTCGATTTTAAGGTTTTTGATTTTACATAATTCTAGCAAAGAAAAACTATCTAAACCTTGTTAACCGATCTTTTTAAAACGATCGAATCCCGATCACGATCTTTTCAAAAAAAGAGGATCGACATCCATGATCGACCTTTTTTTAAAAAAAATATCGCGATCACGATCTTTTTTTCTATTTAAATTTCTGAAAGAAATTTCTGACCGATGCAAATTTAACTAATATATGTTATAAATTTATTGTAATTGAATAATAATATAATATAACCTATGCAAAATTAACTAATATAAAAATAAATTAAATATGGTAGAAATTTATTGTAATTGAATAATAAATATAACAATTATAATATATTTATTTATAATTAAAATTAGCTTTTAATAATAAATTTTTTTCTAAATTATCATAATTTAAACATCCGCGTCTTTCATTTAGAACATGTTTAGCTTTACTTAACAAGCGGGCAAAGGTGTATTATATTCAATAAATATTTTTTTAAAATTAATATAAGTATTAAAAATATTCATGGAATCATCATTTGAATAAAAATTTTTTTTAACGGAACAAGCATTTTGTACAGTATTTTCCCCCAAAAAATCATCAATATCATCCATACATTCATTTGAGGTATCCGCATATGGTCTTTATTGCATATTTTCCAAATGGGCAACTAATCTTTCTTTTACCATCATATTTTGTGGCAGATTAATATAAGGCCAATTAAGTTTAAATTTAGGGTGAATCATGGCTGCCAAAATGTTACTGTCTTCATACAGTGAAGGAAATCTATATTATGAAATGATAATTAATTTATTATTAAATAAGTGTTCCTCTTATTCATATAAATCAAATCAAGTATCTGCAAAACTTAACCCTTTAAAATTTTACAGTCAAGTCTGGCACATCATCTGTATGGTATTTATTTATATTTGGATCATATCATAAATATTGATTAAATGTAAACTTAATACTTAATATACAAAGAAATTAACATTGTAATTTATTTACAATTTACAAAGAATAATAATCAAAATATTAGCTTAAAATTCAAATAATCTAATAAATTTTTAATGTCTTCAAAGGCCCATTAATATTTTATTAGATATCAAAGGTTTAGTAGAACTGGCCTGTTAAAAATATTTTACTAAATTTGCCAGATCTTTATTTTTTAATATATTTTGCAGATATCTGATAATATAAAATAATTGCATAAAAAAATATTACCTTTTATCAATACCTCTAAGAACACTATCTACAAGGGGCTTACAATACCTCAGGCAGCTAAATTGAGTTAGATATCTCTGCTCCATATTATCCTCCCGTTCCAAAATTTTTAACGAGATCGCCAAAGGTTCCATAACCTATAAAATTTAAATTTATTTAGAGAATATCATTGTATTACTGTTGCTTACTCTTTAACAAAAAACATTTCTCTTGCCTAAACATTGCAAATCCATTTGATCACATACTTGTTCTACTTCTGAAAACTTTTCAGAAAGCATCTTATCTATTAATTTCACGGATTGATAATAAGAATTCCATCTTGTCTTGTTGGGAGCTATTAAATATCTTCCCAATTTCTCCAATAAAATATCCGCCATTTTTGACGACATATTTTGTTTATTAACTAAAGCAAAACATTTTGCAAAAGTGGATCTAGATATTCATTTATAATTGAGATCACTATCTGCCATCTCAGCATCTGTTGTTGCAATAAGGTTAAGATTATGGCAACAACAACGTTGATGTTTTGGTAGACTGATAGTAGGAATAATTGGGTCATCAACGGATAATATGTCATCCAAATTTATCAATTCCATATCCTCACTACTATCTTCTTCATTTTCTACAAAAACTCTAGAAAAAATAAATTTATTTAAATATTTTTTGCTAAATATAAATATTACTTAAATGCCTTGACAAAGTTAGTTCCATTGTCAGTCACCATCTTTACCACCTTATTATGAATTTTATAGAACTTGTGGACACCCATGATTTCGTTGGCCAAAACATCATATGTTTGCCACCCAATTATCCTCCTCAGTGCCAAAGCGGCTGATCTTCTCTTGAGGGTTAACGGTTCCATACAATGTGCAGTAAGTCCAATAACAGCCCTAATAAAATAAACATTATAAAATTCATATAAATATAATATACCTTTGATGGCCACTCCAACAATCAGCAGTGGTGCAGACAAATCTCTTATAAGATTTGTCGTCATATAAGAGAAGGAAGTAGATATCCTGTTGCCCAGTGTTTGGCGACAAATAATTTTTGTCGCAGGAGAAAAAGTTTTAATCATTTTTTCAAATGAAGGATCATCAACCAGAGACAGTGGTTGGAAGGTGTCAATAATAAAATCCATGATAACCTTGTCTGCTGTTTTTTGCGATACAGCTGGAATGTTTAGATTGTTAAAATTTAATTTAGATTGTCTGGATGTGCAACCAGAACCCCTTTAGTTTTGCAGTGATATGTAGAGAATTCGTTGAGGTGTTTGGTAATCTCATTTTTAAATTCACTGTGCTTTTTCTTTATAAAAGAAAAAAATAATATGTATCAAAGTTGGATGAAAATAACTTCTCCTGAATCAAATTTCATTTTTAAAATTTTATATGGAAATTTAAAGTTAAAAAAAACAATGTACAGGCTAAATATAAAACCTATATAAACAAAAAAATGATAAAGGGTTCAACACAAATTTTGTTAAACATATTAAATTATATTATTTAATTTATATATGGTTAAAAAAGGTTCATATAGGTTATTTTAAATTTTAAGTTTACAATATTGTCTTTATCTATCATTATTAAAAGTTGCCCAAGATGATATGGGCTAAAGATTTTGATAAAATATTTTCCTATATATGAATATAATTAGCCTTTTTGGCATTTATGAACTATGGATTAAGGGTTCAACAAATTTTGTTAAACATATTAAAGTATGTTTTATTAGTGGTTAAAAGGGGGTAGGTTATCTTAAAAATTTAAGTTTACAATATTGTCTATCATTATTAAAAGTTGCCCAAGATGATATGGGCCAAAGATTTTGAGAAAGTATTTTCCTATTATGAATATAATGAGGCTTTTTGGCATTTAAGAACTTATGGATTGAGTCAAATGATACAAAAAATACTTTCAATTCAAAATATATTATTAAAAAAAGCCCTAAAAATGTTTTCAAGAGGATTATATGATCAAGCTCAAACTGAAACTATAATACTAATTGATTAGATTTAACATATAATAAAGAAATAATAGAATAGATATTTATTTTTCTTTTGGTGAAACATTGCTAAGTTCAATACAAATTACATTGAACTGGATGTTTTAATTATATTAAAGAAAGTCAAAATACATTATAAAGGCTTAATTATTAGTTATTACACTTCCATTTATTATAAATACTCTTCTTTTGAAAATTAAACTAATATAATAGTAATATTAAAAAAGAAATGCCTAATTATTATATATAAATAACAAAACCAAGATGAACTCTTCATCAAATATTTTATTAATTATACTGTATCTAATAATTGATTTTTTATATAAAGAATCTGTATCTAGATTCTATTTCTGTAGGACCTGCTCAACTCAGGAATGTAATAAATTAAATTTAAACATGTTGACATTAAGATTATCAAATAAAAAAAATTTAAAAGAATTACTTGTAAATGTCTCTTTAAGTTCGAGGATGATATTGGAAGATAATATTATCTTCTTACAGAGACGGCATTTGGTGCTGATCATATTATAAAAGTTGCTTTCATCCATTTCACATAAAGTAAAATACTTACGTAATTTCAAAAATGTTAAAAGATTCTCATTCTCACTTATATCTGCTGTTACATCAATAGTAGAAGCAATAGAATCTTCTAAATCTATAATGGACATTTACATTTACCTATTAAAATAAATATTAATATATTATTATAAATTTATATTAAATAACTTGTAAGAGCTCTAAATCTCGTAAAATTTAGGAAATGAATAAATATATAATAAATGGTGAAATGGAAGTTTATAATGGAAGTTGATAAAATATGAAGATAGATATTTTTTTTAAAAATAATATTTTAATTTAATTTTCAAAATCTTTATTTTATTTATTGCTTTTTAAGTAAAAAATTAATTTTTGAAAAGATCGGGATCGAATTTTAAACAAAATGATCTCGATCCTCAATAAGTCAGAATCATAAATCTCGTAAAATTGACAAATTTGCGATCGAATCCAGGATCGTCGATTGATTCGATCTTTTAACAACTCTGGTTAGGGCATGACATAGTAGCGTTACCGATAATATTTTTCTTGTAAGATACGTCTTTACCAATTTTAGCAATAAAATCTCCGAAAATAATCAGATTGTACCTTTTGGGTAATGCATCAATAATATTTTCTAGCTCATCAAAGAAAAGCAGTTTCTCTTTTAGAATTGGGGGTGCATATATATTTAAAAGAATTGCTGGTTTAAAGGCTGTTAATATATAGGGCAGCCATTCTTTCTGACATAGGTACTTCCTAAATAATTGGTAGATATTATTCTTGATCAGAAAGGCAGTACCCGACTAATTGTTCATAGTCGTTTTAAATTTAGCAATGTAAAATCTCTAACAACAGCTTTCATGTCGTTTCTCATATGAGTTTCCTGCAGGGAAATCAGGTTCAATTCTTCATTAGAGAGTAATTTGGTAAGAAAGATATTTTATTATATAGACCGTTTATGTTATAGGTAGATAATATTCAATTTATAAATAATTAGTCAGTATTTAATATGATATTTTAAGTTATATTAAGAAAGCTCTCCAATATTATTTAGCTCCTAGTATTTTAAGAAATGTTATTCAGCTTCTATATAATAAATGCTGTTGAAGGAACTTATAAAATAATAACTATTTTATATTTGGAAGAAATAGCCTTCTTTTCTTCTTTTTCTTCTTATCTTCACTCTTATATTACTCATAACTCTACAAATACTATAATCGGATAAAGTGTAGTTCCACTCTTTTATGATTAAACTACTGAGTTACAAGGTTTGTTGGTATCATTGAGAATCGGCATAATTATATGGAGGGCGGCCCTCCATGTATCACGTTCATTCACTTTGGGCAGGTCTATGACCAACGAGCTTGATATGATATGATATTATCTTCTATTATTATGGATACTGAAAAAAATATTAATGACCAATATATCTACCAAACTATTTTTGCAAATATGAGTAATATCATATGAAAGATTTTATAATTTTTTTTAATAGATGATAAAGATATTAAAACTTTATTGTTGGAAGAAAAAGCCTCTCAAAATAACTGGATAAAATTCTATGGTCTATCTCCCATCTTAGACCTTTCAAAAGAGTTTGATTTAATAAAAGTATTTAACATTACATTCAACGATTATATAATTATATAAAAACGAAGTTATTTGTTATTAAACTTCTAGAAGATAAATAAAAAATACAGTATTTATATTTTTTTGCAGATTGATAATAGCTGTTCAAAACACTCTTTACAAAATTTGAAATACCTTATAGTTAGATCAGGCATACCCATTAAACTAAGACCTTTGATATGGAGTATATTAATTGATACATCTAAAATTAACACCTATAAATCTACATTGAAAGTTGATTACAATGATTATTTTAGCCAAATCATTAAAAAAGTAATAACTGTCTTGTAAAAATATATTTTTTGCCAAATTATTATAAATGAATGATTAGGTTAAGCATTGATATGATATTTTTGAATTTATAACTTGCACGTGTATTGTATTAAATGTAGTTTAAAGTCAAAATGCATAATTGTAAACCAAATATATCTAATTATTCTACTATTTGTTAATATATTGTAAATAGATTTTATATAATTTATTATTTAAATATATTGCTATATTAATGATGACATATTAGTAAATGTTTACTTTTTTAAAATATTTCTAGATTATATATAAATTAATGGGTGATAAAATGTATTAATGAAATTTATATAATTCTAATGCCCTAGATAATATATAATTTTTAATATAAGAATTTGCTGATTTTATTTAACAATAAAAATTAAAAAAAAAATTAATTAAAGAGTTTGCAGATTTTATATATTTTTCCTTTTTGGGTGGTAAGCTTCTTCAATATTCCATTTTATTTATTCATACAATTCATTTTATATAATTTATATTTAGTCATTGGCTTTTTTTTTGTTGATCCATTGGAGTTTTTGCCTTCTCTTTCATTTACCCATCATATCTAAACTCTTAACCTTGTTTCTATATAGTTAGGCCTTCTCATCATACGTCTATACCACCTAAGATTGATCACCATATCTTTGTTATAATGGGCATTACATGTTAACTTCCCAGTTATTTGTATTTCTTATCTTATCCTTTTTTGATACCCCTGCCATCATTCTCATCTCCATTGCCATTAAACTTCTCTTGACTGATTCTTTGCTTGTCATGTTTTTGAATTATATAAAATAGTTGGTTGTATTATGGAGCTTTGTATCTTCACTTTTAATTTGTGAGGAATTCCTTTGTCAAAGAGCACTCCTAATAAATTTGACTGTGGCTGCTTGCAACCAAAAATCGGGTAAATGGAAAAATTTCATGTACCCCCATTAATGGTGCAAATAGAAAAATATAAACTTATAACCTTATCTATGGTGCAAATAAAATTTTTTGGGGTAAATAGCAAAATATAAAATTATAACTTTATTTATAGTGCAAATAGAATATGGGGTTAAATAGAAAAATACAAACTTCATTTAACCTCATCTATGGTGCAATTAGAATTTATGGGGGTTAAATAGAAAATATAAACTCTTATAACCTCATCTATGGTGCAAATAGAATTTAGTAAATAGAAAAATATAAACTTATAACTTCGTGTATGGTGCAACAAGAATTTATGGGGATAAATGGAAAAATATAAACTCATAACTTCATCTATGGTGCAAATTAGGGATGTACCGATATTTTTTATCAGATCGGATCAGGCCGATATCTCATCCATTTTAAAATATCGGTTATCGGCCAGTAATTTCCTATCCGATATAAAATGGCGTCTCTAACAAAAAAAAAATTATATCTAAAATCATTTATTTTTATAAATAAAATCTAAATCCAATGTAATATTTTTTTAATAATTAATAAACATTCTGCCATATTGTTATTTTTTTTGGGGCATTCTGTTTATAAAAGTGTGCGATAATCTCTTCACTCAGGTTTTGTGAAGCTGATGATATTGTCAGTTACCATCGCCGCAGGTTGACCTCTGATAAATTGGAAATTTTGGCATTTCTAAAAAGAAATCTTTGATATATTAATGTTAAATATTGTTTTAAATATTTTTTTCAAATTTCATATATATTTGTTTATTACTTATTATGTATTTTACAGAATACAAAATTATACATGATATCGGATCGGTAATCGGCCTATATCAATTTAGTATTGGGAATATCGGATCGGATCGGCCTCCAAAAATGGTATCAGTACCATCCTAGTGCAAATAGAAAATATAACTTTATCTCTGGTGTAAATAGAATTAACTAATATTCCTATATTAAGAATACCCTATATTTTATAAATAATTTGTAAAATCATCAATTATAATTATGTCTAACAGCCATTTTTATTTCGAATATAGCAAAAACTTAAAACATTAAATAATTTCAACATTTCGGTTTAAAGAAGATAAGACAAAATTAAATTTTTTTCCGAGGTTTTTTTGTAATATTTTCACAGCGAAAATGGTACCGATTAAGATACATATCGCACATGACTGATAAATCATCATTTAACAATAAATGACATCCATGGCATAGCCATGGTTCTGCTAGTATATTTTAATATAAATCTTGAAGTTTTTTCCAAGCATCCAGGTGTAAAAAGGGTGTTCAAGGATATCGATAACTACAACGTTATTTTCTAGGCATCGCATATCGAATGTTGTTTTAATTGGTATATCGTCACTGCAAACTAATATATTGTTTCCAATTTTCTTTATGCGTTTAATTTACATACTTTGTTTAAAATCCACACATATTTTCCTATTTCTGTGAGTGAGACATAAGCCTTAGGTTTCATTTCTGATAAAAATATATAAATATTTTATAAAAATAATTTACTACCAAGATTATTAGCAATATCTGGTATATTATCTGAGGACTCTTGTAAAATCCGATTTTGTATATTAAAATATAGCCAATAAAAAATTAATATAAAAACTTGAATAATATTTTATCCTTTATTAAGAAATCAATAAATTCCTTCCTCAAATTTTGTGGTAGTGAAAATAATTTTATATAAAATAAAATACAAAATCTTATATCCGTACTTTCTAAATTTTAACAATTTTATTTTTCTAAATTTTTCTTGATAAATCTATAACTGTAAAATCCAATTTTTTTTATGTCTTACCTGTCTTTTCATCCTGGCTGGCAATTTGATATTCATTATCTCCATATTTTCATTGCCTAAATTAGTAAAAGAAAATAATATATAATAAATATATCAATTCCAAATAAGATTTACATTCTTTCTCTTTTTGTTTATCTCTATCATTAATCATTTTAGATCTATACTAAATTTTTATTTGAATATAGAATAAAAAATACAAGATAATTTATGATAACAGGATGTCACAATCATTAACTTGATTATCTTAATTAAAAATATTTTAAAATAAAAAAATATATAGATGGTACATTAGCAGGGTCTGAAATATATAAACGATTTTAATATTTTAAAAATGCCAATCTCATATGCAGAGGCAGCAAAATCGTAGAGAAGATCAGATGGGACATTAAATAAAATAAATAAAAATATATAAAAGATTTTAATATTTTGAAAATACCTATCTTTTATCGAGAGGAAGCCAAATCTGATGGTATAACATAGAATAATACATCATCTTGATTACGTTTACCGTAATGTCTATTTGTTTTTCTATAAATTTAAATTTATCCTGTGGGAGATGGGAAATATATTGAGCTTGTGAAGTAAGTTTTTGAAAAATATTATAATATTTTTCTCATTGTGATAATTTATTCTTGGGAATAATTTTTAATGTATGAGTATTAATGGAGATATCAGATTGGCACATCGACAAATTTTATAGGCCACATGATAGAATAAGCTTTAGTCGATCTCTTGCTGCACAGTTCAGGACAGTATTTGTCTAAATTATAGGATGCACGCAGAGCCATTATATGCCTACATGGCAGGGACATTGTGGATGGATAATTACACGTACATTTCTAATGATACATTTAAAATAATCCTGTATCATATATCTCCACCGCTCACCAATTTCATCAATATATTTTTTTAAAGGCATAAGTTGTTAATATGTATCTACGTTCAGGAGATAAAGCATTAAATGAAAATAGAAACTTTGTTTTATATTTTTTTTCAAAGTTCATAGAATTTACAATGGCTGACGCATTTTTGAAAAAACTATTTAAGGTTGAGAAGATTGTAATAATCTTTTTGAATTTTTGATTCGGTACGATTATTTGTGGCATTATAAAAATGAGACACAGATGGAGGGAATCAAATCACTCATTCTTTTTTGATATGATGAAAATTTGTTCACAAGAAAATTTTCATTAGAATAAATATACGCTCTGAATTTATATGAATGTGGTAATGAGAAAATAATATTACACATTTTTTTAAACCTGGGGCAATGTTCTCTGAAAAATAAAGTATCCATTTATTTTCACTGAACTAAATTTGATATTTTATCATTTTGTTCGATGAATGTACTTAAAGATATTCCTGAAATAATTCATCCAATTCGATATTTTCAATATTAAAAATTATCAAGTGTCATAAATCGAAATTTTCTCATTGTTTGTAAATTCGTATTTTTTTTCTAAATATGATATGATTTGATGAATATATTAGCTTCATTTTGAAATGATGTTATTTTATCATGATCCTCCCATGAATTTGTTTTTCAACCGGGCCATAAACCTTATTGATAACGGCTTTTAATGTTGTAACTAATTTATGCTTTATTGAAAGCATCACCACCGCAATTGAATTTTCGGATAATTTTTTAAACATGGTATCTAGAAGATAAGCCTCGGCCAACTCATTTTCAAAAAATATATTTAATATTGAATTGGAATTTTTTAGAAAAAAAAATAGAATTTAATAGATAAATAATTTTTATAAAGTCCTTCTAGAGCCGATATTAATGTTAGTCTTCGTGTTGAATTCGTATTTTTCCTAAAACGGTTACCCTATTTGTGGATCCTGAATTCGGCGTAACATTTAATAATAACTATATTCCTCCATATCTATAGATAATAAAGTCTGCCCCTTTCTGCATTATAAATTTGGAGAAATGTATATATTTGAAATTAATGATACAGTCATTAAACTTTGCTTTATACCAAAATTTATCCCACTATCAGCACAAAACGTTATTACATTTGAAAGTGAAAGGCTACAAGGATTTCTACGAGTCCAACGAAATATTTTAGAATTTTACTTGAAACATCACTTTTTTATTTAAATTGCACAGAATTATTGGGAATTTTTCGTATTTTCCTTATTAGATGCATTCGTTTATAAAGAAAATGGTGACTCTTCTTCAAATGTTCTAAAATGTTTTAGTGTTGTTAAACGGCCCGATTTTTAAAAACGGTTAATCCAAGATTTTAGCCAAAAAAAATTATACAAGCCTGGAGATTTAAAAGGTTTGGACATCTATTAGCGAAATCTCGAGGCTTATATAATATTATTTCGACTAAAATTTCAATTTAAAATTGCCGAAATCAAGCCGATTAACAACTTTAGATTTCTTCGTTTCAGGTAGAGTTGTTAAACGGCAACTCAATATTTTAGCCACAAAAATATTGCCCAAGCCTCGAGATTTCGTGAATATATATCTAAACCTTTATTCCTTCTATGAGCAAATTAGTCAGGCTTAATCAATATTTTTCTGGATGATTAATTGAGTTAGCCGTTTATATAAATCGGCTCAAAATGAGCCGTTTAACATTATTTCAGGACCTAATATTCCTATTTTTGATGCCTTTGTTCTTCCACATTTTAGCTGTTTGAATCAGGAAAGAGAATAGGCAATTAGTTTATAGTGCAATCTATAGATAAATAACTAAGCAAATATCATGTGACAGATAATATCGTTTCGGCTATTGCAGTATTATCATATTATAAATTATTGTTTTTAAAGTATGGCTGGATATTATTTAATGATACCTTATTTTTTTATTTTTACCTTGTTGAATGTTGTTTTTACATTCGGACTCTTCCATGGATATTTAATTTTATATTGCATATTATACGAATTGCATTTGAATTATTTTCTTTATCTTCTCTAATCCATGAATAAGTGGAATTCCAGATATTTAGATGTTACGATTTAAATTCTTTTCAATAAATTTCTGTAATTTATATATAATTTAAATTAATTGGGTAAAATTAAAAACGAAATGAAATATCCAACTAGATGAAAATTTTACTTAACTGATTAAGAATTATCAAGTTAAATAAAATTGTAAATTTTTTTAATAATATTTTTTAAAAATGCAGAATTGCTATCCTTTTAAAGTATCATTTTTTTTATATTGAATGAATTTTAAAAATTATAGAATACTTATTCACATAAGATCATTCAGAAGAAGTAATTATTTATCCATAGACTTATATTAATATAGACTACTCAATGAGTAAATAAAGAAGTCTATAAAATAATCGCCATTTGTAAAAGGACAACCTTTATACTAATAAATCTTGTTTAAAATGATATTAAGGCTTCATTTTCTTTATATTTTATTTAAATGGAATATAAATAGCAAGATATAAAATTTTTCAAAAAGATATAATATAAAAATAATTAACTATTTTTAAAATTCATATATAAATGAATGTAAAAAATTATTATATAATTTAAAAAAATTTATAATAATAATATATAATAAGAAAATGAATGTAAAAAATTATTATATGAATTAAACAATTTTTATAATAATAATATATAATAAGAAAATAAAGTAATAAAAAATAACCTCAAGATGGAGCATTTTTTAAAATTTTGTATATTTTTTATTACAAAAATACGAATCGAATATTTGCATTATTTGTATTTTCGAATTGGATAAATATTGTTATTCATACGAATAATAAAAACATTATTTTATTTATTCATTAAAAATATAAAAATAAAAAAATCAAGGTATTTTTTGAAATGAATCTTTGAATATTTTTTTTTAAAAAAATTGTCATTTCATTTTGGAAGATATCTTGTGCATGAAAATTATAAAAAGTTTACTTAATAATTTTAAATATTTATGAATAAGTTTTAATATGAATAGTTTCGAATATTTCGAATAATGTCTGTTGAATATATAAGGTAAATTTTGAATAATATCAATTTTTTAAAGTTTTTTCTTTGTTCTCTTTCCTAAAATAATAGATAGTAAAATAAACAAAGATGCTTTTTTATATGTATGACTGAATTAAAATAATAAATAGCTGTGTAAGTTTTTGGTTAGCCCTATAAGTCCCCTCATGACATCAATATGATGCAATACATTATTTAATGAAGGTATTCAATTCTTATAAAGTACAATATAAAAAATTTTAAAATGGACGCTGCATCAAGTGGTTCAAATTTTATACACCTTATCTCTAGATTTATAATTTCATTTACATAATTGCACTGCAATACAAGAATATATTATCCTTTGCATGTATATTACTCATAAAGCGTTTCTAGCTATTAAATTCTTTAGAAGATATAATGCTTGAAAAGTAGTTTTATATTTGCACTTCCGCGACCGAAAGGGTTAAACTAATTTTAATTATTATATTTTTGAAAAATTCATAAAAAAATCTGAGAGTAATTTTTTTATAAAATATCGAGAAACATAATTAAATAGACAACGTATTTTGGTGTCAAGAGTAAAAAAATCAGGAGGTTTGCATCAAAATCAAGATCTACAGGCGCGTAGCCAGCGGGGAGAGGACAACTCCTCTTGTAGAAAATATTAATGAAAAATATATATAATGGCTTTGAATTGTGAATTGTAGAGTATTCTATTTCAAATAGTTATATTCTATTCTAAATGTTAGCAAAAATTTAAAATTAATTTAAATATTTATTTCTTATATATTAATATTTTATCTTACGAAATTTTAAAGTCTATTACTGAAGGATTGATTACAAAATCTTTACAGTGTGTGAAATGTTCAGATACCCAAATAGACAGAATTCGCTGAACATAATTATTTCTGAGACAAAAGAAACTGCAAAATACCTGCACGACAAGATGGAGCCTTCGACATCTGGATCTAGAAGAGTCTATTTTGTATGCCCTTGGAGAAATATCAGAATCATCTGAAACAGATATTTCATTTGATGCTGCATTATTAAATTAAATATGATTGCCGATTTTTTTATTATAATGTATTAATAAACTATTTATTGCATAATAATTTTATACAATTCAGAAAAATGGAGTTGTATGAAGTTACGAGAATCGTGAGTATTATTATATTACAACTTAGAAAACCAAGTGATAATATCGACGAGTAATTTTTCGAGATTTTTGTGATTGTTGAGGTGAAGCGAAATTATATGATTTTAAAATTTATAAGCCTAGACTTTTGCCGACACAAACAAATCGTTTCAATGGACACAATTAAATATTACTATAAAAATAACTGTTTTTATTCCACTTTTGGATTTGATTTTGATTCAAATCAATAACGATTTGTGAATTATCAAATGACTCTATCTAATTTACAAATATTATATCTTATAACTCCCTCTGATCCGAGGACATATCAAATCTTGATTTTGAAAAATTTTAATTTATAGGATATAAATGTAACTTAAGGCCAATTCATTTCAGAATTTAAATGGTATGAAAAATTTAATTTTTTAGATATTCCTCCAATAAATAGAGTGAAGGCATTGCATACTTTAATATATCTTATAAGTTTTCCATATATATTAAAATTATTATATATTTTGGCAACGATACTAATTAGTTCAAGCACAAATGGGAGGACCATTTCTTCATTACAGAAGAATAAAAGCCTATATCAAAAGTATGACATTTGAATGAATAGACTAGTTGTATTCCTCGAGAGCAAATTTTCAACACAGAACAAATTATTAAAAAATTGGCGCAATCAAAAGAAGCTTGAATTTTCATTTATGAATGATATTTTGATTAACTTTTTAAATCATTAAAAATGTTTAATTTCATATTTTATTGTGATTTACATGCCGATTTATAAGCTATAATATTTTTTAACCATATTATATTCGCTCTTAATATTTTGTATTTTCCATTATTTTATTATTTATGTTCTAAATTATATTCAAATATAATTGATTTCAATTAATTTTATTTAATAACTAATTCTAATAAATTTTATATGATGTTTAGTTCTAATAAATTTTTAATGCTCTAAAAAAATCATTTCAATATAAAAAAATCCCCCCCCCCTTTCTAGCTACGCGCCTGAAGGTCTAGCAACCCTTATTTTAAGTTATTATTTGTCAAATTTAATATTTATTTTATCTCAATTTCTATAAAACGACTCAATCAAATTTAAAAAATGAAGTTCCATATATTCTTTAATAAAACACGAATAAGGATTTCAAAATGCGACGATATTTTTGAGCCAGCCAGTATTATACCTTTTTAAATAATAAACATGAGCACTTTAATTTTTTATTCTTTATTTTATAATTGGAATTCAACCAGGCAAAAAAAGGTAGAATATGTAAGAAATATAACATTTAAATTTTTCGGGTCACTGTCCGCTCTTGTACCATTAGCATATGGCCTGGCCAACTATCTAGAACAGTGGCGTAGCTACGGGGGTGTTCAGGTTTGGACCCCTCCCAGAGCAAAAATTTTTTTTTAGATTATACGTTCAAAAGACTTAAAAGTGATTTTATATGAATTATATTTTTCTGGTTTTGATGTTTGCGAAAGGATATTATATTACTATTGAAATTATTCTGGATAGTATTATTATAAAGTCATTGAGAATAATCTACTAAATTATAATAACATATTATTGATGCATTTAAAAAATAAAGGGCCGAAGGCCCGTTAAAGGGGGTCTGGGGGGCAAAGCCCCCCAGCTTTTATATGTATGGACCCCCTCTAAGGAAAATTCCTAGCTACGCCACTGATCTAGAAGAACTCTAGTTTGTTCCATTTATGCTTATAAAATTGGAGATCATCTACATAAGTTTTTTGATAAAAATTTTGCTCCACTTTCACCATAAACATAAATAGGCAAACTATTATGGCTTCTTGATCCATATTTTTGCCTTAATGATCAGTTTATAGTATATTGTATGTATATAATTAAACTACAATTGTTTGAATTTGTTTTTAATGTTATGCATTAAATTTAAATATTCAGCAATGACTGATAATTTAATGAAAGTTATTTATTTTATTTAATATTTATAAAATAAGATATAAGGAATATATTTTTCACCAGATTTTTTTTAAACCTTTTCTTATTTTTTAAAATTTATTATATAATTGTGATATTCAATCTGGCAAAAATAAAAAGTAAATATAAAATTAATATTTTTTGGGCCACGGACTAGGCCTACATTATATTTATGATGTTAAAACCCGCCCAGCAGGGGCTGCATACCCATCAGTACTCTAATTGGAGGAAAATCAAACGTAATATTTTAGCCAAACAATGGAAAAATCTTCTGATCCAATTTTATCTTTAAGAAAATATCTAAACTCTGGTCAATCTGTTTCTAATTTCTTTTGGATCTAGAAGATATGCCACAAGCATAGTATTGCTTGCCATAAGGGAAAACCTTTTTTTCAAATAATAATTTAACTATTACACTTATCCTCGAATTTGTAAAATTAGTGAAATGATTCCTTCGATTTTCAAGCCGGGGATAGGAAGAATTAATTGGTAGTATTGAAATTTTTAGAGATGCTAGAGGTCGGTGGATGCTTGTGTTGATGATAGAAGTAAAATATCATTTTTTCTCGAGCATTTATCATTTTTACGCTGTCTATATTACGTTCCTTTAGTCTGCTCACTCGAAGACGGAATGTGTTTTGAGCATATTTATTTTACATTCATAAATTCCTATTTCTCCCGCAATAAAAAGTTGTCGCATTGATGAGATTTATATTAGGGCATATAATTTAAACATGAAAATTAAGAAATTTATAAAAGAATTCCTAATAAATAATTTCCATTGTTTATTGAACATTTTCACCCAAATCTTATATAAATATTTTATAATATTTTTGCATGTTTTAAAAAATAAAATTTTTAAAGTTTTTTTTTTTAATATAAAAATAATAGCTAGATTGAAAAACAATCTCCATCGTTCGGTGGCTTTGTAATTTTTCGTATTTTCCCCCTTTTTCTTTTCTTTTCCCCCTTTTTCTTTTCTTTTCTTTTCCCCCTTTTTCTTTTCTTTTCTTTTCGTTTTTTAATATTTTTTTCATTATTTTTTACGTAATTATATGTTTAAAAAACATGTTTCTTTTGTTTTATTTTTTTTGGTTTTAAATTTTAATCCGAGAATTGTATTACTTCTAAAAAAAATTGAAAACTAACAACTTGAATTTTTTTGAACTAAATTAAACTAAAAAAATAAATCTTTCCTCCCAATATTTATTGATATTCTGTATAGGAGCATTTTTTCAGGATGGATAAATACTATTAAAAAGCTATATAGTACCCCTCTAATTAGACGAGTATTTAAATCAGACAGGAATGGCTTAATAAATGTTAGGTCTTGCTTATTAAATAGATTCATAAACGTGCAACGGTTATAGAGCTCTTTGATATTTCGCATGAAAAAAAATTGATATTGCATGTATGCTTAAAGGTAAAAAATAACTCCATTTGAGCCGATTATTAAAAACGGATAAGTTAGTATTCTGTCCAGGAAAATATTATGCAAGCCTGAAGATTTTGATAAAATTTTTCTGGCTAAAATATTGGGTTAGCTGTTTTTACTCAAATGGAGCGATTTTGCATCACTACTTGAAAGAAATTCTAGAAGGTTAAGTTAAACAATCATCGTTTAAGTTTTAAAAATATCTGACTGGGTAAAGCTAATGTCTATAGATAAATTTCTAAATTTCAATATCTTAGATAAAAATTTTACATGCGGAGTAATTCAAATTCAACCCTTAAAAATTGCAATATGTTTTTCATTATTCTATTCTTTATTTTATTCTAACTTAAATATAAATACTAAAGAAACTCTCCAAAAAACAAGATCATCATAATTAATTATATCTATATTTATTCCCCCCCCCCCCACACTCCCACCCCCTCCAATCAACCTTCTTCACTCTCTCTATTTATAAATGTAAAGCAAGTGACCAAACTTGCCACCCAAACATGTTTCTTACCTTTAGCTTCCTCTTTCGCTTCCAACAATCCCTGTACCCTATTTCGTATAATTCATACTTCTCTATTCCATTCATTTGAGAATAATTCCAAAGAAATGTTCTTTCCACATTCAAATATAACAAAATTATCTGCGTATATGGGCATAGTGTTCTCGTCGGTCTTCCCCGTAAAAACACGTGAACAAAAAGCTTGTGAAATGATTGTAACGATGATAACGAATTCTGGATATTATGAAAAAGGGGTTTGGGATGAGAACTTTGAATATTACTTTGAAGATTATATTGAAACTGAAGTCAAGCAGTTAATGGAGAGTAATAGGAATGAGAATATCCAACAAGTTGGTACTAAACCCTTTGATGACACTAAAATTATTGATGAAAAATTCAATGTTAATATGTTGAATAATAGTTTTACTAAAGTGGACAAGTCAAGTAACTTGATTAAAATTAGCAATGTTTTGAATATACCCGATGAGGACAATTTATCGAGTAAGGATATCCTGAATTTGGCAGATGATATTTATTTTAAATTATCAAAATCACTTAATAAAAAAGTGGATCATGGAGATCAGCAATGTTTTTCAAATGTTATATATAATAATATATATTCTAATGATGCTAATACTAAAGGAACTTTAAAATCTTTTGGCTTTAATAATGAAGAAGTTTCCGATGTTATAGATGTAGCTAATAATTACCCTTATGATTTCGGAAATAGAATTGAAACGAATATTAATGGTAGGGAAGTATCCAAAAATACTAGATTGTGTAGTAATTTGGAAGATTTGATAAGAAAGGGGAATATTAAACAGAAATGGGTTGAAGTCAATTTAGGAAATAATGATATTGATGAAATTAAAAAAATAATTTTGTTGGATCCCAATGATATTTACGAGGAAGGAAGCGAAGATGTAACAAATGTTTTTATAAAGACACATGAAAACTTTAACAATAATAGGATTATAAACTTTAATAGAAATGATATAGTAATCGATGAATATGGAAATAAGAGAACAATAACACGAAAATATGGGGACAATGATATTCAAAAACAGAGGAAGAAGCTAATCGAATATACATATATTAAGGATTACTCCCATAATGATAAATATTTTAAAAATAAAAACAAGGATAAAAGTATAAATAATTGTATTTGGATAAAGTCACGATCACAAGAATCGAGATATACGTGTCCTACAATGCAGGTTACTTTATTGAGCAATATTATAAAAGTTTTATTTTAAACTTAAAACTATATTTAGCTTTTTTAATCTTAACTTATTTTGAGAATGGAATTACAAAAATAATATTGTAAACGAATAATATTATATTGTTAAACTTTTAGGCTGATATAGATGTTATATTGCGCTCATTAGAGATTTGGGAACCAGAATTATATATGTTATTAAAGCACCATTCAATAGGTTATTTCACTTTTATTGCTATATAATAATGCCATGTTTGAATAGTTGAATTTTAATAAGGTTTTAGTGAATCAAGAATATAAAAAATTATGCAGGGGAGATCGGGGTCAGAAGGAAAAGAATTGCTTTGTGGTAAATATTTATTTAGCTACCGAATTTAGTAATTGCCTCGTATGTTAAAAATTAGGAAACAAAATAAATAAAAATCAGATCTTAAGATTTATAGGAAGTCAATTTTTTGTCAACATGGTCCATGCTCTGGTTTAATGCAAGGCATATTGGTAGGTACTTCTTCATCTTCCTAAGCCAATAATCATATTCACCACAGACCACTTATCAAATCAAAATTAGCAAAAAAAGAAATAACAGGCAAAAAAATTAATTAGTAAAATGAATAACCAAATCATAATTAGAAAAAAGGAAAGAAAGGAATGCAAATAAAAAATAGCATACTCCGAACGCCTTTTACATTCTTTCCCTCCTATTTTGTTCGCATAACGATGGCGTTTGCATAAATCTTTACTCCCTTCAAACCATGAAAAACATACATCTTAAATTAGTGGCTCGGTCTGATTTGGTCTAGAACCGATTTTCAAAAACACCGAACCCTAAATCACAAAGTGAATACTAAACTGAACTATGAAGACTAATATAAAGAACGGATTATTGTTCAGACTAATTTTTTTTTTAATGAATATCTATATAAATCTAAATATAATTATTATAAAATTGGAAAATTTCATTCATTTATTTGCAAATATCAAAATAATAATATGATAAAATATGACAATTAACACGACAGTAATTTTCATTGGCTTTAGAGGGAGAGGCAGTAAAGAGGGGCTAGAGTACCCCCCCCCCCCACCCTTTAATTTTTATTATTATTTTTGAACATCCACAAGGTTCAGGTTATTTTAAAGTTGTCAAAATATTTTAGTAATTATAAACAAAAAATTAAGTCTTTTTTACAATTATTTTTATGGGCCCCCGATAATTAAAAAAAACTAAGGTTTTAATCGCTTCTAAAAAAACTAATGATACCTCTGATAACAATAAATATTTATAATAATAAGATTTGCTTCAATAAGATTAGAATATATATTTTCTTCATTATGATAGATTGTAACATCTTGCTTGATAATGTATTTATCTTCTTTATTACTGTCACCCTGCGTGAAAAATAATTGTTTACAGAGCTGAAGTTGATTGAATTGTTTATTTTAAAAAGATACAGGGTTTCCCATCCAAAAAAGGAAAAGGTTCAATCAAAAAAGGAAAAGTCCCAATCAAAAAAGGAAAAGGTTCAATCAAAAAAGGAAAAGTGTCAAACAAAAAAGGAAAAAGTTTAATCAAAAAAGGAAAAGGTCCGATCAAAAAAGGAAAATTGTCAATCAAAAAAGGAAAAGTCCCAAAGGTTAAGGAAAAAGTTCAATCAAAAAAGGAAAAGTCTCAAACAAAAGAGGAAAAGGTTCAATCAAAAAAGGAAAAGTGTCAAACAAAAAAGGAAAAGGTCCAATCAAAAAAGGAAAAGTGTCAATCGAAAAAGGAAAATTCCCAAAAGAAAAGGAAAAAAGTCAATCAAAAAAGGAAAATTCCCATTCAAAAAAGGAAAATCGTTATTTTTTAAAAAAAATATATAAACTTTTCAATTTTTCTTAAATTTATTTATTTTTGTCATTCCTTCTTATTTTATTTCTAACTTTTTGCGATTTGTTTATTTTATTTGTATCTTTTCTCACTATATCTTTTCTCAATTTTTTTCTTCTCATTTTTGTGGTTTGACTGAAAGTCTTCATTCTTGGTCTGGATGGGTATGACTTGGTTTGAGGGTGGGGGGGGGGGTGTAAAAATAAATTTTTGTTTCGTACTATATTAAATATATATCGTAATTGTAATTAAATAATTTCATATGTAAAAAATTATAATAAAAAAGTTGTCTGCCAAAAATTTAGTGAAAATTAAATATACTTAAAAGAATTATCAAAAATGAGAAGAAAAAAAATTGAGAAAAGATACAAATAAAATAAAGAAATCGCAAAAAGTTAGAAATAAAATAAGAAAGAATGACAAAAATCAATAAATTTAAGAAAAATTGAAAAGTTTATATATTTTTTGTTAAAAAAATTACGATTTTCCTTTTTTTGAATGGGAATTTTCCTTTTTTGATTGACCCTTTTCCTTTTCTTTTGGGAATTTTCCTTTTTCGATTGACACTTTTCCTTTTTTGATTGGACCTTTTCCTTTTTTGTTTGACACTTTTCCTTTTTTGATTGAACCTTTTCCTATTTTGTTTGACACTTTTCCTTTTTTGATTGGACTTTTTCCTTAACCTTTGGGACTTTTCCTTTTTTGATTGACAATTTTCCTTTTTTGATCGGACCTTTTCCTTTTTTGATTGAACTTTTTCCTTTTTTGTTTGACACTTTTCCTTTTTTGATTGGGACTTTCCCTTTTTTGATTGACAATTTTCCTTTTTTGATCGGACCTTTTCCTTTTTTGATTGAACTTTTTCCTTTTTTGTTTGACACTTTTCCTTTTTTGATTGAACCTTTTCCTTTTTTGATTGGGACTATTCCTTTTTTGGATGGGAAACCCTGTATTTTTGTCATTCCTTCTTATTTTATTTCTAACTTTTTGCGATCCCCACCCTCAAACCAAGTCATACCCATCCAGACCAAGAATGAAGACTTTCAGTCAAACCACAAAAATGAGAAGAAAAAAAATTGAGAAAAGATATAGTGAGAAAAGATACAAATAAAATAAAGAAATCGCAAAAAGTTAGAAATAAAATAAGAAGGAATAACAAAAATAAATAAATTTAAGAAAAATTGAAAAGTTTATATATTTTTTTAAAAAAATTACGATTTTCCTTTTTTGAATGGGAATTTTCCTTTTTTGATTGACCCTTTTCCTTTTCTTTTGGGAATTTTCCTTCTTCGATTGACACTTTTCCTTTTTTGATTGGACCTTTTCCTTTTTTGTTTGACATTTTTCCTTTTTTGATTGAACCTTTTCCTTTTTTGTTGACACTTTTCCTTTTTTGATTGGACTTTTTCCTTAACCTTTGGGACTTTTCCTTTTTTGATTGACAATTTTCCTTTTTTGATCGGACCTTTTCCTTTTTTGATTGAACTTTTTCCTTTTTTGTTTGACACTTTTCCTTTTTTGATTGAACCTTTTCCTTTTTTGATTGGGACTTTTCCTTTTTTGGATGGGAAACCCTGTAATTATTAATAGTATAAAGAATACAAGAGTGGTGACCTTATATTTTATAATCATAATATCCAAACTCATAAAATAGTTTCCAAAGTGCCATTATTAAATCAAAATTATTCGAATTTTGATTTTTAATAATGTATGATATCAGTTAAAATGACTTTATAATCTAATTTTAAAAAAAATAGAAGGTATCTTTCTAAGGAAAAGAGTGTCCAAGATTATTTATAAAAAAAACTTTGAATAGCAAAAATGTAAAAAAACTTTCTTTTTCTATTAAATAACACGATAATTAATATACGTATATAGCTTTTTTAGTCATAGAGTCTTCTTTTTCAAACACAGTGTCTTTTTTCGATTAATTAGCCTGGTTAAGAGGTCACCTAGTTTCTAAAAAAAGTTATTCTGTTTTTGGAAGAGGGTACTATGTGATTAAAAAAGCTATATTTGTAAAAAATTAAAATTCATGTAAAAAAAGAACCAAGCTTTGTTTTCAAAAAATTCTAAAATTTGGGTAATTTTTTTTATGACTATTAAGATTATTTAATTATACCTATTAATTTTTTGTCAGTGTACTGCTTCGCTTCGTTTTTACATAGTTGTCTTACAAACTAATCTAGCAATACATAGCACAACTAATTATTTGCCTAAGCCAATTTGATGACCTCTGTGGTTTTGTGATTACCAAAATTTTTTTTAGAATATACTTTGTTATAGCAAGAGTAGCTACAAAAAATTTATAACATGAGAAGGAAAATAGTATGTGACGTTGCAATTTAATGGATTTTTCTTATAATTCTTAAAAAACTAAATAATTTAATATATAAAAAGTTTCGTTAATTTAATATGGTAAAATATAAAGTTTTCGAAAGCTAAAAGTAAAACAATACTGACACATGAAAACAACATAAATACGGTACAACTAAAAAGTGGGATTAAAATAGTAATTTAAATTACCTCAAATCAGGAGATAGCCATATAATTTTTTTCAGAACCGATTAAAAAAATAGACTAAAAATATATACCTCAACTGAGGTATAAATGAATTAAACAATACTTCGCTCTAACCTAGGACTATTACATATCAACTAAGAGCTTTGAATAGCTATTGATTTTTGATTAAGCTGCAAAATTCTAATATCAAAGGTGCTTTATAACACTCATATGGACACCTATTCTACAAACTTTTAATTATCCTTATTCAAAAGGCAAAATACTCAGGGACTATGCAGTCAATTCGAGTAGAACTCTGAAAGCTCTTTCTTACTAGAGACTGGACCTTCTGACATCAGTGTTTACAGCTAAACTATACCTTATGATATGATTCGAATCTATTGGAATCAAGATATACCCCAAGTTTGTATTACAATTCCTTGGACAGTTTTGTAAAGTCCTTTTCATTTAACTCCATTCTGAGGGCACAAAATATTTGAACCAATAAATAATGTAACCTAAATAGCCTTTCTTTTGTTCCCATAATTTTCGACACTATTGACTCATTCGAACCTCAATCACAGAAGATCCAAACAGGTTACTATATGCGCCAAGGATTTCCATTAAGATCTGGCACTAATTACGTTTCAATCCACTGATCATGAAGTCCTATTGACTTATCTTAAATGTTGTTGTTTAAAAAAAAATAGGTTAATAATTATATTTATAATAATAAACTAATATAAATAAAAAAAGTATCGGTATCTTTTTGAAATTTATCTTAATAAATATACAAATATTTGTATCGTAGATAAAGGATGCATATTTCGAAAGTGTTAAAAAAGATAAACTAAAAAATATCAGCAATACTTCCAATAATGAATATATTTTAACTACACAAAATAACTGGATTCCAACCTCAGCAGTATATTTTCATATAGATTAAAAAATAAATATTTATAAAATATATTACAAGTTATGGAGTTGCAATTAAATTAAATGTAACCAATTATTACAATAAATTTAAAAGAATACCCCAAAAAAACTTTCATAATTGTTATTTATTAATATATAAATATTTGTAAAATTTGTATTTTTTGATATAAAATATTTTTAATAATTGGATAAATTTTGAAAAATTTTTCTAAGTGAGCCCCTCCTCCCCTGCTTCTGCTTTAAAATCTAGCGACGCCTTTGACTTTGGTAACAGTTTCCTTGTACTCTTAATATTTAAATAAACAATTGCATTATTTTAATGTAAATATAGTATTATACTTATTGTTATTATTACTATTAGTACATATATATCTTTTAAGATACATTGAGTCTCTTTTAAATATTAAACTCCCACCTCTCGCTTGGATGCAAGCTGCTCTTACGCCAAAGTTTATAGACATCTGGAGCAAAAACGCTCCATTCAGATAATATGCAAATTAGGCAAGACAAAGAGACTGGACAGCATTCCGTTGAATACTTATAATCGGATCCTGTTCAAAGGAAATCTCCATCGCGCTTTATTATTTAAACCAAACACCCAAATTACACAGAATGAAAACTATACGACTCTTGGCAGATCTAATAATTCCAGCCTCAACCATATGCTACCCAGGTTATGAATAGCTAGAAACAATATCTAGCTCTAAATCAGGCTTCTTACCTACTAACGAAGAACTTAGAAGTGCTATCAGCCTTCGATTTGACTGCAAAATTGTAACACTAACATCATGCGCTCTCTGACACCAATATCGATAGCCTTGGCTATTACTTTACATTGTCGCCTTTTAAAAGGCAGATTACCCAGGAACTAATGCCATCAATTCTTTCATTAATAGAACGTTGAAATACACAAATATTCCTTCCACGCTGAAACTCTCTTGACTCATTGACAATCAAACCAGACACAATGGAGTGATCCTTGTTCCCTGGAGTATACCCCACGCTTAGTGATTATACTTGTGTAAGATCCTTGTACGAGATCCTTTTCTGTTAACTCTCATGAGAGCAGAAAAAGTAAAGACCAATAAATCTAGCCACCTAAATAATCGATTGTTAGTTACAGTAGGACACCTGTGGAGGAACTCTCCCTAAAATTATTCAAAACAATAGGGAAAGCATACATTAATCATAGTTAATTCAAAAGGGGGTTTCTATATGCGAGAATTGAAATTTGCCAAGAGTCATTAAGCCTCATTATTTTAAATAGTTTTATTTTTTATAGATAAGGTATAATTTTTAGATATGTATATTTTTCAATATTCATAATCAAAAATTTATCTTATTGTAATTTTCTAATATTGAATTTTAAAATAAAAATGTTAAAGATTAAAAAATATATTAGTGTAATTTGTAAAAAATATTTACGACCTGACCCAATATAAAAAATAAATGAAGATTATTTTAATAAAATTACTAGGTGTAGGTATAAAATTTATAATTTGAATTAAAAATAATTATAATTATGTGAAAAATTTGTAAAATATTTAATTTTTATTTTATAAACTTATTAAGTATCTTCTAACGAATAAAATAGTTTTGAAATGAAAATAAGATAAGAAATACGAGAAGTAAATCAATGTTATACAACAATTTTTATATACAAATATAATAGTCGTGATTTTAAAATTCGACTCGACCCGGGTATTTAAAAAAAAATTTATTAGGTCCTAAAACAATGTTACTCAATTGGAATATGTTTAAAAATGATTATCTTTAATACTACAATTTTCAATAATTCGCAACATAACTATACACTACTATTAGATGAAATTCTATTTTTAATAGTCCTAATTTTTAATCTATAATTAATTTAATATAATTCAATTTAAAATATATAATTCATTTTCAAAAAATCTTATGTTTTTAGATCTTTCAAAAGTTCTATACCAGTGGTTTTCTATATATTTGGCCGAATGCATTCCCAATTTTAATGTTTTGCTGAGACTTTGGGATTTGATTTTAGTTTATGGTCACCATATCCTACTAGTTTTTGTAGTGTCCCTGCTTCAATTTAAGGTTTGCCACTTATATATAAATATATTTATAGTATATATGTTGTAATTTTATAAAACCTAGAAATAAATATATTCCCTATTTCAAGTAACATATTGATAAATAATATGGTCGCTTTAGTATTATAGCTTTTAACTCCTCTTCTATAAATTTCACAGGAGATAAATTTTAAAATATGTCTTATATTATAAGAAATATATAATTGATTGCATAACTATATATTTGATTACATAGAAACTAATGTTGTAAAGTAACTGGTTGAAAATACAACTATATTTTTGAGAATATAACAAATAAGTAACTAGTTACATATTAAATTAAAATATGAATAATTGCATATATTTTAAGTAAATTTAATTTTTTTTAAGATCAATTGGATAACCGAAAATTATTATATTTGAATGATGTTTCCCAAATTTATAATTACTTTTTATCGAATATAATGTCTCACTCACATCAAGCTTTGCTGTTTTCTGTAGAATAAATGTTGGGTATATTTTTTTCGGTACAATTATTTCTTTATTTAAATGATATTTATGTTTATTTTCCTAATCATATTATAATAATAAAAAAAATTAGGAAAAGACATTCAATAAATTATATATTAAAAAGGAATAAAAAGTTAAATTTTTTAAAATATTTAGATTAAATCCATGAGAACTGTGGAAGCGAATAGTTTTAAAATCTCAAAAATATTTTGTATATTAAAAAAAAAGATATACCGAAAATGATGAGTTAAATGTAACGTACAATGTAACTAGCTACTTTCAAATATAACTATAATTAGTTGTTTCTAAAAGATGTAAAATTATTTATTTTTTAAATTGGTAACTAGATACTTTACAATATTAACTTTTTATAATAATAATAAAAGCATTTAAAATTATCTTTTGAAAGTTTTTTGAATGAAAAGGGTAGGAGGGGATCTCTAAGAGTAAATGACCCTAACTTTATTTCGATAAAAATGGTACTAGAACCCTGCAATAATCAAACAATAAATTTTGATATTCCAAATTCACAGTACACATAGGCGTAGCTAAGATTTTGCTAGAAGGAAGGGCACCATTAAATTGGTTCTCCCAAAAATTATTGGAGATATTTACGATTGTCTTCAGGCCTTTGGCTACGTTATATTTTTTAAATAATAGTTTTTTTTTCACTTTTTATTATAAAAATGATTTTTTTTCTAAATTTTAAATATTATATATTTTTAAAAGATTTTTTCAAAATTTAATATTTCATAATTCAATATTTATTAAAATTATTTATTTTTTTACTATATTTTTAATTCAATAAATAATAGTAAAAATCATATAAATAAATGAGTTTACATAGTTATTCTTATCTATCAACGAAGAATATGAAACTGATGTAGAGATAGATCGAATTATATTAATTGTTATTCCTTGCCAAGATAAAAGCCTTCGTTTGTATTTTTGTTCTTCGATGTTGCGATATCTTAGATTCTTGAAAAAGGCTCGGGAGTGAATGTTAAAAGAATTAGCATTGTAGCAATTATTGGTATGAATAAATGCTTGGAAGGTAAAACGGAAGGATATTTGGTAGATTTATGTTTTGCGTCAACAATAGCATCTTGGTTTAAGTCATGAAATCTTAGATAAACCATCAGGAAGCTTTCCATTAGCGTTACAAAGTCCAGTCGGCTCAAAAGTTGAAGGAATTCCAGAAGATTTTATGGAATATAGTATCATTACATTTTGTATCTCTAGGAAATCTACCCTTACATCTTTTTAATGCAGGGAATGACGACCTTTTAAGTCAAAAGTCTGACAAAATGACCAGGTGTATGGTATAACCATATCGCAATTAAGTCTGAATCCGATGGCATGACGTAGCTCATCATTTATAAGTAGTAAATCAAGATTACTTAAAGGAATGGCTTCTCGAAAATCATAACCGTTTCCCGATGAAGTTGAAAAGAGAAGGAACACAGGTTGATTTTTCGATTTAAGAAATGCGACAAAGTTGCCAATCAATATTTAGTCATTATTTTAAAAAATTATTAATTTTTACTTATTTTTCTATCAAATTATTGTTTATAGTGATATATTGTATATATTTTTGGAAAAAGGGGGTGGAGGAGTGTGGGGGAAATATTTTATTAGCGTAAAATGATATTTACAAGATCACGGACATTTCCAAAAGGTATGGGAAATCTTCCCCGATTCTTCTCCTGGCTACGCTTATGCAAGTAAATATAGTAGGTTTTGATCTAAATAATAACCTTTTTTTAATAGTAATTAGCGTTTTATCTTATATGTTAACTAGGGTTCACTTTCACAGTAGTTATAAATTTCATAGTTTAAAAAGGTATACTTGTTATTAAGAAGTTTAAAGGACACAATTATAAATAGATCTTAAAATAAAAAAAAATTAGCTTTAAAAGGTTATATATTCTCGCTTAGAACTAATTGAATGTTAAGATATTTTATTTTAAAATTCATTATAACTTTATTAGTCCGAAAGTTTGAAAAATATCATGAATAAATTGGCTCCATCGAAAAACGTCAATAAATTGATTATGCGAACACTTAGCCAATCCCTAACACTATTTGATTCGGCTAAAAAGATAGATGACTTAGTAAAATATAATTTTACCTTATATAAACTACTATGTTGTTATTTAATATGTCTGAAAAAAGTATATCGAGCTATATGTAAAAAAAATAAGATATTTCAATATTGACAAAATTAAACTGCAAGTTTAATGGAGATTTTAAATGTTCAAAATATAACATATATAAATTATATTAATTTTAGTAAATCTTAAAAAAAGGGTTAAAATTATTTAATTTTTAATAATTATAAGCCCGCCCTGCCCCTCACGTCCACAAAATATATTGATGTATGCCTACCTATCCTCCAATATATTATTCACCCCCTTAACACCACCAATTTAGTGAAAAATATTATTTAAACAACAAATGTAGGTGGGAAAATTGGTTTTATAACATTTTATGGACGAGATGGATAGGATGGGCTTGTATATATTAAAAATAATCTTTTTATTTAAAAGTAAGGTATTGCATATTTTACAAATATAAGTAAATATATTAAAATAAAATATTCAAAATAAATGTAGAATCCAACCAATCAATTTAAACAATGCTTTGGAGAGTTTTTCACGATCAGACTGCAAATTATATTTTTTTTAAATTGTGAGCCTATAGCTAAAATCTGCCCATTGCATACCTATAGTCAATATATTTTATTAAATAACCGTTTGCTTCTTTAACGTAATTAACCCAGCAGTTTTCACATACGATATAAATTTAGTACTCTTTCTAAATGTTGTTATTTCAAATAGATTTTTTCTCCGTCTCCCCATACCAATTCAAAGAACTCCGTAAATGATACTGATAATAATATAGTATACGATTTTGATAGTTTTTCCAATATGTGCTGCACCCTTTTGGAGTTGAGAGAGGTTTATTTACAAATTAGGTTATTGGAAAATGGATACTTTTTGCCTTCAACTAACCAAAAATGTCATAGTAATAACTGTAAAATTAACATTCCTGAAATTAGATTGGGCGGTAACTTGAACTTAGTTAGGGACAAAATATTAACAAAACTGAGAGAAACAATCTTGGAAGTCAGACATTTTTTCGCTTCGTTGCAATGGGAATGTAGTCATCACACACATTATGTAATAATTTACTCAATATATTTATCTTAACATGTATACTATAATTATTTTTTGAATTGCGATAATTCAAATTTTCAAATTTGAATGATTGGAACATGCCTATATATATATCATTTGAATAAGTAGTATTTCGCATTATATAATGTATTCTAGTTTAATAATAATAGTTTAATTTTTTAGTTTACTATATTTTGAATTATGGATCGCTATTATACTTTCCCCTATATTTAGCCTCAATTTTTATAGATAACTCATAAGGAATTTTTTGTTTATAGTTAGTCCGAATCCCTGTAAGTTGTAATAAAACAAATCAATTTCTTATCTAATATCTATAAAGCTAATTTTAAAACTAGATAAATCAAAATCATTAACTAAATTTTCCTGGTGAATCTTTTATAATCAATTATTAAAAATTTTGTTGAAATTAAATTTTGATGTCAATTTCAAAAGATTTTTACATGACAAAATGTTAATTTTATAGTTATATATACATTTACATATAAATTAAATTTTACAGTAAGTTTCAACTCTCTTTTATAATTTGAGAAAGTTTTATAAGTATCTATTTTGTCTAGATATTATTTCAATCATGATAAGTCAATTTAGAGCTTTGAGGGTCTTGCTAAACCATGCACGTCAATTATGGCAGTCAATATGAAATATAATATTTTAAAATCTTGAAAATAAAATTTCATGTCTGTGTATGATTGGTATTTAGGATTTATGTTAAGAAATCACAATCTCTCCTTACTTTTATTTGGCCAAAATATTTATTAAAGTGACCAAAATTAAGTTTCAATTTTTATATATAATGTAAAATTATTTTATATGTATCATTATTAAAAAATAAAAACTCCAATTCATTATAAAACTATTGGTTTAAGAAGAAGCTAATAAAAAGTTTCCCCTACACCTTCCCCCCCCCCCTTTCCAATGCATACAACATACATATCACTAAAATCATTGAAAAGGAAGAATTATAATAAATTTTTAGAAAAAAGCTTTTTTATGTAATAAAAATGACAAACCAAAATTATTTATATAAAAATCGAACATTGTCAAAGACATAATATTTGGACTTAAAGACCTCCAATAAAATTATAGAGTAAAACCCCACCTATTCCCTTCCCTTGGAAAAATTCTAACTATGCCTTTGTCTGGAAGTGTGATACCAGAGTTGTGTATTAATTTTTTTTCACGCCTGACTGCCTACGAAGATAGAAAAGATTTTACACTCTTTAGACATGGCAGAATTTAATTCTCTAAAAATTATGCTCACTCATGAAATATTACATTTTACTCATGCCCAACACGCCCTCTTCTATCTTGACATATTTTCAAAATGTTTGTTTATTTGACTTGTATTTTAAATATATTATTATAACATTAAAGAATTAGTTGTAAAGAAGCAATTTATAAATTTTTATGTATATAATTAATAATCTAAATTCTTTGAGATCCTTGTTTGACGTCATGGTAAATCGGAACTTGATATTATATGAGGTATTGAAAACCATCCTTGAAACATTAAAAAATCTGTCAAAAAAATATTTTTTTAATTTTCACTTAGTTATCTGTATACTGTGAACCAGAAACAAAAAATCCATAAATAAACAAATATAAATATAGCATAAAATATTAAATTTCAAAAGTTTATTTTATTAATTTTATTAAATGATCTGAAAATTAAATTTTAAACTCCATCAACGTGAAACATGAAAAATCGTGAAATCAAAAAAGGTTAACTAGGATTTTTAAAATTAATTATTAAAAATGCGAATCACGAGTCATGAATTTAAAAAAAATTACTACCCATCAGATAAAATTTGAAATAAAATTATTATGCCCACTCAGGATTCCAATATTGCTGAAAATTTTAAACTCGAAGCACAACTATAGTTAATACACCTTAACTTGCTGGTGTTTCTGACGCAGTTTCGAATCTTAGTCGGGAAAATTTTATTTTGATTTACCATTGGGATATGTATATGTCAGACAAAGAGTGAAGGTCTAATGTGGGCTAGTTCTTAATTTTTTTATTAATATGTTTTTTTTATAACTTGCTAGCCAGAATATATTTTATAGCCTTTAATATTGCAAAAAATAATATATGTTAAATATTACCCCCATATAAACAAATTATTTAGAATTGTCTTCCCGATCATGACGTGTTAAATGTTACTTCAGAAAAAATATCCCAGTTTAAAATTTGCGAATTAAATAAAGTTATAAAAATTGAACAAGATAAAAGAAGCAATAATAATTGGGGAAGAAATAAAATTTTCAAGGTCAAGAAGAAGAAAGGCTTTGCTATTCATGCATTTGAAGGCAAGGAGAAGGATGAATTGGCATTCGCTAAGGGTGACGTTATATCGGTAAGTTATTACAATAATTGTATTCTTATTGTTACAATAAATTTAGAAATTTAATAACAATTTAATATTAATTATAAAATAGAGTTGAAGTTTAAAAAATATTATATTTTTCTAAATAACTTCTTTGATGTGAAGTTACTTTATTTATACTATTTATAAAAGAAAATTTGAATCTCCTCAAACAAGACATCAATGCCTATCGGTATTTTTAATATATTTATTAAATTATGAAAACCATCAATTGATAGTTTCTGTTCCAAGGTCATAATATCTATACATTTGTAAATCGAGTTATTGAAATCAAATTTTGATTGCAAATATTCTAAAATTGTCTTGATAAAAATATTTGCTTCGTTTAAAAATACATTAATTAGAGTAATATTTAAACATTTTAATATGATACTTCAGCAATAGCGCCATAAAATTTATTGTCAATTTTAAATGTAAAGATGAACACAGCTGCAGCATAATTTTGTAAATCTTTTTTAAAAAATATTCTTCTGATTGCAACTGCATATTAACAACATGTAGTAGATTTCCTAAGTGTGAAATCATTCCTAAATATGCCTCTGCCATTTTATTCTCGAAAAATTTTTTCAAAATAGGGCAGCTTTTATAATCTTTATTTAAGAAATATTTTTTTAAAGGTTCGTAAAATTTTATTGAGGCGGGTATTAATAACCACCTGATAGGGACATGTCGAAACAACTCACATTATTCCAAGTAAGATCACTCCTCCAACTTTTTTTAATTCATTAACTCTTTTAGTTGTTGAACTAAAGTTAAAACATTTCATTACAATTATTTCGACATCCACAGATAATACATTCATTGACTTCTTGCAAGAATTATGTAGTATATAATACAGACAATTGATATTAAGTCAACATTGTGCTGCCTCAATTCTATATATACACTTTGGGTTTTGCAAAATTCAGTGAGTCATTATTAACGCAGAAAGCTGACATGCAACTCATTGATATTCTCAAATCTGCTATTTACCATTATATGGTTAGCTATATCTTTGGATTTTACACTATTTGAGGATAAATTTTTTTTAATAGTTTTGAAAAACCCTTATTTTTGTTGAAATAGCAGAGGAAATATTTCTTATTAGATGTATCTGTTAGAATTGCAAATGGATGTCCATCTTTCAAACAAGAATTGACCTCCTGTTTTCAGGTTATAAAACATTGGTGATAGCCTTGCTCATTTTTGTTCTATCAAGTTTTCCCTTAGCGTGGAGTCGTTAAATATTACGGGGAAAAGATTCGACCCACATTGCTATGATAAGTAACTCTGTGAAAGTTGTACTACATGTTACGTGTATGCCATTTTCGCAACTGTACTGTATTATTTCTTATTTTTGGAGCATATTTTTGTATTGCAATAGATGTAGATACACTCCTCTGCACTGATTATAATAATAATGTGATTGTACTAAAATAAATTAAATAATTATCATTGAAATAAGTACAATATTACCTTATGAATTTAAACATGATACGTGATAATTAAGGGCCTAGCCTTATAATGTTATATATAAACACACATGAAAATGATAAAATGTGAATGAATGATGATGATTTATTATTGGATAAAAATAAAACATATGATTAAGGTAAGGATAGAAAGAAATTTACAAACTAGACATGTTTTTTGAATAAATATTTAAAATTTATTTTAAAAATATAAAAATAATCAATTACTGTTTCTCAAAATTTTTATTTATATATTAAAAATGTCAAAATGCTAAAGAAATTATTGGGGGGGGGGAGACCTGGCAACCCTGTAAGGAAGGCCAAATTTGCTAAATAAAGTGTTCATTTTAAGACTGATCAAATAATATATTCTTTTACAACTCTAATATTAAACTCATATCATAATTAAAAAGAGCTTAGTATTTGGTACTGTTATAAAATAAGTTGGTAGGAAGGGGGAATAATGGCTCCAGGGGGGGGGGGTATATAACTTTTGTTACGGTTACAAAAAAAAATCTTTGTCCTGATAATATAGAAATTGAACTTTGGTATCAGATCATGCTTGGGCCTATTTGCCATAGGGCTCGGGTCGGGTTAAGGCAAAAAAAACGATTAGTACTCTATAAACCCCTTCTATTTAATATTTAAAGCACTCTTTATTTAAATTAAACGCATATCAGATACTAAACTCAAAAGATGACCATTGTTGGTTGGGAGAAATGAACGGTGTTAGAGGCTGGTTTCCTTCTGCTTACATAAAATTAATCAAAGAATCCTTCAAAATAGTTACATTTATTTTTTTTCAAATTTTATATATGATTATGTACAGTTAGGCAGTATAGCAAATACTTGTATCTAATATATAAGATACTTTTATATTTTTTGTAAATTGTAGCTTTGACATTTTTAATAAGATTTTTGAATCTATAACTAATATAATTTATTATCAAAAGAGACTCGCATCTTTTCCTTGCCAAAAAATACAGAAACTGATACTTATATAATTTGTTTAAAGGATTCAATATTTATTTTTAACCATATTTTTTTCGTTGATTCTTGCATTATTTTCTTCGTTATATTTTTCTTATTTATACAATTTTCCATATTTATATTAATAATTTTATACTTTTTTGGCAAATTTCGTCATACTTTATTCTAAATTAGATATTTCTACAAAAAGTGCTGGTCTACCTGTAGTTGCTCATAATGAATAGGCTAATATTAATATTATATTTGAATTCATATTTTATGATTATGTCTTTTACTTTATCTACAGTATTCTCTATTCTGAAATATTTTATCAATTATCATTATATTAAAATAATCTTATATAAAAAGAGGTGGTGGTTGGGAGGATAGAACATATTTATTTATATTTCGCATAGACTGCAAATCCGGCCCAAATACACGGGTCGGGCCGTATATTTTAAGACTGGATATTTTAAAACGTCATTATTAGCTATATAAATTAAAAATAAATGTAATATTTTAAAAAAATCCGGGCCGGGCGGTGCAAATAGTGCCTCTGCAGGTCTCTGATATTTCGTCCAACATCTTGGATTATCCTTTAGTCACAATGTAATATTTGGGTTAACCAAATTCTTTAATTGTTTTGTCTAAATAATTCTTTTTATAATATTTTGATTATTAATTGTAAAAAAATTATATCGTAGAATATTATGAGAATATTTTTATTTAAAAATTTTTTCTAAATGATTCAAATAATGTTGAGATAATTCCTGAAAGAATAAATCACCGAATTTTATGATAACTTTCATAAAAAGCATCTAGTATCTAAGATACTCTTATTTAAGAAAAAAATAAAAGTATGTATCTTTTTGACATTTTTAATAAGATATTTGTATCAGTACCTAAGATATTTTTTATAAAGTATCTTTATTTGGATCCCTTTTTAAAGGACCTGCCTAGCTCATTATAATCTCCTAGTTTTTAATAGTCTAAGTTTTTTTAAAAAGAAAATTTATGTTATTTATTGCAGGAATAAACATTCTGGAAAAGAAAAACAAATAATGGGTAAATTAATGAATAGATTGAATATATTTATAGAAAAAAGATTAAAATAAGGATAAAATTACAAACTATTAGAATGAAATGTCAAATATGCTGGTGCGGATCATAGTTTAAGGAATAAATATCAAATACTTTCTTACAAAAAAAAATTGTATTATTCATTAATTTTAGAGTTGCGCAGCTGGTGACGATTCAATACATGAAATGGTAGCTCATCTCATTAGAGGACCGTGAGTGAATTAAATTTATATTAAAAAATAATTTTAAACAATCGATTATGATAAACATAATTTTAAACAAAAAATTGGGTATTTTAATATATTAATTCTAGCCAGGCGCGTATGGAAGAATTCACTATGGGAAGGGGGGGGGGTGTAATTAATTTTTTAAAGAATCATTCTATGATTATTTAGGAATATTTTAAGTTTCAGAAATTTATTAGGACTAGTGACTATAAAATATTGATAATTTATAAAACACAAATTTAAATATAAATAAAATAATAAATGTATATAATCGGCGTATGAATCACTACACTATAAAATAAATGTCTCGAAAGAAATTTATAAAAATATATAAATTATTTTAAGCATTTAAAATTTGATATATAAATTAGAGATCTGCAAAGTTAGGCCCGAGTCCGGCCCGGCCCTAATATTTTTAAAAAAATTTCAGGCCGGGTCGGGTCGGACCTTGGAAATTTTATTAAATATATCTAAATTTATCAATTTTATATTGAATTTTTTATGTAAAATAAAAATTGTTGATTTAATTTATTGAAACTAAACGCTATATAACATATGTCTTTTATTTTAAGTAATTATAAAAATTAATTTCTATATTTAAATAAATTCGGGCCTGGCCGGTAAATTTTTTTAAAATAAATTTCAGGTTCGGGCCGGGCCGGCAAAACTTTTAAAAAAAATTTCGGGTTCGGGCCGGGCCGGCAAAACTTTTTAAAAAAATTTCGGGCCGGGCCGGGCTTGAAAAATTAGGCCGGATGCAGATCACTTATAAATTACGTTTTTAAAAATAGATGTTGAATATATAGAATAGTTCAAAAAAATACTCTTAAGAATTATTGCTTATATAGAAACTTATAGAGTATTCATGAAAAAAATAATATGGTGCATTATAAATGGGGGGAAATATAATTAACAAGCATATTATAAATTTATAATGTAAAATTCAATCGTCTTTGAGATTGAGTTAAGTTTATATTATGAAACACCCATTCAAAATATTTTTAGAGGTATTACTTCTCATTAATGTTGCTAAACTGCTTGATTGAGCCGATTTAAAAATATGCCTAATTAATATTTTATCCAGAAAAATATTACGCAAGCCTAAAGATTTTGCTTATAGATGGCACAAAGGTTTGGACATCTATTAGCGAAATCTGGAGGCTTAGACAATATTTTATTATTTTTCCGGCTAAAATATTGGGTTAGCCGTTTTAAAAATCAGCTCCTATCCAGTCATTTAACAACAATACTGCTCAGGTATGTTTTTATTCTTGTTAAAGAAGTAAATGCTCTTTCATTGGTAGAAGTTAGGTAGAGTTGTCAATATTAAATAGTCTAAAATGATTTGAAATTATGCGAAGCATCGATAACATTTTTTTTGGAACATTATTAACCATATTTAACCATTTAGACGATAGTTATCATTCAGCTAGTAATGCATCATGGGATACTTTAATCTCTTCGCAATAAAAATCTGTCAAAAATTTAATTTTTTCTCTATCAAGATTTGAAATAGATTCGGAAGATTACAGATTTGCACGTGCTGCCTGATCAACAAACCTTTTATTCACTTGAGTTATAAAGAAATTCAAGAGGGAGAGTTTATTTTATTGTATATTTCTACTGAGCTTATTAATAATATAACGACGGGATCGCCTTGCTGCGGTAGACAAATATTAAATTCATAGAGCTTTGCTTTTGACTCAACAATGACATATAATTTATGTTATTCGTCATCTACATTTGCCCTAATTTCCTTAAGTTCAAATATAATTTTTTCAGCTATTCTCCTAATCTCGATCAAATCAATGTCATTTTTTTGAAATATTTTACTTTCGTTTTAATGAAAAAAATTTCAAATGATTTGGTGGAAATTTTATAATGGTAGATAAATATACAGCGCTGAGGAATATTTGAAATCGATATTAATACATAGAATAAATTAATAGCATATTTATTTCTGCTGTGAATATAATAAATAAATATATATTGGAATATAACATGATAATAGGAATCGGTAATATTTTTGAAAATTAACCGGCATCTAAATTTTTGGCCGGAAGGTGTCCCTTCCTCCGCTGCATATCCGCCTGATACTAGCAGTCATAGAATGACAGCTATGATGATCATTTACTTAGATTGCTCCTTTTTATCATTCAAATAAAATATAAAATAATTTTCTATAATAGATTTAGTTCGATTGTCATTAATACTACTAAGGCTGAGTCCTAGTAGTGTTATTAAAATCTCGATCTAGTCAATTTTAAAAAATTTAAGATTTCGCCAAACCAAATATCTAAGCTTCGATATTTTGCCAAATGATGGGAAAGAGATTTAGCTCTCTCTAGGAAAAATCTTGAGGTAGAAATATTTGTTTGGCTAAAATCTTGATTTAGATGTGTTTTTTAATTATAGGCTAAATCGCGGTTTTTAAGAACATTACGTCCTAGCATATTTTTTAAAAGTAAAACTTTTTAATTGTTTTTGTATCTTTATTATTAACCAAAATTTTGAATTTGTAACTCCAAAGAAATTCTAAGCCGTTAGTTAACCAAGGGGTGAATGTAAAATTTTGTAAATGTAGCAAATTATTGGTACCCACACACCTCCCCCATCTCAAAAAATGAAGATGAAGAAAATATATATGTAATTATAAGTAATAACTTTTAAAATATTGACTATAATTTTTCTAAAAGGCACATAGAAATTTAACTATATAGTGAAAATCAATATTATATATAAGAGAAATGTGACCTGACACTGTTGTTAAACGGCTTGATTTTTAAAAAGGCTAACCATAAATTTTAACCAAAAAACATTAAGGAAGTCTGGAGATTTTGCTCATAGATGGCATTTGGACAACTATTAAGGAAATCTCGAGGCTTACGTAATAGTATTTTAGTTAAAATAATCAAGCCGTTTAACATTATCTGGACCAACGTCAGATGTAAAGTTGGCATAAGACTTGCGAATGACGCCCCTCCCAATAACCCTCCCCCCTAGCAAAATCCTGGATGCGCTTATGATTGGGACCTTAAAAGATATATAATATAACTTTTTTAAAATCATACTAGGGCTAGGCTCATGCAAATTAGAATTTTATGGGCTGCCAAATGTTGTATCGAATTTTATTATAAATTATTTTATAATATATTCCATTAATGAGGCTTGATTTTTTAATTAATAGATAAAAAGGTGGAAAAAAATATGATTAACTCTTTTTAAACACAGTTTATGTTCCAGCGTGCAAGATATATTTAAACACGGTTTAATCTCCAAATCAAATTTTTCATTCCTCTCAGCAAATCCAAAAAATACTTGGGAAGTAATACAACGGGTAACAAGACAACAATATATTTTTTAAATAAAGAAAAGGAATTTGTTTACAGTTGAAATTTTAATGATATTTTTTGGCAATAGATAATCCTGAGTTATATAAAGCTGTTTTATATATTCGTATTTATATTTGATTTTAGGTAATACAAGAGATATCCAGAGATAGTAAAAATAATGAATTTTCAAATCCAAAGCTTAATCTATGCAACGCCTACAAGTCAGACACCATATCTTTTTCTTTAATTTTTTGCACTATAATTAATTGAAGATACGAATGGATAAATTATTATATTTAAATGGCATTTTTGGGATGTGGGTTAAAGGTAATCTAGATTTTGGACAAATGCTATATCATAAGTTTAAATTTACACATCAAGGTTTTAAATTATTTTCAAATTTTAAATAACTAATTGACTAAGAATCCATAAGGCTCCATCTTAGCTTCTCTTGTTATTTTTATATTTCTAAATGGCTGTCCGAAATAATAGAATGGATTAGCCCAAAAAGTTAGAATAGGTAAATCATTAAACACATACTAAAGTTATCATCATCTTATGTAATTTTATTTTTTTGGCACCCTAGCTGTTTTTAATATATTTTAAAATAAAATATTTTTAGCACTATTTTTTTTTTATATTGGCATATACTCAAAACGCGGAAAACTGATATCAAATACATTTCTGAGCCCCCCCCCCCCCCAAATTTTTCCTCCATAATGGAATTTATGAATCTATTTAATAGTTTTACTTAAATAAAAAAATATTACATAAATTTAATTAGGCTTTCTATTAACAATAAAATGACTTATGAAAAAAAAATGTTTACAACAGTTTATATGTACATTTGCTATCAACATTTTAGAACAATATAACTTTGTATTCTAAAATCAATATTATATTAAACTAGAACTATGAATTTTAGCCTAATATAGACAAAATATTCACATTTATAATACCCTACCCCTCCCGGCACTTTCATCCCTACCTTTTCAGTGAGAAAACTTGACTACGAGCTGACGATTATAATTGATTTTTTCCGAGTTATGAATCCAAACTACTAGTCTTTTAAATTTGTATTTAAATATATAAATAATCATGTAGCTTAGACGATAATAATAAGGCATTACTAACACCGATTCAGCTATTGGAACAGGTTTCTATAAAGATATTTTTATTTATTCAAATATTTTAACTCTTCATCCCTTCTACTTACAACTAAATAAATTTACATTATATATTTAGAATTGATCATTTTAAATAATATCTATTAGATAATATTTATATTCACACGTTTTAAAGTAGGTGTATTGCTTAAAAATTTGGTGATTTATTTTCCGAATGAATTTTTTTCCCAAAGATTTAATTTCGGGGAATTTTTTTCAATGGTATTATCCGGAAATTATTTTCCATTGAAAAACATCTGGGAAACTTTTTTCCGAGGAAATCTTTGGTGATGTTTTCATAAAAAAATATTTCTGGATTTTTTCTCCAAGGTATCATTTTCCGCTTACCATAGTATTATATGGAAATCCATAAATCAATTTCTTTTATTTTTTATTTTTAAGTTTGTAATAAATGATTAACAAAGACAAAAAAAATATAGCTAACGAAATATCGCAAAAATAAAAAATACTATTAATTGAATGATTTCCATATTGCATAAGTATTATTATAAACTCATCCTACATTATATCTCTCTCATCCCAAGTTATTACCTGTCAGGCCTATCCTGTCCATATCTAGTATCGTTTAAATTAAGCAAAACTATGATTTTGGAAAAGCAACAGGACAGGATGATATTCCAATCGAGGCCATAAAATAAAATTTATAGGTGATAAAACAATCAAAATTTACCCAAAATAACCTTTGGTCAATCCCTAATCTAAATGGTTTATAACTGGATGCAAGCCTTACTTCCAACTTTTATTAGTTTTACCCTCCGTTTACCGATCGGTATATCAGCTTTCCTTTCATTATTTGCAAACTTTAATGAAGCCCTGACTCTCACATTATTGATTCCCATCAAGTCATTGCAACTAGCATGGAGTAGAAACGTCCAAAATACTACATATCTCAGCTCGTACAGACAAAGTGAATTACGTGTAATACCTACATTTGAAGTCTGTGCAAAGGAATTTTATGCTCTCTTCCATCATTTTAAAAATCTGTCACGAGATAGCCATGTGAACATATTAATAACTGACTAACATAAAAGTCAGAATTTATATATGCCCCAATAAACCATCACCCTCTGTGAAGACAAACTTTTAATCTCTGCCATCAACTCAATAGAAAGTTGAGAGCTACAAATATCCCTTCCTGATTGTAACCTCTGACCTCAGCTCCGGTAACCAAATCAAACCCAGTGTAATGACCCTTTTATATACTTCTAACTTGGAATAGAATTTTCGTAAACGTTTTGCCACAATAATTTCTATTAACTTTATCATGAGAGCCAAAAGTAAAACCCAATATATAAAGTCACCCAACCATTTATTATTTGTTCCGATAGTTTCAGACACCTATGGTTCATTTGAATCACACGCCCAAAATATTTAAAACATAGGAACGCTGGTTTAATCATAGGTAATCCAAAAAAGGGTTGTTACTTATGGCAAAGAATATCTATCGGAATTTACCTACCCAAATGTATTTCAAAACATGAAAAATTAAATCCTGATGACTTAACTTAAATTGTGTTTATTTATTAATAATTTATTTATTTATATATTTTATGTGTAGAGAATGTTATATATTATGTATATATTTTTAAATATAAATTTTTAACTTCAATATTTTATTGAATCCAAACCCTAACTCTTTTTTAAAATTAGGGTTCAGGGTTCAATAACTTTATTTTAAATATTGAATTTTTATTTATTTTAAAATATATATTAAAAATAAACAATTAAAATTAAAATATAAAAAAACATGTAAATTTTTAAACACAATTTTTTTTATTTTCAATATAAAAGCATTTTCTGGTGAAAATTATTTTGCGTGGAATCTTTTTTATTATATTTTAGAGTACTCCATTTTATGTAAAAATTTTAAGATTTTACCAGCATATTTTGTAACTATTTTTTTAACAATAGATAATAATATATATTTAAGGAATATATATTTTTATTAAATTAAAAGTAAGACTAAAGAAAAGAACATAATCACAAGGTAAAATAGAATGATAAATTATTTTTATGGTAAAGCCCAAATATGGTAAAATAAAGTTTATAAAAATTGATGTTTCTATTTTTACTAAATTTTATAAGTCATTATTTTTCTGGACCACGAACCCTGAACCCGGATCTGGCTTAGAGATATTTCACTGAACCAGAACCCAAACCTGAACCATTGAAGGAGGGTTCACAGCCCTGAAAATATCATGTATGCCTAAGAATATCAAAATTTGAAGAAATTATAAATATTTTATTTTTATTTTCTTAATGTTATTTTTGATTATTGACATATATATTTGAAAAATAAATCTGTGAATAATTTGTCCTTCTTGATTGATTCAAAAACTTATAAAACAGGGAGTCCAAAATACAATGTGCTTATCCACTCCACGAGAAGAATGAATAAACAAAATTTTAATTAATATAACTTGCCCGAGTTATATAATTTATAAAATAAGTCATTATAAATTAACAAATTACAGAGGGGTATGGATATAATAAATTTCTACCTTTTACTAGGAACCCTGTTTAAAAGTATAGAATTTTTAATATTTTTTTAAAAAAATTATATGTATCCAATCGAATTTGTTTAACATAAAAAATTAAAAAAGAACAATTCTGGAGTCCCACAACTTTCATGACGGTTTAAGTTAAAAAATTTAAGCCCTCATTTTATATCCCTATCGATAATTTAATTGTGAGAAAATTATTCACGAATAATTGGTCTCTTGAATATACCCCCGAAAATAGGGCCTTCTCAATAAAAATTCCCGAATATTTTAGAAATATTTTTGCATTTTATTAAGTTAAGAAGAGAATAATAATTAAACCACAGTGACAAAATATAAAAAGCACATCTATTTCTAATTATAATTAGTGCTGTAAACGTTACTTCAAAAAAGAAACGCGTTAATGGTTATGTTTGAAAAAAAGAATGCATCATGTGGAAAGGAATGCGTTACTCGTTAAAAATACTAAATATTATATATAAATTTTCTTTTTATTTTCATTTTTTTCTCATATTGATAATAAAAATAAAATTATACAAAAATAAAATATTATAGGATAAGTTCTTTTTGTAATAATTTATTTTTAACATCAATTATTTTTCAAAATTTTGATCAGATAAACAAAAGCGCTTAGTGCTCAACACATCGTTTGCTGTACGTTCAACCATCGCAGAAGATGCGAGGGTTCTATTATATTTAATAAGTTAGAATTTTAATTAGGGGAATTTATTATAATAGGTTCTATTTCAAAAAAACTTATATCATCTTCACAAGAATCTTCACTCGTAAAAAATTTTTTTTTCAGCAAATATAAAGATATATCCTTTCCATATGTATAGGCATATATTTATATATATTTTTTTAAAACTAATAATTGCATTCTGAACTTTTCTTAAGCTTTTGACAATATTTATATATTGAAAATTAAGTTAAATTTGAATTATAATATATATTACCATGAGTATAAATATAATTTTATATTTATTATTAATATTATTTTTTGCTATTCCTCATCAAATTTTTTAAAATTTTTATCAGAATTAAATATGAATTCATAGTTTTACCTTCATATTGTTTTTAAAAATTTGAGCTGTTGGACATCGTGGTTGAAATATTTAAATTAGGATACAATCTACACTTAAAAAGTGTAGAAAGGATGCTGTTAATTTTCTTTATTGGCGTAAGAAATGTTTTAAACTGGAGCTATGGCCTACTTAATATTTTCATCTAAAGAAATAAAATAAATATGCAACTAATTACCTGGCGGCTGTGAAGCTGTTGTTCATCTAACGAGAATACACTTAGAAACCCAGCCAACCAACGAATCTTTAGTCAAAATCGACTTCAACAATGCTTATAACACTCTTTCTCGGAATTCCTTTCTGAGCTCATCCAAGTATTCTCTTTCCTGGTTACACTAAATTCTTTTATTAATGCTATCAACAGCCTTCCACTCTCCAATTTGATACCTATAAAATTCCTTAGATTGACAGCATACAACAGGGAGATCCTCTAGGTTCTTTATTTTTCTGTTTAGGGATCAATGAAATTGTTAAATCTATTAACGAGGCATGTTCATTATCATTACATGCATGGTACATCGATGATGGAATCCTTTGTGGTCCAAACGACGAAATCAATAAAGCTGTAATGATAATCACGGATGCAGGGCTATCCATTGGTCTATCAATCAACTATGAAAAATCAGAATTCATTCCAATTAATTCATCTGAAAACAATTTTCATAATTTCAAACAGATTAATCTGGAGGAATTATCTCACTTAGGTGCTCCCGTTGGTGGACACACAGCCATATCATCCTTCCTACAATCTACACTCGAAACCCTTAATGAGTTGGCTATTTTCCCTTCTCCCCTCTCATAAAGCCTTTTTTCTCCTAAAATATTTCTTCAATATCCCAAAAATTCTTTACGCGCTCCGCTCTACCCCTATTTTTAAATTTCCCACTTCCTTAGGCATTTATGAAAATGGGATTAAAGTCCTAATTGAAAGTATCCTTAATCTAAAATTCCATGAATTAGCATGGACACAAGCCACCCTTCCTACCAAGATGGGAGGACTAGGCATCAGATCCCCTTCCGATCTTACCTTAACTGTCTTTATATCGAGCTGTCTTTTAACCAAAAATTTAGTCAATCCTAATTCCTTAAATTCTGACCTTTCCTTTGATAGTGCAATCATTGAATGGAAATCTCGATTCATTGTCGACCACCCAATTCCAGAAACGAACAAGCAGAAGGACTGGGATAAACCCATTATTGCAAGCTGCGTCGAATCTCTCCTTTCCAGTATGCAATCATTGGACCGTCCCTTATTCTCCTCTCTGCTTAATGGTTCTGGACATGAGTTCCTCGAAGCCATTCCATCCGCGAACTTACAATTACAATTGACCCAAAATGAGCTAACTCATTCTATAGGCATCCGTTTAAATTGCTTAATAACCCAACCCCACATCTGTGCCGGCTGCAGTTCTGCTGTTTTGAGTAATGGAAGGCATAGTCTACATTGTCGTTCATGTAAAGGCCGCATCGTTAGACATAACATTTGCAATTCTATAATTCTTAGAGCTCTGAGATCCGCTCAAATTTTTTCTATTCTCGAACCCTCTGGTCTTTTCAGATCTGATGGGAAACGCCCTGACGGGATCTCTCAAATTCCCTGGAAGCGAGGTCAATTCTTGGTCTGGGATTACTCTTGTATTAATTCTTTGGCTCCTTCCAATCAATCCCTTAACATTCTGGAGAACAAGGAGCTTCTAAAAATTGCAAAATATTCAGAGATATCCCAAGATCACTTATTCATTCACATCATTTCCACTACCTTGACTACCTTTGGGAATCGTGCTCTTTCTTTCTTCAAGGAACTTGGATCGCTAATCCGCAAACTAACAGATGAACCTCGTGAAGGCTTCTTCTTAAGACAAAGACTAGCAATAGCAATTCACAGGGCTAATTACATCAGCTTCATTGGCAGCCTCATCTCACATGATGATTAGAATATATTTTATATAATTTTAATCGCGTAATGAATAATTTATTTATATAATAACTTTTCAATGTTCATTTTTATATTATTAAACATTAATATAATTTTATTTATGTACATTGTCAAAAAAATAAAAAAGTTATATTTATAAAAAAAAAAATATTTGAGAATATAAATAAACATACCCTGATTGATTCAATATTAATTAGATTAACAATCTTGACTGTACAAAATTCAAAAACATAAATGTAATAAATAAAATTGAAGAACCTTGATAGTTGATTTGAATTAAAAACTCAGATTAAATGATTTAAATTTAAAAAATATATAATAAAATATATTTCATATTTTTTAAGAAAAAATTTAAAGTAACTAATAACGCTCTGCGTTACCTTTATTTAAAAATACGTATTACTAGTTACCTTTGAAACAAGTAACGAATTGTGTTCCTTTCTCTAAACGAGTTAACTTTCATCTACATTAATTTACAGCATTAATTATAATAAACTTTCATAATGTACATAATGATTCATGGACGTAACAAAATTCTCTAGCAAAAATACCCCGTGAAATGAAAGAAACTTTCATAAGAAAAACAATGCCCAAAACATTTTTTGAATATACCGGGTGGCTCAAAAAAATGTCGCGTTTTGAAATACTTTAAAAAACTTCGCTCATTCTTTAAAAATAAAAGTTCATATTTTATTTAAAGGTATATACTGACTTGTTAATCAATCCTTAAAAGGATCGAATTCCGATCATTATCTTTTCAAAAAAGGGATCGGAATCCATGATCGTCCTTTTTTTTAAAAAAAATATCGCGATCCTTTTCTTATTTTATAAATTTCTGAAAAAAATATATGCTCGATGCAAAATTACTAGTATAAAAATAAATGAAATATAGTGTCATTAAGAACATATTTAGCTTTACTAAAGTGCTCCACAGGAGCGCTTGATGGCAAATGTGTTATATATTTTTATTTATATCAGTAAACAAAATATCAATTAAATTATCATTTAAATTAAAAAAAATTATTTAGGGAAAGCGCATTTTGAGAAGAATTTTTCCCAGAGAAATATTTTGTATACAATTATTTGAATAAGTATCAATTAAGCTTAAATTAGGAATGAATTATTGCTGCTATATGCGATTGTACTAATAGAATGAAGGAAATCTATATTTTAGGAAATGATAATTAACATTATTATCGCAGTTGAAGAAAAGATAAAAGATTCTCATCTATATCTGTCACTTCAATAACTGTATATGCATTATAATCTAGATCTATGGACATTAGTAAATATATACAAATAATTATTTTATTTTTAATTCAATAAATAAAACTTGAGGTTGTATATCAAATTCCTATAAGAAAAATATAAAATATGGTGGAGAATGGTAAAATGTGATGGAGATAGATTTTTTTAAAAAAATAATATTTTATTTTAAAATATTACATTTTATAAATTTTTTAAGTAAAAAAAAATAATTTTTTAAAAGGATCGAATATTTAACAAAATAATCTATATCACAATCCTAAATTTAAGAGGAAATCATAAATCCGGGTAAATTGCCAAAATTAGGATCAAATCCAGGATCTAGTATGTTAAAATTTGGCAAAAAATAACCTATGATCTAAAAATAAATAAATAAATAAAGAGATAGATAGATGTTCCAAGGAGGAAGCAGGCAGAAATAACTCCAATAACTATGTGAGTCATGGTCAACCCATGAGTTAAAAATAAAATTTGAATTAACCCGTGATTGGGCGTAATATGCTTTTCCAAAGTAAGAATAGAAATATTGCCTGAATCACGAAAATTTTTTTTTAGGAATATAACCTTTTAATAATAATATAAATAGCAATATATTTTTTTAAATTTAAATTTAATTATTTTAGAAAAAGTAATATATCTGAAAAATAAACATTTTACCTTACATTTTCTAAATAATTAATATAATTTTTTTCCCCAATAAACTTTTAGGTTACGTTTAAACCCTCATTAAAAGGTTTTAAAACTTTAAGGAAACCTAATGAAAAAGTCTTGAATAATTGCACAAATATGTTTTTGCAATATTTTTATCTTTCTATTAAAAAAGTGTATTTCGTGTTTTTCGATAAAGTTTATAGTTTTCGAATTAAACTTTTTTATGTATTGGACACAGCCTTAGAATACCATATATAAAACCTGATTTTTTCTTACAAATTCAAGAACTTTCACAAATTTAATAAAATAATAGAATAAACCATTAGAATTTAAAATTTTTATAAATGGGTTATATGTTATTTTTAGTCTTTATTTATTAAAGTTTTAGAATTTTATCAATTTTAAATCTTTCCTTCTTTTATCAGGAAATATTCCAGAAAAAATTTAGTCATATCTTTCCGGTAATGATTATTTTCTAGAGCATATAATTGTTTACTAGAGAAAAGACGAACGAATTAGTAAAATTCCGTTTTAATAATAATGATTGTAATTCCAAAGATTTTCAGAATAAAAGCATATTAATAAAATCAAAATTATTTTTTAAAAAATGTAACGAAAAACCTGCAATAAATGAACTTGTTACAATATTTTAAAGAGAAAATCCTCTCTTGGTAATGCTTTTACTAAGTAGAATTCTAAATCTTCTACGGTAAAAATATATTAGTATGCTTTAAAAATTTTAGAAAAAAATGAAATCGAATTTGAAAATAGTCAATTAATTTTTCGGTCCTCAAAATATTGTCTTTCATAAATGGGTGCAGCGAGCTTAAAAAAATAAACATTCTGGACAAATTGATGTAAAATCTTTAGTACAAGTCCAAGTAGGTGGGGGTTAAATAAAAAATAATTTGTGAACACCTCTTTAAAACTACATACCATTCGCCAGAAGATTTTAGTTTGTTTTTATAAAAATTGTCCTCATATTAATTTACAGTAAAATTCATTTTAAAAATTAATGTTTTTTATAACTTGTGGGGCTCATAAATTTTCTACAACTCAATATATTTATAATATAAAAGTCTTTAGAAAATATTGAGGCTACCCACTACAAATTCAAATCTCCACCAGAGATAAAATTTCGAAGTTTGATATGTGCCGGATTAAAGTAAATATTTATATTTTTAATATTTTTCTTTTTCGCATTTTTCTTTTCTAAACTTTTCGTTTAATATAATGTTATCTTTTTTTACCAAGCCACAAAGTATTGCATCATTGGTTTGAAGAAATTACCAAATATCAAAAAGTTTTAGAAAAATGGTATGATCCTTATTCCTTTCTAGTGACACCCGTTAGATTCCATATTATAAACGAATTCAAGTACATATTTATATTATATATTTCTATAATAAAAATAAAAGTTCTATAAAGGAAATATATTATTAAGATATTAAAGAATTTATATTAAAATTTAGGGTAACATTTAAATCATTTAAAACTTTTTTAATTTTAAAGACCTAAGTGCCAGAGTTATGGTCCAGTGTGTGTAAAGTACCTTACCTACCATATGAATTTCAGAAAATTTAGATTAATCTTAATTAATATATAAAATCTTGAGAAAATTGATTAAATTTGGTTCAAAATCTCATGAAAAATTTTCTGAAATCATATAGTAAGTACTATTCGCATGCTGTAATAGAATTAACAAAATTAAAACTTTTAAAATTAAGAAAATGGTACAAGTGCTTTAAATTAAAGCCTCCAACATCTACTGAATTTCATTAGGCTATACAACATATATATTCTTTTTTGAATTAAAGTCACTCCATTTTTATATTATTGCTATTATAATATTATTGATATTTCAATGTTTACAACTCTTACATACAGGTATTTATCGCATTTCAATTTTAGGCTAAATCTAGAATGGGAATTGCCTTTGAATTCTCCTAGAAACTGCCTTTCTCAAATCTTTACAAATAGAGCCCCCTCACAAATAACGGATAAATTCATTGTTAAAGATACGAATTCTTATCAGGATAATATATCGCGAATTCAATTATCTCTCAAGCATAATTTATTTAGTTATGATTTGTAAATTTTTATGCTACTAGATATTGAATTATAAAAAACATTTGATATATTCGTATATATTTCATCACATTCTATAGTATATTTTATATTGTATAAATTTTTGAGAGAGGGAGGGGGATAAGAGGGGGTAGGAGATAGGAGTGGAAAAGGAAGAGATTAATCATTCGAATTTTATTTAAAATTCTTAAATAAAATATCATGCTTTTACGTGATAGGTGATAAAAACATTTCGCCCTCTTGTTGTGGGTACAACAGAACTATGCTAGGTTTTCCAATCTAACAAACTGAATATTTAATATAGAGGGAAAAAATAAGGGACCTTTTACACTTTTGTGGGCAAGGCGCGTGTATACTTGTACGCGTAATTGTCTTAGAACGATTACTTAAACACTTATAGTCTAAGATAAAAAGAATTTATGTCCGAAACATATATTTAATTACTTTATGGGGTAGGATAAGGGCTGATTTTAATTTTAACTGTCTATGTTAAATAAGCTGTTGGTATTGATGTTAGCATTTGGATAAATTTAAAGTCTTGTTGTCGTTTTGACCATTTAAAACATATATAATTTGATAAATAATTAATAATTTTTTAATTCGCTATTCCATTCCCATTTCAATTTGTCACTTTTTATTGCTATTCTATTGAAATTCCTGTAGTGATTAGAAATTACAAGTATAATTGCATTATAATACATAAACAAAAGCGTAGCCAGGAGGGGGGGGGGCAAGGGGAAATTTTCCCCCCTCTTCAGAAATTTTGCATTTTTTGTTTTTTGTGAATATTATTTTAAGCTAATAAAAAATATCCCCCTTAGTCCTTTACCCACTCCCTGACCCTCAAAAATGTATGCATATATCTTAAACAATAATTTGAAAGAAAATATGTAAAAGTTGATTTTTTTTTATAAAACTATTCATCATAATTAATAAATTTTTGGAAAAAAGCATTGACCCTCAAAAATGTATGCATATATCTTAAACAATAATTTGAAAGAAAATATGTAAAAGTTGATTTTTTTTTATAAAACTATTAATCATAATTAATAAATTTTTGGAAAAAAGCATTTTTATATATAAAAAGTGAACCAAAATGGTTTTTTAAGAAATGGAATATAAGCCAAATATAAGTCTTAAGACAAAAGTGAAATGTATTATAATTATTAATAATAGATCCATAAAAATACTAAATAATATAATATATCAAATATTTTTATAAAGTGAGAATTTTAATTTATTTATCTTAATAAAAGAAAAATATAATTATAAAACTATTGATAAAATTAAATCATAAATTAAATAAAAAAATTAAAGCATAATACAAACATTGGAATATTATATATCGTAGATTTACAGTATATCTAATTTTATCAATTATCATATGACAAGTTATTTTACAGAAAACTATAAAATATTGATAAGGACATCAGAGAACATCTTTTAAAGACATTGTGGGATGAATAATATAAAGATTAATTTTTAATATCATTTTTTATTTAAAATAAGTAGATGGCGTTAAATAATTGAATGCAAATTGTTGCTATATTTATTATCAAGAACATTGATTAGTAAAATTTGTTAAAATATTAACTGTAATATATTCTCTAACTGTAAAATATGTCTGTAAAAGTGGAATTTTACCTAGTATTTTGTAACTATTTCTTTATAATAGACAAATATCAACTATATGTTTACCTTTTATAAATAAATTTCTTATACTTGTTTAGAATAAATTATTACCATGCTATTATATAAATGTATATACAAGTAATTTATTATATTTTATATAAACTAATAAAAATATATTTCATATAAACTAATAAAATTACATTTCATATTTGGGCTTTTTTTAAATTAAAATTAACCTCCTATAAAAATATTTTATGACTATATAGACTAAGGTAATCCGGCCAAGGTTGTGCAAAAGCGGGCCGAAGGCCCGTCTAAAAGTGGGTCTGGGGGTGAAGCTCCAGTAATTTTTTAATTCCCCTCCCCCTCCCTTTAGGAAAATCCTAGCTACGCCTATGTACATAAATATATATAAATAATGTTGATACAATGAAAATATATGTAATAATATATAATATTATATTATGAATTAGTATATTCGTTAATTAGATGCTATATGTTTATATAAAAATATAATATCGGGTGGTATTGTTTAAATGCCTAAGATTATTAGAATGTAGTATCCTGCCTTTTATTGTATGTGTTATATTGATGACGTGCAGTGGCGTAGCCAGGATTGATCCATGGGGAGGGTTTTAAATTGGGGGCTTCGCCCCCAAACCGCATTTTAAAAATTTGTCAATTTTGTGCTTTATTGGAGTCTATAATCACTATAGTAGCCAGCATAAATGAAAAAAATATTAGTAACAAAATTTTGGCCAAATTTATGATTAATACGCGACTGAAAGCTTATTCTGAAAATTTTATAAATGTTTAGTCAATTGTATATTAATTCAATCCATTCGGTGTAGAAAGAAGAATAAAATCGCCCCCCAAACCTTCCATTTTTTATGATCACTCAATATATCTTATTCTATGTTAAAAATAATTATTTTAATTAAATTTTTGCATATAACAAAATTTTGCAGAGAATTTCATTATAGATTTTATTTATTATTTATACAATAAAATAAATTTCAAAATGTATAAATTTTATACAGATTATATTAAAAATTTATTCTAAATAACTATATTTAAAAAAAATAGAATTATACTAAAATATGAATAATTCTTATTCGTATTTAAAAAAATATAATTTCACAATTATAATATAATTAATACAAAAATGAGTATATTAATAAAACAAATTCTTATTAGAGATCCGCAAAAGTAGAAAAATCGGGCTGGGTCGGGCCTAATATTTTTTTAAAAATTCGGGCCGTGTTGGGTCGGGTTTTGAATTTTTTTTAAAATATATCTAAATATAATGTTAAATATTTAAAAATATTTGTTTTTATTTATAAAAACTAGACACCATATAACATATATCTTTTATTTTGAGTAATTATAAAAATGAATTTCTATATATAAATAAATTTGGGCCAGGCCGACAAAACTTTTTGAAAAAAATTTCGGGTTCGGGCCGGCAAACTTTTTTAAAATAATTTCGGGCAGGGCCGGGCTTGAAAAATTAGACCCGATGCAGATCACTAATTCTTAGTGCAAATGCAATATTTTTATTAAAAATAGTATAAATATTATGACTAAGAATTCATTATAATTACTTTTTGAATATAAAAATTTTATGACTAAGATCATATATAATAATTTAGCAATTTTAAAATTTGAATTTATAAAGAGAAGTCTACTTTTCTCTGAGATTTGACTAATTCATCTAGAATCTCCTTATAAATATTTAATATTGCGAATCCATTTAAACGGCTTTCACCGGTGCTATTTCTTAAATAGGTTTTTAACCTTTTCAAAGTTGAAAAAGACCTTTCATTAGTGCAGGTGCTAATCGGTAAGGTAGCTAAGATAAAAACAATGTTTTGATATTAGGCAGGGAATCTAAAGTGCAATTATAAGAAAGGGCCTGCAAAGCATATTTTGGTCTCAAAGAGTACTCTATTCTGTCAAAATTTTTATACCAAAATTCAACATCACAAAGTAATTTATCATACGATCCTGATAATTCATCAGATTAAAACTCTGAGATTTTCTTAATATCCTCTCGCGTTTCAAGTGTATTTAGACTCAACTGGAAAAAGAAAATGAACGCTGTTTAAAATAAAATTGTGAATAATAAATCTTTCATTTAATTGAAATTAAAATGTATCAATAAAGGGAGTAAAAATATTTATTTTATAAAAATTCTCAATCGTAGATGCATCAATATTTAAGCGATTGGACTATCTAGAAGCTACTCTAGTTTTAAAATTTTTAATCCCAAACATATTAGCGATCACCTTTACTTTCTCATTATATTTACCAAATTAAATGATTTTTCTTTTATTTAAAAATTATAAAAAATTAATTAGAATTTTTTCTTAATTATTTTAACATTATAAATTTTATTATTAAATTTATAAATATCTAATTTAACTATGCCAGAAAAAATTTACGTATCAGGTCAATTCAGCGAAACTTTTATCGCGAAACACTTTTTCGCGAAACTTTTATTGCGAATGTCGTTTATCGCGAAAAGTTTTTATAGCGAAGGTAAAATCGTGAAACCAATTCTGCGAATTTATCTCCGCGAAACATCTATAGCGAAGACAATTTCGCGAAGCCATTGTCGCGAATTTATTTCCGCGAAACCTTAACCGCGAATTTATTAGAGCGAATACATTTTAGCGAAACATTTTACGCGAACACTTTACAGCGAATTTTTTATCACGAATATGTTTGCGCGAAGTCATTATCGCGAGCGCATTACCGCGAAACAATATATATATTGCGAACGCATTTATTTAAAAGAAAATAACATATTATTTATTATTTGATGTTTTTTAATAAAAAATGATATGCTACTATTGTAATATTATTTTTGTTACAATTTATTAGTGATTTTCACGCCCAAGATTTTAAGTAAAAAAAATTTCTTGAAGTTTAAAAAAATTTTTGAACATATTTTGATAAAAATTTTAAATCTTCTTTGTAAATATATTTTTTTTGACGAATTCTTTTGTGAAATTTATTATATACAATTTTTAAGTGAAATCTTTTATAGTTTCTTTTATCATTTTTGTAAAATTATCTATTTCTTAAATATATTAAAAGAGGTGGGTTTTCTAAATAATTTTTTTTTAAATATTTATATTCAACTTATTTATGTTATTTTATATGATCTTTTTAAGAAAATAATTTAATGTGACAATTGTCATATTCGTCTTAAGATTTTTGAAATTTATGACTCAAAAGGGTAAAAATATCATTTATATTGTAAAGATGTTAAATTATAATTTCAATTAGGATGTACCATATAAAAGCGACAATTGTCATAATCATTATTTTTAAAGTTTTTTTACAATTTTTTGACATAAATGGGCAAAAATATAAGTTGTTACATGTTAAAATAAAATTCCACTGAAGATGTCATAGATATAAGTTACAATTGTCATAATCGTTGTTTATAAAGTTTTTTGAATTTTTTTGTTGCAAATGGGTAAAAATATAGATTGTAAACATGGTAAATTAAAATTTCATGAAGATTTTACCATTGAAAAGTGACAATTGTCATAATCGTTATTTTTATAGTTTTTAGAATTTTTTTGATCAAAATGCGTTAAAATATATGCAAATGTGTTATAGCATTCTCTCTTTCTTAATTGGTCCAGGTGTTTCCTTGTAATACCTTTTTCTGTATAGACTTGAAACATAGTGTCGCTTTCCTTCAAATTAATTGTCCCTTTGTCCCACGTGTCATTCCCTTGTACTTTATACCAAACAAAATCTCCTATATTAAAGGTTCTATTTCGTGGTAAAGTAACGTTTATTTTATTCTCCTTCTCCTCCAACGGTCTCAATAAGTCCCATTTAACTCTAATATAACGGTTGAACATTCTCTTAGATGGTGTAACTCCTGTATGTCATTACGCGTATTTCTGTAATTAAATAAAAATTTGTCATGATTAGCATGAATCCCCTTGGCGTCGATATCATGACCCAGGAACCTCACTTTGTTTTTGAAAAATAAACTTTTCTAACCCGTACTATAATATTCTCTCAAAGACCTTTTTGATGTTGTTTAAATGTGCTTCATCGTTATTTCCAGTTATTAATAAGTTAACAACATAAAATATAACGTCTGTCATATCACCGAAAATCTGATCCATGATTTGTTGGAATATAGCAGATGAAGTTTTCAACCCAAAAGGAAGTCTGGTAAATTGGTAGTATCCCTTATGTGTAGACATAGTCAAAAATTTTCTGCTATTTTTATCGATCGGAACTTGTAGAAAAGCATTTTTGAAATCGATTTTGGTAAATTTTTTTCTTTCTGAAAGTTTAGCTATAAGTTCATTTATACGTGGAAGTGGGTATCTAAAGTCTTCGAGAGCTGGATTTATAGTGTCTTTAAAATCTGAAAGCCTGATGCTCCCATTATCTTTGTATACGGCGGTTATAGGACTCGCCCATCGCACATCACTTACAGGCTCATAATTTTTTCGTGTATCCATCTATTCAGTTCTTCGCCCACAAGATCAATCTTTGAATACGGTATACGTCTTGGTGGTATTATTTTAGGTTGGGCGTCACATCTTAAATGTAATTTAACATTTACTTTGTATTTGCCGGCCCTAAACCCGGCCCGGCCCGTTTAATAAGTTTATTGATTTCGTCTTCATAATTGGTGTCAACATTTCCTATGAATTTATTTAAAATATTTTTAAAGGCATTGATCCAGATTGTTCCTAATATCGCATTCTTTCTCGCCTCTACAACTACTGCTAGTAAATATTTAGTGATTCCTTCATAACTTACTTTAACTTGAGTTGTCCCGATGATTTTAATCAAGTTTCCGTCGTAGGCTGTAAGCCGCAAACTGAATTTATTCATTTCTCTTATACCAATTTTTTTAGCCATATCATGAGGTATTAGGTATACTTTGATCCAGTGTCAACCTGCATAGTAGTAGTAACATTATTTAATTTCAAAGTAGTCATAAAAGCACTGTCATCACCTTTGTCTCTATTTTCAGCCAGGTTGTTGACATTGAAATCATTCTCATTATTGTCTTTGGCAGTGCCAACTTTATTTTCCCCAACTTCTTCAATGTTCATATTACAATTATTGCTATCGTAGAAGTTTTGATTATCATACTGGATTTGTTTTCTTTGATTAAAATCCTCCGATTACGATCGTCATATTCGATTTGTTTTCTTTGGTTATCCTTATTATGCTACCTGTTGTTTCCTTCATTATTATTTGAATTGTTGTTAAAAGATAAGTAATTATTATGATCTTGATAGTCAGATTGAATCTGCCTCCTATGATTATAATTAAACCAGGCGTTGTTCCTACCATAGTTGTTGTTATAAGATTGATGATTATTATTATGAAAGTTTCTGTTGCTATTGTTATACCGATAATTGTAATTTTGATAGTTACTATCATAATACTGATTATTACTATTGTTGTTATTATTAATATTGTTATTGTTTCTAACGTTACTATATTAATAATTTATAATTACATATTAATAATTTTTAAAATTATTTATATATTAATAATTTAGACTTTTTACATTTTCATCATATCATTTAATATCTCGCTATTTTGATAATCGTTATTGGGTTTAGTTAACGTATATTTGATAACTTTGCCATTTTGCAAGGAAGAACATGTTCCTGAAGTACTATCATCATGCCATGCTCTGTCTACCGAATATCATTATTCTGCTTTATCATTTTAATAAATCAAGTGAGAGATAAATGTTTTTCATTGTTTCCCTAGTTTCGTCACTGTTATAGGTATTCACCATAAGTTATGTTAAAAGTAGCGCGCTACATTTTTTAAATAGCGATAAGTTAGTTACTTTATTTTTATAAAAATAGTATCTAATTAATAGCGCCGCCATTTATTTAGAGTAGCCATAGCTAAAAAAGAGGGGAAGATTGATAGTTGTAGAGCAATCTCTGAAAATATTTAATACGTAACTTATGATATTAATTTATTTTTAATATTTAATTATAATTTTTTATAGGAAAAAATTGTAGTTTAATTAGTTTTTTAGATTCCTTAACTTTTATTTCTAGTAGACTCTTTTATTTTTATTTCTAGTAGACATTCCTTTTTAAAAAAAAATACAATTTTCGAAAAGATAAAAAAAAAATTATTTTATAAAAAAAATTATTAAAAATACGCAATGAAACAAAATCAATTTTATTACGCGAAAAAAATTAACTAAAAATCAATATATTCAAAAATAATCTAGTTTTCCTCTTTTTCATATAAAAATAAATTACATCCTTGACATTATCTCTTTTTCATATAAAAATACAATATATCCTTGACATTACTGTAATAATAACCTACTAATATAATAATAAACATAATACTACAACACGCCCCCTTAACAAAAATCCTGGGCAAAATTATATATATTTTTTATATCACTATTGCAAAAAAAATTAATCAGCGTATAAACATTCAATAAATGATTAACATATTTTTTTCTTTAAACATTATTTTTATGTCTGTATTTTTTCTTTATCACTTCACACACTCAATCAGATCTTGGTAATCATCTCAGTATTTTTTTAGAGGGTCGATTCTAACGTTGCCATCCTCCTCTCTTTTAGGCGATTTTCATAGTAGCCGTCATAAATTTGTTGTCATCCTAACATTATGTCGTTCCTCTTTTACGTTGGACGGTGTTCGTGGGCAGTGGTTGCTTCTTGATTACACGATTATTTACACCATTGAAGTCTACGTTATTTATTAACCGGGAACTTTCCTTAAATATTTTCCTTTTTTACAATTTTCTTTTTCAACCATTTCTATGCACTCTCTTCCGTAATTGATCCCTGTGCCTGACACCTTCACTATTATCATTAAATTTTACCCTATTTAATTTGTTTCCCAAATTTTCTATTACTACACCTTTCTCCCATTTTCTTGAACTTCCATATAATCTAATCCATACTAATTGTCCCACAGTATATTCCAATTTCCATCTATCAATATCCTCTACAATTACCGCCGTTTTCCTGGGTATTAACATATCTAAAAACATCCTTACTTTCCGACCTATCATTTCTTCGGCCGGAGACAAACCATCATTACCCATCGCATTATTATAATACAAATGCTTCTCCCACATTTCTCCTTTTCCACTTTTTGTTTTCTTCTACCATCTTTTAACCGTCGCTAGCATCCGTTCCACCTGTCCATTGGAACTGGGATGATACGGTAGCGCTAACACATGATATACACCCGTTTCACAGAATCTCTTGAATTCTTCACCGATAAAAGCTGGTCCACCATCCGATACCACAGTTTTCGGAATACTAAACTTCGACCATACTTTTTTAAAATGTTTAATCACAATATTCGCCGTTAACCCATGAATTTCTTCAAATTCTATCCATTTGGAGAGCGCATCTACCACTTAATATATACTTCTTTCCTTCATATTCGAAAAATCAACATGAACCCTCTCTCCTGGTTCTACAACTTTTGGCCATGTACTATTTTTATCCTTACGGGGCTTGTCAGACCATGCATTGCAAATCTCACATTCTTTTCCCAATTTATCAATATCCTCGTTCTTTTTCAGCCACCATACGTATTCTCTTCCCCATTGTTTCATAAGAGTAACTCCTTGATGACCTACATGTATGACATTCAAAATTTTCTCCCACAATTTTCGGGATATAACAGCTCGGGGTCCCCTCATAATACAATCGTCCACTATAGTTAATTCTGTTTCAATATTTTTGAAAACTTTATCATTATTTTTCCATGGTCTTTTTCCCATTAGACATAATTTAACTACCGCTAATTCTCTATCTTTCCTTGTAAACCTTTGTATATCTTCCCATGTCGTTGGGCTACCTTTTATACTTCGCATTACCGTACGTACAAGACATTCTTCCCGATTATCAATTTTAAAAACCACCGATTCATCCAAACTTTCGCCAGCACCTAACCTCGACAACAGGTAACTGGTTTTCTTTTCCCCTTCGATATTTTAAATCCAAATCAAAACTTCCTACTAACAATAACCATCGCTGAAGTCGAGGTGATAACATCAACTCTTTGTTATCTTTTTAAATAAATGTATCAAGGGCTTATGATCTGTAAATCAACAAACTTCCTACCTATAAGGTATTCGCGACATTTCGTTTATCCAAAAATCACAGATAAAGCCTACTGTTCTATCACTGAATACCACTTTTCTACCTCTCGAAACACTCTCGAGAAAAATAAAACAGGTCTTTCTATTCCATCTATCAAATGCAACATCGCCCCACCTACTCCTCTATTACAAGCATCTACAGCTAAAACTACTTCCAGATCACTATTAAAACACACCAGAATGGGCTCCTTCCAATTCATTCTCTCTTTTAACGTTCTGAACGCAATCTCTTGTTCCTCCTTCCATTCAAAATGTACCCCTTTCCTTAATAATTCATATAAAGGAGCAGCTACTTCCGCAAATCTCGATATAAACCGATGGTAATAATTTACCATTCCCATAAACGACTGGGCCTCTACTTTACTGGTCGGCCTATTCGAATTCGCAATACTCAAAAAATTCTTATCTAACGATTTAACCTCCATTCTATTAATTCTATGACCCAAATATGTCACTTCAGTTACTCCCAACACACTTTTTTCACGACTCGCCTTTAATCCTTTAAGTCGAATTCTAATAAATACTTCTTCTAGCCTGATATTATGTTGTTTCATTGTTATTCCTACAACCAAAACATCATCCATATAATAAAAAACACCCTCTAAACCTTGGAAAACAGCAGCCATTGTCCGCTGAAACATAGGGGCTGATACACTTAACCCAAATGGTAATCGACAAAACGTAAACAATCCCTTGAATGCCGTAATCGTTAACAACTTCCTAGTTTTGACATCGGTAATTGCAAAAATGCACACGAAAAATCAATCTTTGAAAAATATTTTCCCCCTTTCAAACTGGCCAAAATTTCTTCTATTCGCGGTAACGGATATTTCACCTCTACAACCCAAGAATTCAATGTCACCCTAAAATCGGCACATAACCTCAATTTTCTATTAGCCTTTCTCACAGGTACCAACGGAGTTGCCCATTCACTGTACCCAATAAGACAAATAATTCCATCTTTCCCCCAGTTATCCAACTTTTTTTCCATTTCCGCCCTCCATTCAAATGGAACTCTTCGCACCGGACAATACTGCGGTACACAACCTTCCTTTAAACGGATATTAACTTCATAATCCACTAAACACCCTAATTTCTCCTCAAAAATTTCACTATAACTATTCATTAACAAGCCTCCAATTTTCCAAACTCGAAAATTGTTCCTTTCCTTCCCCTCCATTAATTCTTTTTCCTCTTTTTTTCTTACAAATTTCGCCGGGAAATTCTGTAACACTGGTATATCTTTCTTTTCATTATCCAGTTCCTTACACATTTCTTGACTCATAATTTTCTCCTCTATTTCTTCTGTTTTCGTGTCTATTTTTATTTCATCATTATTTCTCTCATTAATACATTTTCTACGAGGTATTTACCTCTCTAGGCTTGTCATTTTCCATAATATTAACACTTTGCGACAACTCAGTATATCTAACCTTTCTTTTTTTTAACTGGAACTATCCGCGTTTGAGACATATTTTTTTTTACAAACTCACTTTCCCGATTACCCATCATACCTTTTCCAATGATTTCATCTTTTATATGACACTATTCTTGATTTTCTATTTTAACGTTCTGAACTTCAACCATTTCATCTCGTTTAATTTCATTTGAAAAATTACCAAAAATTATTTAATGGACCAATCTTAACAATCCATTCCCACCCCATAATCGTCTCCACCTTTTTATCAACAATCCACAAATTTAAATAATCAACTATACCATTTATTACAAACGGTATTTCAATTTTTCCTTAAACCTTTATTTCCAATCCATCAAACTGTTTAACTATCATCTCCTCTTCAATTATATTCTCTTCTGGCCAATATTCACAATAATTTTCATAACTTGCAATCGATATCGCCGCACCTGTATCCAATAGCCTAGATATTTCTCTACTTTCTACAACTACTTCTACATGAGGACATTTATCCTTCTCACTTTTGCCCTCTAATTTTAAAATAGGAATTCTATAATTTTTCATATTTTCACCATTTAACAAATTTATATTTCTTTTATCTACTAAATTTCTTTTAACTTCTACATCTCCACCGACCCAAAATTTCACTTCATTCTCTAATGCAATAACTTCCATTTTACTATTTTCGCTATCATTTAGTCACCTCTCCCGACATTCTATAGCCCGATGTCCTTCCTTCCTGCTCTTAAAATATATACTTTCATCTTTATCTTCTTTCAAAATATCATTATTTTGTATCATTCTTACATTAGATGCCGGTGCTAAGTATTTCACTGCCGGAAATGCTTCCCCATTTATCGGTTCTCTTACATAACAATTCTCTTTTCTTTCACATTAAAATGTTCTTTGATTATTTCCAATAATACGATACGTCGGGACATAACATTTTTCACTACTACGTTCAACTCCTCCACATCTATTACATTTAATCGGTTGCTTATTAAACATAGCACCGTTCTGCACACAATTTCTACTTATATGCCCCAATTCCCCACATGAATAACATCTTACATTTTGCATATTAATCTTTGGACGATTAAATCTATTTCGGAAAAAATTTTACTTTTCCCAACTTTCCTTTTCATTTCTCAGCAAGTTCATTGACGTATTATACTCTTTTAAATTATCGTATTCCTTATCATTCATTCGATCCTCTTTTTTGAAATCCTTTTCATACCTTCTCTCACAATTTTCTCTATGACTATAATTATTTGGTTTATCATCTCTCATTCCATGTTCATCTTTAATCTCTATTTCTCTTTTATTATCAATACCTTTTCGTTCATTTTCCGACCTAATAATATTGATACTTTTCCTCATTATTTCTATCATATTTTTATTTAACATTTTAAATATTTCATCTTTTAAATTTAACATCTCTTAAGTCATTCTTTCATTTTCATTAAAGTTTTTTAATTCCCTTTCATTTTTTCCTTTTTCCTTTTCATTACTTTTGATTTCAATTTCTTCCGTGATTTTTATTCTATCTCTTTCTATAACTTCATTTTTTTCCGATGTAACACAATACCAATTATCCATAAACATATCACTACTACAGCTATAATACAATAATTTCTCTGTGGAACCATTTTAACATAATGCCTTGACAAAATTGGTTCCATTGTCAGTCACCATCTTCACCACCTTATTATGAATTTTATAGAACGTGAGATATACCTTCGATGACGACTCCAACAATCAGCAGTGGTGCATACATAAGAAACTTCAGACAAATCTCTTATAAGATTTGTCGTTATATAAGAGAAGGAAGTAGATATCCTGTTGCCCAGTGTTTGGCGACAAATAATTTTTGTCGCAGGAGAAAAAGTTTTAATAATTTTTTCAAATGAAGGATCATCAACCAGAGACAGTGGTTGAAAGGTGTCAATAATAAAATCCATGATAACCTTGTCTGCCGTTTTTTGCGATACAGCTGGAATGTTTAGATTGTTAAAATTTAATTTAGATTGTCTGGATTTGCAACCAGAGCCACTTTGGTTTTGCAGTGATATATTTTTTTATGTAGAGAATTCGTTGAGGTGTTTGGTAATCTCATTTTTAAATTCACTGCTTTTTCTTTATAAAAGAAAAAAAAAGTATGTATCAAAGTTGGATGAAAATAACTTATCCTGAATCAAATTTCATTTTTAAAATTTTATATGGAAATTTAAAGTTAAAAAAAACAATGTACAGGCTGAATGTAAAACCTATATAAATAAAAAAACAATAAAGGGTTCAACACAAATTTTGTTAAACATATTAAAATATATTATTTAATTTATATATGGTTAAAAAAGGTTCATATAGGTTATTTTAAATTTTAAGTTTACAATATTGTCTTTGTCTATCATTATTAAAAGTTGCCCAAGATGATATGGGCTATAGATTTTGATAAATTATTTTCCTATATATGAATATAATTAGCCTTTTTGGCATTTAAGAACTATGGATTAAGGGATCAACAAATTTTGTTAAACATATTAAAGTATGTTTTATTAGTGGTTAAAAGGGGGTAGGTTATCTTAAAAATTTAAGTTTACAATATTGTCTATCATAATTAAAAGTTTCCCAAGATGATATGGTCTAAAGATTTTGATAAAGTATTTTCCTATTAATATAATGAGGCTTTTTGGCATTTAAGAACTTATGGATTGGGTCAAATGATACAAAAAATACAATTCAAAATATATTATTAAAAAAAGCCCTAAAAATGTTGTCAAGAGGATTATATAATCAAGCTCAAACTGAAACTATAATACTAATTGATTAGATTTAACATATTATAATAAAGATATAATAGAATAGATATTTATTTTTTTGGTAAAACATTGCTAAGTTCAATACAAATAACATTGAACTGGATGTTTTAATTATATTAGAGAAAGTCAAATATACCAAGATTAACTCTAAATATTTTATTAATTATACTGTATCTAATAATTCATTTTTTTTATAAAGAATCTGTATCTAGATTCTATTTCTGTAGTACCTGTTCAACTCAGGAATGTAATAAATTAAATTTAAACATGTTGACATTAAGATTAGTAAATAAAAAAAATTTAAAAGAATTACTTGTAAATGTAGCTTTAAGTTCGAGGATGATATTTTGGAAGATGATATTATCTTCTTACAGAGACGGCATTTGGTGCTGATCATATTATAAGAGTTGCTTTCATCTATTTCTCATAAAGTAAAATACTTACGCAATTTCAAAAATGGTAAAAGATTCTCATTCTCACTTATATCTGCTGTTACATCAATAGTAGATGCAATAGAATCTTCTAAATCTATAATGGACATTTACATTTACCTATTAAAATAAATATTAATATATTATTATAAATTTATATTAAATAACTTGTAAGATCTCTAAATCTCGTAAAATTTAGGAAATGAATAAATATATCTATAAAATAAATGGTGGAATGGAAGTTGATAAAATATGAAGGTAGATATTTTTTTTAAAAATAATATTTTAATTTAATTTTCAAAATTTTTGTTTTATTTATTTCTTTTTAAGTAAAAAATTAATTTTTAAAAAGATCGGGATCGAATTTTAAACAAAATGATCTCGATCGCGATCCTCAATTTAAGTCAGAATCATAAATCTCGTAAAATTGACAAATTTGCGATCGAATCTAGGATCGTCGATCTTTTGATTCGATATTCCCCGTCATTTTTGACGGGTAGTTTTATAATATTAAAATGATTTATATATATATAATAATTTATACAACACTATTAATAAATAAAACTTATATATGTTATATTATAATTATATAATAAAAAATAATATAATAAAATGATTTGTATATTTATAATTTATAAAATGATTTATATTTTAGTAATTTATAAAATTATTTATATATTATTAGGCTTTTTAAGATTTTCATTCATTTAATTCCTTGCTTTGCTATTTAGAGGTGGAACCAAATTTCATATGCTATCTTTAACCTACCTAGAAAGGTATTGCAATAAAATGGATAAAAATAGTAATTTAAAAGGAAATATAGATTGGTTTTCTATTGATATAGGTATTTAAACATTAAATTTATATGCTATACTGCCTAAAGATTTATATTAACTACTGCTTTGCTATAACTAACAAATGCTTGATTAAAATGCAACATAATATTGATATTAAATTACATGATAATTTTTTACAAACATTGCAAAATGCTCAAAGAGTATCTATTGATATAGGTATATTTTCTTGTTTTCTTTTTTATATGCACATTATTTTAAGGAGGCTCCTTGGCAAAATTAGCATACCTAGTCAATGTACCTAGGAAAAAAACTATTTACAACATTGATGGCAAGGAAGATGTATAAGCTTATATATTCTTTAGATTATTTATATTTTACAAAGATCTGTGAAACAGAAGAAATGGGTGCACAATTACATTTCATAAAATTTGAGACAAAATGCATAGAAGCATGTTTAGATTTCATACAGAAACATATAGCAACCTTACCTGAATTTCAATCTTGTAAAGTTTTAAAAGCTACTGGTGGAGGAGCTTATAAATATATAGATTTGATACAGAAGAGTCTTAATTTCAAGTAAAAATAAAATTATATAATAATGACAAATAATCAAGTTTGTTAATTTATCCTTTTAAGGATTGAGTCAAGATCAGATTCTTTTCAAAAAATATAAAAAAATAAAGATAATAATTTTCAAAAAAGGATCATGATTTTTTAGTGGATAATGTCAAATTTTGAGGCATGACTAAAATACGCGCCCCTGAAAACTAAGCGTCCCTACGCACCCCCTATGAAAGAAGCTTAAATTAAATTATATTAATATAGAATCATAATAAACTTCAAAAGATTAATCAGAAAATGTTATTTTTGATTTTAATTAAAAAATGGTAGTAAAATTAAAAAAAATTTTTTTTTTTACATCAATAAAATACGTGCCCCTACGCTGTATCAGGTCAATTCAGCGAAACTTTTATCGCGAAACACTTTTTCGCAAAACTTTTATCGTGAAACACTTTTTCGCGAAACACTTTTTTGCGAAACTTTTATCGCGAAAAGTTTTTATAGCGAAGGTAAAATCGCGAAACCAATTCTGCGAATTTATTTCCGCGAAACCTTAACCGCGAATTTATTAGAGCGAATACATTTTAGCGAAACATTTTATGCGAACACTTTACAGCAAATTTTTTATCGCAAATATATTTGCGCGAAGTCATTATCGCGAGCGCATTACCGCAAAACAATAAATATATTGCGAATGCATTTATTTAAAGGAAAACAACATATTATTTATTTTTGATGTTTTTTAATAAAAAATGATATGCTACTATTGTAATATTATTTTTGTTACAATTTATTAGTGATTTTCACGCCCAAGATTTTAAGTAAAAAAAATTTCTTGAAGTTTAAAAAAATTTTTGAACATATTTTGATAAAAATTTTAAATCTTCTTTGTAAATATATTTTTTTTGACGAATTCTTTTGTGAAATTTATTATATACAATTTTTAAGTGAAATCTTTTATAGTTTCTTTTATCATTTTTGTAAAATTATCTATTTCTTAAATATATTAAAAGAGGTGGGTTTTCTAAATAATTTTTTTTTAAATATTTATATTCAACTTATTTATGTTATTTTATATGATCTTTTTAAGAAAATAATTTAATGTGACAATTGTCATATTCGTCTTAAGATTTTTGAAATTTATGACTCAAAAGGGTAAAAATATCATTTATATTGTAAAGATGTTAAATTATAATTTCAATTAGGATGTACCATATAAAAGCGACAATTGTCATAATCATTATTTTTAAAGTTTTTTTACAATTTTTTGACATAAATGGGCAAAAATATAAGTTGTTACATGTTAAAATAAAATTCCACTGAAGATGTCATAGATATAAGTTACAATTGTCATAATCGTTGTTTATAAAGTTTTTTGAATTTTTTTGTTGCAAATGGGTAAAAATATAGATTGTAAACATGTTAAATTAGAATTTCATGAAGATGTACCATAAAAAAGTGACAATTGTCATAATCGTTATCTTATAACTTTTTTATATTCTTTTGACGTAAATGGGCTAAAATAAGTATTGCTAACATGTTAAAATAAAACTTCAGTGAAGATGTACCCTAGATAAGTGACAATTGCCAAAATTGTTATTTTTAAAGTTTTTTGTATTTTTTTAACGCAAATAGGTAAAAATATAGATTGTAAACATGTTAAATTAGAATTTCCTAAAGATGTACCATAAAAAAGTGACAATTGTCATAATCGTTAATTTATAATTTTTTAAAATTTTTTTGACGTAAATGGGCTAAAATAAGTATTGCTAACATGTTAAAATAAAATTTCAGTGAAAATGTACCTTAGATAAGTGACAATTGTCAAAATCGTTATTTTTTAAGTTTTTTGTATTTTTTTAACGCAAATGGGTAAAAATATAGATTGTAAACATGTTAAATTAGAATTTCATGAAGATGTACCATAAAAAAGTGACAATTGTCATAATCGTTATTTTATAACTTTTTTAATTTTTTTTGACGTAAATGGGCTAAAATAAGTATTGAAAACATGTTAAAATAAAATTTCAGTGAAAATGTATATTAGATAAGTGACAATAAAGTTTTTTGAATTTTTTTGACGCAAATGGGTAAAAATATAGATTGTAAACATGTTAAATTAAAATTTCATGAAGATGTACCATAGAAAAGTGACAATTGTCATAATTGTTATTTTATAACTTTTTGAATTTTTTTGACGTAAATGGGGTAAAATAAGTATTGCAAACATGTTTAAATAAAATTTCAGTGAAGATGTACCCTAGATAAGTGACAATTGTCTTAATCGTTATTTTTAAACCTTTTTGAATTTTTTTGACGCAAATGGGTTAAAATATAGATTGTAAACATGTTAAATTAAAACTTCATGAGGATGCACCATAGATAGGTGATAATTGTCATAATCGTTATTTTTAAAATTATTAGACGCAAATGGGCAAAAATATAAATTACTTACATGTTAAAATAAAATTTCAGTGAAGATGTACCATAGATAAGTATCAATTGTCATAATCGTTGTTAATAAGGTTTTTTTGAATATTTTTGTTGCAAATGGATTAAAATATAGATTGTAAACATGCTAAATTAAAATTTCATGAATATATACCATTGAAAAGTGACAATTTTATAATCGTTAATTTTAAAGTTCTTTGATGTAAATGGGTTACCCTGAATTCAGACTCAGCACTATTTTGCCACGAGTATACAAAAATATTTGTTTACTGTGAATGCAAGGCTATACATTTTTATAATGTAGCATTAAAATTTATTAATTAAAGGAATAAGATTGTGAATCCATATCTTAAAAGTTTAGAATTTAACATAGGTTACAGCTATCTTTAATAATCACTTTGCATATTTTTATCAAATTTTAAGCAGGATAAAAGGAACAACGATTATGAGAATGAAAATATCGATTTGTTATATTGTTTGGACTGAAATTTTATTTTAACATGTTAACAATTTATATTTTTGTCCAATAAGTCAAAAAATTCAAAAACTTTAAAAATAACGATTATGACTATTGTCACTTATCTAGGGTACATCTTCGCTGAAATATTATTTTAACATGTTAGCAATTTATATTTTAGCTTATTTGCTTCAAAAAAATTTAAAAACTTTTAAAAATAACGATTATGACAATTGTCACTTTTATATGATACATCTTCATGAAATTTTAATTTGATATTTTTACAATCTATATTTTTACCCTTTTGTATCAAAAAATTTCAAAAAACTTCAAAAACAACGATTATGACAATTGTCACTTATCTATGGTACATCTTCATTGATATTTTATTTTAACATGTTACCATTTTCAATTTTTGCCCATTTGCTTCAAAAAAATTTAAAAAACTTTAAAAATAACGACTATGACAATTGTCACTACATCTTCACTGAAGTTTTATTTAAACATGTTAGCAATTTTTTCTTTGCCCATTTGCGTCAAAAAAATTCGAATAACTTTAAAAATGATTATGACAATTGTCACTTATCTTGGGTACATCTTCACTGAAGTTTTATTTAAACATGTTATCAATACTTATTTTGGCCCATATACGTCAAAAAAGTTTAAAAATAACGATTATTACAATTGTCACTTTTCTGTGGTACATCTTTATGAAATTTTAATTTAACAAGTTTACAATCTATTACCCATTTGCATCAAAAAAATTCAAAATAAATTGTCACTTATCTAGGGTACATCTTCACTGAAGTTTTATTAATACATGTTAACAATACTTATTTTAACCGATTTACGTCAAAAAAATTTAAAAAACTTTAAAAATAACGATTATAATAATTGTCACTTTTATATTGTGCATCTTAATTAAAATTTTAATTTAACATGTTAAAAATACATATTTTACCGTAAAAAAAATCTAATATGTTTAAAAATACCGATTATGATAATTGTCATTTTTCCAAGGAACATCTTCAATAACGAATATAAAAATTGTCAGATTAAAATAGATCATATACATAAATAAGTTAAATAAAAATATTTTTAAAAAATATTATTTAGAAAACCCACCTCTTTTAATATACTTAAAAAATAGATAATTTTACAAAAATGATAAAAAAAACTATAAAGGATTTCACCTAAAAGATTGTTTATTTATTATAAAATTCACAAAAGAATTCCTCAAAAAATATTAAAATTTTTATCAAAATATATTTAAAAATCTTTTTGAACTTCAAAAAATATTTTTTGCTTAAAATTTTTGGCGTGTGAAAATCACTAATAAATAGTAACAAAAATAATATTACAATAGTAGCAAACTAGCAAGCATATCATTTTTTTTATTAAAAAAATATCAAATAAAAGAAATCCATTTTTCATTTCATAATTAATATCAGAGACCCGCAGGCCCGGCCCTAAACCCGGCCTGGGCATGGCCGGGCCGTATTTTAAAATTTTTAAATATACCCGGGCCGGGCCTGAAAAATATTTTTTTAAACATATCCGGGCTGGGCCGGGCCTAAAAATTTTTTTTTCAAATATATCCGGGCCCTGCCTTAATATTTTTTATAAAAATTTTTACATTATGAGTTAATAGTTATAAGATTATATTATATTATAGTTATGATTAATATAATATTGGGTGATGGTTAACACTACCTAACAACCCACAGATCGATCTAATTATTAATTTCCTGCAAATTTATTAAAAGTATTAATATATTTTTTTATAATTCATATCTAAATTTTTACAACATATTTTACCAAAACAATCAAATAAAGGAATATCTTAAATAAGCCCCAATATTCAAGTATTATTAATATATTTTTTTATAATTCATATCTAAATTTTTAGAATATATTTTAACCAAAACAATCAAATAAAGGAATATCACTTCTTAAAGTTTGTAATACCTTTCAAAGCGAAAAGGAGAAATAAAATTGATTTTACTTAATATAAAGTATTTTTTAATTGAAAAATTTGTTTTACAGTATCATTTTATTTCTCTTTTTCTCTGTCCCAAATTCAAGCAATTACGTATGTAGTCAGGGACAGATCGCAAAATGACGGAAAACTATATAAAAGATTATATTAAATTACAAGAGGCTCAGGAAGTAAATGAAATACCATCGACCAGTCAAATTACGACTGTTGTTAAACAAACTTAATCATTTTATAACAAATGGGGCGATGGTAATTCTGATAATATGTCAATACCGGATGATGAATATTATATTTACATAAATGATAGATAAAACATTTAAGGTGGATAATTTGTTAGAGTAATGGGCGGCTCATCAAAGCGAATTTCCAATTTTAGCAAAATTGGCAATTCCTGCTTTAAGTGCAAGCTGTGAGCGGAATTTTTCCACTACTGGGAGAATTCTTGAAGAAAGAAGAAGTAATCTTTAACCTGAAAAGATAGATATGCTTCTCTTTCTTCATGATAATTTGTGAATTTTTAATATCTTTCTTGAGTATAGGGTTTCGTTTCGTCAATCATGCTGGTTTTTTACTTTGCAAACTGTCAAATATTTATTGCATTTATTATATTTACCTTGAGTCATGAAAGTTTTTAATCCAACATTTTTCATTATTTTTTTTTACAATATTATATAATACTATTATCTTCTTTTTTTAAAAATTTATATTATAAAATAAATTATATTAATATTGTGCAATTAGATTATATTTTCAAAATACTATTTATTATACATGCATTTTTTTAAATAGCGATTTATTTTTATTTTATAAATTAAATAGTAAATTAAATACAATATATTATATTCTCAAAATATTTTCCATTTTTATAAATTAAATATTAGTTTTATTTTTTTTAAATGTAATATAAAATATAGTATATGACAAATATTATTACTATTTTTATGAATATTAGTTTTATTTTTATAAATGCAATATAAAATATAGTATATTCTCAAAATATCCATTTTTATAAATAACAGTTTTATAATTTTTATAAATTCAAATATAATATTCTCAAAATATTAGCTTTTTACATGTATCTTTTAAATAATAAGCGATAATACTCGCTGAAAAATATGGTAAAATACCTCATAGGTGAATTTTGGTATATACCAGGTCGAATATAATTTTAAAAAATTCCGAGCCGGGCCTGAAATTTTTTTTTTAAAAAATATCCGGGCCGAGCCTTAAAAATTTTTTTTTAAAAATATCCGGGCCGGGCCTTAAATTTTTAAATAAGGGCTGGGCCGGGCCGTAAAAATTTTTTTTAAAAAATATCCGGGCCGGGCCTAAAAAATTTAAAACCGGGCCGGTCCGGGCCGTGCAAATGGTACCTCTGCAGGTCTCTGATTAATATAAATAAAAAATATAATATCATATAATGTTTATTTGTTGATAAATAAAATATAATATAAATAATATAATAGGCCGCGTTATATTTCGCAAAATAGTTTTCGCTATATTGTCTTCGCGATTTATGTTTCGCGATATTAACTTCGCTATAAAATTTTCGCGATTATTGATTCGCGATAAAAATTTCGCTCTAATGTATTCGCTTTAAAGGTTTCGCGATAAGAGTTTCGCTATAAAAAATTCACGATATTTGTTTCGCTATATTGTTTTCACGGAAAAGTATTCGCTAATGTGGATTCGCGATAAAAGTATCGCTATAAAATTCATTCGCGATAAACGACATTCGCGAAAAAGTGTTTCGCGATAAAAGTTTCGCTGAATTGACATGGAACCCCCCTACGCGCCCTATTAAAGAAGCTTAATTTATAAAAAATGAATGTAGAATCATATAGAGCTTATTAAAAGGTGTAAAAAATGTTAATATCATATTTTAAAACTTATTATAACCTAGTGGGATTTTGAAAAACAAATTTTTTTTGACTAAACTACTCGCCCCTACGCGCCCCCTATCAAAGAAACTTATTTCATAAAACATTAAAGCATAATCGTATTAAGCTCATTAAGAGGAATCAAAAAATGTTAAAATTAAGTTTATAAATAATTTATAACTTATTGAGATTTGGAAAAAACACTTAATTTCTTCTTTTTTGACTAAATTACGCGACCCCTACGCGCCCCCGTTAAATATACATTATTTTTAAAAAATGAATACAGAATCATGTATAACTTTTCAAGGAGATTCAGAAAATGGTATTATTTATTTTTTTTTAAAAATGTTTATATTATCAAAATAAATTTTTTTTTGACTAAACTACGCGTCCCTACGCGCCCCCTATCAAAGAAGCTTATTTCATAAAAAATTAAAGCATAATCGTATTAAGCTCATTAAGAGGAATCAAAAAATGTTAATATTAAGTTTGTAAATAATTTATAGTTTATTGAGATTTGGAAAAAACACTTAATTTCTTCTTTTTTTGACTAAACTACGCGCCCCCGTTAAATATATATTATTTTTTAAAAATGAATATAGAATCATGTATAACTTTTCAAGGAGATTCAGAAAATGGTATTATTTATTTTTTTAAAAAAATATTTATATTATCAAAAAATTTTTTTTTTGACTAAACTACGCGCCCCTATGCGCCCCCTATCAAAGAAGCTTATTTCATAAAAAATTAAAGCATTATCCTATTAAGCTCATTAAGAGGAATCAAAAAATATTAATATTAAGTTTATAAATTATTTATAACTTATTGAGATTTGGAAAAAACACTTAATTTCTTCTTTTTTTGACTAAACTTCGCGCCCCCTATCAAAGAAGCTTATTTCATAAAAAATTAAAGCATAATCCTATTAAGCTCATTAAGAGGAATCAAAAAATGTTAATATTAAGTTTATAAAAAAAACATTTTTTTTGGAAACTTATAACGTAAATAACGAGGGCTCCTAACGATTTATAGCATGTTTGGAAAAATCAATTTCATTGTCTAAATCCTATTGATAATCTAAACTAAATTCTTTATAAGTAGCGTTATATTTACCAAAAAATTTCGATGTTTCTAATTATATTTTTTAATTGGCAAAGTGCTAATTCTGTATTCATTTATAATGTATATTTAAGGGGGGCGCATAGTTTAGTCAAAAAAAGAAGAAATTAAGTGTTTTTCCCAAATCTCAATAAGTTATAAATTATTTATAAACTTAATATTAACATTTTTTGATTCCTCTTAATGAGCTTAATAGGATTATGCTTTAATTTTTTATGAAATAAGCTTCTTTGATAGGGGGCGCGTAGTTTAGTCAAAAAAAAATTTGTTTTTTCAGAAGCCCACTAGGTTATAAAAAGTTTTAAAATATGATATTAACATTTTTTTACACCTTTTAATAAGCTCTATATGATTCTACGTTCATTTTTTATAAATTAAGCTTCTTTAATAGGGGGCGCGAGGTAAAAAAATTAATTTTTTTAAATTTTACTATGTTACCATTTTTTTTAAAATCAAAAATAACATTTTCTGACTTATCTTTTGAAGCTAAATACGATTCTATATTAATATAATTAAATTTAAGCTTCTTTCATAGGGGGCTTTAGTCATGCCCCAAATCTCAAAAGATTTTTTACAGAAAAATTGATTAAATTCGTTTGCGCATTCTTTAAAAAAATCTTCAGAGATCATAGATTTTTTATTTTGATGAGCATTTCTAGTGTTGTTAATTGACTAAGTCTATGAGCCGAATAAATCTATCCTAAACTGACTTAATTTGTTAACTCAGTTCTTAAACAATTATGCACTTAAGTTGTTAACTCAGGTTATGAACTAAAAGTTGAATAGTTCAATTATATATTAAAATCAAAATTATTGTCCAGTATTAATAAATTAGAATCTTTTTTTATTAATTTTTCTCATCTTTATTGTATTTAGTTTATACAACCCCTCTTATCTTACCAGGTTAGGTGGCAATTATTATAATTTTTATTTTACAACTTTTAAAAAAAAATATTTTAATTATGTTGCAATATATTTCCACTAACAATATATCCTGATTAGGTGAGAGTTGTCATCATAATCTTTATTCTATGGCACTTTCAAAATTTTTTATGAAAATTTCTAAAAATAAATATATATTAGAGATTAGCAAAACATGACCCATAATTGGGTTGGGCTTAATATTAAAACCAGACTTGATTTTTAATTGTGAAAGAAATTGATATATTTTAAAAAATCTGCAGAAAATATAAAAAGTGAAACAAATGCAAATACATTTTGTATAAGTATGGAAGAATTTTTTGTTAAATTACATATTTATCAATCTTTCTTTAAGTATTTGCTTATTTATAACTTTCTTTAAGTATTTGCATATTTATAAAGTCAAAAAATGAAATACAAATCTTCATATATTTAAGATTCTATTTTGCAAGCTTATCTTTAGAAATAAATTTTGTCAACTCTTCATAATTTATGTCAAAATTCTGCTTTTAATAAATTGAATGAGAATGTAGAACTATTTCTTATTAAACTAAAAATTTTATGGGGCTGCATTTGAATGGGGAATTGAAAATATATAAATTCAATATTTAAGTTTATTAATTGATTAAAGTTTAAAAATTTTATCCATTTTTAAGATATAAACCTAATAAATTCTCAAGCATATTCTGCAAACATATCCTTGAAGTTATAAGATCAAAGCTATCTTTCAGAATGTTTGAACTTGAATGTATAGTCAATGTATTCTTTCTATGCTATGACTTTTCTTTGTCAAAACACTTGCTTAATTAAGATTTTACAATTTTACTATAAAATAGTCTAATATTGAGCTGTTATTAAGTTAATCATATCCTTTATTTGACAAAATATGAATGAAATAAATAGTTTTATTTAATATAAAATTTCATATATAAACTAGAGGATTTATGACTATTGGGAGAATTTTTTAATTTTCTTAATTTTACGGGACATTTGATTGCTTTATTCTTTATGGGACAATTCTCAAATGTTTAAATCAAAACACTCCTTCTTTCTTTTGGAAGTTAGTTTTTAAATTATAATTTAATCAATATGATCAACTTACAACTTCACAATTTTATCCGATTAATATTTAACAACACTAAGCATTTCAATCTCTAAGTAACATATATTTTCAATTTCTCATGGAAGAAACCGGGAATTAATAAAATGAAAACTATAGCGTCACACTTTTAACGTGAAGTGAAAAACACAAATTCTGAAACACATACTTAATTAGTACTTTTATTGCTATCTGTTTGGTGGATGGAAATTTGGGAAAAAAAATTAATAAAATTAGGTATCATCAGAGTTGTTAACCTTCCTTTTTTAAAAGTAGAAAGTTCCTGCACCTACCTTTTCAAAAGCAGCTAGCTCCCACTCCTGTCACTAAATTTTTAAAAGGACCTAGCTCTCGCTCCAAGTAATGGAGTGCCACTCCATAGCCGCTCCTTTGAATTCCATTTTTTAGTAAGTACATGAAACAAAATCATATTTTTTTATCGAAAAAGTTTTCTTTATAATAAATTATATAATCAAATTTATAATCTTTTATTAGCTTTTAAAAGTAATAAATTTTCTAAATTTGAATCTAACAAACATCCACACCTTACCCCTAAAACCTGTTTAGCAATACTAAACAGGAGCACTAATGGGAAGCGGGGTATTGTATTTCATAAAAATATTTTTAATCAAGGAAATTATCAAAAATAGTAATTTTGATATTATTATTTAAGAATATTTGTCCAATATATTATCTTCCTGATGATCAATTTCATGGAATTCAAGAAAATCTTCCAAATAATTGCAGGGTTCCCGCGAACTAATAACTGTTTTTGCATCAGGAATTTGTTTTCTTAAAAAATTAATCAATTTGTTCTTTAGTTCCATATTTGCATTTTTATCCATTCACAATTTAATTTTAAATGCAGGATGGATAATAGCGGCAATGATATTTTCATCATTATAATCTTTGAAAATCTGCAATAAAGTTATTTAAATGGATAATTTATTTTATTTCTATTTCTTTTATGATGTCTGGATCTATAATATCAAAAACTATTTTTTATCATATATCTATAAAATGAATATTAATATGACTTGCAAGAATTTCCAAGAAATTTTCAATATAAAAAGAAAGAAAAACTTGATGTTTAATATTTTAACTGATTAGATGAAAAACCAATATAAAACTCGGTTCAACATTTAATATTGCATAAATTTAAATAGAATAAAAATTTATTTTTATTGAATATTAATTAACAAATAAATAGATTAAAAAATAATGATTTAATTTATATATTAAATATAAAAGAGCCGTGGAGCGGTGCTCCTTCACTTCAGCCCTAAAAAAAAACTAGCTCCCGCTCCTGATTTTTAAAAGAGAGGGCGCTCCAGTTGTTTTTGGAGAGCCAGTCCTTAACAACTCTGGGTATCATAGGACAGAGAATATCAAAGTTCTAAATATATACTTTGCATTAATATTTAGTGTCTATAGTTCTTCAATCCATTTCGACAAAAAGAGTAGCCGAATTATAAGCTAAATAAAATCAATCATATCTGTAATGCTTAAGTCAACCAGATTTCTTTAAGCATTAATTCCGAAACTTATATTATTAATTAATGTATATTTAGTACATTTTAAGTACTTCAATTTGTATAGTAGATCGTTTAAAGAAAGTCGAATTATTGGCAAAATAAGAAAATTGTCAAGATTGACATCATTCTTGAACCAAAATGATAGAACCTGCACAGGTATTGCTCGATTAGTACTTACTAATTCATTAATCAGTTCCAGTCAGTCAAAAACAGAAATATAAGCTACCATAACACGCCTTAGCCTGAGTAAATATCGGATTTTAAATTGCACAAAAATCATATACATATAAATATATTACAGTTTTCCTTTTCTCCGATTCAAAATTTACGATCTTTACAGGTATTATTTGTTCTTTTCTGTTTATTCAGATAAGTAAAATAAGTAAGATCTTATTATGTTTTGAATTGAGTTATAAATCCAAAAATTCCATATGACTTCTAACTCTCATTTGATCGCAATAATCCTACAGTTAGGCGAATATATAATGCTTAACTAGTATACATTTTAGTTTATATCTTAAATTCGTTTGGTAAATAGTATAAATAAAAAGATTAATAACCCTTCAATACTTCTGTGAAAAAAATGACTAAGTGCTCTGATGGGGTCTAAGATCCCAATTTAAAATGTATATATCTCTATTTATATTCATTATTTTGGTTTAATATTTGGATATAATGATATTGAACTTATCTTATACTTGATAAAATATTTATTTATTATGCTAAGATTAAAGATGATAAGGATAATGTGCCAAAATTTTCTAAAAATAGCTTACTTTTTTTAAATTTAAAATATTAAATTTGAAAAATAATTTATTTATCATATAATCATAAGTTATAATTTTGTTCTTTATTCTTCAATATAAAATTTACACTAATACATTCAAATATAGAAAAAAATATAAAACATTTAACCCTTCAATAATCCGGTGAAAAAAATGACGTTAGTACTTGGGTGGGGTTTAATAAACCCTAATTTCAAATGTATATATCTCCAGTTATATTCATTATTTTCATTTGATATTTGGATATAAAATAGATCTAACCTTAATCTTGATAAAATATTTAAATATTTTTATTTCTTAAGCCTAGATTAAAGATGATGAGGATAATTATAATTTGTGCCAAAATTTTTAAAAAAGCTTACTTTTTTAAAATTTCAAATATAAAATTAAAAAAATAACTTATCCATCATATAATCATGATAATTCATAATATAGATCTTTATTCTTCATAAAAAAAATTACACTAATACATTCTAATATATAAAAAATATAGAACATTGAAATATGCTAAATTTGACATGCAAAACATTTATTACATAAAATATTAATGTGTTCTAAACATAAATTTATTTTACATATTTGACAAAAATATTTTGTTTTTTTATAAGGAGTATAGTTTGCCATATTTTGATGGTTTATTTGGCATGTATTGACTGAATGGGAATTTACCATGAAATGCTGGAAGCATTTCATATAGGGTTGCATATTCCGATATTGTATAAGATCTGTAGCAGTTATCAACAAATTCTTGAAAAATATTTCTAATGTGAGTTGCTTTGTCTACCATTTTTCTCTCTTCTCTTGTTAATATGTCATCAAATCTTATTGTATGAATTAGAAATCTGAATCTTTTGAGTGTCATTGTTGCTCTAAATATCTCAATTCCAAACCCATCAGATTTTCATAATTGAGTCACCTTATTTTTAGCTAATTTTATAGAGAAATAGATATGATAAATAATTCCATATTTACCTAAATATTTAAGTTTATTGTCTGTTTCAACTAGCATAAGCATATCTTCTTCTTCATCTAATTCAGATTGTGTATCATGATCACTATCATAAATAAAATCTTATTCCTCATTATCAATTAGATAGTCATAATTACCTCAAATAAAATGATATTATACCTTAAATAATTTTTTATTTACTATCAGAATCTGCAAAAATCATAGTACATCTTATCTTATCTAGCACGTAGGTCATAGACCTGCCCAAAATGAGCGAACGTGAATTTTATGAAGGCCCACCCTTCATAAAAATATGCCGATTTTTTTTCTCAAGGATACCAACAAACCTTGTATGTACCCAGTTGTAGTTTAACTAAATGAGTGGAACTTACCCTTTCCGATATTGTAATAGTGAGATTTAGTAATTATTATTATAAAGAAATATAAATCTTATCTGTTTTTGAGTCTTGAATAACCATATTCATGATAAAGAGTGAGTTAAGAATATTTGAATCCATAGACATAAAAATTCCATTTCATTTTTTAAGTCATATTCTTCCAAAAAATGAACCGGAAAATCTTCGCCATTTGGGATGGATCAAATCATAGTATATAATAAAAATAATTTGAGAAATGAGCCAGATGGTGAAAGTAAGAATAAAATAACTCCACCAAAATGTTTAAGTTTTCTTTTTCATATATCTTAATCAAAATAAAAGATATTTAAATTTTGTTTCAATAAATTTTATAATAGTATATATTTGTAATTTTAAAAATTTAAAAATAAAAATTTCTTGAAAAATTATAAATTTACTCTGGTGGGGTCTCACAAACCCCAATCAGTCACAAAATGCTTATATCTTAAACTCAACCAAAATATATGAAATTTTGAATATAGATTCTAAGATATATTTGATGAAGCTACTGAAGAATCCAGATCATAATATTTAACCATTTTTATGTAATATCATTTCTAGCATGCCTGGGGTTTCATATACCCCACCAGAGTATTGAAGGGTTAAATATGTTAATTTTGGCTTGCAAAACATTTATCACATAAATTATTAATATGCTTCATACATAAATTATCTTTATTTCTAAGACACATACTACATCTTCCATGAGTGGTTACTCTTCCCATTTTGTTCTTTGCTTAATATTGCAAATAGATTCTTTCAGAAGTCACAGCAATTTGAGACATTTTCATACTTAATATGGACTAATAAGTTCCATGTTGATGTTATGTTAAGAAGTGTGTAAAAAATTTCTAAGGGTCCTCGATTTGACCTTCTTGAAATTGAATAATTTTCTGTCATTTGATCTACCATATTTACCTCACCTTTGGTCATATTATAAAATGTTAAAATTTCAGTTTTGCTTGGATTATTATCAACATTTTTATTGTGATGGAATGTTGATAGTATTTTGACATTTTTCCTTTTCTTTTGAACATGATAATGCTGTTATGTCTTCCTGAAATCCAAATATGCTATTATCCTTTGTTAATATTAAATCATTAGGAATTTGTGGTTTACTTTTCCTTAACATGCCCTTTAATATTAATTTATTTGTATCTGCAGTATCATAATTTGTAAACCAATTATCCATGGTTATATTGCTTTAAAGAATTAATCTTTCAACTACATCTGATGACTTTTGTTAATTGGGCCCTCCGGTTGATTTCCAGTATACATTTCGAGATTTAGAGTGTAGTATGTTTTGGCATCCACCAAAGAATATCATTTTATGCCATATTTTGATGGCTTATTTGGCATGTATTGTCTGAATGGGCATTTACCACAAAATGCTGGAAGCATTTTATCTAAGGTTGCATATTCTGAAATTTTATACAATGTGGAGCAGTTATCAACCAAAGCTTGGAAAAAATGAGTTGCTTTATCTATCATTTTTTCATCAAATCTCATTGTATGAATCAGAATTCTAAATCTTTTGAGTGACATTGTGGCTCTAAATATATCAATTCGCAAACCCAACAAATTTCCATAAAGAATGTCCAATAATGCCTTGAATTCTGTTACATCAACTTCTTTAGTAGAAATTTCAATAAATATAGTTTTTACTTATAATTTTAATTTTTTCATTGATATGATAAATATTTTCAATCATTTTTGGCGATTTGAATTAATCAAAATATTTTTCTGGAGTGTCTGCTTCTTTCCCATATTCCTGGCAAATGAATAAAATTTTTATTGACGAGTCTTATTCTTTGATTAAGAAAATCCTTTTTCCAATTAGTAACCTTATTTTTAGCTAATTTTAAAGAGAAATATACTACGCGATTACATATTGTTATATATAATTACATTTTGTTTTATGCCTCACGGTGTGATTTAAAACATTTTAGTTTTGTTTATATTTTATCGTGATACAATTTATATTTTTTATTATTGTATCATGCGTAATCGGCTAATTTTAGCCGACTACAAAAAGGCTTAGCCGAGATTTTAGGTGAAAAAATCGGCTAAGCCTAATTGGGTAAAGAAATGTCCTAAGCCTAATTAGGTTAAGCCTAAAAATCGGTTAAGCCTAAAAATCGTCTAACTAAGCCTAAAAATCGTCTAGCTAAGCCTATAAATCGGCTAAAATTAAATTAGTCAAAATTCTGCATCGATGAGCATTAATTATTATTTATTGATTTTAGTAAAATAATTTATTTTATTTATATTTAATGTAAATATTTTATTATTATCAACAAATAAACATGATATGATTTAATAATTTTTATTTATATTATTATATGAAATGAAAATAAATTTATTTATTTGATGTTTTTTTAATAAAAAAAATAATATGCTGCTATATTGTAAAAGGGCCATTCCACGTCAAATCGATCACGATTCGGCCGACCCCTTTTAAAATTGTTAAAAATTTCTGGAATTATTTAGATAGGTAAAAGAGTGAGAAAGCCGTTTATTTTAGCTCGCTAGCACACCTGGTTCTCGAGATATAGGGAAAGGTACAAAAAAGAGCCACTTTGTAATCTGTAAAATTTTTAAAATGCTTATATCTCAAAAACTATTTATAGTAAAAAATATTATAATATATCATTTTGTAGGTAAAGAAATTCTCTAATGGGTTAACAAAGAATAATAAAACGCCGTAATTGAACATCCTATGCATAGTATAGACTTTGGCCATTTTGTTGCATATTATTATAATGTTAGCGTTAATTTATATTAATGTATAATTAATCAATGTTATTTAATTTTATTAAATTATTTTACTAATAATCCAAATTATGTTCTGCTCTTATAGGCTTTTAACATCCTGTTTGCCTAAATTGCTTTACCTGTATTTTTAAGCAAAATAGTGAGTTTGTTTTCGATTTTTTTTTATTGTTTTTTATTTAGACACCTTTGCTAAATATATATACAATATCAAAACCTTAGCGACGCTATCGACTCCAAAAATTTACAAAAAAAATAGATGGCACTTTATAAAATTACGGATTATGGTAAAATTTTGCTGCTAACTTATCAATAACCAGATATTTTCACTTTTTATATTAAAAAATTTTGATTTTCTATTAAATATACTAATTGACTGAGGAGCAGAGTGGACATATGCCCATTAGACACTTAATAATATAACAAATTTCCAATAATAAATATCTTTCATATAATTTTTTTAATTTTTAAGGTATCTACAATTTCATCGAATTTTTCACATTTGATGAAGAAAGATAATGGTATAATTTCAGTCGTTAAAACTTTTTTTTACTCTAGATATTTTTTTCTTCGAATATTTCTTTTCTTCACATAAGCGTTTTCTTTTAATGAGAGATTCCCCATTTGATTGTAGGGATATATTAATGTTATCAATAGCCTCTTGATTAATATTATGAAGGGGAGAATCAATATCTACATTGCCATTTGAAGTATAAGGAATGTTTGATAATTTTTGTCGCCATGAAGAGCAACATATCTAAATTGAATGGTAAATTTTTTTGGGTCATCCAGGGTAGAATCTTTCTTAGATTCTCGCGATAATAAGCATATCTCTGTAGATTAAATGGGTTGCAACATTTTAATATTTGGTACGTCCATCTGTGATATAGAATAAAATTTTAATATCTACACCTAGAATACATGTTTTTGCACTCTCCAAATCCAGATTGTTATTGGTAGACAGACGATAAAATTAATGTGAACGGACAGGTTAAAATTATTTCTCATAAAGAGAGATCGTTTTAAACAATTTATTTTGTAAAATATAATCGAATATATGCCTAATATTTTTACTGCAGCTGTTATATATTATCGAGCTAATAAGTCATTCACTCGCTATAGTAGCAAAGTAGAGATCTAAAAAATGTAAAACATTTTAATGATAGTGGGAGGGGGGGGGGAGATGGCAGAATTGGAAAATTTTATCATAATTCTTATAAACGTATCAATATTTTCATTTTCCTTAAGAATAATATTTTTCAACCATTAGCGCCATCTACTTTTTTCTTCAATTTTTGGTAAAAATGTATATTATGGAAAATTCGATAACGTCGCCAAGGTTTTGACATCGTATATATATTTATAAAAGGTGTCTAAATAAAAAGCAAAAAAAAATTCGAAAACAAACTCATTATTTTGCTTAAAAATACAGGTAAGGCAATTTAGGTAAACCGGATGATAAAAGTCTATAATGGCGCCAAATGCCGCCAATATTTATTATTCTTTGTTAGCCCATTAGAGAACTTCCTTACCTACAAAATGATATATTATAATTTTTTTACTATAAATAGTTTTTGAAATATAAGCATTTAAAAAATTTTACAGATTTCAAAGTGGCTCTTTTTTGTACCTTTGAGCCCCTATATCTCAAGAACCAGGTGTGCTAGGGAGTTAAAATAAACGGCTTTCTCATTTTTTTACCTATCTAAATAATTCCAGAAATTTTTAACAATTTTAAAAGGGGTCGGCCGAAAAAGTGCCTTTTTTGATCGATTTGACATGGAATGACCCAAAAATGTAATATTCTTTTTAATAATTTATTAATGATTTTCACAATCTTCTTTGTAAATACATCTTTTATTGAGGAATTATATTGTAAATTTTATTAGATAAATAAACAATCTTTTATAATTTTTTTTTATCATTTTTTTAAAATTATCTATTTTTTATTAAATGTGGTGGATTTTATGAAACTTTTTTGATGTTATTTTATATGATCTTTTTAAGGATAATATTTTAATGTGACAATTGTCATAATAAGTTTCTTGCATTTTTTTGAAGAAAATATGTTAAAATAAGTATTAATAATATGTGTAAATATAAATTTAGTGAAGATGTACCAATGAAAAGTGACAATTGTCATAATAGTTATTTTTAAAGTTTTTTGAATTTTTTTGACGACAATATGTTAAAACAAGTATTAATAACATGTTTAAATAAAAATTTAGTGTAGATGTACCATAGAAAATTGACAATTGTCATAATCGTTATTTTATAAGTTTTTTGAATTTTTGAAGAAAATATGTTAAAATAAGTATTGATAACATGTTTAAATAAAAATTTAGTGAAGATGTACCATAGAGAAGTGACAATTGTCATAATCGTTATTTTTAAAGTTTTTTGAATTTTTTTGACGAAAATATGTTAAAATAAGTATTAAAAACATGTTTAAATAAAAATTTAGTGAAGATGTACCAGAGAAAAGTGACAATTGTCATAATCGTTATTTTATAAGTTTATTGAAGAAAATATGTTAAAATAAGTATTGATAACATGTTTAAATAAAAATTTAGTGAAGATGTACCAATGAAAAGTGACAATTGTCATAATCGTTAATTTTAAAGTTTTTAGAATTTTTTTGACGAAAATATGTTAAAATAAGTATTAATAACATGTGTAAATATAAATTTAGTGAAGATGTACCAATGAAGTGACAATTGTCATAATCGTTATTTTTAAAGTTTTTTGAATTTTTTTGGCGAAAATATGTTAAAATAACTATTGATAACATGTTTAAATAAAAATTTAGTGAAGATGTACTCTAGATAAGCGACAATTATTATAATCGTTATTTTTAAGTTTTTTGAAGCAAATGGGTTAAAATTAATGCTATAATTAATTTTATAAATTATGAAATTAAAATACAAATATTTTTTTTTTAAGCTAAAGATAATTAGATTAATAAATAATCAATTATTAACTCGACATTTTTTTTCTCTATTTTTTCATAAAATTTGATGTAAATATTAATAAATTTTTTTTATTAAATATTTTTAAAGGTGATTTTTATTCATATAAAGTGTTGTTTATAAATTTTTAAATGTGGTTTTGTAAATAATTTATTTATGAGATAGCAGTAGAGGTGTTATTTGCATGACCCTAATTTTTAAAATATAAAAATTTATCACTTTTCTATGGTACATCTTCACTAAATTTTTATTTAAACATGTTATTATTACTCATTTTAACATATTTTCGTTAACAAAAATCAAAAAACTTTAAAAATAACGATTATGACAATTGTCGCTTATCTAGAGTACATCTTCACTAAATTTTTATTTAAACATGTTATCAATACTTATTTTAAAATATTTTTGTCTATGAAATTCAAAAAACTTTAAAAATTACGATTATGATAATTGTCACTTTTCTACGGTACATCTTCACTGAATTTTATTTAAACATGTTATCAATACTTATTTTAACATATTTTCTTCAAAAATCTTTAAAAATAACGATTATGACAATTGTCACTATTCATTGGTACATCTTCACTAAATTTATATTTACACATGTTATTAATATTTATTTTAACATATTGTCAAAAAAATTCAAAAAACTTTAAAAATAACGATTAAGACAATTGTCACTTTTCATTGTTACATCTTCACTAAATTTTTATTTGCACATGTTATTAATACTTATTTTAACATATTTTCTTCAATAATTCAAAAAACTTATAAAATAACGATTATGACAATTGTCACTTTTCTATGGTACATCTTCACTAAAAATTTTTTTAAACATGTTTTTAATACTTATTTTAACATATTTTCATCAAAAAAATTCAAAAAACTTTAAAAATAACGATTATGACAATTGTCACTTTTCATTGGTACATCTTCACTAAATTTTTATTTAAACATCTTATTAATACTTATTTTAACATATTTTCTTCAATAAAATTCAAAAAACTTATAAAATAACGATTATGACAATCTTCACTTTTCTATGGTACATCTTCACTAAATTTTTATTTAAACATGTTTTTAATACTTATTTTAACATATTTTCGTCAAAAAAATTTAAAAAACTTTAAAAATAACGATTATGACAATTGTCACTTTTCTATGGTACATCTTCACTAAATTTTTATTTAAACATGTTATCAATACTTATTTTAACATATTTTCTTCAAAAAAATTCAAAAAACATATAAAATAATGATTATGACAATTGTCAATTTTCTATACATCTTCACTAAATTTTTATTTAAACATGTTATTAATACTTATTTTAACATATTATAGTAAAAAAATTCGAAATACTTTAAAAATAACGATTATGACAATTGTCACTTTTCATTGGTACATCTTCACTAAATTTATATTTACACATGTTATTAGTACTTATTTTAACATATTTTCTTCAAAAAAATTCAAAAAACTTAAAAATAACGATTATGACAATTGTTATATTAAAATATTATCTTTAAAAAGATCATATAAAATAATATCAAAAAAGTTTCATAAAATCCAGCTCATTTAATAAAAAATAGATAATTTAAAAAAAATGATAAAAAAAATGATAAAAGATTTCACCTAAAAGATTGTTTATTTATCTAATAAAATTTACAATATAATTCCTCAATAAAAGATGTATTTAAAAAGAAGATTGTGAAAATCAATAATAAATTATATTAAAAAGAATATTACAATTTTACAATATATATCAGCATATTATTTTTTTTATTAAAAAAACATCAAATAAATAAATTTATTTTCATTTCATAATATAATATATAAATAAAAATATTAAATCATATCATGTTTATTTGTTGATAATAATAAAATATTTACATTAAATATATATAAAATAAATAAATAATAATTAATGCTAAGCATTTATGCAGAATTTTGACTAATTTAATTTTAGCCGATTTATAGGCTTAGTTATTTTTAGACTTAGCCGATTATTAGGCTTAGGCGTAGTTTTTAGCCGATTACGCAACAATATGTATCACTTAATTTAAAATATTCGTTTTTGCGTACTAAAAGTGACTAATCACTTTTCAAATTTCACCATTAGACACAATGAACATACAATTTACCACATGGAGTATTTATTAAATTATTACACATATTTACCTTAATAATATTTAAGTCTATTCCAGGTTTATTAAAATTGATATTACATAAAAACAGTTAATTATGATCTAAAATTTTTATTAGCTTCATTAAATATACGATTTATATTCTAAATTTCATTTATTTTGGTTAAGTAGTTTTTAATATTATTTTGTGACTGATTGAGGTCTGTGGACCCCTCCAGAATAAATTTGTAGTAAACTATATTATAAAATTTATCAACACAAAATTTAAATATATTGTATTTCGAAATGCAAAATTTTTTTCAGGTGGAGTTATTTTATTTCTATTTTCACCAGATGACTCATATTTAAAATTATTTTTATCATTTACTATGATTTTTGCAGATCTGATTTTAGATTAAAAAAATTTTAAAATACAATATCATTTTTCATATATCTAAAATTAATATAAAAAAATAGCATTATTATGTGCTCCAAAGAAAGGAAAAAATGTCATGGTCTCAACTTTCTAACAAAATAAAAATAATGATGCAAATAACCTAAGCTGACCTGAAATTATAACATTTTACAATATGACTAAAGGGATATGATTAATCAAATGTCAAAAAATTATTAAATTTCAAGAAGGTCAAATTGATGGCCCCTAACAATTTTTTACACTACTTCTAAACATAACATCAATTATTCATATAATATAGCCAGCATAAAAATATTAATTACAATAAATAATTTCATAAAAAAATTATCAATGGAACTTATTTTTGGAAGTAAGTCTCAGATTGCCTTGACTTTTTGAAGGAATCTATTTGCAATATATTAGAATAATGTCCACTCAAGTGGAAGGTCTGGTATGTGCCATAGAAATAAGGATAAGAAAACTAAATATTTTTGTCAAATATGAAAATTTTTTTATGTTTGGAGCATTAAATTTTTACATGATAAATGTTTTGCTTGAAATTAACACATTTCAATGTCCTATTTTTTTGGCACATTTTATAAATATTCATCATATTTAATCTAAGCAAAATAAATTTATAAAGTTTAAGTATATTCTATGTTATATCCAAATATAATAATGAATATAAATGAAGATATAAGCATTTACAATTGGGATCTATTAGATTCCACCAGAGAAGAAGATATTTCTGAGATGATTTTAAAAATTAGAAATTAAGGAGGGGGTTTTGTCGATTTAAAAGGAATGAAAGCAAATTTTTTTCTAAATATCAATATAAAAATATTATGAAAAACGAAAAATTTGCCAAGCATATTTTCCATCCCCGTATATGTCATTGCATCTGCATACAACTGGGTGATTCCACGTCAAATCGACCAAAAAAACGAGATTTTCGGCCGACCATCTCAAAAATGAATAAAACGTGGCATGTTAGTTATTTATATTGTAAATGTTAATAATCAAAATTTTAGAGCGCTAGCTCAACCAGATCCAAAGATATACGCCTTCAAAGTCGAAAATCGTTAAGTGCGTGATTCATTAAATCTTGTTATTTTAAAAAATACTAGGTAGAGTTACAAGTTATATATCATTTTATAGCCCTTAAAATTTTACGTTGGAAAATATTTAAAAAAATAAAAAATTTCAAGTGTTTTCTTATTTTCGGTGAAAATAAAAAAATTAACATTGTTAAGAAGGGATTTTTTTTGGTGTTAATATTCACTAAAAATGTTTATTACCTTTATATTAAACTATTTAATAAAAAATCTCGATAGACATTTTTGTTTTTTTAATTTTTATTATATTTATAAATAAAAAATGTAATATAGATGGCGTTATATTAGTTTTTTTTTATAATATATAATTTTTAATAAAATATGAATAGTATTGTGTTTAAATTAAAGAATCAATTGAGTATAACCAAGAACGACGTCCTGGGGCGATATGTAAGCAGGCAGCCCATACCGATATTATTTTATTTGTAAAATAAGCATTTTAAAATTACACTGTGTTACAAATTTCGACTTGATTTTTTGGGAGAAAATAAAATAAACATGTTTTAAGACAGTTTTTTATGCATATTCTAAATCCGCTCTCAGTTTTTTTTCTAGCACGTCAGGTTTTTTATTTATTTTAGGTTAAAGTGGCCAAAAAGGTCATTTTTTGCACTTTTTGAAGGTTTATAACTTCGGTTCTAATGATCCCTACAACTAAAAAAATATCTTAATTTTTGCAGCAAACCAACCTTCCTTATTATTATTATACATTTTTTTTATAAAATCCTTACTCAATTTTTAAACAACCTATATTTTTTAAATTTACCTTTATTTAAAAAATCTTACATTTAATATACTTATTTATTGTGGCTTTCGTTCTTTTCGCTACACTGCACACGGTACGATTCCCAAACAATTTATTTTAAATGAAATAGTTATTCTCATATTTAAATAAATATATTATGCCAAGCTAACCTATCTCATATTTTACTTTTAATAAACCTTTTATCGGTCCGTTGTCCCACCCTCTCCTTCATTATTATATAGGATTAAACTTGTAATATACAATAAAATTATTGAATTTAAAACAAATTAAACAATAACATAAAATTTATCGAATTTAAAAACATTTAATGGCAAATCTAAATATATTTCCGCGAATATGAAGTTGATGATTTATCTTCAAAAAAAATACTCCAGCAGTAGTCCGCCAACATATTTATACGATTCTTGCCGTGATAAAACTTTTCGAGATTTTCTATCTGTTGATAGAACCGCTCCCCCATTTCTTCTGACACAGCACCTAAGTTTTCAGGAAAAAAATCTTAATGGGAATGAAGAAAATGGATTATGAGGGACATTCGGCATCCCATTTCCTTATAATTAGTTAATAGGTCATCAATTTTCTCACGATAGTCGGCTGATTTATGATTTCCAAGGAACGATCCGCATATCCATTTAAAAGATTCCCATTCTTTTAATTCAATGAGTAACAATTCATCTTCAAAAAACTGTCCTTCATGAGTTTTCTTATTTCGGGGCCCACTAAAATCCCCTCTTTTATTTTTACTTAAGCTTGGGGAAAAGGTTTCTAAGGTATATCGTGGGGCCCTCGGACAATTTTTTGATAAAATTTTTGATTAGTACTAATTTTATGTGCAAAGGAGGCAACAAAATCTTATTTTTAGAAACAAGCGGGATATTTACGCGATTTTTTTCAAGAACGTTGGGACGATCCTCCCATTCAGATACTGTATAATGTTTTAGAGTTTCTCTGGAATTCCAGAGACAAAGAAAACACGAATGCTTGGTGTAGCCTAACTGAGCGATCATTTTGAGATCGCAGCATATCTTAAATTCGTAAATGGAATAATTTATTTTTGACAATAAATATTTCATATTTTCATATGATTCATTTAACTGGTTGGAATAGGCGATGAGAATTAATGGCTTAGAATTTCCGTTATGAAGAAAAACTGCTTTCAAGCTGTTTTTGCTTGAATCGATGAACAAGCGCCATTCATCGGGCACCAATTCAATATTAAGTTGTAAAAAAAGTTGACCTAGATTGTTGGAATAGTATAAAAAATTTTCGTAAGAGGGACAAAATTTTTAAACGATGCTCCACGGAATCGGTATGAAGTTCGAACTCCATTTTTGAAAATTTTAAAATCATTAAGCCTTGAGGCTAAAAATTCGGACTTTCTTTTTGAAAGTTGTAAATTTCTGGTTATGTCATTTAGTTGCTCTTGTGACATAAATGGCGAATCCTCTTCTGGATGATACTCAAGATCAATATTGTCATTTTCCTGGCAACGTAATTTTTCCAGCTGCGAACTATTAAAAAAAGGAACTGTTGTATGCATATTATATTTTACCGGATAAACAACCGACGAAATTTTAGGATAACGAATTTTCTTCTTATTTTTTTTTGTTAAACCCAAATGTACTAATCGAGCAAAAATCAATCCCACGAATGATTTCTTGCTACGTGCCAAAATGCAGGTTTCGAATAAGGCAAATATGACCGTTTTCCATTTACCCATGAATTAAAAGAATTATAACATGTTTTACATATGTAATTAGGGGCAAATGGTTTATCCAAATCGCAGAGTGGAATATTGTAATAAATTTCATAAATCCTTTGAATGATTGGAGAAATTGGACATTTTTGTGCGGGCAATATATAGCCCGCACAGATGTAACAAAATTTAGAGACACACTTTAAACAAGGGGACCTCGGCATTAATTTTTTGTAGAATATTATATAAGGAGGGAATTTGAATAATATTTAAAATCCAATTTAAAAAAAAATTAATGAAAGAAATTAAATGTTTATAAAAAATTAAGCGCAAAAAAAAGTAATTCTTCTCCTTTCTTCCTACTCGTTATTTGGCCTTATTATTTATTATCCATACTACGGGTTCAAGGTACTTCATTGGAAAATCATTTTGATATAAATTGATTAAAAAAACAAATATTCTTAAATACATCTAAAAAAGATAAATATTAATAAAAAATATGAAAAAATTACCAATTATTGCATTTTAAATGAATTTTGCTTCAAAAATTCTCAATTCAAAATGAGTACAAATTAAAAAAAGTGGGTACATATATCTGATTTTGGTATAAATTGATCATAAATGCATAAAATATTACTAAATACAACTAAAAAAGATAAATATTACATTAATTTTTCTTTAAAAATGCTTTATGCAGAGAAAATTCAATAAAAGTGTGCAAATTAAAAAGTTCGAAAATATCTGTACCGACTTTTTTAATTTATAATATTTTGGTTGAATTTTCTTGGCATAGAGTATTTTTGAAACATAATTAGAATTAATATATAATCATGAGCATATTTGAAGCAAAATTATATAAAATTTATCTTCTAAAGTTAATAATTTTGATAGTAATTTAAATTGAAAACTTAAGACTCCCAAAACGAAATTCTTTACCATTTTTCTCAAAAACCAATCGATAAAAAATTATTAGTAAATTTATAAAGAAATATAAGTTTAACACTATCACCAATTTTCAGGGATTTTTATTTGATACTTTTTAAAGTATATCCGTATAAAGACCTAAATTTGACCATTTTTGAGATTTCGAAAATTTGTCTTTATACGGTAATATTTTTAAAACTTGACGTGTAGGGAAAATTTGGACAACGGATTCGAACTCAGCGTCAAATTCTGCACCAAAACTTGTTTTTATTTCAAACTATTATAATTTTCCAAAACTTAAACATTTTTTACAACCAAATGAATTTATGATAATTTGTTGATATCTCTGAAAATTATGCATTTATAATCCAAGACACTGTTCAAGAATTCCACTGGAATAATAATCAAGCCACTATCTATCCTATGATAGCATATTTGAATAATGGCAATATAGGAAACCTTAATTATATGGTAATATCAGAGTCACTTCAACATAATGTTATGCAGTACATTTATCCCAGACTAAAATGATAAAATTTTTGACCATTCAATTCAGCAAAAAGCCAAACAAAATATATTACTGCTCTGACAGATCAGCTGCGCAATATAAAAACAGGAAATTTTTTTATAAATCTGTGTTATCATAAATCAGATTTTGGTGTAGAATGGCATTTTTCAGCTACATCCCATGGAAAAGGTCCATGTGATGGCCTTGGCGGAACATTAAAAAGATTAGTAGCACGTTCAAGCCTTCAGCGAATCAGTTCTGGACGCATTTTAACGCCAGTTTATTATATCAGTTAGCAAAACAAAACATACCATCAGTAAATTTTACATATATAACCAACGAACAATACAATTTACAAGAGATTAAACTATGAGAAAAATTCAATTTAGCTCGTCCCATTCCAGGAACTCGGGAAATACATGCTGTATTTCCTTTGAGTTAAAGTAAGCTTAAATCAAAAATATATTCATATGCAGAGGACTTTCAAATTAACAATATTTCAAATGCCGATAATTTGACTTTTGCCGATATTAAAGAATTCGTAACATGTTTTTATGACGATTTTTGGTGGTTAGCCACAGTACTAAAAAAAGAATGAAATTACTGAGGAGATATATATTGCCTTTTTACATCCCCATGGACTATCACCATTCTTCTTTTACCCCACAATTGAGGAGAAGCTATGGTTACCCAATAATCAAATAATAACAATAGTAGATCTTATTACAGTGACAGGACATACCTACAAATTATCGTCTCAAGAAATTCTATTAATAAGCACAAAATGGGATAAGATTAAAACAAGAGGTATTTATTTTTATATTGTTTGTGTATAAATTTTTAAAATATGTTTATTTTACAATATAGCGTCCTAATAAAATCATATCTGTATGGGCTGCCTGCTTACATATAGCCCCAGGACATCAATCTTGGTTATACTCAATTGATTTTTTAATTTTAATCACAATACTATTCATATTTTTATTAAAAATTATATATTATAAAAAAATTAATATAATGCCATCTATATAACATTTTTTTATTTATAAAAATAATAAAAATTCAAATAAAATTTAAAAAACAAAAATGGCTATCGAGATTTTTTATTAAATCGTTTAATATAAAGGTAATAAACATTTTTAATGAATATTAACACCCAAAAAAAATCCCTTCCTAACAATGTTATTTTTTTATTTTCACCGGAAATAAGAAAACACTTGAAATTTTTTAATTTTTTTAAATATTTTCCAACGTAAAACTTTAAGGGCTATAAAATAATATATAATTTGTAACTCTACCTTAAGTATTTTTTTAAAGTAACAAGATTTAATGAAATCACGCACTTCGCGATTTTCGACTTTGAAGGCGTATATCTTTGGATCTGGTTGAGCTAGCACTCTAAAATTTTGATTTTATTAACATTTACAACATAAATAAATAACATGTCAAGTTTCAATCATTTTTGAGATGGTCGGCCGAATCGCTGGTTTTATAATTATATAAATAAAAATGACAAAAGGGTCACATCCGAACTAATTTTTTTTAAAGGTCTTTGGTCTGAAAAGACGGATTATGACTATCTACACTGATATATTTTTACTCTTTTATTAGTAACACATAAAAAAATAAACAATTATTGAAAATTTTATGATATCATTATGTTTGTTAAATAAATAGATATTTGTAAAATTTTTACATGAAACAAGGCAATAATGTAGAATATTTTTTTTGCAATCATGATATTAAATTTTTCTATATTTAAATAAAATCGGAAGGGCCTGGCGGACAAATAATTTTTATTTCAGATAGGGCTTTTATAAAAAATTCGCTTAGGATCTAGTAGGTTCGGGCAAATTTTTTTAAAAAAATTTCGGATCAGGCCTGAAAAATTAGCCCCGATGCTAATCACTAATATGAATAGTTAACACATTATTAAGAAAAATAGAAAAAAAATTAAATTTCATTTTATATAAATTAATTTTAAAATTCAGTATCTGATCGACATTATTTAAAGATCGTTTGATCCGATATCAATATTAATATTAATGCAGCCATAATATTCATCATGAAAAACTATGTTTTATTCAATTTAATCTCCTTAAAATAACACTTAGAGTTGAAAGGGAAGATGAGATGGATTGTCTGGTTCTGGGTTGCAATTTTTTACTTAAAAACATCCCGGATGAAGCTTTTTCCTACCACAAATGTCGCAATCCTGAATACGAGTTCCAAAATATAAATGATAGTGATATCTACCCTTATCTGCTCGTTAATATTGGATCTGGTGTCTCTATACTCAAGGTTATCCGATTAAAAAGCTTTTATGTTATAATCATATTTAGTATAAATTAGAAATGGGCACAACCCGGTCTGTTAAACCTTTTATTTTTTATATTTCTGGCCCGGCCCATTAAATTATTTTGTACGAGTTACGCAGTGGGGCCTGTAATATAATTTTTTAATGGAAATTATCATACATCAATTGAGCCAAATTTCAAAAAAAAGCTTGTAAGTTTAGTTTAATTTTTTTAGATGTATACTGGATTCAATTATTTCTCCGGTACCGGACTGGATTCAATTTATTTATATAACCGGCCGAGTCTGATACCGGATTTATTTTAAAAAATATTAACTCTTATATGTATTATCAGAGGCAGCGGTGACTTAATATATTTTTGTTTTGTCAATGATATAATATAATATTTGTTTTTTTATTTCATTTTTATTTTTTAACAATATTCATTACCACGCTTATTCTTTATTAGAATTTAAAATTTCTGCATGATTTAGTGGTTGCTATTACAAGTAAAACTAAAACGTAAATAAGATTTAAGACGTGCAAGTCCTAAAACTATGTTGTTAAACGGCTCATTTTGAGCCCGTTTTTTAAAACGGCTAACTCAATATTTTAGCCAGAAAAATATTGCCTAAGCCTCGAGATTTCGATAATATATGCCTAGACCTTTGTTCCTTCTATGAGCAAAATCTTGAGGCTTGCGTAATATTTTTCTGGACGAAATATTGAGTTAGTCGTTTTTTAAAAATCGGCTCAAAACGAGCCATTTAACCATTACCTAAAACAATCGTTCTGCAGAAACGTAAATTATTAATAGCATTTTAATAAATTTTACATACTCTAAAAGAATCAAAATAATTTATTTCATACTTTGTTCCATTTCTATGAAGAAATGAACGATTTCTTTTAAAATCAATTCTATAGAAAACTGAAACATCATCAAGTTTTTGGATCGCGAATTGCTCCATATTAATTAAATGATCTATACTGGTTCTTTAAAACTATTTTTTATACTTACAATTGTGTGATCTAAAACATCAAAATTAATTTGTCTATAATATTTATTAACTGACCTGAAGTTATGGTTTGATAAATTCAAGTCTTCTTCGAGTCTTATAGAACTTCTCTCCAAAACTTATCCAAATTATCATCTTGTTGTATTGCATCTAGAAATTTTATCAGGATTTCTATTTTATATTTAACATTTTAAAAAAGTAATGAAGAATTATTGATTTCAGCATTTAAAGCTTCTAATGTCTCAAATATTGTTATAACCCTTTTAAGAAAATAAGTTTTCAAAAAGCTTTATTTGGTGTAATACATTTTTTGCTCTTATAGCACCTCACTGCAAATGTATTTATAATTTCTAATAAAAGTTTTGATTATGATTCTAACACCAGTGCGTAAGGCATAATGGCCTTAAATATTGAACTATTATTTTCATCTTGGATGGAACGAAATATCTCCATCTGTTTTGGTGAATCTCGAACAAAAAATAATAAATCTTTCATTAATACTATAAAATGCAAATTTTTGTAATAGTATTAAATGAATCTTTATACAAGCCTTAATGTACGACCTGCACAATGTCCCTAGATTACTCTAGATTCTTCATTACGAAGACGCATTTGTAAACCAGATATCTTTCACTAATGTTAGATGCTCCATCAAAACATTGATTTGAGATGTAATAAAGGGATAGACGAAAGAGCATAGCAATATAGAAATAATATAAAAATTAGTTTTTCTCTTTGTTTTATTTTGAATGGGATAATAATTCATCTATTTTTTATGTGGGCAGTGCCCCCATATTCTTCTTATAGATAGCGCGAATTCGCGGCGATGAAAACAAATGCCACTAATTCTCGCTAACCGTGAATGCAGATATAGAAAGAGCCCCGCTGCCCCTATATGTCGACCCCATGCATAGTATGTACAATAAATCGAATTAAAACAGTAAAATAGTGTTGTGCAGATTTATTTCAAGACATTTCCATATTTTTTAATTCGTTTGTAAATAAAATTATTTAACTTGTAAAAATTGATAAGAAAATATAAATGTTATTTTAACAATTTTTTATAAGTCAAATAATTTTATTTTCAAATAAAAAAATATGGAAATGTTTTCTATCAAATATGGTCAACACTGTAGAGTCATATATCGAGAGTATTATAGATTTGTATATCATAGTAAAAAATACAAAATATGTAAATTGTAATTCTCGAATTTATAAAAAAAATACATCTTTTTTTGTGTACATTGTAATTGTTAATTATTTCACAATAAATTTTAAACAAAAGAATATTTAAAAAATTGTATTTGATTTATTCATAATTTTTTAATTAATATAGTATATAAAATGGAACCGGCTATTTTTAATAGAAATGACCGAATCCAAATAAGGAAGATCCGTTACATCTCTAATTTTTTGTATCTGGATTGACACGGCCCTTTAAAATATTTTGTACGGGCTTCAAGCTAGCCACTGCAGATCTCTAATCGAAATAATGTTTAATTATATTAAGAATCATAGTATTTTTAATACTTTTCCCACAAAAATCATCAATTAAATTTTTATATATTATATTGAATTTAGTATTCTTTTAAACTTATTTATTACAACAACCATTGTTTCATTATTATAGTGTTCTGTCATCTTTTCGGTCAAAATAGGTTTTGTATAGATATATTTTATTATATAGGGATCTTCTTTATCTATTTTGATTCAGAAATTTAGAATTTCTAAGCATTTTATAAGTTTTGTTAAAATTGGGCATTTTGTTTGAGTGTTCTTTTTATCCATTTTTTTGTACCTAATTTGCAAAAAAATTTTTGGCAATATTTTAATTAAAAGAAATGTATAAATTATGAGTAAAAATAAATAAAGAGGATTTCTTTGTTAGAAATAATTAATCTTTAACTAATTTTTCACTAAAATGGATAAACTATATTTATTTTGTTTGTTTAAAATAAATTTTATATTATAACTACTACAAATAAAAAATAGGTTGAGAGCGAAACAAAATACACAAGAATAGGTGGTACATCTATGGGAGGTGGTACGTTTTGGGGGTTAGGCTCTTTGCTGACTCAAGCTAAAGTATTCCATCTCAAAAATCAATATGAAAATCCAGAAATAAATAATGAAATATAAGATAGATATGAAAGTGTAATTATTTTTATAGTTATGACCATAGGCGTAGCCAAAACTTTCTTGAGGAGGGGGGGGGAGGTCTTCACTCATATTTTTTGTCCGTTTTTCCCAGTCCTATTCCTGATCATATTTACATCTTTTTTTAACTAGTCGTTTTAATAATTTAATTAAAAGTATTATAACATGTAAACTGATAGAATTATATATATTTAAATAAATTTAAGAGCCATATCAAAAATATTTTTAAAAATTAACATTAAATTTTAAAAAAAATAAGCTAAAAATTATCATCCTCTAGCAGGGTTGTGCATTTGACCGGTCAAATACGTTTCGGTCAATTGACCGATATTTGACCGGCCAAATATGGTCAAATGTGGTCAAATTCAAATATATTTTTTTAAAGTTAATATTAACTTTATTTTGAATATGATAGTAAAATGAATCTATAATATTAATTTTTTAAATTCATTCAATAACTAACGTGTAGCTATCTGTATCAGAGTCTTGTTCTGATTCATATTCAATATTATCATTTTCTTTAATATTTTTTAAACAATTTTCCTGATATCTTATATCTTAAATCGATTTCTATTTTCATAAGAATATTAACCCAAATCGACCTATTTCTTTCTAAAGAAGAAGTAGAACTAGGAATTGTTAGTCTCTTAATGGGCAGGGTAGACAAAGTTTAATCTATTAACTTGAGGTCGGAATTGATTGTTTCTGGAAATTACTACTTTCCACATATTTTGCTACATTAAACATGCTGTTTTTGCTTCTGAAATTAATTATATCACTTAAAATATTTTGGTCATCACTACCTTGTAAAATAGCTAATTCTTGAATTATATCACATACTTCATTAATTACACTACTAGTGAGTTCTCCTCTTGATATTGTGGACCCGAAAAATAAGCAAACATTGTGATCACATGTATTTACATCTTTTTTCCCTTTTTTAAACATATTTTTAATTTATTTTTCCTTTAAATTTTTTAGAGTATTTGACCGTATTTGACAGGTCAAATACTCCTCCGGTCAATTGACCGAATTTGACTGGTCAATTGACCGACTTGCCAACCCTATCCTCTAGTGATGGCCTTTAATCTTTAAATAATTTAAAATAGTATCGTAAAATTTAAAGCTTACTTTTTGTTTGATCAAAAGGGCCCTCAAGATTGAGTTTAAGGACTCCGAACATTATTTTGATTAGGGATTTAGGCTCTTCCCCAAATGAACAGTATTTTAGTACTACATGGGTAAATATGTTGTCTGCTAGATGTGAATATTTTTGGGATTTTTTCGTTTATACTTAATTGAGTATCCATTATTATATGGGGCGAAAATGTTTATACTTGTAAAGTCCCATTTCATGTGTTTCCTCATATTCCAGGTGGTTAACTTATGCCCATCAGGCCACAAATCATTAATAACAGTCTCTCAAGGTTAGTTATATGCATTGGTTTTGAATAATGACTTTTGGATTATTTTATTAATTCTTTCGTGCGTTACATACTTGTATCTGTTCGCGAGATATTTAAAATAATATAAGTTAATATTTATTTTATTTTACACTATATTTTCCTAAAAATTTAAATAATATTAAATAAAATATATTAATTTATCAGGAACCCTGAACAAATACTTTATGAGATTCCTGTTCTTTACCAGCTTTTATAACCTCCCGGAACGCGTTTCTAAGAAAATATCTATTTTATATACTATGCAAATTTTATTCTCTAATATCATTTATAACTGGAATTGAAAACGAAATTATAATAAATATTAATAATGTTATATATAAAAACTAATTTATAGATTAATTATTTCCGTAATGTGATAAATTTAAGTAATTTCTCACCAAAAATACCAAGAGTAGTTGGTGACAATTGGGATAAAAATTACGATAGCGATGTCTAAATTTATTTATTTTCAAGATTTCTGTCGAACTAATTGTTGAGGCATTTCTGTTGCATCGTGCTCAAAAATCGATGCCTGTGTAATCCCGAGCAACTGGAAGACGAAGGTATTAGGGTGATACCTTAGGGTCTACTGTTGTTGCTTGAGCATAGATGAGGGTTCTAGGGTGTTTGGGATACTGTCCCTTTTAAGAGCCTTTGGGATTAAGTTATTTATCTTTATACGTCGTGGGAGGCGGCCTTTGGAATATTTGCAATGTAAAGAACAATTAATGCATTTGAAAAGAAGCGATATATCTCACCCGAGACGCTAAATAGCAATACGACGTTTTTTAGTGAGATGAAAACCGAGATTTATTCATTTTTTGATGGAAAGAGAGACGTGGTATCAATGATAAAAAAATCTTTTGGTGGGGAAGGGGATAGGTGGATTTTCTGATTCTTCCTTGCCTACACCATTAGTTGCGAAGAAATGTAGTGGTTAATAATATAACTTAATTTTTTTGGAAATAATTTGTAATTGAAGTTCTATTCTTTCTAAATACCTAACTACTTTTAATTTTGCAGATCAAAGTATGTAAATATTAATTAAATGTTATAGCAAAGTTATTATCAGAGTAGAAATCGGAACGTGATAAATTTAGGAATCGAAACCAGAACCTGGAACCTTCTTTTAAAATTTATTGGAACTGGAACCCATTTTAGAATTTGCAGGAACCGGTGAACCATTCCTATAAACAAAAATGCAAATAATTTACATGTATGTTGAAAATATTGTCTGAATTATTTTACAGGGTTTATTTTGCTTAAATATTTCAATTTTTTGATTACTTTAACAAAATTTGAAACAGGAACTAAAACCTGGAACCCGCGGAACAACATCAAATTTAGGAATTGAAACCAGAACCCACTTTTCAAAATTTTAGGAACTGAATCACATTTTTAAAAAGTCAAAACGGAACCAGAATCCTTTTTCGTCATGTTCCAAATTCTGCTTATTGTATATGCCACACTCTGCCTCAGCCGCCAGACCAACTTAAATTTCTCATCACACATTATTTTCGAAATTAAATATCACATGAAGAACTATTTTTTTAGATGAGACTTTAGAAAATTGTCTTAGAATTTTATTTATATTATAAAAACAAGATTTATTTTCCTTTAGCTACAAAATTATCATAAATTTGTAAATAAAATTTTTTATTACAAATGCAATTGGCAATGCAACACAAATCAATAATAAAAATATAATGAGAATTATTCTGAGTTAAATACATTTGATCTTGGAATAATAGCTTATTAGATATAGTTGTCATTTTATATAACCAATATATTACCTTGTTTACAATAAAAGTACGTCACTATGCAAAAGAAAGATGTTATCAATGCCCTCCATTATGAATGGATTTCAATGATAACTGGAAAATTATTTTCTATTGGCGCTTGTTGGCACTCATTAGCGTTTATTGGCGTTCCTTAGGCGAAATGCTTATAGGCTAGAAGCATCCCAACCATTTATTTTCGCAACAATTTAATTTATAATAAATCGATGAAATTAGTATTAATTATTCATACATTCTTATATTAAATTAATTCATATGTTAAGTATAAGATTTTTAAAAAAGAATATAAATGAGAGAGGTGGAGGAAAAAACAAGATGAGCCTTAAATATAGTTCCATTGATTCAATTAAAGAGAAATGAAGCGGATAATAATAGTGCACAATAATTTGCAACGCGTACATTTACATATAAATTAAATTATTATCCTATTGCTAACTTTTGAAAATCTATTTTCATATAGGGCTGTGCCGATCCACATATTTTTCACCAATCCGATATTTTCCGATATTGGTTCAAATCCGATCCGTTATTAATATTGATTTTTCACCACCCCTTTTTGAACCAAATGTAATTAAGAAATCAATATTTTTATGCAAAAGAATTATGAATTTAATTTTTTTTATTTCAACAAAAATTAAAAAAAATTACATTATAATAAATATAATAATATATTCATTTTATGTTGGTATGAATTATAAAATTGTAATATTTAATTATAAAATGATAATATAATTAGATTTTTTTAAAATAAATATAAGAGCCTCAAGATTTTCATTACAGCATTAACTAATAGGGGATATAATATCAATATCATCAATATTATTCGAGTTCGAGTTGTCTAAATAATGAACACAAATATAAAATTAGCATTTATAATATAGTGGGTTTCATACAAACCCAATCTTTTATTGATTTTGAAAAATAATCAGATATCACCCAAACAAATGGGTCAATCATAACCCAACCAAGCAATATTTGATTAAATATGAAAAATATATTATACTTTCTAGATATAAAGATTCTTTTAACTTTGATCATTGCTAATTGAACATGATTCCGTACTTATTTTTTTTGTTACTCTCTGAATTGTTTCCAGAACAACAATTACCTTTTCTGCTAATTCCCACTCATATAATGAGAGATTTCCCAAATTAGGATTATCGATAATGTACAGCTGTACCGCCCTTTTTGTTCTATCAATCTTTCGAGCATATAATAGGTAGAATCCCAACGGGTCGTCACGTCCTGGATTAATTTGTGCCTAGTTAGATTTAATCGAATTTGGATTTCTTTAGACTATTTTGTGCATTATTATAACCCGGGCAAGCATGTTAATAATAGATCTCTGTATTGCTGCCTGTGCAACCAATTGCAAATATGTGCAAAACACGAAACGCTTTGAAATTTGTCTTTTTTCATGGCCAAAGCTATATTGGGTGCATTATCTCAAATAATTAGGTGTATTTTACTTTTTTTATACCCCAATAATTAATCATTTCATCTAAAATTTGAACAATATTTTTTGCTGTATGCGACTCATCATATTTTTAAGAGCTCTATTAATTTGTTTAAAGTTTTGGTTTATATAGTGGCATGTTAGTGAGATATGAGAATCGCCACCTGGAATTCTAGTCTATATATTTAAGGTAAAGGAAAAATAATAAATTTCTTTACCATTTTTTTCAGAGAGTTTTTTATATATCTCCGGAATAACTCCTTGCGAAAAATACTTTCTATTGGGAATTTTATAATTTGGACATAAATGGTGTAAAAGCCCTTTAAAGCCGATATCCTCCAAGATAGAAATCGGCTGGTGGTCACACGCTATCATTTCCCCTATACATTTAGAAATTATTATGGATTTAGGATCAGAATATTTCCAAATATTAGTTTTATTAAGAATGGCTGATATTGTTGACTGACTTTCAGGGCTCTTTTTTTTAAAAAATTTGAATGTTTTTTTAAAAATATTTCTCGTTCTTTTTGTATTAGCTCTTCGAATTTGATGGAATCGCTTTAAATATTTACGGATATTGGTAATATTAAATGAATTTTTCAGTATTCATCCGTGTAAAATTAGAATTCTGCAGATAACGCATTTTGCAAAATTATCTTTGTCTTTTTTAAAATATTTCCATAATTCAGAAATCATATTTAAAATAATTCTTTTATTTAAAGTATAAATAATAAAATTGGTGTTATTTTTAAATAAATTTTAAATAAATAAAACTTTGGGTGTTCCTTTCTATTTTTATAAAAAAACTTTTAAAATCTATTTAAAAAAATAAATAACATTTGCTATGTTTAAAAAAAATTTATTTAGATAATATTATTAATATAAAATAGTAACTCACTGAAACTCAGGGAAATTTATTATTTTTATTTTTTTTAAAAAAATTTTTATTAAAAAATAATATATATGATGTAAGAATTGCATTTTTAGTAAAAAGATCGGATCAGGTTATTACAGGTAACAGCCTTATCCGATATTTTTGGAATACGTTAATATCAGTACCGATCCGATATTTTTTGGAATACGTTAAATATCGGTACCGGTCCGATATTTAATATCGGCACAGCCCTATTCATAAACCTAGTTTATAATGCTAAAATCGCCGCTGTTGAAAAAATAGGTATTATAAGTTTGTTTATGCATATCAAAAAATATATACAATCCCTTACATTTGAAAAATAAACATAATATTTCATCTTGCATTCTAAAAAAAATAACCAATTAAATTTTATTCAAAATTCCAGGAATTTATTTAGAATCTAGGTTCACTTGGAACACTTTAATTCTTTAGATTAAAAATTAAATTAATCTTTATAAAATCTTTCATGTGCGCGAAATTAAAATGAATTTTTTGGCAAGAAATATATTTTATCTCATATTTTATTTTAATAAACTTTGTAGATCATAGTTATTTAAATAATTGACTAATAAATTTTTGAACTAATTTAACATCATTAACTTGCATGTTATTTTATAATCACTAAGAACGATTAATAGTTTAATTAGACATTAATAATTTCAATTGTATTTTATTAATTCTCATAATATGGTTCAGTCATTTGGCCGATATTTGATCGGTCAAATTCAAATAAATGTTTTTCAAGACAATATTTACTTTATTTTATGTAAAAAAGTAAAAAATGAATCTATTTAATATTCAATTATATTTTTTTAAATTCTATAATTAATATTTCGCTCTCGCTGGCAGAGTCTTGCTCTGATTTATATTCAGTATTATTCTTTAATATTTTTAATCAATCTTAGGTTATGATATACTCTTACCAATTTTCCGGTTGTCGAGATCTTCAATCGATTTCTTTTCTTCATATGAATATTACCCCAAACAGACTAATTTCTTTCTGAAAGAGAAGTATAACTAGTAATTGTTAGTGAGATATTAGACACTTTTCTTAAGGTTCAAGATGGGTAAAACCCATTCCAACAACCGGATTATTTTTTATGAAAGTTACTGCTCCGCATATTTTGGCTATTAAATTTACCGCCGCGTTTACTTCTAAATTTTATGATATCATTAAAATATTTTGATTATTATCACCTTATAAAATAGCTATTGTAACCTAATTACATACTTTATATATTAGTTAATTAAATCAATATATTTATTTATCAATTAGAGTATTTGACCAAGTCAAATATTCCTTCGGTCAATTGACCGACTTGCTATTTTTAATTTTTCCTTATTTTTATGTTCCGATTTTGGCCAAATTATAAACCTTCTATTTCTTTTAGTTTTTATGATATACCTTCTAATGCTGTGGATTATACATAGAATCTGACAATATTTGTTATAATGTTAGCATTTTTATTTTAAGAACATAATTTTAGTATTTGGGTGCCCATATACACCTTATGTAATCATTTTTTTTATAAATACATTGTAAAATAAAATTTAAACTAGAAATTTTCCATCAGGAGTATAAATAAATAATTTATTTTAAAAAATTATTTACTCTTTAAAAAAAAGTTAGACTCTAAAGGGTTAATAAATTATGTAAAAGCTCCTTTTACATTTAGGAATGATTAGTGGGAGTTAAAAGAAAATAAGGTAAACTAATCAAATAAAAAAATTAAGTAAACTAATCGAATATAAGAAAATTTTATAAATATCCCTAATTACAATCAATCAATAAAATAAGGGTTTCGACGAACTTTTATCTTTGGCCGAGAGAGGGGATCACAGGAACGTAGATATGCTGGTTAAGGATATATACGGAGGGGATTACAATGCTCACAATTTACCAGCTAACCTTATAGCCAGTAGCTTCGGCAAAACTGTTAGAACATCTGCTGCTTGGTTTCTTATTTTATTTTTGTTTATTTATTTCTCTCAATCTTTCTTTCTTGCATATATTTCTTAAAAAACATTTTATATAATTTTTTTTAAATTTGCAAAATACAAAAATAATTTATATATTAGGTACCCCCCTGCCAACGAAGAACTCGAAAACTGTGGCCCTATATATTATGATGAATTGGATGTTAAGAGCGATTCTACTTATCCTTCGGATATTGATGATATCCATCAGTCTGCCAATTTGATATCTTTCGAAAAAATTACCATAAGAGATGTCAAAACCATCCCTCTTCTTTCACCACAAAATAGCCATAACATTAAAAAAACACCCTATATTGCAAATGGTTCAAGTAATTCTTCCATGCAGAATAATAGTTTTATATCTGAATTATACGACGCCGAAAACGATGTGAAGCAGCCCATGGACCAATGTTTTAAAGAAACGAAACTTATTGATTTTTCAAATAATTACGGTAACCAAAACATATATTCTGAAAATGGCGCGAAACAATGGCTAGGCCAAGGTTTTGAGAGGAAAGATTCTGAAAGGTCGAAAGGTATAAAAAACATAAGTGAATATAATACAAGGTCCGACTTGTTTTGGAAAAATACGAAACCCGTATCAGATGAAGCGAATGATAACTACCTAGCTTCGCAACAAAACACAACTAAAGAGGATAGCGGGTTGAGGAAAAATTCTTGTTCTGGTATACCTTAGTTTATTTTCGTTTCTTTATTTTTCTTCTTTCTTTTATTCTCTTTTATTAATCCATCTCCTTTTCCCTTCTCTTAGACATATACTTGATGAAATATTGACGTTGTATCTAATTTCGTTTATAAACAAACAGTGGTATATATCTATGATTTTACTTCAAGGGTGGAAAAAAGATATCACATATATTTTTGAATATATAAAATCCAATTTATAAGATTAAAAGGGTTTTTTAAATTTAAGAGAAATTTCGGGGAATTTAAGAGAAATTTCGGGGAATTTAAGAGAAATTTCGGGGAATTTAAGAGAAATTTCGGGGAATTTAAGAGAAATTTCGGGGAATTTAAGAGAAATTTCGGGGGAGAGGGGGTTGCAAATGCCCCTTTAAATACTCCACATAAAATCATATCTTTTTATTGATAGTTTACATACCTGCTAGATCTGTAAAATATTTTTGACTAGAAAAATATTTGTAGAGCAGGCAGCTTAAAATTTAAACATTGGACCTGGCGAGCTAAATATTAAAACAGTGAGCGATAAATTTTATACACTTTACGGGCAGAATTAGCTTTTCTCCATCCATCATTTGCGTTTTTGCGCTAAAATATCCCGCTTTGATCGTCGGTGACGTTCTTATATTTATTAAAAATTATTTTTTTATTTCATAATATTGCTTATTTTATATGCATAACCATCTATTGCGCGACATATCAATAAATGATATAATTTTTTAAAAAAACTTTTTTTGTCTTTAAAGGGCCCTTAATAAAGTAAAAATAATTTTTAAAAAAAAATATTTAAACTGTAAAAAAAATTTAGTGTGTGTATTTAAATACACAATGCGTGTAAAAAGTATCATATTTTTTCAATTTAAAATCTATTACAAAATAAAGACATAATTTTATTATTTGATAACTAATGTAATATAAAACGAATTTATATTAAATTTCATTAAATAATTTAAAACAATCGTTTTTTGTAGTAAAACATGATGATACACCATATTTGGTACAAATCACTTTCGTAACCAATTTACAGCCATGATTTTTGCACCGCGCCTTTACTATATTTTGGCCAATGTGCTATTAAATCCTGTCTTATTTCTTTCTGCATAATAAGACTTTTCGGCCCCTTGCTAGATTTTTTTAAATATTTAGTGTCAATTGATATTCGTTTTTTTACCTGAAATTTTAAATGTTAAAAATGGCATCTGTTCCGACCTTTAAAGCTACAAAACCTCGCATATATATTAACCAAGATTTATAACATCATATCAAGTATATGAAATACTATACGGTGATACCATTTACGTGATCTTATGTGAATCCACGTTCCAACTTTTAGAATTCTTTTTCAGTTGGAAACTGCCAATTATAAATTCTATTAGCCCTCGCTGTAGCAATACTCCCTCTTGGGAGAGTAATACTTGATGTTCTATACCCCAGAACCATTTATCAAAACACAATTTAAAATTGGAATGTAGTGGTACCAATAGTTGAAATACCGCATTTCCGCTTGAATCAACATCTGCTGATCTTGAATCGAGAATTTCCTAATCTTATGAGGAACTAATATTAGAATCCGAACTATTTTCTGAAATACAGTACATTTTGACTATAGATAGCAAATAAAGAACATCTATTAATAAAAAAAACAATCAAAAAAGCCCAAATTCATATTGCCTTTGTGCGCATTATGTATCTGGGTACACGTACCTTTTTAAATTTTAAGCACTATTAATGAATATAAAATCTATTTATATATAAAACATTTCTTTTATTTTATTTAATAGGATTTTTAACTTCCTGTTCCTTAAAAATTTGTACAAGAGAAATGACATAATTTATAAAATAGAAAAAATGCAACTATTCGAAAGTTGTAAACTACGTATTTTCGAATTTTTATATTGATAGCTGTCTTTCATTTTTGACAAAATTAACTATAGAAATAAATAAAATATATGTTTATGTTTATCTATTATACATCATGTGTATTAAACTATAAAAAATTTTATATTAAAATTTATACCTTTTTTATAGCATATGTATTCACATATGATGTACGCAATAAAGGGTTAAGTGAAAATATAATTAAAATAAATAAAGCGCCAAACCAACCAATCAAATAATTTTTTAAATGGTAAGCTGGTGGGAGAGATAAACAAAATTTTTAATAAATGGGCGAGCGTGTAAATTTTAAAAATAATCATGGTTAGGCGAGTAAATCCCGCGCATTGCAAGTAAAAAGAACCACTCCGCTCAATTATAATATTTTAACACGTGTAAAACTAGCCCATTACAGACCTCTAGTTGGTATAATATTATTTTAAAAACTAATAGTTTTTATTATTAACCCAAAGATGCGGCGATGCCATCTATATTTATAAAGTTTTTACCAACTTTATCTTTATATCTTTTCTTTTTTAATGTAAATATAGTTCTCATCATTGTGTCTTCCCCACTTATTCCAAATTATTTTTCAAATAAATATTTAAACCCTTGTTCAAATGATATCTCACATGTTTGTTCTTTTTTTTTATAATTAATATAAGAAACTTGAAACAGATAAAAAATAAGATATAAAGCAAGAATATTTTTTTGCACAAACTATCAATGTTCAATTATTTATATTTCACATAGATTTAGATAGGCAGACAGATGGATAATCCTAATAATTTAAAGAAAAATTTATATGATATTATGAGAAAGTAGAATAATTGTGATAAATTATTAAATAACAATCTGAAATATTTTTAAATATAATTATCGGCCAACAATATTGATAAAATTACACTATTGCTTCGCTCTGCATCTCGCAGTTTTTTAAATAAATTTATTATGATAAAATAAGGAATGAGTTAGGTTATCAAGATTATTAACTTCTTAAAGCTAACTATTTATACTGGGCATGAAAACTCCAGGCTAAGAAATATTATTAACATTGGTCATAATTCCCAAAATGAAGAATGTTCGTCTATAAAAATTGTTAAACCAAATGAATCATTAGGTGGATTTGTAACTTTCTATAAAACTATAAAAGCCAATTTATTTCGTTTCTTCAAAGGTAAGAGGTTTAGGGAGGAGGATATTGCGCATTCTTTACTCATAGCCATAAGCAACGACATAGGTCAAATAGCCTTCCTGAACGCCCAACTTCACCGGTTAACCAAAATTTACTTTGGAGGATTTTTCATAAGAGGTCACCCGGTCACTATGCACACCATAACTTACGCTATCAATTTTTGGTCAAAGGTATTTTGATTTATTAGTTAATTGAAATTTTTTTGCCCATTCCATTTCTGCCTCGAAATTTGACATTTTTACCAAATATAAATGGAATATCTATATATTCAAACAAATTTTTTAAAATATAAATCTAGGGAAAAATACTATAACGGTCATTCAAAATTTTCTATATTAGGGTCAAATCAAACCATTATTCTTAAGACACGAGGGATATTTGGGCGCTGTAGGAGCTTTTCTTAAAGGACTCAAGCCAAATGGTTAACATTTCTAAAATAAAATAACAGTGTTGTTAAACGGCTCGATTTCGCCGATTTTAAATTAAGATTTTAGACAAAATAATATTACGCACAGGGTTGGGCAGTAGCGCATATTCTTCTATTTTAAATACTACAAAATATAAAATATTTTTTACTATTTTCAGACAATTAGTCCATAAAAAATTAATGAAGCAAATCTTCCAAAATGTTTGATTGTAGTTATATTCTTTACATTTATCACTACTGTAGAAATTGATATTTTAGAAAAAAATTTAAGAATTATGAAAAACACCTGGGGTTTATATATATATATATTTTTTTAAATTTTTTATATAAAATATTAATCCTAATTAAATGAATCAAAATTCATTGTCAAATGTTTGTACCATTTCCTCCATATTATTTATATCACTTGAGAAGAAGTTGTCACTTAAAGCCGAAAAATGCGAAAATCATCTTTATATTGCCATTTGAGACAAATTCATGGCTTCTAATGTTCATAAATTAGTTAAAAAAAATTATTCAAATAATCCCTGCTTAAAAATAGCTAATACGCACTCCGCCAAAATCTGCCCAGGTCTTCATATTAATTAAAATTTAATTTCATTGCCATAAATATTGTCAATATTTTTTATAAAATTGTTACTTAATCAATTAGAATTGAAATTTAGTCTGGTAACTTTTATAAATTATTGCTTTTGACTTGCTAAAATATTAATTTGCATTTAAAACTTTCATGGGCATATTTCTGCGAAACATTTTTAGAATTATTGAAGCATCTTATTAAAATACATTTATAGTTAAATTTCAAATCACAAGGTTTACTAGTTTTAAAATTATTTGAGAAAAAATTACCTACCCCGGGATAACGCTATCCCCGGTTTCCCCTACTTTTTTTATTATAAATTAAATTGAATTATAAAATATAAATCCACATTTATTTATTTATTTAAATATTAAATTTGTGCGAGTTATCGAAAAAATTAACAACTTGTCCATCAAATCTTATTTTATTTTTAAAATGAGTATTACCGAATTTGAAACCGAAAATGCAAGAAGATGAGGAAGACTTAGGAATTGAAGATAAGTAGTTTTTATATGCTATTATGTTTATAAGATATTTTGCAGTGATTTTGTAACAACGTCAACATCCTCTAAATGTAATTTGATAATTTTGAATGGAAATTTTTTCAAAATATCATCAAAAATCAATAATATAGTGAAGGCTAGATTAAAAATCTGCTCAACAAAGAATAAAACTAAAATCATAAATGGAGCGATTTTATCCAATAGCTATTGATTCGAGGATTGATAAACCGTTTGTTCCTATATATGAGTGTGAAATTGGGTATTAGAGGGAGCATGTAGTGTAAAAAAAACATATTTTTGCAGCATATGGTTTTGGATGAAGTATTATTAGATATTTTATTTTTATTATATAATTTTAATTCCGTATCTGCAATATTCATTTTATTCTTCAATATAATTCATTTATTTTGCATTATAATTATGCTTATATTTATTACGTGCTCTATGATATGCTACTGCTATAATTATATTATTTATGTTTGTATTACTGAAATATACAGGGTTTTCCATTCAAAAAAGGAAAAGGGTCAATCATAAAAGGAAAAGGTCCAATCAAAAAAGGAAAAGTGTCAATCAAAGAAGGAAAAGTCCAAAGGTTTAGGAAAAAGTCCGATCAAAAAAGAAAAGTGTCAAACAAAAAAGGAAAAGATCCAATCAAAAAAGGAAAAGTGTCAATCAAAAAAGAAGGAAATTTCCCAAAAGGAAAGGAAAATGTTAATCAAAAAAGGAAAATTCCAATTAAAAAGGGAGATCTTTATTATTCTTCTCATTTTTGATAATTCTTTTGTCATTTTAAAATAATTTATAAATTTTCTGTTATTTTTCTTCATCTCTCTGCCACATATTTTTAACAATTCTTTACTTTTATTTTGATTTTTTCTCCTTATATTATAATCTTTTACATACATTTCTAACCTTTTCAATCTCTTGAGGTCATTTTTGATCTTTATTTTTTTGATCTTCTCAATTTTATTTTCTCATTTTTGATAATCCTTTTTAGGAATTTTTTTTAAAGGAAATTCAACATTTGTTCAAAAAAATGATAAAACACTAAAATATTAAAACAAGTATATAAAATTACTAAATATAATAAATATATTTATATATTATAAGTATCGGAGGCTCTAAAAAGAGCTTAATTTAATAATGAATATGTACATAAAAAACAAGTATAATTGTGTTTAAAAATTTATAGTTGAAGTTTTTGTTTAAGAAATATGGATTCGCGATTTTCGTTTGTTATGTTAAAAAATTTTCGCGATAAAGTTTAAAAAAAAAATATGTAGACTGTGAAAAATTGCCGTTAGTTGATATGACTATTGGCTGAAATATAAAGTAATTTAATTTTGAATATTTATTAATTTTTTCTATTTTCCCCGCAAGTAAGAGGATTTGAATTAATTGAGGAAGGAAATGAGAAGATGCAGGTTGCGTCCCAAATAAGATATTTCCCGTTGGACCAGGGGGTATAGGTTAAACCTTCGGGTCTTAGGCCATCCGGTAATGAAAGGTTGATTGGTTCGAGGATGTTGGGTATTTTTGCCTTATTAAAAGCGTTTTGGTTGAGTTTATTAATTGCTTTATGCCGGAGATGGTGACCTTGGCTGCGGGTGCAGTGTAGGCCGTGTCGGGCGTTAGGTTGAACGGGTAAGTTCATTGGTGGCTATGTAAACGAGCATCCAAGTTTAAATAATATAGTAACTCTCAGTTGGTCATTGGTTAAGAATTTATCTAAGGTTTGGCTTGGAAGTGCTTCGAGCCATTCATGCTCGCCATATTTATCGTTGGATTATAATAGTTGTATATCGTTAATATCGGTTGGGTTAAGACTATTTTGTAATTTCTTTATTAGGGATTCGATGATAGATTTGTTGGAAATGTATAACCGTCTGGGGTAAGAAGATTCCATTGTTAGATTGCTGCTGCTAGAAGATCATCATTGGGGGTTATGAATGATGAGATCGCAGAATTGAGGGATAGGCGATTTGAGATAAATAGAGATAGGGAAAGTAATTCTAAGGGGATCATCGATACCACCTAGTTTAGCGGGCAATTGAGCTAGGTGACAATTAAAGTCTGATAATGAAAGGTTGAGAATCCTTTCTATAAAGGTCTTTAAACTAATATTGTTTTGAATGAAAAATTTTGAGGAGGATGAGTGGAAGAGATGCGAAATTTTAGGAAGATATAAAGACTTTTTTAATAAGTAAAAAAGCTGGTGCGATGGAATGTGGTTGATGAACTTTTCCATGTTTTGCATCTCAGAAAAAGTTTTATCGATAATTTTTTCGGATATATTATTATTAAGTAATGGGGAGCCCAAGAGTTGGATATCTTCTTTTTCGATAATAGTGTAATCTTTAAATAAATCAAAGGGAATCTCGGGGTTAAGGGAGCATATTTCTGTTTTGGTTTTGTTTAATTCTAAACCAATTTTAGTGCATTCTGTTTCGAGGTAGCTTAGGAATTTGATGTGAATTACCGCAAAGGGTGCCATCATCTAGGTACCATAGGTTAAAGTCGAGTCAAAATCTAATTTAAGATCTTTCATCATATTGTGGATAGCTAAGCAGAAAAGAATAGGGCCGAGAGGGTCGCCCTATTGTACTCCCTCTTCGGAATATATAATGCTACTATTAAAATGAGGGGAGTGCTATTGTTATAGTAGATGTCTACGAAGCGTGAGTATTGGGGGAAATTATCGTAAAAAGATTCGAGTGCCGAGGAACGTGAAATTGTATTGAAGACATTCTTAAAATCGGTGGATGTTGAAGGTAGATTCGTAGGCAGTGAGAAGCTATATTTACGCCTCCTTTAGTTCACATCCTAATTGATATTTGCCAAGCAAGGAATGAGTATCGGGTTTTATTTTTTTTGCAATAATTTTAGTTATCAGCGTCTGAAAAGTGAACCGATTGCGATTGGCCGGATGCATCCATTAGGTTTTTCAAAAGCAATCAAGTTTGCACCAAATATAATTTGATGAGCTAATGTGGGAATATCTTTAGTAGTTATATTATTAAGGAAGGTGGTAAGTGAGTTAAAAAATTATTGGAATTATGAGATTTTAGTAATGTTTGGAAGTAAGATGGTCTATAGCCATCCGGGCTGCTGAAAATTTATTAAATTCACTTTTTCGCAAATATCTTGGTTTGTAATTATGAAAGAGGGGATATTGAACGGTGGGTCTGGTAAGCTAGTGTAAGAGGCACGTGGGTGAAGGGAGTTTAGGTTGTCAAGGGTCTCGTCGTTAAATGGGGCGAGTTTTGATTGTGAAGAGATTAATTTTTGTGCACCGCATATGTCGCCTTCATTTATTTTTTGGATATTTTGTTGCAGGTACTACTGAAACTTTCATTAGAATTATTGGGATTTTTAATGTATTCTAACTGTGTTAAGTTTTCCAAATGTTTGAGTCTGTCTTTTATTAGGTTAGATAGTGAGATAGATTTGTTATCTTTTGGGATTGAGAGGCATTTTAAAGGGAATGTGAAGAGATTATTCAATGATTTAAATTTGACAAATCTTAGATATTATCAAATAATTTAATAAACTGGTCAGTAATCTGGTAATTAACGCTAAATGGGATGTATTTTATTGTTGTTATTTTTTGATAAAGATAAATTCTTCTAAAGATTCGTTATTTACCTGTATGTGTTTGGTATTAATTAAGGGTGTATTAGTTTTGTGCAGTGTATTAGAACCTGAGCAAGTGAAGGCTTGGGGGCCATGTTTGTATAGATGGTCATCTTTTTTTTATATTAATAAGTTTGTGACAGGATGGGCATATTCCTTTGATACTTAGGATGAGAAGATGGTTAATACCTGAGAAGTTTGTTAATTTGAGTCTAAGACAAGAACATTGGAGTAGGGTTATTTGCTGGTATGTTGGTATATAAGGGTTTTGTTATAGATAGGATCAGAATGATTAATTATGTATAGTGCATGTAAATTTTGTATTTTTTTTATTCTATTTCCAAGATAATGTGTTGTTAGTAGTTACAAATGAGAGTAAGTTTGTTATAACTCTGAAGTTATAGGTACAGGTGGTGTATGAAAAATTATTTTTAATCCTTGAATATTGATGTTAGTTTTAAATGTATAAATCACCTTTATATAAATATTGTCTAAATGGTCTGTCTAATAATTATAAATAAATTTAGGATAACCAAATTTGTTCTGAATTGAGATTTAGCATATTTTGGTAATTGGTTGAATTCTATTTTTATTAACCTTAAATCGAATTTTTAATTGCTAAAGAATTATTGTTATTTGATTAAAAAATGGAAAAATTTATAAAGTTATCATTATTGTGTGATAGGTAAAATATATATTAAACTTGAGTATTTTGCTTGTGAATTAACTTATATAAAATGAGAATAGTATGCTTTAATCGATTATCAAATATATGAGGTACGCCTTGAACTTAGAGCAGCAGCGTTCAGGTGATGCAAATGTTAGTTGGGATAGTTATTGGTATTATTACTTAATACTGAATACAATTAAAATTGTAAAAACTTAAGTATTTTGACCTCTAATATTGGCTGAGTACAAAATTGTAAAAACTTAAGTATTTTGACCTCTAATATTGGCTGAGTACAAAGCATCTCTGAGACAATTTAATAATGAGATTATTATCTTTAGTTTGTATTGATTAATTACAGAATCATGATATATTGCATCTTTATCTTTTACGTGAATTATATGAAGGCCCATCTTGCATATAATTATGCCGATTTTTTTACTCAAGGATACCAACAAACCTTGTAACCCAGGTATGAAGTATATGAGGAGAACTACATCCGAGCCATATATATATGTGAATAGTGAGTATAGCAAAGGAAGGAATAGAATATAAGAAAAGGTCCTTCCAAAAAAACTTAATTATTTTATTTAATAAATTTAATTAGAAAATTGTAAATGTTAAAAAAAATTTGGATATTAATAAATAAGTTATTTAAAATATATTTAATATTATTTGGGTATTATTATTGGAAGGTAAATTAAATAAATAAATAATAATATAGAAAAAAATTAATAGTAAATAAAAAAATGGTGGACAAGAGAAGATACATAAGTTTAGTAAAAAAAATTAATGATCTTCTAAATTAGAAAATTTTTTATTTAATTATTTTTTATTATTTAAAAAAATTTAGATTATAAATGGTGGTTAAAATAAAAAAAAAATGATGGATAAATTAAAATAAAAAAATGGTGGAAAAAAACAATATTAGGGATAAGAAAGGTTATTAAAAAATAAGATATTAGTAAAAATAGTAATTTTGATTATATTTAATTTAAGAATTAATTAAATTAATATTAAGAAATTTGGAAGAAGGTAAAATAAAGAGAGTAGTAAGATTATAATTATAAAAGAGTTATAAATTTAATCATATTATCTATTTTGAATCCATAGAATAGTCTATCAAGTATGAATATTAAATATAGAATTTTTACAAATTAAATTCATTTGTCATTAGAGTATTGAAAGAATTAATGTTCATATCAAATTTGATTTCAATTTCCCATCCAGGGGCGTACGCAGGAATTTGGTCTGGGGGGGGGGGGGATAATAAAAAAATTTTAAGAAATATTATTGTTAATTAAAAATACTAAGCATAAATTTATTAGGACTAATAACTTTTCTAATACACAATTTTAAACTAATGTGAATTACAAAAAAAATATATATATAAACCGGCTTGAAAAACTGTAAAGTAAAGGTGCAATATAAAATATAAAGTAAATATAACCACGATATGAATCACTTAAATGACCCAAAATTGAAATTTGTTTTTGAGCCTTTAAAATATATAAAGTATAAAAAATTTAAATGTTGAAAATATAAATTAATACACAAAAAGTTTCTTAGGAATAATTGTATTTTGTATGTTTTGAGCTAATTTTTAAATTATCTATCCTTGTTTGGCGTTAAATGCCTATGAATATTCAAAAGATACAATTCATTCAATCTACTTTCAGAAGTTGTATTTCATAGGTATGTTTTTCAGAGACTTGCAGGCCCGGTCCCCGAGCCAGACCGTATTTTAATTTTTTTAAACATACCCTGGCCGGGCCCGAAATTTTTTTTAAAAAAACACCCAGGCTGGGCCTGAAAAATATTTTAGAAAAAATATCCGGGCCGAGCTGTATTTAAAACCAAATATTTGAAATCGCCATTATTAGCTATAAAAATCAAAAATAAATATAATTTAATTTAAAAAAACGCGGGCCGGGACTGAAAATCTTATTTTCAAAAAAATCGGGCCGGGCCGAAAAACATATTAAAAAAAATCTGGGCTGTGGTTATTCTTCTTAAAAAAGAGAATGTTCTCTCATTAGTTTACTATTGGAAAGAGTTGCTAATATATATAACCATTTTAATACATTCGGAATATAATCTAAAATGTTTGAAATAATGCAAAGCATTCATAGCATTTTTTGGGACTGTATCAACCATAGTTAATCTTTTAATCATAGTTATTCAGCTAATAAGGCATCATAAGATATTTTAACATCATGATAAAAATCTAACAAATATTTTTTTCTATCACCATCGTTGGAAAGGCTTTTGTGGAAGTAATATCTGCGGATTTGTAAGTGCTGCATGATGAATTAAAAATCATTCATTTATTTGGGTTATAAATGTATCTGAGAGGGGACATTTGTTTTATAATACTCTTCTACTCATCCTTTATTAATGTTTTGACGATGAGCTTGCTTGCTGCAAATTGAGGAGGACAAATATTAAACAGTATAGCTCTGCTTTTGACTCAACAATATAAAATATGAAATTCTTCATCAACATTAGCTCTAATTTCCTTGAGTTCTAATAAAATGCTCTCCGCTATTCTCATCTTCTTAATCAAGTCAATGTCATGTTTTTGAAAAGTAATACATAAAATAGTTGTATAATTAAATGATAAAATTTGGAATAAGTATTGAATCCAATAATTTTCTTGCTTCCGAGGAAATATTTCTTTCAAGCCATTGTGATATTTCAGTAATAGCATTAATAATCGGCTCTTCTAACTCCATAAAAGCTGTTACTGCTTGATGGCGGAGACTCGATCTCGTTAGACAAGCTTGCAATTTCTTTCTCCCTGTTGGACAAGGAGTTTCAGAGATAATAATTATTTGACTAGAAATTTAGATAAATATTACGCCCCTAAAATTTGGAAATAATAGGTAAATTACGCCAAGGAAAACTTGAAATCGAAATTAATTGATAAAATAACTTAGATGAATGTGATAAATAAGTATAATTAAGTATATATATGAGATAGGAATAAATATTAACAAATATAAATTAATATTAACAATAATATTTTTGAAAAATATAATCCGGCATCTGCATTTTTTGGCTTTGGGGATCCCCACGCACCTGTTTCCATCTAATGTGTTAGCTTAATTATTCCATCTGATTTCATCTTTGCAGATATTATTTCAAGGGGAATGAATCACACCAAATTATATAATAATAAGTAGAATCTTGTCGCTTCGTAATCTTAATAAAATTATATGTTAAATCTTTGAAATTTATAAAATATTTCCAGAATTCTTTTTCTCGATATATTGCATCATCGTCATATTAAATATTTTTTTCCAGGGATAGATGAACTGGTCAGAATATATAATATATTTAATTTTCACTAAATTTTTAGTAGATAATTTATTTTTATTAGAATTTTTTGCATATCAAATTATTTAATTACAATGTATAATAAAGTAAGAAACAAAAATTTATATTAATCATGAATAATTTCCCCTCTTCTACATTTTGGAATATAGGTCTCCATATTTCTAAAATAATTTTTTGCATTCTCCTCAGATATTCCTCTCTCTCCATGCTCTGAATTAATTTTTCCTCGTTACTGGGATTTTGATTTCTGACAAAATCCTTCCATTGAAAAAACACATTTTCAATGCGATTAAGATAAGGACTGTAAGGTGGTAAGTATTTCAATATGCGCCCTCTTCTTTCTATCGATTTCCTAATTGTATGATTATGATGAAATGGAACATTATCCATCACAAAAATCATATTCATCATGTTACCTTCTTCAAAATGATTTAATATTTCATTTACAAAGTTGCTAAAGTATATAGCGTTGCAGGGGCCATCAAGAACTTCGAATCTGAATATTCTTGCAATTGAGAGAGCAGCAATGATAGTATAATTCATTGTTTTTATCCCTTGAACATTTTTAATAGCCTTTTTATTTATTTGTGAATATCCATATAACCGCCTCATTGATATTGAAAACCCGCTCTCATCGATAAATATATATATTTTATTCCATTTTTGAGATGGGAGAAATATTTGTCACTGTCTTATAGCTTACTTTAATACATGATGCTATATTTTTAATACTATTCTTTTTTACGTCGCTGTTTTTTCCCCTTGTTTTTACCATATCTTCATAATTTTATTTTATAAAACAAAAATAAATTTATTTTTAAAATATATATTTAACAAATAGAAGGAATGACAAAAAAGTCTAAAATCCTTATATTATAACACATACCTCATTTTACGTTTATTCATAAATCAAAGAATATAGTTTTAAAAATAATTACAAAAAAAAATTATTTACTTGCTCAAAAATATTGAATACTTCTTGCATAAATATTAAATTTTAAAAATAAGAATTTGATTATATTTTATTTACATATCGTTTGGTATTACAGTTCAAACTTATTTAATTTTAAAAAGGTACATTATAACCAAACGATTAATTTAATTTTACAATTGTAATTAAATAATTTGATATGCAAAAAATTCTAATTAAAAAAATTGTCTGCTAAAAATTTAGTGAAAATTAAATATAATTCCTAAAAAAGGATTATCAAAAATGAGAAAAAAAAATTGAGAAAAGATCAAAAAAATAAATATCAAAAATGACTTCAAGAGATTGAAAAGGTTAGAAATGTATGTAAAACATTACAATATAAGTAGAAAAAATCATGAAAAGTCATAAAAGTAAAGAATTGTTAAATATGGAGCAGATAGGTGAAGAAAAATAACGGAAAATTTAAAATTATTTTTAAAAGACAAAAGAATTATCAAAAATGAGAAGAAAAATAAATTGAGAAAAGATATAGTAAATTTTTAAAAAATAACGATTTTCCTTTTTTGAATAGGAATTTTCCTTTTTTGATTGGACCTTTTCCTTCTTTGTTTAACACTTTTCCTTTTTTGATTGAACCTTTTCCTTTTTTGTTTGACACGTTTCCTTTTTTGATGATTTTTTCCTAAATCTTTGGGACTTTTCCTTTTTTGATTGACACTTTTCTGATCCGATCTTTTCCTTTTTTGATTGACCTTTTCCTTTTATGATTGAAACTTTTCCTTTTTTGATTAGGACTTTTCCTTTTTTCAATGGGAAACACTGTAATTGAAGTATTTTCGATATAATATTTTAAATTAGAATGTTATATTAGAAAACTGTTAGTAAAATATTTTTTAAGTTTAAAAAAATTGATTGTGGTACTATAAAGACTTGCAAAATATATTCGTAAAAGTATTTTTTGTGCAAAAAATATTCATCCATCAAGGTATTTGTATTAAACTTAACGTATGTGTATTTATATTTAAAATAGATTTTTTTTAAACATATTTGTATTTAAATTCAATGTCTTTTTTGAAGTATATTTATATTTGAATAAATTTTTTTTGAAAGTCTCGATATTTCATTATTAAAAATCTAAACCTTTCTAACATCTATGAGCAAAATCTTTAGGCTAGCCTAGGCCTATTCAAAAACGTATTCGAATCGAATAGTGCATTATTCGTAGAATAATTTACTATTTGAATTCGTACGAATAATAAAATCTATTTGTATTCTATTCGAATAATTGAAATGAATTTTCTTAATAAAATAAATCAATCTCAAATATATTGACAAATTTTTTTATTGCAAATTTGATTTCAAACAGAAAAAATTATAATAATCCGATGACAAATAAATATAATCAAGTTATAAACAAAATTAAAATATTATATTATTCATTTAATTTATAATTTTAAGCCAATTTTTAAGGCAAAGGGTTCTTATATTTTCTTCTTTATACGACATGCGGTTTTTTGACAACAAATTAGTGCCAACTGAGAAAAGTCTTTCACACGCAGTTGATGTTCCTTGTATAGATAAATAATCTCTTGCCATTTTTGAGAGTATAGGGATCCTATGTGCATTTGTCTTCCACCACATTAATGGATCAGTATCACTCTTTGATCTTGGTTCACTCAGGTAAAAATCGATTTCACATAGTTGAACATAATTTTGTTTAAAAACAATGTCAAGCCTGTTTTGTTGACTTTCATTCTTATTTTGGCAGTTGTAATTATCAGCAGCTTATAAAATAAAATGATATGTATTTAAATAGGGGTAAATTAAATACCTGTATATCTGCTGTAAATCTCTTTAAACTTGTCTGTTAACCTGGATATATCAATATCATAATCAAGAGATATTGATTTAAAATATTCTATTTTGAGCCTTGGATCCAATATTGTAGCTATTATTGCATCATCTGCAGTTAAATTATAATAGCCCAACAATTTATCACATGCCACTTTGAAATCATTGTTAGAGGTTTTATGGAAACAAGGTTTCTCATTTTTTAAGTGTTCAAGAATTAGAATATAATAGAGTATAACCAAATTATAAGTAGGATAATTTTCCCCACAAACCATATATGTAGTCTCATACAAAGGCAATAGGATAGATTTAATTTTTACAAGATCGTCCCATTCCTCCTGTATGTTATGTTAATAAAGTATTATTTACCTATTTATAAATTTTAGTTTACCTCTGATAATTGTTTTTCTTGAAGAATTATAATATTAGTTATAACTTCATTAACTAATTTTTTTTATAGCAGGCTTTAACAATAAGCCCCTTTCAATCATTTGGTAGGTGCTATTCCACCTTATTTCACAATCCAATTTGGGTTTTAAAAAATTTATAAGAGGATGTAGTGAACTACATATATTTTTTAATAAATTTAATTTTTTAGGAGAATTACGTATCATCCTAATAATGTTTCGTAGTTTTAAAATTGATGGATTTAAAATTTCTTTGGATATTAAATTAATAACATAAGCAAAGCATCGAATGTGCCCTATTTTTATTGATGGATATTTTAAAGAAAATGTATCAATAAATGTTTTATTATTAGTAGCATTATCTAGAGTTATATAAAAAATTTTATTCTCCAAATTATAATTTTTAATTATTTTAATAAAGGCTTTAAAATGTTTTCACCTGAATGTTGTTCATTTTTGGAGCAACATCCAAAATTTGTTATTTATTTTAAAATTATCTTCAATAAAATGGGCTGTTAACCCTAAAAAAGGAACCTGAGTTGGGCTAGTCCAAATATCAGATGAAAAATTAATCTGACTTTTATTTTTGGATATTATATCCTTTACCAACTGTTCTTTTTCTGCAAATGTATTATACATATGCAATTTAAGAATATTGGAGCTTATTGATTTTATAGAAGAATCAAGATCATTTATAAAATTTTTAAAATCAGGTGAATTAACAATTTTAAAAGATAAATTATTATTAATAAATAATTTTAGTAAGTTATCTTTATAATTAATTTTTTTAGATAAAGAAAAAGGTGATATAGGCTTTAAAAAAGTGTCAATTTTATTACTGTTTTTACAGAGATGTGAATGAAACCTATTATAATGATTAATAAGAGGCGATGTTGTTTTGCCTTTGCATTTAATAATGCTCTTGCAATGATTGCAAGCAGCCTTTTCACCATTGAGTTGATATTGATCCCATATAATCGCTCTTTTTTGTTAAGAAATTTTGTCAATAACTATTTCATCAAAATCATTCTCCACTAACATAATTAGGCTGGCTAACAATATTTTATTATAAAAATATAATATATTTTTATATACCTTTGGTTTGTATATATTTTAATATACTTTTGGTTTGTGTAATTTTTAATATAATTAATTTTGAAAAAATAAGGGATATTAAAATTAAAATTTTTGCTAGTCTTTTTATAAACACATCATCTGTCAGATTGGCAGGTTATCAAATAGAAATGACAAATGTTAGATAATTTAAAAAAAAAGCAATTTATTAAATATTACGAATAATTCGTTTTATTCGAATAATTCGTTTTATTCGAATCGAATAAATGATTATTCGTATTCGGATAAAACAAATAATTTATTATTCGTATTCGTATCTATTCGAATAGAATCGAATTTTTTTTGAATAGGCCTAGGCTAGCCTAAGATTTTTTAACTAAAATATTGCGTTAGCCATCTAATAACACTATTTACATTCCAGAGAAAATATTATAAAAATTTGTTCGTGATGAGATCTCATCATTCAGGCATGTTACGAATTCGTGATTTTTTTTTATTTAGGCGTGCTTAAAGTTAAACACATTTATAAAAATCACTGATTATTTTGTACTAATCTCAGAGAAATGCAATTTTAGAACCATCAATTTTTTTTAAATTTAAGCCAGAGTCGTCTCGATATTTTTATATATTTTTTTAGGCCCAAGCCATTCACCGATTGTGGCTGGGAAGGAATTAATACATAGTTAGCTTCGGGTCGGGCTCAGGCCTGAAAATAAATTTTTTCAAATTTAATACAGTATTGTTAATGATATTTTTGCAATCTAGTAAATTTATATGGTATCTTTGATTAAAATGTTTTCTCTCTTTAGAAGAAAACAGTTCATATTCGTGGTGCGAAAATTATGTGGGAAATTCGGATATTCAAAATCCTCTTGTCCATGATTTCAACCTTAAGCATTCTCCTCCTTGCTTGAAAAAGGTACTTTTTTAAAATTTAAAAAGTCATATGTTTTATTAATATTTACTTTATCCAATTTAGTTTTACCTGGTATCAAAATAAATCGGTCAGGCAAGGTTTTCTAAATCGGCCTTCATCGATTGAAAATTTGATCTATCTTCACACTTCTTGTTATCAATCTTATTTATGTTTCCTTATCTATTTTCCATCAAATGTCCCCATTTATCACATATTATATAAAATAATAAAGTTTACATTATAACTTGAAGATTTTAAAACTCATATTATCCGACACATTTATCACTTGATAAGGATAAGAAAAATTAGTTCCTTGAATATACGATGTTTCTGTAAACTATTTATTATATATGGGCTATGGTAATGTTAATTCATCTGTGAATTTTCAGAATCAAATGGTGATGATGAAATACAATCTATGCCTATGCTAATCTATAAAATATAAATTATATATTCAAATTAAAATGGTAGGCTAAAAAAATTCAAATTTGATATAAGAAACAGCTGATTAAAAAATAATCCTTTTTTCATAAAAAACTTCGTAATAATAATTTACCATTCCCAAAAACGAACGTATTTCTTTAACATTAGACGGTGTTATACAATTTTTTATAGCATTAATCTTATCTTAGGTAGGGTGAATTCCGAATTCATCAATAACATGACCAAAATAAGTAACTGACTTTTCTCCAATTTTAATTTTATCGGTCGACATTGTCAGTCCAGCCTTATCAAATCTTCTTAATACTTCTTTTAGATTAACTATATGATCAAAATTATTCTCGCCTGCAATAATTACATCGTCTAAAAATACACTAACCATAGGAATTTCCTTTAATAGGTTTTGCATAAAGCGTTGAAATATTATCGGAGCGCTAGTCAGCCCAAAGGGGATTCTTTGGTATCGGTAATAACCGATATGAGTCGAAATTACTAAAAGATTTCTACATTCTGGACTAACTCCGAATTTAAAAATGCATCTCTTAAATCTATCGTTGAAAATATTTTACCACCCGCGATCCTATTTGTCAGGTCGACGAAAGTTGATAGTAAATCGTTATCTATCGCTAAATATTTGCTGATTGTTAAACGAAAATCTCCGCATATTCGCACAGCACCAGATTTCTTTAAAATATTAACCGTTGGCGTAGCCCAAGTAATTGGAGTTATTGTTGGATCCACCTTTTCAATAAGGCCTTCGTCTAAAAGTCTGTCCAACTCAGCTTCAACGGTTCAACGCAACGGAAATGGAATTCTTCTAGATAGCGCAGTTGGCACTGTATTTGGTTGTATCTTGATGATGGCTTCCTTTAATTTTATTTGTCCTAATTTTTTTTAATAACTTGTGGAAATTTTGAAACAATAGTATTTAAACTGGAATCTTTCATATTTATTATTAATTCGAACTTTTTCAGGAAATTTTATATCAAATTATCTAAGAAGGGCCATTCCAAAAATAAGGGAATTCTCACCCTTAACTACCCAAATAGGTAAAAATTTTGGAATATTATTTACTTCGACTTCCACTAAACATTTACCCAATACTTCGATCTTGATATGATTATATTCTTTTAGTTTATATGCAGGTGATAATGATGGTTTGCCTATGCGACTTCAGGTAACCTCATCTATCACACTACACGCCGCGGCAATATCAAATTCCATAGTAAGCTGCAGCCCATTTATCATCGATTGTAACTTTATTAGCAAAAGACAGGCGAGGTGTCCGTGGTAAAATCATTTGTATAGCATGCGTTCTACACTCTTTCACTATGCGGTTTGCTTTTCCGCCCTAAAGCATATTACTTTTTTTTGACTGAAATTAGGTTTAAAACTTGGTTTATAAAAATTATGGTTGATTTTGTTAGCATTATAATAATTATTATTATTGCATTTGTTTACGTTATTATAATTATTCCTAAAATAAGTATTTTTGGAACCTTGCATAGGCTTATGTTTAATTATTTTATTAACTTATGCCATTCGGCATATTTTGACCGAAGTTCTTTGTCCAGCTCAGGTAACCCAACTCCTAAGATGAAAATATCTCTTAAGAGTTCATCAACCTGCGATTTAAAATTACATAAAGAGCAAATGCTTTTTAATTTGATTGAAAAACTGACTCTTTAAAGTATAAAAATTATTGCAATGTAGAAAAATACTCGAAATTTTTTTATATTTTTTCTAAATTGTCAAGTAAAATTGGATAATTTATGTTATCAATTATTAGGAAAGTAAAAAATTTTAATTAAATTATCAGTGTCTATATTGGCTAATAAATCTTTTTTTTTATTTTGATCAACAATATTTTTTAATTTGAAAATGAGTTCTATATTATATAGGCAATCCTGAATATTAGCTTTTTCTTTTATGAATTCAGGAATATGAAATTGAGTAGGTTCTTCAATTTTCTTCAGAGGCATAGTATAATTTTAATCTTTTTATTTAAAATAATTCGTCGTCGTCTTGACTTGAGATGAATCGTCGCCAAATGAAATGAATTCAGATTAATAATATAAAGTGATTTATTTTATATAATAAAATATAAAATATATTTATATGTTTTTCTATTTTGTCTATTATTATAAATTGTAGCTTAAAGCAAATATAAAAATCAATTTATTTTAATACATTACAATTTTTTAAAATTGAACGGACGTAAAACATGAACACGTTTGTCAATAAAGTAACGCGTTTACATTAAAAAAGATAAGAGGAACGGAACGCCATTCATCATTTTTTCAAATAAAAAACTTCATTCACGAACAGGGTTGCCATGTCAAAATTTTCAAATTGCGGGAGAAATTTGGTATTTTGCGGGAGAAATATTAAAATTGCTATAGAAATATAAAAATTGCTAAAAAAAAATAAGGGATTGTGAATTTACTTAGTTATCCTCCTATTAATTCTTATAATTATTTTATATAAATATTGACAAAGTCGGTAAACTTCAAAATAAGTAATATTTTTCATAATAGGTAACACACTTGAAAATGATAAAATAGGAATGAATGGTGTCGATTTATTATTGGATAAAGATAAAACATATGATTAAGGATAGAAAGATATTTACAAACTAGACATGTTTTTTAAATAAATATTTAAAATTATTTTAAAAATATAAAAATAATCAATTATGGTTTCTCAAAATTATTATTTATATATTAAAAACGATAAAATCCTAAAAAAAATTGTGCGGGAGAAATTTAAAAATTTCGGTAGATTTCCAATTGCGGTAGTTTTGAGGGAGTGAGTAGTCTGCGTGTAAACTAAAAATTGTTGGAGTCTCCCGCTGATGGGGGGAGACCTGGCAACCCTGTTCACGAATGCGTTCATCATTTCCAACATCTTGGTAAAATTCAAAATTATGTTTTCAGATGAAATAATTAATATAAAATAGAACCAAACAATCAGGTTTCGCATAGAAAGTATTTTCAATCATCTGAAGTGATTCCAAACTTAAGAATCGTTTAGGAAAGCTAGTTTTTTAAGCAAATAAATTCAAATACCAATGTCTTAGAAATTGTCTGTGATTGTTAATCTATTATTATTAGATTTTTTAATTTAACACTAATTATTTATTTAATTTTAATGGATAATAGATTGCCCTACATTACATAATGAAAATATTTTTAAATGTTAAATTAAATATTTTTTACAATTAGCAATTATTTTATTAAGCTGTAAAGTATTGTTGATAAAAATAACATCGTTTTGTTTTAGAGGAAAAGGAACGTTATTCGTTACTTGTTTCAAAGGTAACGAGCAATGCATTTTTTTTGAGTAACGGTAACACAAAATCTCGTTATTTAAAATTTTTCTTAAAAAATATTTAAAAAATATATTTTATTTTAATATATTCTTTAAATTTTGTAAATTAAGCATAGTTTTTAATTCATATCAACAATCAAACCAAAGTTCTTCATTTTTATTTTATTTATTACATTTTTGTTGTTAAATTTTATACAGTCAAGATTGTTAATCATATTAATTTTAAATCAAACAAGGTTGTTAATTTATATACTCTAATATTATAATTTATTTGGTAAAGAATATATTATTTCTTCAGATGAAAATAATTTGACTCTACCCTTCCCCAGTATGAAACAATTTTTACAAAAAAATTTAAGGGCAGTAAATCTACACTTGTAAGTATAGATTATGTCCTTTCAAATATTTCAACCTCGATGCCCAGCAGCTCAAATCTAAAACATGAAAGTAAAAATATGAATTCAGATTAAATTATGATAGAAAAAAACAAATTGATGGAGATTCTTGTGAAGATGATCTTATAAGAATTTTTGAAAATATCAATCACTTTTTAAATATTTTTAACAAATTTCTTTAATTAAAATTTTATATATTAAATATAATGCAACCCTCCTGCGCAATTTAAACATAAATTTAGTTGTGTTCAGCACTAAGGATATGTCCTAGATCGGCATAATATTAAATAGCCGGCTTTTAAGTATCGGCTAAATAAATTAATATTTAAAGTAGAGATCTACGAGCCGGGCCTACTTTTTTAAAAAAGAAATCGGGTTTAGGCTGGATCGGGCCTAATATTTTTTAAAAAAAATTTAGATCGGGCCCGAATTTTTAATGTAAAATAAAAATACTTGATTTTATTTATAAAAACTAGACGCCATATAACATATATTTTTTATTTTGAATAATTATAAAAATTAATTTCTATAATTTAAAAAAATTTTGGGCCGGACCGGGCTTGAAATATTAGGCCCGATGCAGATCACTAAATTTAAGCATGCCACTCATTTAATTTTCTAAATAACGATTGTACTTATAAGCTTAAATTATATTTATATGAGCAAACATGCAAATATACCGAAGAGTAATAGCTAGTCTTTCTTGATTGCATATTGTATGTCTTACAGATTTATGTTGCATAAATGTTGCGATCATATAGAATATAATTAAAGATTGTAATATTCATCCTCATATATTTATAGAATTGTATGTCATTTAATAATTCACTAAATGAATTTTGAAACCATCCTTTATCATAGCGATTCAAATATATTCTATTTATTGAGATATTTCTTATGAATCAGCATAGACAGCTAGAGCGTAGATTTGCGGTAACTGTTCCATGAAAATTATTTACTCTTTTTAAATTATTACTAAATCATCAATGAGAGAGGAATAAGAGTGTTAGTAATTATAAACAAAAGTAAAATAATTTAAATATAAGCAGACGATAAAATTATAAATAGTAAAGAGACGATAATATTTATAAATATATAATTTTTTTAATATTTTGGTATATAGTGTTTTAAATATAACTCCAATAAATAGGGGTCCTCGTTCAAATGCTTTTTACCCTGTACTAAAAGCAATTAGATATCCAAATTATGCCAAAACCTAAGCGCTTTTATTTATTTGAACAAAATTTTGAAGATCAATTGTTAAAAATAAGTAAAAAAGATCTTATCATTGTATATTATTTTTATTATCTATGGAAAAAATAAATTTTAAAAAAGATTATATATATTGTTTATTATTTTTTAAGTAACGCGTTACTTTTTTGAATAGCGAGTAAAGCGTTTTTTTCTTCACATAACGAGTAACGATAAAGCGTTCCTTTCCCCAAAAGAAACGATTAACGCGTTTATTTTTTGAAATCAAATATAATGGTAAGCGGAAAATAATTCCCCCGAAAATAAATACTCGGAAAATAATCCCCAGGAAAATAATTACTAGGAAATAAAATACCCGGAAAATAATTCCCCGGAAAAAAATTCCCCAGAAAATAATATAATTCTACGGAAAAAAATCACCGGAATAAAATTCCCCTAGAAAATAATTCCCCGGAAAAAATTTCCCCACTATATATTGAATTGCTAATGCATTGCTAAACTGCTTTGCTAAATGGCAATCAATCATAAATAAATCAAAATTTTATTATGTATATTTTATTAATGATAATTTTTTAAACTTTTTTAAAATATACTTAAAACATTTTTTTATTATAAATGAAGAATATAATAAAAAATCATATAGTATATAATTTTATTTTTATTTAATATTATTAGTAAGAAATATATTTTTCTAGCTTATTAAAACAAAAGTACATTTTATTCAATTTTAAAAATTAACAAATATATATCCGTAAGAGGGCGTTATATGTTTTAATATGAATCATTTTAGGAAACCGGAATGATGATTGGATAGCACTTTTTTTATATTTGGGTATATATACATATGAAAAACCTAAAAATTAAAAAATTTTTTTAGGTTTCTTTGATGTTTAATTTATGAGTAGGTTTAGAATAGTAAAACAATGGAAATTTTCTAAAGTAAATATTGCTGGCATTATTTATCAAAATCTCTTCATTTTTGTTTTATACGTGTATATTTACGTGCTAAGCATTATCCTAAAAAATATTTTGAAAATAATTTGATTTGACTGATTGCCAAGCTCAAAACCGACCTCTTACTAAATATTCGATTGATCATTACTGGTAAGCGGAAAATAATTCCCCGGAAGAAAATCACCGAAAATAATTCCCCGGAAAAAAATCCTTGGAAAATAATTACCCGGAAAAAAAATTCCCGTAGAAATATATGAAAATTATGATAGAGGTAATTTAGAATTGGAAAGAAAAATGTGAAAGCAAATTTTTACTGAGAAAGAGAAAGGTTATTTCCTTTATCTACTTTTCATCTAGACTTGAATAGATATTAAACAGGTAATTAAACCACATTATATTTACCATGCAAAGGGGGTGGTTATTTCTAACACGCTACTGTTAAAATATATATAACATTAAAATAATATTATGACACTATTCTGTTCCGTATGTTAATATCAGTTTGAATCCCGGACAAAAATAACATAATGGAAATTTTTATGTTTAATTTTTAAAAATTGTATCTGATTATAAATTTTCAAAAAAAGTATTAATATTAATCACTGATTACAAAAGCTTATTTAATTCAAAGACTATCTCAAGTAGAACATTACAAAAAAATATACTATTTATTCTAAATAATATTTGTTTATTTTTATAAATATTATAATTTTTAATATATTTAATTCATTAAAGAAAAATGAGGGACTATAATCTTAAAATAGAAACTTTTTTATTTAAAAGTTTCCAACTCCGGAAATGTTATTACATAATCCCAGTTAGTTTCCTATATTATTATTTATAACGTTGAAAGGAAATTTATGCTCAAAAATAAATAAATTTATATATTTGGTGATATATTCTTTGTAATTTTGAAACAAACGATTTTCATTTAGTTTTTTTTATTACTTTTTATAAAATTTCTTTTACTATTTTAAATATTTTTGATAATTTTAATAAATTTTTTATGTTTATTCTTCCGTTAAATAAGCATGCTAAAATTTTTCATGAGGGATATTCCTACAATTATCATAAAACTACGAAAAATTTTAAAAGATATAAATGTACATTATATAATGATGAAAAATGCCCAGTTATTTTATAATAATAAAAATCAAAATTAATCAAGTATTTTTTTTTTATTTAATAAGTAATTATTACTATAGTACAATAGTATTTTCATATAATAATTATTTAATTCTGGAATAATCTAAGCCTTTGTCTTTCATTATATTAAGTATCTTGATCAAATTTAGTAAATAGTTTTATTAAATTAATTTAAAACACTGATTTTTAATGGCCAACATTAATTAATCTAATACATACAAGATTCATCAAAAAAAATAGTAAACTTTGTTGAAAAAAAGTGTTCAAGAACAAAATGTAATATATATTTCTTCCTTCCATCTACTTCCTTTTAATCCCTCTCCCCTTTTCTTCGTTATTTAAAAAATATTAAAAATACTTCATCACTAAAGATAAAATATAACGATAACTGAACTCAGAGAAACTAAATCCATTTCCTTAATTACCCATTTCCCTCATTATTTTCATATTTTACAAAAAAGAGTGAAATATTTAAAATTTTATTTATTTTTTAAATTTCTATATTGCATTAAGATGGATTTCTTGATGTTCGAAAGGTTCGAAGGCAAATTATGCCGACTGAAATTATTAGCTAATCCCGAGGAATATATTCCTGATCTTGAAGATTTAACAAGGGATACGGATGGAAGAAACTATTGGTTTGATCTGTTCCTTAAATCGCTTGATAGGGTAGATATAGACATATATATTAAACATATACTTGGGTGGTCCATTTAACCTACCCGGACCCACATGGCCCCTCAAAATTTTTATAGATGCCCAGTCCGGTCTTTTAAATATTTCCCCAAAAAAATATAGGTAAATCAACTATGAGCGTTAAATAATTTGCCTTCCCCTTCAAAAAAAATTGCGAAATATGGCTCATATTTATCTGTCCCCAAGCTATGTGTATCTAAGAAAAATTATATACATCAATAGTATGGCATAACATTTTTTTATTGGATAACTATTATTGTTTTAGAATAAAAACATATTGAAAATTAATTTTGGGATGGAAATGAAATTGATAAAAAATCGATCTCTATCCCTACTATAATAAGCAACTACTTAAAATTTATTTTATTAAATTATTTTACTAATAATGTAATAATATCTTATTATTATAATGAATATAATATTTATATTTTAAATATAGTGAATTGATCTTTATTAATATAAGAAGATGGAATAAAAGAAAATTAAGGAAATCTATTATTTTTTTTTAATATATCGTTACCAATAACATTATATAGTACGCTGATCAAGCGAAGGCAAGTCAGCCTGATGTCCCCGATGTTGAGAGCAGGGTTAAAAAATTCAGGGAACTCTATTGTGCTCGTCTCATCTACCTATCTCAAAATATCTAGTTTTTTTTTTTAAAATTTTATGAGTAAATGAAATCCATTTTCTGTTTTTATTTACAAAATTTTTTTAAAAATTATCATAACATTTTTAAGATCTATATAACTTTTGAGATAAAGAACGGAAGAAAGAAAGGAAAGAAATATCAGTTTACTAAATTTTCTTATTAAACTTAATATACCATTATCAATTTAGCATAATTTATAAGGAGAATTTATTTAAAAAAAGACTAATTAATGATGGAGGGGAATAGAGAAGGGGTTAATAAAGGAATAGCTGGCATTAGGGTGTTTATGCAGATAGATTTACTAGGAAAAAATTATTATTTTATTGAGACTATTTTATAATTGTATTATATAAATTTGTACTTAAAGAATGGGTTTGAAATATTCTTTTATAACATTCATTCACTCTTTTTTATCTTTAACCAAAAAATTTATTCTTTATATATTTTTTTGAATAATTTTTATTAGTGCATACGGGCATTTATCTGTTCGCATACTACTGGACACTTGTTTACAATGTCTATCTCAATGCGGCTTTAATGACCCATACTTAAAAGTTTATTATCATTTAATATGTAAAGAAAGAAATAAATACAAATTATGGCCTGAAGTATAAAATTTTGATGAATTATATATTTATATATAAATTTAGATATTAATAATATTCAAATTTTATAAAATAATTCAAGGAAAAGAGACTTGAAAATGAAGATGCCCTTAAATTGCTTCCATCTTATTATTCTCTATACATTCTTAAAGGTTCGGGTTCAGATTTCATTAATAATTCTTATTCAAATGATGTCGGAAATTTGAAAAGTACAAAAACTATCTTAAGTTTATTATTAATTAGTTTTTATATTAATTTCTAATCTGTGAAATTTTGAAAAAATCAAACTATTGGGATAAATAATTAGATATTAGGTTCTTACGGTGACATTGAAAACTGGTATTATGTTATTCAATCTTATTTTACTTTTGTTAATGGAAGCAGCCCTATTATAAAATTTTACATTAATCATTGTTGCCATACTTTAACTTAATTAGTTCTTAACTGATATTTTTATAACTCTATATAAATGTCATAAAGAAGTGTTGCGAGAGCCGTCTCAATAGTTTATTTAATATGTTTTTGCTTACCAGATTATATTTTTATCGCTTTAGTAAGACTTATGAATTGAAAAGTCAGAAATGATTAGTGTTTCTTTTTCGAAATTATTATTTGCATCACTATTAGTGCCATTCATTATTTTATTTTTATAATTATATTTCCATTATTTTTTATTGTGTTTGTTTTTCCATGTATAAAGCAATGGAATAATTGGATTTTAATTCATTATTTTTTTTCCTTAAATAAAAATCTAAAAGGATATATTTATGTATATTTATTTCTGGAAAAAAAGTTAAGAACTGATAACTATTGTTATGAAAAGTTGTAAGCCTCTTCTGCGAAAATCTACCCTTCTTGTGGCACAACGTAGTCAATCGCAAGAAGTTCTACTAACAATCATACCTTTTCCTCAGAAATAAATTAACATAAATGAATCCTTTTAGATTTTTCCAATTTTTATTTAAGAGGAAAAATAATGAATTAAAAATCCAATTTATCCATTGTTTTATAAATAAAAAAACAGAAAAAAATGCAAATACTACCATATAAATAAAAACATATCAATAAAATAATACAATGATTGGCACTAATAAAATAACGATATAATTATAATTTTGAAAAATAAAAATAATTAAAAGATTAAAATATAATGTATATGGTAAGCCATTGAATATAATATAGTATCTGCTCTCATGACAAGAAGGATTAATATTCTTCGAGCCATGGGCCAAAAAATGCAAAATTTTACGCCAATATTTATTTTTTTTACCAACAAGTTAAAAATTATAAATAATTAGAATTTATTTTCTTTGATTATTTCTATTTTTGAATATAAATCAGAGACCTGCAGGCCCGGCTTTAAGCCCGGCCCGTGTTAATTTTTTTAAAAATATACCTGGGCCAAGCCATATATTTTAAAATCAAATATTTTTAATCGCCATTATTAGCTATAAAATTAGAAATAAATAAAATATTTTAAAAAATCTGGGCCCGGTTGGGCATGAAAATGTAAAACCCGAGCTGGGCCTGGCCACGGGCCGTACAAATGGTTCAGATATATATGACTTGTCAAAGAAATTTTGATATTGTAAATCACTGAATAGATCAAGAAGATTTTACAGCATACAGAGCGCCAATTTTATTTTTTTATTAATAAAAGGACTCTGTATTATAAAATTGCATATATATTTATGCAAAATAGCATACCGTATATTTATTTTTTCCCCAAACATCCATATAAAAAAAACTTCGATAACAATTCGGTCAAAATTTTTAAGTGTAGCATTAAGATGTTAATTTAAAATATTTATAATTTTAAATTTATTTTCGTTACATGTATACCATTGATTTTTTTAATATAACACTATATTAGAAAATTACGACAGATTACCTCTTGAAAATGTTATTATATGTCCCGACAGTCAGCTGACTCTGATACGTGGCATCTTGGCTGGTAACATATTCGATTGGGGGTCACGTGACATCCTGCCCTTGCTAGAATCACGTGACCCTGAAACAGGCCAATCAACGCTTACCTTTTCTAGTGCGCTGAATAAAATACCACGTAAATATATTTTTTAATATTGTTTTTGCAACGTTAAAACATTCTCAAAAAATCACCTTTAAATTCAAGGGAGGATATAAAATTATGCACACTATATCTTTATGAATTCTCTACTATACTCATAATTTTCAAAATCATCCAAACTCAATATACTATGAAAAATATTCCGATTATTAATGCACTCATATGTTTATTTTAACTTTTTCTTTCCCAAAAATAACGGTAGTTACTACAGGTAATCTTAATTTTTTTCTTAACCTTCTTGTTTTTTATCTTACTGACTCCCCTTTGGACTCAATTTTTTTTAAAAATATTACTGGCCAGCTGGTGGGTATTTATTTTAATTAAAATTTTAAAACTAAATCCTATCATACCATCTTTTCTAAATATACTATATAGGTTAAATATGTTTTTTATGTTGATTTAAAAAAAAAAATTCAATTGGGTTTTATTTTAATAAGAGTGTAGAATTTTCTGATTTAAAGAAATTAAAAATATATTTTGTGAAAATCAAGACTGGAAAAAATTTTAGTTTTTTTTCTTTTGAATAAACAAGTTTTTTTTGTAATACATTTAATTTTAAAAATACTTAGTATAGGCAAAAAAGGAGGTCAATTCTGATATCGGTTTGATTTGAAGCTTTAAAAACCGGTTCGAACCTTTTCGCATACAAAATTTCTAGAATTCTATAAAAAGAACCATATTTTTTTAAATTTTATTATTTCCTAAAATATTTTAAAACTAATTCCCTTCTTCAAAATATATCGCCATTTCCAGACATAACGTTTTTTCCAAGCTGTTTCAGAGACATGCTTCCATCAATTTTTTAATATAATATTTATAAAAAAAACTTGATGATCTCAGACGCCTAATAAATAATTCCCCAAATAAAAAATTTAAAAATTTTAGAAAATCAATAAAATAAAAAAAATTTTCGGAAAATATATTCCTGAAAAGATTTTCCAAATAAAATTGTTAACTAAACTTAATTTTCTTTAAAATATTATCGAATAACTCTCTAAACCATATAATGTGTAACGTTATGGTCTTATCTCGAACTTATTTTTTGTGAAATTTAAGCAAAAAAAATATTTAAACTAATGCTTAACTATATCATACCTCTAACCTTAATTATTTCTATGATATTAAGCAAAATATTATCATGAGTTAACATTTCATTGTAATGGTCCGGCTCGGATTTTTCATTTTTACAGATTTTTAAGATCGATTTTTGGCCCTGACCATCAGGTCTCTGCTTTAAATAAATCTAGAATTTGTTTTTTAAATTCACTCGAGGTTTCAATAATTAAATAAATTTTTATTTGCTTTTATTAAACATTTTCCCCTTCAGATATTTATGGGAGAGAATTTATGGCTTATGTCAAAAATCTAGTATGTTATCAATGCTAAATTACAACAGTATCAAAGTTACCACCAGATTTATCGAGTCTCATTTTAGAATTAACCTATTTATTCGCACAAAATTAAAACTAAAATATTCCTTAAAATATTCAAAGCTCAGAAAAAATATTGAATGTCCACAACAAAATAGAGAAAAAAAGAAACTTAATTTCAAAAATCTAAAAAACTAGCTTACTTTCAAAAATCTAATTATAAAAGTAAAGTACTTTCAAAAATTATAGAAGTACTTCCAAAAATAATTACTTTCAAAAATACAAGGAAAACTTACCAAAACTCAAAATAATCCTTTATATCTTTATTAAAATATATTAAAAAAACTCCAGCAAAAATTAATAATCTATTATTCAAATAAAATTTTAACACAAATTGATAAAAATACTTTGAAAAAAATCACAGAAAAAATTAATTGTTTTCGAAATTTAATCATAAAAGTAAATAATTCAATTCATTTTTGAAAAAAACGAAGAATGGATTCATATACAAAAAAATGATTGACATTTTAATAATTTCTTATAAACAAAATAATATATTACGAACTAGGACAGTCCAGAATTATTTCTTAATGCTCAAAAACGGAATGCCGAGAAAACAGATATTCTGTTTAATAGATAAATCAGAAAAACACATAAAAGAATAAAATAATTATTTCTATTGATTTTAAGAAAATAGGTACTATTAGCAATTATCGCGATATTGCTTTCTCGCTTTTTCCTAGATATGACTCTGCATTATAAATTCGCAAAATAGTTTTCGCTAAATTATCTTTGCTATTTGGTTTTTCCTTCTCTATATTAGTGCGCACAAATTGAACGTTTCAACGCAGCGTTTCAAAACGCAAATAAAAAAATTAAACATAAATTGAACCGTTAATTTTTATTTTTTTAGTATGAAACGTCTAAATTTAAAACAAAAAAAAATGCTGCCCAATTTTAACGAATGCATTATTTGCGTTTTGAAACGCTGCATTAAAACGTTCAATTTGTCCGCACTATAAGATTTTCGCTATTATAAATTGGCGATAAAAGTTTTGCTAGAAAAAATTCTCGATATGGTCTTCGCTGAATAGCATGCGAATGTGGATTCACCATAATAGTTTATCTATAAAATCAAATCGCTTTAATAAACATTCGCGAAAATGTGCTTTATGATATAAGTTTTGCTGTCTTATTGGTTTGTTAAATTTAAAACTTAATTGAGTTTAAAAATTAGCAAAAATATTTTCAATATTAACTGTGTGATTTCAACTTGAGAGATTTTTTATGTACAGAAATTGCAAATTTAATTATATATAAAAGAACTTTAATAAAAAATATTTGGAATTTTTGGGTAAAATTTGATCTATCTATCTTCTGATTTTTGTTCAAAATATTTTCAAGATACAATGAAATTTTAACAATCAAGTTTAAATTATTTTTTAACCAAGAGCCCTTGAAATCATAGACTTATTTTCTTTAAAATAGAGTTTAAGAATAATAATTATGAATTGTCATATATTTCACCTTCACTGAAATCATATTATAACATATTTAAAATTTATTTTTACCAATTTGCTAAATTCTAAAAGATAATTGAAACTAAAATAGTATATCTTCAATGAGATAATATCTTAAGAAATATTTCAATTTTTTTATCGAAAAATGGGGGAATTTTTTCCAGGCAATTATTTTTCGCTTACCATAAAATCAAAATTTTGGAAATAAAAATTGACCTCAGAAACCTCTTTAAAAAACGCTCTGTATAAAAGAAAAAGAGAAAAATTTTTATTGTTGAGAACCAGGGACCCAAAACAATGTCTTTTTTGCGTTCCTGTTCCGTTCAGGCCGAAAAAGTTTGTTCTTTTTCATTCTTCTGAATTTTCAGTTCCAGAAAAAATATCAAATTTCATATCATATCTATTTTATTAATATATAAATATCGGAAACCTGCAGGTCCGGCCCGGGTACACTAGCCAGACCGTATTTTAATTATCTAAATATGGCCGGGCCAAAAAATTTCAAGAAATACCCGGGCCAGGCCGTGCTAATAGTACCCCAGCAGGGCTCTGATAAATTTTATTGATTGATCTTAATACAAATCAATTATTATATCTAAGCATCTATTAAAGACATTCTCTAAAGATTATCAGTTATATGAATGCTGCGCTGTTAATTTAAATTTAATTATCCACTTAAAATAAAATAATTATTGTAATTTAAAACTTTTATAATATATAGGATATTCATTTTATAATAAATTAAAAATTTTTTAAATTTAATTATAAATAAATGTATTTTATGCTAATTAATGAGCAATAACAATAATTGTTAAATATTGTTATATGATGCAAACTGGAATTTAAAAAAAAAATATTTATGAATGAGCCATTATAAATATTATAACTTTTCTTTACCGTTTTTCAGTTTACCCTCTGATCCTTTTTCTCCTCTTTACTAATTATATCCTTGTTTTCATTTCACCCTATCCCTTTCATCCACAGAACTGTTTCAAGAATAACCGTTCCCGTTTCATCCTTGTTCCATAATTTTCCTCAAATTTTGTTCCATGTCCCTGTTGTCACTTCTATACGTTATAGCTGGCACCTCAAATAGCAATATACTGAAATATCTAAAAATTGTTACTGACACTTATCAATCAAAATTGATTATTAATAATCAAAGGGTTAGGATATTAAACAGTCCTACCCAGTCTAGACACTTTTAGAGGTTCACTTTAGGTTTGGGTAACAAATTTTTTAGCGGTTCGGGTTCGATTTTGATCCCAGGTTTAAAATATTGGAAATCTTCGTTTTCTGAATTTTTTTCTAATCGAGTATTGAATCTAGGTTACAGTAGCAACTATGCTATCTCATTTCCATTAATTCTAAACCATGTCAATATTATTTCATATAATAACATTATATCCTATATGATATAATGAGAACTCGCTATACTGAACCAAATTTTCTAGCTCCATCGTGAGAAACTTATTAATTCAAATGCCTAGTATAGTTTTTAAATGATGACTTTTCATTTTTTTAAATCGTTCTCTTGTAAAATTACGAATCACCTCTTTATCATATGCAGAACATTTTGATAAGCATTTTTCCAGGATGATACCTGCCTTATGCATTTGAATAAAGAATAGGTGACTTCTGAATATTATTATTATAATCAGGGGTTCGAACCATAACGAATATCGGTTCGAGTTCAGATAAAAATACGGTTTATATTCGGTCATAAAATATAAATATCAATTCTTATTATCAGGGGCCCCTACAACGGGGGGGGGGGTCCGAAGCAACTGCTTCAGTAAATTTGAGTGGGGGTACTTAAAAAATTTTTTTATTTTAATTTTTTTAAAATTTAAAAAAATTTTTTTTTTACATCCATCATGATCATATGATTTCTGGTTTATAAATGTAATAATAAGACCCCCCCCCCACCACTTAATATTTATTAGTAAATTTTATTTATCTCTTAACCAAGCCTACTGGGGCAACAGGCAACAAGAAGGCAATATGATGGCAGATTCTGAACCTATACTAAAAATGTATATACAGCAAAATGAAGAAAGAAAAAAGGATAAAAAAAATAAGGGATTAAAAACGAAATTATATTCAAACCTATTATCATATAATAACTGTTATTATATGATAATAGGTTACATAAACATTCTCATTGAAACCATGAAAAATATGGTTATAAAAAAAATTCAAAATGAGATTACATTTAACAGGTGCTTTTCAATCATAGTTGATGGCACATACGATGTTTCGAAATCAGAAGCAATAGCTTTGATAGTAAGATATGTTGAAAATAGTGAGACGCCGAAGCCTGTTGAAAGACTGATTGACATATATTGTACGGGAAATACCACAGGTCTCGATATATAGCATAATATAATATCCAAACTTGGCTCGATGAATTTACCCCTTGAATATCTAGTTGGGCAAAATTATGATGGCGCCTCAAACATGAGTGGAAGAATCAATAGTATGCAAGCCTTGATTAGAGCAGAGGCGCATAAGGCATCTTTTATTTGGTGTTATTGTGATCGATTAAATTTAATCGTTGTTCAATTATGCCAATCAATTAAAGAACTTCGAAATGTTCTAGGAATACTAGATGAGATTTATGTCTATTTTAATGGTGTAAAAAGATATGAGGTGCTCAAAAAATTTCAGTGTAATGATCTGAAAAAATCGCAACGATTTCTACGCGTCAAGAATACCACTAGGTAATAGTACCTTATTTATTTAGATTTAAAATGTTTTTTTATTTAGAAGCTGGTTATCCTCATATAAAGCTATTGTAAATTTTTTTATGGTGCCTTGAGGGCAGAAGGATTCTAAAGATCCTGCCACTTCCACTATGGCTAGTGCACTATAGTCTTTAGAATAGAAAAATTTGATTTTATTTATCTTATCACTTTGTGTTTTGGATAAAATATTGTTGATAACAAGTTTAGCTTGTACAAAATTGCAAACCATTTCGAAGGATATAGGGTTTGCAATAAATCAATATCAATTGGCAAAAGATTGCTTGATTAATTTGAGAAGTATAATATAAATTATACTTTGTCTTAATTATTTTTTAATCTAATAGATAATAACACTGAATTTTTGGATATTTTTTCAAAGGCAAAAGATTTTATGAAGGAGAGAAATCTACCTTTTGATTTTGAAAGTTCTAAACTTCAAACATTACAATCCAAAAAGGAGAGGTATATATACTTTCATCATTAAATATAGAAATTTTTTTTAGCTTTAAAATAGGTGTGTTTTATGCTGCACTCGATAATTATTGCAGTTTAACGAAAGATTTAATGATAATTCGATGAAATTTTTACATCAAACATCATTTTTTACGCCAAATAATGTGGCAGAAAAATCAATTAATAAGGAAAATATCGAGGATATCTGTGAATTTTACAATTTAAATTCAAGTCAAATTTTCGAAGAAATGGAAGTTTAGAAATATTTATAAGATGGCCAAAATGGGGAATGTAATTATTACTCATGAGCTAGAGGTTCAAGAATCTAAAGATTTGTCAGATTCTGAGAATTGTAAATTTAAAATTAAAATATTTTTACCAATACATTATTTAGCTTCTTCTGATGATGATGATGATAATTCAGGGACTTACGATTCAGATTGGAAAAACTATACATTTATTTTACCTTATCGTTTACTTTTAAATTTTTCTGCTTTCCCTAATTTAAGAATTTTATATAAATATTTATTAACCATTCCCACAACCTCATGTACTGCCGAAAGAGTCATGAGTAAAATTAAATTAATTAAAACAAGACTGCGCAGTACCATGAAAGATTCTTTTCTTAATAATTTAACCATATTATCAATGAAAATTTTTTTATTTAAACAATTAAATACTGATGAAATTATGAATTCTTTCACTTTCTCTTCCCCTAATTTATCTAAATTATTAATTTAAAAATAATATTTATAAAGTTATATTTTTTGCATTTTATTTATATTATATATTAAAAATTGATGCAATAAAAATTATTTTTGAAATTTATGGGTGTCATAATTATCATTTTTTCGAAGGGGGGGGATACTTTTCATGGGGGTATTCTGCTTCATTCGCTCAAAAAGTGTAGGGGCCACTGCTTGTTATAACATTTAAAAATCGGTTCGAACCTTAAACTGATTAGAATTATGTATAGAGATATATGTATATTTTGTAAAATTATCGCTAAACCCATATAAGGCAACTAATGATATTTTATTATTGTAAATACAAATATGCTTTATTTATAAATTATAACAAATAAAAGGTTTTATTATCTATAATATAAATAAATTTTTTTCCAATAGTTGACAACATTTCAATATGCTAGCTGTCACCTAAATAACAATATATAAAATATCTAAAAATTGGGACTGATACTTATTAATCGTAATTGATTGCTAGTTATACTTTAAATCGCTTATATCTTCAAAGTGGTTCACCTACCTTTTAGAGGTTCGGGTGCGTATGGTAGTAATTTACTACATCAATAAACATAGCATTTTACTAATAAGGCTCAAGTTTTAAATTCAAAAACACCCATTTATGATCATTATTAACCATAACTCACTGTTCCCCTTCCAATCCTAAAACCTATTTGTGATTAATTTATAAAGAAAAACTTTTCCAAAATGGATTCGAACCTGTTTACAGTTTCTCAATCATTTAATCTCTGTGCCAGACATCCACTCCAAAACAACGCTTTTTTATATAAAGAGATAATTTACCACGTTATCTAAAATTTTTATTAAAAACCAATAAAGTTTGAGTTCAAATCATTAATTCGGTTTGAGTTCGGTATATAATAACGGCGAATACCGGTTTAACGCTTCGGTGTGGATCCCTGATTATATAACGTGACAAAGCATATATAAACCAAATAGAAGATAAAATTATTGCACATCTATTCTATTATATAAATACAAAATTAGCACGACCTTGGTTAATAGATGATTGCGAAGCATGGTTTCAAAACGTTAGTCATAAAAGTTACAAATGTGCCGCCATCTTTGTTGATAATAGTGGAGCCGACCTTATCCTGGGCATATTTTGCTTCACCGATAGATTATTAGCTCTAGGAACTAAAGTAAAACTATATTGTTTTAATTCTAGCCTGAATCAGGTCTTAGTTTTGATCAAGAAAGTAAAGTCAATTAGATACTTTCATTTAATTTTAGTTTTACTGACTTTACGATTTTTTCAATTTTCTGGCCATTTTATTTATAGTTTTTTTTTTATTTCTGGAATTTAGTGGGTATTTTTTTTCCTGTGATATTTTTCTGGAGATTTATTTCCGGGATATTTTTCCCGCTTACCAGAATTTGAAACAAACTTCAAACGAATTTGTATTTTAGCCGATTTATTGTATTTGTTGTTTATATACTTGTCACATTTTTACTACTTCTTAAATTAAATCCATTTATATGTTATTTTTAAAAATAGGTAATACTCTGCGCTAATTCGAAACCAGCTTTCAACGATGTTACATATCCCGAACTCATAGTTTTGGCCAATAGAGTTGGTGAGCATTTGCCTGTCGTGCGTTCTTCCCTTCAAAATGGTTTTCTCATCATTATGGAGACGGGTAGTGGGTCACCTTGCATTGATTTTATGTAAAACTTGCTATTTAAAAAGATTTAAATTCTTTTAAAATAAAATCTGATTTCTTATCACTAAATGTATATTTTCTAATAACAAATTTATAATTTTTTTTACTTTCTCATTTAAGGCGAATTAACGACGAATTGAACCGCATCTTCGAAATTGAAGGAGTAGATCTTCTGGTGCTTGAAGGGATGGGCCGTTGCGTTCACACCAACCTTAACGCCCTTTTTAAGTGTGACACTCTTAAGATCGCAGTCCTAAAGGACGATTGGTTCGCTAAAAGATTGGGAGGCCGTATATTTTCTCCTATCTTCAAATTCACGCCCGCCTCTCGATTATAATTTCAATCATTTTAATTTCCAATTTGATGTGCATTTTAATCATTCATCTTGAACAATCTTTGTGAATGTATTACTCACTAATTTTCATATTTTTATTGCCGAATTTAGTCTTTCATTGTTGATAATATTTATCAGTCAATCAAACTATAAATCCTTTTTTAAATTCCCAACTTATATGTCATTAAAAAAAGGTTAACCTCAATTGATAATGGTTTTTAAAAACCCAGGGCGATATAATTCTTAGCAACCTACATTGACAAAAAGTTATTAAATTAATATAACGTTGTGTTACCATTTTAGACCATGTTTTATAGAATTGACCAACAAGGATAAATTTGTAGGCCTAACCAAATCAATATTTCTTGAAGAGGATAATATAAACGACTAATCCAAATCATAAGACTATATGGTGGTTAGACCTAGATGACATTATAAAGCTAGATAAGTAATCGAGAAAATTATTGTGATATATTAAATTTCTAAAAGATTATCTTTCATTTTTAATGATATATAAAAGACACAGTTGACCATTATTGCTCATCTAAATTATGCAATCAAATGCTCTCATCAGCAGGAGTAATAATATTAAATTACATAGCCACACAAATAATAGATGCTGGTTAATTTGCAGTCATAGCCATAACAATCACTATGTAAACTCTTATCAGAATTTATTATGTTATATAAATTGGTAAAACAAGAAGACTAAAAATCTTTAGAAGAAATAATTATACAAATATATTGAAGCCTTGAGTTATTTACACGGCAAGGCCATATTAGAAATAAAACATTTTGTAATGTAACTATAAAATAAGGACCAGAGTGATATGATAAAAGCAGTGCCCCCTACAATGTTGGGGGGGGGTCCGAAGCAACTGCTTCTAAAAATTTGTATGGGGTACTTTTTTTAAAAAAAAAATTTTTTTTAATAAATTTTTAAATTAAATTCTTTTATTGATTTGCTACATCCATCTAAAACCAAGTGATCTCTAGTTTATGAATGTAATAATATGACCCCACCCCCTTATTATTTAAATATATATTGACGGAAATTTTGGTTGATGTTTAGTAAATAGATTGTTATCCGAGTTTCTTGTCATAAAATTATTTTTCCAATTTCAAAATATGCCCAAAAATATTAACGAAAAAAAATACATGCTTAATTAAAAAATTGCACATCGCATAATATAAGAGATGATAAATATTTAGAATTAGGAGCTCTCCAACCTAAATGTTATTTACTAAAGATATTATTAATAGAAACAGATCCTTTAATGAAAGTTTTTATGAGAAAACTAATATTGACAATAGCAAAATTGCTAGAAATTTGATTATATATAGTAAAAATGAATAAAGTTTTTGATTAACATGTCTCTTATTTGGAGGTCCACGCCAATTAATGGACATGTGAAGGTCTAAATAAATGGCAAAATATTAATCGTGATATTATTGTGCATGAATCTTCACAGTCACATATGATGGCCGATTATGGAAGACTTTCTCACGATAAAAATTTCATATTACAATTTATAATACCCCAGAAAGAATGTGTGGACAATAACCGTTCTATCGTCAGAATAATAGATATCTAGGTTTTTTAATATCTTGTAACCAAGACTTCTGGGGGAACAGGCAACAAGAAGGCAATATGATGTAGAGATCTGCAAAGTTAGGCCCGGTCCGAGTCCGTCGGGACTAATTCTATTTAAAGTAATAGGGTTCGGGCCGGGCCTAATTTTTTTAAAAAATTTCGGGTCGGATCGGACCTTGGAAATTTTATTAAATATATCTAAATTTATCAATTTTATATTGAATTTTTTATGTAAAATATAAATTTTTGATTTAATTTAATGTAACTAAACGCTATATAACATATGTCTTTTATTTTAAGTAATTATAAAAATTAATTTCTATATTTAAATATTCGGGCCAGGCCGGGCCGGTAAATTTTTAAAAAATAAATTCCGGGCCGGGCTTGAAAAATTAGGCCCGATGCAGATCACTAATATGATGGGCCTTATTAAACTCATTGCAGATTCTGAACCTGTTCTCAAAATGTATTTACAACAAAATGAAGAAAGAAGAAGGAAGAAAAAAATAAGGGATTAAAATCGAAATTATATTCAAATCTATTATCAAATAATAACATAAATATTCTCATTGAAACCATGAAAAATATGATTATAAAAAAAATTTAAAAGGAGATTAAATTTAACAGGTGCTTTTCAATTATAATTGATGGCACATATGATGTTTCGAAATCAGAAGCAGTAGCTTTGTAAGTACGATATGTTGAAAATAGTCACGTGCCTAAGCCCGTTGAAAGACTGCTAGACATATTGTAGCAGAAATACAACTGGTCTCGATATTAAAAAGAATATAATATCCAAACTTGGCTCCATGTATCTATTCCTCGAATTCCTAGTTGGGCAAAGCTAGTTAAAAATATTACGCAGGAAGAGAGATTGTTTTAAACAGTTTATTTTGTAAAATATAATCGATAATATGCCTAATAAAATATTCGTTTTTACTGCAGCTGTTATATCGAGCTAATAAGTCATTCGCTATAGTAGTAAGTAAAGATCTAAAAAATGTAAAACATTTTAAGAATGGTGGGGGAGGGGGCAGAACTGGAAAATTTTATCCCATTACTTATAAACGTATTTTCATTTTCCTTAAGAATAATATTTTACAACCATTAGCGCCATCTGCTTCTTTCTTCAATTTTTGATAAAAATGTATATTTCGGAAAAGTCGATAGCGTCGTCAAGGTTTTGACATCGTATATATATTTATAAAAGGTGTCTATAAAAACAAAAAAAATTTCGAAAACTCTTTTTTGCCTAAAAATACAGGTGAAGCAAGATAGGTTAACCGGATATTAAAGGCTAAAATTGGCTCCAATTATTAATTTATGAGATCTTTTTACCTACAAAATGATATATATACATTTTTTTACTAAAAATAGTTTTTGAGATATAAGTATTTTAAAAATTTTACAGATTCCATAGTGGCTCTTTTTTGCACTTTTGAATCCCTATATCTCGGGAACCAGATGTGCTAGCTAGTTAAAATAAACGGATTTCTCATTTATATACACATCTAATTCCAGAAATTTTTAACAATTTTAAAAGGGGTCGGCCGAAAATGTGCCTCTTTTGATCGATTTGACATGGAATGGCCCATGTGCAATTATTAAATAAGCATTTGTATTATTTTGGTTAATATTTTTAGGCATATTTTGAAATTGGTAAAATAATTTTATGACAAGAAATCAACCTAATTTGCTAAACATCGACCAAAATTTATTAAAATGTAATAAGACCCCATATTTATTATTTAATTTAATATGTATACGGAATCACGAGGTCGAGTCCTATATCTTAAACCAGAAATCACTTGGTTATGGATGTAAAACAATAAAAGAATTAAATAAAAAAATTTTTTAAAGTACCCGCATTCAAATTTTTAGAAACTGTTGCTTCGGACCCTCACCGTTGTAGGGGCCACTGATCCCCGGGTAGGGTTCACTCGTTCCCAAAATAAATTCCAGAAAAAATAACATTTTGAAAAAAGTATTAGATATATATTTTTGAAATTTAAAACTTTTATAAAACTAATCCATTTTTTCTAGTATTTAATGATTTAAAGCATAAAAGTAATACATATTAAATATCTCTAAAAAATAAAATTTTATGGTGCCAGCCAGGCGGCAAAAAATAAAATTTAATTGTTTTTTAAAGAAAGATTCCGAATCCCCTTAAATATTTTTTTTAAAAAAATTTATTTTTGTTATAAATATCTGAACAATAACCGTAACCGAATATAATTATTTTTTGAAGGAGTAAAAAAAACCTTTATAAAAACGGTTAAACCGGTTCAGTTTTTATATTTTAGAAATTGAAATAATTTGAATATCCAGAATTATATAAACGTGCTCTTATAATAATGGCGGTTCCTACAACACAAGTTTCTGTAGAAAGGGCTTTTTAGGGGCTAAAATTTGTGTTATCGTCACAACGAACAAAAAGGAATCCATTTATACTTGAAAATATATTACTTATAAGTTCTAATAATTTTTTAAAAATGAGTTATTTTGTATATATTTTTTTTATATATATAATTCATAGATGCTTATAATATAAATAAATTAGAAGATTGTGTTGCTTCAATAAAAAAAAAATTCTAACCGTAATGAACTAAATCTTTATAATTAGCTACCGAACTGAACCTCTATAAATTTCTTCTCAAGAACCGTAACCATTATAATTTTTTACAAACTGAACCGTAACCAAACTGAACCGTGTTCGAGTCCTTGCTTAAATGTTCAACGAAAATTGTTGCAATAATTCGGATTTTTTATAAATATATTTATTCATATTTTTTCAAAAAAGTCTTAATCTGATCCTTTTTCATTCATTATATGCCTTAATGTTATACTATTTACTTTTTTTTAAATTCCCTTTTTAAATCCCTTATTTTGGTCTTTTAATTATATGGTGCCATCCGTAAAAAAAGAGAAGAAAAAGTAATTATATTATTTTTATTTTTTTTCAAAGGGATTCGGAATATTTTCTAAATATGTTTTAAAAAAATATTTTAAAAAAAAGATCCCGAATAAAACGTGGGTTTGGGATTCCTAATCCCACATGATTCCATATCCCAACATATACACTAACTAGTAAAAATATAAAATTTTAATTCTCAACTCAGCTTACTTCATGAGATATGGCCATCTTTAGAAACGCGGAAATTCCAAAATACACTTTATTTAATTTTAAATATCTCAAAAAGTAATTAAACTAAAGACATGATTAAAATTTTATTAGATAGCTCTAGAATAGCTTTTTAATATGACATAAAATATATTTTATTGAAACCAAAAACCGGAAATGGACATAAAATAAAAATTGCTCTTTTTTTAATTTAAATTTTTTTACAGACATTATACTTCTTAATATTTGTACAAAATCCTAGATTGGGACGAGTACTGGGTCAATAGTTATTACACTTTATATATAAATAATATAGCTTAAATCCTATATTATACCAAATATAGAGTAATTATTTTTTAAAAAAGTGGGCAATATATGTGAATTATAGCATTAAAACTAAAATCCTAAAAAATCTTATTATTATGCATTTTTTAAATGTTAAAAAACTCAAAACAACATTTACCAAATTGTATGTATTACTTTAAATATAACGCAAAACGCCTTAATTTGGAGGTATTATAAGGAATAAATAATAAGATTTTGTAAAAAGTAATAAAGTAACAACTATGATAATAAAAAGTGAGGTCAAAAATCTCTTCACCCCAACCTAAAGATTGTATTCGTCCCAAATTTCATCTTAAATTCGAGATTTTTTGACCTGGCAACTCTGAGTGAATGATGAAGTTTACAAAGTCTGCCAACGAATTTGTGGAGTATTTGATTGAAAAATTAAATATTTTAATTCCTCATGCATTTATTTCTTCGAAACAATCTTCATTTTTTAAGTCATTAAAATCGAATTTGAAGGATGGGGAATATCGAATAATATCCGATTTTGCAGAGAACTACGCTTTTGTAGTTCAAGATCAAGCTCAAGGTTTCCATTGGACTAATAATCAGGCAACACTTCATCCTTTTATGATTTATTACAGCGAAGGCGATATCATTTAAGTTACGTGATTATATCAGATTATCTCAAACACAATACTTGTTCCTTTCATTTATTTCAAATAAAATTTTCTATTCTTGGAAAGATTTGATAAGATTTCAAAAATATTTTATTTTGATGGAGCTGTTACCCAGTATAAAAACAAAAAAAACTTTGTAAACCTCTACAACCATTATAATGATTTTGGGATCAAGGCAGAATGACATTTTTTTGCAACTGCACATGGCAAAACTCTTTGCGATAGTTTAGGGGGAGGTTGGCGGCTAGAGCAAGCCTGCAACTTCCTCATGAAAATCATACAATAACTCCTATTGACTTGTATAATTATGCTAGAATCAATATCCCGGGAATTAATTATATATTTGTTAGCAACGTAGAATATTTAAGAATGGAAATCAATCTTGAAAACAGATTTTTAATGGCCAAACGAATTCCCGGGACACAAAAATATCATTCATTTATTCCAATGGAAAGAAAAATGAAAGTCAAATTTTATTCTAGTTCATTAGATTTTTAATGTATGATATTATTTAATTAATATGTTTATTAGAATATTAATTTCCTATTGATATTCATGATATAATATAACTAAATAAAGTTATAAATATTTTTACAATTATTTTCCTTCTAAAATAAAATAGCTAAACTTATATGCTAAATATGACACAATGTCTACTAGTGATCTGCATAGGGCCTAATTTTTCTAAAACGGTCAGAAAGATTTATAAAAAATATATCCGGCCCGATGCCAAACGAATTTTCGTATAATATAGGATTTAAGCCATACTACTTATATTAAAGTGTAATAACTTTTGGCCCAGTACTCGCCCCAATTTAGGATTATGTACAAATATTGAGAAGTATAATGTCTATCTGTAAAAAAAATTTAAAAGATAAAAAAAGAGCAATTTTTATTATATAACCATTTCCGGTTTTTGGTAATAGACTTTTTTTCAATAAAATAAATTTTATATTATAATAAAGAGCTATTTAATAAAATTTAAATCGTGTCTTTAGCTTAATTACTTTTTGAGATATTTAAAATTAAATATAGTGTATTTTGGAATTTTCGCCTTTCTAAAGATGGCCATATCTCATGAAGGCGATTTGAAAAGTAAAATTTGACATTTATATTTACCAACATGCAAATTTTTAAAAAAATCGAAGGGGGTCGGGTTGAGAATCGACTTTTTTTGATTGATTAAATATGGAATACAACATATACTTATTAATGAATTTTAACTTTATGTAAATTTTTATTGACCAATAACTAAGAAAAAAAATAAAATTCATAATTAAGCTAGAAGCTTTATTTAAAATCTCTATAGCATATAGATAGTAAAGGTATGCAAAACCCAGGCTGGGTAAAGCCTGAAAAAAAAATTATTTGAGCCGGCCCTTGGAAATTTTTTTAAAATATACATTTGATGAATTCTGATATTTAGAGGGATAATCCATAGTAGTGTTTTTAATTTAATCACTCCCCAATATTATAAATAGTTGTTTATTTTGGTATTCAACAACATATATTTTGGGTTAGGCTTTGTTTTAAAAAAAAACAGTGCCAGGATGGGCAATGTAAAAAATTGAAAGCGAACTGGGCAAAAATAAATTCACACCATGCTCGGCCTAAAAATTTTGCTATTTGCACTCTAAAAAGTGATATAATGTAAATAAATGTCAAAAACCGAAAATAATCATAAAATAAAATCGGCATGTTTTTTATTTCATATTTATTTTATAGTTAACTCAAAAAATTCATAATGAATATCTGATATTAATCTGTCAAAAGCTATCAAAAATTTTATTATTTTGCTTGATGCAAAGGTAGTCTCTTTATGAAATTTATAGGATATATTTCTAACATGCTACTGAATAAACTAGGTCTGGATTTCTACCTCACTACCCCTGCAAGGGATAAAATGCCAAATTAGTGAAGCAAGAATTTCCCAGGTTTTGTTGTAAACACATCAATTTTGAGTAGGTTTTTATGAAATATACCTAGGCTACACGAGAAGGGGGTAAGAGCCATTTGTTTCCAATATTTTTACAGGGTAAATAAACAATATTTGTACATTTAGCAAAGGAAAATGATTGGTAAAACAAAAGATTTTAAATCTAAATTATTTAGATACCTTTATTTGATTTCACTGCTGAATTAAATGACTTGAATTCACAATAAAAATCAAGTTTTTACTGAAAAACGGGGTTTATATCAAAAAATTATCTAGGCAAGCCTTCCCACATTCTTAATTTTATTTATTTCTATAAAAAAGAAAATAAAAATTAATAACTATTTTTTAATTTAAGGTCATAATGAACTACATTCTTAAGTTCTTGCTCAAGTTCTGAACTAAATTAGTCAACTAAATTGACTACAGGCTCTAAGTCGGAGTGAATGCATTCAACTACTAAACAACACTAATCATATCCAACTAAATAGAAAAGTTTATAAATAATATTAAACAATTATTATAACTTTTGTAGAACAGAATTTAATATAAATTGTTACCTAATAAAATGTAGTTCAATATCTTTATTAGATCCTTATGCTACAGTGGCGACAAAAGTCATAGTAAAAATGTAAAATACTGAAAAACCCAAAGCAAAAATGATAAATATAGAAATTATGATATAAATAAAATCTGACATAAAGAAAATGGAGCAATAATAAAAATGATAAAAAAAATGTAGAAATTAATAAAATAAACCTGACACAAATAAACAATAAATCTATCGAAATGAACAAAATTGAAATTGGCAATTATCGATTAAATGATTTAATTCCAGAACATGAGATGATAAATTCAAAATAAAAAAGAGTAATTAAAATAAATTTATAATAAAAATAGATTGAAAAATAAGAAATAACAGATTTAATCATTAATAAAATACAAATGAGAATAAAGAAAGAATAATATTAACATATAAAAAAAATATATTGAGATAATCCGATGATTGCAAGGTCCGATGATTACCTCTTTTCAACCCTGCTATCTGAAGATTATGCCTTATTATCTTCTCTCGGCCAAGGTTCTGGATATGAATACTTAGACACCATTCCCTCTAAAAATCTTGACCTCGAGCTGTCAAACCAAGAATTCAGCTTTGCAGTAGCCATTCGCTTAAATCTGACAGCCTCCATCTCATATAAGTGCACCAAGTGCAAGAATCCAGTAAGTCAAACTGGTTGTCAAAGCCTCCAATGCATCTTTAGCAGTGGACGTTCAATTTGACATAACAGATGCAGTGCTCTCATAAAACAGGCTTTACAGTCCACAGGTTTTCCTGCCACTTTAGAACCCCCAGGTCTTTTTATGAATGGGAGACGACCCGATGGCTTTTTTTAATTTTATAGTAACGACTGAGATTTCCCTTTTTTACAGATGAATTGTACTCCTAAATTAAAATTTTGAATCTCTTGAATTCATTATATTGAGATAGTCCACACATGTATTTGGAAACATTCTTATTTGCATTATTCTTAATCCTATCATATCAGACAGAAAGATAATATAAATAATATACAAAGATTAAAAAAAATTAAATGTGCTAGAACTGGAACATTATTCATTTTATAATAAATTCTTATCATATCTGACAAATAATATTATATATTTTAAAAATTAATAAAGGGAATGTAATGTATATAATAGAATGGAATGTTCTATTCTAATTATTATTATAACTTTTGAAGAACATTAATTTAATTATAAATTATTTTCTAATAAATGTAGTTCAATATCTTTATTACTTCATATGATACAAATATAATAATGTATTTGAGAAGAAATAAGAATATCATTTTTATTGGATCTTCATATATATTTAAATGATCATATAGATTAAAATTTAAACAAATAATTATAAAATATTCAAATATAAATTTCTTTCAGTTAACTTATAGAGAAAGTGACTAATTTGATTTTGGTTTGAAGATATTGAAATCTAAAAAATAAATTAACTTGCATATTTAATATATTAAAATACTTTTCCATGTATATCATCTGATTTTCCTGAATTTATTTTTGTTACTTTGTAAACAACATTACAAATTTTATTCATAAATGCTTCAATTTTATATTCTTCTGTAATTAGACTGGATGGATGTGGTATAAAAAGTCCCAAAATAATATTTAAGTTTTTAGATGATTTATATTTTATAAATATATAGTATACTAGATTTAATATCTTGCTTAATGATTGATTCACTAACAATAACTGTGATAAATTATCAATTAAAAATGCACTTTTTTCATGCATATCAATTAAATCAATAAGTGATTTTATCAACTCCACTTGGCATTGCTCATTATTACTTAAGAAATAAGAAATACTATAACATTTTAATCTTTTCCTATCAATCTCCTGATAAAGGTTCTTACCATATCGAATCAAAAGTTTATAATAGTGTGCTATTGATTCATCAAAAGTGATTAATATAACATTGTCACAGAAATTTAAATATTTAACTAAATAGTGGCTTATAATAAATATTCCTTCGTTTTCTTCTCTGATTAAGGCAATGCAGTTATTATTTTTATCAATATAATCGGATGAATATTTGTCAACATCTGTAAGCATATAAGATATTTTTAAATTTGCGAGTAATGATATATAGCGTTGGTCGTCATGTAACAATTAAACAACAGCCAAATTTGCTAAACAACAGCTAAATTTTATAAACCAACAGCTAAATTTGCTGAACAATGACAAAATTTATTCTCCCCTATATTTTTTTATTATTAGACCTCACCCCCTCCCAATAAAAATTTTTTAATACTTTTTCCAAAGTTGAAAATTTCCCTTTTTCTTTAATCGAGCAAATAAATGTTAATTTTAGACGACTAAACTATGCATCGAGCAAATAAATGTTAATATAAAATTACTAAACTGAGTATCGAGCAAAATGTTAATTTTAGACGACTAAATTACGCATTGAGCAAATTAATGTTAATTTTAAATTACTAAACTGTGCATCGAATAAATTAATGTTAATTTTCGATGACTAAACTACGCATTCAGCAAATCAATGTTAATTTTAGATGAACGATGCATCAAGCAAATCAGTGGCCCCTATAACGGGGGTGGGAGGGGAGATTCCGAAGCAACTTAAAAAATTTTTTTTTAAATTTATTTAATGTTTTACTTGGTATATGATATCGGACGACCTCGTGATTCTGTTAATCCTTTAGGTTCCCTGATAAAATTAATATGATGCAACACGATATTTAGTAATTTTTTTATTGATTCATGTATAGTATAATATAAAACCCACAAAAAAAATTATTTTAATTTAAAATGGCGGCTCTCTCTGGTGGTTTCAAATTCATATCATAGAAACCTTGTGAAAACTTTCGAAACAGTTTCTATTTTTATTTAGACATAGTGGTACGTTGCATTAGCATATTTACCTTTCTTTTTTAAATCGGATAATATAGTATAACTCGTAAAATATTATGATTTTGAAGTCCTTCGCAAAACTTTGTTACAATATTATAACCTAGATTACTTAAAACCTCTTCATATTTCCCAGCATAGATATTAAAATCATTCATATATCCTGAATTATCACACCTCATCCATACCTAAAAATATAGTTTAGTCGAAAAAAAATATTGTTGTAAAGTGGCAATGATTAGGTTAATATACCACATTAAAAAGATCAAAGTAATATATAAATATTATTTATTTGAGGAAAAATAAATATTAGAAAGATAGATAATATAGTGAGGAATATATATATTCAAATAATATTTGATGAATATACTGACTTATAATTAAATTTACATTTTAAGAAAAATGCCCGTTGAAAACGTATTTTGAAATAAATGCGCAAAAAAAAAATTAAAATATAACTCCTCCACAAACATATGAAAAAGAATATCTTTTAATATATATTCGTGATGGTTTCATTTTATATGATTAACTCCTTTAGAAGATATAAAGGTCGAAAGATGGTTTTATATTTGCAATACCGCCACCGAAAGGGTTAATACATATTAAATTAAATAAGTGGGGGGGGGGGGGTAATTATTATGCAGTTTAATGAAAGATTTAATGATGAATCGATGTAATTTTTAAATCAAACATTATTTTTTACACCAAAGGGAATGGCGGAAAAGTCAATCGTTAAAGATGATATCGAATCGAGGATATCTGTATTTTACCATTTAAATTAAATTCAATTTTTGAAGAAATGTTGAAGTTTCGATATATTTATATAGGAAGCCTAAGACGGGAAATGTAATTATTACACGTGCCCTAGCGGTTAAAGAATCTAAAGATTTGTCAGATTATGAGAACTAGTAGATAGCCCGTCAAAAATGACGGAGAATGAGAATTTTATTCGTTTTTTTAAGAAAGATGTTACCTTTTATTTAAAAATCATATCCAATTTATATAATCTGAGGAGAAGAACGCGAAATGATATTTCTGCCAAAGTGTCAATTTTGGTATACCCCTCTAAAATAGAATCATGAACGACATTGTCAACTCAACCATAAAACGGTCGTAAGTATTGTTATAAAGGCCATGACAAAACTATCGCATATTTTCCCATTAATAATGTTAATGAAATTGGCTGCACTACACATTCACGTTTGAACATCTCTCTAAATATTCATGAAAGTTCCTCAGGGAATCGGATAAAGTATTATTTATAATAACTCCTAATGAGGTGAATGATAGTGGAATTAAATGCTTATATTTGTTAAAAATTAGGTAGAGGTGGCATAGGGATTGTGTTAGTGGATAGAAATATCATTTGGAGGCAACTGGGTGTATAAAATAAACAGATAGATATAAAACATTAGATAAAAAACAAAATAAACCTCCAGAGGAGTTCACAGTGCCTTTATCTTGGCCACCAGTAACTCTAGAACGGGTAAGGCGTTTGTTGAATCGCCATTTTTTCCTTTGCTTATCTTTAATAATAGATTCATCATGTTTGGTAATGTGAGGGATTAGGGTTAGCCTAGACAAATAAAGAAATCAGGCAAAAATATAAATATACTATTGTTGAAATTAAACAAACATTAAAATAATGTAAAACCGGTAGAAGGGTCAATATTAGATGCATATTTCTAATAAGTTGGAGGGCTATCATCAAATAAAATTTTTGGGGGACTTATCAAGTCTATTATGATATTATAAAAGTTAAAAAATAACATGATAAATGTAATGTTATTAAGATAAAGGTTAATTAATTGTAAGGTAATTAAAAAATTAGATTAAAAATCGGGGGAAAAAGAAGGTATAAATTATTATATTATATTATATAAATTAAAGGTGATAAGGTTTTGAGATATAGTGGTTAATAGATAATAGAGATAGAAAGAAAAGAATGAGATAATAAAATTTAGTGATAAATAAAAATGTTTATTTTTGTTAAAAAATAGGTGGAGGTGGCATAGGGATTGTCATAGTGGTGATAGAAAAATCATTTGGAGAACTGGGTGAAAATAAAATAAACATAGATATAAAACATAAGATAATAAAAAACCTCCAGATGAGTTCATTTCAAGCGTAGTTCTTTATTATTTTGTCTACCAGTAACTCTAGAACGGGTAAGGCGTTTGTTTATTCGTCATTATTTTCTTTGCTTATCTTTAATAATAGAATCATCATGTTTTGTAGCAATGTGAGGGAATAAGGTTGGGTTAGCCTAGACAAATAAAAAAATCAGGCAAAAATATAAATAAACATTATTATTGAAATAAAATGAAGATTTTTTGGAATAGATATAAAATAATATATAATATTATTTATAATAAAAATAATGTACTATGTATATTTTTTGTGCGTTATACAAAATAATCAGCAGGGATAATAGAGCAATGGTGGATCCGACAAAATGGTAAGCTTTTAAAAAAGTAGGAACCTTAAAAATTGTTATATTCATTTAGTTAAATTTTAAAAATGTACTTTGATATAATTTTCAATTAGACAAAATATTCATCAGAGATAAAAGGGCATATTGAGCGGCCTGACAAATATCTAAAATAAAAACAAAGAATAATATAAAGAATATAAATGCAATGAACATGATCTAAAATAAAAACAAAAGAATAAATAAAAAATAGAGTCAATATTAGGTTAACCTCTCTAGAAATAATGGGAATACAATCATTAACTGAGGTTAGGACATGGCTTGTTATCTAAAATAGAAACAAAAGAATAAATAAATAAACTAAATGCATTGAACTTGATGAGGAGTCAATATACCACCTGTACAATCATTAAATATGGGTAAGACAGGGCTTGCTATCTAAAATAAAAACAAAGAATAATATAAAGAATATAAATGCAATGAACATGATCTAAAATAAAAACAAAAGAATAAATAAAAAATAGAGTCAATATTAGGTTAACCTTTCTAGAAATAGTGGGAATACAATCATTAACTGAGGTTAGGACATGGCTTGTTATCTAAAATAGAAATAAAAGAATAAATAAAATAAATAAATGCATTGAACTTGATGAGAAGTCAATATACCACTTGTACAATCATTAAATATGGGTAAGACATGGCTTGTTATCTAAAATAGAAACAAAAGAATAAATATAAAAAATAAATGCATTGAACTTGATGAGGAATCAATATACCACCTGTACAATCATTAAATATGGGTAAGACAGGGCTTGTTATCTAAAATAAAAACAAAGAATAATATAAAGAATATAAACGCAATGAATATGATATAAAAAAAAAAAAAAGAATAAATAAAAAATAGAATCAATATTAGGTTAACCTCTCTAGAAATAGTGGGAATACAATCATTAACTGAGGTTAGGACAGGGCTTGTTATCTAAAATAGAAACAAAAGAATAAATAAATAAACTAAATGCATTGAACTTGATGAGGAGTCAATATACCACCTGTACAATCATTAAATATGGGTAAGACAGGGCTTGTTATCTAAAATAAAAACAAAGAATAATATAAAGAATATAAATGCAATGAACATGATCTAAAATAAAAACAAAAGAATAAATAAAAAATAGAGTCAATATTAGGTTAACCTCTCTAGAAATAGTGGGAATTCAATCATTAACTGAGGTTAGGACATGGCTTGTTATCTAAAATAGAAATAAAAGAATAAATAAAATAAATAAATGCATTGAACTTGATGAGGAGTCAATATACCACTTGTACAATCATTAAATATGGGTAAGACATGGCTTGTTATCTAAAATAGAAACAAAAGAATAAATATAAAAAATAAATGCACTGAACTTGATGAGGAATCAATATACCACCTGTACAATCATTAAATATGGGTAAGACAGGACTTGTTATCTAAAATAAAAACAAAGAATAATATAAAGAATAGAAATGCAATGAACATGATATAAAATAAAAACAAAAGAATAAATAAAAAATAGAGTCAATATTAGGTTAACCTCTCTAGAAATAGTGGGAATACAATCATTAACTGAGGTTAGGACATGGCTTGTTATCTAAAATAGAAACAAAAGATTAAATAAATAAACTAAATGCATTGAACTTGATGAGGAATCAATATACCACCTGTACAATCATTAAATATGGGTAAGACAGGGCTTGTTATCTAAAATAAAAACAAAGAATAATATAAAGGGTATAAATGCAATGAACATGATCTAAAATAAAAACAAAAGAATAAATATAAGTCAATATTAGGTTAACCTCTCTAGAAATAGTGGGAATATCATCCATCATAAGCTTATGATCATAAAAAATGAACAAATAAATTACTTCTTCTGATTTCAGGAATTCAAATAAAATGATAATCTCTAAAAATTGGTATCTGGCACTCCGATTTCAGTCAAGGAAAATGATAGTCTCATAAAAAATCAACAAATAAATTACTTCTTCTGATTTCAGAATTTGGTATGAACATCTGTTTAAAAAAATATAACAAATAAAAAATAAATAAATAAATACGTACCGATGACATGACGTAACGATGACATGACGTAGCGATGACATGACGTAGCGATGACATGACGTAGCGATGACATGACGTCACGATGACGTAGTGAGGACATCGGAAAATTATAATATAGATTGTAAATTTATTTAATTAAAATATTTTAACTAATACATTAATTAGCTTTTTCTTCTGACGATGAGAATAATTCTGAGACTTATGATTCAGACTGGAAAAACTATTATTTAATTTACCTTAACGTCTACTTTAAAATCTGCTTTCCCTAAGTTAACAATTTTATATAAATATTTATTAACCATTCCTACCTCTGTACTGCCAAAAGGATCATGAATAAAATTACAATTATTAAAACAAGACTTTGTAGTACCATGAAAGATCCATTTCATAATAATTTAAACATTTTACCAATGGAAAAAAATTTATTTAAACAATTAAATATTGATGAAATTATCAATTCTTTCGCTTTCTCTTTCTTTGTCTAAATTATTAATTTAAAAATAATATTTTTAAAGTATATAATTTTTTTATATTTATATATTTATATTATATATTTTAAAGATAAATAATATATGTTTTATAAAAAATGACCAGCCTTTTTAGAATTTTTTATAATATATTATATTCACAACTATGGAAAAAATAAAATTATTATATAAATCTATAATTTTTTTTTTAATATAATATCCTTTTATTACTTCTATCAAATAAAATAATATTAAAATTAACATATCAAATATAAAATAAAATAAAACAATATTTTATAAAAACGGAGGTGGGACTACAAGTTCCCAAAAAACATGAATAGTTATATTTTAAAATAGTTATTTGTAGATTTTGTTTTAAAAAATAGTATTCTTTTGGTTCTGATGTAAAGGCGCAATAAAAATTATTTTTGAAATTTATGGGTGTCAAAAAATAATTATCCATTTTTTTGAAGGTGGTTGGGGGGGGGGGGGATTTTCAGGGACGGTATTCTGCTTCCATCACTCAGAAAGTGTAGAGGCCACTGAAGCAAATTAATGTTATTCTAAGATGACTAAACGAAGCATCAAGCAATTTAATGTTAATTTTAGATTACTAAACTGTGCTTGAGCAAATAAATGCTAATTTTAGATGACTATACTACGCATCGAGCAAATTAATGTTAAATATAAATAACAAACTATTATTTTCTTCTTTAATACTTATTTTTGTAAAAAAATATACAACGGTGTCGCTATCCCTGCTTAATTCGATATGAACGTATGATAATAATTGGTAGCTCCTAAAAACGATTTTTGGTGTTCTCATGCTCATAATTCTTTTAATAATCTATGTAATGGGCGCGATTTAATTACCCTTAATTACATGGCTAAATATGTTACTTCTTTTACTCCAAATATGCTCTTTTCTTGTTTTAAGACTAGTTTCCAAGATTCTATCTAGAATAAAATTAGTCTCCTATCTTGTTATTAATTATCTGATATAGATATATCATTTAAATAATATATTGTTCCACTTAATCCCTGAAAAATAGCTGATATCGTTTTTTGAAATTAGTCTCCTAAATGCAAACAATCCATTGTGTTTTAAAAGTTAAATTTAACTTGCCATTCACCTTAATCTGCAGATATGTATTAGAAAAATCATCTTTGAAAATATTAAGTCTCCTTTTAGCCAACAATTGTTTTATTCTTGGTAAAGGATTCTTAACAATTATTATCCATTGATTTAGTGATACCCTCTTATATACTTAATCTCATTTTGCTATTGGATTTGGTCATGTAAAATAATGGGGTCGCTCACTCTATATACACGATTGGCCTTATCATAAGGTAAATTGAATTTTCGTTTAAGATTAAGAATTTGATTATTCAACACTCTCCTCATTTAGTATCTCTTTTTTGACAACTTTCCCTCCATAAAATTTATATCTCTTAATATCTTCTTCTCTTCTATATCTTATTTAATCTCTGGTTATAGATTTCGCAGTTTATCGAGAACTATCTCTTGTTTAACGTCTAAACTAGGTGATTTAGTCTTGTCGCTAACGTTCTGCATTATTTTTAGATCCCTATTATTGATTTCCTAGACAGTTTCAAACAAATTCTACCAATTTTAAGAAGGATCTAGTGTGCAAAATCGCTTCTAAGCCAGCTCAGCTTGCGCGCGAGCCATAAATGTCGACTCAGTCTTAAAGCGCGAGCCGAATAGGTTCAGCCTTAAAAAATCGAATCGGTTAGCCATAGAGTTGGAGCTAAAAAATTAGCCTAATTTTGGCTAAACCTTGCAGCGCCAGCCGAAAAAAATGGCTTATTCTAGGAGTGTAGATATTTTGCTCCTAATGCTTATGATGATATATTATTTAAAAATTTGCTTCTATCTAGATAATGAATGTAAATAATTTCTATTTTTACACAAGCCGCTCAAAATTGAAACCTATAATAATACTCTTAAAGACAACTTGTATTGTTTTATATTTGACCATTTTTTTAAGAAAAATAAAATATCGATAGGAAAATTTTATTGGTTTTGAGAATATTAATCTTAAACTCTAAAATATTTTAGGGTTTACCTTTGGTCAAATGGTTATCATCCAAGGATACTTTAAACAACCTATTCTCACTAAAATATATCTAATTTTATTATTTTCATTAAAAATAATATTATGTTGTCTCCTTTCACATTTAATCATACCAATATGATGTTCAAAATGTCGGATT